>NC_137581.1:34433834-35664746 GCF_963210335.1 Falco punctatus
GTGCCTGCTGCACAGTCCGTGTTCCTGCAGCACAGCAAAGGTGCTGGGACACAGCGGGGCAGCTCCTGTGCTCTTTCTGTGGGCTGCTTTGTGTCAAAGACTGCAAAACCTGTTCTCACTAGTCATCTTCCACCCGCTGTTGCTGTCTCTAAACAGGTTCTCCTCTGTGAGTTGCTTGCGCTAGATCAGGGCCGTTTGGCCTGATAGAGAGGAGGCTGAGAAAACAGATTTATTTGGCGTAACCAGAAGCTTTTTGCAACCAGACAGGGCTACTGTTTTCCTCTCTGGCGGTCATTTCTGATGCTAATTTCTGTTCGAGGGCAATGTTTCTGGCTACTGGGCTCTCTCCTCACGTTGTCAGCAAATGATAGGGTTTAACTGTCTGATCAAGACCAGCTTTGGTTTGTTTTCAGAAGGTGCTGTCCTTGTCAGATCTCTCTCTGGTGCTGCTTCCGTAGGAACCTGGAAACCCTGAAAAGCAACTTGGCATCGACTTGCCTTCATCTTGCCACCCCAAGCATTTGTGGTGCTTTCAGACTGAAGTCTAATGAAATGAAAGCTGGGATGAGGGAGGGAGGGCTGAGGGAAGACTGTTTTGAGCTTCTTCGGTATTCTACGAGTCTGTAATTTCAGAGGGAAGCTGAACAGGCAAAGACTGCGCGGACATACCTCGTGTCACCAGTGGTACCTGTCTGCAACAGTTCTGGGCTCTGAAAAGAGATTACAATGCAAATACTTACATTATATGGGTTGTCTGGATTAAGTGTTTGATCCGTTTCTTGTCCCATTGGCCTGGTTTCATTAGACTGGTGGTCAAGCTCTTGAGTCAGCTGCGTGGTGGGTGACCTGGCGTTTACTTCCTCAGTAGCAGCTTCCAAGTCTTCCATGCCAAAGTTAGATTCTGATTGGCGTTTGTTTCTCTTCATTTCTCTCCTCTGGTTATCTGAAGAAATAATAATGAGATAATAACATGACCTTCAGCGTATACTTGTGTTTATCCACACATTATCCATGGCTTCAGTCATTTCTTCAGATATGAAAAAAAGGGGGTGGGGGGCAGCAGTGAGGGGCAGAGGGAAGGATGGAACTGTGTGGTGGCAAACTTGATGAGCATCCCCATGGGAGCTGCTGGCCATCCCGTGTTGTATCTGCAGCCAATGTCACTCCAAAGGGGTGTGAGACTGCCTTCCCCCGCACCCCCCCTTCTTCCCCTTGAGACAAAACGTATGTGAGGAGATTTGTTGGGGTTTTTTGACCCACCCTGTGGTCACTGATGTTAACTCAGCAGCAGTTTCCAGCACTAGCAAGACCAGTCATATGCATCTCATTTTTTTTTTAAGTGCTTTTGTGACAGATTGGTGTCCCGGTGCCAAGGGCAGCTGGTGAGCCTGGTGGAAACAGCTTCTGGACAGCTTTCATACTGCTTTTTTGTTGCCCAGTGGGATGTGCAAGGTCATGAGAAAAGCAGAAAATATTGGCAGTTTGGATCAACAGATGCTCTAAAATGTGGTGGTGGTGGGGGGGTTTCTTCCTTTTCCCCTCTTTGAGTGTTCTAATATTAACTGGAACAAGGAGGAGTGAATCTTTTAAAGTCATCTTCTCTCCTCCCAGGCCTGGAAGTCACCTGGAGAAGCTGCCATCTCCCTGGTGACTCCCGAACACCTTTACTAAGCTTGGTTCTGGGTAATGGGAATTCTTCAGTCCTGGGACTGGCCCCAGGACCACATAAACTTCATAGACCAGTTGCCCAGCTAAAGCATCTCGTCCTTCCACTCCACTGAAATCCTCCGGAGAAGCAGGGTAGGAAACAGGACAGGCTGTGGTCCCAGATAGATCAGAAGCTTTTGACGTCCCCCAGCTCTTGGCTAGATACAGTTGTCCTGCTACCTGGGGTCAGCTGCCTAAACATTTTGGGGGCTAGTTTAAGCTGTTGTCTTGTCCTTCTGTAGGAGGCTGACCTCCCTGGGAATGTTTCACCTTGTAGTAAGTCACCAATGTGGGCCATATAAATACAAATTTATGTGTAATATAAATAGGATTTTATATGAAATACAAGCATGGAAAATGTCCAGTAAGTGTGAATAAACTCCAAACCTGCAATCTTGGCACCAACCCAAGAGGGCTTGGGAAGATGGAGGAAAGGATCTTGGTTTCCCAGATGTGCCGGTCTTGGTGGCAAACTTGATTTGGGGAAGGCACTTAGATGAAGGGAGGGATAACATACTTCTCAAATAAAAGAAGTGTTACCTTTGGGATATGTTGGTCGCAGCCAGAAAATTGGAAGATCCCTGCAAAGCTCTAAAATTTTGGGGCTTAGGAAACTGTTATGCTTGATAGGCTCGTCTGCAGCCACCCAGATAAGGGAGTTTTCGTCAAATCTCACAGGCATGATTTCATCTTCCTGCAAATAGAAGAGCATAAATCCTTTGCTGATCAGTGAACAGTCATGTGTCTGCTTGCTGTTAACTCTTGAGCATCAAACTGTATAATCATCTGCTGCAGCTAATGCTGAGCATCCTTGTATTTCATGAATGTGAAACGATTGTACTGAGCCAAAGCCTGAGTCAAGGCTGTCGCCACTGAAATGAATGGCAAAACTACTGTCAGCTTTGCTGGGGCTAAGATTTCACCTGTCTCTCTTGGAAAGCTTTTGCCCCGTGTGTAAGGACTAGGTTCAGAGATCTTTCAGCCCAAAACACCACATTTTCAGGTGGTAGAAACTGTGAAGATTCACCACCTTCAGCAAAGCAGCAATGAAATACACCAGTAAAACCAAGACCCTAATATTTTATCATGCCCTTTTCTCATTTGATGTACTCCCAAGATATTACTGTATTTACAGTAGGGGTGGGGGGAGAATCTTGTTCAGAAGCTTTAGGATTATAGCCTGAGAACTGCTCCAGCTTCCAGTTTTAAGTCAATGTGATTGGTCTGATTAAAGGTCTTGTTTGGTGAAAGCAATTCAATTGACCAAAAGCTTGAAGTGCAAGTTAAAGGAGCCTGCCTTTTTGAAGTGTACCCTGCAGGTTTTTGGTTCATATCTTCAAAGTAATGTAGGAAAATGCCAGTGATTGATTCTTTAAAGTTGTTAGTTCAAAGTATTATTTTACATAAAATGTGTAAGTATTTTATAGCAACAGTGAAATATTAAAAGAAAAGCAACTTTTGAATCATGAAACCCAGTATGATTCAAAGTTAAAATTCTAAATTGCTTCCATAAAAGTTATCAAAACTTGTTATATAACAGACTAGATCAATTTATTCTGTCGAGTTGTTGTTCCTTTAGTGTGTTTATTGATTTCTTTTGTAGGTCTCAAGTCATTTCAGTTCGCTATCCAATCTGTCTAGTGAGAAGTGCTCTTTATTTATATTCTCCCACTTAAGCTTTTATCAGCATCAGAAATATCTGAATCTAGTTTTCAGAAATAAAAATACCCTTTGTTTCTGTTTGAGATGATCCCGACTTGTGAGCAGGCAGAGTTTGGGTACCTAGAAAATCCTGGTTTAATCAACCATTTTTATAGGTAGTGTTGGTTATGATATGTGTTGTAAGAAAACAGCATATGCATACTTTCTCCTAAATACATATGTGTCTGGGAGAGGACTTGATCTAGAGAAATAAATACTGCTTTGTGCTATTCCTGTCATACCTAACCTGGAAGGTCAAGCAATGAGGGAAGGTAAGAATCCCAACAATAGCACTAAGTCACCTGCTTGTTTTGGCCTTGGTGCATGCGATTTATTGCAGCAGTTGTGTAGGTGATGCATCTTTGGAGAAGATGCACAGAAAACAGGACAAGGAAATAGGTCCACTGTAGCCAGGTAGAAGATTAGAAATATTTTCTTGACTGTTTCAGGATAATGTCTTCAGGAATGTGACTTCGTTCTTACAAAAAGATGAAAAATTGAAACCTTGACTTTAGACAACAGTGCTAACGAAGTCAAGAAGCCCAGACTGCCTTTAAAATAAGGCAAGGCAGGAGAGGTGTAGGTCTCTGCCTGGAATTTGCACAAGATTTCTTCCCCATGATGGGGAAAATCCCACCAACTTCAGGGGGCTTTAACATCACTGCCGCCTTGCTGACTGGGTTTAGAGACACCTTTTTCCACTTCATTTTGAAGTGGATGTAATCACCGCAGCGCTGCAGGTAGGTGCAGCCTTAACGGTGCCTCTCTCCCAGCTAATTGTATCTGCTCTTGTTTCCTCTGGAGTGGAGCAACAGGGAAAAGGGTTGTGGATCTCCTGTGATCTCCTGCTGGTAGCAGAGCCCCCACCAGCATCCAGGCTCAGCTGCACTTGAATCACTGGAGCTAATCCTGTGTGAGTGATGTGTTTGGGGGGTCTGAGCTCCAGGAAACTCAGGCTTTGCACACCTAAAGCAATAGGCTTTTTTACAAATGTGACGTAAGGAGAAATTCTAGCAGTATATCGGTGAAAACTGCAGCGTTTGTGGTGGTTGTGATGCAGATTCCATGAAATTTAGTTATCACGGTGTCCTAAAATGAAGTCTGATGCTGTCGAAGAAGGCAAATCATTGATTTAACTGTCATTTCTTCTGAGTTAGCTGAATTTTTGCAATAACGCTTTCCACATTTCCCCTTTATTGACTGTTTCAGAGGACTGGAGTGATGGAGTCCCTGCTTCTGCTCAAGAGTGTTGATAGAAATCTCCTTGGATCTACCACAATCCCTCTTTGCACTGACTAAAGCACCTGCTGCTTTAATGCCTCTCCCTTCCAGCTTTGGGCACAGCCTGATCTTAGGCAGGTACTTTTTTCACTGAGGTCTCCTACAGATCTGGTAAAAACTGGTCTGTGGCTTCCTCCACTCAGTAATCTGTGTCCTCTCACAGTGTCCCTGGCTGTAGTGGCACATCTGACACCAGTCTTGCTGTTCTTATCTTTCAGAGACCCCTTGCAATCAGTCAATGAAGCCTCAGCTATCCCACCCTACCCTCAACAACGCTACCACTATCCACAGTAGCTCTCAAATGTAATTTTTATTTGTATTTAAATATTGCTTTATGACCCTCTTTATACAAAGATATTAAAAAAAAAAAAGTTACCCCTTACCAGCTCAGATGAGAGGCTCACTTTAGTCATCGCGTCAACTTCAGGGACGTGAGCTTTTGGCTGAGCTTTGATGTAACACTTTTCTCCTTCAGCAAAACGGATTCCAGTTATGCCCTGCAAAAGCAGAAGGCCGGGGGTTGTGTGCAGCCCTCCAGCTCCACACCACCCCCAAGAAAGCACTCAAGCTCTGCTAAAACTGCCACTGATTTTTCAATCTGAAGGTTAAATCTTATTTAAAACCAGATGCAATGAAGCGCTCTTCCCTCATCCTTTTAGCTTTACAGTTTTGGTCAGATGGGTCTAGAAGTTTTCACTCGAGTTCTGAAAGATGGGGGTGTTTTATGTAAGTGCCTCCATGCCCTCGCTGTAGGCTACTTGGAGTAGCTTTGTTAAGGAATTAGTTGACATGATTTGAACTGTAAATTAGCACCTAACGTAGGCAGCCTCAAAACTGTGTTAACTGGTGGTGCGGTACCCTTATGACACAGATTTACAAAAATATGGGGGCAGCTTGGTCCCATCAGTGGCTGTGACAGCAAGGGGAAGCTCGTGATGGGGAATTTGGTGTAGAAATCTGTGTGTGGGTCTTCCTTCATCTGGCCTACAGGGTGAAATGCAGTTGCCTAAACCATGGATGTCTAGTTTTAAGCAAGAGAAAAACAGCATCCTAGCAGCTCCTGCAAGTCCTGCATTGTATCTACCAGCCCTGCGCCAGCACCTTGGGCATCAATGTTTTGGCATGAGAGCCTTGTCTGCAGTTTCTATGTTTCTGCTGTAGGTTTTCAGGTACCCATAAAAAAGCTGTCTTTCACATTATGAATTTAGATACCTCATTGTAGATGGCAAAACTTCTGTTTTTCATAGGGTTGCACAAGCTCTGTTTAACCACCTAAATATAATTATCTAGTGCCATTTGAGGTGTGCTGGTTTTCTGCCTCACCTCTAGATGCCAGGATGGGGGGGCGCAGTGTGTACATTGGTGTCATCATGACCCCTCTCCCCGTCCCCTTACAGGCATCATGGATGACTTGGGCACCTAGTGCAGCTTGAGATGGATGGTACTGAGGCACCTGAGCCTCGGCCTCTGTGCTTGCAAGTCCTGTACCCCCATCAAAACAAAATGACTAATTCTAGAGCAGCGAGAGAGGGGATGGCTATGCAGGGATGGGTGCACAAGGGAATGAGACTTTGTGGTGCATCTAGCATGCTAGGAGTATCCTAATACTGCTAAATCCAAGTCTTCGCTGACCGTGCAATCGTTTGAGCAGTGTGAGTCAATCCAAAGCTGCTAACGTAAATACTTGGCCGCTGGAAGAACGTGTCTTCAATTTCTTTCTCATTTATGTGTGTTCTTGGCTCAAAACTCAACTGGCAGCATCCCTTTGCTCTCACTGAACCTGACCCTAGCCTGCTGTAGTTACAAGTGGGCATTGTCTGTGGGAGGTCCCTTTAGCTGGTTGGTGGTGCAAGCTGATTTCTGACCTGGCTGTGACAGGCCGTAGCTTACCAGCAGCACATATGGAAGCAATAAGAATTCAGCATCTCTCCAGTGGGGTGGTGCTTTTGTGCAGATGTGGAATGGCAAAGACAAATGAGAAGAGCTGCTTATGGGTGCTCTTATCCAGCTGCTAATAATGTTGCTAGGGTGATGATAATGAGAGAGTTTCATAAAGGCTGAACTGCAGCTGTTGGGAAAGTCAGGGTCCTGGGTCCCCTGGTGTGAACTTGTTTGTACTTGCTGAGAAGCAAAGGAGCTGAATTTCCTCACCTGTCTAGATTCAGTGAGGGGAAGGTGGCTGCTCCAGAAGCCCTGTCTAAATCTTCCCAGCAACGTCATCTTTATTTTAGGTGCTGCTTTGACTTACAGAGGACTTAACTCTGAAGTTGAGCGTTTAGCACTTGAGGACGTTAATTGCGAGATCTGGGCCCTGTAAATAGGTTTCCGTAACATCACATAGATGTGTCTTCAGTAGTTGAGAGGTGGTACAGCTCAGTGAATTACCCTATCCGAGCTGTTGAGCTCTGATGAGATTTGGCATCTGTTAGTCCAGTCTCTGCGCTGAGCAGCCACAGCCAAGATGCTGAGGGACTCAAATGTATTTGCTGTCAGCCCAAGTGGCCCAGCACCATGTTTAGCGCACAGATGTATAAGCTATGCTAAATGCCTCCATCCTCTCCCCTGGCCAGGAGCCATGGACCCAGGCCAAGCCATGCAGAGCAGGTCCCATCCCTGATCTCAGGGCAGAGCAAGGGCTGCTCAGGTCCAGCACTTCTTAGTGGTCTCTCCTTGATGTCTGCTTGGCTTACTGTGTTGATCCTATGCTCCTAAAATGGTGACATTTGGGGGAAGGGGAGGTGGTTTTTCCAGTTCAAATCATATGAACTCATGCAAGAGCTGTGTCACAGCCTGCCAGAACATTTTTTCAAGCAAGACCCCAAAGGCACATGTTGTAGTTCTGTTCAATGATTTGACAGTGCACAATGTTACGTGGAGCCAAACTTGATGCAGCCTAATCCATACTGCTTCCTGGAGTGGGACCTAGCATGGCCTATCCCCAAAAGGCACTTAGACTTTGTTTTGGAGGAAACTGCCTATCTCACTGTGAAAGCAAGCCGGGGAGAGCAGGGGTGTTCATGTGGATAGCCTGGGGCTGGAACCTGAGACTGATTAGGGCGCAGAATTCAGAGCAGGGCACGATATCTTTAGGATCCAATGCTGGAGCATGTTACATGAAGGACAAAGGTGGCGGTACTTACAATCTGAAAATCATGAACTTCAACAGCCTCTTCACTCCCGCTTCCTGTTTTGAATGTCTCCAAGTTGTTTCCAGCATCTATTTCCATTGATCCATCTTGTACCTTTCCATTAATGCTCATAGTATAGTGAACGTTGTACACCTGGAATTGATAAAGGAGCAGTAGCGCATGTCAGTAGTTGCTTATTGCCTTCCTCCTACGCCAGGCAGTGGGTCAGTCTGACTGTCATAACCCCATTCAGCTCTGACCTTCTGTTTCTGTAGGCATTTGATAAACCTCCAACAACTAACACCACACAACTGCAACACTTCACCACTGAGGCAGGCCAGCAGTGCAGCAGGTTGCCCAGAGAGGTCATGCAGTCTCCATCCCCGGAAATTTTCAAAGCCCAACTGGATAAGGCCCCGAGCAACCAACTTGGACCCCACAGCTGTCCCTGCTCTGAGCAGCAGGTAGGACTAGAGACCTCCTGAAGTCCCTCTTCCAGGGAGTACTCACAGTACTTCAAAAACAACGTGGGGCGAGTCCACATCCAGGCTCACTCAGGCTTAAAAACCTTCTTCTAGGTCATGTTTTAGGAACTGCTTCGTATGCTGGCATGATTCCCAAAGGACAGAGGAGTGAACATCCTACTCTGAAGGAGGCCAACCCCTATTTATCTCTTAGGATGTTCTGCTGAGGCACAGGAAAACAGGTTTGTCTTGAATATGAACATGCTTTCCAACTTGTAATGGATGTGAACTTTGTTAAAATTGGATGTGAAGTTGTATAGACTTCTATTTTCTTTGTCAGCGTATTTGCTCTTATCCTATTTCCAATGAGGAGAGCTGCAGCATGGTTTGTATTTGCTGAAGGACCGCAATCTGTGGAGGGGTTTTG
Organism: Falco punctatus; assembly: GCF_963210335.1. Taxonomy (NCBI): domain Eukaryota; kingdom Metazoa; phylum Chordata; class Aves; order Falconiformes; family Falconidae; genus Falco; species Falco punctatus. The sequence goes on from NC_137581.1 coordinate 34,442,543, forward strand.
CGATTTTCTTGTGCAGCTTTGCTAAAAGTGCTGCACAAGCAGTTTACTTTTGGCCTTAAAAAAGCCTTACAGCATTTTAATGAAAAATTTACACTGACAGCTAGAGACAAAATTCTTCTCTCACCTTTGCTCAGGAAAACGTAAGATGCTAAAGATTTATGGTTCCTCAGTTATACAGATTCAGTTCCATATTCTCTGCTGTCTAGGACTCCTATTGAACGTGATCCATAAAACCAGACCAATGTACACCATCTGTCCTGCTACAGGCTGAGCTAGAGTTGAGACTTTGTTACCCCTGTCAGTTATGGGATAATTGAAGGATTTAAAATAATAATAATTTTTAAATTGCCTTATTATTATTTTTTTAAATGACCCATAACATCATTTTTACAGTTGCTTCCCAAACATTTGCAAGTCAGGTGTAGCTTTCTGAGTTTGAAGGCAGCTTAGAAAAATAACTCTAAGCTTTTTCAGTGTCTTCACCTGGAGATCAGCTTCAAAGCTTAATGACAACAAAGAATGTGACACATCTTACAAAGTGGAATTTAGGTGATGGGAGCAGTAAAAAAAAAGGAAAAGTTTGTCCCATACTCCACAAATGCACCCGCCCTGTCAGAGTTGAATACGCTGTGCCCCCTCTCTGCCTACGGACCTGTTTGCATCCCTCTCCCTTTTCAAAAGCCTAGAAAAGCAGCAGCCTGTCCTGTCTCTTTGGTGTAAAACCTTTTATTTCCTTTCTGATTATCTGAATTATCCCTACGTGCCAGGTGTACCTCGCAGGGGGACCTCTGCTCCGGCTGCTGGGATTCGCACAAGGCTCTCCTTGATGGGGACTGGTGTGTGGCTGGAAGCGGTACAAAATTTCTTCCAAGGTAAATTCAAAGATACTAACTGCACTTATGGAGCAAGTTACATTCACATGTGCACCACCATGTTTTGAATATGGTTTAAACAAAAATCTTATGTGAACAGAAAGAAAAGTTTGTATGTTAACATGTTCTAATGCTCCAAAGTTTGATTCTTAAACTGAGCAGCAGCTTCTTGGGTTTTGCTCTTTGCATACAGGATTTTCCACGTACCCCAGTAAATGTAAATAATAAAACTTATCATGGCTGAAAAAACTGCTCCACAGCTGCTAGCCATAAATGCCTGTGTGTACACACAGTCACACAAACCACCAGAGTGAAATAATGGTGCCTGTTAATGCGTTAAATATAGCATTACATATTTGAGGGGCCAGGTAGAATCCAGACCAAGAATGCAGATGATGTGAAGAAGGAATTTACACATTTCAATGCCTTTTTTTGTCCTGAGAGCTGGAGTTTGCCCAGGATGTGAATCCCCAGGGACTTGTTGGGCTTTGAGTTTGCTGAGGATTTGCGAGCAAAAATCAATGTAGTGTCTGTGCTCTCAAAGATACGTTTCATGTTTGTTAATAAATGTGCTTGCCGGAGGCTCCATCCCAACAGCCGGTGAAGATAATGATTATGGGTTTGGGTTGGGTTTTTTGGGGTTTGGTTTGGGTTTGGGGTTGTTGGTTGTTTTTTTTTTTTTTGAAAGCATGGAAAAAATTAAAGATCTGCTTAAAGAGGTCTTTATCGACCCCGCAAGATGAGTTTCCAGCCTGCGCCCCCCCTGGCGTGCCCCCAGCCCCGCCGGCCGCGCTCACCTGCCGCTCGGTGGCTTTCCAGAAGTAGAAGGCGCCGATGGCCCCGGCCAGGAGCAGGAGCGCCCCGGCGATCAGCACCGCCGCCCCCGCCTTCAGCAGCCGCCCCGGCCCGGGGGGCGCCGCCGCCCCGTAGGCCTGTGGAGAGCGCGGTGCTGGCTGCGGGCGGGGACCCCCGGCTGCCGGGGACCCCCGCCCGGGGACCCCAGTCCCAGCGTGCCGTCCTGACCCCACCACCACGCACCTTCCGCCGCCTCCCGGTCCTGACCCGCCCCGGCCCATGCTGATCCGGCCCGGTTACCACCCATTCGGTCCCGCCGCGATGCCCCCCGCATCCCGCCCGAACCGCACCGCTCGCTCCCGCTCCGTCGCGACCCGTCCCGCCGGTGCCGCCGGGCCGCACTCACGGGGGGCAGGCACTGCTCCACATCGTCGGGCCCCGCTCGGGCGATGGGCACCTTCTCGCAGCCCTCTGCCATGGCTGCCGCGGCAGGGAGAGCTGCCCCCGGCTCCGCCACCGCCCCGGCCCCGGCCTCGGCCCCGACGGGGGGCAGCACCGCCCCGGCCCGCCCCGGCCCCCACGGGGAGGGCAGCACCGCCCCCCTCCCGGGCACAATGAGCCCCTTCAGCTGCCCAGCAGCCGTCGGAGCTGTGACCCCCTATCCCAGCCCCGTCCCCCATCCCCCCCCCCCCGGGGCTTGCCTCCAGCTTTGGAGAAGAGGAGGGGGTCAGGGGCGTTGGGGATACACACGCTCTGTGTGCCACTGCGGACAAGGCGGTGCCCCGGCAGACAGCCATCGTAAAAAGCATCTTGTAAAACAGAACAGCATTTTAACTGCTTTTTTTTGCATTTGCCACAGCCATCTGCAGGCGCTGGAGCTGAGAAGCTGCCGGTCGGTGACTGCTCTGCAGAGTGCCCAGACGGCCGGGCCGGTGGCTGAGCCCTGCTGGGGCTGGGCATCGCCTGGGCGATGGGGCAGCGAGCCCTGGCCGGCTCGGTCTGGGGAAAGCACGGGGACGGGGCGGGGGGGAATTTAATCTTTTCATTTAGAAAGGTCATGGACACCCTGCGACTTGATCTCTAAAGCAGATGTACCCTTGGGACTTCTTCTGCCTCCTGTCACTCACGATGGTCCGTTGGTTTTGTGAGCATCTAAAGTACAGTAGGATCATAGGAAATGTGGATTGAAAGGAATGATCACCTGCATCTATTTCCTCGTTCTAATATTGTACATGGGAAGCTTTTAAGGGCTACAGCGGGCTATGTGTGCCTGTCCGTGTTTCTGTCTGTGTCTGTGTTTCCTTTGTGCACCGCACAGATATCCGTTCTGCCTGTACATACATGCACATGTATGTGTCTGTGTGTGCATTTTTTGATGCTGGAAAATAGTGCTGGATCACTTTAGGGCTGACATTATCAACCACAGAGCACAGTATCCTTCATAAAGCTGAAAGCAGAGAAAAATAATATCAACTGCAAAGAAAGCATGAAGAAGGGACATCTGGGTTGTGCCTTGCCCTGCCCTGCCTTATCCTGCCCTGCCCTGCACTTCCCTGCCTTGCTTCGCCTTGCCTTTCCCTGCTATGCCTTTCCCTGCCCTGCCCTGCTTGCTCCATGGCCCAGCTCCAGTTACCCAGACAGGCAATGGCACAGGAAGGAGGGGTTGTTAAACTGGGGAGACCCTTCCAGCTGGGGCCACCTCATGCCGGAGCAATGCCTATGCTAGCTAGTTCGCCGATAGCAATGTTTTTCTCACAGTATGCATTCCCTGTTCATATTTCTCTTCCCCTCCCTTCTCCCATTTTGCTTGCCTGGCAGGTCTGTGCCTCCTTGCTCAGTTGCTGCACACTACTCTCGTGCCCCCCCATCCTAAACCTTCTGGGATGTTGACAGCAGAGGACAACTGATGACCCCGTCCCACAGCGGCTCATCCCAGTTCTGCGTGCCCTCCTGAGGCAGGTTTGGCCCCTGCAGTTTATTTCTTACACTTGCCTCTCCTCTACCCCCACTCCATAACTGCAAAAATCCTTCCCGTTTTTCATGTCTAAATCCCCTCACTGACCTGACCAGTACCATCACCAAGCCACACAAAAGCTGAGAAAGCTCATGCCCACCAACTGCCTTGCGTCTGCATGCTTGGAGACTGATTCCCAGGGACACGATCCCCATTTCCCTTCCCTTCAACCCAAATTCATCCTTCCCGTCGATTACTGTCGTTAACTATCAGACCTTAAACAAAAATTTAATGGGCATAGTTGCTGCCGAAAATAAACACAATCACAGCTCATTAAATCAAAAGCGAAGCCTACTGTGCAACTTCCTAAACTAGGGCATATTCCAGCCCGCTCTTGAATGACATACTCTTGTAGGTTGGGGCTAATAATAAGATTATGATCCTCTTCATTAGCAAGTATTTTGTTACACCAAAAATCTCATGAATGGATGTGTCTATCCCGGCAAAATGTGAGGCTCCCAGCCTTTGATCTCAAATCTTCATTTAGCATTTCTGCTTTAAAAAGGCAGATTTATTTTGAGGCCCCTGTGCTCGTCTCCCACGGCAAACCACGCCAGGGAGGGAGCGCTTGCCCGGCCAGAGCTGCTGCTCACTGGGGTTCGGCTTGTTCGAGCTGCTCCCCTGTGACTGAGGTGGGGGAGCAGCTGTCTCCCTACCCCAGTACTCATCTGAGCACCCAGTGGCTCTTTCCCCGGGATATGAGTGGAAGGACAGAGGGAGGCCACACCATTTGGGCTAGCAAAAGGTTGGCTGAGGGTGAGGAGGAGTGTTAGCAAAGACACTGTCAGTGCAAGAACAAATAGGTTTAATTAATACATCTACGCTGGATATTCACAGCAGTACCTTCACTCCAGGTGCTGCGTGGTAAAGTGCAGTATCACCCCCGGGAACGCAGAGGATGGGGCCAGAGGGCTCACTCCCACCATGGGGCAGTGGTGGCCCTGGCAGGTTTTGGCTTGGGCAGACTCCCACAATCCCAAGCAATGGTGCCAGCCACAAGCTGATCCACAGGGATGGGTGTCTGCCTGCAAGTCTTCAGCGGGCTGGAGCGTAAGGTGGGTTCTGCTTACGTGGGAGGTGTGGGTGGGAGAATCAGTCCTTCAGGAGGGAGCTGTTCCGCCCAAACCCTGGGAGAGAAGCTGTGCAGTGTTTCCTCCTCAAATCAAGGTGCAAATCCCCTGAGTAATCCTCCAAACATATTTTTCGCATGCAGGGAACAATCCCAGATATTTTTTCCCCCGACTCAGAGCACTGCTGCCTCTTCTTCTTTTGTTCCACAGGCAAAGGAAGAGCAGCATGAAATTTCAAGCAGACAGGAGAGAAAAAAATATTTTCCTGTTATACAGTTTGCAGCTTACAACCTCTAGTTAACCCTGATGCTAATGCTTTGCCTTTTGTGTGGGCACGTATCTTTTTTCCTTGGAGGGTGTAGAGTGCATCTTTTGCTGTTTGATTGATTAGGTGACAAGAGAGAAAACGGGATTTTTTAGACAGATGCAAATCCTTACAAACAGATCAGCATTCAGCAGTTCCAGACACTCGCTGCAGAGTGGAAAGATGAGTGCAACAGCTAGTGTTTGCAGGACTCGGGACAAAAAAACGTGACTTGCCTTTCACTGGCTGAATTCTTCATTTGGAATAAAGATGATGATGATACTAGTGTCTGAGCTCAGTCTCCTCTCTAAATAACATGTGTGTGCTCAGCTGGATTAAGCCAACTTCTGAGACTAGAAATCATAATAACAGTCTTTTACAGGACAGCCTTTCTGGCTGTCTAATACTATTTTCCTCTGGGCTGAAAAGCATTCCAGAGTACTTGGAGTGCTGCAATGAATGTGAGGTTGCTTAGCTGATAGTACTGGCTTGTCTCAAGGGAACACATTTTCTCATTATTTTTCAGTTTAAAGAAAAATTTTAGGAGAAATGGAAATATTAAAATAGGAAGGATTTGGTGATGCTGTGCGCCTTTCTGCAAGTCTCTTGTGGTGCCTTATGCATTTATCTTAATTTTCTAAGTGTCCCAAATAGTTATTTGAATCCATGATGGCATGAACAGAAATTCATGAGGGCTATGGAGACTGGGCACCTGATTCACTGCTTTGCTTTTCCATGGGTTTATACCACCGTAACATGGTGCTGATTCAGGTCCCACTTACCTGATGACTCTTCAAAATAAACAGAAAAAAGTCCTACAGAAAAAGAAAATCTTGGCTTTAGTATTGTGGCGGGTTGACCCTGACTGGGTGCCAGGTGCCCACCAAAGCGGCTCTACCGCTGCCCTCCTCAGCTGGGCAGGGAGAGAAAATGTAACGCAAGGCCGGTGGGTCGAGGTGAGGGCAGGGAGAGATCGCTCGGCCGTGACCCTCACGGGCAGGGCAGGCTCCGCTTGGCGGCATTAGCTTAATTTGTTAGCAATCACATCAGAGCAGGATAATGAGAAATAAACCCAAATCTTAAACCACCTTCCCCCCACCCCTCCCTTGTCCCCGGGCCCAACTTCACCCCCGCTCTCTCTCCCCGCTCCCAGCAGCGCCGGGGCCGGGCATGTGGCTGGGGTCAGTCCCTCACACGCTGCCTCTGCCGCTCCTTCCCCTCAGGGGCGGCTCCTCACAGCCCTCCCCTGCCCCAGCCGGGTCCCCCCACGGGTGCCGTCCTTCAGGCACAGCCGGCTCCAGCCCGGGTCCCCCCGGGGTCCCCAGCCCCGCCAGCAAACCTGCCCCAGCCCGGGCTCCTCTCCCCGCGGGGCCACAGGCCCTGCCAGGAGCTGCTCCGGCGTGGGCTGCCCACGGGTCACAGCCTCCCTCGGGCACCCACCTGCTCCGGCGTGGGGCCTCCAGGGGCTGCCGGTGGGGATCTGCTCCTCCGTGGGCCCCCCGGGCTGAGGGGGACAGCCTGCCTCAGCGTGGGGGGAACCTCTGCTCCGGGCCTGGAGCCCCCTGCCCCTCCTGCGCTGCCATGGTAGCTGCGGGGATGGGCCTCTCATATATTTTTGCTTCTCTGACTCATCTGCAATTGCACAGCTTTTATTTTCCCTTCTTAACTATGTTATCCCAGAGGTGCCACCACCATGGCTGATGGGCTTGTCCTTGGCCAGCGGTGGGTCCATCTTGGAGCCGGCTGGCACTGGCTCTGTTGGACACGGGGGAAGCTTCTCACAGAAGCCACCCCTGTAGCCACCCCCTCTACCAAAACCTTGCCACAAAACCCCAGGTATTTAACCTGTGATATCCTGAGGATTCTGAGAAGCTCTAAGGATTCTTGCTGGCAGTGAAACCAAAGGATGAAAAACCATATACATATGTCACTACCACAGATCTTGTCTCTGTGGTGGCGCTGGACATTGTGGTGCCCCTGGGATGCTCACTTTTCCTCCTCTCACCCCCGCATTGTGTGTGGGGTGTGCTGACACTGTCCTCCTTGTTTTGACCAGCAACACACGACATTTCAAGTACCAAATCCACTGTTTTTCCTGGTAGGCTCTGAAATTCCACCTAAAAAGCCCTGCAACATCCCTTGCTCCAATGCTGCTCCCTGGGGCATCCCCGTTTGCTCTGCTTGGGGTGTATCCCCAGATGGATGGTGCACAGCACAGGTGAGCTGGCCCTGCTTGAAAGGATGGCCCAGAACATGCTCCGTGCAGGACTTTGCTCATCCTGAATCCTTCCTCTTCTCTCCTGTGGTTGGGTGAGGACATATGGCCCATCACAGTTTGCTCTTCCTCACCTCAGGACACTAAAGACTGATTTGTTTTTCCCCAGGGCTGAATCCCATCTATCCATATGTCTTCATCTCATTCATCTTAATTTAGCTAGTGGCTGTGCCTTCTGTTTTGCTTGAATTAAAGAAATAAAATAAAATAACTAGCTGTCATTACATGCTTTCATTCCTACCTTTAACAATGTGGTCTCTTTTGTAGCTATTCTGTGTAAATTGCTCATAGGCTACTTTCTTTCTTAACTTCCAACCACAGCTTTGTGCTTTGGAGGTAGTTATCTTAAACAACTCGGTAGCATCAATCTGTTTCTTTCCCAGAGGCTTCTTTACACTTTGACGAGAAATCTGCTAAGTTTCTTTTTGCTTTGTAGCAAAGGCCGAGTCTGGCTTCTTTTTTGTTTTTCTCATCCGAAAGCACCCATGCATCAACTGTATTTCTCTTTTTCGATCTATGCACTGTTCTAATAATTTCATGACCCGACTTTAGAGAATATTTCCAATGAGATTGTCCTGGAGGCACCTGCAGCACCAGAATGTTTTTCACAAATCCAATCTCTTGAAACATATATTTTACTCACCCTTCTGACAACACTTTAAACATTATTTTTTTCTTTCTTTACCTTTGTGAGGCATTTGTGTGGGTCAATTCCAGCAAGTTTAATCCTATTCACCTACTCTGTGTTCTTTCATTTAGCCTCTCACATCGGGCTTTATTTGATCCAATCTATAATACTTCTTCCCTCAGATTCAGATCTCTACTTAAAAAAAAATAAAGATTCTTCCAGAAAAACCTCCCTCACATCAGATGTAAGAAACTAAACCTGGGAGAGTGAAACAAACAATAAACAACCACATCTTCTGCTAAATTTTAGGGCTGTGTTGATTTTTTTGGTCGCTTCACATCCCTTTTCTTAAGATTGCTGGTCCTCAGAGATGACCATGGAGACTATAACATGTCCATCAAGGGGGTCCAGGGCCTTCCTGTTTCCCACTGAAGGGTATGAGGGTTGCATTTCCTCTGAGGACATCTGTGCTTAGCATGGGACATGGTGGGACATGGTGGAGAAAATGGGTAAGTTCTCGCTGGAAAATCCAGCAGACAGTGCTGGCTCCGGTTGAGCCACGGACCACTTGGATGAATATTTCCCCAAGAGAAGGGTAGAGAGACATACATCAAGAGCAATCACCATTTCTGGGTGCTCCCTGTCCTCCCTCCACATGGCTTTCCTTACGAAATCAAGCTCTAGCAACACCAACAATAATAACTTTGGCCTGGCTAGGGCCAAATCTCCTTTCCCAAAGATGTCATTTGATACACCTGAAGCAGCAGGGCCCTCACTGCATGTCCAGTGTGGACTGCTGAGAGGAGCAGATGCCTGAAAAATAGCATGAAGAAAGCTGGGGACCTTTCACCTTGGACAGCCTAGAAGAGTGAGAAAGAGAGGGAGGAATGACAGCCCATGAACCTGGAGGCCAGCTGAAGGGGGAGAAGGGATCATGAGCTCCTGGGAAGAGCTGGCTGCTGTGGGGCTCACAGTCACAGCTTCCCCCCGGACCCCCAGCACAGCTCTGCTTCTCAAGACTTGCCCCATGGTGCCACGAGCAGCCATTTCCATTACGTTCCCTAATCCCCAAAGGGGAAACTGTCAAATAATTTAAGCTCCACATGTTATAGCCCGTCTGCTCTGGGCCGTGCACGGCATGGGGTAGAGCTGAGAAGCCAGAAAACACCACTGCAGGATACCAGACTAATTGGAGAGGGGGTGGCAGTGGCTTTTGCACACCAGTTTGTCCTCCAGCAGGTCCTGTGAGTGCAGGGGCAAAGCCCAGCCCCACTGCCAGGCTGGGGAGATGTAGGAGAGCGCTGAGGATGGGCCGGGCCTTTCCCTGCTCCCCACCAGCTTTCTCTGCTGACAGATGTTCTGGTTGCTGCCTCAGGCTGTTGGCCTGTCCTTGCATGGTCTGGCAGACAGTGAGGACTTGTCTGCAGGCAGTCTTTGGGGTGGTCTGGGGGAAAAAGAAGTTAGCTTACAGAGAGCTAGGCACATGTTCTGCAGTATTACACTAGGTGGAGAGAGCCACCTCGCAACTGCTCTGCCTTCCTCATTTTGAAGGTCTCCACCATACATGGCCTTGGTGGCCTAGAGAAGGTGCTCAAGGTAGCCGATTTCCTTGCCTTTGCCCACAGAAAGCCAAGCTTGTCCCTGGTTGTGACCACATGTGACTCCCCCCTCCTGCAAGGAGGTGGCTGCAGCTGTCCCAGAGCATCTTGTAATGCCATAAGGGAAGCCTGCCCTTCCTGGCCAAGCCCAGCAAGTGGCTCTGTGGGAGCAACATCTTCTGCACAAGCCTGGCCTGATGAAAAGAGCTTTGTTCCCCCACTGCCTGTGCTTGTTGATGCTGAAGAAACCTGGCCCCCAGCTGTGGCAATACTGGTTTTACAAACGGATGTGACTGGCATAGCCTTTGCTCCATGTCTGCGATGCAGCTGGGTGGTCCCTCATGCGATGAATTAGTTAATGCGTGAAGAGGCTGGAGGAAGGCGTAAGGCACTGAGCATTTCTCTCGCCTTCTGAGGATAATGCATTTTAAAGATCAACTTGGATTTGCCTGCAATGTGATTTGTTTAATTATTTAAAGCCTGTTAGCATATTTTCCTCAAGGGATGGAAAATCCTCAGTGAAAGGATCCTTACACCAAAACAGAGATCTCCATTGTATGCTGAAGGTCTGTGCTCACACCCAGCCACCTGCACTGATCCCAGCACCTTGTACAGCAGGAACACCATGCAAATACCCACCTTTCCAACTCCAGAAGATGCCTCATGCCAGCCTCTTTTCCATACCTTCGAGTCACCAGACACTAAAGGGCATTTTGTAGGGCAGCTGGGGTTATAAGTACCTGGTATATATATATATATATATATATATATATATATAAGGTACCTGGTACGGAGAAGGCTTTATAAGACAGTTCTCAGCCCTTTCCAAGCCTGTGCGTGATTTGGTATGTCTGCACAGTGCAAGGTGGGATAATGTTGAGATACCTGGGAAAGTACATCTGGGACTATTATTGATGCCCAAGAAAGAGCTTTCTGGTTCAGGAGTCTCATCTCCACATGGCTGCACAGCAGAGGACTGTATGAGGAAGTGCAGAGAAGGTAGGGGAGCAAAGGGTCCTGTCACGGGACTGGACTCACTGTATCCCAGGTGCTCTTGCTCTGCTTGAAAACAGTTTCTTGCTCCATTTTACTGAGCCTACTGTGACAAACAGCACATGCAACGCTGATCCCACACTGCTGAAATCCTGAGGGATGGTGCCTCTCCTTTCTTCACTGTCCCTCCATGAAATGCCAGCTTGACAGCCCTTGCTCCTTCATGCCACCTCCAAGTCTGACCTGCAGCCTCCCATTTAAAAGGGAAAAAGCTCTCAATTTTTCTCAAGTCTGTGGGAAAACACCATGTTTCATCTGAGTAGGGGTGGGTGTGGGGGTGTGTGTGTGTGTTGGGCAGGGTCAGATGGCTGAGGCAGGACTTCTCTTCAGCATCCCCATCGCACCTACAAGGTGTTACACAGCAAGCTGTACCAGACACAAGCTCCTTCTTTCATCTCCTTCTGTTCCATTGAGCAATGAGTGCTCACAGATGTGCCAGCAGCACAGCCATCCTTGCTGTGGGACAGGTTGGAAATGTTTTGGACTTGGTGTGAGAAAGCACTAGGGCTTTCCACTCCTTGGCACAGTTCATGCTGGTTTCTCCATCAGTACCCTTCCTGGGGAAGGCATGGGCTGCAGGCTGGCTTGCAGCTCAGAGATTTAGAGAATAATGGGGACCATGCTCTCCCCAGCTGGGGGATCACATGCCCACCTGGATGGGCACATCACCCAGGTTTTCCCAGCACTGCTTGGAGCCGAGGTACCTGGGTACCAGGTCTGGCGCCATGTTGCCTTGTCTGTGCTGGTGTCTACAACACCTTGTGGTTTTCTTCACTGCAGTGCCCATTGCAGGGACAGGATTTAGATTTGCTCTGACATTGTAATGGGGGACTCCAGAGACTGATGCTGTTTACACTGGCAAGGCCTGACATCCTCGTGGCATTTGAGCTGGGTCACCGCAGATTCAAATCGTCGTTGATTTTTATTTTGTGGTTTACCCATGGAACCCAGACTCAAGGCTCAACTGGGGCATGGTGGCTGGTTTCCATGAAGTCCACCCTTCAGCCAGTTTTACAGCTGAGTTGGCTGAGGAGCGAAGAGGTCAAGAGCCCCGAGTGAAACACACTGAATGGGCGGCTCATTAAGGGCTGAACTCCAGACCTGTGTTCCCAGCCCTCTGCTCTAATCACCAGGCGAGACATGGGAGAGCCTCATGGGGCTGATGCTGATGAAAGAAGAGTCAACAGCTTTATTTCGCAGCTTTATTAGCAAAATGAAGTAAAGCCAACGTGCCCGACTATTATTGAACCAGTAATCTCTGCATGCTTACATCCAGAGCTTCCCAGCCATTTAACTAAGAGGCTGAACAATAAAATATGTTAGGTCCAAAGTGGCTAAAGCAGAGGCAAAGCAGGAGGTAAGCCGTCTAATTGGAGAAATTGCAGCAGGAATCTCACCCCAGGGGTCTGTCCCTTGGGATTAACGGTTTGCTGACATCTGGGTTGCAATGGCACTGCTGTCTTGCCCTTGGTCCCACCAGGGCTGATGGCAGGGAGCCAGGGAACAAAAAAAAAACCCCAAAAATAAAGTCCTCAAACTCATACAACAGGGAAGATGAAGATTTTTATGCTGTCAATGTGGAGGCCTTTGGGAGAAAGAAACTGGCAGCTTCTACCCAGAGATGTACAGTTGTGACTTCTCTTGGCTTGCAGAATTACAGAAGGAAAAAAATGGGGATGGGAAATACAGTCTTTTCTCCTGATGCCAGGGGTTGTGCCAACAAAGGAATCTCCCCACTGTCTTATCCCATCCAATTTTAAAGGCCTGGTGGTCTTATGGCAACTAGTTAGGATGGCTCTTCCGTGGCAAACGCACAAGGGCCTGCTGCACATCGCTTCCTCTCTTGTTTTGGCAAAGTGGTCCCAGGTCCACCTCTGCCCAGGCATACGCCCACGTTTGAGGCATGCCAGGGTCTCAGGGGAGTGCTCCTGCTTCTGCTGGGCATCCTTTCCCAGATGCAGGCAATATTGAGACCTCAGCCACTACCAAGGACAGAGAGATTAATTTTCCCTAAATAAGGTGCCTGAACTAGTTAAGAGAAAGAGTTAGCAGCTAGAAGTCAGAGGAATCACTGTTTGGAAACATCTATTTCTTTCCTTCTTGTGAATGAGACACTGCTGCTTACTAGTTCAGACCTTTGCAGACCTTTGGCGGCCACCAGACAAGTGAGATGCATCCCACTATCAGGCAGTTGTCATGAATTTGCACTTGCCTCTCCCTCTGGTAGTCCTTCAAGACGAAACCCAGTCAGCACCCTAGCTCCTGTCCCCCTGCTTCCTCTTCCCCCTGTGATTCCATTGGAGCCCTTCACTGATGCAGATGGAAAACTGAACATGGAGAAGTAAAAAGAAAAAAGCAACCAAATGTGCTAGAGCCAAGGGACTGAACTGAACAAATAGAGTGAGGACACCCTGGGAGGGACACCATCCCATGTCAGCTGCTCCACAGCAATGTGCAGTCTCACGCAGGCTTAAAGCTTGACGTAAATCTACCTAAAGTATTCAGCCTGTTTTGAAATTCACCCACAGCCTTACTTTTTACAAACTCAGGAAGAAAATGGCAAATTAATCTGTTTTTTAAAAGGATGAGTTGGTTCCTTGTCATTCCCCGTGCAGCTCAGCATATGATAGTTCCTGCTGCATAAATACAGATTGTTTCTTTTCACAACTTCCCTTTCATCAGACTGCTAGGAAGGCCCAGAGGTTGTTAAAAAATGTGAAAGAAACTTGCTTCCCAATTAAGGTCAATCTCTTTTATCAGAGTCTTTGCATATAAACCTCAATTTCAGAAGGATTTTTATAAACTCCATCCCCAGCTCTGACAAATTGGGAGATGCCCAAACCTCCGAAGGAGCTGGAGAAGCAGCTGACTTCTTTCCCAGCTCGCAGTGCAAAGCAGGGATCTGATCTGTCATGATGACTGAGAACATGTCACAACAATCTGTTTGTGTTCTTCAGGAAAGAAAAACATCTTTCTCTCCCTGAGCTGTAAGCTAATTTGGAGATTTTGCAAGCTGACATGCAACCTGATTAAAATGACCTCAGGCCAACAATTCTTCTTAGGCAGCTCGACAATTAAAGTCTAGACCTATCTGTAGCCCAGGGTTTTTTTGCTTCAAATCCCTTTTAGGGAGGAAAGAGTTCTGTGTTTTTATTTTTAAATCTACATATTTGGAATTTTTCTTTTACACTTTGCTTCTACTACAGCAGAATGTGCTAAGGGGATCTATATTTTTTCACATTTTGAGCAGATGAAACTCGTACACAGAAGCCCCAGTTTCTTGCCTGCTGGAAAAATATGCTGAATATCCTAGGAAATAATACATGAATAAACTCCAGGACTCTAAGAAATACCCAAGGCACTTTGTGGCCTACATAAAATTGCCCTCTGAGGTAAAAAATGTTGTGCCCTCAATTTTCCAAAGTCGGTGGGTATTTTTGTAATGACCATCGTACTACTACTCAAATCACTTTTTGGCTTTTTGCAATTAGTTAAGCAGTGGGATCAGTTTATTAATCCACTGAGTTTTTGTGAACGCAGCTATTTGTCAAGAAGCAAGTGATGAAAAATAAATGGGTGCCTTCTGGCAGAACATTTGTCAGACCACAAGCAACCCCTGAATTTAATTCAGTGGTTTGGGGAGACTTGGCAATTTGTCTGTGAATGTTTTAATGCCTGGCTTTTTAAAAAAAATCACTGACACTGTCATTCATCTGGGGTAAATCCAGGAGAGATTTCCCCTTTGCCGATTTGGCTCGGCCTGGATCATCAGCTGGTGCTCTAGCTTGTCAGCTGGCTGAACTGATTGACAACGGATGCTCTTCACAGTGTAATGAGATCCCCTAAAGGGCTTTATTTATTAATTCAAATTATGTATTAAACTGGAGTGACTTGCAGACTAACTTCTCAGCATCACCGAAATACCCTGTATGGCGACAGTTACCTGACATCGGTACCAGGCGGCTGAGGCAGGGTGGGAGCTTTCCTGGACGTAAGGGTGAGATGGTGGCAGGGGATGCTGGTGGCTTTATGCCCGGGACCCACAGTGGGGCCTCGTGTGCCTGTCCCCTGCCAGGGGGGCTCAGCCCCTTGGCTGGGGGGGGGGGGGCTCACACGGGGGCTTTCCTCACCTGATTGCAGGGCCCTGCCCTGGCTTTGCCCCTTGGCAAGACTTTTCTTCTCTTGGAGAGGAATTTGCCTCCAGGCCCATTTCTTAGGTGGAAGTTTGCCCTGAGGAGGGGCGGGAGGTGCCTCCCGGGGGGGCAACCTCAGGGGATGTCGGGGGAGGCTGGCTCCCAGCTCCCGGCTCCCAGCCAGGCCCAGGGGCGCGGCCTGCCCCGCCATGCCCGGCTGCCCCCACCTCCGCCGGGGCCTCACGGCGCAGGCCCACGGTGCCGGGCGGGAGCTGGCGGCGCCCTCCGGGCTAGCAGCCCCGGGGCGTAACGCCGCCCTGGTGAAGGCGCGCGAGCGCCAGCCCCCGCCTGCCCCTGCTGCCCTGCGCGGCCCGGCTGCGCCGCCGCCGGGGCAGAAGCTGTGCAGAAACGCGCAGCTGAACCTTGTTGGTGTCCGAGCGGCCGCCGGTGCCGTGGCTGAGCCGCCCATCCCGCACCAGCGCCCGGGCTGGAAACCCCATGGAAATAAGGGGCTCCACTAGCCAGAGAGCTCCGAAACCTTACAGGCCGTCGTGATCTTGGCGTAGCCCCCGCCCGCTCCGCCTCCACGGCGGAGGGTGGCGGAGTCCCCTCATCCCACCGCCCCCCCGCCTGCCGCCGCCTACCCGGCCCCGGCCCCAGCCCCAGCCCGCAGTCCCGCGGGCGCTGCCCCGCAGCCGCAGGCCGGCTCCGCACTGCCGGGCCCGCACCCCCCCCTAGCGGCGACCCCGGCCGGGGACGCGGGGTGGCGCCGGCAGCGCGGGTCCGCGGGGCCTTTGCCCAGCCGGCGGGAGTCGTGCCCGTACCCCCTCCCGCGCCGGGACGCGTCGGAGGTTTCGGAGCAGGCGAAGTCCGGCTGGGGGGAGCCCCCCAGGGAGAGCCGCACCGCCCCGGCTACCGGGGGGCGGCGGGCAGTGCTCCCGGCGGCCGCGGGTGCGCGGCGGCACGGGCTGCGGGCTGCGGGCTGCGGTGCAGCCAGTGGCGCGGGCAGGGCCCTTCGCTATCCGCTCCATCGCCGCCGTTTCCAGTCCCATTTCGTTCACGCCTCGCATTTCTGATTGTCTTGGATTAAACGTTACCAGAGGAAATAATACTAATAGCCTTTCGCAGCGAAAAAATCAACTTCTAAGGCGGTTGTTATGGAAAGGATTATAATAAATTAAATGCTTAAACTAGCACTGTGCAAGCATTTTTGTCTTGGATCAAAATGTTTGCGCTGGCTGTTTAAACATTTAATTTATTATAATGAGAAATATCATTGTAAAAATAAGCATGTTAATTAAACCTGAGTTTTGCAAATGTGAGTCATCCCATGTGGACACAGTATAATGAATATAGACAGGTAGAGTCTGCATGCCCTTTTTTTTCTCATTAAGAAAATTAACATTTACATCTTTAAACCCTGCAGCTATTAGTTATTTTTAATGAACTGTGTTGCCATTTCAAAGTTAAGCTCTTATATGATGCAATCAGATATTGCTAGGTCAGGGAAGAACTTTGCTAATTAAGTTGCAGAGAAGTTCTTTGCCACACATAATTGATTAAAGTTGTTACACGGATAATCATTTACGCAGTTAAATAAATAAAAATAAGTAACTGCTAAGAAAACCCAGGTCACATCAGAGTGGTAAAATGAAGCAGAACCCTGGCCATCCCAGGGCCCACAGGAGCCATGAATTTGGAAGCGACAGACTGAGCCTCTTTGTTATATCTGACAGGGGAGCGAGGGACCGTGGGGACCTTCACAAAGGCGGCTCGGACAGTGATGGTTTGCTGCTGGCGTGGGCGAGAGAGGACGAAGGCAAGATGCTCCCTCACTTTCAAGCAAAGCGATTGGAAAGCAATTGTTCTGCCTTCTCATGCCACTGGTCTCCAGTACATCCATCTGGTCTTGTCCTGGATTCATGTATATGCCGGTTTGTATGCTGATATGTAAACAAAAAGCAATTGGATTTACTTCCAGCTCTCTTCCAGATGTGTTGCGTGGCTTTGAACATGTTCCTTTACCTCCTGGGCGTTCATAAGTGCTCTGAGCTGTGGCCCTGCAAACAGCAGAGGTAGTGTTACTCTGTTTTAATTAACATCCTGCCAAACCGTGCATTTGGAGGTATCTCAGATCTCTTGTTATCGTGCATTACTCAAACAGGCAAAGGTAAAAGCAGGCTGCCAGCCCTGGCTAAATCCCATTTCTGAAGTGATCTAGCCCCCAAGGGAGGGAGGAGGAATGTCTTTGGTATAGAAATGAACTTAAACTCTGGGGAGGGAGGAGACCTCAGTGAGTTACTTGCTGGGAGCCACAGCAAAGAGCTGGGAACGGGAAGGCCCCACTCAGGAGTCACACACCAAATGCACCATTGCCCCACACATAGTGATTCAGGCAGCAGCAAATTTGTAGGCAAAACCAATTTTAAGATCTTGATCTGTGGAGGTACCTCTTCATGCTATTCTCTAGCTGGTTGCCTGCTGAACCCGCTCTGAGTGTCTGCCGTAGGATTTTTGGAAGGTCAGGATTCTTGAATTTCTTCCAAATCCAGTGGACATGTTTTGAATGAAAAGAGAGGATGAATTAACCTGAGGATGCTCTGTTCATAATGTATTTGGTTATTTTACTGGGAATTGTCCTCCAAAACTGTTTGTGCAGGGTCTAGACAGCTTAGTCCCACATCATGTGGGTCCCTCTCTCCTGTCTCCCCATAAACTCCCTGCTTTTTTTTCTTCCTCTCACTGTGAGTGGGTTTCCAGGAGGAGAAAGCTGTTGCCCTTTCTCCTTTTTGTGTGTCTCTGTCCCTCTGATGGAGTTTTACAGAGCAGTCCATCATCATAGCCTCTGACCTCCCACAAAACTACCCCTCTTCTTGCAGGAGGAAATTCAAATTATCTCTGAGCCTTTTTGCTTTTTATCTCTAAGCCTTTCTGCTTTAACCATAAGGAGTATTCCTATGTCAAGGCTGTGGGTAAGAGAGGTCTTGTCTGCAGGGCCGTTTGTTGGGCTGGTTGTTCTTTGGTGAGCTGCCGCAATCCAAGGGGATGGAGCACATTACTGAGGTTACAGCGACCGTCTGTGGAGCAGCCAACCCAGGCAGGGCCAGGGTTCATCACCCTGGCAGAGGGCTACAGCCAGCAGGCAGGTGGTCCCAGGAGCTGGGCTGCAAAGATGGCCAGGGGCTGCCTGGCAGACAGCTGTAGGAACAAATGTGATTTATTGCACCCAGCATTGGGCCGTCCACCCTGCAACCTTGGGAAGCTGCGAAGATGTTGGTGCCCACCTACCTGCGGTTGGCGCAAAAAGTGTTCCCACTGCATGTCCACTTTAGATCCAGAAGAAAGCCTAGATGCGGCTTTGCTGTATTGGGAACTGGGACCTATTGCAGCCATCTGTGTGCTTATGCCAGGACAGAAATGCCCAAATCCCATGGCACTCAGGTAAGCGAGAGGACAAGTGTGACCATAAAACCTTATTGCTGAGGCCCCATACTTCCGTTTAAGAAGCACCTGTAGATTGTGTGTCAACTGTTTCATGGCTGGAGGTAGCTGGAAAACAGATGTTGTGTTGGGATCTGAAATAATCACCTGGGAGGGGAGAATGGGTACAGGAGCAGTCTCCACCTCTGGCCTTCTGCACATTCACCCTACGTAGGTTAAGGCAATGGAGAACAACTGGGCTTTGAACAGTCACCTGCCTTCAAATCTGAAAGATGGAGTTACCACAAAAACGTCTGCATCCTTAAACAGCGCTTGACTACAGCACCACACAGGGTTGGTTTCCTACCTCACATGTGGGGCCAGTAGGTCCTCCTTACTCAAAGAGTGCTGACAGGGCACAGCAGGCAGCTGCCCACTGCAGCAGGAGCTGATGGGCAAGCGGGGCACTGCAGGCTAAAATGGGTCCTCATGCCTGTGACCCCAAGGATTCTAAGGCCCACTCAAAAATAATTAACAATTACCAACTGAATGAACCCACTGACTTCTCACATGCAGCCTAAGTCACTGTGTTTCTCAGCTTGGTGACCATCTGCTCCATTTCCAGTTCAGCTTCCAGGGTTTTAACCCTCCCTAGGCAATGTGGCATTGGAGGAACCCACCAAAGCCACTCTCCCTCCTGATCCCTGCATCCCTCCCTGCCTGTACTAGGGTCCCTGGCTCCCTGTGAACTCTCCCATATGATTAATTTTGGATGAGCAGCATGCCCCAGGAGCCCTGACAGTGGTGGGGATCCTGCTGCCATGGGCATTGTGGACATGAGTGAGAAACCAGCTTTGTGCATCCTTCAGGAAGGACAGGTAAGCAGAGGAATTGTTATTTCTTAAAGCAGGGGAAACCCAGCTCCAGGGAGCTTCTCCAAGCCTCCCTCTTCCATAAGGAAGGCTTGAAGACCTTGGCATACATGGTGGGAAGTAACACGTACTTGTCTCCCATTGCTAGTTCACATTCTTCAGCCTAAATCTGGGCTTAGGTGACGTTTGATGAGTGAGTGGGCATTATCACTGGTGATGCCAAGCCTTTAAATTATTCAGAAGGCATTATGTTCCTCCTTGGCCAACCTTGAAATTTCCTAGAAGCCTCCAGAGGTTTTACATTACGTATAGGCTGATCTGCTTGCTGGCTGATGCCCAAAAGCACAGTCCTGCTTTCTTCCCGGCCCTGGGGGCCTCCTCTCTCTTTCCCCCCTCCCTGACAGTGTCTGACATTCACCTGACCCCTCATTGAGCTATACCTGCAGAGATATACCCGGTTTTGGTACTTTCCTGGGTCCTGGTGGCAAAGGAGTCACGGGAAAACGAAGCTGGAGACGGAGAGAAGGGTGGGCCATCCCCTTTGGTGACAGCACACCCACCCGAATATCTATATCCATGTGTGTGTCTATGTGTAAGGCAGGTGCTTAATCTGCTGTCATATACAATGGTGAGGTAGTCAATGCAGTTCTGGGAGATCAGAGAGCGATTTTGCTAAGCGAATGCAGATGCCTACCGTAGATGAACCAGACAGCCCTCTAGACCCCTTCATTGCCTGTCACAGGAGCATAGATGCCTACAGTAGACCTATGCATTGGCTGCAAAAGGCACATCGGTCTGAATCTTCAGCTAAAATCCATCCTTGGGTCTCTCTGCCTTCAAGGCCTGGTCCAGGCAGCATTCTCTGAGCACCTCTCGCACATGTTGAGATCACAGGATGAAGCCCTTATCCCAGAGGTCACAGCCATATCCACTTACAAGCATGAGTGCTCCATTTTGTTAGGAGTCCTGCACCTGGAGCGTGCACTGCACAAACCAGGATTAGGAACCTCACAGTGGTGCTTGACTCCATCACATATCACTAAACATAAAAAAAATAAAATTGAAGGTGTTAAAGAGGCACAGGAGAGAACAGGTCAAGGGGAATTTGACTTCATTTTTTTGGATAAAGCACCACAGAAGGCATATCTGGGATCTTGTTTCCTTGGCGTGGTAGTGGGTTGACCTTGGTCAGCAGCCAGACCCCCACCCAGCTGCTCACTTACTCCCCCTCCTCAACAGGGCAGGGGGAGAAAATCAGATGAAAAAGCTCATGGGTTGAGATAGAGAGAGAGCAGTTACCAATTACCGTCACAGGCAGAACAGACTCAACTCTGGTAAAATTAATTTAATTTATTGACAGTTAAAACTGATTTGGATGTCTGCCCAAGGTCTCTAGGGTGGAAGTTGCAAGCCCACGGTCCCAGAACATCTCTGGGGCACTCAGGAGACAAGGCATTTTGTGGCTATGCTGCTGTAGCATCATCACTCCTCTGTGTCCTGGGTGTTGCAGCTATGTCTCAATGGCTGTGCAGGTACACCTGGAAAAGAGTCGTTGGGAATTACTCACCTCTGTGTTTGTGCTGTTTTAGTCCTCTGCCTTGATGCCAAAGAGATTGGACACTGGCACCTGGCTGTGAGTCTGCTGGTCTCCAGCAGACTGGCTCAATGCTACTGATACCGCTAGGTATCTTCATCTTCACCTAACCTACTTTGGTTACAGCTCTGTCAATGCCTTCAACTTTTGCCATGCTGCCAGTATACTGGAGTCAGAAACCTGGGAGTTTTTAGAAGCACATAGGGTGAGATTTGTTTCACTAGATGTTGGATGTCCACAGTGCAAACATCTACTGCCACTGCAGGCTGCATGTAGGGAGGGGTGGGCAGCTTCTCAGTGCAATGCACCAGACCTAGTTTAGCTGGCTGGTTCAGGAGGAGATTATTTTTGTCCTAAAAGGGCCTGTTTCACCCCACGGACTGTGAAGGGAGCTGAGGGTGCTTTGCTCCATCATAGGTGACTACCAGAGACTTCTGCAGGAGCTGACTCAAGCTTGGTGTTAGGGCTTTTGTGATCTCCAGCTGCTGTAGCCAGTTTGGGCCATGGATTTAACACCAGCTCAGTGAAAGAGTGCTGTCTCCAGTCCCGTGTCCCTGTGCCCCGCTCGTCACCTCTCCCCCTGAGCCAGGGAAAGGCAGGCAGGAGAGTGCAGCTCTCCGCGACAGAGAGGTTGTGTGGTTGCCCAGTCTCATCCACTGCACGTGACACAGGGCCGATGTTGCACCATGCTTGAGGAATACATGGAATTTAATTGATAAGTCTGTATTAATTTCTGAAGTATGTTAGCAATAATCTCAGTTATGTTAATCAAAAACTAAAAGAAAATAACTAGGACATACAGAGTGAAATAGCATCGATGGAGCAAATGTTTAATTCAAGGGGGCCTGCCCAGGAGCTAAGCCTTGGGCTCCCCTCTCCACTTATCTGCACTTTGATGATGATGTGTGCTCTTATCTGATGGAGCTTGGGGATTTTCCTCACCTAATTTTAGGCATCTAAAAGTTAAAGTAGCCTGGGCAGAATTCTGCCCCTTGCCCTTACAGGCAAAGGAGAGATCAGGAGCTTCAGTGATGCACCTGAGCTGTCCCCATTGCCTAGCTCCAAGCCAAGACGAGAAGCTCACAGAAGAAGTCTGTATCTTTCCACTAAGCAGAGTGTCCCTGCAAAGTGATGGGCTCGGATTTAAATGCTGGATGAGTCCCACATTTTAATGGCAGCATGTAGGACCCCAGAACAGAGAGATCCCTGATCCAAACAAGGCTAGCTGCTTGCTGCTGAAAGCTGCTTTTGGGAACAAAACCAGGAGACTTTATTTCCACACACACACACACACACACCATTTCAAGATCACCTCACACTGGGGTGGCCCAAACTCCTGGTTAGGCAGCAAAGAGCATCAACCCCCCCATAGAAGTGCACAGGCTCTGTTGCAGGTAACAGTGAGAATTCAGCACCTCAACCCAACGCAATGGACTTGCCTTCGGCTGCGCTTATCTCCTGCCAGCCTCCCCCAGGAGAGCCTAGGGACCTGAGGTGGAGGTGCTGCACTATGTAACCCAGGCTTTTGAACTAGATGAGGAAGAACCAGCTTATCAGACTGCCCTGCTTTTTTTTACAGAGAGCCTTTCCCTCCCTGCGTTCAGAGTTATGACTAATTACTTCACATGCAGGCTTGCTGCTCTGCATCACTGATGATTAGCCAGCAGGGAAGCTCCTAGCCTTCCTTCTCTGCACCCACCCTTCAGTCCCAGCTTCAGCTCTAAATTTAACCAAGACGACCCTCTTAGTTCATTAGATGCATCATGATTTTTACTACCAAGTTTAGATGAATCACCAGAAATGCTCACCTATTTTCCTGACCATAAAAGCTGTATCACAGACGTTGCTTCCCAGTTGAGTCTTGCATCAGCCTGATTTCAATTCCCTTCAAGTACAGCCTCTGAAGCTCTCTGCCCACCACAAATCTTCACAGTGGCTTTTATGAAGCCCCTATTAAAACTCAGACTGTGTGCCTGAAAACTTGGTCAGGCTCTGCCACCTTTGCTACATGGGCTGGAGAAAGCTGGAAGTTGAGGGAGAAAGGGAATTTCTGTTCGTTAAGGGACATGCAGGTAGGATAGTGTTTTCTACTTACATTTGGAGACACAAAGTCTAATAGCACCTTGTTTATGTTTGAGAAGGCTTTATATTTTCTTTGTGAGTAATCTTCTATATATACGTACTATAGCAATTAGACATACAATTGAAGAATTAATGATAAAACCTAAAAGCTTTGCTAAATAAAAATTTTTGGATTATTGATTTGTTCAAAATGTGAAATTATTTACTCCAGTTGAGGAGCAGTTCTTTTTGGAAAAATTCAATCTAATATTAAAGCGCCAATAGAAGTGTTATCTCTGGTATAAGCAATTTTTTGAACACAGGAAGAAATGCTCATGCTTCAGTTTCATTAAATGCTATTCTATACCTGATTTCAGCAGAAGGATTTGAGATCTGCTTTTAGCTTCAAACCTTGAGGGGAAGGAACTTCAAAGCTCTATATGATTTTTTTTTCAGGACTGTCATTTCTGGGAGAAGACAAAATACATATCACGTATGTTGACAAGCTCAACATAATCAACATCTATTCTTTCTGTTGTATGTACCTATATCCTTTCTCTTGATGTCTAAATATATGTATGCAAATGCAAGTTATTGTCCTTTAGTAAGGCTGCCTTAACAAAGGACAAACATATAAGCACATACCTATGCATCTTGACTCATATTGACATCTCAGCCAGATCAGAAAGCAAAGTACTCGAGTGGCTGCTGCTGCAAAGACATTTGAACAGCATGAACACTTCACTGATGGATCACTGAGGTTACACCACTTCCCACCAGTGAAGGATCAAGCTGGAAGAGCTCAGACTGGGTAGTAAAAAAGCAAAGGTGAGCTCTGCCACCCAGCCCTCTCTCCCACCCATCATCAAAAAGCTCTAGAGCTAAACCTGCGGCGAGGTATTGCTGTAGATGAAGGGTGAGCAAGACTAAAAGTAGCATTGTTCATGCCCAGCCGCACCACCCCCCCCCCGCAGTTCTCTGCACAAAATACTTTTGCTGACCTATAAAGACTTCTGTGCTCTGAAGCGTGAAATCCACAAACAGATCCCTCCGACACATCACAAAACCTTTATTAGTGTTTACCAGTGACACAGATTACAGGAACCAAAGGCAATTAAATAACATTTCAGTTGACCACAGACTCAAGAAATACAAGTCACATTTGGCAAGGCAAACTTCTCAGTACACTGGGTTGCTTAGGTTATTACTACACTGTGAAAGAAGAATTTTCCTTACAAGGTTCTACATATTCAGGATATTATTATTAATTATTATTGTGTCTTTCAGACAGCTCCTTTGGCAAGAATTCCCATTTTTTAAGCTTTTATTATATAAAAATATAACCAATTTTCATTATGTACAAACATTACATTACACAATGTACAGGTTAAAAACACTACAAAAAATGGCAGGCCATGGGTGAACCAAAAAAGAAAAAAAATGTAGAAAACATGAAAAAAAAAATTTAAATACTGCACATTTCATAAAAATTACATTAACTACAAACAACAGCTTTTTGTTTGCAAATATCAAACAGTACTGACGTGATTGGAAATCTTTCCCAACAACTTCTTTTTTAAGGCACATCTTGCATATTTACACATACGACACTGGATCTGGTCAATAACTTAAAGGCTCTCGGGAGTCACCTAGTTGTGTGCGCACAGGGACAGGGGTACTCAGGTAGGCTGCGTGTTGGGCTACACTTTCTCAGCTGTGTCAGTCTGGGGGCCCAGGTACCTAGTCGACGGGGCTGGATAGAGGGGCACCCCGATCTCCTGAAGGTCAGGGAGCCGTGCGGGGCGTGGTGGGGAGAGGAGCGTGATCGTCCGGTCAAAGTCCCTGTGCAGCACTTTCTCATAGACACTCTGAAGCCCCACTGTTTTGGGCAGCTGGGCTTGATAAAAGTTGTCCCTGCGAAGGGGATCCCTGGGCAAGGACGTGCTCTTACAGAAAGTGGAGAGGGGTGCCGAAGGATGGGGAGAGGGGTGAGGGTTGGCTCGGCCACAGGAGGGGCTCCAGCAGCGGTCCGAGTGACCCAGGATCTTGCATTCTGCCGTGCATGCCCATAGACCTAAAGAGAGAGAGACAGGAGGAGAAACTTGTCGTTACTGCAGGAGTAAGTCCACACCACTCAATCCTCAGCATTATTAGTCACGGGATGATTCAATGCACTGATGGAGCTGGGAGGCAATGCTCTACGGCACAACAAGAAAACAAGCTTAGGAAGGTTACGTCATTTTGCTAGGGACACTCCTCATAATCCTAACTTTAAGGGAGGTTTTTTTGGGAGGAAAACCCTGGTTCAACCAGGATTTCCAGCATCTGCTAATTTGTGCTGGGCACTCAGTGTGGAGAGGAATCAGGAAAACCTAGCAGCCTGCTGTGAAGAGATGCAGAGGTGGGCAGTTTGAGCCATCCAGCATCAGGTTTCCTCCTCCAGCTGCCCTGCCTAAGCACTGCGCCCCAGGGATGGGTCCCTCTGTCCACCTCCCTGTCCACCCGTCCCCTCTGTCTGGTGGGCCAGCCAGGAGCAGGGGCTGAGCCCTTACCGTTCTGCATGTGTGTGATGAGATCTTTCTTCAGGGCATCTCCGCTGATATCAGAGTCACTGTCATTAAAATCGCTGTCACCTTTGCCGCTGTCTTTGCCACTGAACTTCTCTGCCTCCCGGCCAGAGATGGTGTTGAACGAGTGCCCCTTCCAAATAGCCATGGGGGGAGCGGGCTCCTTGCCGTAGCTTGGAGCAGCAGCAGAACCCTGCTGGGGTGGGGGATCAAAGGAGACATGAGAAAGGGAAGGGGTGGAGGGTAAAAATGATCAGAACTGCACCTCTGTGATTCACATCCTCCGGGATGCCCCCCTCCCCATCCTCTGCCCCCCCTTCCCCACGGTGGGACCTTACCTCCCCGCTCGGTCCTCTCAGCCTCTTCTGACCCTCATAGAGGCAAGTGCTGTCGCTGCCGCTCTCAGCAGTGGAGATCTCTTCGGCAGCGGGAGAAGGGTCGGGGCTGGTGAAAGAGGTTTTGCTGGGAAAGGTTCGTACCTCAAACACATTCCCCCTCTGGCTGCCCTCCTCCTGCCGGCCCTTCTCCAGGTGGGAGATGTCTACCTGGTCCTTCAAGGAAGCATTGTTTTTGATCTCATTCCCCTTCTTGCGCTTGTTACAGGTGGTGGCGATGGTGATTATAGCCACCAGGAGCAGAGTGCAGCTGCCTGCCAGGACAATGATCACGATCAGAGGGATGTCCCACTGCAAAGCCTTTCCTTCCCAGGAACTGGGCTTGGCTACGTCCTGGATACTGGAAGGAGCAGTGGCAGTCACCAGGAAGTTGACTGTGGCAGTCGTGGCTAGGGGGGGTCTGCCGTTGTCTGTCACAGTTAAGATGACCTTGAACAGCTGTCCCAGCTCTTCAGAGAGGTCACCCCTCAGCACAATGTCCCCAGTGCTTGGGTTGATGCTGAAAAGGTCCTGCTGAGGCTCCTCCAGGAAGGCAAAGGTGAGCTCGGCATTGGCCCCATCATCTGCGTCTCGAGCTTTGATCTGCGCCACCAGGGAATCACGGGAGGTCTTGCTGGACACGCCAATTTCCACTGTCCCATTGGTGAGCACTGGGTGGATGATGACAGGAGGGTTGTCATTCTGGTCCACCATCCTCACTTTGACCAGGGTGCTGCTGGAAAGCTGTGGGGAACCACCATCAGTGGCCTGGATCCTCAGGTCCAGCTGCTTGAGGATCTCATAGTTGAACATCCTCAGGGCATAGATGGCCCCGGTGGCAGGGTCCACTGAGACATAGGTGGAGATGGGGGCCCCCATGACCTGGGTGTCCAGGAGCCGGTAGGTAACCTTGCCATTGTGGCCAAGATCAGGATCGCGGGCCACCACGGTAGTGATGTAGGCACCTGGGGGGTTGTTCTCTGGCACGGCCACCTCATAGAGGGGCTTGGCAAAGAGCGGTGCATTGTCATTCTCATCGCTCACCCGCACTGTGTACTGGCGGATGGTTTTGAAGGGTGGCGAGCCCAGGTCCTCAGCCACAACAGTGAGGTTGTACTCGGGGATGCGCTCGCGGTCCAGTGCTGCTGTGGTGACAATCATGTAGCTGTCCTCATAGGCACGCTGCAGAGCAAAGTGATCGTGGCCACGGAGGCTGCAGCGCACCTGCCCGTTGGCACCTGAGTCACGGTCTGAGGCACTGACGAGGGCCACAAAGCTCTCGCTGGCAGCTGCCTCACTGACATAAGCCACGCCAGCAGCACTGGCAGCGCCACGGAGGGCACTGATGCTGATGCGTGGCGCATTGTCATTGACATCAGCGAGGCGCACAACGACGGTGCAGGTGGCGGCACGGGGACTGGCACCACGGTCCTGGGCACGCACGTCCAGCTCATAGGTGCGGGTGCGCTCATAGTCCACAGCAGCCTCCAGTGTGAGACGGCCCGAGCGCGGGTCAAGGCGGAAGAGTCGCCGTGCCTCGGGGGGCACCTGGCTGCTGAAGGCGTAGACCACCTCACCATTGGGACCCTCGTCAGGGTCAGCAGCATCCAGATCGAGCAGCAGGGAGCCGGGCGGTGCATCCTCAGGCAGCTCCACCGTGACCGAGCCCTGGGCAAAGGCAGGGCTGTTGTCATTGGCATCGAGGACACGGACATGCACTGTGGCTGTGCCTGAACGTGCTGGGCTGCCACCATCTTTGGCCACCAGTTCCAGCATGTAGGAGGGCTGGCGCTCACGGTCCAGCTCCTGGAGCAGCACCAGGTCAGCGCAGCGTGCACCATCTGCCCGCGTCTGTGCTTCCACGCCAAAGTGACTGTTGAGGGAGACCTGGAAGCTCTGGATGGAGTTGGAGCCCACGTCCTCATCGACGGCCACCTCCAGCGGGAGACGAGTGCCAGGTGCAGCACTCTCTGACACTTCCAGTGCCATCTGGGCACGGGGGAAGTGTGGTGCGTTGTCATTGATGTCACGCACCTCCAGCTCCACGTGCACCAGGCGGTAGCGCTCCCTCCAGCAGCTCACCACATCGAAGGCCAGGACGCACTGGGGGGCCTGCCCGCAAAGCCGCTCGCGGTCCAGCCCGGCTTCACCGATGCTCAGCTGCCCATCCTCCTCCCGCACCCGCACCAGCGAGCTGTTGCTGAACTGCCGCATCAGGCGGAAGCTCATCTCCCCCGGCGCCTTCACCGGCATCTCGTCGGCCAGTGTACCGATCACCGTGCCCGGCGCGCCCTCCTCGTCGGTGCGGTACCTCACCGTCTTGCAGCGGGACAGGGCCAGCAGGCAGGCGAGGGCCAGCAGCCGCAAAGGGCTCATGGCACTTGCGCGGGGCTCAGCCCGGCGGTGCGGTGCGCTCCGGGGAAGGGGGTGATGCGCGGTACCCGCGATGCAGCTCCGCGCACCCTCCACCGCCGTCTGCACCGCTCCGCGCCGCCGCACGGCCTTTAATAGACGGCGGTATGCAAATGTACGGGCGGCGGAGCCAATGGGAGGCGGCGGGGCGCGGGCGGCGGGCGGCCCCCGGCGGTCCCCGAGCCGGGGCGGCCCCGGCAGCCGGCGGGAGCGAGGGCGCGGGGCGCTCGCCTTTGTGTTCTTTAACTCTCCGGGGTTTGGGGGTTTTCCTTTTTTTCCGGCTTTATTCCTCTTCCCCCCTTCCCTTCTTTCTTTCTTTCCTTTTTTCCTCTTTCGTTCCTCCCCTTCCCGTCTTTGCTATCTCTCTGGCGGCGCGGTAGCGGAGCTGGCGCGGGCAGCGCGGAGTAACACGCGCGCCGGGGTTTGTTTAATTGTGCCACAGGTCGGGCAGGTGTCGTGTCGCGGCAGGCTGTGGCATGTCGTGTCGCGGCATGTCGCGCCGTGTGGCGGCGGGCGCAGGTGGGTGCGCGGGCGCGGGGCGGCGGCGGGCGCGGGTTGCGGGGGGCGGCGGCATTCAGCTGCGCGCCCGGAGTGCTGTGCTACTCGCGTGAGAGCCTGTGATCAGCGCCGTAAGTCGCCTTTCAGGAGATGTCCCCGCATGCTTTAGTATGCATGTCACCGCCCGGGTTTCTTAAGCCTGGGGCAGTAGCAGGCGAGGAAAAAAAAAAAAAAGAAAGAAAGAAAAAGTTCCAAATAGGATTTAGCATAAGCTTGAGGAGATTTGGAAAGGTTTCAAAGATCAGGCTGTATCAAAGGCTTATGAAGCCCTCGTTAGCTGTAGAAATATAATAGCGTGGCAGGCTATCCCATTCGAGGAACCTATGTCTGTATTATTTCACTATGACAGGCTAAAGGGAGAGAAAGTTGAACAGTTTCCACAGAGGAGTTGGACTAAGTTGAATATAATGAGCAAACGCCACATGTATCCATTATGTCCCTCTATTCATTCCCAATCACTGCCATAACTCTTTGACTAAACGATGATGAGCGCTGAATTACACACAATGCCCTGCTCATATTAAAATACATTTAAGACCTATCCCTCCTGGTGCCCTGTTACGCCTATTCACAGGATTTTCTTTTTGTCCTAATAGGGCCTCTCTGGGAAGCAACACCAGTCTCGTTCCAGAACAAAATAACAGCATGAGGCTGAAACCTGGCACGAACCGGGGGGAACGAAACCATCTGCCCCGCAAGGCACCGGGGCCCAGCGCGGAGCCCGGCTCAGCGCCCCGGCCCCGCCGCGCCGGGCGGCCACGGGGGACACGGCCACGGGGGGGCGGCCATGGCGGGGGGGGGGCGGCCACGGCGGGGACGGGGACAGGACCCGACGGGGAGGGAAGCTGCGGGGTCGTGGGGGGACACCCGGCACTCCGCAAAACGGCATACCCTTCCTTCCCTCTGCCGGCCCTCTTCTTCCCATCCCTTTCCTTCCCGCCTATCTCCTTCCCTCTCGCTTCCCTCTTCTCCTTTCCCTCTTTCGTCTTCCCTCTTCCTTCCCTTCCTCTCCCTCTTTCGCCTTTCCCTCTTTTCTCATGCTTTCTTTTCCTCCTTCCTTTCCATCTTTCCTTGCCTCCTTCCCTTCTTCCTTCCCTCTTTCCATGTGTCAGAGAACCTAAGCGATGCGTTTCAAAGGAAGAGGGGTGACAAACGGAATTGGGGGGGCGGGGGGGAGGGGAATCCCTCCCGCTCCGGTTTTCTTTGGAAACCTCGGGTAAAGGCGCTCCGCTCCGCGATGCAGCATCCCGGGGGGCTCCGTCCCGGCTCCCGCGGGGGTGCGCGGGGCGCTGCGCGGGCGGCACGCGAGCGGGGGGCGGTGGGCTGCCCGCGGCGCCGGCTTATGGAAATGGGATTTAAATCGCGCCTCCGCGCTGGCTGCAGGGACGCGGGGGGGGGACGGCCGCCCGGCCGCCAACAAAAGCTCC
This sequence comes from Falco punctatus, assembly GCF_963210335.1. Classification (NCBI taxonomy): domain Eukaryota; kingdom Metazoa; phylum Chordata; class Aves; order Falconiformes; family Falconidae; genus Falco; species Falco punctatus. The sequence goes on from NC_137581.1 coordinate 34,472,570, forward strand.
CGGAACGCCTGGTTTCCATACCAAAAGCCTCCGCGGAGCTCCTCGCTCCGGCCCGCGGGGGCTCCGCAGGCGGCTGTGCCGGGCCGGGGGCCGGGGCCGGGGCCGGGGTCAGGGGTTGGGGGTCGGGCTGCGCGCCTGGGAACGGGGCTGCCGGCCGGGAGCGGGCAGCGGGCAGCGGGGCGGCCCCTCGTGTGTAACAGGATTATCTTTGCCATTTCAAGTTCCATACAGCATGTAATTTATTTTTAATTAGGATTAGATCGAGCAGGGAAGGAGACCAGACCTTACACACCCCCACCCCCCACCCCCACCCCCCGCAAAGGCATGGCTATTCCAAGAGGAGCTCTTATTCTTTGTAAAAAAATCAATCAATCGATAAACCAGGACCTGCGTTCACCTCCCACACACTTCGCAGGAGAAAAGGGTGCAAAGGGCTGTATTTTCAGTGTGTGCCCGAGTATCTGCATCAGAAGAAGCTTGGGAATCCTTCCCCTTTCCCATCCACCCAGTCCCTGCCTCATGCACTTGCGACCCAAACCCATTCTTAAGAGGGGTCCCGGTGGGGTCTTGCTCCTCATGCCTTTTTGGAGGGCAAATGCACTTTCTGTCTGCTTGGCTTATTCTGTTTCCACAGTCGTGACTTTGATTTAAAAATAAACATAGTTAGCAATGACTCTGATGGAGCAAAGACTTTTCCCCAATAGTTTGGATAGAGTCCATTACAGAAATGTTCTGAAAGGCTAGTGAAGGATCCCATTTTACAGCTCAAAAATAAACATACGGATCAGCTGCATTAAAAGCACTTCTTTGAAATATTGTGGTTAAACAGCCCAGATTGGTTGATTGCTCCATGTGGGGACATATGTTCTTACAAACTGTGCGTATTGTTACTAATGGGGATTCTCACACCACAGCCTTTCCTTTGAATCTGAGGCACTGGTGGTTTCTCTGGAGCTGTTGCAAGGTTGTTTTAATAATTTACCAGATCTCTTGCACTTTGTGCTTTTGCGGAGACTCAGAGCTGGCTAAGAAGGAGGCGTTTTGCAGTGTCCAGAGGTCTGCTCTCTGCTGCCAAGCTCCTTCCTGTACCTCTTAGTCACAGAAATCAAATCTGCTCCGAGGTGGGTGTCAGGCATAGGAAAAAGCAGGACTCCCCCACCCACCCCTGCAAACTGAATGCCTGGATAACATGTTGCTCCCCAGGAGTAAAAGCACTCCTAGATCACCAGCCTGATGCCAACAGCAACCAAGTCAGTGATGGCCAGCAAATCACTCCAGGTTCCCTTTTTTAGCTTTAAATTTACTTTTTCCCTGATTCTGATCCAGCTTTTTGAAATCAAGTTTGTGGGTGCTTTTCCCTGCTCCCCAGATAGTTATTGCCTTTCATGGGGTGACAAAGACCCAGGAGCTCCTTCTCCTCTTCCCTTCACTCTCTCTTCACTTCCCTTCACTGTGCAGGTGAGCACAGGCACTTACCGCTCTGGCCCTTTTCACCATCACCTACAGCACTGTAAGTTTGCCGATGTCTCAAGCTGTCAGTGTCCTCAGTGCAACAGGGCAAGATTTTCCTCCTCTCAGCAGGTGTCTGGGAGTCTCTCCAGTGATCTCTGTTGATGGAGATAAGCCAGAAGGCATTGTATTTTGGGGCTGTGAGAGAAAGTAAGACTCCCATAGGGATCCAGCCCAGTACCTTAAGACCACATCTACTACCTTTAGCGGGTACATGCAGCTAAATGCATGTATGGGACGGTGGAAGCAAGCCAGGCTTTAAGAAGAGGTGGCTGTGTTATATGTGCTTACCCTTTCCCAGGAGATCTTTGGGGCACCAAGCCCTGGCTATTGAAAGTGTCCCTCTCTCCTTGGCCCTTGGTTCCCCTCAACATATGGTGCATGGTGACTGCATGCCCTCAGGGTGGTAGGGCCGGATCCCCTTGTAGCATAAACCCAAGGGTGGTATGACTTTGCTGGGGCTTTGCTGAGCCTTGCAGGAGAAGCCAGGCTGGCTGGGCATGTTCTCCAGCTGGTCCTGCTCACCTGCATAGCCAAAGGGTCTGGCCAGCTTCTCTCCAGCCGTGAAGTTGAGATGGAATCCGTCCCCCCAACCCTCGACTGTGAGCCTGCAGAGGGGTGCCACAACCTCCTTCCCTAGAAAGCCATCTCCACCCTCAGCCCTTGCCTCTTTCTTCTTAGGCATCCCTGCGGGCTTGGCTGCCTTGGCTGATCTACAAAAACAAAGGAATTCCTTCTGCTTCCCGGGCTAAACAATCCCCCCTGTTTAATCACTTCTTCCGCAACCAAGGAAGTGTGGGTTAACCTGTCAAGCTCCACAAGCCCAGACTGACCAAAAATCCTGGAAAACAAAAGAGTGGAATGAAGCGGCAAAGGGTTTTGTGGCTCTATGACTGTTTGTGTTGGAGGGTAGCATGTGGCATTGTGCTTCTGTCTCCGGCCATGCAGGCTATAGAAGACAGAGGCTGCGATCCTTCCTGCGAGCTGCGCGTTGGTACCAGGGTTATAAATCATCCCAATCATTTGTTTGTTATATTTGCTTTAAATGCTTCCCTGCCTGTATCTGCCGTCTGTGAAATGTGTGCTAGAAGAAAGAGTTTGTTTTGCAGAAGAAAGAAATCGCATGGCCATACCCCCCACTCGGCAAGCAGTTTTGATTCCACAGGGAATTTATTTTTTAATTGGATTAATTTCTAGCCTCTCCCAGAGTAGCAGCTGGGGTCTTTGATTCAAGAGGTTAAAACAAAGGGGCATGAAACAAAAGACCAGTTCTTCGTATTCCCCACACAGCGTGGGCCTCGTGCATGCTGCCCGGAGGTATCCCTGGAGTGGCGCATTCCTAAAGGTCCCCCCACGTGGCCCTCAGCTGGGGTCTACTGCAGGCTTTTTTGGGGTGCTTCCTAGCCTGTCTTGCCTGCAAGGTGGCTAGATGTGAGTTTTTCTGTCCTATTCCACAACCCAGCTTGTGGTCCCACAGAATCTTACCCCTTGGTGTCCCTCCCTTCTTCTGCCCCCTCCTTTTCCAGCTCTTTTTACTCTCTACCTTTTCTGCCCTAGAAGAGATAGATGAGGCTTTTCAACTGTTAAACCGCAAGGCAGATGCCCAGGTTTTCAGTTCTCAGCTCTCTCATCTGGAGCAAGCTAATGAGGCTTAGCCCCACCACGGTCTGGGGTATTTAGGTACTTAACTGCCATTGAATGCCACACGAGTTTGACATATTTTAGCCTGGATGAGGGCTTGAGGCTCTCTCAAATTCATCCCCTTATGCCCACAGAGCACTTCATTACCTCACAGCGGAGTTGTGAAGAGGAGTGCACCACGGGCTGCGAGTGCATTGGACAGATGACAGCCTAAGTCCTGCTGTTTGCCCACCGTGAGGACCTTTAGGAGATCAGAGATGCCCTTAGAAGGAACAGTCTTTATTATGGACCCTTTCTGGCTATTTTGCCTCAGTGCCTTTGGGTTTAGAGGAGGCAGGTAACAAAGTAGTTATTTACACCAGGTTCTGATGCAGGCCTTCAGAAGAAATGCCCACCCTCTCTATAGCTTGGAGTCTAGTCAGATTGCTGGGATGTTAGAGGGGAGCTGCATGGCTTCTCTCTCTGGCTGTTGTGAATTGGTGTTCCCTCTCCATGGCTGCTGCTGTACACCTGGCTGGGATGTCTTTCATACCACTTTGAAGGTGTCCAGGCTGCTATACTTGGCTTTCCTCCAGCAGTTCCTTGTTTCCTCCTGGGCCTCATTCACATTCTCCTCCTTGAAGGACTGTTTGGGATTTTAGACTCTTACGAATGATGAATGGGTGGAAGAAATCCACCTCTCAGCTACCAGGAAGATGTACAGTCCTCTGTGAATACTTACGTGTGGTAGTTGTGAAGGGCTCCACTGATTTCTCTGTGGCAGGTCCCTCACTATCTGGCGTGCAAGGTCCTTTCCTGAACGCCCTTCTGCTGCCCCTGGCCAGCCAGTGCCACCCAGCCAGTGCCACACTAAACCAGCACAGCCACATCACTCCCTGGGCTCTGCCTACTTCTTACAGTTTCTGAAGTCCTTTCCAGTAAGGTCATATCATTATATAAGCACAAGGAGAGTTTACATACATGTCAATATGTTGTTACTATGCCGGTAAAAATAACCTCTCCATTACTCTGCTGTCTCTGCATTTTCAGTCTTACCACACACACATGATTTCTTGCCCCGCCGATACATCCATGCGATGAGGAGGGGGCACAGGGAAGTGATCCTCGTCGTGGTCCTGGAAACAGAGAAGTTGCGTTAGTGTGATGCCATACTCGAGGTAATTAGCTCAGTGTCACAGGGTTAATGAGCTTGGGCATGGCACCACAGCTTCAGATTCCCAGGCTGGTGGGGCTTTGCAGGTTCATGCCCTGGTCTGCTCCTGGTTGTTTCCCAGAGGATTACTGTGAAGGACAGCATGGGGGAAAAATGCAGTGCAGAGGCAGGGACTCAGCCTTGTGCCATGAGTTCCTTCCTCCATCTCGCCTCTCCCTCTCCCCCCTCTTCTCCCCCTTGTCCTCTATCATAATCGTGCCTCAGCTAGCAAAGTCGGAGCCCCCCAGCTGTGAAGGACTAAGTCTCTTCTTCTCCCAACCTCCTGAGCAGCAGCAGGCTGCAAGCAAGAGTGTGCCTTGTGTCACTTCTGTTGAAGAGGCTGTGAGAGCAGGGGAAGAGCCCAGACGCAGGCGGCTGCCGCGCTTGGCCGCCTGCCAGGGCAGGAACACTATTCACTCCCGGGAAGCCGGCGAGCATCCTCCCTCAGCCAGCCGCCTGCCGAGGCCGGGAGCCTGCCCAGCCCAGGTTTTATTTTGGCATGGCAAGGAGCCTCCTGGCACTGAAGGAGTGAATTCGATCAAGCCACTCTTCTTCATCCCGATTTTGGGATCATCTCCCTTTCCTATCTGCAGGTGGGGCTCAGAGTTAAACCTCCCTCGCTGTCTCTACCTTTAACGTGCTGGGTTTTTTGTAAGGATGGATTTCAGCTTCCATGCCTGCCAGCATGCTGTTGCCTGACATGCAGCCAGTTCTGGCCAGAGCGAGGCAGGGAAATGGTACACAACAGTGAAGATGAGGATGGAGAGCACACACATCCCATTACAAGAAATTTGGAAAGGCTTTAAATATTAATGTCAAATTGATAAGAAGTAAACTTCTCAGAAGCTTGGGGACTAGCGCAAATCTGGTTCCTAAATCATGTATGTACTTTTGAGTATTTCACCCAAGATTTTTGCTTTAAGGTTTTCTACTACTGCATTTTGCTGCATTTCATGAGTTTGGGGTGTTGCTCAGGATTAGGTCAGACTGCTTTATGAGGCTATGGGAAGACTTTTCCCTTCAGATTTTTCTGTCGGCATCTGACATTCTTTGACCTCCACAGGACTTTGACCTCCAGAGCTACAAAATGTTCCAGTACTCACCTCCTGTCTTTCATGTGTGGTGTTTGCTCATTCTCCACGTATGCTTCACTGAAGGGGGCTGGCTGAGGAGGCCCAGTGTTGGCTCTGGGTGACGTGACCTGGGACTGGAGCTGCTGTTAGAGTGGAGAGGAACAGAGCTGTTTCCCGTGGCTGAGGGATGCACCTGCACTGTAGCCCAGAGCAGCATGTTTGCCCATCTTTAGGAGATAGCCAGGCAGCTCCCGAATGTCACCCGTCTCTCCCATACCTGTAAGTCTGTAACACTGAATAAAATTCTCCACACTCTGGCTCTGCCTAGTTCACTTCTGCAGATGTGGCGTATGATGATATGGACCTTTCCCAGTTTTGGGGGAATTACCGGTTTACCTTTTCAAGTTTAATCATCTGGTACATTCACTTATTTGATATACTTTAAAAAGAGGTGCACAATTTTACACGTCACCCAGTGTCTGTGGTTTTTGCATCTGGAAATACATCTGGAAATAGACACCAGCATGTATTTCACATGTGATCCCCAGGAAAAAAAAAATTGGCCCCAAAGTCTGCAGAATTCTGTTCTGAAAAGTTAAATAAATTGTTGTCACTTTTTAAGTGCTGTAATAAATGTGTGGAATGATCTCACACAAAAAAAAAAAAAAAAAGCTTGAAAAAAAAAGCTTGAGGCTTAGAGAATAGGTGCTAAAGAAATGCATCAAATCAGACCAAAAAAGAGGCATAAAATCTATGTTATCCCAAAAAATAAGGGCTGACAGCTCAAGTGACTTTTCTGCTTGCTGCTGTACTAAACATCAAATTTGTGTTTCTGCCTAAAAGAATTTGCATCTCTGCAGTGAGCAGATCTGAAGGTTTTGTTTTTGCGGGAGAGTTATGCGGTGGTGGGTGAGAAGCAGAAAATGATGCAATTGGGCACAGTTTGTAAGCAAAGGGTCACGGATGGGTGAAACCTTGCAGAAGTTAAAACTGAAAAACAAGCATTCGGACATGCTCCTGGAGCATCCTGAACATTTAGAACTGGAGAGGTCTGAGTTTGCCTCAGCAGCATTATGTATGTATATATATGTGCCATATATTATAATGAATATGATAATTACAGGAGATAATTTATAATATATGTGTATTAAATAGGAGTGCCTCCTCAGTAGGCTAAAACAATGCTATGAGAGTCTAAAGAAATGTGAAATCTAATTACTGTAGCTGTGTAAGTGAAGTAATGAGGAGCTTGAGAGTGTGACTGATAAGCAATTAGATACTAGACTAATGAGCAAGCTGTCTACAGTCCATCAAAAGGGTAAGGGAGGCTTGTGCAAGACACTCCTGGCATTGCAAAGAGGAAGACCGTATCCAAATGCAGCTTTCCAAGATACATAACACAACATGAATACATGATGCTCGTTAATGACTGGAGACTGTGTGCTCAGCTCAGGGATAAAGTCATTAACCAGTCAAAAGACGTGTGGCAGACCCACCGGAGATGAGGACAGCAAAAAGTACAAAATATAAGGAACTGCAAGTATGTAGTGAAAAGCTGTAGTTTGGAGTGAAGGCGTTGGATTAGTGACCCCCCAGCACTGAGTTTGCTGTGCTATCTTACCCCAGATAAAGGAGCCAGGGTGAGAAATTGGTGTCAGGTTGGGTTGTGTGGTCCTGGCAGACCACAGTCTGCCACATTGGCAGGTCCAATGTGTGTCTGGTCCTGGCAGAGCTGGGCTGGGAATGGGCAGTGGAGAGGTGAGCAAAGGCAGCAGGAGCAGAGGTAGAGGGCACGCTGGGGAAAGGCACTCAGGCTCTATATGTCCTATAGGTAGTCCTGTAAGAACAATACTTGTATAGAAGACTGCCTCCAGGATCTTATTCTTCAGCAAGTGTTGTTAACTATTTAAGTTGAAATTTTTCATGCTGGGTGTCTGCTTCAGGCTGTTTATTCTTTCTAGGAGAAAGTTTCAGCTGAAGCCATTCAGCTATCTCCAGGAAGGAAGCTAGGGTAGATTTATCCTAGGTCTTTTATTGGTTGCTTTGCCTGTAGGATAAATACCCAGACTCTCCTCTTTTTATTTTCTGGTTTGTTTATTTGTTTTTTAAATCATGGGGTTTTCACGGTTTCACTTGAGGACTTGAAATTCTGCAAGAAGTTGCCCTGCTGAAGCAGGCAAGTGACTTGTGCCATTTCTGTGAGCATTCAACTGAACTGGGCTATACTTTTGAAACAGTGCAGTCCCCAGGTCAGTAGACATTAAGCAGGTAAATTCCCTGACAGGGTCTACCTGCAGTGAGCACACCATGACCTTAGCTGGGACTGGCTTTTGTTTTAAGTGCAGGCTGGACAGATCCAGAGGCCTGAAAGCAGTCTGCATCTCTCCGTGATCTCAGGCAAGTGGGTAAGGAAACTGCTGGGTTTGACGAAAGGAGGGGTGAAGGTTTTGGGAAAGAAACATCAGAAGAATCTGTTTCAATCATAGTAGCTTTTTTCTTGGTCTGCTACAAACTTGGATTGCTATTCCAGGTGAGACAGAGCCAACTATTCCTCTGCTATCAGGAAACATCCATCAAAACCCACCAGCAAAACATCCCTTACCCTCTTGATTTCAAGAAAGGTTGGTGATGGTAGCCCAGTGCTGGCCTTGGCTCTGTGCTTCCTCAAACGGGGCACTGTTTGTGCAATGTCCCTAAGGCTCCCAACCCTGGGGACGACTGCCAGAGAGCTGGTGGTGAACTTATGCTTTTCCAGTATCTGTTACTTTAAAGTCTAGGAAGATAGTCATCAAGCATCATGGTGTCTGCAATGTCAGGCCCTCCAGAGTGAGGGGAAAGCAGCCCTTGAGTATTTCATCTTAGGTGTGCAAAATTAGTGGATATTTATCTACTAACCTGCATCTCTCTGTGCCTCAGCTCACCAGCTGTAATGCAGAGTTAATGATACACCCTCCTTCCACAGGTTCATTATGGAAATAAGATAATTAACATCTGTGAATCACTATAATTTAAGAGTGGGGAAGGCCAAAGAAAAGTCTATCAGAAAATTATTGCCTCCATCCTGAGCAGGACTTCAGTGATGTGAGGAAACTGTGGCATGGAGCAAGGACCCAGAATGGGCCACCGAAGGGAACGAGGGCTCTTGGGTCTGTGGAGCAGAGCAGGAGAGCGGTGGAGATATAACGCTGCACTGTGCAAACATAAGGGTTGTATCACAGTGTGACTGGGGCTGCAAAGAGCACCTTAGGCCCCATATTTCCTAGTTTAAGTGCCTGACTTTGCAGTCTTACTAATGTACTTCCAGTGCAGTTCTCTTGGGTGTCATAGCCACTGAAATAGATAGGTCTGTGGAGGGAAAACCCTGTCCTGCATGCCCCGTAATCACACAACTTGCCAGTGGCATGATGGAGGTTTAGATCAATGATTGCTCATTAAGCAACAAACTTTGTCTGCCCAGGTGGCGACTTTTTTTTTCACTGTCCTCCAGGTACGCAGTGACCTTCTTGGCTTCCTTTTCCCTGCAGCTGTAAACCTTCTCCCCTCTTCCTGTGGTGATGAAGGAACCTCTGCATGGGGCTCCCTCATTTTTCTGCCTCACAAATGCGCTGTTTGAGAATAAATAGCACCGACGCATTATAGGGGGTCTGCAGCTTCCTGAGAAGGAAAACAGGCTTCTAAGGTGGTCAAAGGATAAAGATCCAGGTGAGCCTTGAGGCAAAGCTGTGACAAACTCATTTTGGGCAGCCGAAAATGATGCTCAGGCACAGTTTGGTTAAGGTGTGCCTTGTGAGTTTGAAGATCTAGGTTATACTGCCATGCCACGGCCTCGCTGTGTGTTCCTGGGCAAGACATCTCTGTCTTACGGTTTACACAATACTCCACACAGGGCAGTGGGTTCAGCCTGTGTTTAGGTCCTTTAAAAATGCTGCAATGAAAAAAAGCAACACTACTGATTTTATTTTTCTAAAACCCTTCCAGACACCTAAAATCTTGGTGAAGTCATTATTGATGGAAATTTCCTCCAGAATAACTCTTCTGGAGAAGATGTGGGCAGGGAAAGGGGGCTGTGGGGTTTCATCCAGTGGGAGAAGCTGAAGGTCTGCTCCCATTGGGATGTCAGGGCTGTCAGTGGTGTGGCAGATATGAGTGACAGGGGTGGAGGCAGGTAGGACTCTCTGTATAGGGAGAACATAGTGGGGAGATGGTGGGGTGGGAAAACTTGGGATGAGTGAGCAAAGGTGGGAGAAGGAGGACCAGGTTGGGGGACTGGGTGGTGAAAGGAGTTGGCGGGAGAATTTGGAAAGGGAGAAATGGGCTAGAGCCTGGAGGGAGGAAAGGGGGTGGTGAGACGGCAAATCTGGGGTGCATGATTGGGCCGTGTTACAGGGTTTGAGGAAGCCTGGGGAGCTGAGGGCTTGGTGGGAAGTGATGGGAGCGATGTGGTGGGAGTGCTGGTGTCCCAGAGGCTTTGAGACCAGCATCTGGAGTCAGGAAGGCTCGGAGCTGTGGTCTGGGAGTAGCTGGGGAATTTGAGCTTTGAGGTGGTTTAAGAGCCCTGGGGCAGCAGAGGCTGGGTATGGGCATTTCTGTGGGAAACCGAGAGATCTGGAGTGGGAATGCTGAGGGAAAGGGGCTTTGCTTTTGGGGGACAGCAAGGGCATGTGTAGGGCTGATTTCCTGGAAGAGGAGGGACTTTGGGATGGCTGCTAATATGCATCGTAGTGTGCTGGGGTGCAGGCAAGGGCATGAGCTGGGGACCACTCCCAGAAGGCTACTGCATGTCTTCTTGCTATCATAAATGTGGTAACCCTAAGCATGCCAGAAGCTTCATCTGTGCATGCATCATGCAGCTGGACGGTCATGTTTGCTGTATCACCTGCACAAATTAATTACTGTTAAGTGGGGAACAGACCTGTCTGGACATGTCCATGCCTTGAGTGAGTCCTATTAATATAACAATATTAATAGAAAAAATTCACAACTTCTCTCTCTGCTCCCCTGTTCTGTGGCTTATCCCACTTCCTTTCCACATCCAGTTGAGATAGTGCACTCCTGTCTTTCCAGTTGCTCCACAGTGTGTCTATCTCCCTTTCTGAGAGTAATCCTGGAAAAAGCATTAGATACCTTTACAACCAAACATGTACCACAGTACAAAGCATTTAATAGAGAGCTTTCTTACATCTCACAACGTTGTTTAGGGGCATAGTGTCAGGACATAGGGAATGGTTGTAGGATGGCTCTCAAAAGCATTTAAAGCTGCACATAGGCAAGCTCAAACTGTGCATAGCACAGTGGCTGCCATCCTGTGTTGAAGCACAAGGTCCAGCCTGATGATGCTGGTAATGTAAGCTGTACTCCTAGCCTGTCCATTTCAATTTACAGTATTTCACCTGAAATCCCTCTTTAATCATAAGCAGATAGGAAATTACTTATTACAGAATGCCATAGGTACATATGGTGCTTTACGAACATATGAGGAGACAGATTGCTGCCCTGAAGAACTTGCAATTGGATTTAGACAAATACAATAAGAAAGAAAAAAACTATCGGGGCTGAAACTTTGAGCAGACAAATGCCTGTATACAATTGCATCAGTTGCAGTCCATGGAAATATTCTCTGTTTTTTGATTCAAGTGTTCGGCTGTGTCACATCTACTGCAGAAGCTGACAGACTGTTAGTTCCTTAGGTAGAAAATGCTTATATTTTAATGCTTGTTATGTCACAAATTATTAAACCAATTTAAATGTAAAAATCAACTGAAAGGACAAACTTATGTTTAAGGATGACCTGCAGCATCTAAAATGGAGACACTGACCAAACTAGTAGAAGCAAGGTCAGATTTTGTTTAGTTCAGATAATTTATGCCCAAGTTGTAATGCTGATGTAATTTATGTTGCATTTAGTGCTTTGTTTCCTATGAAATTTGACTGTGAGACAGTGTGATACGAGTAATATTTTAAGATGGGATTTTTATAGATGATGCTTGTAACTCATATACACGGCACTTTTACTGGTCTTTTTTTGTGGAAGGGAGAAAGGGATGAAGAAGGAAGGAAGGAAAGAAGAGAAAAGCACAAGGCAATAGCCATGTAGGATTCTATCCCTTTATATCAGGAATAACATTTTGCTCACTTTAATTTTTTTGGGTATATTTTTCCTGAAAAAAATAAGCAAATATATTTTGAAAATTATAGACTGGCTAATGTAGCCTTACTATCCAGAGCAGTCCTGAGGTAGCCCTCCTGTTCTCTGCTCCATGCCTTTTTTTTCAGGCTTTTTGTTTAACCATTAGTAAAGAAGTCCAGCCCTTGTGCTACAAATCAGCTGGAAAAGATCCTGCTCGTGTGCTGTGAAAAAGTGCTGCTGAAGTATGCTTGGTACAGCAAAGGGAATGGTCCTTAAAGGCAGTGCGTAGATTTATAAAGTATGACAGCAGAAATAAGACATGTTGGCTATCTTTTATGGGCAATCATTAAAAAAGCCCTTATTTATCAAATCTGAGACCATGGCCATATAATGGGTTTCTTGGATTCAAGGTGAATCAAAGGAAAATTGTGTCCAGGAGGACAGAGATGCTCAGCCAGTACCACTACAGCATGTGGTACACATGACATACCCAGCGGCAGGCGCGGATGGGGCTGTGAGTACAGCTGCCCACAGACTCTGCCAAGGAGCCAGATGATGCTGGAAGAGTATCTTTCACAGCTCTGGATCTGGCTATTCTTGGCTTGTTCTCTGGCTGCAGGAGCTGGAGCTCATTGCTGGGCAGATAAACAGAGAGACTAATAAAGAAGATGAGGAGCTGTTGATCGTTTGAGCAAATCAGAGATGAGCTGTGAAGCAGAGGAGTGTGGTGATCCCTATGAAAAATCACCTGGTGGTTGACACTTGATCCTGGATGAAAGTGCGTGCATAACTCCTGGAATAAAACTCTCCTCTCCCCGCAAGCAGTCCCCCTCCCCAAATGGTTAAATCCTGTGCATAATTACAAAAGTGTAAAAAACTACCTCTTTCAGACACGGATTTTTTTCTTCCTAATTCCCATAATTGGCAAGCAGGTGTACATGGGGGAAAAAAAAGGGGAGAAAGCTTTGATATTTTTTTTTCCAAGCTGAAAACGTGCAAGCCCTGTGTGGGTTAGGTCCTTTAGATATTTAAAAAGATTGAAACAACTTCAAAGGAGACGTTCTGTTCTATCAGGTTCAGTATATTTTAATATTAGCGAGTCATTTTTTTTTTTAAGAAAAGAGATCCGTTCTCTTGAGGAAATAAAACATTCTGAAAGATTTTATCCAGAAAGGTTTTTCATTGTTTTTAAAGAGAAAACACAGGATTTCAAACATGCTGAAGCTGGTAAATGTCCTAATTTCTGCTTATCAGTGTTGGTTGTTCTGTGTTATCAGTCTGATAGTTGCTCGTTATGTAAATCAAAATTTTCTATCCACAGACTGCTGTTTTTTGGAAACGAGAAGGGAGAAGCATTTGGCAATGATGTTTTTATTTACCTGTTATGAATGCCAACACGTTGTGGATGAATAGGGTGTGGAGTGCCAGCCATTCAGTTCAGAGACACAAGGGAACTTCTCCTGAGGAGGGTTTGCTGAATTCCCTGCATGTGGCCCAGAATATGATGGATTACCAGAAGACAGAGCTATTCTCTCTCCAATGCAGGTGTCTATTTGAGCTCCCTCTCCTGTCTTGCCTGGTGGGCTAAGCGCATTTCTCATGAGAAGCGTACTTTAAATACAAATTAGAAATGTGTGCTGGGCAAAAGGGAAGGAGAAGATTTTACAGAAATAGGATGAAAAATCTTTGGAGGAGGGTCACTGTGACAGCTTGAAGCAGTGGTGAGGTGAGTAAGAAGTTGTGAGATGCATATGGGGAAGAGGGTGGGCAGGGTGCTGCAGTGGCTAGGGGCAAAGGCAATGCAAAGTGTGGGCCCCACTGCTTGTGGTCCTCATGGGACTGCCCCTCCAGGTCCACTGGCAAGAGCTGGTGCAAGTGGCAAAGGTCTTCTCCAAACCCTGAGGGACGCGGTACCAATGGGGCTGTGGGACTCTGCACAGCAGTTTCCCAGGTGGCATCTGCTGTGGTGGGTTTGGGCTGTGTTATAGATCATTTGGTTTGTTTTGGCAGGAGGGGGAAAGGTAGAGGCCATGCCTCCATCTCTGTTGTCGGCCCTGGCTTTGGCAGCAAAGCCTCTGTGTGGGGTTCATAGCCAGCTGGTTTAACATCTGGGCAAAGAGTCTGCAGGGAAGTGTCTGCCTCTACCCTCTTCTCTCTCTGTTCACTGTAATCCAGATAATGAAAGCAACGAGTGGCTGATCTGCCCCTTGTGAACCCTGAGGAGATCCAGCAGCCAGATTCTGAATATTCTAGTTATTTTAGATTAACCTCCCAGCCTGTGTGCCTTTTGGGGTCTCCAGGCCAGAAATGAGGCAGTGAGACTGCGCAATGCTTGAGCAGGGTTGGTTTTCCCCTTCACCTGGCTCAGACTCCACATACTCTGCCTCAGATGCTTTAGTCTGGGAGAAAGCCTAGAGAAAGGCACCTTACCAGGTCCTCCCAGCTTGTGGAGCCTGGTCCCAGGAACACAGGGCAGAGGGCTGCTCCACAGGGTTTCCTCTGTCCCATCCATCATGGATGGGGAGGAGGCTCTGCGTTTGGTGAAGGAGCTCCTGAGCACAGCTGTCCAGGGGATGTGGGGCGGCGGAAGCGGTTGACTGCTCTCTCCTGGGGTGTCCTCCCTTGGACCATGGGAGGGCAAGATGGCTAAAACTGTCATTACTAACAGTAGTTAAACATGTGTTTTCATGTATAACATAGTACATCTGTCCTCAGTTATCCAGACTCCTGTAGCTGAAATATCATGTCCCTGTTGTCTATAATCACTCTGAAAATTCCCTCTATATTTGATGCCCCCTTGTTCTTCAGATCATTGGGAGGAGGATTTCATTTTTCACCACTGGGGTGATGTTAGGCTAGAGTGGTCCTGAATGAGTCTTGATGAGGCCAGGCGAAATGAAGAAGGAAAAAAAAAGCAGTCTCCTAGTTTCTGCACTGCTTATGTGCATCTTACAATCTCTGCATGAAGTGTCTTAATGGTGCAAGGTAATGAGCAGAGTACATATGCTTGATAAAACAGATGATAGACATGTTTCCTTAAATAGATTTGTTGCTAATTCAGCTCAGTGTTGGCCCTCTGCTTGCTCTGGGTGTCTAGACTGTAATTCCCCTGCTAAAGAACTTGCTGAAGATGCTACAACTTGGCCCAGAACTGTGACCAGGGACTTTAGCTTCCCTCACAAACCACCAAAAAGAAAGGCCCCCAAAAGCAGACTATCTCGAAGTGACTGCAGATAGCCTCAAGCCATAGTTTTCATTTAAAAGGATTTGAAGAGCTTCATTCATGCCCTGGATGAATCCAGCAACTGAAAGTTAACATTTCACATGGCAAAACTCTCTCTTGATGCTTACTTCTTAGCAGAGACATCCAGGTAGTACCAAATTTACCCCGTTCTTTCCTGGATACCAGGTTATCCCACAGGAAGGTACATTGGCAATGCTAATGATGGAGACACTGGGTTAGCTGCACAAAAAATTTATGGCTCTTCTGTTCTGGAAGTGGTCTGATATATAAAATATGTAAAATGATTAAAAAAGTCAGATAAATAACAGAGCGTATGCTCTCATTATTCATCCTCATGTTTAATTTAACAACATCCTTCATTTTGTAATGAGTGTGACACTTCTACAGGATTTCCAGCCTGGGGCACTGCAGTGCACCAAAACCAGAGGCAAGATCTAGAAGTTGTTCTCAAATCCATGTTCTTTGCTGTCCATCTTTCACTTGTTCAGCCAGAGCTCTCAGGCATAGCTGTGGGGCTTGGCTTTTCAGAGGAATGTCTGTGGCAAAAAGGGCTGACCAGACCTGTGAGCTGGGAATGGGTGGTGGAAGACTGCACAGTGTCAGAAATCCTCCCAACCTGCCTACCTCCTGGCTGTAGCGAGGAGCACCTCTAACTTCACGGTAGGGCCTTTTCAAATGTTAATTTAAATTTTTCTTCAAGGATGGAACTGGTTCAGTCTTTTTCTGCAAGAGACATCTGGAACATGATGAAGAGTCTGTCTCTTGCATGGTTGCCTCCTGATTACAGCGGTTATCCAAGCAATTAAAGGTCCATGTTTGTGCTCTGCTCTGCTGGAGAAGGTTTGAATCTGCAGGTCACAGAAAACACAGCTTCCAGGTGATGGGCTTTTTAGGTGGGGAGAGACACCATGCAGGAAAAAAATGCCTTATTGTTACTCCAGGGAGAAGGCATGGAAGAGGGAACAGGAATATAAGACACAAGATAATTGTGTGAACCTCTATAAAAGCCTCTTCAGGCTGTTATATAGAAGAAGAGTACCTTCAATATTCTGTTTTCTGAATCATTTTTAAAAGTAAGAGGCCTCAGGGTACATTTTGTGAGATCTTGAACTGCATCCATGTTCGGTGCGCTATGAGAATGCACCTTGGAGAGGGCTGCACAGGCAACCTAGTTTTTCGTATATTTTATTTCTTCATCCTGACAGTCTAAAAGGCTGAGCTCCCTACCTGGAGCAGATCTAGGCTTGCCAGGAAACAGAACTCTAATTTTTCAAACGTTTTCTAATGTTTTTAACTGGAAAGAGAATGCCTACTGAATTTAGGTATTTCTGGGGCTAAATAGCTTTTGAAGGGAAGAGGTGGCAGGTTTCAGTTTCATTGAAGTCCCATTTTAGATACCCAAAGCCCTAAGAAAATTACTACTACATTGATGGACTTTTCTTGTCCTTGTGTGAATACTGCTAGTACAAGCAAAGAGACTCGTTAAACACAATTCTTTTGCAACGCAACATGAGCTATAACACCAGGCTTCAAAAAGTTTAAACTATCTACAGCAGATTCTGTCAATTGTTCCTGGTACCTCTCTTTAAAAAGTGCAGCTGAAGATAAACCAGCTTGTTGTGTAAATAGAAACAACTCAAAAGAACAAAATTGTGGACAGTTGAGGCCAGCACCTTGAAATCCTCCATTTGTCCATCATCTCACCAAGCTGATACATGCCAAAGTATAAATGGATGAGGACACCAAGAGACTGAACTGGCAAAGCACTGGCAAAGTGCTCATAGCGGGAAGTGAGGTTCCTCAGCAACCAAATAGCAGCATGTTGACCAGTCCAGCTCCTTACCCACATGTAACTATTTTTTTCAGCTTGAGTAACAGGGCTGGAAATAGCTGTTTTCTGATGTGGCTGTATTCAGTTAAGGTTTTCTGTTAACACAGCCATGGACCATACGCCTCTGTGAGCATTACTGCAGCATCACTGTGAGCACCCTCTGCATTACTGGGCAGCCTTTTGTAGCACCACATGAGAGACAGTCAGTTCAGAGTATCCCTGGAACATTAACTGGTTTGTGATGGCTTTGTCTTGCTAAGATGTAAGGCTGTTAAGCAAGCAGTTAAGAAGATGCTATATTGGAATATCATTCCCAGTTCTGATTGTGAGAATTTTAGAGGTGATCCAAGTACCTCAAGATTTTCTTTTTCAGTTACAATGGAAGACTTTAGGAAATGGAGAGTGGTGTTTTGGGGTGGAGGTGGGGTTTGTCATTTTTTGTCTCTTTTGGGCTATGAGAAGGTAATTTTGGGGCTGTTTGGAGGGAAGCGAACTCCTGTTTTCAAATGACTTGCCAAGGATTTAGTGTGCATGTTGGCCATTGCCAGTAAAATAGAAAGATTTGCAGAGGAAGACAAGATCTTAATAGTGGGTAATGGAGCTGGAAGTCCTGATAGCAGGCTGTTGAGATGCATTAACCCCATTTATTATAGAAAGATTCATCAGGAGAGAAGCCTAAATGGGCAAACCTAGGAAAATGTATTAAAATAAATCATTGAAAAGATAACTTTTGACTTACTGTGTCCACAGACTTAGTGTTTCATGGAACAGAAAAAAAAAAGACATTTTCCAAAAAAGTGTGCTCACAAAGCAGGGCATGTGTGTATGTGTTATGATTCCAAATGTATTTATTCTTTTTTTCCCAGCCTTTGAATTAATTAGCTACTGTGTTGAATTCTAAGTGCAATAATTAAGCAAATTAATGCTGCAGTGAAGTTATTAATGAGGCAAAATATGCTAATATGTTTCGATAAAGAACTCCTTTTTTCTCTTTTACCAAGAAACTGGAAAAGCTCTTTTATTTCAGGCTAGACACCTTATCTGGAGTTCTTAGAGAGAGGGTTCTCAGCTGTATGCTGGTGAGCGAATGTTTAAAGCAGGGGTTAATATCTGCATTTTAGACACGTGCAAAACCTTGCAGAAATGTTGCGATGACAATGAAGTTATTAGCCTGGTTTCTAGCAGCATCAATAACGAGGAAAGGAAGGTGTTCTGTGACCTATGCTTCCATTATGGGAGAGTATAATACCTATTAAAGGATTGCTATTTTTATTATGATATTTTAAATATTCAATTCATATAAAGCAAGGAAGGCAATTATTACCATGACATAATAAAAAATGCATTTCTCTATTCAGTGTGTCTGGTGCCATTATGTTTTCATATTGTAAAGAAATATTCTGCATTGAAACATGATGGTAATTATTTAGTGGTTTGGAAATATGTGCATGTAACAATAATAATAACTAATAACTGGTTTCTGTAAACTTTGCCCAGGCATTTGGAGTTGGGCATGTAATCCGTAAAGCCATTTAAAATATGCTGGAAAAATGACAATAAAAGACTGTTCCTTGAGATGCTAAGAGTATCCATCTATGAAGGAAATCAGCCATGTGATAACTTAGAGATCCCTTGTATGGCTCCTGTTCTCTTAGGCTCTGCCTAACAATCACTTTTAATCCCTGACACTACAATCCAATGGACACTACACTTTCCCAAACTGTCTTCTCATTTATAAGCAGCTTCTATGACTTCTAGGTATTGTTTCCCTGTGAAATCCTTTCAGCCTCTTTTCATTCACTCCTTACCTACCACTTGCTGTATGTACTTCATGTCTCTCGCTCTTTGTATTAGTTTGGTCAGATTTCCAAATGCTGAAGGGTTTCTAACTGGTTCAAAGAGGACCTTGAGCCAAGCCAGGCACCTGCATTCATTAGTTTCTTGCTTTTGTTTTTTAAATAATTTTATTTTTATGTTCAGCAGTATACATGCCTTGGAGATTTTCTTATCAGTTTTATGAATAGATGTATTCTTGCTACCTCTCAGGTTTTCACTTCCTTTAAACCTTCAGGATATTTTCCTGCTCATTTGCTGACATGTCAAATGTGGCATTAGCAGGTCCCTTTTTGGTATCCAACTAACCCCTTAGAGATATTTTAGTTATTTTGCAGTCAGTAGCAGTGATTCAGGTAACATTATATACTGTTTTTTACCTCTATGCCAAGAATAATCTCTCCTCTTTACGTGCTCATTTCCTGGAAAGGCTAATTTTAGAGCACTAAAGTGGTGAGAAATAATTTCTCAAAATTTTCTCCCTGCAGGCAGTTTGACCAGTTTACTGGACAGTGGTTGAGGTTCTCTGTTAAAAAAAAATATATATATATTAGGCGTTTGCTGCTGCTTTGATCTGTAACTGTGGCATCTACTTCTTCCCTTTTTCTTGATCCAAGGCTCACAGTTCATCCATATATTTGTAACCTTATGGGCTGGAATCTGTATCAGATGGTCTCTGCTGTCTGCTGGATCTCACCAGTCAACATTTTTCCATCACTGGGGGTGCTGGATTCCTTTAATTAGGACACTACTCACCCATGTCTTTAGCCTTACCTGCCTTTCTGGCACTTTATGGGTCTCCACTCTTCCTTCTTGCCATTTCTGCAGTACCCTCTTCTGCAGGTCCTCATCTAAGACAAAACTTCTTACCTGTTTTTTGCTTTTGAATTGCTCTCATTCATGTTCTGGCATTTCCAGCGTTCATCCATGATGAGGAGCTAGCCTCAGTGAAGAAGGATCTGTGTGTTTACATGTTAGGTGGCACATTGATGTTTGGCTACCAACAGTACAGCGAAGAGGTCCCCATGCCAACCAGAGAGGCTCCTCCAGCAGGCTGGAGCTATGGATCGAATAGCTCTCCACACTGGGCCCTCAAGAACTGGTCAGCATTGAGGGCTGAAATCCAGTCTCAGAGAATTAAGATAGATTGAACTCCAGTTTATACTGCCCTACATTTGGGTGTCTGAGCATCAGTTGTGGGCCTAAAAGTCCCATTTATATTCAAAGAGAAGTGTTTAATACAGTCAAGGGAACATGAATTCTGCCCCACAGACTCATTTCAGCTGCCGGCCTGCCCGTGTCCATCCTCATTGTGCTGCCCTTAGGCAACCCATCCAGTCAGTCTCAGAGGGAACAGCTTTCCAGTGCTGCCTGTGTCATGTCAAGCTCCTGTGTGTGAGTAGTGAGGGCACCTCAAGTGGAGTTACGTGCCTTTTGGGGGGAACTCAATGAGCCCTGATGTCTGTTGTCTCAAGGCCACGCTGTCAGGGGAGGACGCTGAGCCTCCTAGCCCACTGCTAAGGTGAGCAGCAAAGAGCATGTAATCCCTGGAGGAAGAAGGATGAGACTTAGAGATGTAGAGTGGAAGCAGGGAGTGCTGGCTACAGAATTCCTGGAAAAGGGGCTTTATATTCAACAGCCATCTCTTAAAAGACAGAAAAAGTCCTGGAAAGCAGTATAGTTAGGAAGCTTTTTAGCAGTGGTCCCTGATCCTGGCACACACTGAAAAAGAGGAAAGTATGGCAAGGTTGTTGTTGGAACCTGAGTTAGAGGACATGGGAGGATGTAAAAAAGCAGGGCGAGTCTCTGGTCATATCTGGCAGATAAACTGAACAGGGCCAAGACACTTCTCCTTTACGGTCTGCATGTGAAAATACTATTTGTGCCTTGATCTGGTCTTGTGCATGTGGCTTGAGGGAGAAGACAGCCAGAGTAGGGTCTGGTGGAGGCTACCAATGCATACAGCTTCTGCAATTGCAGGTAATGCTGTAGTTCCTAAAGCCATGTAGAAAAGCGGTCACTTTCCAAAGAGATTCACTTCAAGAAGAGCACCAGGCTACAGCGCTTGGTGTTAGTTTCAGTGTGGTCATACCCTGGTTAAATTTGGACTGTTGCTATTTGTTTGTGTTCCTGAGTGCCTAGGAGTCTTTGGCATGGATCTGGACCTTGCTGTGCTCACACTGCATGACAGCAGAACAAGAAGGTCATGGCTGTGTTAAAAAGTTCACATTGTATGGAGCTGAAGTTTGCACATATCACCCTCTTCCCCCTGAAGACTGTCCCCTTGGTTAGACATGAGAGCTCTGATATCAAAGGCTGAAGGTCTTTCAATTCAAAGGCCAGGAGGTTTTGCTATAAAGTAAATAGTGCCAGTGCCTAAGGAGGGTCTAAATTACTTTGGCGGAAATATGCCAAGAATGACTGCAGCCCTTTGTATGTTAGTTTGCTTTTCTGTATGATTTCCTTTGATCTGAAATGTGTTGCTGCTTCATTTATTGTGGAGGTTTTCACATGGTTTCCTTAGTCAACAGCAGAACTCCATCAGGAATTCATTAGACAGTGTTTGTACAGATGTAAAGCTCTGCCTATGATCCTATTATTATTTATATTGGGCCTGATCCTGCAAACCCTTAGTCACAGAAATAATTCCCAAGAAAGTAGTCAACTAATGTGACAGAAAGGACTGCAGCAGTGAATTTGAATTTGCAGTGCCCAGGCAGCAGTAAAATTTTTCCTTGGTACATAAGAGTTTTATTACGCGTTGTAATTTTTATTTTCCCCCATTTTTTTAAGTTATTATAATGAACTGCACCTCTATATTATGCACTATGCATACTTTTTTAAAAATACTTTAAGATAAGTAAGGAACACCTTACTTTTGCTGTTCCAGGAACTGACTATTCTAAACCTTGATCTCTGCTTCATTTTATGTTGTCTGCAATAATTCCCTTCTGTAGCCTCCAGAGATACAGTACGTTGGTCATCTATATATATGGATGTCATCTATATGGGTGGCTTTTGGCATGGTTCCCTACAACATCCTTCTCTCCAAATTGAGGAGATATGGATCTGATGGATGGACTGTTTGGTGGATGAGGAATTGGTCAGATGTTTGCATCCGGAGGGTAAGGGTCATCATCTCAATGTCCAGATGGAGATCGATGATGAGTGGTGTCCCTCAGGGGTCTGTATTGGGACCAGTACTATTTAGTATCTTCACCAATGACAGACAGTGGGATCGAGTGTATCCTCAGCAAGTCTGCAGACAACACAAAGCTGAGTGGTGCGGTTGACACACTTGAGGGACAGGATGCTTCTAGAGGGACCTGGACAAGCCCGAGAAGTGGGCCCATGTGAACTTCATGAGGTTCAACAAAGTCAAGTGCAAGGTCCTGCACCTGGGTTGGTGCAACCCCTGGATGGTATCTATACAGGCTGGGAGATGAAGGAATCGAGAGCAGCCCTGCTGAGATGGACTTGAGGGTACTGGTGGATGAAAAGCTGGACATGAGCTACCACTGTGCGCTCACAGACCAGAAAGCCAACCATATCCTGGGCTGCATCAAAAGAAGTGTAGCCAGCAGGTCGAGGGAGGTGATTCTGCCCCTCTACTCCACTCTGGTGAGACCCCACCTGGAGTACTGCATCCAGCTCTGGGGCCCTCACCACAGGACAAAGATGGACCTGTTGGAGCAGGTCCAGAGGAGGACCACAGAAATCATCAGAGGGCTGGAACACCTCTTCTATGAAGAAAGGCTGAGAGAGTTGGGGTTGTTCAGGTGGGAGAAAAGAAGGCTCTGGGGACTCCTGTTTGTGGCCTTTCAGTACTTAAAGGGGGCTTATAAGAAAGATAGGGACAAACACCTCAGCAGGGCCTGTTGCAATAGGACAAGGGGTAATGGTTTTAAACCCAAAAGAGAATAGATTCAGACTAGGTATAAGGAGGAATTTTTTTACGATGAGGGTGGTGAAACACTGGAAAAGGTTGCCCAGAGAGGTGGTAGATGCACCATCCCTGGAGGCAGTGGGTTGATTAGCATTGATAACATGCAGCTGTGGCCTTGCCTCAGCGGCAGTGCCTTGATTGACATGGACGATGTGCAGCTGTAGCTCGTTCCCACTAAGTGGTTAAATAGCCCTGAGGATGCTGGGGTGGGGCTGTCAGATAGAGGAGGAGCAGTATGGTCTGACTGCTGGAGGAAGGTGATACAGCACGGACAGTAGAATCTGACCAACAGTAAAGTCTTATTGCAGTCTGCTAGTTTGTGCTGTGACAATTAGTGCCCCGTGTGAGACTGACTGAGTTGGACTCCAACTGCAACAGTCAGGTTGGACAGAGCTTTGAGCAACCTGATCCAGTTGAAGATGTCCCTGCTCATTGCAGAGGGGTTGGACTAGATGACCTTTAAAGGTGCATTCCAATGTGTATGATTCTATGGTCAGTAATGATCCAACACAGATGTCAACCTTATGTGATGCTGTTGAATTTTGAGTCATTACTGTAGAACACAGCATTTCTGAGGTCATGGTGCCCAATTGTTTGTCTGGCAATGCAAAGAGAGCAAAGATATGTTTTTACAAATAGGGTAAGAAAAGAAGAAAAAAACCTTAGTTTTTACCTTCAGAGACCATAGCAGTAGACATTTAGAGGTAGTGGAGTCAGAACATATCCTCTCGGCTGAAAAGGAGTTAGTGGGTTTTCATCTCAATGCCAGGTGATACAGGCTAGTTGCAGTCAAGGCTGAAGCTGGTGATTGTTTTCAGCATTCAGCTCTGAGATGTTGCTTCAATGAGGTGACCCCAGAGGTCCCCTCTAGCCTAAGCCTATGATTCTGGGGGGATTCATTGCCAAATCAAGGTTGGAAATGACATTAGATATTTCTTTGGCTTAAAAAAATATTGGCACTGTTGTATGTGCATGTGTGTGTGCATACGTGTAAAAATGGAAATACTCTTCCTGCAATCAGTGAATATTTAGGCCCTGTATACATGAGGCACCATGACAGTTGCAATGGATAAAACTTGCTCCAGGATATGTACCAAATCTTTGCTGAAGCCAAAGGCTTTTCAGTGAGGAGGGTATGGTATGACCAGTGAAGACTTTTTCTGTTCTTCAGGACTCACAGTTCATCTTCTTACAATATTCAGTTTGAGGCAGGTGCCATAACAGATTCACAGTGCTACTGTCTCACTGCAGTGCTGAGCTGAAAGCTTTGTCAAACATTGGAGAATTACCACTTTGGAGGAGGAAAGCTAATGTACAATAGTTACAATAGAAGAAGTCTCACTAGGGCTATAGAGGGACATGGCTTATGTCTTCATAAAACCGCTTGAAAATGGTCCTCTCAGTTCTGAGTTCCCATAAAACCATATTCCTCGCATGAACATAATGAAAAAAAAAATGTCATCTGTCAGTTTGCAGACACTGAGTATCACAGTCAAGAAATGAAGCATTAGGTCTTAGGAATGCATATCTTGCTGAGGGGCCCCTGGGAAGCCCCACGTCAGTGATGAATACAGTTGGCATATGAGGCCATACCAGATTTTCCATCCCAAATACCATGCATCTTTTGCCCATCTGGAACACGGTATGGTTCAGCTTATGGTGGCTGAAGGACCTGTGAATGAATCTGAGTAGATGTACTGAAGGTTTCTCCTCAGACAGCTATTTGCCTCCCACTGTCAGGACCCTTCATGCCAGTGATTGATGCCATGCTGGCAATGACAAACCATTGCACTGACGAAGCTGCACATGTGGATTGTGGCTGTCTGTGACCTCTTTAATCTGAGTATTTTATACGGCATGAGTGCTTGCAGGCTGATGCTTTTATTTTAGCAGCACTGGTCTGCACTGGGCCTACTGTGTTTGGCTTGTTGCCTGTCTCCAGCACAGTTCAGGGCACCTTAGGAGGAATATCTCTTTGTGTTCCAACTGGCTGAGACATAGACTTCAATTTTGTGTGCTCCTTTGCATCTAGGCAATAAATCTTGTAATAGCTTAACTTCTTGTATGAATGCTGCCTCAGGCAAGGACTGTGTGGCCTAGAAAGCAGGAGTTTTAATATTTTATAAAATTTTCCAAATGCTGTTTTGCTGCTACCTCTCCTTGAGTGAATGGAAGCCACAGTGGTTTGATAGACCTCCAGACTCCAAGCTGCATCAGTCATGGATCATCTCAGTTAACTGACATTAGGCAGAAGTCAAACACTGGGGAAAAATGGTTTGGGTGGAAGCTTTTGAGGAAATCACAATCTACTTGGGGAATAAGCAAATTAAAAAAAAATAAAATAAAAAATACTATGCCCTGTGGGTAAGTAATTTGAGGGAAAGTGGTTGATTGTCTGTAATAATAGCAGGGCTGGAGTGTGTTTTGATCTGGGCAAACAGCTCATGTGAAGGCAGACATGAGACAAAAGGGTGAAGTCAACAGCCTGTCTCTGCACTTCAGCGGTGTTAGAACTTTGATTTTTTCTTCCATTTTCTCCATGCTCGGCGGGCATCCCTGCAACCATTTTGTTTAGGTCTATTAGGTGCTACCTTGCAGCAAGGCATTGGGGGACAGTTGACTTTGTTGCGTGGAGTAGTACCTTGCATCCCTTCTGTGTGGGTTAGGACTGAGCTGTGTGATAGTGGCACGTGTGGGATTCATCAGTGAGATTCACCAACACTAACTTAGGGATGTTTTTGGACTCAGGATAGAGCTTTGACTAAGTGAACTGAAAAACAAACCGTGCAGAATGAAAAGAAGCCAGGTGGGTTAATGAAGAAGCTTGAGATCTTAGCAATTTGCGTATTTCCAGGCATAATATACACCTTTCTCGAGGTAAAAAGGTCTTGTGGCTGCTGTTCTTGGTATCTTAACCTATTCCCAGCAGTGCAGCACACAAACCAATATCCCATGACATAGTCCAATGATTATGCCTTGGCTATGGGCTGAAGTTATTGTTGGTAGGACTTGGGTCAGCAGAGCACTAATGTGTGTTCACCCAATGAAAGTTCACAGGGCTGAGTGAAACAGAGGGAAAATGTAGGGGGTTGTGCCTTCCCCTTTGTCCCTTTTTGGTGTGGTGGGCTGTGACATGTCATATGATGTGGTTGCATCCTTCCCCCAGTTTTCCCCCTCAAAATGACCAAATTCAGCCAGGAAAGCTGATAGGGTTCACTTAAATGCTTTAAATGAATCACAAGATTAAGTGGGTAGCAGAACTGTGTTTGTAAAGTCCCTCTGGACACCGGAAAGAATTGGTTTGAGTCCGGAGCTCACATTGCCATTTGCGAGGCTTGCTTGAGATATCTCATTTTAGACATAAGCCCCACTCAGGGAGGAATCCAGTGACGTGGAACCTGCATGCATTTCATCCCTACATATTTTTTTTTGTTGTTGTTGAAACAATTGCTGTTCTCACCACATTTTCAGCCAGAGCCACATGGTGGTGGGCTAAAATGAACAGAATCACTTCTTGGAATTTGGCATCTCTGAGTGGTATTACTTACCAGTTGAGAAAGATAGGAAATGTGACAATTTGTATAGATTTTTTTCACAAATTTGCCAGCTGGGGAAGAGATAAATGACAGTTCTTGAACATGCTTCACTTATTCATCCATAACAAATGAATGGACTAGAACCTGGAAATGTGTTGGGGTTGGGGGTAAGTGGGACTAAGGTCTTTTACAAAGGCTGGGGTAGGACATCTCTGGAAAGACGCTTTGCCCTTTGCATGGGTGCCAGCTGAGGAGCCATCAACGCGGCCGAGCAGGCAGTTCAAAGTGCCAGGCCTTCAAACTGCTTTTTTCCATACTTCTTTCCAACCCACTGTTCCCAGTTTGTATTTTCATACCAGTGCAGCTGCTTGCCTTGGTTCAGCTTTGCCTCCACTTTCTGCACCTCATTCCTGCCCTTCATTCCTGCACAGGTCCTTCACTCCCGGCTGTTTCTCCTCCCTCTGATGTTTGACTTGCAATGGGGACCTGGGGATACCAATCCCACAGGACACCCTCCACAGAGTTTGCTGCCTGTGTGCAGATAGTAGTGCTGGGAGTTTGCAAACGGGGCTGGAGAGAAAGACTATTAATAATGCAAGAAATAGTCAACCTGGACTCTGTCTAGTCTCTCTCTCTTCCCTGCCCCCTCCTTCTCCCTCCCTGCCTCTTTCTTGGGGACTTTGTCTTCTTTCTGGAGCTGTGCTTGGCATGTTGATGCAGGTCCGGTGTGTGAAAAAACAGGCTGGGTCTGGGTCTGCATTTAAGGGGGATTTCTTTAGAGCCATCTGCCATCTCGAAAATTAAAGCAGGGAAAGGTCATTGGGATAAACCGATTTGCTAAACAAAATGGTTAACAACTCATGAATAAAACTTAAAAAAAAAAAGAATATCCTGAGGGGAGGGGCAAACTTCACAACCAGAAAGAAACCCACCCCAACAAACCCACAGCCTGCCCATGCTGAGCTCCACCCACCCCTTTCCCATTCATTTCCACTCTTTTGGGGAAGGGACTACACCCCCTCTTTCCTTCCTGATACCGCCCCCCCACACACACACTCCTGAGCCCCCCATGACCTTCTGTATGCCTTGAGAGAGGAGGACTTGCAATCTGTGCTGGGGATGTGGCTGTGAGCTTCTCAATGACTTTCCAGTGGTAATGTCAGGCGGGGGGTTGTGCCCCCCTTATCAGCAGTAGCGGTAGCAACCAAGTCACTTTTGTCCCTTGCTTGCTTCAGTGATGCCTCCTCCCTTTTGCTGGATTTCTTGCAGGTCACACACAGGAACAGTGAGCCTGCCCCTGTGCAGACAAGAGAGGAAACACAGCCCTGCACAGACACAAAAAGCAGCAAAATCCACCTCCTTCCCCTCCCCCATTTCAGCTCTAAAGAATAATCAGGATTATAGGGGAAGCTGGCTGTTGAAATATGGAACACTGGCCTTGCTGGCCACAGCCATCACGCTGCTTATCTGGGCTAACCCTGACAAGGGAACAAGATGCCTGAGATGGAGAAGAGGAGGCCACCCACCCATGACCTGCTTTTGTTCCTCTCCCCAGCAGTAAGTTCTCTGTATTTTGATGAGACCTTAGCACAAAACCAAACAGTAGATGGTTTTGGTGATTGCTTACCGCTCCACAGGGCCTGTCCTAAGCACCAGTTCTTAGGGGTCTCTTAATGGAAGAAATGCTTAAAAAGGTTGTGGTCTGCATGACCTGCTGGAGACTATGGGACTCCTCTTGGAGATGGCTGAAGAGAGCCCCTAAAGACCTGAACAAAGCTCTTGCGAAGAGCACTGTGAGAACTTCAAAGGGAAGTTCAGCTGCCTTCAAGGTGAGCGTCACATTGCCCAACTACCCACGTAGGCTTGCTCTGGCTCCTTGTACTTGTCTTGCCCTCTGAACCATCAGGGCCATGATGCAGCCCACATCATCTTCCCCTCAGGACTGCAGGAATGATGGCAGCTGCCCCTAACCCTAAGAAAAGGGGCTTAACACACCCCAAGCCTCAAGGGTCCAAGCCTGCATTTTTACTGGAGATGAGGGTGCAAAGGGGTTCTGTTTGGTTTCTTTCCATCATGTCATTCTTCTCACCCACAAGTTTCTGATGCAGGAAATCTTCCCCTGTGCTCTGATGCTTGCCAGGGAAACTGACACGATTTTGTCCAGTCAGCGAGGTTTTGTCCATGTGTGGCAAAAAAAGCCATTTTGAGGTAGGAGCTCTGGAGTCAACTCCTTTCTTAGACTCAACAGGCTATGCTGGTAAGCAGCCAGAAGGTCTCATTCCTCCCCCAGACCTTTTGGAGACAAAGCTATGCACCTGCAAAGGCTGTGGGAAGAGGGTCTGAGAACCCTAAGGTACAGAAATGAGAAGCTAAGGTGTCAGGAGATAAAGATGATTGGCTCATGGTGTGCAATCAATTCCAGATCCCATCCAAATCACACAGTTACATCATGGGTAAAAATAAAACCTGCTGGCTCTGCTCCCATGATCCAGCTGTGTGCCAGTGGTTTGCCAAACAGCAATCTGCGGTGGAGAGCGCTGCCTTGCCTTAGCTGCTGAAGGGAATTCACGTGGGCCTATTATGTAAGCTCTTTCAAAAGCTACTTTTTGTCGGTATGTCGGGAAAAGTAAGAGCATGTTAATGTAATTTCCCATTTATTTATCTGAAGACCACTGGCATCAATTGAAAGACATCCATTCAGTCAGTTCTTTTATAATGGCTTTTAGTGTGTGCTCTTTTCTCTTACCTTTCCCCATTTTATTTAGTTTTAGAGTGGTTAAAAAGAACAATATTAGGGTAAAATGAAAGTACATGGCTGAAAAGAATTAGTTAATATTGTTATAGCTATTGCTACAGCAGAGCTCAACTTTTCTGTTGGTCTTGCAAGTGAAAGCAAAAACCTACCAGAGCAACCGAGGAAGGTCCCCCTGACAACATAACTGGCTCTATCATCAAACTTAAATGGGCAGAAAGGCATTTTCTGTGCTTATGTTTAATTTTCCAGTGTAAATGAAGTTGGCCTACATTGCTGATATGCACCTATATCAAACTCATACTTGACTTTATGAATTGTTTATAGAATTCACACCATGAATTTTGCATAAAATAGTTACAGAAGAGTTGCGCCTGGACCACATTTGCTTTTCCTGAGTAAGGTGGTGAATACTTAATATTTAATTGATTAACAAGCAAGACTGTCCAATATATTTCCTTTCTAAAATGCACAGTGTAAAACCAAGGATCTGTAACAATTATGGTCAAAACACCATCAGGAGAAAAATCTCAGAAAGCTTGAGCTGTAGGAACTTTATAAGGAGAAAACTTGATAGAATAAAAAGATGTTATCTCTGGATTAGTTGTTACTCTCATTACGTCTCATTTTCCTTTAATTCTTCCTACAAAAGATCATATAGCTACTGACTGCTGTTTGCATATCCAGGTGATTTCTCATTTGGTTTTGGGAAGTAGAACATGCATTTAATATGTTGCTTACTTGCTTTGATCTTTGACAGTCATTAATACAATTTTAATTTTTGGACTTTCTTGCTTATATGTAGAGTATTAACCCTGAAACATTCTTCAGGGAGATGATTGTTCCTGACTTGATCTATTTAGAGTTAGAAAGAATCAAAAAGCCCTACAGGGCTGTGGCAAAGCACTCGAGATAAGTGTTTCCCGCCCCCCCCCCATGTATTACTTATTTATTAAAGCTGGTGGAGCATTACTAAAAGAGAGAAAAAAGGCCAAAGAAATACAGAATACAATGGCCTGGAGATTTTAATGGGAGATATGGCTGGAAGCAATTTCTAAATTATTAAATAAATCGATTTTATTCTTGCAGTCACCCTCCAAGGTGTATTTGTCAGCCTTATTATATTCATCTTCAGTGCTATTCAAACCCACTTACAGAGAAACATGTTTTCCCTGGCCACAGTTCTCCAGCCCTCCTAATTAAACATGAAATTTACATTATAGGTTCAGCTTTCTTTCCATTTCTTTCTTTTTTCAGCCTTCATCTTTTTTTTCCTGTCAGTTCTCCTCTTGTTGGTTTGTAGGTCCAAAGACAAGTAGGCAGCAGGCTGACAAACCTGGAGGTAGCCCAGTTCCCATTTAAAATGCAAGACCTGTTGGCTACAAAAGAGTTTTAAGATAATGTGTGCAGCACAGTCTTGCTTTTTCTGTTCACAGATGATGACAGGGCACAACGCGTTAAACAGCGTATTTGTGACAGCAGGGTTGTAGATAAAAGGTTATTGCACAAAGAAAAAAACTTAAAAAAACCCCATTTGATTTATCATTTAAGTGATTCTGTGCTCTCTCACTCACTTTCTGTACAGACACACACTACACAAAATCCATTTGCTCAGCTTTTCCCATGAGTAATCCAACTGTAGTAGTTTGAAGAAAAAATCTGAAGAAGCAATTGAAAAAATTCTGGTATTGAAAGTTATTATTAAATGCCCATCGATAAACCAAATGCGCTGGCATGCTGAGAAGGGAGAGGGAAATAGCGAAGTATTTATTTCCTAAAGAACAACTTTACAGTCTCCAGCAATTAAAAATGGATAAAGGCAGCGCATTCTCCACCCCCTACCCCCCAATTGTCAATAGTGCCTGTGCCTGTGCTCAGTGCACAGAAGCGTGGAAGGAAACTGGGAGCAATTTTTGCTGCTCTCTTTATGGGGGAGTGGGAAGATGCTGTCCTGAGGACAAACACTTCAGAGCGGTGGCATGGGGTGTAGTTTTTGTGGCCAACCCCTCCACCGGCATCTCTGCTGTAGTACAACTGGAGCACAGACCGTGAGAGGTCTGTAAAGAGATGAGTGTATGGAGCTCAGAGGTGAGGTACTTCACAACACATGCCTAGAGGTTGTGCTTTTAGAGAGGGTCTCTTTGTATGTGCAAAAACATTGCTAGCATTCTGCTGCTGCTTTCTGTGTGGATTTACCATAGTGAAACAGGGCACAATGGTACTTAAAATAGATGACTACCTCTCTAGAAAAATATATGCCCACTGCGTAGTGTTCTTCCAGCTGACTTTTTTGCTCATTGTTTTTGCCAGGATATGTAATTTTTATTATTACACATTGTACCCATAAATAATATGCAACTTGAGAAAGAATGAAAACATTCCTCAGCTCAGTTAAAAAGCAGGTTATCTCAAGGCTAGAGCAGTTGCCAAGTACATAATGGCTGTTTCACTTTACTGCCACAGTCACTTTATTGTCAGAGCCAGGCTCGGTACTTGGGGCTAGCTTGCATCTCAAAGCTTTGCTCTGAGCAATGCAGAAGCCAGGTAGCTGCCTCTTCTCAGGAACTGCTCCTGGAGACACTGTACCCCTCGCACACTGCCCCACTTCATCTTTGCTACCGGGGACAGCAATTTACTGTTAACCTATGGGCAGCAAATAACAGCAAGCTTTGATGTGCTGAGCAAGGTGTTTGGGAGCACAGCCTGTTCCCCACTTCTCTTTCTTCCCTCCCTGCTGCTTCCCCCTGCCCACAGCCCCTCCTCTCTGCGAGCTGACAGATGGGCCCATGTCTACCAGTTTTCATCTCGTGGGATGCCCGGTGTGACGAGCCTGGGCAGGGCACAGCCTGGGAGCTCCCTTCTCTTGTGGAGCCCCTTGGCTTAAGTCACAGTTGAATCCTTTGTTGGGGGGGAGCTGGGTGGGATGGCTGCAGGAACAGACTCACGCCACTCAGTGATGTACCATCTAAAACTTTTTTACTTGGCGAGATGGGTTCAGTGATTTTTTATTCCAAGAATACCATTCTGTCACACACAGATGTGCGACACGTGAATCAGAGCCCAGCACCAGCACCCCGGACCCTGGGGGGCAGATGCGTACTCTGGCAGAGGGACACGTTAGGTCCTTGGTGGCAGCTCACCCCAACACAGGGTGGTTCCACCTTGGGCAATAGCTGCTTCACCGCGTCAGCTGTCCTGCAATGTACGTGCTCCTGCCCCCAGGAGACTGCTGTTTTAACTATTTATTACTTTCTAAATCAGACTGTTGGCATAAGCTGCCAATGACTTTGCTAATTACATTGCCCCAGGCCAATCTGTTTGACTTACTCCTTACTAAGGCCAATTAGCAGTTGCCAGAGTGGTTTCTGTCACCCGCTGGCCTGCCGCCCCAAATGCGGGTTCAGCGGCAGTTACATAACAAAGTTCGTCTGATGCTTTGTTTTCTGGCTCATGCTGAATTAATGCAGCCAGTTGGAGCTGGGCAGGCACCATCAAGGTTTCATCCGGTGCTTTTGGGTGGGCTGTAGCCTACCTGATGGCTCATGGCCTTCTCAATAGAGATGTCACCCATGTTATTGAAAGAGATGCCCAAAACCCAACGTGGTCCACATCTATCTCAACCTTCCCATGACTTTTCTAGAAGAGTACTTCGAAGCTAAAGTGAAAGCAGATGCAGGACAAGTTCCCTCTGCCCTGTGTGCGAGTGCAGGGGTATGCAACCACTTGTCCATGACTCATGAGGTCATGTCACACACATCGCTCTTAGTGGTCATAACAGAGAAGCTGCTGGTTCTTCTGCCTCGAAGTAAGTCTGTGCTGGAGTCAGAAGATAAGGCACTAGCATGGAGCAGGCACAGGAAAATGTGTGTTTTGACACTCTTCTTGCAGTCCCTTAATAATACTTTGTCCCTGTTCAGAGGTGAAATGACTGGTGATGTTGACAGTGAACAGATTCATCAGTCTCACTTTTCGGTGGGACACTCCACCAGAAAGCTGGGACAGCTACGTGGGGTTCTGGCAGAGACAAGCAAGCCTTGTGTAACTCAGACTCAGTGAAGAGACTCTGTAGCCTGGTTGGTAGGCTGAATAGTGCTGTTTTTTAACCTTGTTCTGTTTTTAAGCTTATTTAAATTATGCCAATGCAAAGGCCTTTGTGGGCCAATTAGTCAAACATTGCTGTTGATTTTAATCACGGAAATTATACAAGGCTGGAGCTTTTCTCCTTTGGTTTTCTCATCCGCACTCCACGGTGGAATACGATTGCACTGCTTATGCTTATGGTATCAGTGCCAGAGCTAGATAGAAGCTAGCCCATCTGGGTACTGCTAGCAGGGTAGCAACACAGCAAAAACTTTGCCCAGGATTTGCAAGACCCTCATTTTAATACTACAGACCTGGGATTTGCTTTCATTTGTATTTACCAGCCAGCTGGGGTGAAAAAGGAGGCATGACCAAGACTGGGGAAAGGGGCAGCTGGCAAGGATGCCCCTTTTTACCAGAATGTAGGGAAAAAGGATAAAGTTGCGACTAAGGAAGAGAGTTGACCTAAACCAACATGCCTTTTGCCAGAGAGGGTGGCAATGGTGAAATGGAAATGGTTTATTGAGGTTTTTCGTGAGGTTGGAAACTCTGGCATGATTTCAACAAATGGTTTGACAGAACCAGCCCAAGCAGCCCCATTGCTGTCATGCCTTTGTACTGCAGTCTATGCATATCAACAGGCAATTAGCTCTAAGGATATATAGACTAGTCTCACCAGACCTTTCCCAATTGGAGTAACGAAGTGGCTACTTAGGATATATAATAAATTCCTTTCCTTCAGGACTACAGTGCTGGTAACTAGTCCCCAGAGGTTAGCTCCAGTGTATTACTTACTGCAGTTGTTTGTGTAGGCACCATTAAAGTCTTTGCACATGCTTTTGAAAGTAATTTGCAGTGAGCACTGTAGTGTTTGCTAAATATTCCTGGTGCTAAATTCTTTACAGGGAATCGTTTGAACATGATGATATCCTTATCCGCTTTCAAAGGCAAAATTGGATGTGTTTTAATGATAGCCACTGTCTATGCATTTTATGCATTTTGGCGGAGTTTTTCAAAGCATATAGGTAATGAGGACATCCAATTCCCATTAATTTTAGAGGCACCTTAAAAGGCTTTATAAATCTCAGCCTTTATGCTCTAGCCAAGAAGAAGGAAAGATTGATTTCCATACTGAGAAAAATTTTAGCAAAGTACTGATAATGTACTATAATAATTTCCGTGATAGCTCACAGAAAAATTAACCTCATTATCTGCACCATGTATGAATTCCCCTTCTTAGTGGCTTACCTTGCATATCAAGGTAGTTGAAGGTTATGATTTCTGGTGTGGTCAATGTTCCATTAAGACTAAGACTACTAAGTACTTATTTTTACTTTTGCACTTCTTTTGGACTCATGAAGTTGCTTAGATCACTTTACATAGCAATGTCACTTGGGTTGGACTAGAATTTCTCTAGGAAACAGCTTCCGATTCCTAGGGCTTCCAGACATCTTTTGTAGGACCTGTTTTTTTTATGGCAAGGTTTTTTCAGTTCAGATCAGTTCAGCTTTGATCACTTTTGAGCGCTCCTTTTATAATATCTTTTTCTTCCCCTAGATTTTTCTTGGCTCTCCTTTAATTGAGTGGAATTTGTCCTTTCTTCCAGAAATCTGTAATCCTTAAGAAGACTGGACACTTTATATAAATTTCTGTGAACTACAAGCTTATATATAAGCTAATATATTTCAGCCCTTGGATTGCTCACAAGCTGTTTTTGAACAGATTTTACTTTAGGTTCATAATTTTGAATTTGAGCTGCTTTGATTGTATGTAAGGGGTAAAATGGTGTCTTTGCTAAAGCCAGTGGGAGAGAGTGGTCTCAGTTCACATGCATATGTTTGTGTATCATTCGTGAATCTGTTCTTAATTCGAAAATTGCATGCTGTGAACTGCAATTGATATACTTATCTATATATCTGTAGAAACATGCAGACATGGATATCTATCAGTGCAGCTCTCACCATTGCTCTCTGTGGCGTACCTGTGGCTTCACCCCACAGAACTCCCAATGCTTCTTACCTTATATCTCCAGTTGCATGTGAGCAAACTGAGGCCATGTAGTGCCACCTGGAGTGAGTGACACCTTTTGCGTGCACTGTATAATTTGGTAGCTGAGGGCCTTAAACACACATCTCTTGACATACAACGGCTATGTCTAAGTGGTGGGAACTGATAGTTTGTCGTGGCTTCTGGGTCTTGCTACACGGCATGGCCATGTGCTGTCTGCTGATGGGGGCTGGAGACCGGGTGTGGGACAGCTCTTTCTGTGTCCTGATTTCTGTGTAATGATATCCTTCCCCTGCCTCCTGCGCCTACCTCTCCACTGACCAGCAGTCTTCTGAATGGGTCTTGATATAGAAAGAGCTACCACGGATACTATATATAATGTACTTAACACCTACACCTCTCAGCTGGGTGGGATTCAGCTGACCCACCTTTAGTGTCAGGTTTGTGCTGAGTGTCTGAGCTCCTGTTATTGCCAGCTGTAGGCAGAACAGCTCTCCAAACTCCACTGACCAGATTGTGATGAGAGGTAACACCAGATGATGAGAGGAACCACAACATATAGCCATGGCACATGCACTTAGCTCATACCGATGTCATAGATAACTCATGACAGGGAAAGCTAAACTCACAGTTAGAGACTATAATTGTGCTCATTGCTGTGTAAATTTATTGAATGGCTGTCCTTACAGTTTGGGAGACAAGCTATATAAACTCAGAGCTTTATATGCAGAGGGTTTACTGGGATGTGTGGTGGCGTACTGCACGCAAACTTGCACCCAAAGCAAAGCCATGCATCCAGCTCCTTCTGTGGAAGTTTGCATGGGAATGAAAATGTGAATTATGTAGCTTGGGTCAGTCCCTTATCATGTGGCTTGCTGAAAAGTGTATTGGTTTCTTACAGGCAAAGCTATTCCCATGAATGCAAAACACTAAATTCATCCTTGTTACGTGCCCAATGAGTCGGTGAAGTTACACTTGGGCTGAGTTTGGTCCAGAATTTTTATAGGTATCAGAATTATATAAAGCCATAATTATTAAATGCTTCCTTTTTTTAGAGCCGCAATATGTAATTGTCATGTAGGTTGCTGTGGTTTATGCCTTTAGTTGCATTGCCAAGGTACTTAATGTTTAATAAAATCCCTTCATAACCCTTTGCCATTAATACATAACTTGAAAAGAGCTGGGACAACAGTCATGGAATCTAAATGAAGCAGTAAGCTAGGCACTTTTAGTCTCCCTCATTATCTATCTTTCAAAGTAGGCTAGAGCTAGAACAAACAGACTTCCTGGAAAGTATTATTAAGACATGTAAGACTAGTGTTATTGGAAGGAGTCTTGTGAAACAATTGTATTCAGGGTAATTTTGTTGATATTGTTTATTTTTCTGAAAAAAACCCCAACCAAACCCTGAAAAGAGTTTCTTGATAGAACAAAATATTCATTGAAGTGTTTTTTTCCTTTTTTATAAAGTTACTCCATATGCTTAATAAAGTTCCTTTATTGAGCAATTATGGCATTTTGTTCATTATGCATTACAACTTGTCACATCTGATGAAGGAAACAGCAAACTCTTTCTCTGTCCTTGAAAACCAAAAATGTAAATAGTGGCATCACTCCCAAGGGAAGAGCTGTGTTAATTGTGGAGCACTGCGTTAGAAATCCTGGATATTGTATGTCCTCTTTGTTTAGTTAGCACGGGGTGGTTACTGTGGGATTTAAACCATATGTCGCTTGAATTCCAAAATTGGTCCTTTCAGTCAGCTGTGCTCTATCATTCAGTATTGATCACAGATAATATGCTTTGCAAATTAGGGGTGGTTACAGTGCCTTTGTCCATAATAGATGTTGTCATTCATGTAGAATAGCCTGAAAGTGAAGAACATTTTAAACAGGGTTAAAGCTTCTATAGTCATCATTAATGAATTTTCTAATGCTCTCTGGATTCCATAATCGTGTGGAGATCAATAGCTATTACAGTATAATGTAAACAAACAGACAATCCATTAGGAATGGAGGGGTTGCACTGAAGCATTTTACTTCTTCCCTACAACAGCACATTAGTTATTGTCAAGGCAAAACTGAATAATCAAGCGTATAAAATACAGTTTGAATGAGATGGTGATTAGTGAAAGTGAGGCTATTGCTGAAAGAAGGCAGTTTTAGTACCTTTTATAAGTGAAATGAATTTGAACAAATTTAGCTGCAATAACAGGATCCCATTTAGGTATTGCTGTGGTACACAGGAATACTTATGAGCTGGGTGTTTGAAAACGGTGAAATAACAGGCTATTTTTGTTGTCTCACACCAGCGCTTACACCGTGAGAGCACATCGGTGCTCCACTGGGGTGGGCCCTGCATTGCCACAGGCACAGGAGAAATACAGAGGAAATGGCAGTTCTTGTGCCTGAAGGGCATGGTCTGAAATGTAAGACATAAGAACAAGAAACAAACCAGGAGGTTAAGGGATGACAGGAAGAAGGGTGGTGCTGAGCTGCTCTCAGCATACTTTAGCATAGTCTGGCTAGCTGTGAATCTCTCATCCAGCTGGCGACAGCAGCCGCCCCCTAAGTCCATCGCTGAATTGTGGCATTGTAAGCATTCACTGTTGCAGAATGACTGAATGATGAATCCAGACGCCAACACAACAAAACCTGCTACAATGGACCCTGATAAAGTGCATTTCTTTTGGATGGTCTGTGATACTGGGTCAAATGTGTGCTTTCTTTAATGCTTCATTAGCTTGATTGCAATGACAGTCAGAGGTATCTATTGTCCTTACTTGCAAGGAGCTGTGTATTTCTTATTATTGTTATACGCAATTTAGTGCAGCTTCCCTTATCAGATAATAGGAGAGCTCAGACCTGGGAACTTCACTGTGCTTTGCAGGACTAAGCCTGCAGAGGTCTGCTGGTGGTCCTGTACGGCGCCTGTACAAGGTTGTGACAGTGTATGTGCACAAACAGAGTATAACTGCCTAAGACTGAAATGTGTTTCACACTGCCTGCCAGCCTTCAGTGGGGAATGTCACCTGGAATATCTGTCATGCTGCAGCAACTGCTCCAGCAGTTACCAGCGCTCACCATTCAATATCACTGTTTAAAGAACCCACTTCACCAAAAAAATGAAATAACCGAATTATCTCATCAGGCAAAAAATGATCTGTTTTTCTGTCTCTCTGGTACAATTGGCAAACTGTGTTATTTCCCTGTCTGCTTTATCTATGTTACAAAAGAAATGAGAGTTGCTTGAGCACAGGATGTAACACAGTCCTGTTATCGTTTCATGGTTGATTGACTTTTTAATGGGAACTGTGGTGCTAACACCAGAGGATCCACATGAGAAAGCAGCTCTGACTGCAACAGGGTTTTTTAAGCATCTGTTGTAGTGCAAGACCCAATGTGAATTTGTGATTTGGAGGTTCATAAAGCCACATTCCTTTTAGGTTCTCTGGAGTCTAATACAAGCTGACCTCACTCAGCAGAATTTCCTTCCGTGGTGTCATTACTGCCTCTACTAGGCCACCTATTTTCATGAAATTTCCAGGATCTTTGAGGCTGCTGTTCCTCTGTGATGTTTGAAACAGCTTGGAGACAGGCTGTATGGTTTAAGAAAGAGAGTGATTATGCCTCCATAAGAAGCTGGGGAAGAGAAAAGGGACATGAGACTTCCATCTCAAAGAAGTTTCTGCTCCATAACACACCACAACTGAAACACAACACAGCATGTCCTTCACATGCATATGAGGGTGCATTACCCAGGAAAAAAAAAAAGGCCTCCTTTTCTTTTAAATTTCTCCCCAGTGGTGTTTCTTGTGGTGCTCCAGCAAGGAGGATGAATGCACCATGCAAATGTGCAGCTGACACTATGGGCACCAGGTTTACCTCCATGCAGAGTTGGGCAGGGCAGCGCATGCAGCACACGGCATGCAAGTCCAGAGTTCCCACTCCTGCTCCTGACAGTGGACCTGTGTGGCTAGCAGTGAAAGCAAGGGGAATGAATTCAGGCAAAGCCTTGGCATGGAGAAAGTCATGGCAACTGCTGGAGAGCTTTCAAAGGCACATAAGGCAACTGGGAACTGAGGGTGAGATTAAAAGAAAAGTATGTAGACACCTTAGGACAGGTTAGGTGGATTTGAAGCAGGTAAGCCCTTAAAAACAACATCAAAACTGCCATGCATATTCGAATGACTTAGTGTGTAAGAAGCCACAGGATGTGTTTAATTTACCCAGGAAGTTTCTGTGGTTAGTTGGACTTGTGCTGTTGTGCACAGTCGCAGCATATTACTCATACCACCGAGCGTTTATCCACCCAGATGATTCTCATTTACCAGCACCTGTACACTCAGAGGAGCCCACACAGTTAGGAACATTTACTGGGAAGCCTTCTCTGTCCTGTCTGTGAAGCTGAGATCCCCTGTGCTGTACTAATCATGTCACTGCTTCCATTTTTGCAGCAAGGCACAGAAGAGAATTTGGCTTAATCTTTCCTGAGCTGACAGTTTGCTATTTGTGGCATTTTCTCAGATTACATACCCTGTGTAGCTGACAGTAGCTTGTGATTTTCAGCAAGTGGAATGCAAGGGAATGACACGCATCCCTGGCAGTCTGGTAACACATCCACAATGGGCTATTCCCAGAGCCCTGAAATGTCAAGCCAGTGCGAACAAATGGCCTGGAGAGGCTGCCTCCACTGGTGCCTCCAGCCAGGCACAATTGTCCCTGGGTTTACTATCCAGCTTTCTCAAAATATTACTTAATTTTTGTCTGAGTGCAGATTTGCAGGACTGAACCGAAAGAGTTGATCTTATTTCAAGCCTGAATTTTCTTTTCCAGTGTGTCAGAAATAGCCCTGCTGTAATTACCCTGGTCTGAAACTTGGCAGAGAGGAAAAAAGGGCCAATGTGTTGTGTTATTTTCTGCTATTTTTGATTCCTGAGATCTTTCTCGAGCCCTCAGATTTTGTGCAACTACCGTGTCTCTTGGAAAATTTTCCTGTCAGTCTAAATTGTCTTGCATTTGCTGTAAGTTCTTGAGGCTAATTGCTGCATAGTTGTATACTTAGTCCGCAGCTATCCACACCTCCAAGCTGCAGACTGATCGCATGTGGGTGCAGACCCACCATGGCTGACTTTGAGCATAACCAGTTTGGCTTGGTTGGGCTTATTCTTTCAGACACAGCACTGGGAGAGCAGGGCTACGTCGTTTTCTGGCCCAGCAGGCCTAGGGAAGCATTTTAGCCATTTTTGCACAGCTAGGGTATGTCTGTACCCTGCAGGCAGCTCAGGCCCGTGGGCACTGTGTGACCATGCCCTAGGAATGCCAGCAGTGTGTGTTTGGCTCTGCATGGAGCTAAGTCCCATAAAAAATGGGTCAGCCCAGCTCTACTATTAAATAAGACAGACCACAGGGATCGAGTGCTGGATTTGAGGCGAAGTGGCACAGCCTGGCTTGTGTCCATGGACCTCTTCTCTCCAAAACAAAGCAGCCTCATGCAAACTGCCTATTTAGAAAAATCCAAGGTCTGTGCTAATCTCTTAAGGGTGCCTAGGCATTGTGTGGGAGACAGTAATTTGTTATGGGCCAAAACCTTACCAGGGTGTGTGCTAAGAATTAACCAGTATGGACAATTGTGGATCAGGGCTCAAGCCCTCACCTTGGCCCTGGTTTATTTTCCTGTACAGTCTGCTGGAACCAGGGTGGGCTCCTGCAAAGCCCCTGGGTTTGTTTGCACTCTGCAAATGTGAGCTCATGCTTGGCAGGGCTTTGCAATGAGGTGAGCTTGCTCTGCCTGCATTTTGAGTGGACACGGTCTCCTTCTGCCTCTGAGAGCTGAAAGCAAGCCTTGTGACCATGTTAGCATGCTGCCTTGACTGAATAAACTCTGATGAGTTCCAGAGTTTATTACTCTTGGCTCAGGGCTAGGCAAAGGTGTTATCAAAGCTTCATTTTGGCCTTAAGTAAAGTTGGTGCTACATCCAATACTTGGGGTCAAAGTGCCAGGAGGTATATATCGTATGTCTCCCAGTGCACCAGTTTACTGGGATGCTGAAGCCCACCTGAGTTAACAAACTGCCCAGAAATCCTGCACCTTGGGGAAGGATGCAGGAGATACCCCAGGACCTTTGCATGAGTCAGGCTGGAAGTGATGGGGCACACTAACTCCGATTCTGTGCCAGGTCCTGGTTTCCCAGGGAATCATACAGGGTGCTCCATGCTTTCTTTCCCTGTATCCATATTTTCCAGGCTTTCTCTATGGCCTCTGGTATTTTAAATTCCTGTTCTTCTGAAAATGGAGGATGAACTAGGTATGTTTTTCTGGTAATATATAATAGTCAAATAATTCTCATTCAGGATCTGAAATTCCTCAGTATCTTGCATAGACGTGAACAGGAATGTACCCTTTAAGAGAGAAATTTCTGAGGAGGAAGTGCAGTTGGATACACTTACTTTTCGTAGCTTTTATGTTGAACATACTTCAGGCTTATGTCAGATGACCTTGCGACTGCAAAATACTGTATGTTACTGTACAGTGTGATTTTACATTTAATGCCTATTTTCTAGGATTTTTTAAAACTGTATTTTACACTGCTTTTAGTCACAGTCTTTAAAAACTAAAGAAGAGTTAGGTCTGAGAAGGGAAAACTAGAGGTATCAAATTGTGTCTGCAGCGTGGGTTTGGGTTTGCCTGGAATGGCAGCACATGGAACCAGGACTACATGAATATCTACTGAAGTATAAACATGCACACTGCTCACATGCTACTCTGAATTCAGAGTTGCTTGGGAATGCAAATCTCTTTTGTTTAAGATAGAGC
This sequence comes from Falco punctatus, assembly GCF_963210335.1. Taxonomy (NCBI): domain Eukaryota; kingdom Metazoa; phylum Chordata; class Aves; order Falconiformes; family Falconidae; genus Falco; species Falco punctatus. The sequence goes on from NC_137581.1 coordinate 34,514,155, forward strand.
ATTCTGCTTTTAGGAAAGCATCTACTTGAAACAAGTGTCTGCATCACAACTGATCTACAATAAACAAAGACAAATTTCTTCATAAGAGATTTTGAAAGAGAAGAAAGGAAAGAAAAGGGTATCCCTTAATTTCTGGGATGTGAAGATATAGCTTCTTTTAGAAGCGAGAGTGAATGAGGGAAGTTGCAGCTACTGTGCTGCTGGGTGTAATTAGCATCCAGATTATATCACTTTTGATAATTAGATCTACATGAAACCGCCTGTCAAAGAATTCACAAGACTTTCTCGTATGCCAGCCTGGATATGTAATAGTCAGAGTGATAGATCTACGGGATAGATCTAGGCTAGTAGATGCTTTGGGAAACACCTTCATCTTTCTTTTAAGCTGGCAGATGGTTTAAGTCCAGGCTGGACCGCCTGCTGTTGTTTTCAATGAAGGAGTGTTACCTTTTTGGATTCATGAAAGGCTCTCAATCAAAGCTAAAATGGCAGGCCAGTGCGGTGAATCAATAAAATCTCTACTTTCAGCTGGAGTGTTGGATAGTAATTTTTCTCGTGTCACTGCCTGGTTAAACAGTCATACTCCCACTAAAAGCCCTATAAAACATAATAGATTCATGTGGCGTTAGTCTATTGTACTGCATTTACCCAGAAAAAGGGAGAGAGGTTACTGTTTCACTAAAACAAACCAGACACTGATGCATTGTGTATCAAAATGTATTCACCCATTTCGCTCTGCCTCATTAGAGCAGGGGGAGCTTGTTTTCCATACCGCTTGTGGAGCAGTGTTAAGACATCTGACATATTCGTTGCAAATCCTAGTTTAATGATGACTTAGACATCAAATCCCAAATGATTTTACATGCTGGCTTTCTGGTTTCCCATTACAGCACATATCCATGTGCTTTCTGTTTATTAAACTACAATACAGATGTACAAACTGGATATATCAGAACATTTTCCAAGAGGCTTTAGCATAAATCGGTTTGCCCTGCGGAGCAATTATCCAACTGTATCATTTCTAATTGCAGGAAATTAACTTGGTGCATCTGATTTGATGTATTAAATTTCGTCGTATGTCATGTTTTTGTAGAAAATGTTTATGGACAAAGAGGTTTCATTCAAAATGAATCTGAAAGTCCTTAAATGTTAAATACCAAGGCTCAGAGCATGCAAGAAAGAATGGCTGCTTTGTGCCCTGCAGCTGGAAGCTGGTGGCACTAAATCAGTCTTACTCAGATGCAGACAAGTTCCCCAGCCCTTGGAGATTCCCAGGTTGCATGTATCAGCTATGGATACCCTTCTCCTGTTCATTCCTCAAGACTGACCTCGAGACTAATCCAGAGAACTGGATTAGCAAAATGCATACAAGAGGTCTGAGTTAAAACTCTGTACCCCTCTCATGAACTACACTGCACTCTTCTGGGACAGTCAGAATTTAGATCCAAAGTTAGACCCAAAGAGCCAAAGGCAAAACAGTCAGTGTCTTAGAGGAGTAACGTTCACGTTCCAAACCATGTTTACCTTCCCTGTGGAAGAGACCTGCTCAAACAGTGGAATTTTTTCTTCCTAATACTCACATGGTGCTCACACATCTGCCATATCTGCCTACCTACCTACCTATCTTCATGCATATTACTCATGGGAATCATTGATTATTTTGAAGAAAGTCATTAACTAAGTCTTTTGATTCCTTATTTTGGAAAGAGTTAGATTACCCTTGCTAGTATACTTATCAGTGCAGCTTGCTAACATTGTAATTCAGAGGTGATGTGCAGGATTTTTATATTTAATGAGACCCACATACCACATTATCTCACCATCTGCGTAGATCTGGGAATGGTTGTAGGAAGTTCCCATTAATCATATTAACATCCATCATGCCTTCAGCTCACTGTGAGGATACAACCACGGAAATGTTTCTTTCACCATGGAGGTTGTTTTCTTTTGAAAATCCACTGAACTTTGCAGCCTGAACAATTTCAAATATCCTTCTCTGCTACTAGGTCAGGTATGACCCTGGCTACTAAACAAGGGCAGACTGCAAAATATCAAGGGTCCCCTCCTCCACCTCTCTGAAACAAACCTCAGCAGATGTAGACAAGATTTTTATAGTTACAAAAAGAGAAATGCATGACAACCTCATTAAGGGAACTATAATAGGCTGTCAGAATATCTCCAAGAGGACAATATATCAATGTCTAGTTTGTTGCAGCATTGCTAACTATGGTAGTTTGTCTGTCTCATAATCTTTCATTCATTTTCTATTGGTCTGATTTCCAATAATACTTCACCACCACATGCATCCTCTCTCCCTTTCAGCTGCCTCACAATTGCTGACATAACTCTTTAAGTACAGAAGAATCAGGGCTGGTAAGTGACAGTAATAAAAAGGCAGTTAGTGGTCCACCCCACTGCTAGCCCTGATACGGTACATTAGAAGGGTTTTCATTTTCTTCCCTTCTCTACCATCCTGAGGACCATTTTGTCCCATCTCAACATCTGCAGGAGGTCAAGGTCCAAAGAGCCCAGGGATTTTACACCATCTGCCACTAAGAAAAAGAAAAAAAAAAAAAGAGGGAAAGGAAGCCCCTAAATGTTGTATTACAGAGCTATTTAAAGTTAGTTATCACTGTAATGAGGAACCAATCATTATTAATTGTACCCACCCATTGTCTTTCATGTACACCGCAAGGCTGTGAGACATTATTAAAACAGATTTAAATCACTGCAGCTGGAGTTCTCCCCTTTCACCTTCCCCAACCCTTTGGGAAGATGAAATGGAGTCAAGTGATCTTGTTCTTTTACTTTCACAGTGAAGCTGGCTCTCCTGTTCTGCTGGGGATCCAGCATTCCTCCAAGCTAGGAACAGTCCATAAGGGTCATGAGCCATCTCACACAGGGCTGTGACAGCTGCTGAAACTGCTTCTGAAGCTGCGCTGGAAACACAAGCAGAAACTCACACCAGAGACCCCATAAGATTGCTTCCTCCTGTATATTTAAAGATTTTCTTTCCCCACCTGCCTAGGAAACATCAGTCCCAGTCAAAAGGCAAGAAAACAACAGTGGACTTCAGGCTTTTCTGTTCATGCATCAGTAAACAGCACTTTTGCTGAACCTGCTTTTGCACATCTTAGGCAGCTGTGGTTACAATAATATGTCTTGAATGAAATGTGCCAATTGGAGGAAATTGTCAACTCATTATTGTGGCTAACAACTGAGACACAAATGTTTCAGCCAGAGCAGGAGGCGATTTTGTAAACAAGGAGCATTCCTAGGGGGATTTTTTATGGTTAAAATCGGTATGAAGCAGACCTGAAATAATTGTAGTGACAAAGGGTACAGCTCTGCTCCAGCTGGAGTTGACGACAACTCTCCATCTGATTTCCACAGGGTCAGGATCATGCCCTTTGGGGAAACACACCTTGCACTGGTCTGCGCTCTGCAGTGTTACTCGCATGGGCCCTGGTATAACCTGGAGTTCAGGTCAGCCAATTTAAACTAGCTGATTAAATGGCTCAACACCCACATGGATGCTGCATTCCCTCTACTGGTCCAAACACACTTCCAACAACAACCCCCACTGCTTGCTGGCTGTGACAGCTCTGGGCGCGGGCCTGAACACTGCTGTCCAGTAATCCCAGTGACCAGACGCTGCCTGACCTACTTTTAAATCTCCAATGTTGTTTTAGAGATGCCTTTTCTCTCGGCTTTGCTGACATTTTGAGCACATGTGCATGGATCCCAGAAAACTAACACTTCTGTCCTTGTGGAGGCACAGGAGACTGGGCTGTGTTTGGCTGGGAGGGCAAGGAGGAGGATGGGAGGAATGGGACCATGAAAGCTTTGAGGCGCTGTGAGACTGAAGATGCCTCTGGGGACATGGCATGGCAGATAGGAGAAGATGAGAAAGGCCAGGCAGAAGAAAAGAGCAGTGGCAGCCATGAGAACACAGAAGGCCAGCGGTGAGTTCGGCACTGTCTGCATGCCACTCGGCACAATTGAAGGGGTATTCATCGTTATCTTCTGAAGGTTTATATTCTCCTTGGTGCAGCATAGAACTGAAGAACATTGGTCCAGAATGGGGACAAAAGGTGGCATGGGATTAGTTAGGGGCACAGTGTCTTACTGAGAGACACCACAATCATCCTGGAAAGAGGCAGATGCTTGGGTGAAGGAATTTCAAAAGCACAAACCAGCAAGGAGTTTGCTGAGGCTACAGAGAGAGGGAACAGAAACCAAACTGAGGCCTGGCAGCTCTTTGCAGTTCAGATGGAATAAAAAAAATCCTAAGAAAAAAATAAATCCTGTCTGTTCCCTTGGAGCCCTTCTCTCTCTCGCCTTTTTTTAAGAAAGTGGCTGTATGTATAATGATGAGGTAAGGAAGATGAATATACCTGTTTTATGATGAAATCATGTACTTTCTCTCATCAACTAAACCCAAAAAAGATGGAACGAGCAACTTTATGTTACTACAAAGAACAAGCTTTCAGGTAGGGCAGACAAAAAATAAATTTCTAGTTGCAAATCTCCATGAATAACAATCAAGAAGTGCCTTACACTAAGACTGATGCTTCAGCATTCATCCATAGCCTATGAAAAATTTAAAATAATCTTGGCCAGCAACCCAGTAACTGGTCATTTGTATTCCATGAGCTGTGGAACAACCCAAAAAGTAAACAAGTAAATGCTGGATGCTTTGTTTTTTCTCGTCCCAGCCCCAAATAGATTATTTGCACATTGCAAAGTCTGCAGCTGGTGCTTATCACAAAATAAATCATGTTTCAGCATTTGAGCACACAGGTTCCTCTGCCCAGATGTGTGGCTATACCTGTGCTGCTGCTTGGGGAATGCACTCAGCACCGATGGCTTTCAGGCGACCCTGCTCTGTGGTCTGCTTTTCACTGCATCGCAACTAGCTGCAGCAGGAGATGCTGAAGCTGCCCAAAGGCAGGAGAACTGTCTCTGTCACCAGGGATGGTCCACTGACACATGTGGCATCCAAGCCTTTGCTAAGACAGAGCTGGCAGAGGTGTTGAATCCTGGCAGCTGGACAAACAGGTTCTGGGATGTACCTGTAGAGGTATAGTGATTGTGGGATGGAAGAGAAGGAACTGTGGGAAGTTGTCCCTGTGGTCTCACAATTCCTGGAAAGCAAGGCTGGTGTCCCACAAAGCAGACATTACTGTCCCGCAAAGCAGCAAACATGCCAGGGAGTGACTTGACACAGACCAATGCATCTTTTTCTGGCAGAACTCAAACTGAGGTCACAAGCTCGGATAAAGACCACATGTGCCTTTTCTACTGAAACAGCAATTTCAACCGATTTTAACCAGTCTGCATCAGCAGAAATACTTCTGCCCTCTAAAGTATGAGTGAAAGCACAGTAATTCCAGTGGTATGCCTAAGGGAAGACAGGTTTGGGATTACAGCCATTCTATTAACAAAAAATTGGCGCCCTTCCCTGCGCTGCATTCTCCTTCCCTGTACAGATGACTTTGTCCTTCCCCTCACCTTTCTGCCCTTCCACCCTTCCCTTTTAGTGATCCAGTTGCCTCAGAAAATCCTGCCCATGCTATGGGTTTTCTCCAGGTGGTTTACAAAGCAGCTGAGGTTGTGGTGCCATGCAATGTGTTCACACAACAACTCGCTGTTGCCAAATGCTGAGGTTTCTTTTGCTCCTCTGCTCTCTTGCCTGGTTCCTTTGTGCCTGCTCCTGTTTGTCAGACCCTTCCCATAGCCAGTTTAAATCACTGAAATTATCAAAATTTCTACATTTCTTTTGGATTTGTTTTCTGCCATTTTCATGAGTTAGTTCAGCTTCTGCAAGGACCCTTTAAGTGACAAGCCAGGTGAGTGAATAGGGACCTTTTATACAGGGCTGAGCTGTCACATTGACTGGCCCAACCTGCTAAAACATTATTTTGAAGCAAAATGACTGCAAAAACTCATTTGCCAAGATGCTGAGCCACTGCCATTCTTTGCTGAAGCCAATTCTGTTCTGGTTCTGGTGCTGCAAGAAATGCTTACTGCAGTGAGTTCCCAGGCCTTGGCACTGAGGGCAGGCAGTTGTAGTCACACCATTTACAGGCATCACAAAATGAAAAGCATCATCAGAGATGACTGTTCCTTTTGTAGAACTATACACACACCTGGACACATGATGGCTTGGTGAATGGCTGATAAAAGATGTTATGGAATAAAATCCTTTCAGCTCAGGCACCTGGCAGAAATAATATGTGTGTTGTGGGAAATAAACAGCAGCCCCTCAAATCATGTGCAGTAGAGGTGGCTGTGAGCTCATCATTTGTTTTCATCCACAAAAGGATCAATAATTACACCTGAGCAGAGTGAAAGATACTGGGATGAAAAGCTTGACACCCAGTCAGTCAAAAATCTGGTCTAACTATTCAGGAAAGGATCCATCACTGCAGCGTGCATGTACACAGGCAAATACAGTCGTCCTCCTTCTGCAGTATGAACATGAGGTCTTAGATGTTTAAAGGGCTGTTTGATTCATAGCAGTTTTTCTCAACCTAAATTACAATCCACCTTCTTTCCTTTTGGGTAGTTCAGTATTCCTGATTCCTTCAGGTGCACTAGTTCAAAGGCAGGCAATAATGTCTTTGAGGTCACAAGCAGAGACGTATATCTGGCATAAGATTGCACCTTGTTACTTTCCAGAGGGCCCAAGTAGGTGGTACCTTACGGGGCAACCTGAGAAAGGCTCTCTGCATTGTGCTGTGGGTCTCTCCAAGGAACAAGAGCTTCAAAAAGCCACAAATATGGTTTGTAGCCCTATTCTGCCCCATGTTTTTTGCCTCATTTATCTGAGACACAGCATTTTGAAGATGAAACTGTTTTTTTCCAGTTCAGGATTTGTTCTGTTTTTAAGCTCAGTGTTTTACTAAAACTGTTTGAGAAGACACACAAAAGAGATCCACAGACCTCAAGAGGAGATTCTTTGTGTGAAAACACTGATTTTACCTGACACACCTGCAGTCAGTGAAAAAAATTGTTCCAGCTGTAGACAAGTAATCTCCATTGAAATCAGTCTCCTGGCCCGAAATGAACAATTTCTAAGCTAAAATGGAATAACTTCCATTTATTTTGGTGGTTTTCCTGGTCAGCTGCATTACTTTATTTTGCTTTTTGCAGCTATGATGCTCCTATGATTAGAATCAGGCCGCCCTCATTTGATATGGCATGAAGGGTGTTAAATATTTTCAACTTAAAGACCGTCAGCATGAGGAAAGTTTGTGGTTAATACGAGTATTTATTGCTTTTCACTAAAGACACTATAATGAAGAAACCTATTTTCTTCAGATACTAATTAGACAGGTACATAATTAAACATCTTAAATAATGAAATAGATGCTCTGTAAAAGGCTAAAAATATCTGGCCATGAATTAGTCATTCAGCCTATATTAATAAATAAGTTCTGGATGTCAGCTCACAAAGATTTCCTTTCTGCAATTGGACCACCAGTGCATTGCAAAACCATCAGACTCCCCATCTCGATGCTGCTCAGTTGCATTTCTTTGTGCTCCGGGATCACTGCAGCTTACAGAGCTGGAGTGTTTTGTGTACATACTGAGCCTGATCTGATTCCTGTATGGACATCTTGGCATGTGGAGTTAAAACAGAAACAGCACACTGCCATATGTATAGTGGAGACAGGGAGTGAAATGGTTCATAGTGAGATAGAGCATACTCTTTGGTAGGAAGGTTTGGGGAGGGTTAGGTTTGTGATATTGTCACATACATCTGGGAATATACACACAACGTTTGTAAAATTTTATTTCCATCTACCTGGAAGAAAGACTGACTGGCTTCATGACAAGAGCTTTGTGCAGAAGGATAGGGTGGCTGTGCTGTGGAGGATGCATATAGGGCTATGCAGCAAACCTTTCTGAGTGCTGATCTGCCTTGTTATCAGTGGGGCCAGGATTTCATCCCCAAAGCCATCTGAGAAATCTCAGTGCTTGCCTGTCATAGATGTACTGTGTTCCTGGGAAACTAATCCTCTTCGCTGCTTCCTTCACCTTTGAAGACTGTGTATGTCACTTAGCCACGTGAACCGTTGCAAGGACTTAACTAACTGATATTCGTACAGGACCAGAACGAGTTTATGTTCCAAAGGAGGTGGCTATTCTTAGCCGGGTTTCCTAAGGAAATTAGACTCCCGTGATCCCACTGTCTGTGTTTGCTTTACTGTCATACTCCCTTTAGCAACTACTGAAAAGTCCATTTTAAGCAAATTTGGCAAAGCAGTAGAGGCTCTAGGACACTGTGGTCCTATAACTTCTGTGAAAATAGGCAGTAAGTAGAGGAAAAGCAAGTGGATTAGTGCTGCCGCCAAAGGGAAACTTGCAATGAAAGCAAAGCCAAGCAGTAGGCACTAGAGAATCCACTTAGGAAACAGATCATGGCCACTGGAAAAGCTGTGAACAAAACTCACGCAAACTGTGTAGCACCTTTGTTAACTCAAATTATAGGGAAAGGGCAAATTGGTTTTGGAAGAAAAAAACCACCACACTTCTCCACTGGACTTTTGCCCTTTTCTAAAGCCTTGCTCAAACTAAATCTTTGTGAAGGTTTTGAAATATTTAGTTACTGCCTTTCCTTTCTTTGCATTTTTTTCTTGCGTGTTCCTGGACTGTGGCCAGAATGGGAAACAGATTGCTGAATACGGCAAAAAAAGCTGTTCTCAAGGTACTTCCATGCCATCTGAAAGCTAGAAATGTTGTAAATCTTGAGCTAGCCTGCTCTTGAAACCTTGAAACTTGCTGACGGTGCTCTTCCCTAGTCTGTGCTACCAGGTGTAACCGCTGACTGTTCTTGTATTAGCAGTTCTCAGCTTTCGAGGGCTGGCCTGCAGGTACCATGGTAACACTGCTGTTCTGTGTGGTACCAGACAACTCTGACAGCATTCCATGCTGCTGCTTTGCAATGTGCAGTCCTAACGTCAGCCAGGCTCCCTACTACATAGTCTGTGCTCTGCTGTTGCCGCCATCCATTTTATCCCCTGGTGCCTTTCTTAGAGCTGAAGTGGCGCTTGCTTGCATGCTGTCACAAATTCAGCTTTGGGGACAGGAGATGGACTTTTCAGCCTATTTCCCTGCATCCTACCTCAGAGTAAAGAGGTGCAGCAGAGCAGAACTACGGCATATGTCAAACCAGTGCAGGACCATGCCTATGTTAGGGGCATGCTTGGAAGAGGGGTTTATAATTTCATAGAGAAGCATGGAAGCTCCTATGATGCTCTTTTGTGTTGGAAACTATCACCATGTAGAGACAGGTCTTTCCTTCTGTCAGACAGCAGGATCAGGTGAGCTGAGGTAGAAAGAATTGTTCAGTTTCTAATGCTTCTCCCCTCAAACTCTCCTAATCTTGCCAGTTCTAGCAATGTGTCATGTTTATTACATTACAGTACTTGGTGATATCATATTGCTTTTTTATCAGTGTTATGAAACTTCCAAATAACACTGCCGACGATTCCTGTTCACTTGTTCCTTCTGCTTCTTTGGTACATCTTTGTCTTACTTTGATTTAAATGTACAAGGTACAGGCTGTGCCTTTGCTAGGTTATTGCAATCCTCAGAATAACATGTCCCTGATGACTGGCAGGATCTCAAGGAACTGCTATAACACAGATAATGAACACTGTTTTTATTAAAACTTCTGCAGAATTTCTAGCCAACTTCCAAGATCATGTCAATAAAGGTAGTTTAGATAAGTCTCAGAAGGTCATAGTTTCCTTATACCCCAAATGGACATTTTTTCCATGATTAATATAAATTGGATTATTGATTTCTGTTTTTCAGAGAGTACAACCAAATCTAACAAAGGGAAAGGATTAATATTTTTGCATATATTTAATGAAAAATGGTGAATAATTATGGACTGCAAATTGATTCCAACCATGTTTGCTAGGAAAAATTCTAGTTCTTTTGTTCTGCATTTTATTCTTCTGGACAGTCAACCTCATAAGAGATAGGCTGTGTAGATCTTTACAGAGGCTTGTATTCACATGAGAGCTCGGTTGATTTCCTGGACAACAGCCTAGGGATGTAAGTCCTGCCACTTCTGATGAGCACTTAGAAGATGTGTAAATGACAATAAGCATAAATAAGGTATGCATCACTCAGGTCTGTACCATGTATTCATTTGGAATGCCACTTACTGTTGTGAGTGTGTCAGCTAATCTCAGAGCAGCATGTGTGCAAGAACAACTGCTCTGCAGCAGAGGGACGGCTCCGGAAGAAAGGGTAAAAAATGCCACAGAAAAGTGTTGAGACATTTCCCCTCTTTGACTGTGAAGGAGCCACAAACCATTTACTGCATGTGGTGGCTGTCAAAGACAGAGAGAAGAAAAGGCTGTTCAGACGCCTTGAGAAAGACTTTTCATGAAAAGTTAGGGTTTGGTTATTTCATCTTGGGTTGACACATGTACCTTCACTGAGGCCAGTGTACCTTCTTTACCTCCACAGCTCCTTCAGAGGCTGACTAAACATTTGATATTCTAGTATTTGATTAATTCTGTAACTATGATTCTAAAAATTGATGTCCTGCTGATTAGGCACCCTGTACATGGACACTTCCTGCCCCAAGAAACTATCTTTCTAGAGAAGCAGACAATAGCTAGGATAGGGGCACTTCATCTTCCCTGCTTTAGAGATGAGGAATTGGACGTGAGAGATTAACTGGCTTTTCAAATTGTGTCAGAGCCAGAAACTAGTTTCCTGTTACCTGATTCCCCTACAACAGCTTTAACTATCCCTTCCTCTCAAGTAAATTTGAGACCTTTATGAATTACTGATGCCAGTGAGGTCATACAATGGTGGAACATGGGCTAGTGAGTGAATGGGGATTTGTAAGTAGGGCACAAACATACAGTATACATGTAACTCTATAATCTCTGACCATAAATTGAAATTGCTTTCTTTCTGCCAAGGAAAGGTATATGCCTGCTTTTTTCTTTACAGTATTTCAGTAAATTTGGCTTGAAAGGTTACTTCTCACCTCTAAAGGATATATGTTAATATCTACAATCCAATCCTGTCTCCCTTTGGGTTGAAATAATGCTGGGTGAATTATATGAATTCAGGTGAATGTTCAAGCTCATGACAGTAAAATTTGCTACTTACTGTTGCCTGTCCCTGAACTTTCAGAGGAGAAATGTTCCAGGGGAGGGAGAAGACAATGGAAATGTTCTCATCACATAATTTTCAGAGTATGGGAAAACTAAAAAAAAAAAAGAAAGAAAGAAAAAGAGAGCACTCCTGCCAAACATACTGCAAATTTTCACATAATTTCTGGAAATGAGTTGCATTAGAAGACTCAACCGTTTAAGTTATGCAAAATCAATATGCTGTCATCCACGGCTATGAGCACGTCTCAAGGACAGTTTCATTTCCACAGAGGGAGGTGACGGTAGTTGGGCAGTGCATGTTGAAGGTTGGAATTAACTCAGAAGAGCCTGTTTATATGAATAGAACAGAAGCCCAGTAGGTGAATGATTTACATAGGGGTAATCAAATCTGGAAGAACTAAAGGTTTACCTTGGTAGCCATGAATCTTCATATAGCCTTATTTATATATTTTTTTAAACATAATAACATCAGGTAATCAGAGGACCCTCACAAACATAATTGCTTTTACCAAGTTTAGGTGAGAAACTTGAGGTTTTGGTCTATTTCTTTCTACAATCCCATTGTACTTGATCCCATTGTCAATATGTTTCATGGCAAGTACGATTTCCAAGTGTTATACTGTATTCCATGTGACAGGGCCATCCTGATCTGGTGGTTTTGTTTAAAAACCACAATGTATTTAGAGGAACTGAATTCTCACGGACATGGCATGGCTAGCAATCAGGGCTGGCGTATCCTCTGTTGTAAATGGGTGTCACTGTTCCTTGTTGCTCATAGGGCAACACAAGTTCTTACCAACAACAGGGTTGGAATACATGGCACTTGCTCACCATCTGCATTTCTAGCCGGTGGAACAATTCCCTTTTTAAATCTCAAAATCAAACAAATCTGCATTTTAAGACACTGGTCTCCTTTTATTTGTACAAAGGCTTTTTTTCTTTCTCCTGAAAAAAAACCTCCACCCCAACAACACTTGCTTGAAAATATCTTAAATAATATTGAGTTTACTTACTGGAGTGTTATGTGGAAGCACTGCAATTTATTTCAATTTCATTTCTGTCATTTCTTAAAAGAAAACAACAGAAACAGAAAACATGACGTCAGGGAGTATGAGGTTCTGGCAGCTTGGCATCTCTTTCATACTGTCATGGAATGCAACTATGATACCAAATATTTTCTGCTCCGAGCCACATTCTTACAAAGGAGAGGCGAAAAAAGATTGGATGGAGATGGAAATCCTGGTTTATAATAGAAAGGAACTTGGTACACTTGTAAGTTTGTGTATGTTTGGATAAATGAACCTGGAGTTTGTATGTCAGGAATTTGGTAGGAAGCAGTGAAGAAAATGGCAATGTTCTCGATCATTTTGCCTTATCTGGTTGACTTAGAGTGTTTTTCAAGGAAAATGAGGACACAACATATGCTAGCAAATCTTTGATCTCAGTGAATAACTGCCAGCTTTGTGAAAATGGGGGTGACTGCATTTTGTACAGTGATGATACTGTTGCTCTGTACTCTCTATCTGCTGTATACATTTTCATGTGTTCTTCAGAAAAATAGTCAATAAGGGAAGTCAGCTTTTTCCCACCAACACTGCCATGTTACATTATGACTCTGATAGTCAGTGGATGGACTTTTTCTTCCATTTTAAGTAAATTCTAATTGGTTGCCCTTTAATGGGCAGTAGAATTTTTGTTTATATAAGTTCATAGCTTTTTTGAACAGCAGCTTTGCATGCCATGCATGCAGGTTGAAGTCACCTTCTTGCTGCCTCTCCCATCCTTCAGATCATAAAAGATTTCCACTCAAGGCAGGGTGCAGCACCACTAGTTCACTTTCACACCCACATGCCACCTCCATGAGTTAAGGCTCAGAGAACTTGCATTTGCCTGCACTTCACATTTCTGACTGTTGCCCAACGCTTTGCCCTTTTTCCTGTGGCTCTGCCCATTACCCTGATGCAAGCTGGGGTTACTCCCATCTGTGGGCAGCAGAGTAGCCCTCCTATTCAGCAAGTATCTGGTATCTTTGCTTTCCATCCCTTTTTCCTTTTTGGCATGATATAAACTTGGGGATTCAAGCCCGCTATAGATTGGTGTTGCTGATACACAATGGACAAGGTTGAACCTGAAGTTCAGACTCTAAAGTCTAGGTGATACAATAATCAATAATCAATCCCTGGAGCATTTGAGAGAGGTTCAAACTCTGACCATGACCAAGACACACAGAGAAATGAGTGAAAGCAGTCATTCCTCAGGTCAGTGTGGGTGGCTTACAGAAGCACCACATACTTTTTTCAAGATGAGCAGAATCACAGGCAGGAACTTCCAATCCAAGCCAGCAGTCCAGCTATACCCACACCCCCCTTTTTGGTCGGTGGCTAGTACCACCACCGTCGGTGCCAGCTAGTGCTGGGAGAGTTTCCTATGCAAACAAGAACTTGCACATAGGAAAATTCCTTCCTATATCTATCCCTATCAGTAAATCTCTGTCCTGTGTCCTGAACCAAACCTCCCTTTTTCCTAATTCTACATATTACAATTGGAGAAGCTGGCACTATTCAGACAAGTCTTGGATCTCTTAAAAATCAGTAAACTAATGTCATCTGAGATGTCTTTGACTGTTGTCTTCTTACATGCAGCGCCTATTTTTGTTATGGTGAAGGATGAATGCACAATTTATATTTCCCTATATCACTTGCTGTTGTATATTTTTATGTGGTGTCATTTCTTATTCATTTCCTCCCTGAATTGAACTTCCCTCATATTTTCTACTTGCTTTACACAGCTTTTTCTCCACTTTAAACAGTCTTACTGATATAGCAAAGCACTGACAGTGTTGTACAAGACTCCTGTGAGACCTCATCTGGAGCACCTCATGTAACTTGTGGTTGGGAAATGACACACTCTTGCACAGGTGATTGGGGAAAGGGAAGATTATCATGTGAGAGAAAAATAGAAGATCCTGGCTTGTTTAGCTCCACAAGCTGAAGGCTGAGAGAGGAGATAACTGCTCTCTGTGCATCAGGAGGTTAAATACCAGCAAGGAAAAAGAACTTTTTACGCAAAGGCTGATGTTGACATAATAACAACATGGGTATAGACTCGCTATGGCTGTATTAAACCTTGGGAGTTATAAGAATGTCCCTAGTGGCTACAGCGGTGAGGCTCTGCAATTGTCTTCCCATCAGAGTGGGGAAGGACTAACTGCTTCCAGGCTGGAACTTGATAGTTTTATGGAGGAAGAAAGCATGACATGGTGCCCAAGGTCGTAAAGGACCATTCAAAGTCATTGAATTCAGAGGTTAATTTCAGTTTCTCTGTCTGGGGGTCCAAGATCCAGACTGTAAATTTAGATTTCTAGAAGACACTTAAGTGTTTTGTCTCCTGTTATATCCCTCAGATAATGGAGAACAATACCCCTCAGCCAAAAATAGATACCAGCATTTGATCAGTCTCCACTAACTCTAATGAGTAGACACCTACTTTTAGACACCTCAGTTTAGATGTTAGCACTGGAATCTCATCGTAGTCTGCTTTAATTGCATAAAGCACAGGAGCTTGACTCAGCTGGCTAAGGAAAAGTGTCTTGTCCCATCTGAGAGGCAAGTAAGAAATCTGCAGGGGCAGGCAGATATGGCATAGAACCTGCAGAAGACCTGCTCTCTTCTGAAGGAGTAGCCAGGGGCTCAGCAGACATGAGGGCGTCTTAGACAGCACAAGGTGCCTATATCTGGGCAACTGAATTGGACCCCCAACACAGGGGAGCATCGAATCGATAGTCATAACCTTGATAGTGTTCGCTCTTCTCCTTCTCTGCTTTTTCTTATTTTCTGCTGTATTTGTCTTCCTTGGCTACAGCAGTTACATACTTCAGAACTGACTCCAGAATCTTGAAAAGCAAACAGAATTATGCATATTTAAGCTAAAAGGGAATCAACTAAGAGTATAACTTTCCTTCCCAAGTAAAGGCTTCCATGTGCAATGGACATGTGAATTCTCTTACAGCCCCAATCCTTCTGCTGATATTTCACTAATGTTCTCAGCACAGTAAACTGAGCATTTTCAGGCTTCTCAATGACACAAGTTAGTTTCTTCTTAGCCAGCAGAAGCAGCCTTTTAGCCTTTTCATAATGTAGAGCAAGAAAGGACTTTAAGGAAGGGCAAACAGCACCAAAAGGTAAAGCACTGGTTCGCTGCAGGATCCCAGTTGCCAGCCATTATTAATATGCTCATTTCTGGATTTGTCTTTGGGGCTTTCCTTGCACAGTGACATTAAAAGTCTTGGCAAATGTTAAAAGTAAACACATTCCACAGTGTTTGTCGCCCCTCTGTAGGGAAGGAAGGTGTTACTGATCACCGCCTTGCAACCCCTTGATAGAAACAACCAGTGTTACCGAGGCACACAGAGGGAACAAAACCCAACCCAAGCTGTAGTGAGGACTTCTTGAGCGAGTAAGAAGGGAAGGAGAATAAGACTGAAGATTTAAGAAGAGACAAGAGATTATGCAACTATGAGCTGTGAATAATATCCTGGCAGTACAACCCCTCCAGAGAGAACTTGCCACCTGCATTTCTCTAACAGGCACCTCCAAGTCAGTGAGAAAAATGGAGCAGCTTTTGAACAAAAAGGGAAGGGGAAGAAAGAAAAATCAGACTAAGCGCTCTTTAATTCTAGCCACGTTAAACTCTAAATGCTGCCAAAAAGCCAGTAATAAAATTTAATTCTTTCTGAGGACATGACGATCAGTCATCCAACCAAGAATCTGAGTCTCCTGGGAGTGTTTCTTCCATCGTGGGGCTTGAGTAGACTTGACCCTCTCAGCATTTCATATTTCATAATTGAACTCAATGTCCCTCACACTTTTAACATCTTCCTAGATTAAATAAGTGCATTAATCACTCTTGACTCAGAGCACCGCTGAAGATGGAAGTAGGACACCAGGCGCATTTTTGGAGAGGTGTGGGGGACGGAGGTGTTCGGTGCCTCGGTGCATGTGTTAGTACGCGTCTGTGCCTGAGTCGCAAACAAGCATGAAACCCCCTGCAGGCGCGTTACAGACCCCAATATATTGCTCCAATATATATGATCTACCACCGCCTTAATAGTTTCACTCCAGAGACAGTGGCATACAATTGAGCACTGTGCTTCTGTGGCTTATCTCTGGAGAAGTTAAAAAAAAACAACAACAACAAAAAAACCCCCAACAAACCCTTTTTAACTGGGTGCTTTGTTATGATTTATACATTTCTCTTTTGCATAGCTGGGGTTTATCTTCTTCAGCTGCAAGAACTTAGAGCAAACGATAAATGAACACATCAACCCAGAGCCTGCACTAATGCCTGACACAAACATGTCACTCGATATTTAAGTATTTATTTATTCATTTATGTTTTTGTAGTCTCTTCTTAGGCGCAGAACCTTTGTATTTATTGTAATAATGGTGACAAAATGTGGGAACGGGGCGGGGGGGGTGGGGGTGGGGGGTGGGGGTAGGGGGGGAGAGACGAACATAAATGCAAGCCAAAAAAAAAAAAGCAGCGACACCAGAGACAGGGGAAGGATCCTCGTTGAGGTGGGGCAGTTGCTCCTTCTCTTAATTTTCACTTTAGCGGAGGAAAACCTAGCTGGGGAGCGGGCTGCCCACCGGGTCCGAGCCCGGCAAGGCCTCGGGGCTTGGCCGGAGGGGAGGCCTCGGGGGAGCGGGGCCGGGGGAGCCTGAGGGGAGCGGCCCTGGGGCGGCCGCAGCCGTCTGAGGGGGGCGAGGTGAGGCCGAGGCCCAGGGGCCCGGCGCGGGCAGGCCCGGCGGCGGGGCGGTCCCGCCACCAGCACGGCGGCGAATTGCCGTGGCCGCGGGCCCGGCAGGGCGGGGGTGCGGGAGGGGGGTCCCTTCCGCTCGGTCGGTCCGCGGCGAGGGCGCGGGGCCGGAGGGCGCGGCGGGGCGGGAAGGGGACAAAAGCGGTGGCCGGCGCTGGCTGCCGGAGCGGGGTGCGGGGCTGAAATCCTTCACAGTCCCCGGACACAAACCCTCTTAAATCTTCATCGGAAAGTCATTAGGAATCTGCCGGCGGGGCCGGGCGCAGATTGCCAGGGGAGGGCACCCCGGCCCCCCGGGCGCCACAATACCTGCAGTGAGCTGGAAGGGCCGGGGCGGGCCGGGGCACCGCTCCTGCCGCCGCCGCGGCCCCGCTCAGCCCGCTCGGCAACAGTTTTACGATGTGTTAGAATTTACATTCACGTGTTGTTAACCATTCTTCGGCGCAATGAAACGTTTTATCTGTCTGACCTCAACCTTTGCCATATGCTGGTGCAAACTGTTCAACTTAAGCCCCGACGAGCTTAAGAAAAGGAGGAGAAAAAAAAAAAAAAAGAGGAGAGAAAGGAGGGTCCGAAAAGCACATTGCAGGGTAGGCTCTGTTGTTGCAATTGCTAGCTGCCTTCCTCTCGGTTTTCCATGGAAACGTTTTGAAAGCCAATTCCAAAAAAAGAAGGAAAAAGGGAAAAGAAAAAGATCCACGCTGATAAATGAATGGTGGCTCAGAACATGCCAGCTCTTCACTAATTGTCTGCTTTACATATGCTCCTCCATGTCTGGCAATTCCTTTTATATTGTGGAGAGACAGCAATGAAACTTCATTATAGTGCTTTAAGGACAGATGCAGGGAATGCATTTGGAATTGATTGGAATGAGTTTTATAAGGTTTTTATTTATTTTATCCTAATTTCCAGATTGCCTTAGCAGCCCAGTTGGTTTGGAAGAATAAGAGATGGGGATTACAGAAGGAGAGTGATAATTTTGTGAGGCAGTCTGGTAATTCGTAATGAAAGACCCCATTTTGTGCTTTTGAAGATGTGCCTTGCGAATTCCACCCTGTTTCTCTTGGGGACATGCATTGTGGTATCGCCCTAGTCTTGCTATTTGATTCCTCTGAAACTGGTTACAAACCTGTCTCTGCATTTTGCCTCTGGTGTCTGGATGTGGTTAGGTGTTTCTCACAGTGTTTTGGGGTGGGTTCAGCAATCCAGAGTGTGCTTCCTAATATCTTGTGTGGTGTCTTTTCATGGGATTGTGGTTATTTCTGTACCGAGAAACATCAGTTTTCCTTCTTCCCACAGATGCCTCTCGAGTCTAGTAAGAGTGGTGGCACTGAGGAAACCTGGCTTCAACTCAGCCTCCTGAATGGTCTTGGACTAGTCCCTAAAGAGGATGTCTGCAACAAGGTGCTGTAATGTTGTCATGTTCAGCAGCAGGGGGGCTGTGGAAACAAAAAAACTCGAGTAGCCCCTGTTCAGCTGTGAAGTTCATGCCTGAGGAAGGTGCTTTAGCAAGTGCATGGAGTTGTTTATGAGGAGGTTTTGAATGCTTGAGGATACTAGATTAATTAGGAGTTAAGCAAGTCCTTGGTGAATCGGCTAGCACTTAGGTTCCTGGAAGGCCCCCAGCTCCTTTTGTAAATCTCACCGTTGCTTTGTAAGCCTCCCTCTGTAAAGCTATGGTGGCCCTGGGGGGCATTCAGGTAAGAGAATTCTCGTGGCTAGATAAGGCTCATATACTCACTGTAGTAATGAATCCTCCAAATGAAGAGCCTAATGATGTATGTTAGCATTGTGAGCTGATACAGCCCGCCAGTAATCCCTATGCTGACCCAATCATTGCTGCAGCCCCTTGCAGTATATATTGCTGCATTTCATGGTATGTGGCATGTCTCTTGGGGGAACAAAAATCATTGTTGCTTTCTGTGAAACCCTGCCAACCCCTCTCACATTTTTATAAGTAATTTCCATTCTGCTATGGTCTATTACACATGATGTTTTGAAAGAGTGGGAAAGAGTTAAGCAAAATGAAGACCATTATCAATATTTTATTTGTCACAGCTGAAAAATTGCATTTATAGGTCATTCCATTGCAATCCATTCATTGATTTCAGTACTCAAAGCCCCCAGGGAGCGTCTAAAATCCACTGATGTTTCAGAGTGCTAAGTTTTGTGTTTGGATTTCTGATAAAACTGAAAGATGTGTCAAAACCATGTAACAGACTCTGGATCTGATTTACCACTGTATACTTCCAGTCTCTGCTGGTGTTAACGCCAGTGATTTCATCAGAGTGGAGCTGCATGGTATTGATTTAATTCTTAGTTGATGTGACCCTCCAGAGACATACTTCCCTGCTCTTATTCCCACTGACTTCAGTTCAGGAACATAATCAGGATCATAATTAGGAATGATGACCTGATTCAGTCAGGCATAGAAATACAAGCCAGTCTTGAAGTTTCTCAGTGATGCTGCTGACTGTAGTGGGACTATTTTCTTCGTTAAAGTCAAGTATGTGTTTACATCCCTTGCAGATGGAAACCTATGTATTTAGCTTTACTCTTGAATTCTGTGGAAGTCTTTTGACTGGCTATAACAAGCTGTGGATCAGGTCCATGAACAGGAGAAACTTGGTAAGAGATTTAAGGAGGTTCAGAATCTAAATTGTGGGTGCACCTCGATCCCCATCTATGCTATTCCATTTGCTTCAATTAACCTTTATGTTTGTAAATTGAATGGATGGAATTTGATCACATTCCCTTTCAGAGTACATTTATGGTATTGTCTGCGAAGCTGTTACTTTCAGGAAGCAAAGCAGGGTAATGCACTTCTTTCTGCAGATTGTGTTGTCTGGTCTAGGTGCCATTTAAATACCTAGTGCCTCAAAAAGCATATCCAGCAGGGTTCAAATGTTTTTGTTGATGTGTATTTTTCAGGTAAAAATTTGCCAAACTCCAGTATTGGTTGCGGGCTTCTGGGGAGAGAACTTGGCTTGGAATTAAATACCCTGGAAATGGACTGGATCCAAGAACACGTAAAATCTGTAGCTGAGGTGCAAACACCTAATTAGAACCGTTATCCAAAAATTTTATATAAAAATAATAAGGGAGAAACTACTCATTGCGTTAAAAGGTGGATTTTTCAAATGGAATTAATAGATTTCAAAACCAGCCAAAATATCAGAAATTGAGTAATCAAAGTATCCGTGATCAATATCTATATTCAGGTCAAAGTGAAGAGTCCTGAGAAAATGAAATTTAGAAATGCAGGTATTGTAACTTGATTTGAACAGTCAACATTGGTAAAAAGCCTAACTGTTTACTATAAGATTACTTTGTGATTCAGCATTGCCACATAGAGCTACATACAAAAATTACCTCTAATCTAATTAAAAATAGAATAAAAGCAGGAGCTTGATGTCCTTAGGAAGTCCTCAAACTTATTAAAGCTAAAACTAATCTAACAAATGTAAAGAATTAATGGAATTAATCAGGGGCTAGAGTCTGGCTAGTGACCTCCAGCTGCAAAGGTAACCATGAGGAATAAGAATCCTAATGCAACATCAGCAGTGTTCTTATTGCTTGATGGCATTAGTAAGTGCCTGTGATATACTTATGTTACCTCTGAAGCCACTAATTTGACCTACGTTGCCTTTGAAACAGCTAATTTGAGTTGGGCTAGCTGCAGCAGCACTGGGCTCAGTGTGGGTTGATTCATTGTTCTTGTACTGCAGGGGACTAATTTCTGCAGTTAGACTGCTAGCACTTCAGACTAGGTTAGATCTACAGATACTCTCTCTTAAGGAGTATGGGGGTACACAACAGGAAGAGAATGCAAATTCAGGTAGGCTGATTTGTGTCTTGCCTGGTCCCACCTTCTTTCTGTTGCAGATCTTTAAACTGTGACCTGAAAAAGGCTTGCATCAGAATTTCCCCTCCAACATAGTAAAAGCATTAGTTCTCTGAAGTACAGTAGATTTTCTCTAAAAAATTAATCCAGCATCCTAGCAATAACCTGTTCTTTTTTTTTTTTTCTTTTTTTCTTTTTTTTTGCCCATCTGCTAATCCTTTGCCTGGAAAAGCCTCAACTCCACAAAAGTGGTCCCAAAGTATTTTGTTCCAAAAAGCCTATGGAAACAAACACAGGCATATGCTAGGGAACAAAGTGAGAATTTTTGAGTGTTACATCTTATGATAAGTGACTAATTAAAATAGGTAGAAAATTAGTAGTCCTAAGTATTTGTGTAACATTATATGTTCTTATTAGAGGTCTCCACTTCCTATAACTAAGAGAGGGCATTGGTTTGTCTTTTTAAAGTGGATATCGGTGAACACAGACTAATAAATACCGTATCTGTTTCTGGTACTAAATCTTGCTGAATTGCATTGCAAATTTCAGGTGGGATTCAGGTTACCTAGCTTTAGCTGTTCAAAAAAAAAAAAACACACCCAAAAGGCAGCTAGCATAAGGCAGCCATCTAAGCTTTGCTTTCAGTCAACGAAGAACAATAGACTTCTCCAAATTGTGGTGTATTCTGTCCTGATGGAGGTAGGTTGGAGAAATGGGGTCAGTAGCCTTTGATGAGCACCAAGAAATGTCTCTCTTCAGTGACTGTGGAGGGAGGAAGCCCAGGGAGCAACCTGCCTACACCAGATGCCTCATTCACTGCAGCTAGTTAGTTGAGGTAAAGCTCTCCTGCTATGGTGCTGTTGTGTGTCTGTGAAAGGCACAGACACTCCGATCGGTGGTTTTAGTAGACCAGATGTAGATGGTCAGATGTAGATTTGGTAAGGTGAATGCTGATTGCAAGGTCTCTGGCATTCCTGAAGGAAGACCTGTATTTCTTCCTGTCCTTGTAGAGAGTGGTTGTGGTGCACTACAGCAATTTCTCATTCAGCAGTCATGTGTCATGTCTGGATGCCGTATCAGAAGTGGGGTCAGTGGGTGGTTGGCTGCTAAGCAGTTTTGAGCCTGAAAGTACAGTCTTGGATGTGCCTAAGGCACCCTGCTGTCACAAGCAAGGGGGTGTGGTATGCCATCCTGCTTGCCAAAGATGCTTGCAGGATCTCCAAGAGAAGCCAT
The DNA here is from genome assembly GCF_963210335.1 of Falco punctatus. Classification (NCBI taxonomy): domain Eukaryota; kingdom Metazoa; phylum Chordata; class Aves; order Falconiformes; family Falconidae; genus Falco; species Falco punctatus. Next base: position 34,536,206 of record NC_137581.1, read on the forward strand.
TTGGTTAGAAGTGAGGTGGGACATATTGTAGATGTGGCTGCTCTGCAAACCTCTTCCACTTGAAAATGTAGAGCACCTTGACCTAACTCCCCAGATAAATTATTTATCATTAATATTAGATTGTCCTTTTGGAAGGAGTTGAAGCAGACAGGCTTGATATTATAGGGGCAGCTTTCAAAGAATTCAGATCCAGCTGTTTAAATATATGGCATAGGTTTCATCTTACCTGCCTCTCTAAGTCTGTGGTATAAGTGTTGTCTATTTCTGAGCTGGTCACCTTTGGCTTCTGTTAAGGTCAGCAGAAAGAAACTAGCACCACCAAAGGGCATGTCTTCCACATCTGCTGTATGAGATGACTCACCCAACTGAAAGTGCTTAACTCTTCCTACTGACTAGGCTAGCCTGGAGCAATGAGCTCAGACTAGACACCTTGGTTTTAGATGTTCAGCATTAAGTGGGGTGAATCCTGTTCTTAGCATGTAGGTAGTGCTATTTAAAAATTACAGATAATAGTAATGGAAAAGGTGCTGATGATTTGCATGAGAAGTGTGATCTTCCAGCCTCATGGGACTACTCGCATGAGTAAAAACCATGTGAATGTTTCACTGCTCACAGGATTTAAGCCACACTTAGTGCTGTTTAATTAAAAATAAAAGTCTGTATTGATTTTAACTGGTATCATGTTAGGATCCCACTATAGATCCTTCTTCAGAATAATCCCTTGTGTACCAGGATGAGTTTTCTAGGTTGACATTGTCATTTTCCATGTCAGAGCACATACAGGAAGATCTAGACATTGCAGTCATGGAGTGCAGTTTTAGAGAGAAGGTAGTTTTGCAGTAGCTGTGTGGCATACTGCAGGAGGTACTCTGTGCAGCTGGGGGCTGCACTGCTATGGGCTTCTGTGACTGAAATGTGAGATCTGCTTCAGTCCACGGGATGTGGTTCCTTACCTGTGCTCCTTGCAGCGTACAGCTGCCACTGCCCTATTGCTACCTGCTCCTGTCTCTTCTCCAGCAGCCCCTCTGGCTCCTGCTACTGTGCAGGCAGCAGGCCCGGGTATCGGAGGTGGCTTCAGGTGCTGAGCGCTGTGTTGTGTGTATCAAGAAGAAATGGTGAGAACTGTCTGTCCCAGGCTCTTCCTTGTCCCTGACACTCCTCCTTGGACTCCTGTTGCTTCCACTGCTGCCTGAGGTTGAACTACCACCAGTGGTTACTCTGAGTGGCCAGAGGAACATGCAGGAAGCTGTGGAGTGTAGAATACAGAAAGATGGCAGGACCAGAAGACTAGAAGGCTTGTTACCCACCCACAGCATGTCCCATAAGTATCTATCTCTCGCTGTCCTTGCTATGCCACCAAATGCAAAAGTGCACTTGCACCAGTGGTCATTCTGTTCTTGTCATCTGTTTCATGAGGACTGGCAGAACACAATACAGAAAGGAAATTGTTTTGCCATTTTGGGATTTCAGAGCATATGTCTCCTTTCTTTCACCTCCTGATGCCCTTCAGGGAATGTAGGGGAATTAACCCCATTCACAATGTGACTGCTTGTAATTAGAATTCTCATGCACTCTTAATAGCCACTGGTATCTGCCACAGGCTTGATTTCTAGGTCTGTTGCATAGCACAGTGAAGAGGAAAAGAGCTGAAGGTGCTAAGCGTGTTGGCAGAACGTAAGTGGCATAGGGGGAGCTGCTGTGCTGACGCTGAGAGCAGATTTGGAAGTCCCAGCTGTGCTTGGCATACCCCAGGGTGCTGTGTAGTCTTGAAAAGCTGGTCAGAGGAGTGAGAGTGGAGCTTTTAAGACTATTTTCTCCTGGCACTAGGGGCAGGACAGGAATGGCTTTATAATCTATTGTCATGGTTCAGCTGACAGATGGCAACTGGTGAGCAGTGATATCTTGAATGCTTCATGGGATTGAATCCTGTGCTAGCTACTATAAGCTGATGAAAGTATCCCTGTGCAGAGGAGCTGTGCTAGCTAAAGGCTGAATCGATCTGAAAACCAATTAAATTGTACTAGTGCAAATTTTGTGAGCAAGCACACAATCTCCTTGGCAGTAAGGAGAGAGATACCATTAGTGGTGTCTAAGACTGGTCCACGCTCTCCAGACAGGGTTAGCACATACTGAGAAGAGTATCAGAGACAAGGTAGTTGCCATAATATAAAGGTTAAAAGTCCCTTTATATTGTGATGGTACATGTTAATCTGTCCCTTGTTAACAGGATCTGACTGATGATCAAGCTGTAATTCAGACTTCAAAACCGGGAAAACTCCACACAATAGTACCCCATTAAAGGTACAGGAACAGTAGATTAATAGGGTACAAGGAAGCCTGCCAGATTTGTGTGGTATCCTAAGATCCCCCATCCCATTTGGCAGCCTTCTCTTTACAGTGCAACAGGTGTCACTGCTGTGAGCTGGCTGCATGCTGACACATCGGATCTGTGACCTCGCACTTTAGCCCTGTGCTGGTGTAGTGGCTGAACTGACCCCTGCAGCCAGGGATCAGATGGAGAGCCATTAGGGGTGATTCCTCACCAGCACAATGTCCAGACTCATGTCACTGCTGCTTCGAGTCATCCTGGGAGCAATCATCCATGAACTGATTTTATGGCAGCGCTGACACTTGCCTTCATTCTTCCAGAGCTGGGGAGAATTGCTCTTAACCATGCCCCCTGCTGCCTCGGGATATAATCTCAGGAGCACAGTTTAGGGGCACAGCCTGCTTCAAGGAGCATTACTTTGCTTCAGTGCATTTTTATGTGTTTTCTTTTCCCCGCAGGCCTTTTTCTGCGAAGGGGGGTATTTGGTCCAGTGAATGCACTTTTCTTCTTCTTCTTAGTAAAGCAACAGTCAAAAAATCTATGTGCTGTTGTCAAAAATGCAAACGTTTGTCCAGTTTGCTATTGGATAGCACCCTGGGTTTATGTCTTAGCTTCCAGCTTGGTAATAATATCCTCTCTTAACAAAGGACTTTACAAACAAATGCACGTATCAAAATCAGTTCCTCAATACAACTGCAGTTTGAAGCCTGCATTTGCCAAATCCACAATCCTGGGAATACGTTTTAAGGATAAAGCAAGTAAGATTATTTATGCAAAGAAAAAGGTGGTTTTTTTAGTATCAGGACCAAAATAAGTTGGGTTTTTTTCATAGGTCAGAAATCCTTTGAAGTACTTACTTTTTTTTCTGTAATTTTCATTAGCCTAATTAATTGTTGCTCTCTTTTGAAATTAGGGAGAACAAATTGTTCTGCTGGTACTGAAGGGCACAAGAAAATAATTGCAAAGAGTCTGTTTGTACCTGAGTTTTTATTATCTTTCTCTTGAATGGAATCTCAGGAAAAAGGGAGGCAAATTTTTAGCAGAAAAACCCCCGAGTATATTAAAGCAAGAAATATGGTTGTGTGGTGATTTCTTGTGGATGCATGTAGCATTGCAATGTTCTGATAATGGAACCAATTTGTTTTAGAAACAGTGTAAAGGTTGCTAATTTGCAAATAATGGGAAATGGTCTGCTTGACAGGCTTTTCTTTTTGGTATTTATACTGCATATATAGTAGCAAGATAGCAGGAGCAGGGGCAAAGCTGGGCGGGCAGGGCAGGCTTTCCAACAGCTGCAGCACATCCCTGCTGTACTGATGCCAAAGCCGGTGCAATGGGACAGTGATAAGGACACAGGCTTTTGGGGGTCCTATTACATTATTAGCCCTCTCCCTTCACGCTGGAAAGGGAGAGGAATTTCTTTTTTTCTTTTAAAGAAAAATGAAGTCAACACCTACATAGGCAGAAGTGGGTGTGTTTTCCTTGTTTTTCTTTTCTATGAACAAATACCTCTGAAAAACGAGCATGATTTGGAAAGGCAGCCTGGCTGGGGAGTTTGCAGAACTACATTTCTGCCAAGCTGGTTTTAATTTTCCTATTGCATGTTTCATGCATCTGAAACACGGGGAGGGAGCTTGTGCTGTTGTATAGGCAAATGGGGTTGGAGCGTTGTGAATTAATAGGATGGGAGGTGGCTTCCCGCCTTTGCTGGTGGGAGAGGTAAAGGTGCCTTCTCACCTCAGAGGTCTTTTTGAAACAGTCTGTCAAGTTTGGTATAAGAAAAAAGAGTTGGTGAAGTGGGTGGGGAGAAAAGAGTTTCTGGAGCAGAGTGCATACATTATGATTACTGACTAATGATTTTATGAGTGTATTGGTCATATTGCTGTGACAGTATTTGGGACAAAGAGCAGTGATGGACTATTTAGGAAGCTGGAGCTTACTTTGGGAAGAGTGGTTTGTCTGGATCCTATTTAGCTGAGGAGTGACTTGAAAGTGGGATGGGAAAGCATGAAGACAACCACCCATGCGTAACCTCTTTGCAAGATATGAAGATTGAAGAAAGGCTGTTATATCTGCTGTCTTTGCCAGCTCATTTCTTCCCTTGTCTACATGGGAAAGCAGTTAGGAGGCAAAGAAGGACTGTTTCCCCATCAATACATAGTAAGAATATGTAATGGCAGTGTAAGTGACAGGAAAACTTCATAGATTTTAATAGAAGGTGAACCATCCTGTGACGCTCTGTAGAGACAAGGTCATGTTTTCAGACTTTTGAATTTTCTACTGAATTCCTTAGCAGTGACATGTTTTTCTAAAAACTTTTAGAAAGGTTAGCACAATCCCTTAAGAATCTTATAAACTTCCAGGCTCATAATAGTAGAAAATCTTCAAACTTCCTGTCTTTTGGGATTTTATACTCATTAAATCCTAGAAGGCTTTACATGTGGCCAAAACTGCAAATATATACACAGGAAAGGGTGGGACTCGCAAACCCCAAAAATGTGGATAGCAGGAACATGCAAAACTTCCCTCAGTGGGGTAGTTGACTACCATCTGCTCAAGGAAGGCTACAAAGATACATGGTCAAGGAAGGCTTAAAAGGATTGAAGAACAATTGAAAAAAAAAAAAAAAGCTAAAGGAGAGTTACAAAATGGCCAGGAGAAAAGGAGGAAGAACCAAGACTCCATATGAAGTGCTGCACAGCTTCCTTTCCCCTTTGGCTTCTGCATCATGTTACATGTGGGCTTTTAGGCTCTGTGGAGCAAGGTCCATCCATCTTACACACTGTTCATAAGGAACAATGTACTGCCTTGTACATGCACATACACATAATGAATCTTAATATGATTCCCAATATAATTATTTTGGTTATTCAGTGTATCGTGGATGAGAACGAGTAATTAAAATAATATTTAAATGTAGATTTTATTTGCACAGATACTGAAAAATATGTCTCTTTAGCAAAGCCTTTTGCTATTGCTCTTTGCACCCTGGGGAGAATTCAGATGCCTGATCATTTCCCTTGGCCCCCCAGCTCTGGGGAAATCACATGTTTTTGTTGGCTCACTTGGCTTCCCAGGCAATGCAAAGAGCTGGCTCAACATGGGACCTAAATGACAATTCATTGCCAGGAGGGAAGTAATTTTCAGGCCTCCTCCCCTTCTTCTTGCCATGAATATAATAATACACTTTGGAAACATTACTGGGGTAATCTGAAAACAGCAACGTTGTCAGAAATCAGAAAAAGCCTGATAGAACTGGTTGTTCACATAGCTTTGCTATGATGTTTAGAATCACTTTACACCATATTTCACTCTTCACTGACATCCTGCTGGATTTTTCCCCAGTGAGAAGTCATCTTTGCACTAAACCACCGTAAGAGCACTATAGGTTGGACATTGTTGTTATTTTTCTTCACCTTCCTCCCTGTCACCCCCCACCTTTTTTCCTTTTTTTTTTTTTTTTTTTTAATTCCCACAGAAAGCTACTTCATGTTGCAAAGATCATCAGATGAAATGAATTCAGGCCAGCTGGGATTTGCTGGAAATGTGTTCAGCTTGGCAACACCTCTCACAGAGTGGCTGGGTCCCTAAAAGCTTTGTTTAAAATGATGAAATGAAAACAAAGGAGACATAATTAGCTGGTGTGTAATAATAGAAAAGGCTTGTATCCAGCTACTGTAAAAGTCATTTAATGAAGGGTAATCTGGACATAAGCCTGCACACTATAGCTGTAAAATATTTAAGCTTTTTAATGAGAAGGAAAATGGAGAGAAGGGTTTGCTAACGTGATTAGGAAAAATGCCTTTCATAACCATTTTTACAGGGGCTTGCAATTCCTAAACTGAGGTTTGTAGCTTTCTTGAAGCCAAAGCAGCAATAAAACTTTTATACCACACCAACACTTAAAAGCTACATACATCACATTGGTTTTATACGTCTGAGTGGGAACATCAGCGTACTACTTTTTATGTCTGCAGAGGGCTACACTGGCTATTGAGTAGCGTCTCCAGTTTTTTTCTACTTACCTCAGATTGTAGAGTGCGTGTGGATGAACAATCATTAATCTTAAGCTGCAGTAAAAGTTGTTTTCAGTGATGTTCTTTCTCATCTCTCCCTCCTTGTTCTGTTTTTCCTCTCTATGTTCTCTCTTCTCCATTTCTTCCTCCTTCCTGGAAAACTCCCTTTTCTCATACTCTCTGTACTTGCCACTATTAGAACCAAAACAGGTGCTGCTTGGTCTGAGGTGGACCAGCTGCTCTGATGTGGTGAATACATACCATTATTTTCAGTCCATTCAGAGGTTACTAGGCAAAATGCAGGAATCAGCCAGGGATTCTCCATGATAGGACAATTATAAAGAATGTAATAAAACGTTATTGTACCCCTGTGAAATATTTAGAGCTGGAATCCAGTATGATTACAGTATTTACCTAACCTGAGCGCAGATGTGTATAAATTTTTGTTACCTGTGCCTGGGAGGGAGGGATAATCTTGTTCTCCTGCAGGGAACACCTTCTTTCTAATCAATGGAGAAGGATGGTCACCTGAGAATGGTGGACACCTCTGAAAAGCTGCTCAGTTATAGTCATTCCTCTCTTCAGGAAAATCAGTGAAGTCTCACAGTGGTACACTGCCTTTCCTATTCTTTTCTAAGATATTGGAATGGCTGAGGAGGGACACATGGTGCTGAGACAGTGTGTATGGTTATGCATGGCTGTCTGAGACCCAGGGGAGCAATAATAGAGACAGACTGGTTTACACCTTAAACCTCTCTGTGGGAATGCCAGTGCCCATGGATAGCAGGATAGCCACGGGTGGGGCCTTCCCTGAAGTTCTCTGGGCCAGTGACAGGTGGAAGAGAGGGCTTGGTGATGGGGAGGAGGTGCTGGGCAGTGGTTGGGATTTTTGCCGCTGAAAGTTTTCAGGGTGAAAGGAAGAAAATCCTGGGAGTTCATGTGTCCCCGTAGCAATACTTGCCTGGCTGCCTCATGTGTGCTGACATTGTTCAGCCGCTTCAGCTGCACTCTTCCCCTTGTTTCCTAGCTGCCTGTTTTCAAGGGCTCCATGGATTGCCCTTATTGTCAGTACAGCCATCAGGGTAATTGTTGCCATTATTTCAATGATACCTCGCAGAAATAATATGCTCATAGACATGGCTTTCTCGCTTTTTCAAAGTTATCACTGCACCATCAAAATTTTAGCTCAGAGGTTTTGCTTAAGCATATAAATAATACTTGTAGGTCTGTCCCTCAGATTCCTGCAAATTCTTCGTTTAAGCTTCCATGTAGGAATGGAGATAATAAATATTCATGTATTTCTTCCTACCTTGATATGCTAATTCTGGTGTGAATGGTAATCAAGAAGCAGCTGAAAAAGATGACTCAATTCTGGTATTATTTATGAATCCTGCACTGAAGTATTGGGCTGGGGGTGTGTGACAATGCCAGTTAAGAGTGATTTAACATGAGTTGCTCTCTGGAGTTATCTTCTTTGCTTTATTCATTGTATAAAATCATTTAAGGTTACTGAATTCCCTATTTATTACCTCAGTGAGCTGTCTCAAATTAGGTGAAATTGGTTCTTTCTTTCCTACCTCTCTCCCGGCCTTGTAAATGAGGTGCTGAACTCCAATGCTACAGTTTTTGCACCTAATAGTCCAATGGGCTGCAGTGAGTTAGTTAAACAAAGCCTAAATGTTTGTAAGAGTGGTGGTTCTTCTATAGTTACCAGCTTTACAGGTTAAATGGAAGAGTTCATTTCTGAATTATGTCAAGTTGACTCATTCGGTGTTTGAAGCAGAGTCACAAAAATGCTTTCATAATGTTGGAGAATTAAAAATAGGCCTAAAATGAATCTCAGACTCTAAGACCTCCAGACTTTGTTTCAGAAAGTTTTATATTTGAAAAAGCTGGGTAAGAAACCTGGGTTTTGTCACTTATCTTGAGCAGAGATCCAAGAAGACACGCTGTACTTAGTATCAGTGAAATGGGTTGAAGTTTGGATTTAAATTTCGCATTGGGATTCTGAGAGGCGGATGAATCTCTGCATAGAATATTAGTGTGAAAATACAGACACAACTGTTTCTCAGCCAATTATTTGTACAGGCTAAAGATATCAGGACTCTACTATTGAATTCAGTGGCAGCAGGGACCTGCTTTCATCGGCACCAGGACCTGACTGAGTTAGGAAAGTAGCAGTGGCTCAAACCAAACCAGTCACACCAAACTAACCTCCATGATAAACGCTTGAAGGACAGACAAAAGACAGCTTGAACTACTTGTAAATTGGTAACTCTCATCAGAGTGTGTAAACTCTGTCATGCACCATACCATGTTTGCTAGAAGTGTCATAAAAATGATCAGAATTAATTTTTTAAAATTATTTTTAGCATTTCAATGACATTGTAAATAACAGGATGGATTGGAAAAGCATATTAACCCATTATAGCCAATCTTCTGTATCACAAGCTGGTCTCCATTTTTACTAAGTATGAAATGATGTTTGTTATATCGACAAATCTTGACTGCTGAAAGATCAAATGACCTTTGAATGTAAGGGGTTAAAAAGACCAGATGCTCAGAATTGAATTAATTGTAGATTCAAAGTGCTTAAAGCTAAAAGCTAAAAGTCTGAGCTTTGTCTTTTCTTGTTTGATGTTGCAGGTCATGGAGGTTACATGCTCTAACTATGTGAAGGCCCTATGAATACGAAGACTTCTTCCTTTTATTGTAGCAGCTTGGTCGTAGAATAACCCATTAAGGTTATAAATTACAATTTTCTTTTCAAATGGCTGGAAAGACAAGAAGGACTAAATTTAAAACCCTAATTCAAATATGCCCAGTTTCAAGGTCTTTAGCATGGGAACAGTGGGGAGTGTATTTAACTGGAGGTAGATGGCACTCAATTAAATAATGTTGTTTTGGCTCATGAGCAGCATCATCACCAGATGTACCCATAAACTGCAAACATTCTCTTTATTCTGTTTCTCCATTGATACTGAGTAGGTTAAGGAAGGATATTTGCCTTTGTAAGTGGTCAAAAATGGTCCAGTCCGTAAAATGAGAAAAGTTAGTAAAAATGGTGTAAAACATGTAGTATGATTAAATACAACTTCTCTATGCTCTCCATAATAGGCTTACTATAAACATAACATTACAGTTTTCAAACTGTGTTTTCTATTTGTGAGATCAGCTGCTTATCTGATTGGTTTTATCATGGGCAGTGGGTGGCTTGCCACATTTGACACGTGATACTTGTCATAGATAGGGCCTGATGGAGGCTGCAGGATGCAAACCTATTTTTGTACATGCTCTTGAGCAGTTGTAAGGAAAGTCATATTCACTGCATCAAAGATTTTATTCAGTCTCATTATTGGTATTTCACCCTGCTGGAAGGAGGGCCTGAGTGGAGAGGACTCTGAGAAAGTGAGAGTTTAATATTTCTTGTTAAGGATATGCAGAGACAATGGAATGAAGTGGGACCTCTGCCAGAGGTGTCAGGGAGAGAAAGCAGGTCATTGATGCCTTCTATCAAAATGACAGCTCCCAGTAGGAGTTCCTCATCAGGGACTTCTTGGGAGCAGTGGAAAGGTAGTCAATTGTAGTCAATTTTGTTGGTGATGAGGCTCATCAGGAGCTGGCATTGTATCCATCAAACCTCCCCAGCTATACTACCGTATGACCTGCTGGTGGGAAATGCACTGTACAAAGACAGAGGCACTGCTGGCATGGTAGCAGTCCAGCAGAAGTTTAGAGATGTCAGGAAACCGCTGACAGCCTCTGCTTTTCAGATATGGTAACCGGCTGATGCATGGCTTGTTTAGCTGTGTTACGAGGGTAGCAGGCCTTTACATGTGGTTTGGTGATGGTGAAGCTAGTTATATGTATGCCCCATGTATTGGTTTGCCTCACTACTGCTGAAGTTTGCATGTGTTTTTATTATTCTTCTTGTTTCAGGAAGCAGACTGTAAGAATTACTTCTGTTTCAGCAAGACACACCTCTCAAACTTGAACATGCTATTTTTGCCCTGGCTAGCCGTCAGATCCAGGTGAAAATCATATATTTTCCTGGTTGACCACTCTTTGGGGAACCCGCTGTGTTCCTGTGGACTAAATGTGAAGGACTTACCACAGCAGGGCCAAGGGGGGAGCTCTGCAGATGAGGTAGCAAGGAGCTGAGTTGCCTCCCCACATATCCAGCTTTAACCTTTCAGCATATCTTTTGGACCTTGGTGCTTCAGGGCTATTCCCTGCTTTAGGCTATATTCTCTGCATTGGCCTTACCTAAATGTAACTGTCTAAAAATTAGGTGTCTAGCCTAAACTAGTTAGACAGCTAGCTTCTAGGTTTTACTGCCAGTGGGGGGAGAAAGAGAGGTGATCCATCCAGCCTGTTTTATTTAACCTCTCTGAACCATCTCATGCTTCTCTTCTTTATGAAGGGATTTGGTGGCTACATCATTTAAAGTCACCAGAGCCTGATTCTCAGCTTTGCCATCTATGTTGACCAGACTAAAAACACTCCACAAAGATTCAAGCATCACTGTTGAAGATGGACTCCGACGTAGTTTGCTGCCATTTTCATATCAGGGAGCGGTAGCACAGATGGAATTTAATCTGTAGACACTTTTTCTTAAATGTAATCCAGGCATGCAAATTTAACGTGTTTGCCAGATTCTGGCCTCATTGCTGTCTTCACGGGAAATTTTTACACTGTAACTGTTTTCTCTCTGGACACAAAAGGAATGGGTTCTCTGTAACGTATGATGACACATTTCGCTAGAGGGACAGAAATGAGTGGTTTACTGAAAAAAGGCCCTGTTAACATCCATCTTCCTCTTTGCAGAATGGGCAGTTATTATTATTTCTGTGAATGTCTCTGCTCAAATGTATTTTCTTTTGCATTTAAACTTGATTAGTAGCTTTTCATTAGTGCCGTTAGACCCTTAGGATGAGCAATCCATTGTACTAACTGGATGAGTTGCTAGATACAGAAATTGGCACAGAATGAAACTCAGATGGTCACTATCTGCTTACTACACAGCCTGCCAGGAATGAGATTCACCAGGAACATACGAGTTGTTTAACACGTCTTTAAAAAGGAGCACATCTTTATTCAGTGCCCGTACCTGTTCCCCTCTGTTCAAATGAACACTTGCTTTTCACTTTACCAAGAGCATGACTGCTCCCTTTGCAAAACTTTTTGGCCCTCCTTTTAAAATCTCTGCTAAAATATCTTATAGTTTGTCATGAGTGATCATGCATTTTTCTACAAAGCCATGGGATTTTGGTGTGCTGAATATTCCTAGATTTCAGCAGCTACCAATGCTGAAATTTTTGAGTGCTTCAATGTGAAAGAAATATGGAAACACAACTTTGATGTAGGCACAAAGAAAAGGATTTATTTCACCTCTAAAAGTCAGATGCCCAGTTGAATCTGGTTGTTTTTCTTCCTCTCTAATTAACAGAAAGAGCATCATATCACAAATCTTACAAAGACACTTACCTTAATGACATGTAAGTCACTCTTTGGAATTACCTTACCTTCCTTTTTATGGATTTTAGAGATGAATCCCACCCCTGCTTCCCATTGTTTTCACCTTGATGTCAGTGGGAAATTGGGCATAGAAATTAAACATCTGAATATCTTTATGGATCTAGGTCAAAGCTAGAAAATTTTGTTTGATGATGTTTCTGTCTGTTTCTAAGTTCACAAGTATCATCTTACCTTTTATTTTCTCATGGCAGAGGAGAAAAATCGCTGCATAAATCCTTTCCTCAGAAAAATACTACAATCAGCTGAACACCAGTAATTGTGTTCTAAATCTTTATAGCCTCAGTTCTAGTCTTTAAAGTAAATTTAGAATAGCCTATTTAGCTGTACTTCTTCTCTTGCCTTTAGAATGCCAGGCACACCAATAGAACTATATGAATAATAAATTATTATGCTATTTATCATCTAAATTGTTATCGTTTAGAATTTTTCTCTCAAGTGTTTCTTCTAGAAATCCACTCAACCCTCCCTAATGACACATTTGGATGAACATTTTTCAACTGTGAATGCCTAAAGTTAGTCATCTAGATCTATATTTAGGCACAAAAATGAATGACCTGATTTTCAGAGTTGCTGATTACTTATTTTGACACATTAATATGAATTTAATAGGTTAGCTGTAAATGCCAAAGTCTTAAGAAAGTTAATTTTTTTCCTGTGCACAACTTGTCTATCAAACTGCAGAGCACATACAGAATTAAATTACTAATGAATGATGACAATATGCCATATAAAAACAATGTTACATTGATTCATTTATTTGTTTACATGGTTGGGCAGGCTAATTTTATGCACAAAGTCCACGATGAAAGCTGATTTATAGTGATTTGAACAGAAAAGCATATATTTCTCCCATTTCATATCAAGACAATGGTGAATTCTTTGTGAAGAAAGCACATCCTCTGGTTGTTCTTTGTTGTATGCCAAAGAGAAATATAAGCTGAAGACATTTTGCTCATTCTATCAGAAAAGCAAGCTTAGTTTTTCCTGATGACTTTCATTATGTTAAAAATTGAGAAAAACTGGATACTGTGCAATAGATCGACACGGATGGTAAAACAAAAGCCTTTCAGAAAGCATTAAGAGCCATATGTTCAATTTAGAGATATACACTGCGACTTTGAAGTATGGCTTCCTTTTTTAAAGGCCCAGTTCATCAAAGCGCTTGGCCACTTACATGAACAGGTCATAAGCATTTGCTGAAGGGCATTGCTGAATAGGGGCCTAACAGCCCGATTTGCTATACCTTGTCTAGCTGAGTTTGAGAAGGTCCCTAAGCTACTTTGAGGATGCCCAGGACTATTTAGAGAATAAGGACCGTTGAACTGTAGTGTAAAAGGCAGGAGCTAGACTTTAGAGATAAGGCTAATAAATACCCTTTGTTTAGTGTGTTGGCCTGTTCTCTGTTTTTACATTGAATTATTCTTAATACACACAAGGGCAAAGAAAGAGGTGAAAGTAGGATCAGCTGCTAGATTTCCTCATCTTTGATAGTTGGTCTTTGGGCCCTGATCCACTAGTGGGGAGACTCCTGTGAGCCACAGGGTCGTTGGGTGCAGGATCCTGCCTACTGCACTTAATTGGCTTGCAAAAACCTTGAGGAGAATGGCTTGAATAAAAAGAGGTAGGCTGAGTGAGAACTGCACATCTCCACCTGACGTTATATTGACAGCAGGTGGTAAATGTGGATGGAAGTGCCTGAGTATCGCTGAATAAAGCACATAGTCCCTTCAGCGTCAGCAGCTGTGTGATCGCTGGGGAGTTGTTTGGTTACATGTGGTTTTTTCACATCTGTCATTTTAACTAAATTGGTGGTCTAAATGAATAGTGTCATGCACAAGACCATTACATGGATTTATGACAGCCGAAATGTATAGCACCTAGAGGATTTGGTTTCTGTGAAGCAGTGAATGGATTTCAGAAAGGCATGATTTTCATCTGTGGTAGATATAAGCTTGATCCATTATTCATCATGTTATGCAAAAGAGAATTGCACATTGGGTTCACAGGGCAGTCTTCTGGCATTTCAGAAAGAAGAAAAAGGAATTTAAGAGAAAGATTTATATGTTTATGTTGCTCTGTTTACGATGTGAGCAAAATAAGTTCCAATTTCCTCCTAATTAGATTATAACAGGTGCAAGCAAATCCAACAGAAGGGAAGCTGTTTGTAAAATATCTATAGAGCATTTGGTTTGAGTGTAGCAGGGAAATGGGAAGCATCTCTCAGCCATGCTTTTCTTCTCCTATGGTCTGACACCTGCCATGTGTTCTGCCATCAGATAGCGGTGTTACCGGGCTTGGTGAGGTGGCTTCATTCTGGCTCAGGTAGCACAGGTGAGTTCAGCTGAACCAGCTGTGGAAGTGAGTCCCCTTTTGATACTCATTTCGCAAGTGCCTTGTTCTTCTGAGAGCTGTGTTGCCTCAGATGCTCCCGTTCCCTTTCACGCACCCCGTTTCATGCAGGCTTGGGTCCATTGCTGTCACTCACGTGGGAGGCATTGCAGTTACTTGCCACTTCTCCACTGCTGGTCCTGCCTCATGTTCTGCTTTGCCCCCCTGCAGCTAAAGAGGCAGCAAAGAAAGGGTAGCACAACCCGCATGCAGACATAGCCTCCTCCAGCCATTTAAGCAGAGATGCTGAGATGTGAGCGGAGAAGGCTTAGGGGGTGTCACACATTCTGCTGTGTTACCACGTGGTCCTACCAGCAAAGTGATGCAGTGGACAGTTGGAGGCAGAAGCCTCTGAAAGTGTCATGCCAAGAACTGCCAGCGCTTGGCTATCAGAGATTTGAGGTTGTCTTGGTATGTGCAGATGGTGAGGGTTAATCTCCTTTCTCCCTAGATCTGCACTGGTGAAGCTCTATTGACATCCCTCTGCTGTACTTCTGATAATGAGAACAGAGTCCAGATGGGCAGATACTGAACAAGGAGTGTAAGAAGATGGATGTTTCACCCCTGTTTTTAAGCAACCCAGGCAGCGATGTTATTTCAATTAAAAGAAAAACTAATGAGTTCAGAAACTTTCATTGCATTTTAAAGGAGCACTAGACTTTCTACTTTCATTTTGAGTTTATAACCTAATATGTAAGAAAGGTGAAGACCTACTTTTTAATTAAAAAACTGAAGAGATCAGAACTGAGATCCTGTTTGACTAGGATGTTAATGCTGTTCTTTAAAAACTGCGACTGAAACAGAAAATCTAGAGGATTAATTTATGAATATTATGGAGAAATGCACAGAATTGTTCGTGATGGTGAACTTCCTTTTATTGTGGGCAAAACGAACTATTCTGATGTCATATAGTGTATTTATGAGGAAATAAGGTCTATTTCTGTGTAACTACATTTTACCATTGCTTCAGACTCCTGGTGAGATCATAATGATAAAGCAGTGCAAACTGCTGTCACAAACTGGCAGAAACCAGCCTGGCAGGAAATTCCAAGCCCTATGGCAAACTTCCACAGGCTATTGGAAATTAGTTGCTGTTCCGCTAAAACAGTGATTGGGGGTATGTCTTTTGGGAAGAGGACTGAGTTTTTAATATGTAGATGTGCAGATGGGTCCTTGTCAAGTTTATGACGTGCTACTCATTTACCTTCAGGGGGAAGCTGAAATCCAAACTGTAAAGAAAAAACAGGTTCCACAGGCAGGATCTGTGAAAAAACATATTTTTTTGCAGATACTGCTCTTGACTATTCAGAAAGGCATGCAAAGAAGTGCATTTACAGCAATTAATGGCTAGATAAGTGAATATTATAATTCTGGGTTTTTTTCCAACCTGGATTTTCTCTCTGCTTCTCTTTTTACCATCTTTTCTTCTGCTACTACATTCTTACCTGTTTTTGATATGTGTTTTGAGAAATTGCTCCAGACCTGTCTACACAGAGATCTATTAATAGCTGTTCATTCTCTAGGCAGGTGCTCTAATTCCATTGATAGAGTATGGGGTTTTTGGAATTAGCTTAGCTCCAGTCAGAGTGGACTTAAACTAATTCAGACTAAGTCACTCCTATTTTGAAATAAGAGACCCTATCAAAGAATTCATTGATGAAAGACTTATTTTTCTTTAAAGTTGACACTATCTCAGCCTAAATACACTTTGTCTATAAACAAGCCCTTGGGAACATGCCATGTGTTCTGAATTACATTTGCAAGCTTTTGTGAGTATTTCAACTCATGTTCATGTGCAATTCAACCTACAGCAATTCAAGATGTTATCACTTCCCCACCTTCTCTGCTATTTATCACAGCCATTCTGTCAGAAGTTCACGCCAGGGTGGCAGATAGCAGACTGGAATACAGGCTCATTCAAGTTTTACTGCTCCAGTTCAAAGGGTACCGTCTTAGCACAAAGCCAGTTTCACTGACAAGTTACACTAGGCTGTGAACTGGGATGTGGTTGAGGATGCACGTTCCGTGCCTTTGACTCTGTTTTAGGGGTGCTAAAATGTTGCAGGAGGGCAGCTGGATGTCGCACCATCTTCCACTGCTGCAGCAAGATTAACCAGGCACAGAGATGTGTCAGAAGATGCCTGCGAGGTAGTGTGGCTCAGTAGCTCACCCTGGGGTCTTGGGCACTGTAGACTCACATTCTTTCCCCCGTCATTGTATGAGTGGCCTTGCATAGTGCTGTTATTTTTCTGTAAAAGTTCAGTTTTGAACTTGGCCAAATTGGATTGGGTTTTTCTAGAGATCAACAAGAGAGCTTTTTCAGTCCCTGCACTAGGTTCATTTGAATGGCATGTTCCTCTGAAAGCCAGTGAGGCTGTTCAGAATTCTGCCAAAAAACAGCATTCAGGAGAACTGTCTGTTCTCCTTTAACCTTGTTCTCAAAGCAACAGCAACGAAAAATTGTTCTGGTCCTCCTGAGTCTTAACAAAACATTAAGGCAAGCACTGAGCTCAGACACTTGAAATTTGGCTGTATTACAAAGGACTGAAAATAAGGCATTTGCCCTAGTAAATTCCCAAACAGAGGGGTCATTACCTGTGTTCTCACTTTGACTGGAGTAAGCCCACTGCAGCTCAGGATGGATTGGACTAATAAACTCCAGAGCCTGTAGAAAGCCTGCAACAGTCAACAGTGGGGAAAGCAATTAGCGTGCATGTTATAGTGTGAGCATTACTGTAGGAAAGCTTGCCTTCCCCAAGGGTCCCTGGGACAGGGAGAGGGTGTGCTGCTTGGGCCACTCTGTTTTCTTCAGATTCTTTTGCAATAGTTGTCTAAAAAGTTGAAACTAGATGTGTTACTTTGTTCTGAGAAGCAGGCTGAGTTGCATAATAGCAACTGCAGGTGACACAGAGCCTATCCTTCCAGAGATCTGCAGAAATCTGGTTTACCACTGTAGTTAGAGTTCAGGTCAATCAGCTGCAGAGAACACCTCTGAGCATGACTCTCCTTCATGCTGCCCAATATGTACATTCTCCTGTGGTCCATTTATTTCTAAGAGAGCAGGGCTACTTTGGCATCGCTTGCAGTTACCGTTACGCAAAGTATGTATCTGGTCAGAATGGATTATTGTGTCCATTGCAAAGCTCAAAGCACACATGTCCAAGTCTACAGGTACAGCAAAATGGAACATTTGAATAGTTTATAAAATGAAATGATGACTTTCTTTTCTAGGGTCAAGTATTATCTGGGTGTGAGCTTTCTTTTCAGTGATCCCTGAGTGATGAATTTAGCTGAAGAGAAGGGACTGCTGATGTGAATAGCTGCTCATCTCGTCTGTTTGATCATAGTCAAGAGTCTATGTAGCCTATCTTACATATGAATGCAGCATGTCTGTGCTGCACAATGTCAGGCTGTTTGAAGATACAATGGCCAGACATTGATCCTGGATATATTAATGCTCTGATGATGTAATGCTCCAAGGAGGCTGAGTAGGTGTAGGGTCGGTTTAACTCTGTGTGCATGCCACAGGAGAGGCATGACAGTATTCTCCTTTCCTGGGAGCAATGAAGCCTTTGAAATACATGTTATGGGTTTCCTTAGGGATATCTAATATTAATGTGAAAGTATTCACAATGCTAATGGCTAAATAAAGCTGCAGCTGTATCCAGCTGATAGTCTGTAAGTTTCTTCATCTCTTATTCCAGCTCAGATATTTTCTATATCCTCTTCATTGTGATATCTGGCTGAAGATGAAGACCTGAAGGAGGACCTTTTTGCTACCATGCCAAGCCCAGAAGATACTGCCTTTTGCAGAGCAAGTGGTCATTGATGTTTTTGGTGCCATTGAACATACTGCACTTTACATTGGTTGGCCCATGTAGGGGGAAGAGATCCTCTTTGTATCTGTGAGAAGGAAAGTATTAGTAGAACTGCCGTGAAAACCCATTTCTCGCATCACCTCCTTAGGCTGGTCAAGGCAACCCTGGGCTGAGATTCAAAACAGGTAGAAAGATTAAGAAGCAGATGACTACATCATTCAGATGTGGGTTTATTGTGTAGGAGGTTTTTTTCTTTCCTGTCCCTTAAGTCTGTATAACATGGTGTATGCATGTTTAGTCAAGCGATCACCAAATGCTTGCTGCCTCCTAGTCGAGCTAGCCACATTTCTTGTTTGTGGAGCAGCTGGGGCTGTTGGGGCATGAGGCTGGTGCTTCTCTGCAAGTTGGCAGAGACAACAGTTTGCCTGGAATGTGCAGAGCCATAAAAGCAGCTGGGAGCCTTTTCCCTCTGGCCAAGTGGCTGTATTTATATTCACCAAGCAGAGGCATGTGTAGGCATTAGAGAAAAGGCTTTTGTTTTTTTAATAAAGGTCTTACTGTTGTTGGGACCTGTGATACAGTGGTATGTGGAGCAGATGTTTCAAGGACCTTTCTGTATTAAGTTTGTATTATATAGATGCCTGTAAGTGTTTGGATAGGTATTAGTGACTTAGACCATGTACAGACCATGTTCCTCTGTTCCCTGGGACTGGAGACGTGTGAAGGACAAGTGTTTCTGAAGGAGCAGGTATTCTCATCACTGGATGCGCTTTTAGAAGGGATAGGAACTCAATGCAAGACTCTTGAGAGTTTCAGCTGCCATGTGCTGACGTGCTAAACAAATAGGTGCTTAGATGAGAAAACGACCCTTAGTAGGTTGGGGTCTTTCCTAACTGTATGTCAACTTTTACTTTTGAAAATTGATTTATCTGCAACATAATACCAAGTTAATATATCCTTTCAGTGTCATGTTGGGTCTGTTTCTGAGATGGCCTTTGAAGGAACAGTTATCTGTTTTCAGCAACAACATGCTCCTTGCCTTGTCATTGGCACAGGTTATTGTTTGGCAACTCTTCTTTCCTCTTTAAAAGCATGTGCATGCAGGTTTCTCCTGCCTTCATACATGTGGCTAGCTGTCCATGCAAATATATCATAATCCCAATGCAATGGTACACTTCTTCCCTAGCCCAAATGTCTTCTGACCCTCTCTCTTCCAGATGTTTTCTTCTGCCTTTCTTTGCCACGCTGTATGAATATACCCTGCTCTCTGGTTTTGTTCTTGTTTCTTTTAATGAAGTAGTTACTGCTTTTCCTTAAGTGTCCTTGCAATGGGATTTCATTCTTACTCACCACCCCAGCATATTCTGATACTGGTGTCCGTGTTTCATATAAACACACTTAGACCTCTCCTAGATTTTGCTTTTCATGCATCTTTACGTTATTTAAGAAAATGTGTCAGTTTCCATTTATGCTCTCTCCCTTTTCCTGTCCTCTGTCTCTCCTGCCTGTTACCTTCCCCTTCTTACAGACAAGGACTATACTTCCTTGATTTCTTTTGTCTTTGAACTCGCAGGCAGATTATGGCTAGACACAATTAATTTATCAAGAGTCTCTAGGTTGCTTTGTTTCTGAGTAACAAGTTTTTCTGCCAAGCCACAGAATCTGTGGGTAATAATTTCTCATCCTTCTGTCTGGCATGTAGCTCACCTGCTGTCTTCTTTCTCTTGTGTCTTTCTCGGTGAAGGTCTTTCTTTTTTGACATTAC
Organism: Falco punctatus; assembly: GCF_963210335.1. Classification (NCBI taxonomy): domain Eukaryota; kingdom Metazoa; phylum Chordata; class Aves; order Falconiformes; family Falconidae; genus Falco; species Falco punctatus. The sequence goes on from NC_137581.1 coordinate 34,556,060, forward strand.
AGATATTTTTTTTCTTTCAATTTTGGCACCTCAATCACCTCAGTTTGTGTCAGTGGCATTTTTAAAGGTGTAAAGGAAATTTCACCCTCTGCAAATAGTACTCAGTTTCTCATTCTGCTGCAGGAAGTTGTCCCTTTCCTACAGTCTCAGAAAACTGAGGCTCACTCTTACTACCATCATTTTTTAAACTAAGTGTTAATATTTCTCATACTTTCTTATTTCGGATATGGCCCAAAGGCATGGTTTTTAAAACACTAACCTGACATTCTACTGATAAAGGGATTAAATGAAAGTATTTGCATAATATCTTCCAAAAAGATGGGCTTTATGATAGATGACACCAAAATATATTGCATAAGAATGTGAATCACTTGGAGGGGGAAAAAGTGCAAGTAATTTGTAAAGAGATTAGCGGAGTAGAACAGGCCTGTGCCAGACATTGACACCGTGAAATAGTAGGATTTCATAATGTCAATTGTTAAACAGCATCGTGCTGAAGAGAGCTGCCCACCCTAACTTCCTTGTTTCACTACAGGATGATCTTATAACCAGAGAAGCACAGACTGGCTAGCTTCAGAAAGAACCATTTTGCAGCCACCTTCAGGAAAAAAAAGGAATATTAACTGTTATGTTCTTGTATCACAGGATGAATTTGAATTAATATTTTCTCCATCTTTTTGGCTTTACTTCAGAAATACATAGTTTGGTGGGAGGGGGGATTTAACAAGCTTTAGGCAAGCTTTGCTAAATCCACAGTATACAGGGTACTGGGCGACATGCACTGGAATGCTAATTCCATGAGGCTCGGAGTCTTATCGTGTCTGCAGGCAAAGAGTAGAAATGCTTTTATGTTAGACTTGCAAAATGTAATGTGCAGTGCAGTACTTTCTGTTTGAACCGTTCTGTCAAGTTAGCATGATTAGATACTACACCCCATTTTGAATCTTCTTTTTAATTGTTGTTTTTGTTTTAAGAAAGTTTAAGTCATACACCTGTCCTGGGAATGTCCTGAACAGTTCAGAGAGAATTTGACATTGTAAAATCAGCTAGAATAAAAATATTAGTTGATTATTTGATACATAGAACCAAGATGCATAACCTACATTCAGTTCTTTATCCTGTCATTGGCCTACTAAGCTGAGACAAGTTACCTCCTTTCTTTTGCCTTTGTTTTTGCGTGTTTAATGTTCTCCCTGTTGCTGTAGTAGTTGAGTGCCTCTTGTTCTTGTTAATGAACCTAAGCTGAAAACATGACTCTGAGGCATGAAAATAGAATCTTTTCTGAATGTAGATGGGAAGCTGAGATGTAGAGGGTTATGTTTATGCCACCAAGCATGATCAAGTCATATTTGACTCCAATGACTTTGGACCGTGCCGGCAGCTTTAGAGAACAGACAATCTGGATCACCTGTCTCTCTGTTGAATAATAAATTACAAAAATCTGTGGTGTAATAAACACAATGCTTAAGTTAGGCTGGTCTTGAGAAGGGCTCTGCTGAACAGGCCTATGACAGACAAAGGGGTTTTTACTCAGACATTTTAATATATAACTCCCACTGAAATCAAAGAGAAGTTCTGTGCCCCGGGGACTTTGCCCTGGATTGCCCACTAGGTCTGTTGCACAACAAGGAAGTACTGGTGGGTGCAGCTCTAGAAGGGGAAAATCTTTGTATTTTACTATTTTCCTCAGTGGAAATTCCTAAATAAGTGCAACCTTTCAGTATGACATATGAGTAAAATTTCTCTCCTCTAAAATGCAGACAATGAGTCTGACTTATTTGTCAGATGCAGGGCTCTACATATATCCAAAGAAGGTATTTTTGCTTAGTAATAATTAAGGTTTGACTAGGAGTAAAAATGTAGGTCCCCACTGTCTCTGATCTCAGATCATGTGCAAACAGAAATACAGGAGAAATTGCCAAAGCACCTGATTAACTATCATTACTTAGCTAATATTTGCTTCCTATCTCGGAACTGCCTTTTAAGCATAAAATAAAAACTGGTAAGAAACTATTGTGCTTTGTATGTGACTTGCAGTACCAGGCTGTGGAAGGAACAGAGGCTCACTGTTACGCTTAGGAAACAGGTTTTTCCCCTGATTAGAGATCCATGCTCCAAAGTCACAGGCTGTCTCTGCAGACTGCACGAATCTGCCCTCAAAACTGCACTTGCCATGCACTGCAGCCTGCATGTGTGGCTGTGTGTGCTGCAAGGTTGCTCTCTCTGTAGCTGGTGGGCCTCCAGGTGCCTTAGCAAGGCCAGTGGGCTTGTATGTGCCATAGCCAGCTGCCTTCAGCCAGCTTTGTGTTGCTGCCTGGATGGGGCATGGGGCATGCTGCGCATCTGGGGTCTGCATACATACAGATGCATCTGTACTGTCAGGTTGGTTTTCCTGTGCCTCTGTGTTATGCTTTCCCTTCAGGCTGCATCTATCCTGCTAAATGCATCCACCACTGGGAACGATGCCTGGTCCACAGGAAAAGTGGCCTGTTTGCACCCTCCTCAGAGCTGGTTTCTTTACAGCGGCCTGGCGGTTTCCCTTGTCTCCTTGTGATGAAGCAGTTGTCTTTTTGGGTCTCTTCTGGGCCCTTTGGTTCAAAGATGTGATCACTGCTTTTCTGTGTTGCTTTTTTTGGTCTTTTTTCTTTTTGAAGCATCAGAAATAACCTGAGGCATGGGTTGTAGCCCACCAGAGTGATACTTCCATAACAAGGCATGTGCCAGGATGGCTTGTGTTGGGATTTAGAGGGCTGGTTAGGACCAGGCAGGGTTGATAAAGAACAAACCCTCATCAATGGCACATTTTAGGGGCGATCTGTTTCTAGTACTTCCCTCACTTTTGTATGGAGAAAATCAGTTGATTCACTCCAAAAAAGAGGCTGGGAAGGAAGCGGCAATTAAGCAATATCAGGCTATCACAACCTGAGAGCAAACTGGGAGTTAACTTGGTGGGCAGTGTAGGCTTGCCAGTTATCTGCAATACATATGTGTTGGTTTGCACCTGAAATCTGCTCTGGAGTGGCCAAAGAGTTTTTCTTATGGTGCAGAGGAGAGTTCACAGCCTATATATAGCTGCTCTGATGTGGACTGGTCTGCTCCTCTTGGACTGGAGCTCAGGGCTCGAGCCCTTACAAAGAAACTGTAATTACAGCTTCAGTCTCTCCATTCTCTTGACAGGACTGTGATTTACCCCAGGAAAGCAGAGAACTACAAGCTGGGAGGGAGGGAGAGGCCTGGACTTGTTTTCTTGCTCTGCCACCATGGCTTTGGTGCTTTTTGCTAAGACATTATCACATGCCTTCCAGGTCTTACCTATCTTACATTGACTTATTAGCCATGTAATCCTCCAGTGAAGTTGCAGCTTCTTCTGTGAAGAAGTGTTTTTGCAAGAACGTATTATATCCATTCCCTACAAAATGAGCTACTTCTCAACAAAGTTGCTGCCGCCAGCCTTGTGGATCTGTCAGGAGGCTTATGCTTATGTGAAGTTGTGGTAAAACATGTTACCCCAATGGACCTGACTGCTCTGAAGAGCTTTCTAGTATGTATCTGCCCTAAGCCTCAGCTTTTCCATTTGCCACCTGGAGCTGATAGTGCTATGGTAACACAAGAAAGCCACCTGAGTTCCTCACCCGGGAGATGGGTTTCATCTAAGGCAGTACTGCTGCTCGCAAGTACAGCTGCTCCTGCCCTCACCTCTTCCCTCCAGCGCTGGAAGGGAATAAGGGTCTCCTAACCACTTCTGCCACTTACACACAACTGCAGCCTTTTGTTGCTGACCTGGTAGAAGAACTAAATCTGACAAAATGCAGAAGGAAAGGGAAATGCTTCATTGATGATACAGGTGCAGGAAGGGCCAAGAAATGACATGTTTTGGTCTAGGGAATTCTTGACTTCTTTTACAGGTGCACAGACATGGCCATTCCCTTAGTCCCAACTGGAACCTTCCTTTCAAACACCTAGCTCATTTTCGGAGTGATCCACAGAACTCTGCAGAGAAATTTTAGTCTTGTGCCAGATGGAGGCTTGCAGCTGACTACTCCAAGGTGGTAGCTTGCTGGAAGTGGGGAGTTCCTGTGGTGGGCTGGATGCGTTGGGAACTGCAGGCAGCTCACTGCCTGCCATGCGGGGAAGTGTGGTACAGTTAGAGAGTGGGGGGGTCTCGCTAGACATTGCCTGTGGCCTTTTTTATCTTCGTGGATCAGTGCTCTAGAGGCAGGGACAGTGAAACTTTGTGGCCAGTTGGCATGCAGCTCCATGAAAAGAGAGTGAGTAAGCATTGATGGGTACACAGTGTTAATACATGAATAAACATTAACGGGTACATAGTGTTAGTGTACAAGACATAAACCTACTGAGAAGGAAATGGGAGAAGATTGATTGTGTCCCACCTGTTCTATGTGAGACCTGAGGGAACAGAAAAGCTGTAGAGACCCTTGTGCATTTTACGTATTGTCAAAGTCTGTGGGCCTTCGAAAAAAGGGGACGATGTTTCTGGTGTGTGAACAGTCTAACCTGACCTGGTCTTCTCTGTACCTATAAGAAGTAATAAATATCACTCAGACCTGTATTGTCTGCATAACTTAAATGGATCTATAAGAATTTGTGTGACTAAGTTACAGTGAGAGGAAATATCTATCTACCTATCCTAGCAAATAAACACTCGATGTTTTATATAACCAAGATTAAGATTAGATACTGCCCTTATGGGAAAGCTTTCCTGTTTGGAAACTGGATGTAGTTAATTTCTGATGGTAACTCATATGTTCTTTGTACGTTAGTAATTTGACACCTTGTCCAAAAACTTGAAAAAATATCACACAAGTTCCTTAAGATTTGGGTGGGGAAATCCCCAGACTCTACTATAAAAGACCTCCTTTGTCCCTTTGCTGTCACATCTGCTGGCTGAGAAGATGAAGCACGCACAGGTGGCTGTGCTGCTGCTTGTGCAAAGCATGAATGCTCTGGCTAGAGCAACGGCAACAACAGAAGCGGTAAGATGGGGGTGTTACAACCTGAACTTTGGTGCCTTCTTGTCTTCCCATGTAATTTAGATTGCTGACAATTCTTTTAGGTTACTGGAAAATTACTAGGCAAATGTTGAGATCTCTGCATGGAGAAAGTTTATAAAGTATTCCTCCATTCTTCCTGCAACTAATGTATAGGGACTGGATAATACATGTAAAAGTGAGGCACGGGTTTAAAATCAGAGTCAAATTCTGCCTTTGGTTAGATAAGTGCAACTCCCAGTGAGGATCTGAGTGGATATTAAATGCTCGGTGTAGCTTCTAATTAATTAGCAAGGGCTTATAGCAGGAAAGGATCCACATCTTTGATGTGGAAGGAGTTGGGAGGTGGGGGCTTTCCTAGTTGCATGATTGCTGTCACACTCTGTGACCAGGCACATGAAAGCCATACTGGGTGTTTTTTGTGGGGTCGCGTTCCTCTTCCCTTATAAAACTGTATCTACTTGGGCAAAAGAAAAGTTCAAATCAAAGCCATCAACCGGAATAAAAGGCCCCTAACCCACAAAAACAACAACAAATCCAGGGAGGAAGGGAGACAAGAAAACTTTGGAAAATTACATTAGTGAAAGATTTGTTTTAATTTTGTACTGCCTCTTTTTTAAAAAAAATTAAATTTGGCATAAATTATCAGAAGAAAAAGGTTGAGAATAGATTAAAAGCTCTTGCAAATGAAACAGAAACATTGTGGCTTTGTTTGACCCAAAGTGACTGCTTTTGGGTATTTTTTAGTTAAAATTTGGAAAAAAAACATTTTGGCTTCCAATGACTCTTTCTGATTTGTCTGGTTTAGTCACCAGCCAGAAAAATCCTGTGTGCCCTAGTTACATTTTTTTTAAGTTTGGGAGCACTGAGGATGCAGGCAGTGAAGTTAACATCTCCTGGGAAAGTGCTTTTATCTGCTCAATGAATGGAAAGTTACAAAAGTCAAGACGGAGGTAAATAAATGTTGATAAGCTGAGGGTAGAAAGCTTAATATGGAAGACACTTCTCCTCAGTCTGCTTAGCTTTAAGCTAGTCCCCAGTTTGTGTAGTTTACACAATTTGTGATGCTTTTTGCCCTACCACAGTTAATTGCTACTAGCTGCCCCTCTTCATTTTCAGTATAATCATATGAGCACACAAATATTTGTTCAAATGGGTTTATTTGACAGACCATCCTACAAAAGCTTGTTTACACTGTGCCCTTTAATAGACCTGCCCTTTGCTGGCCATTTGGATTTTCCTACCATTCCTTGGATCGGGAATTGGGCTTCAGCTGGGATTTGGGAAATGCAGAAAGACCCAGGGGTCCACTGCAGGAGAAGCCCATTTGATGCTCCGTCTGTCACACCATTTGACATTGAGGGTGTCTTGCTGCAGTTCCCAGTTAGTGGTGAGACCCCACTATGGGTGACAGCATGCTGCATCATGCTGTGCACACTGTGCGTGGGGGACACAGCAGACCTTTGGAGACACACAGTACAGTGCCAGAGTGACAGCCAGTCTCCTTGCTGTGTCAGGAAGGCCGGCACCAGACACAGATGAAAGTTAAAGGGGACGTATATTGCCTTGCTAAGTAGGACTCTCAAGGTGGACCTGGCAGTGCGGGGGCTTCTGCCAGTGCTCCCTCCCCGCGGTGGGATGCTGTCCCCTCTGTAGTGCTAGTAGCAGAGCAGGACACATGTCCCAGCCATCACAGCTCGCAGCCTGACAGCTTGGCATGAAAGGGGCAGTGAGTCCTGTGCTGGGAGGCTGGAGCATGGGCTGGGTGGCGAGGAGCAGACATTCCTGCTGGGAGGACAGTAATCTCCGGATTTAGGGCAGAGGGACACCGTACTGTCATTTTAGACTGCCATGCAATCTGCCAGGGCTGCCTGTCAGAGCCCCAGCTCACACCTCCCGAGCAGGCTGCGCGTCCCCTGCCTTGCACTGGTCACACAGAGCCTTTCTTCAAGAGGAGGTGTCTGTGAAGTGACAATGTGCCCGGGGAAACGTTAGTTGCCTCAACAGCAGGTCAGATAAGCCAATTAATTTTACTGTTGCTGGGGATGGCTCCAAGAATAAAATCAAAGTGCTTTGGAGCTGCAGGATGGGGGCTAGCTGGTGGGGAAGGGACAGTTCCATACACAGGAATTCACACTGAAAAAGGCTTTCCTTTTCTTTTTAGACCCCTCGTCTCAATATGACGCTTCCACATCTGACTCAATCTAGCAAGATGACTGGCAACCTGCACACTCCCCCAAAGGTATAACCATTACTGTTCTGCAATAAAGTCCAGGAAAGAGCAAAATTAGGAACTTGTGTCCCATTTTTTAAATGCTACACAGTCACTCAGAGACTTAACCCTGATATAGGTACATCATTTAGGCTGCCCAGGAAGAGAGTTTAGGTGTTGTGTATCCCACATTTTAGGCAGTAGCAGATTCCTCAAATCATCAGTGCTGCTGCCATGTCATTTAATGACTCAAGTCACATCCAGTTCTCTGCCACGACCGTTGTGACTACTGAAGTCAACCCCAGACATGGAACAGCTGGGGCTGTGGGGGTTTGATAGCAATGTACCGAACAGTTTGGTGGTTACAGCCTTCCTGGAGGAAGGGGAAGACTTCTTTTCAATTCTGTCCTCTCATGTAAACCAAAACAGGGCCTTGAAACTTACCTTCTGAGAAGTCCCCACTTGTGGTTGCTGGGAGTGAGAAAATCTTCGTTCTCCCTATTCTACTTGGCTGAAATTTTATTCAATTATTTGCTGATACAGGGACTTGAATCTGATTTCCGTGCCTCTGGCACAGTGCTCAAGTCCATGGTCTAAGGATTTCAGGGTTTGGTTTCTTTGCCTCTCTCTGTCAGTGACTGCTTAACGTGTTCGCTTTGGAGCAGATTCAATGGGACGCACTTGTTCTGAATGGTCCTGCAACCTAGTATCAAGAACAGAGTTTTTCCAAAGCACAGCTCCAGATCAGACTGGAGATGGTAGACAGCTTGACAGCAGGTCTTCGTTGTCCAGGCTAGCCTAGTGTGGCACCTGGGATGTGTGGAGGTACCTCTTCTGAGGCAGAGTTAAGTTTCTGCCTCCAGTGGAGGGTTTAGAAAGTTAAATGGAGTCAGGAGTCTCTCTCTCCGAGTCTCAGTACCAGAACCTAAATCTCATCCATCTCCTTGCCCAGCTGAGGTGGTCTCTGTCCTTGCTGTGGCCTCTGTCCCTGATATGTGGTTTCTGAGGATCCCATTCTATGTTTTAGGATGAGGGAGTAGTTAATTCAGAGCTGTGAATGCTGCTGGGCTACAGTGCAGCTGAAATTAAGTACTAAAATGGCTAGGCTGTTTTGAGGATGTAACCCTAAGTCCACATTTAGGCAGCTGAATAAATTTCCTATTTTTCAGAAAACCGAGTAACTCGAAAAAGGCTCCTACTCCCTTAAATTGAAGGGATGTGGGAAAGGAACATTTTTCATAGCTTCAAATATGTATTTGTAACAGCTTAATTTTACAGAGTGAAATGTTGCTGTCAAGTAAGTCCTTGCTGTAGGCTAGGACAGTTTGCTCTCTTTTAAGCATTCCGTATAAATTATTAAACTTTAAAAAACATACAACTCCATCAGAAGTAACAGCCTATCTTGTGCGTTTTTCTACAGGATGAGGGAAGGCATTTTTGGTATATGGTTGTCATTTGACTGGTATTATATTTTGATTGAAGCGCTTGCTGACCCAAGGGGCTTTTAACTAAACATTGCTTCTTGGTCTTGTCAACATCATGATCCCAATGTTTGTAATGTCAATGGAAGAATAGAAGCAGTTCTGTGTGCCCAGGCTGTCTGCTCCTTCGGGGAAACTGTCTTTTGGCTTAGATATAAGCTGCAATTACTGCAGTGAAGCTCTGCCTTCTACTCAAGGCTTTCTCCTAACACAAATGTTAGAATATAATGATTGTTTTTTATAGGGAGTTTAAATGCACAAATTGGAGTTTTTTGGGGAGATCATCTGAATACATTTATGAATGGCTTGTTTAGCACATGAAATAAGCATGGTATCTCTAGATAAACTGATGGCTATATATATAGTCAAGGCTGTAGTTTATTGCAGAGTATACAATGTATAGTTCACACTATATATGTATGGAAATGTATATACATATGTATAGTACACACTATGCTATACTATGTATAGTATACTCTCTAGGTATACACATACACGTGTATGTTACATTTGTCTTATACACAGAAAGGATAAAATACAATACCTTCCGCACAAAAAGTGAGCATGCCAGTGCACAACAGTCTTATTAGAAGATGCCGAACCACATTTATTTCTTCTTTTGTTTCTTCCCCCTCCTCTATCTGTTTCTTTTGTTATTGCTGAGGAACTTGCCATCCCAGTTATGCCCATACGCAGAGGACTCAGAGGTGCAGAAGCATTTAAGTGACTTAGGAACCCTTTGGCTTTGATAACCACCTTGCAGGGAAATCAATGAAAGTTATGTGCTGGGAAATGCTTGAATGCCACGAGATACTTCTTTGCTTCCTTTCACATTAAATGTCTTCGGCAGTCTGTCTATGACTGAAGTTTTAAGGCCCGTCGTGCTTGAATACTACAGATAAAATGTCTTTTCATGCTTTCTTTCAAAATGAGATGCATGCTCTTTGTTATGGCTGTGGTAAAGATTGCCAGAAGTGTGAACTGGGATTGTTCCTGCTTGCTGCAGTTCTCTTCCTGGGCTCACAGATCGAGACAGCTTTGCTGCTGGTCATCACTGCATATTCTGGGCTGGTTTGGTGGTGAGGATGTTGGTTGAAATCACTGTGAAAAAGCAAGGGAAGAAGTGCTGCAATGTCAGTTTTCAGTAGATAGTTTTTTGTTTGCTTGTTTATTTTTAAGAGGGAGAGAGGAGAAAACACATAAATAACACCGGGATTTCTGCAAGGCAGGTGGAGAGATTATAGGAAGAGTATTTAAAGAGCAAATCTGTAGCTTTAAAATATGCAGCTGCATTGAAGTGTGTGCCAGAATATTTTAGAGTAACATCAAATGTCTTTATTAATAAATTTGTGATAGATTTATGAACGGGGAAGAGTTTTGTGTACAAACAAAAAGGAACTGCTCCAAACACACTCAGAATGCATCCCATTGCTTATAGGAAATTATGTGCTTTGGCTGTAAATTATGGCAAGGTCATGAATTGGCAGCCCTGACCTTTGCATGCACCATACACATTGCTCCAATGGTGATGCTTTGAGCATGCAAACAACCAGGACAAGGCAATTCATGCTAATGGCATGGGCAGTCGCCTTGCAAACTGTCCACAAATGTGGGTGGGTGGGCTGTGGTGGGTGGATGTTACATGTAATATTTTCTAGCAAAATAAGTATCTCTACCTTAGGCTGAGCCTGCACATTTAATTCATCACCTTTTAGCTGTGCATAATTAAATGCATATGTCTGTCAGCTAAGGCAGGCTGAAAACCTTCAAATGGAGCATTTTTCTTTTCAAAACTTTCCCCATTACTAGTTCTGTTTTGGTGCTTTCATCTCTATGGATGGAAATGACTAGATGATCTGATCAATTCAGATCAACAGTAACTATAAGACCTAACTTACTAAGTTATTTTCCTGCTGTTGTGTGCTTTCCTATCTGCTGTAAAAATTATTTCGTTATTTTAGGAACATTGTCTGCAAGATTGGGAAAGGAAGGACTATTATATACTTCTGTTTTTCCAATGGTAAAATCATTTAACTATTTTCAGAAAGATTTATGAGACTGAGTCATAAAAAATTGCTAGATATTTTGAGTTCCTTGGCAGAAAAAGGTGAAAGATGTCTAGCAACGAAGTTATTGATCTCATGGTTGTCACAGCTCATATTATTGTCAGACATTAGCTACTGAATTCAAAGGATAATACTAACACTTTTTTCCTTACCTATTTGTTATTGCAGCTCTTTGCCAATGTGCCTGGCACTATGGATGATGAGGGAACTTGTCAGTGCTCTGTGTACTTGCCGGATACCACCTTTCCAGTGCAGAAGGCTGAGCAATTGGAAATTATAGCCGCAACGCTCTCGGAGAAATTTGAGATAGAGCTTTCTCAAGTAAGGTGTTCTTTTCTCATAAATACAACAACTGTACATCTGCTGAAAAACGGTTGCCTGTGAAGAAAGTACAGCAGTCAGCCCTTTTCTGTTATGTGTCTTTTAAACAGCAGGAAAGAGGGCTCTGTAAGAACTAAGAGAAGGGTGACTTGAGATTTAATCTTTGACATTGTAGCATGCCATACATTTGAATATCCTTAGGTCTCTTTTCTAGGCCTTTGTAGCTAGAGGCATATGGCATTTTTGGAAGAATGGTTATGTTTTTCCTCTTTTGGCACAGTTTTATTCATTTGTGATTGCTACACAGAGCTATAGGAAGCCAAGCCTCCTGCTCTTTCATGTGTTATTATTTGTATCAAGCCAGCCAGATTGTAGGAGGGAAATGAAGGGAAAGAGGAGAAAGGTCACCACAGCCCAGAGTGAGGAAGTAGGTGAATATTTGCCTCTTCACTTCTTCTGCTCTCACAGATTAAAACAAATTTTAAAAAATCAAATATCTTCCTTGTCAACATCTGAAGCTGTGGCAGTGAGACTGCTGAATTATGCATTGCTGTTGAAGACAAACATACCTTCAGTACTTTGGCTGCTTGTTGCATGAATTCAGATCTGTTTTTTGAGGAACTCAGGCAAACCTACACATGCTGCAGTGCACTGGGTGAAGCTGCCTGTGAAGACAGAAATCTGTCTTTGACTTTTGATAGTGGATAAATATGCAGGATTCAGATTAGATGTCCAGCAGAAAGTGTTTTCTTCAGGAACTGAGCATCTTAAGAAATGAAGTGTCCTTGAATTAATCAGCAGAAAAGGCACAGCATTAAATTATAAATTCTAACCATAAATATTCATAACCCTCCTCTGGTATAATCAAGAACAGATAAGAAGTTGTGCATAAAAACCACAACAACAGGCGGAGGATCCTGTGGTAAGATCTTTCAGTTCAAATCATTTGTTTGGAAAGAACTAGAGCTAACAATGAAACACATTCAGCTGTCAGCAGGGATATGAAGGGCAAGCTGACAGAAGCCCCACTGCCTCCAAGCACAGGAGTTACCTGAGCCCCTGCATGGAGGGTTAGCTCAGAGTGAGTGACCCATGAAAACTGCTGAGATTTCAGGTCCCCATAATGTTCCCACTGTGGTCAGTGCTGGCATTTTAAGCTAGTTGTACCGAGGCAGGATCAGGGGCATGCTTCCCAGCCAGAAAGTTGGTGTGATTCTTCAGGGTGTTTGTGTACCAGCTTTCCCAGTCACTGGCCCCGGTGTAACCAGTCCCTTACCAGTACTTTCCTTGGAATGGTGCATGTTTCATTCAGGATGCGTGACTTATCTGATAGTGCCATGTAGTTCTGCAGAGCAGAAGTACTGCTGACCTCCTTGAGTGGACAACCTCAGATCTCCTTTGAGTTCAGTCATCTTGCCCATATGAAGACACAAGTTACTATAGATACCTAAATTCAGGTACGATTTTATGGCAACCTAATGCCTAGGTTGCCAGCTGATGTCAACTGGTGTAACTGTGTTGTCATCCTTAGGTGCCCAGCAGTGTACCACTGTGTAGATGCTGACCTTGGCTTTCAATTCTCCCTGCAGACAGCAAAAATACTCGACCTAACTCAGGCTTCACTGAATTTCGTCCTGTCGACACCAATCATCCAAGCAGTGTTACAATGCATCTAGTTAGATAAAGTGTGACATATACTTTGGTGTGATATAGGCAAAGAGACACTTTGGGTCAGAAATGAAAATGAACAGATTGCATTTTGGTGTAACTGTGTGTGTAAGATTTCTCAGTTATGATGTTGTTTTTCTGTAGAAAGAAGAAAGCTGTCAAGCACTGCCCTATTGATATCTGAACTTAAGCAGTCTGAGATCTTGTGATGCATGAGTCTCCACGTTGTGGGAAAAATCATGCTTACACAATCTTGCATATTACTTTAGTCATGGTAATACTCAGAAAGAAGCAAATAATGAAATAGAAGAAAGCCAAGCTCTCATTACTGATCATTATTAGGGATAATCCTGAGCAAATTCCTAGGGAATCTTGGTCAAACATAACCTAGTTGCACCACAGGGCTGGGAATTTCTACGGAGTACTTCCTGTTTTGACTGAAGATCTGTGCTTTGGTTGCCCTTCTAAAACACCCTTTGAAGCTCATGGGAGCTTTCCCTGGGTAAGAGCTGCAGGATTGGACCGTCTTAAGGATGCTCTCCATGTCCTAGAAGTCCCAGATAAACAACCTGATTGAATCGTTAACCTTTTGCCTGATTGTAGGCTAATTCAAAAAGCAAGGGGGTCCTTTTATAGAATCAGCAGGCAAGGAAGCTCACAGATAAAGAGATGCTCTCATGTGCCAAATGAGTACAAACTGTAGACTGAAAATACCAGAATAATTTTTCCCCTGTCACATCAACCTTTGCCAGCATAATTATGATTGCAGAAGAAAATTAACCTTTCAAAGCAAAGCAGGAATTGGCTGCTTCTCTCAATAGGAGAGGGGAGAGGACACCTCTGTAACAGGATCAGCACATGATCCCAAGGAGAGAAAGTGCCGTTCAGAACTTGGCTCACAACGGCCACAACATCCTCATGTAACAAAAACAGGAGAAAAAAACCATGCCTGCCCTCTACCAGGAACAGCTGTTTTCAAAACAGATTAACCCGCAGTGGAATTCCTCTTGATGTCAGCTTGCAGACTACTTGCCAACCTTGCTCCTTACGGGTCTGTAGAAGTCAGGCCTGCCCAAAGCCAGTGTCCTGGGCTGAGTGACTTTATAGAGTTGCTGGTTTTGTCACTTCTTCCTTATCTTCCCTCAGTCCTCCCACTTTTTTTCTTTTACATCTTCATCTTGCACCTTTGTTCCCTCTTCTGTACTCTCCAAATGCATGCTGGGTAAGTGTCTGTTTGCATGCTGCAAAACCTGTTCTGATAAATACCAATTGCAGGTAAATGACACAGTAAATGAGCATTGCAGATTTTTCCTGCCCTTTTCATTCCATGAGGGTGACAATGCTTGGAAAGGAGTAAAAACTGAAACTGAGGAATTTTCTTCCTATGTATGCCTCACGTGGCTCCATTCTCTTCCTATAGAGGGCTAGTACAGGCCCTATGCACTCATCATACCTCACTTTAGGCTTTTATGACAAATGTGGCAGCAATCAATACTATTTATTGGTCTGTATCCCTAAGTATGGGATATGCACAGAGTTTCTGTGCCAGCTTGTCAAGAGACAACAGCCAGTCCCTAACAGGTAGATGCAGCAGAAGAGCAGGGTACAGTACAAGCTGCTTAAACGTATCTGCCAAGCAACAGAGCAACGCCATGTGCCTTTTTCAACTGGTATTTCTATATTACAGAAGCTCTTAAGCCAAATCTGAGCAGGTGGGGATGTCCACACAGGGCATTGCAATGCTTGACGTATGTGCTGGATTTGTCTGCAAAAGCAGCGTAGACCTGTTAGAGCAGCACTGCTGAGAAAATGGTATTTGTCCAGTAATTTGTCAGGGAAGCTGTTAGCTTAAGTTCCTTGTGATGCTGGTGTGGCTGTACAGAGCACTGCAGAGTGCTGGAGCTAGTGCAGGCTCAACTTGTATATATCTCTCATCTGTACTCCACTGGATGGTGTTGATATGTCCTTAAGTGACCTAGATGGTTGACTGAATGAAAATCCTCTGATGTGGAAGGAGAACTTCAGGTCTGTGACCTGCAGCACTCTGCAATCAGGGCTGAAATAACTATGTATGCCTTGCTCCAGCCCTCAGCACTCTGTCCAGGCTCAGGACCCAGGAGAAACCTTCAAATTCACAGGTTTCTCACTAGTGAGTAGCCATCACTAATTCCAGCAGTCTGTTTATTTCAGTGGTTTGTAGATTTGGGCTTAATTGCATTATTGTTATTTTTATTATTGTTATTAGTATTACTATGAGAAAGGTTATTAATACCTAGATAGATTTCCAAATACCTATGTGATATATGTAGCTTCACACAGCAGTGCAGTTCTGTTCAGACATGGGCTTGCTTTTTATTTCTCAGGCTGTAATCATATATTCTTTCTTTTTCTGTTGTGCAAACTCTAGACCAGGGGTCCTCAAACTGTTTAACCAGGGGGCCGGCGCGCGGATGCAGTGGCGGGCAGCCATCTGCGGCTGCTTGGTTTCCCCCCCCAACCCCCGGTGGGGGGGGGCGGGGGGGTCTGTAAATACCGGGGGCCGGATTGAGGACCCTGGAGGGCTGTATCCGGCCTGTGGGCCGTAGTTTGAAGACCCCTGCTCTAGACACACAGTCTAAACATTACCCTTTGAAGATTTTTTTCAGAAGTTTTTTTCTGAGGATATCCAACTCCAATCTGATTTTGGTGATCAAGGAAAGTCTGAGGTCCAACTACATCTGGCTTTTCCAAGAACGTTGTCCAGTTTTTGCTACTATTCCCTCCTGAGCAGACGATGGTGACAGCTAGAAAAAGGGATCCCAGCTGTCTCTGTTGCCAGTCACTTACAAGGAACTAGGTCTAAGTCTTTATATGTTATTATTTTTTATTCTTAATTGTAATAAATAGCTCAGTTACTCTGGCTTGACCCAGGAGATTTAGAGCATTCAGTGTTATGAGTCAGGGTGCTTCTGCTGCAGCTTATGGAAACTTGCCAGTTTCCGTATCAGAGCAGCGCAAAGTCTGGCTGCACACATTTAGAACAGAAGATCTGTTTCAAACTCTGATTTAAATGCATGGGATTGAGCAGCCCGGGTTTGATGTATGTTACGTATGTGCATGCAGAGGTTTGGTAGTAGGTTTTTTCAGATTTATAGTGTAGTTATGCCACTATTGAAAGTTATTCTTTTGAAAACAGGGTCTTCTCTCTTGCAGTTCTACTTCTTAAGTCACATCACTGAATATCTTATGATCTTAAAGGATCCTTTCTGTCCTTCATGAATTTCCACACCATGAGTCCCCATATGTCCTCTTCGGTACAGAAGGGCTTCAATCAAATTTGGAAGGAATTATTTGATAACTGTGTTTTTGGGGGACCCTGTCCCAAGCACTGCTGCCAGAACAGCAAAAGAGGGAGTCTGTGGTCTTCACACCATGACAGGATTTTAGACACCATTCCAGAGACAATGGGGAAAAAAAAATTACTTTAATTTCATGTTAAGATAATGTGAAAATGATTGAGAGGATGTGGCCTAAAAATCTTTCAGTTGAAGAAGTAATAATTATGGAAGGCATAGTGCTGTAGAGAGAGGGACTTGTACTACAAATGTTATCTGAGAGTATAAATATGGAGTTACTGGTTCAACAAACTAATTGTATTCATTTCTACTTCTTACCTCTTGTGATATAATTATATTGATTTAAGGGAAAAGAGACATGACTTTTATGAAGCATATGGAAGAGAAATTTCAAGGAGATAACATTTTCCAAGGAATGTCCCAAATCCATATAAAATTGTTAACATTGTGCATAACAATGTTTGTGCTGTGACCTTTACTTCAGTAGACCTATCTGTGAAAATATATTTATCTGGACAACTGTTCAACAGTTCAAAGGCTGAAAAGGCTGCTATGTAAATTACTTTAGCTAAAGCCTGCAATATATTTTACACTTTCATTTAAACAAGATTTAATTTTTAACACTGTGTTTAAACATTTTCCCCCCACCCAAAGACAAACCGCAAACCAGTTCTGTCAACTTTTGACACAATTCAAATGTACACAGGGTAAAATCCTATTTGGATTCAGAGTTAATAGGAAATGAAGTTGAAAAACATGGGAATCCTTTATTGCATTTTTCAGCCTCCTTGGGTTTCTTTTGTGAGATAATACACTGCAGATTTCCTAATAAAATTTTCACCAATGTATGTTCTTGGCATACTGAGGATAAAATTAGCTCACAGAGACAATATTGGCAAAGAATTAAAAAAATGGAGGACTGCAAGTGAAATTCTGCCTTCAGTTATCCCCAGGCGTTCCTGAGGGGACTATGTGGAACTGCCAACAATAAATGAGGGTTAAATTTCACATTTTTTTCTTCTATGTGATGCAAATTTCATTTATGTAGTGTATGTGAAGAATATATATGTCAAGTATGTGGAAGTTAAGCATGGGGTACTCAGAAATACAATGAAGATGACAAACAGACTTGTCGTACTTGCTAACCTGGACATGAATATGTACCTTCTTTTTTTTCTTTCTTTAAGGTTAAGAAGTACTCAAAAATGATTGAACTATATCAGCAGCAAATCCTTAATATAACCATCAGAGTGGAGCATATGGAGAAGAGCAGTGTATCTTACACAGAACTGGACTTCCAGTTACTGAAAATGGAAATCAGTGACCTAGAGAGACTGGTCACTCAGCTGAAATCCAGCCTTGTTGGAAGCAATGTCATTGTTGAGCAAATATATTTGGAGGTATTGCCAAAGTCTTAATTAGCCACAGAGAGTTCAAATATATAGATAGTCTATCCTTTCATTAGTGTTTATGTTGAGGAAATGTAGCCTGTCTCTACTGCAGCCAGTGGAATTACTTTAGCATTTCATCAGCATAAATTAAAAGAAAGCTTGACCTTAAACGTATTAACATTTTTTCCTTGATATAGAGCACAGAAAAGCAAAGAAACCCCCAAATAAATGGAGACCACTGTATTTTTGCCAAGTATCTGCCTGAAAATTAACAGTTTTGCATAGCATTAAGCATATAAGCTGATTGAATTATTATAATAAATATCAATTTACAGACCCCCATGCTTGAAGGCCTCTGTGCTTTAATGTAGATAATTAAAAAATTAGCTTCTGGTTGCTAGGGCAATGGCCCAATCAATATGAAATCAAGAACTGGGAAAGACTATCACCTTCCCAGCAGACTATAAATCATATTTTCAAAATTGTAGTTAATCACTCACCTAGAGAGAATAATTACTTCAGATGGAAAGTGAAATATCATTTCTCCATTGTCCTCTAGGTCATCAAGGATGTTATTGAAAACATCATCTATTTTTACAAATAAAAATCTCCAGATACTTTTGTAAGGCTGTAATAAGTACTTTTCATATATAATAGCTAGTACTTGCCTAAGACTTACTGGATACTTTTATATGACCTATAAAATAACACTATATTTTTGCATTATGTTATACAACTGAATGTTAAAGCATTTCCTTATGGTCACATACCTCTGCTGGAAATATAAAGTTCAGATTAGCAGGATAAGGCCTATTCTTAGCGATATTTCTTAAAACCTGTTCTGTAGTATCTTTTGTGGTATGATCAACCCTGCCTGGAAATATCTGTTAAATAAAGTTGATGGAAATTTAAACTTGCCATCTTTTTTTTTCCCTCTAGATCACAAATCTGACTATACTGGTAAATGAACTAGAATCACTGGACAAAAACAATGTCCTTGCAATTCGTCGACAAATTGTGTCTCTGCAGAATCGATTGAAAGAGTGTGAAGAGGCCACAAACAAAACTATAATACCCCCTTATTTCCCACCAGGTAAGCATTTCTGTTGTATATCAGATAAAAACCAACGTAATATATGGGTAGAACAGTGAATTCATACATTTCCATTTGTTAATTTTAAATACAATTGTAACGATACTACTTAGCTCTTGAAAAATTGAGCAGACAGCTCCTGATGTTTCATCAACAGGTTCAAAAGGAAAACGAGGGCAGGAAACAAACTCTTCCAGACACAGTAGCTATTTTCAATGGGAAAAAGTTGTGATCTTCCTATCACCTGCAGCATGAAAAGCAAATCTCTAACCTCCTTCTCTTTTTAAAAACAATTACCTTTTTTTGGGGGGGAAGCTATGCTTTTTTCTGACCAGCTTTGATTTTTAATAGTTCCTGTGGAAGTGACCTGTGTCATGGCAATTTTGCTCTAATGCTGCTTGGGAAATGTATGAGCAGCAGTTGATGTACTAAAGCTGTGGAATGCAAGCTCTGGAAGGTAGCTTTGCATGAAGATTACTTTTGCTTCACAGGCAAAAGATTCCTCTAAATCAGAAGGCCAAGAACCTTGGGGGAAATTCTGGTTTCAGGGAAATAAGTTGGAGCTGTATTACTGATTTCAAAGGAACTAGGATTTTATAATTTCCTTAACTAGGAAAGGTTATGTTCTGGGGCTTAGATCAGTAGTTCCTAGAGTGCAGTTCATACAAAAGTGTCAAAAGTCACAGGACTTGTGGTAATTAGTTTACAACAGGAATGATTTTTGTCTTGACATTGTGTTCAGTTTGAAAAATCACATTGTGAGTGAATCATAGTCTAGAGAAATTTTGAGAGTCAAATACGATACACTGAAGCAAACTGTTTAGGAAACAATAGTTTAGGTATGCCAGGTCAAGCATCCCACTTGCCAACAGACAGGAAGATTTTTCAAACTGTGTTGATCTCCTGTTTATACACAGGAGGTTCCTTTTGACAGGGTACTGTAAGAGAGAAAGTGCTCTGTTGTATACAATACCCAGGGGAAGGATCCTGCTTTTTCACATAAGCTTGTTAGCAGTCAGCTGGAAGAGCCCATGAAAAAGGAGTGGTGTCCTGCTTGCAAGGAGCACAGTTTTGCACCTACCAACATTTACCCCTTAGCACCTTGGGGTCAGCTAGTTCAAACATCTCATTGGAAAAGTGAGAGGCAGAAATACAAGCTTCCCTTAGGGTCAGCAGCCTTTCCTATTGTGATCTCTGTAGGACTTTGTGGTGGTGCATGCAGCTGCTTCACTTCTCTGACAGGGTGCATGGGTAACACCTTGTCTGGGGATCAGGCAGGAGGAAAAGCTGAAACAAAATTGTGCATTGCAAAACCTCAAGGCCTTTCTCTGCTCGTTATGGAAGGGCTTAAAATGTTTCAATGAAAAAAAAAAAAGCAGCCATGTTTTAAAAGTGTTTGAAGGGCATCTTATTGATTTATTGAGGGTGATGGTGTGTGGAAAGAAACAATCTCTTTCTCTTCATGCCTACAGCATGCCTTTGTTTTGGTGAGAAAGTACTGGGCTTCAGAACAAGAATACTATGTCCTTCCATGAGTGATGGAGAAAGGGGCTGCTTTTATGCCTGGGTGGTTGGTGTGAGCGTCTGTGGGGCACAGGGGCTTTCCCAGAGTGGGACAGTGCAGCTCCATGCAGAATAGGCAAGTCATGTCTAGAGCAGTATGATAGCTCTGGGATGGGTAAATGTAACTGCATAAGGCTGTGCCCCTAACAGAATTATTTAGCATTGTTTCTCAGGGCATGGTGTGGAGGTGAATAGAGTTCATCTGGGACTAAAATGGTATTGCTTTAGTGTTGCCTTATTCCTGACTGTGTGGTCATTGCTGGCTCAGGCATCTTGGCATACATTGTGTGGGAACCACAGAATGGGAAATAACCTAGAAGGTCAAAACCCCAGGGTGGCATGAACAATGACAGCTCCATTGACTTCCAGAGAATTACCACCACTGACACCAGCTGAGCACATCCTCTGGTGTTGCCTGTGAGTTTATCTTTTGCCCACAGCAGTAGGAAACCCAGAGGAGTTGTAGGGGGGTGTGTGGGCATATTGCCATGGCCACCTTTAGGGTGAGGGTGATCTCTAAGGCTGGCACAAAGCAACTTCCACAGACTGGTAAGTTTCCTGGCTTTTGGGTGATGCCAGCTATACATATAACCCAGGTGTTATGTAGGCTCAGACCCCTGCTAATCAATGCAGGACTTGCATATCCTGACTTTGTGTGCCTGGCAGGGAGCAAGTATTCTTTGGGCAGAGAACTTTGTAGAGCAATTGCATGTCCTGCAGACTGTATCTGAAAACAAGTAGAAGTAGTAAGATGTTATTGCTTGGGGAGATGGAGTAAGTACATGAGAGCTGCATTTTCTAGATGGTCATTTTGGAGGCTTTGCATGGATGCTCACACCTAGGCCTCTGAAGCTCTCTAGCACTCATTTATGCATTTGAACACAATTTCCATACTTTTTCTCTGCAAGCCTGATTGCCTTGAATTCCTGCCAAACCATTTGGCCTTGCCCTGCTTTTAGTTCATATTATATTTATAATGTTTATATTAAACTGACTCTTTGTCCTGTTTTCAGATAGCGTTTTCTTTCCCCCTTAATCTTCTCTCCTACATATTTTGGGTAGTCAACATAAACTAGAGAAAGCTTGGCTAATCCCCAAGCTGCCTAAGACCATGAGTCTAAAGGCAAGTTTAATTAAAGCTTCTTGCTTCTCAGTGCTGTAGTACACAGCCCCTCTGACTCTGTCCCCCAAGGCTTTTGCTGCCGTGTTTCTCCGAGTGAGCAGGCCTGTTCTCCAACAACACAGCAGTAATAAATCACTGGTCTTCATTTGCCTTACCCTCCAACTGGAGAGGTGGGTGTCTGAGTGTCTGAGATGGAGCTCAGTAAATTAGTTAATCATCCTCATCATCATTACTGGCTTTCCTGTCTGCAGCAGTTCCTGGCATCTCTCTCCTCTTCACTCCAGCGGGAAGAAACATTTATCCATTCATTTTTCTTTTGTGCTGATCTCATCTGGCTGCATCAGGGCAGGTAGAGTGAGAAAAGACCCCAGGATGGTTCTTTAAGGACTCCGCAGCAGCTTCTTTGTCACATCTCCCTGAAATGATCTGAGAGAGGCAGCAGGGAGAAGCAAGTCAGATGAAACTCTCCAAGGCAAAAAAAGAAAGGAAAAAAAGAGCAAAGCTGGTTTTTCTGGCTTTTATACGTTTAGAAATTTAGAAGGATTTCAAATTATTGATGAATAGGTCTCAGCAGGAGGAAGGCCTGGTGTAGCCTAATGCTGAAACTCAGGCAATCGTGTTGGAGTCTTAGTTAGAGTGATTTCGCTTTTACCTTATATATTACCTGCTGTGTTCCCAAGATGTCTGTGTTGAGTGTTTTGGATTGTGTTTGGAAATTAATACATCCATACATAAAGAGGGAGACATGCCCACAGGCACCTGAAAAGAGCTGGCCAGTGCCTTCTCTCCAGGATTGCCTGAACAGCCCCTGGAGACACATGCATTTCTCCATTGGCCATGGAGGGAGCTTAGATGAGGCACCTGAATTTTTAGTTGCCTGAAGGTAGGTCAGATGAACTCCAGCCCCTCACCTCATCCCCTATTAGGTACTGACAACGTAAATCTTCTCTGACACAGCTGTCAGCCTGTGTCTGTGCCCCATGATCCTGGTGAAGACTGAGGTGTCTGTGTGGGTTCCTGTGTCAGGAATGAGTCTTTCCCTGAGCAGCACCATCTCCTGTGTCTTAAACCATAATAAGGCTGGTAACAGCTCACACATCTGGATGCAGTGGTTCATCTGATGGGAAAGGAAGGCACATCTGGTGCTTGGGAGCATGTGTGAGAGTGTATCACCAGCCTGCTCCTTGTCTCTGTGCCCCTCATGGGAGTTCCTTTAAATGTGGGTCACACCTTGCCTTTGGCTGCATAGGCAAACCGTGGTCCCTTCTTTTCTGCAATCAGATGCAGCTGCTTGGTGGGGGAAGGCTGCTGGAGTTTTCTTGACACCTGTATTGTTGGAGTGAGACGCTGATGTGGTCTGTGAGTGCTTCAGAGTGAAGCAGGTAAAGCAAGACCTCATACTCATGTCTCATGCTCAGTTCTGCAGCCCGTTAACCGAGCAAGTCAGGCTCCCTCTAGTCCTGACAGCAAAGTGCCAGCTCCTTTTCTGATGAATCAGAAGGATTAGTAAACAACTGAGCTGAGATACTGGCTCTTTATGTAGGGAGAAGGAGAACTATGTGTGTATGTACCTATATTGTCCTCCTCTCGCCTGCTTGCTACATAAGCATGAAACAAAGGAAAGCAGAAATACCAGGACATCATTTATCAGTGGCCCAAAACAGCAGAGAAAGGAGTTAAAAACTTGAAAGTTTGAATAATGCATATGGATTTATTTCAAGTACCTTCTAATATTTACAAAATTACATGACACTTTGTTTCCTTTGTGCATTTTCCCTCCCCCCAAGATCCAGACAGGGAGGCAAGTTTAGATTAAATAAACAACACTGAATTTTTCTGAACCAGTGCAGAAGACAGATCACCCCCTGACTACCACAGAGTTTTCTGGTTAAAAAGATAGTAATTCTGGGAGAGTTTTCAGAGAAATCAAAATCAAGCACATACTCTATAAAAACCTCAGACAATTTTTGATGTCATTAAAACGGAACATGCTTCTAACTTTATTTTAATAATTCATTGTTTCATAAATAAAAACCAAACAAGTGTTCAGCAGAGAGATCTCTTTAAGGGAAGAAATAATAATTTATTATTTCTTTTGTAAAAAAAGGTCTCATTGCTGAACACACGTTTGTTTTTTATTTATGAAACAATGTATGAATTATTAAAATAAATCTGGAATTGTGTTGTGCTTAATGACATGAAAAATTATTTGAGGTCGCATATAGATGAGCTTAGCAGTGCTTCACTACCTGCAAGCCTCGGTGCTATATTTTTCTAAACAAATCAAGAGTTTTAGAGCATTTAATAACCATTTAATTCTGAGATAAGTTTATTGTGATTTAAGCACAGTAACATATTCAATATGTCACCAGCTTGAAAGAAGCCCTCGTGCCAGAGGTAACAATACATAATAGAGCTATAAGAAAAAAACAGTTCAAATTGATTTATGGAGTTGGCAGGCTGCAAGCCGTTTTGCACTGTCTGCCTTAGCTTGCTTTCTTTGCATGGGTTGAAGTATAAGCACCTCCAAACACTGATATCTGTGTGCAGTGCTGAGGCCGCGTTACTAGCCATGCTACGTGCCATTTCCAGAGATACAGCCTGGCTAGCCATACAGCAGCGCCTTCCTTGTGCTATATTTGGAAATGAGGTTTCTGCTCCAGGGCCTCATCCTTTCTAAAGCACTTAAGTGCATGCTTAAATGCTCATCTGCTCCGAGCCAGGAATGTTGATTTGCATCGACTCTTGGTGGCACAGAAGGAAGCAGTGTTCAACCAGGGTCATCCCATGTTCCAGCTGCAAGAATCCCAGGACACAAAATGAGTTGGGGGAGGAGGTGGGATTATTCACAACTCATGTCACCCTCCCTGCCATGAGCTGGGCACTCATTAATGTAGAGCTGCTCCCATGGGCAATACTGACCCCAAGAAAGTTGCCAACGTGGCCTGGGGGCACAGGGGTTTAGCTCAGCATACCAATTTGCATTTAATATAAAGCTGCTCCCCACCGTCCTCATAGATGTTGAGGGGAGGCTGCAGGTGAATCACATGTCCCCCGAGCCACTAGTGCAAGACAACTCAAAACTGTGAGGGGTGAAGGTGTTATGTAGCGGAAGGAGAGAAATACTACATTTTGAGAAAGGAGGAGATGTGGAGAGCTTCACTGCTCAACTCGACTGTACATATTGGCACAGATGTTACCCTTTTGCTTAGACAATTCTAACGTTCAGGCCACAGGTTTCCCCTGGAGGCAGAACATCTTTCCCCTGGGCAAAACAGATCAAAACAAGATTTCTCTGCATTTGCTGCAGTCTGTTTTCCACCAAATATCTCATTTCCCAGACCTTTTCCAAGTAGAGTACGGCAGATTGGTCTGTCTCTGCATTTCCCTCAATCAGTGGGATAGACTAGGATGCCTTTGAGGACAAGATGCTTCCTGAGCTTTTTATGTCGGTGGATTTAGGAGTTTTCAGTTCAGCTCTATAAGTATCGTCTGGCCTTGCTTAGGGATGGCCAGCTTTGAGGGCAAAGGTAAATTCTTTCTTTGTTATTTCTCTTTTTTCTTTGTGCTAAGACATAGATTATTTATATGCTAGACATCCATTCATATGACTGAGCGTACAAACAACCATTCTTTTCATACAAGCTGTCAGGCAATCATGACATGGTACCCATGCAAAGTATTAAAACCTCAAAAGATAAGTTTGACTTTAATCATTGATACCATAGCTGGTGATGCAAGGAGTTCCTGTGCTGAGGGAGGTATTATTAATATCAAACAGTTGTGGCCATTAATTGACATGTGAAACTTGGGTCTGTTCGTATCATACTCCACCTTTAATAAGGAAGGCTGTCGAGTGACTAGAGCACCCCACTGGACTGGGATGCACTGGAATACCACTATGTTTGTCAGGTGGTGCCAGTCACTTGACATCTCTGTCTTCATTACCTCAGGTGAACATATCCTTACAATGAAAAATCTGGGACACTTTTGTGGCAGTAATACAAAAAGCTAATGTTAACACTTGGAAAAAAAGCATGCTGGTTTTTGCCAGTGGCGGCTTTGGACTCATTAAAAGCCCGTGGGCATTTCTGAGTCGAGGATTTTTTCCACCAGTGACTTTTACAATATTGAGAATTTATCAGGAAACAGTAATGTCACAGCCATTCACCAGAAGTAAAAGGAAAGTATTTCTTTTATTTCCATGATCCTGGAAATGGCTTCACAGTTGATATGTGGAAAACAGAGCTGTTCTGGTTCAGCTTGAAGTCATAGTCTCTTTAGAGTTGCCTCACATGAACTTGGACTAATATCTGTCTACATTTCCTAGGCTGTGGTTGTTACTGTCTGCAGATTTCTTTGAGGGCCGGAGGTGGAAGACACCATGTGGCTGTGATGCACTGTTGTAAAGCTGTAATTCTGACAGCAGAATGCGAATCTGAAATGTGACTCTGGAGTTACTGTTGTTGCTGCTCCTTCCTTCCCCTCTGAAGTGAAATACACAAAAATCAGATACTTCTCTCTCTTTTCCCTCTGTCTCTTATGCTCTCAGTTCCACTGAGGTAGAAAATAACCTAAAAAGCTTCTGAAATTTTATTTTCCAAGGGATTTCCTAGTGCATCAGGCTAGGGTACATCAGATGGGTAGATACAGAATTCTGTCCCTTGTCTGGACAGCACAGTGAGCACTTATTTTCTGCAAATTAATCATGAGGATGGATGCCTTTATCTTTTCTCCCCCCGCCCCCCCCAACAGCCGTAATAATATGCATTTTATTTTTTTCCCCACTAACTTTCTGAGTCAACTTGGTATACTTAGTGCCATCCGGTTGCTGACCTTGGGCCAAAATGAGCCTTACACATAAAGCTATGCATTTATGCCTATGCTTTGCCACAAAACTAATCCTTAGTAAACACACTCTAGAGGCTACAGTATGCAAAACTTCTCTCCTAATGATGACATTTGGAAAACCTGATTTTTTCTCTTCATTTGCAGGTAGCTGCAATCATCGTGGACTGCTGAATGTTAGCCAGCCCTATATTGTAAAGCTGAACTGGAGAGGATTTTCCTACAAATATGGTTCCTGGGGTAGAGATTACTCTCCCTCTAACCCAGAGAGGGAAGTCTATTGGGTTGCACCATTGAACACGAATGGGATATACTTGGAATACTACAGAATTTATAGTTCCTTTGATGATTTGCTGCTGTTTAAACCCATATATGAAAGTAGAATAACATATGGGGAAGGAAGTGGTGCTGCCCTTTATAATAATTATTTGTACTATCATGCTTATAATTCAAGACATATGGTGAAGCATAATTTTAAAACAAACACCATGGTTTTGAGGAAGGAGCTTCCAGATGCTGTTACTGGTAACCGTTTCTCTTATGCAGGTGTTTCATGGCAAGACATGGATTTTGCTGTGGATGAAAGTGGGTTATGGGTAATATATTCAACAGAACGTAGCATGGGCAACATTGTGATTAGCAAACT
Organism: Falco punctatus; assembly: GCF_963210335.1. NCBI lineage: Eukaryota > Metazoa > Chordata > Aves > Falconiformes > Falconidae > Falco > Falco punctatus. The sequence goes on from NC_137581.1 coordinate 34,582,816, forward strand.
CAATGAGACCACACTTGATGTGGTAAATACTTGGCAGACAAGACAGTACAAACCATCTGTTTCCAATGCTTTCATGGTATGTGGTGTTCTGTATGCCACAAGGCCAATGAACACTAGGAAAGAGGAAATCTTCTACACATATGACACGGCTACTGGCCAAGAAGGTCGTATTAGTGTCATTATGGATAAAAAATTAGACACAGTCCAGAGTATTGGTTATAACCCCACAGATCAGAGACTGTATGTTTACAACGATGGTTACCTTCTAAGGTACGATACGACCTTTCAGTCTTAGTGGTTCAGTGACGTAAGCATGCGATAAAACTGGCAGCAACTAAAACAAGAGATCCAATACAGCTTTAGCCAGTGCTATTGCCAGTTTAGAGTTCATCTGGTCTGATGTACTATGTCTGTGGATGTTGTATATATACATATTACTTATGCTCTAAAGGAATTTGCCCACTCTGGTCGGTAGTATTGCTGGCAGCAGTGTTTGGCATTACTGGGTTCTTTAGGTCTCGATTGGTGTTTATTGGTGGTTGGTGCTGTATGATTGTCCTTCCTCTAAGGGTAGATTTACTGCATAGATTTAGTGCATTTTGTTAACAGGAATCGATGGACACAGGCTATCTACTGACCAAGAAGTTAATTACCCACTGATGTGTATTTGTCAGTGTAACACTGGCAAGGCACCCAGAAAATGAGAATGAATTTCCACTGATCTTCAGCAGAGTGGATTGAGGCCTCAGAGGAATTAGTCAAAGGATTAAAATAGTACAGGGAGTGGACTTGGTTGGAAGACAGCAACCTCTTTGTTCAGTGGAAGCAGTAGTATCTGGCTCAAGGCTTCAGGAGAGAGGGTGGAAGTGCACTTTGCTGTTTGAAGTCCTACCACAGGGATGGAAGAGAAGGTGTCAGGGCAGGGACAGAGCTCACTGCCCTTACCATCACTGATGCAGTGGGACAGCTGCACCTGGGCCCCCACCTGCAGCTGCTTCCTAGCAGCTCAGCCCTCTCCCAAGCTGCTACAGCACCAGGCAGGATTCTTGGAATGACTGTGAGGGAGAACCTGGCAGCAGGGCTTTCACCAGCTTTCCCTCTGTCCCACTCTGCTGCCTTTAGCAGTTCTGTGTGCCTAAACCTGGCCTTATGAATGGTTTTACTGCAATCTAGCCATGCTTTGCGGTCACCATAGCCCCATTTTCCTGGCAGTACAGTGGAACAAACTCTGTTTTCCTTTCCTTTATTCTCTTGTAAGCTGATGTAAATCCTCCTGTTGACTTTATTGGCCACAAGTGGCCTTTAGGTGTATATCATGCATTGCCATAGAATGACAGTCGTGTTATTTAATGTGCCTCTATGCATTGCGGTTCTGTAACTAGATTCCTGAGAGCCTTGTTAGTGTAGGGTCCAATTTGTTCCCTGGGTAATTCTGTCTTACAGCAAGGTAAGAGGTCTTGTGGAAAACAGAAGTCTGGTCAAGCTAGCTGGATATATGTATTGGGTTTTTTAACAGGTATTGCGTAACAGTTTCTGAGTGTGTGCACTGTAACGTCTTACATTCATCATGTCAGAAAGCAGGCTGAAAATCTGAAATTCAGAGCTCTACAATGATGAAGAAAGTGGTTCATGTGGTTCCTTTCTTCTGTTACCTATGCAATCATGTCTGTGTCCTCTGATAATCAGAATCAATACATATGCAAACAATTGCTTTTTTTTAAATAAAAAAATATATTTTCAAAGAATCTCAGCTGTGCTATAGAGCAATGTAAAGCTGCTTGTGACAAATAGGTAACTTCTGGGATGCAATGGGATGCCAGGGCACCAAATGTTTGAAAGAGGACCATTGCACTCACTTGGGCTCCATGTGCTTCAGTAGCTCTGTGAACAACATAGAAGTGTGAATCAGTATGTCAACAAGTACGTAAAAGGAGCTTTATTTCCCCACACAGAAATATGTTAGCTGGTTAGGGTAACATTTCTGCATCAAAGCTGAGATGTTACTTGAGATATCGAAGGCTGATGAAATGATGACACATTTTGAAGCCAGGTGCTGCCACTTATCAGGTATCAGCATCTGTTTCTTGGAAACCTGTGAAATGAATTTGAAAGCCATGGAGGCATTGATGCAGTAATCTGATCAGTCAGCACAGGCGGTGCTGCTGTGTGAATAATCCGTAACAGCCCAAGTAAGGATTTGGCTGAGAAAGGAAGAAGAAAATACTGCAAAAATATTTTCCCCTCTATATCTGCATGTGTGTCACAGAAGGTGCGCAGCTTTCCACTTATTATCAAGAAATGCTGTCAGCACGGGCCTTGAGGCTCTTCAGCTCACCACCATTTAGGGAGGGAGTGGGTGTCAGCATGGAAGTGACTGACTCTAGTGAGTGGACTGGGATTCTCAAGTCCTCCCTGGGGACAGGTCCTCATGGTCTAGCTTTCTCCCCTTTGGACACAGCAGTCAGCCTCAGGTCTAGAGCCTTCCATGGTGGTGGTGGCAGTGGGAATGGCATGGCTGCCCACTGTGCCAGGAGCAGGGCAGCTGGGGAGCATCAGGGCAGCTCCAGCCCTGGGCATCGGGCACCTCCCTGGGGACAGGGACAGGCTGAGGTTGGGCTGGGACATGGGCCCACGGGTGAGCCTGGCTTGGCGGTCCCCACGGCCTGGCAGGGCAGGGCTGCAGGGACCTGGAGACCAGCCCTGCTGCTGCAGCAGTGGGGCTGACAGCCCTAGGGGGCTGGCATGGGGTCCTGGGCAGTGTGGGGGGAGCCCCAGAGGGGTAGGTGTGGTGGGAAGTGAGGCACATAAGTGCGCCCGAGGCCCCAGCAGCGTTCCTGTTAATATTGTAATAGGCTTTGCAGAATTGTAGAAAGACCATTGTCCTTTTAAAAGCAGAAAAATAAAGGCACGAAATGACTGTATTTCAACTCTTGGCCTATTGATTTGGCATCTCCCCATGGAGGTTTTGGGGTATATAAACAATATTGAACATAAATAGCACTGGCCACAGAGCCCAAAGGAGAGGACATCTGTCTGCGTGGTGACACAGTGAACTGCAGTACAGGAACTTCGATGCAATTTCACACTGCCTAACTTGAGGCACCTAGGGCAGGCACCTTCGCTCTGATCTGTGCAATGACTGCACACAGTGAGAAAGGGATCTGCTGCAAAGGAGCAGTTCAAGAAGAGGGAGTAATACATCTTTTCACTTCTTCCCTTAGACTTGTCCTTTCAGGCCTTGGATGAAGGTGGTTCAGTAGAGCTGGGTGTTAAAGTGTGTTTTTGAGCTGGCTACAGCACACCACTTTGGGCAGGCTTCACTCACTGTCCCTGTTGCCCCCTCTCCTGTAGCTGGTGCTACCTCTGCATTTTCTGGGGGGTGTTTCCTCCTCTCCTTCCTCCTTGGACATGGAGAAGACCTCACCCCCATGCTTCCCAACATGGGCTGTTACTGGTTTGGTGGCTCCACACCACTTCTTGATGGGGCATTTCCACCCAGACTTTCCTTACACCCACTGACCTCCACCCCCCCACCCCCAAGTCTATTCAAAGTGACAAATTCATCCTTTTTTGCCTTTCACAGTCTTTCCTGGTCCCACCTTTTCTTTAACAAATTAGATACAAGCTCTTTATTCTTTGGTCCAGGACTTTCACATTCTTCAGCTCTCAGCAACTGTGTCACCTGAATGTCCCTGCTTTGCTGCCTAAAGGATGCCAATCTCCTTCATCCTCCTGTTCTGTTGTCACACACCTTTCCCGTTATTCCACACCGATGCTTTTCTCTGGGATGCCTTCTCCAAACAGATCTATCGGCTTCCCTGGGCTCCTCCAAATTTCTCATGAATGTCTCGGTGAAGCTCCTGATAAATTGCCAGCTGACTACAGCTAACTTGTTGCCTTTCAGTAGGAGACTGGTATTTATTTGCATCATGTATTCAATTAGCTGGCACATGCGAGCATAAAGCTGGCACATATAAACTCTCTTATTATTCATTCCCATATGTCACTCCCTGACTCTGTTACATTCACTTGTTATATCTTGTTTTAAATGGAGATTGTATGTTCCTCAAGGGAAATACCTGACTTTTAGTTTGGGGTGGTACAGCGCCTAGCACAATGGGCTGCTACCTTCCTCCTCTCTCCTAGGTACTTCTGAGCAACAAACAGTAAAAAGCAGGGAGAGCTGGCTGGGGATTGTTGTATGCATCTGTGTTTTTGTCTGAATTTTCATGCATGCTGCTATGTGTGCTGCATATAAATTGGCTTTGAAAAGTAGGCAAACAATATGCTTCCAGACAACTGTGTAAACATTCTGTTGGAAACTGTTTCAATAGCTATATGTACATAATGTAGCTACAATGCATCCCTAAATTTGTACCATGTGGGGTAGGATCACTTTTCCTCCTGTAAATATTGGATTTCTTTCCTTCCTTTCTTTGCGTTTTTGTGACTGCACAACAGTTGCTGCCTGAAAGCCAGAGACCAGTGGCACAAGCGTGCATGGTGCACAGAGCCTGCAACCGTGGTCTTTTCTTGTACTGCCAAGCAACCTGTGATTTTGCAGGCCCGGGAGTTCTCTTTTCTAATAGGACAAAATGCTCACTTTGTAGCTAAGCTGGGTTTGGAGAGATGCGAATTAAGGAACTGCAATGTTATGGTTTGTAAAAGTGAGCACGTGTGAGGGCAAATGTGTGTGTCTAGCAGGAATCCTGTCTTCCCCTCTGTTGGGTTGCTGCCAGTTTGCAAGCTGTTAGCTACGTATGGGGAAGAAAATGTAGTGAGGTAAGCTGCAAGGGCAACTGTTCTTTCAAGTCTTCAGGGAATGGCTCCTGCCACTGGCCTACATCCTCAGGCCAGCTGGGCTGTACTTGGCCTTGGGCCACGGGTGCGGGCAAATCCGGCTTTAAGCCATGCTCTTCCTCAGCAATGATGCTGGAAAGTGGTGGCCCAGTCCTCAGCCCAGCAGCTCCCAAACTTCTTTATCTTCTGCCTGCTATGTGTGATTCCTATGGAGTAGCAGGGCACAGCCATATCGCACATAGATCTCTCTGCTTTTGGTACATGTATTATGCCAGAGAGGGAAAGAGATGGACAATATTTCTATACAGCTAGTGGATCCACCAGTGACAGAAGGTGTCACTGGAAGAAGACATCTGAGTGCACTGCTTTTGGCTGGAGTTATGCAGAAGAGGGGCAGAATCATAGACAAAGATCCCACGAGGTCTCCGTGTCCACTGCTGTGCTTGAAGGCAGCATCACATATGTCTGAGCTGCGCTTGACAGCTGTTTGTATAATCTGCTCTTTAAAACCTCTAATGATGGAGATTTTGCAGTTTCCCTAGGTAGCCTCTTTGGGCACTTAACTACCCTCACAACTAGGAAGTTCTTCATAAACCTCTACTGCAAATTAAGTGGATTTAAGAAGATAAGCATGACTATGTTGCTGAGACCAAAGGCTCAGTTGTCCCAGTGTCTTCTACATAACAGTGGCCAATAGCAGAGGCTTCAGAGAAGTGTATAGGAGCAGGGCAAGGATGCAGTGATAACCCTGCCACTGGACTTCCTTAGCCTGAAGTTTGGGAATGTTTTCTTGGTCTGTCTGCAACAGATTCAAAGCACTGTTAACTCTCATCTATGTAAGAACCATTTACGTGGTGGAAAATGCTTTTCATATATCTACGATGTGTTCTTTTTTCTAGATAATGAAAGCCCAGATTCCCACCTCTTTCCCCTAAGTCACATTTTCTAAACCTTATAAAATTTGCATTGATCTTCCCTTTCAGTTGACCTACAACTGTTTTCTTCATCACTGAGAGAACGGACTGGTTCCCTGTAAGTCTCACATATAATACTTTGAACCAGTACCATTTTTTTCTATTGCTGATGGGTTTTGGGCCCCATTTGATTTGAAAGAAAAGCACTGAGGAGCGAGGAAGAGAAGAAACAAGAAGTCAGCTAACACCCTAGCCCAAGCAACTTCCCTGAACATGGAGAGTCCCATGGCCTGCCTCCTGTGTCTAATGTTCATGAATGGTGTATGTAAGATATGCAGAAGCTGCCTATAGGAGCCAGCCCTGGGATTTCTTCATCAGAGAGGCACAGAAGAACTGGGCTGTCATGACCCCTCAGGTTCCAGGGATGTTGCATACCTGCCTGCATGGTAATAGTTTTCAGAGGTGGGATGGAGAATTTGCACTCAAACTCCACACCCCAGCCCCTCTATTATTCCCTGCTGGTGCTGTAATGAGAGTTGAGAGATATATGGATTTGCACGGGATTTGGTGCTGACTTCTAGTGTTGCAATGGCAACTAACTAGGAGATTTCAGTCTTTGGCATTTCCTTCTGGCTGGCTCAGTGTGTCTGCATCCTCCTCTCAGAAGCTCAGATCTCTCACTGAATTGCATGGGGAACCAAAGATACGTCTGTGCCCTGCAGTGCAACTCCTTACAGTGACACTTGAGTCACTAAGCTGAGATGAAGTAAAGCTGCCAGTGCCTCTTGGACTGAGGACAGAAATCTCTTTGCTGTCTTTCATTTGGCATTATAGACAGCTTCTTTAAGCTGAACAACAGGATAGCTGTTTTAGCGTGATGCTAACATGAGCACTTGGCTAGCAGGCTATGCTAATGTCACTAACTTGCTTCCAGAGCGCAAGCACTGTGTCACGGAAATGACCCAGCTTGTTTAGAAATACCTGACAAACCCCTCTGCATGGTGTAGTGTGGGCACATCGACAGGAAATTTCCTCAGTGCTGGGCGCTCTGCAACTGGTCGTGGGAATGCCTTTTGTGCCTTTACCTGGTGAGCTGTAGCTTTGTTAACCCACTGGGTTCTTGGCTAAGTTTACGTGCGTATGTGTGACTCAGTTAATTAGATCCTCACCTGTAATCAGGGTGGCCCTAAGAAGACTCTGGAAAGACTGGGGTGATGGAGGACTGCTGCCATTGCCCATGCGATGGAAGACTGGTGTTTGAAAGACTGTCATAAAATAACTCAGGTCGTTGATGTTTATGTGGGAAGCACATACCTAAGCTACGCAAATCATTACCATCTGTATTACGAACAGACCCCAGAGCTTTAACCTGTTCTATTAGTTGCATATGCTGGCAATACTGTTTATGTAGCAAAGCTGAGGTACAAATCCGTCTTATGCATAATGCAGGACATTTTATACATTTGACAGGAAAGCAATTTGAAACATTTTGAATGGAAGCATTCTCTGCTGAATTGTTTTATTGTGATGAAAAATACCCCCAAGAAACAGTGATGTTAAAGATGCTGGGTCTTTGGAATCAGGAAAGTTTGGAGTGATCAAATGCGCCTTGATTTAACATTTTCTGCATCTCCCTTTTTGGTGTGTTTTAAAGGAGAAAGAGATTCGTTTGGCTTTTAAAATGGGAATAATAATAGTTAGGTCTTCATATAGTGTCTTTTATCTGTGGGCCGCAGAGTCTTTCACTAACAGTAATTTAACATGGAAACCTCAATGTGAAGAAGAGGAAGATATAATACCACTCCTCATATTCATGCTAAGTTCCATGCCTTTATAAAAGGGGAAAGAGAAAAAGTCAGTAGGAAGTTGTGAAGTATCTCTGTATCGGCAAAGAATTCCTTCCATTTCTTCCTTCCCCTGGAGGAATCTGTGGCTTTGCAGAACAGGGGACAGTCAGGTTTCTGTAGATCAAATGAAGTGCATACACCTGGGCTTTTGCCTCTGTGCTGGCTACTGGGGTCTTTTCCCTTTGAGCAGCCTGATTCCCTTAAAAAATTTGGGGTGCAGTCTGTGCGGCACCACGCTATGCCTGCCACGCAGGACAGGGACTGGGGTGGGGATTTGTACTGCTTCTGGCATCGCCAGCTCCTGCAGGGATTTCTTAGTGCAAATCTTTGGGAACTGGATTATGTTTCAGAAGTGATTCTTTGATGTCGTCTTATTGAGGGCCTGGGGGCTTTAACTGCGTGTCTGTTCTTTTTGGAAGATGGGAAGTATTTTCTCTTTTTCCTAGCTCAGACTAGTTTCTGCTTTTGCCTTTGTATTGGCAGTAACAGAAGTGGCCCAGAGAGATTCAGAGGTGCATCTGCAGACACAGAATCAGGCTCAAGGAAGTTGGCAATTATTTTTCTTGTTCTGATCTTCTGGAGTGATGTCCAGAATCTGGGGTGATGGTCAAAGCATAAGAACTTCAAGACACAAGAATGATCTGTTAATTTTTAGTTTTATCCAGTGTTAACTCATCATGTTTCCATGTGGAGAAATATGAGCAAGGAACTTCTTTCTGCTGCAAAGCAGCCTAAAAACATTTTAATATAGTTAGGTTCAAAAATCAATGGCTTTGTAAGTGCACATATCTGCCTTCTCTGAATGGAATTGTGGATTCATAAGCAGATCACAAAAGTCCATTTTTGCAACCTTCAGAAAAATAACTGGCACTATATTTCAAGGGAAACAGGGCTGAGTCCAGGTGGCATTAAGTGACACTAGTCCCTGCAGGTGAGAGCTCCTAGTTCCTTCAAAGCTAAGTCTAGAAGAAATCTAGTTAGAGAGGTTCAGAGCAGAGCCAGAGAGTGAGGAAACACCATGTGGATGATCAGCAGTCCAGCATGGTTCCTTATCCTCCATTATTTAGTAGTATAGATTTTCTCTTACTGCATAGCTTCAGCTTCCAGCGTGGGTCACAGGCAGGTCATGGATATACTTCTTTGCAGCTTGGGAAACTGAGTTCCATATGAAATATGTCTGGGAAACATGAGCGAGAAGTTTTTCCACTGCCAGCCTATGGTGGGGTTTTGGAGAGGATGTCCTAAGTGGTGTGTCCAAGGTAGTCTGAAGATGATATTAACAGAATAAAAGTGAAAATGGTAAATACAGATATGTTGCCAAAACAGAAAGAAGGGTTTTGAATGGTTTGGCTTTGAAAGGATTTGGAGGTGAACAAATAATGAAGATGGAACACAAGGTTTCTGGACTTACAGTCTTCAATAGAAACAATGCTTGACCAAAATTTCCTGTCACTTAAATACTTTATTAAGTAAGCTTTTAGCACATTTTTCTTGAAATAAATAGCATGTGTTTACAGCTTGTAAAATATGTTCACAATGTACTTTTGGCTAAGTATTATTTTGTACCCATAAATCACACAAGTTTACTTCATGCAGTGAAAAGTGCTGTTAATTGAACAATGCACTGAACAGGGTTTAGTGGTAGCACCTGTGGAGCATTCCCAGGAGTTCATGCTTTGTGATCTTGGTAAGGAATTATTAATAGACTGCAACAGGGTGAAAACCATCCTGCATTAGCCCACATTGTAAAACAACTTCTACTTTTGGGAACAAAATACAAGATACGTGTTACTATAGGTACTAGTGGCTGTATTGACAAAGTCTCTGTTTTGCTGCTGAAGTAAGGTGCTCCAAAGAGCATTGCTTAGTTTTAGACAGGGCAGACATCATCAGCAGGAAAGTAGTTGATGTGCTGAGAGCTGGAAAAGAGATGGTGTTTAAATAGAGCAAAAATTGCCATTTTGTACCCGGCTTTTCACAATCCTGCTTTCATTTGCAGCTGTATTGTGTCATCAAACTATATGCAATCCATGGGGTTTCAGCTGCGTGACTCCCATTAGCTTTAATCAGGGTCAGGTGAATAAACTGCTGAGCAAAGCACTCTGAAAATGTACCCCTTCATTCTTAACAATTACATTACTCTGCTTTGTGTGGTGGGGCATCTTTGGGAGGCAGAGCTGAACGCTCCATCATTTCAATACCTGCTCTTTGTGCATAATGAAATCAGCACTGTTTGCAGCCTGCTCCCCTACTACAGTCAATGACTAATTTCACTACACAAATGACCAAATGATTGACTTCAGCATTTTGCTCCATGAAGCAGACACAGATCTTTCAGGGAGATATCAGCTGCGTTCTGTGCATGTGTTTGAGATTTTGCAGGATGGAAAGGCTGTTTAGGAAAACTGAGTGGCGTTGTCCTTTAATGAAAATTGTTGCCAGGATACTGCCAAGTTATACAGGGTAACTGCGACTGTGGTGGTTCTAGTGTTAAAAGAGATGAACAAGTAACAGCAGTCAGAACCAGTGCCGTGTATTTAAGGCTAGAGCAGAGGTCCAGGTGCAAGGTGATATATGTCTGCTGCCATATTTCCATGGACTATGGCAACTGTGCAAATCTCAGGATGGTGCATGCAAACAACCCTCCAGCAGTCAGAGCCTGTGAGATGCTGAAAATTCTCATCCCTCATTAGTGTCACTGACTGAGAGATACGGCTGCTCAGAAACCCAGATAGGCAGTGAGCATGTAGAGCTAGCATCTAGCCCTCTCACTGTATATGTGCTTCCTGGCTTTTATGCCCAGGCTCAATTGTTCTGAGTAAATAACCGCTCTCGTTTACAAATCTGCATTCTGAATAATTTCTTCAGCGTTCAAACACGCCCCGACCTTTTACATGACCCTCAAAGTGCAGATAAAACCACTGAGATTTCCTGTGGGAACTTTAAAAAAACAATAACCGCAAACTCCTCTGAAGGACAGATAAAAATGTGGTGAAAGTTTCATTAGCAACAAACTCTAGCCCTTTCAGTTGCACTAGCAGCCATATTTTTTGTTCAGTGGGATGTTTTTTGCACAGATGTCAAGTTTTGCTACTTGAGGAATGTGAAAATGAGAACAGAGTTTTCAATGCATTTGGATCAGTAGGCATAATTAGGTCTCAAGACTACCATTCCTTATCCAGATAAACAGTAATTCTTTACAATTATTTCTGAAGTGTACCATGTTCCCATTTACTTAGACACGCAGTGCTTGTAGTGGGAACCATTGAAAAGCGTTGTCCTGCATTATCTGAGGGATTTTGAAGGAAATGAAGCAAATCTGCTTTACAATACATTGTTCCTGCAAGGAAGGATCTCACAGAATCTAATCTTTTTTTCATTCATTTTTTAGTGTAGCCTGCACAACAGAGGCAGCTCTTCAGCATCATTTGTATGATAATAGCATTATTTTGTCCCAAATATGGTGCACATCTCAAGGACCTCCACAGTCACATCAGGGGAATTGTTCAGTCCAGACAAGGAGGAGGCAATTGTTGGGGGGGAACGAGTCCAAACACAGTGAAGTGAAGTGAATTTCAAATATTACCGTTAAACTGTTGCATTACCTTTTTCGGCTGCCACCAAAAAGCCTTTTCAGCAAGAGGGACATTTGGCTTCCCATGGAATTTCTGCCAGACCAGAATAAACTGAGCTGCTCCAAGAGACTTAGTCTCCTGAACGTCACCTGTCTGCCTAATCCTGGATTGCAATAGAGCTTTAAGCAGTCAATAAATGCTTAGCCTCAAAACAGAGGTCCTTTTCAGTGTGCATGGGTAATTAAAGATAAACTTCTGGGAATTTTGAGGTGAAGTAGGAAGGCACTTAGACCTTACTGTAGTTTAGACCTAGAGCTGTCTGAGGTGCTGCGCCTGGCCCCCACAGCCATTCCAGAGGGGTCTATGCTTCCTATCGGATAGCCATGATACCCCAGGGTAACTCACATCATCCTAAATACCCACATGAGAGCAACTAAAAGCTAATTCATTAATGATTTTAAGCATCTATAAGGGCTGGGAGGGCTCTAAAGTCTGCAGAGTGGATTGCTATTTGAGATTTAGGTGGCATTTAGGGAGATTGGTTCCTTTTGTTCTTTCTCTGTGGATTATGCAGGGACCCTAGGGAAATTGGCCTCCTAATTTAGGCATTTCATTGGGATGCCTAAAACTGGCAATGTGAATTCCCCGAGTGCCAGTTAGAACATTGCCTGGGCTTCCACAAGTGAAACTAAGTGCTGTCTATGACACTTTAACGAGTAGTTTTATTTTAACAGAGAAAATGTTTTGGCATGGATGCTTTAATTGTAGAACTGAACCCACTTTTCCTTTTTACAAAATGTTAGTGAATAGCTCATGAAGTACTTGTTGTAACTGGCTCTGTTTCATTCGTGATCTTGCCAGTGTGAGTATTTGCTGTGAATATTCCAAGTCCACACTTGCTATTATACTACAAAGCGACACGAATCAAATGGAATAGAATTTATTTTATGCATCTTTATCAATCTACAAGATGTATTTACTCTAAGCTAGTTGTATAGGCACTATTCATAGAAAGAGTTAGGCACTGTCCAACCATGATTCCACCTGCTCCTTAATGGAAAACATGAATTAAGAATAATAGGTAGGCTAGATAACACTCTGGGGTATTGTTGAATGTTAAATGGATTAGATTAAACACGCAGAGTTTAAATCTGTGACCCACCCTGATATTTTTAGGGCCATTTGAAGTGCCTTAGGGTGTACTGCCTTGCTTCTCTCTGGTCTAGAGAGACACTTTTTCCATAGCTTCTGTGTCATGGGTACTTCTTCTAGGGCATCTCAAATGGCCCCAGGTGCTTACAGTGTGTTGCAGCTGAATCCCTGAATGTGTGTCCCTCCGTGATCATGGTCAACAAAACTAGAGATTTCTTGATCTGATCAGATGTACATGATTACTGTAGGTTGTGCTCAATACCTTTCTAGACTGGTGGCTGTATTCACTTTGCCTTGTGGAGGAAACCCACCTGATGTGTAGAGACCTGCACCCTGGACATCTACATGTAAGTATCTGAATTCTGCTTTTGGGGGAATTAAGTTGGATGAGATGAATGTAACCCAAAGGTTTTGTTTCTAATGAGAATACAACAAGTAGCAGAGTTTATCATTTGGGGGTTGAGACAAAAAAATTGTGAGAAAAACCCCTAGCTCAGCTTGCATCAAAATGGAGTATCTCTCATTTTTGGGGGAGACATTCAGGGACCCAAAATAAGATGATTTGCTACATACTGGCATAACTAAAATGTGTAGTCAACTAAAACTATGTTTTATGTTCTATATATGGTTGAATCACCTTATTTTTAAACGAGGTCAATTTTGATATGAAAAAGCCATTTCAAAAATAAAAAATCAAAAGATTCCTTTTGAAAATGTTGAAATGAAATGTTGTGCCATTTTGAAACTTTCATTCCTGTTTTTTCAAATGAAATGTCAAATAAATGCAAATCAAATTTACATAGTCTATCACGTGAAAACAACATATTTTATCAAATCTATTATTCATCTATATTTTCAGGATAGCTCTGTGTCTGATGTGTGAGCAGACAACTTATAAAACTAGCCCAGTATGAATTCAGTTGTAAGAAGATGACAATTCATTCTCTGTGACTCTCAACACTGTAAAAGAAAGACTGAAAATTCAGCTCCCACAATATTTGTGTTTAAAAGGTTGGCTATATGATGATTTTTACTGAATAGACTATGAATGGAAACTAATTTTGGCTCTGAAGAAGTAACTCTGAAATATGTTTTTGCCTGAATTGAAAACAAAAAGAAACTGAACTTGGCATACAAGATAAAAATAAAGTCTAGTTCTCCTACTTTATGTATTTAACTTCAGCTTAAATTTTAAGTGGCTTGTTACATGATCCTTCTACAGTAATTACCTAAGTTTTTATGTGAGTGCTCTCTGTGTAGGTATTTGGGAATTATAAGTATTTCTGAAAAAACTCCAAAAAATTATGTGGTCCGTCTATATCTGGTCACTTGAGTCGGACACATAATCTCCCTGGTGAAGGCTTCACCTTTCCATATTTGCTGCATAGGGACTGAAACACGTAAATTAGGAAGACTGCCTCATCGTAAGCCTAATATTTGAAGGTTAAAGTAGAGGCCAAGTTCAGCAAGCTGGATTCTATGCTAACAGCTGAACAACATTGGTTCCAACCAACTGGTGAGAGTTAGGGATAGAAAGATTATTGGCACCTATAGCAGGAAAAGAAACTGAAATGAAAAGTTTCTGTTGATGTGCACACCGCTTTTCTTAGCTGTGGCCTAAAACTTCTGCAGGCAGGGACCTGTGCAGGAATTAGGTTCTTATTTTTGGCAGTGCCATCTTAGATTATCACCCATATGGCTCAAGTTCTGGGCCTTTCCTTCAAAAAGCAGCTCCTGCAGCCAAATAGGTCAGACTTTCTGGGCAGTGGCTGTGCAAGTCTGGAGACTCAGACGGAGTGAATTCACACCTCCTGCTCAGGGAGCTGGTCTCGCTGCGTGTACAGCCAGTGCCTCAGCTGCACATGCTTGCAGTACCCTTGGCCTCCAGCATCCTTAAGACACCACTGATTTCTGGAGTGAGTTTCCTATATGACTTTGGACAAGTCATGCTTTAGTTTCCTCATCTGTGGGCTGGGGATTATATTGTTGGAATGAATGGAGACTAAAATCACTGATGTTTGTAATTTGTGTTGATATTCTCTGAGGGGAGGCAGGCACAATAGAAGTGCAAATAAATTGTTGTGACTGTTTAGTATTTCAGTAAATGGAAAAGCTCTTCAAAGCGGAGTTCAGAGCAAGTACAATAGAGTGGAAAATTACATGTGCAGAGCTAAGAAAGACGGCGGGAAGATGTGAGGAAGCAAATTCATTGCAGTTGTTCTAGTAATCAATGAGATGTGTACTTTTATTTGCCAGTGTGGTTTGTAATATCAGCCATAAGTCTCTCAAGAAGAACAACATTGGATTTGGGCAGGCAAAGCAAATTTGAGACATCAGAGAAGTGCAGGTCCAATCCTGGTCATAGAAGTCCGAACTGGTTTCCACTTCATACACACTGCTTATAGTTGGAAAGTGGAGCTACACATTTCTCTGGGGAGGGACAGCTGAGCAGGCTCATGGCTTCGAGGTGGACACACAATTTCCCCATGAGTCTGCCTACAGTGGGACCAGGCTGTCATGGTTTAACCTCAGCTGGTAACTAAGTACCCCGCAGCCGCTCACTCACTGCTCCCTCACCCAGAGGGATGGGGAGGAGAATCGGAAAGGAATGTGAAACTTGATGGTTTAGATAAGAACAATTTGACAGGTGAAGCAAAAGCCGTGCACGAAAGCAAAGCAAAGCAAGGAATTCATTCACCACTTCCCATGTGCAGGCAGGTGCTCGGCCATCCCCAGGAAAGCTGGGCTCCATCATGCATAATGGTTACTGGGGAAGACAAACACCATAACGGCAAATGTTCCCCCGTTCCTTCTTCTTCCCCCAGTTTATATACTCAGCATGGTGTCATATGGTATGGAATACCTCTTTGGCTCTTCAGGTCACCTGTCCTGGCTGTGTCCCCTGCAATTTCCCGTGCCCCTCCAGCCCTCTCGCTGGCAGGGCCCAAGAAAACAAAAAGTCCTTGACTGAGTATAAACATGACCCAGCAACAACCAAACCCATCAGTGTCCTACCAGCATTATTCTCACACCAAATCCAAAACACAGCACTGCACCAGCTACTAAGAAGAAAATTGACTCTGTCCCAGCCAAAACCAGGACAGTCATATGACAGACAGCTTGGTGCAACAGGGGATGGTTGGAGTTCGGTGCTGGCTAAGCACAGGGTGGACATGCTGAGCTGAGAGCACCTCTGTGATGTGGGTGGAGGGCATGTGGATCATGGAGCTTGTCATGATTGTCCCAGGTCTGCCCCTCTCAGGGGGGTAAGCATGGGCTTTGTAGACAGTAGAGGGCTGCTGGGTGGGAAGGGAGAGGCAGCTCCTGCTTGAGCCATGACACTGGAAGTCATTGCCACTTGGTGAGGAGGGACTGGGCTGGTGACAATGCAGGAGGCAGGTCCTGAGAGTGAATTATGAGAACCATTTTCCTGTGGGCAGATTATTTGCATTTTTTGCCATTGTTTTGCCTCTCCTTAAACCAGGAACAATATGTATAATTTCCTAATAGGAATGCGCAGGGTGTGTTTCTGTGAGAGCATTTTGAATATGAAGGCCTCTGTGTGCGTGCTGTGGGCTGTGACTGTGGAAGTGGCCATTTGGAAGCTTATGGGAAATGAATTCTTTTTTAGCCTGGCTTTTAGAGGAATGGTTGTCCCCACATCAGCATTGTCTCCATAATGCTCTGCACTGATGGTCACATCAGCAAACATGTCAGGGTGGAATGAATGTGTGTCATTCCTATGGGCACGTTCCCTCAAACTGAGCACCGACACATACCATGAACTGAAGTTCTTGTCATGTTGCTGCTTAAGCTATGTAATTTCTGTCCCTGAGCAAGTCTTCCAAATTTGCAGATTATCATTCTCACACTTCTAATAAGCAGTTAATCCTCTTCCAGAGAGAGATAGCATTGAACTAGACCCCAGCCTTAGAGTAGCCTTCATTCTGGGAGGTGGATAGAAGTGTAAGCAAACATGAACTTTGAGCTTGCAGCTGGGTCTATATCACCAGCAAGCTCCCCTTCCTTGGTCCAAATGCTCCTGAACTTTGATCTGCTAGGAGTATTGGTTAGAAGCAATAACTGAAACATTAAGTCTCTCCTATATAAAATGCATCCATATAGGACAATATTCTGAACTGGGGTAGGTTGTATCAGTTCTAGTCCAGCGGGAGGATGATGGTACACAGCAGGTGACGATATGCACTACTTTTTAATACCTATGTATCACACAAATGGTAGGAGAGAGAGTAACCCTGGGAACAGAAAATATGTGAAGATGTAAAGAATGGAAAAAATAAAGTGAATCATGAAACCCTAAAAGGCTTATACCTGAAAGCTATATGCAATCGGAGAGGAGGTTATCTGTGCTGAATAATGAGGACAGAAGTAATCTAAGCTGTGGTAATACAATATTACTTTATTTAAGTAATGTGTTTAATTCTTTTTACTTTGTGGGATCTTTTTCTTGGAAACCGGGGTCCTTTTGACGCTGAAGGAGTGTTAGCCCTCCTTAAAAAGCTGACCCTGCTACAAAAGAGACTGCTAAGAAAAAATGAAAACAGCCCCTTAACAATGGATGCTTCAGTTATACTGCGCAAGTGTTGGAAAAGCATGTCTCAGGACTTCCAGAGGGCTGCTGCATAGAGCTGAAAAGCGATTAAGGCTGGCAAATCACTGTATAGTTTTGCACTGCCAGTCTTGAGACTGCCTCAGTAATGGTGTGACTTACTCAATTCAATATAGCCTTGAAAAGGGACCTCTTGAGCTCAGAAATGCTGTTGTGTAGACCACTCATGTGCCTTGAGGGGATTGTCACAACATTTCCATGGCAATTGCTCTTGTAAGCTGAGAAACGTTCAGGAGGCTGCCATAATATAGACACTGGATAGTATGTACTGACTTGTGTGTGCATGTGTGCGAGAGAGAAAGGCTGTCTAAAGGAAGATCTATCTATCTGACCTACTAATGTAGCTGAACTAGCTGAGGTGCTTGTCTCAGTGCTATAAAGATCTGTTTTTAGACCAATTTCTGAGTTTCAAGCAGATACATTTGCAGAAATCAGGATTGTTCTGTGAATTATTTGTCAGCAGAAAAAGAGGTCTAAATGCATGAGATAATGTATTCATAATGCATAATTTGACTATTTTAGAAGCAATTACACTTTTGAAAACACCAGCATAAGCTTGATGCAGACAAAACGGAGCTCTTAGTACCCCCTCCTGAAACCCTCTTCCTTTCCTCTGCTACTGAGCATTGTGCAACCTTTTTTTTCTCACCTGAATCATTTATCCAAATCCCAATATACAGGTCACGTTAAAACCTTTCTGTTTCTTCCTATACAATATCCATAAGAGCGGCCCTTTCCCCCAGTTATTTCCCATTTAGGTCCTTATCACCTCTCATTTCACAAGCTGTCACTGTGTTTAACCACCTCAGGAAGATTTCTGAAATTTTAGTGTAGAATAGGTGCTGGGTTGGAATTTGGGGCCAAATTTTCAGCAAAACCTTAGCCATGCAGTCATTTGGGGGACATATTGACAGTCTGCAGCTGTGCAGGTAGGACTTGGCTTCTGCCCACTAACTGGCCTTAACTGGAACCACCAACAGCGTGTGGCTGCAGAGAGATGAGGCAACATGGACATTGCTATGTCCTGAATATACCAACTAGGTCCTCAGGGCAGGCTCTTGCAGCAGTACAAATGGATCCTGGTCTAGTTTGTGGCCATGACTTAGCTAAAAAGGCAGGGAAAAGAATACAGTCCTACCTGGTGGTGCACTCTGTTTCTGTGGTGCCCTGTGTGCGCAATACAATTGTCACCTTAGTAATGCTATTGCCATGTGCAAAGGCTGCTGTCACCCAGCCACGGTCTGTGGCATATCACCTGCCTTTTCTTTTCAACTGATAACATGTTGTATGTTCGACAAGGAGCACATCAGCAGCTGGGGTGTTTGGTTATATTTGAGAAACTTCTCTGCTATCATTTTCTTAGCTCTGTGCTTGGTGCTTCTTTACACTTCACCATGTACCAGTGTTACTGACCATGGCCCACCTGGCCAAGTTCAGTATGCCTTAACTGTGACAGTTGGTGAAAACACTCCAGTTCTATTAATGTTTTTTCCTTCCTGGTGGTGGATGGTGCTGAGAAGAGAACATGGAAGGGAGAAATAAACAGGCAAAGGGCTGTGTCAGCTGGGAAAGGAATGAGCTGTTTTACACATCTGCAGGACACAGGACAAGGAGTGACACACTTAAGTTACAGCAAGAAAGCAGTATGATCAGGATTTAGAAAGGTTTTCTAACTGGAAGGACAGTCAAGCGCAGAAGAGACTGACTGGAGATGATAAGAGTATTGGAAGTTTTTAAGGCTGGACGAATATCTGTGAAGAATAACGCAGACTTGGTTGTTCATGCTGTGGTGCTGGGACTAGTCTGAACAGCCTCTTGTGGTGCCAGAGGTCCTGTTCATGAGTCCATCTCCTGTCTGGTAGCTCAGCAATAAGTTTTTCCTATTCTGACTTACAGCCATGGCTTTAAATTCTGGAATTACAGACTTGATACTGATCTCCAGCTTCACTCCTGAATCTTGCTTGTGGCCACTTACTATCTTGTTATCTATGTTCATGAGGCATCTTGCTTTGTTTTTTCATCAGTTTATACCTCCAGAGGATGTAAACACTGGCTGCCTGACGAGTTAGGATGCTTTTGACAGCGATCTACCTTGGTTTTCTGTATTTCTAACCTTGAATCTGTCCCAATTAGCTTTACATATGGTTTCCCAAGGCTTTGGAGAATATTTCAGTATTGACCCAAGCAATCAGATGTGTCACACAGAGCTCAGATTGTTAACAGTACATTGACAGTTGAAAGGTATTTCATCTCTCCTTGACAACTGCAAAGAAAATTCTTCAGAAGAAGAGTGCTGAAGTATTTGTAAAACTCTTTAGGAAAGCAGTGTGTTCCTGTTATTTAAGTAGTCGCTGGCAGATGACCTGTTATCCTGGATCAGAGAGCAGGATAGAATTTCTGCTTCCTCTGCTGACACTTGCAGAAGCTCATCAAAGGTAGTTCATTTTCACATCTGTTTTCTCTTCTGTGATCAGAAGAAAACTTTTCATACGTAATCTCTCAGTCCAACCAGACTGGATTTACATGGTGTTTCAGGGTGTATTGACTCTTTTGTGACATCCAAACTACCTTCTGAGACAACAGCTTGATTTATTTTCTTTTAGTGGCTCAGACAGAGTCCTCCTGGTTGAACCCTGAATCTTGCTGTAACATAGAGTGTATTTTCAGGTAAATGTCTCTTGGTGTTCTAATTGAAGGATGCAGGCTGACAATCCTGATGTTTCTCAACAGTTTTCCTGAGATCTGTGATCTCTTTTTATATTCTTTGGGGACTACAGTCACTGTGACCACTGAAAGAACAATTTAATATGCTTTCTGTATTCCTCTGCAGCTTTGAAAAGCATACACATCTTTTGTATGTCTGTGTGTCTGTATATGAGTGCATATGTACATTTATTTCTGACTGGGATCAAGACAGTGTAAGAAATAAAAGTCTTATATGACAAACCCTCAGTTGCCAGTCATGAACACAGAATACAAAATCAAATTAAAACCCTGTATGCTAGATGATAGCATTAGGAACAATTTGACATTTATTGAACAACAGATGGTGATTAAAAGGATAAAACTCTGATTGTCTTGCTAAAAGCCAAACCTTATAGTTCCGTCTAAGGAATGTCTAACATTTCAAATAAAACACTCAAGGCATCAATGAATTCATAGGAAGATCAATCTCGAAGGCATTCTTATAGACATTCTTATCAGAAGCGCAGTTAAAGTCTCCCCTTTAAAAGTACCACATTTTTAGCTTGACAGTTTTCTGGAAATGAATCCTCTCCTCTAGGAGAAGGTCACAGATAATAAAAACTTAACAGAGAGACCACGTGTGTTAAACTGATTTTATTAAATGAGGGGAGAACTGAATACTCTCTTTCCCTTCAACCCTGTTCTTCCAACATAACCCAGCTTTCAGTGTATGAGAGTACAGCGTACGGTCCTGTCCTTCGGAGTGTGAACCCCTTGGCCGCGGGGAGATGCCTTTGTCGATCGCAGTGGAATAAATGTGGGGGCAAAGAGAGAGTCCAAATTATTCAGTAGTCTTTCCTGTCTTTCTCTTGCACCATGCTATTAGATGCTGCTCTCCATGGAGTGCCTGTGAGCCACCCAGTAAAGGTGTTCTCTCTAACCAGTAGCTTTGTGTCACAGATCCCTACAAGTCTGTATCCTGCTTGTAAAGGAATTTATGAAGGAGAAGTAAGAGAAGCAGTCTATTGTCAGCAGATTTATATTCATTTTCATGTGAAAGAGGGTGGATGCACATTGTGCCAGGCAGTGGTCTCAGGCAAGTGGTCCCGTTTTTACCTCCAACCAGCACATTTTGCCTGGCTGACTGCACTCAGAGATTGTCTGCTCTGAATGCACCTTCTGGCTGAGTCTGTTGGTGGACACAAACTGAGGTATGCTGAATTTATATTTATAGGATCAGTTATGAACAATTTTGCTTCATCTCACTCCCTTCGTGCTAAACAATTTATCACATCTTTGTGTGCAATCACAGCGGTGCCCTTAGGAGTGAACATACTGATAATTAGCAATTATTGACAGATATATTCAGTTTAATTGTTTCATTGTTCTGACTACCCACCCTTCTCTCCATGTGCAGCTGTCATGTCATTCATTGATGGATGATGGATTTGTTTTATTCTCTGTATCTAAAGCCTGCCTGCACACCTCAGACTTGTTTGCTGTCATGTCCTCCTTTGCATAGATTATGCTTATTCTCTGCATTGGCCATACTTCTCTCCTTCAGCATTTTCACCTTTCCTTTCCCTCTTGTCTTGGCCTTGCTTCTGTCTTCTCTATGTTTCACTGACTGTGCATAATGAATTTTCAGTCTTCATTCACACATATTTGCTCTGCCAAACCTGTTTCACAGATTGCATTTGCTGTGTCTAGGAACAATAGCCAACAGCATGGTCCCAGAGACTTGATGATAGAAGATATTTCCTGTCAGAAATACCCTCTAAAGATCTTTGGAAGTCAATGACTATAAAACTCGAAGTACAGAGGCACAATAGGGTCTTAAAAGAGGGTGGACATTCCCGTGTCTGGTGACAGGGAGAGAGAAGGATGTGCAATAGGTAGTTCCTCCTATCCTGGGACAGACATCATGGTAAGATGGCTGAATCTCTCTCTGAGGCAATTATACCTTTCTATTAACTATCAAGGTTGACACAATGACTGTCTTAAAGTAGACATTTAGCTAACGGGAATTTGAGTATGGTCATGAACTGGAGGAAGAGACATCTGGCTTTTAACTTCCCTGTGCCAGCATCTGGTGGTGTGCTCCCCCCACCCCCACCCCCCATGACCTTTATTTCCATGACAATGCTCAAGTGATAACCATCAGTGACAGTCCTAATGCATGCCTGTGGTGGTGATGGCTGCATCTGATACAAAGTGGATTCAGGGGGGACAGATAACACCACAGTAGCCAAGGACTGATTTGAACAATGTGCCCACGTAACCACAGTCCTGGTCAAGGTACAACTCAAGCCAAATTTGAAAAAAACTAACTTTTGTAGTCGGTATGCAAATATGACTATAAATCATAAACCTTACTCCATAAACAGCCCAGGGCCCGTTAGGCATTCCTTCACAGCAGTGGGGTGTATGCCAGGACCTCCCCTGGAGCAGGGATGCCTCTTAAGGATACTCCTTGAGGTTGAGATATTCCTAATCGCAACAGATTCTTGGTAAGTGATTAATAGCATGCTGAACTTTGAAGTCTTAGCTGCATGGTATAAAGAATTGATTGAGCACGTATAATCCTTTAGATATAAAGCATTGACCAAGTTTGGGACTAAGTCTAGATCCAGCTGCACCTAAACTCCCCTCTGAGAAGGAGTTCAGAATGCAGGGAGTCCTTTCTAAACCTCATGACCCGATGGGAGGGTCCCCCTGACAGCTTTGTATGACAACTGCAGTAAATAATTAAGTGTACCTTGCCATCGAATCTTGTTAAACCACTGTCACATTTAATACCAAAATTTGTTAATCACTGTTTTATATCAATAAGCATATTGCTACTTCTGTTTTACAAGGGAATTGGATCACTCATTTCCGTGACAAAGCATCACTGTGTTTCATCAAAATATTTACCCTTTTGGTTAGCATTATTCAGATTTTGAGTTTTTGGCCAGAAGGTTAGGCTGGGGTTTTTTTTCATAGCATTGCAGGCATTTTAAGGCAAGATCTAATTGCAAATTAGAATGTAACTGAGAATAAGAAAGGTCAAT
The DNA here is from genome assembly GCF_963210335.1 of Falco punctatus. Classification (NCBI taxonomy): domain Eukaryota; kingdom Metazoa; phylum Chordata; class Aves; order Falconiformes; family Falconidae; genus Falco; species Falco punctatus. Next base: position 34,605,472 of record NC_137581.1, read on the forward strand.
ATAAATATGTGGTACTTTAAGAGCAGAAGAGAACTTTAATGAAAAATCTGAATGAAGCATTAGGAATTTAAAGTACAGGTGTTTTGACCTTGATGTAAATAGTGTGAAAGATGTCAGAAAACCATTACTGCTAGTTAAGGAAATTGCAATTAGCATCAACTTATTAGTGATACAGAAAGCAAGAGACAGTGAAATTTGGAGGGGGAATACCAAGGGCTATCATGAAAGGTGAACTGGAAGTGTTGGTGAAAGGAACATCTGAAGAGTCTGGAAACTGAATACTGGAGCTCTGGGTGTGCTTCAGAAAGCAGAGGGTGGCTAGTGAAAGTAAAGGAAAACAGAAACAATACATGGAGAAAGACAGAGAAGATGATGTTCTTGCAATGCTCCATGGGAACTTGAGGACTCTGTCTTTGAACATGGTCGCATCTCAAGTAGATAAAGCCCTGAGCAACCTGAGCTAAGCTGACTCTGCTTTTAGCAGGGTGTTTGATGAGATGATTGCAGAGGTGCCCTCCAGTCTCTGCTGCTCTGTCATTTTGTGTCTCTTCCAAACTTCAATCATCAAAATATGGTGGGGTTTTTAGTTTGTACATCAATAAATGACGGAACTTATTTTCATTGCTATTAAGTGCACAAAGGCCTTCTGCTATTATCCTGTAAAATTTCATACTGAAGACATGTACTAAGGAAATCTTCCGTTACCTTAGGATTAACATTATCGCATCAGTAGAAAGCTGTAAAAGAAAACAGTAAAAAAAAAAACCATTTTATTTTGCTGATGCTTGCAATAGGTAATGACAGTATCAGCGGTAAGAACCTATTAAGCTACTTCAAATTAGTATCTGATCTGCTCTAAAAAGACACTCATTATCAGTTAATTCATTAAGGGTATTTGTTGAGGTTTAAGACATATGAAACAAAAATACCTCATTTGCAAGTAATTAATACAGAATTACTTAAGCAATACAGTATCACAAATGAAATACTTCTATTTGAATTCCTTTTAATCCACTTGAAAGAGATACTTAAATCTTTAATCATCAGATAAATTAGATATGTTTTGTTAATTACCTATCAATCAATATTCCAGCTCAGTATCTGCATTCCTCAGGAGAAGGGCACACAGTTGAGACAGGAGTTTTCTTCATTAAACATTCTTCCTTATTTATTTTCTTTGTGGAGGGTATTAACCAATTCAATTGTTCAATAATTCAAGGGAGAATCACTGTGTTTATTTTTTTTTTTTTGTCTGTGTTGTAAGTAAAGATCCCAGGAGATTTGGTCATGTATTCCTATGCATTCAAAACCTTTTCTAAGTTTAAGAGTTTGCTGCTATTTTTTTTTTTTTTTTGTCAAGACTTTAGGAGTAAGTGTAGCTTTATTTAAAAATATTATCACAAAGACACCATTGCATTTAATCTCTCATTTCAAGTATGAATTGACTGGACTGTGCTGGCAGTTGTGTGAGTTATTGATTTTACAGAGCCGGTTCCCTGGGCAAGGAAGGCACATGCTTGTGTTTGAGTGGTCCACTAGGTCTTCAGGTTGTGTAAGGTGGAAGCACTAAGCACCTGCAAAAGTCAGACTTCATAATTCTGGCATATTTTGGAGGAGGACTGGGAAGAAGAGATTCTGCAAGAAGAAGGTTACACCACCAGGAGAAGTTGCCTGGGCTGTGGTTTAAGCTCCAGCACTCACTGGAAATCCTGCTATGTTTCCCTGTTCAGGAGCAAAAATGGATTTTCATATAAAAGTGGGCCAGACTGTTTCTTTAAAAATTATTCCAAATGATTCACACCTAAGTTGAAAGTATCTACCAGTCTAAAGCCAGGGATGACAATTCTGTTAATGTCTGATTTGGAAAACACTGAAAAACCAGTGTTAATAATGAAATGCTGACACAACTTTATCTACAGCCCTTCTAGCAGAGGAGCTATAATATGAAAATGTAAGATTCAATAAAATGCAAGGCAGAAATAGCAAATTATATTAGATGTGACATATTAGCCATAAGGCCTTTTCTAAACTACACTGAAAAAATTAGGACAAGGGTATGGTAGTATATTTTTCCCCAAAGCGTGAGAAAGGCCTAGGCCCTGGAGCATTCCCTCTGAACTTGTATTCTATTTCTAGCATGTGTTTGATTAACTTTTATTTTTGTTTTGCAGGCTAGACACACAGCACCAACCTTAATGTCAAATTAGATAATGAAAAGCAATATTCATCTTAAAAAAAATCATTCAAATAACTGTCATGTTGCATTATAGTTTTTGCTGCTAGCAAAAGCCTTAATTAAGCCTGCAGAATGGTTTCTTTTCTCATCTTCTGATTTCAGATGCTCTGAACTTCCTAAGCAATTTTTCTGTTAGAGCTGCATCTTTATGTTCTTATAGAAATTTTTCTGTGTATAGAATAGAGCAATATCTAAAAAAAACCCTGTAAATGTAGGAGGGGAGAGTTTCAGATAGAGTTGTGCCATTTATCAAGTTGTAGGGAAAAAAAAGAAAGCTAGAACTTTGAGTGTTGCTAGATTTCATCTGGGATGATGAACACAAGCCTAATGACTGCTGCTGCTGATGTATAGTGATTAACAAATCAGAACAACAGCGAACGACATGTTAGTATGACAACCTGGAAATATACTATGGAAGAGATCATGTCCTCCTCATGGTGCAGTGAGGTTACCCAAGCTGGGAGTAATCTCTGGCTGGTGCTGAACCAAACTTGCCCCAAAACAAATTTTCCTGAAGGAAAGATCATTGCTGCTTTGAGCAATCTCTGACTGAAGCAGTAATTCTTGACATGGAATCTAATTATGCCTGGGGCTGAAATGGTAAGTACAGGGACCAGAAAGTGCAAGGAAAATTGAGCCACACTTGGGTGCTGAATCAAGCAGAGCACAGCCAGATCTGGAGAAATGGGCCTAATGAATGCATGCATGCATAATAAATTGCAATCAATACCACCAAATGAGTCATTGGTGTGATAGGCATTACCTACTGTAAGTGCATTATTGGAATTAGTAAATTGGATGTGTTACTACTGCTTACGAGCCTGCAGCATTTCTCCTTAACCTTAAGAGCAAACCCTTCCTCACTTGCTATGCTTTGATTTGTATCGTGAAGTGGTCTCAGCATTCATGAACCAGAGTCTCTTGGGTTGAAACTAAACTAAAAGCGATGGTTGAGGAGATCACTTACTGCTCTAGAGCTGCAGATCGGTGTTCAGTCCATAGAAACAGACCAGAACTATTTACAAAATGAAGTACTCATAAAACTGTTTATTGATATGCCAGAACCTCTGCATCAGCTCCTGAGGTCTGTAGATCTACTTCTGGTGGTCCAAACTGCTTACTGAAGCAGTTGGAAAGATCCTTAGGCCCCAAACAAACTTTGGCCATGAGGAAACCATGGTCTCCTCTGTCTAGCATTTGCATAATACCGGTGCAAAATGTTTCCAGGTCAGAATATTCCATTGTCACATGTTCCTATTTATACAATGTCCTGTAGAAATGACAGTGATTACATGAGGTAGCAAGTCACAGTGAGCCGAGCTTCTGTTTTTCCACTGAGTCTCCAGACTGAGTTTTCCCTGGCTTTGTTAACTCCTGAATTCAGTTGGGTCTATTGCTTATTGCACCTGTGAAACCAACAGCAGTATTATTGGCTGTTAGGGCTTGACTGTGAAGCCAAGTATTGCACGTGTCTCCAGTTGATTTCGAGAGTATGATACTCTAAGATGGCCTTTAATGTTGGCCTAAATTCCCCTTCTGCAAAACTGAAACAGTGAAACTACATTTCCCCCATAGTTTGCCCTCTCCCACCCCAGTGATAAGTGCTCTGTAACGTAAGAACATAAAATTATTGGGCCAGACCATCCTTTCAGGATCATGTGCACCAGGGAAATGGCATCCTCCTGGGAATACATCCAGTTTGACAGGAAACCAGACTACCTTTAGTACATAAAGAGGAAAAACAGCTCAAAAGGAAACACAGAAACTTTCCACAGAAAATGAAAATGTGGTCAAACGGAGAAGGAAAGGAGAAAAGTAAAATAAGCAAACAAAATGGTTTTAAGAATTCTTAATGGTATCTTTTGAATTTGGGTGCTGTCAAGATTTGCCTGTGCTTTGACCAGCTCTGCAAAGTCACAGTAGAGCTGACAGGAGGAAAAGAGGGTCAGGACACAAGCTGTAAAAGTATACACCCCTTAAATTTACTCATGCTTGCTGCATCCACTAAATGATTTGCTCATAAAGACCTGTAGCTAATGTTGCCTAGTTCTTCAGATTTATGACCAGTTTGCATGGCAGGCATAAGCCAGATTTAAACCCTTTTGAGACACGCAGGCATGTTTGCAAATTCCTCCCTTCTTTCCTTCCTTCCTTCCTTCCTCTGCTGAATCAAAACCAAAATGATTCCCTTTACATGGGTATGTTATAGCTTTCTCTGCCAACATAAACAGCAATAAAAGACTTGGTCACTTATCACTACATACATGTAATAAGTGACTAGGCCACCTCCATATTTTACAGTGCTGTTTAAAAACATTTGTTTCTGGAATGTAGGCACTGGTTTCTAACCTGGAAATGAGAAAGTAAGGAATAGCATATGAGGAAGATTTATACTGTAGATTGAAGGAAAACCTTTGTTAAGCAGGGTTTTGGGTTTTTTTGGTGTTGCTTTGATTTTTAGTTTAGTTTGTTTATAGGTCCTGGAAAATCCATCAGATTAAAATACATCAGAAAATCCCCAGGAACCAGGCTGAAAGTGAACAAGAATTTAATCTTTCTTCATCACTGTCAACTGAAACTCGTTCCTCCTGATAAATATAAGTAGATGCTGTTTCTGCTTCTTTATTGATGCTGGTGATCTCAATCCAATAGCACAGAAGAAAGTGGAAGATTAAGATGTATAGTAAAGCAGGATTGCAATAAAATGGGAAAACTGTCAGTCACATATTGCCTTAAGATGGAATTTTACAATGCTTTTGTGGTTAGGAAAGGTTAAAACTCTTCCAAGAATATCTTTCTTACTGATAGACTTTCCCCGGAGAAGACCTTGTAGTCATTTAAGTCCTTGGTGACCTGACTATAGATCTGATAATATCAAAAGTACAAAAATAAACTGACTTGCTTAAGGATTTTCAACTGTTGAATTTATACTTGCTGTAAACTGCATAAAAGAGAAAATTAGAATCTAGCTAAAAATCAGTGTCCATGGTGTTTTCAGCACTAAACCCAGCATTTCCAATAATATTCAGTTAACTAGATGGCAAGAGTTCCTGAAGAACAGGATCAGTGTGTTAACCAAAGAAGCCATCTGGGGATGATATGAACAGTAACTTAAGCTGGTATCCCAAGAAGCCACCACTTAAATGTGACTAAGGTTATTTGGACTAATAAAAATTGCTCCTGAGATTTTAGCAAGGCCCAAAAAGTGTCTGGGACCTGCCTCTTGGAAATTTCAGTTTTAAAATGGTAAAGATAAAATTAGCATACAAACACCAGCATACAAAGAGCCTGGGGTTGTGCTAGCACTCAGATTGTCACCTGAAGAGAGAGTAGGATGTGATCACTGTAGCAGAGGGTTTTGTGTAGGAGAAATCTGTGTTTATCTGGTGAAGGCCTGAAGTTGCCTTAACAGAGGCACAGGGTCTGGAAATGTGCTGCGTGCACAGGCAAATGTTATCGCTGCAAGAGAATTTAAGCAGAGCCCTTTCCCAGCACAGGATGCTGACACTGAAGCTTTACAATAACATCAGGCATGTACATGTTTTTTCACATACCCTCTGCTTGGACAATTTCTATTGTGAAAAGGACCAGGCAGACATCACTCCTGTTCTAGCATCCTTTGACACGGAGTTGAAAATATTTAAGCCTGTGGGGAGATTGGTGAATGCCTCTTTTGAATATTTTTTCATCTAAATCGTTAGGCACATGAGTAGTGAGGGGAAGAAGTCCTGACAACAGTTGCATGGCATATGTCTTTAACATCTCTTAACTACAGAGAAAGAAGTGACCACAGAAGTTGGTCTGAGGGCCCAGTATGTCAAAGCATTTCCAAAATGCTTGCATTCCCTATTTACACCCCTCTATTTGCATGTGAAAGGCCTGTATTTGTGGATGTCAAGATTTCACTAAGGGTCAGACTGAGCTGAAACCCTGAGATTCAAACACTTCAGAAGGCCTGAGAAGGCTGGTTTTCACGGCTCTGGTTTATGTCATTGTTGGAGATAAGAAAGTGAGATGATTCAGTGCAGAAATAAATCCCTCCGGGGTTGGTATGTGCTTTGGTTTTGGCCACTTCTGTCAGATGGCATTGTCTGGTTGTCTTACTTGGCTGGTAAAGCTTCATACACATTTTGCTCTCATTTGAAATGGAGCTTACTCTGCTCTTGATCAGGATACTTCAGTTTCCTAGAGAGCTGTTTTACAGAACTGCTCTAGGGCACCTTTCAGCATGATCAGCCGTGTCCAGGAATGGGGTGGCAACTGAAACAGCATGCCAGGAAAGCAAGGGAAAACATGAGAAGAATGTTCTTGGTGTCACAGTGGCTACTGCACTTCTAAACTTGGCTTATGCTCCCTCATCCAAGGCAGGGGAAACTGCTGCTGTAAGTATAGCCCTTCCTGAGCAACTGGGGGTGCCATGGACCTCCATGCCCCCATCAGTGGGTAGCTCTGATTCTGCTGCCTGCATGGCCATCCCTACTATCAATCCTCCACCATCCAGGCTCCTTTGTATCCTCAGCAACTGGCTGCAGCAGGGTGGAGTGTCAGAGCTACTGTGAAACTACATTTCCCTATCCAGTAGTGAGGCTGCAAGAATTTGTCCTCATTCCTGGGACAGTAAAGTTTGATCTTGTCTGTGCTGTCGTGAATCCTTGGTCTTCCCCTGAGGACTGCTCTTACAGAGCGCAGAATGAGACTATTATTACATTACCACTCAGAGTGGGCTTGCCAACATAATTATTTCCTATTAGAAGTGCCTGCATCGTTGCAATTTCAGAGTATTGAATTTGCATTACACAAAACTATAGGCAAAGATCTTAGCTGATGTAACCTGCACCACTTTGCTGAAAGCATTTGTAGTAGGTATGGCTCTGGCTCTTTGTATGTACGTATCTGTGTATGTAGATCCAACACAGAAATGTTACAGAATACATGACATCAGTAGGAAAAATCCTGCTTTATATTCATTTTGGTGCTTCTATGATAGAAATTACACAAGGAGAATGAGTTTGATTTTTCAGATAAAGAATGGAAATTGGTCAGTTTTGCCTTTTAGTAGAATTAAACCTTGAATTATGTACCATAAGTCTTCAAATAAAACACTGCAATTACCTATCTATTCACTTCTCTGTTGAGAGGCTTTTTGTCAGGGAATGTGTATGCAGAATGGGAAGGAAAATAAAAATCAGATTTAAACAAAACTAAAAGGCATTTTCTCAGCTGGAGGTTAGAAAAAAGTGATTCCATAAATGCAGAATTTTGTGAGAAGTCCTTGATGGTATCTGGAATAACACAACATACAGCATAACATAATAATGAAAAGAGAAAATAAAAAAAAAACAACCACCAACCCCTGCTTTAAACTTATTTGATTCAATGCATGTACATTTTTCTTTTTGGTATTGTTTCTGTTCTACACAAAGTGTATTTTAAAGACTACTTAGATGTTTAACTGCATTGAGATCATGCATTATACAATTTGTCCTTTACAAAAGAGAGCATACCTGCCAGGAGCACATAATTTAATAAAGAAAATAACATTATAACTAGGTTTTGATGACACTATAATCAGGAAACACAGGCGAGGGGTCAGCCAGCCAGATTGTTTCTACTGGGTATTTGAGAACTGTGGGCTGCTGTTATTTTCAGCTGCACCGTAATTGTATTTTATTGTGGCGCATAAATCAAGGTTTTAAAGGGAAGATATATATATATCTATATCTCTAGGTATAGATATATATTTCATATCTAAAAGCTACAGATGTTGGCAGGAGAATTGCTTGTTGCCAAAACTAGCTGGAAGTATATTTAGTCCAAGAGAAAATGATCAGGTTTATAGCTCAGAGGTTGAAAAAACACCCCTATGACAATTATGCTCCGTTTAACATCGGTGCAGGTTCTTCTGTGCTTTCCTGTCCTCACTTCATTCTTCTTTACATTATTTTCTTGTTATTGTGTCCTGCAGGGAATGGGTCTTTACAGGCTGTTCAGTCTCTGAATGGGTTCAATCCCTCACTTCTGCGGAGACCACTGAGAAGGGTGTCACTTGTGAAGGCAGTTTTGTGGGGAGACAACTCACTAATAAGACCCGTACTCAGACAACCAGCCTGCTCCTGCAGGCCTCCGAGCAGCTATTAGAAGCTAATTGTAATGCTTATTAAAGACAGCTTAGCAGGGATGCGAAAATGGCAGGCAGAGCTTTGCTATTATCTACACCAGCTCTCAGCCCTCTTAGCAGCTCTGCTCTCTGGGTCTATTCAGGGGCAGAGATGCTGCTTTTCTAAAAGGGGCGGGGGCGCGGTGGGGAGATCCCAAACCCATATAACTTGGCGGTTCTGAAAAATCATCCCAGCCTGGGAAGGCTGATGGAGACTCTTTCAATTGCACTTGCATCGCGTGCCAGTTTTTTGGTGGAAGGCTGTCTGCAGGACCACTAAACGTATCGTACCTTTTTCACAGTCAGCAGGTGAGCATGACATAGGTGTTTCTGAGGAAAACTGATGCACAGATGTTCCTAAGATCCTTTATTAGTGGTGATAATAAAATAAACAGACACCCAGAAAAGTACAACTTGAATTAAACATCCCCATTTAAGCTTTTCAGTGTCATCTCTTACCATTTGCAATGTCTCCTTCCCACCTTCCTCCCACCTCTTTCGGGTTTTTCCTGCAAAAACTAAGCAAGTATGGTATGGAAATCAGGGACACAACACATGTCAAACTCAGCATGCCATATCCTTAAACTCCCTGTCAGAGTAAAAATTCAGTTTGAGGCTTTGCATCCTGTTATTCCTCGTGCAAACTGCCACTGAAGGCAAGCACTTTGCCTGTGGTAAATGCTCTTGTTCAGAGCAGATGTTTCCCTCAATTAGCATTTATTCAACTATTTAGCAAGTACATTCTATTAAAATATTTTAATTTATGCATAAATTATGTTATTAAATTTACAAATTCTTTTTATAAAACACATCCTATAGTTTCAAGCTAATAATTTTCTATCAGTAACAGTTATCAGGGACCAGAGAGTATTCCTCTAAAAAGAAGTCTTTGCATTATGTTTTCCACCAGTGAGACATTTACTTCTTTCATGTATTCCTCATAGCATGATGATGGCATTTTTTTATATCCTCCACATAAAGATACTTAATGTTTAAGACACTTGACAGGTTTTTGAAAACATGGAGATGCAGATTTGAGTTTTCAAAGTTCTGTACATATGTAATAACTCTTTTGTTCTTATTCTATTAGCTGTCCTCCTTCCAAAATCATGGATAGACAAGACAGTCTTTTCTCCTTATCTTTCCATCTGTTCAGACTGTTTTCACACACTCTGCCAGTGCAATTCTGCCCTAATGTTACTTTTCCCCTAAGTATTGACTTAAATGGATAGCATAGCTTAAGAAGTCCATATGCAGGTCAGCATTATTTCTGAAAACATTTTCATCTGTCGATTAAAATTAGCTATAGCACAGGCTAATACAGTTTTCTCCTGGGAGACTGAATAGCTCCTGTGCTTGATAATGAAATGCAGGTTTTTTTGCATCTAGGTTGTCGGCAGGAATCCAGCTCAGGTTACTAGTGACCGACAGTTGCTACCATCTACTGGCTGTTTGCAGTCCTCTGTGAAACAACGGGGCACCCCGGTTCCTTCGCATCGCGGAAAGGTGGGGTCTGTCTTGTTGGCAATCTGACCAGAATCTTGTTGGGATTGGCAGCTGACAAGAGGAGTAGCACTTTCACACGTCTTTTTAGCAGGTCTTTGGGTTCAAGAAAATGTGATTTTTTTTCTCTTGCTATATAATATAATGCTAGTTGTTTACTTCAGACAACTGTGTTTAGGAGTGTGCCAGCTAATTGCTGCTGAACTGCAATTTTATGCAGAGCAGTCCTTGTGTACCTTGGATATTAACATTCAATGTCCCATCGGTTAGTGTGTGTTTATCTGTATATTTGTAATGGTCTTTCTCAGTGCTGGCAAAACTACAAGGCTTTGTGGGTAAAAAAATAACATCTTTTATCAAGGTTAGAACTGAAAGACTGTAAGTTAGCTATGAAGATCCTAAAGTGCCTAGGCAGTAAGGCAGATAATCTCCTTTTTTCCATAAACAATAAACATATTCACTTCATAATGAACATAGAGTAAAAAAGGTTCATTGCCACAACACTGTCCGTTTCAGGTTTTTCAGAAGATTTCATGCAATTTAATTTAACTATTTTTTTTTCAGTTCGTTTGTAGTAATATGCATAGCTTGACTACTTTTAAAAAATTGGTCTAATCTGGATACATGCATGTTTATTCTTCATGCTTATGATTTTGGGGATAAACATTGGCTATTAATAATAATAACATACATGGGTTATTGTACTAACCCCAACTCTTCCTTCTTTCTTGCTTTCCTTTGTTTCCTAGCTCTCTTAATACTGGAGTTCAACAGCATTTGGCTTTTTCTTTCACATCTCCTACATGGAGCCTCCCTGGTCCCCAAAGGGGAACAGCTTTGACTAGTTGCCCAATCCTTGTCAGCTACTGTTGAAAGAAAGGTTTCTAAAGTAGACTAGCGAGTGACAGTACACTGGCAGTGTGTTTGCAGAATGTAATAGATTATAGATCTACCCATCACCTAAAGGGAAGTCACAGAGGCAGCAACGGCAGAATGACAGTAGAGTTTGCAGAAGCCAAAATTCTACATAGCAGTGAATGTTCCCAAAAGCAGTGAACTCCAGCAAGAGGGAAAGTAACCTCAGATTTCTTGTAAATTTGGGTCACAAACGAAACCAACATGAACCTTGTAAATAACCGGAGTGTCACTGTTGATTTGATGTTACGAATGATGATATTTCCCTGTATCTACCTGGCCATGAGCAGTTTGTTAATAATGTAGGAACTCTAGTGCAGCAAAACACTGACAATATTCACTGCCATAATGGAAGAAATAATCTCTCCTTGACAAAAGTATTAGGTGGAATTCTCTGGCTTCTCCTCTGTAGGAGGTGAAACTAATTATTTGACATGTTTTTATTTGGCCTGAACCTCCATGGAATCTATGGATAATATCCTCTCTGTTTCATCTGTTTCATCTCTCCAGGTTTAAATTAACACATACAGATCATGGTGGGAACTGTTGTGGAGTTGAGGTATTTGTTATCTATGCAGTGACTTCCAATTTATGCAGTTTAATAGTAGGGTAAGAAGATGAAGGGGAACTATGTCCTCCTGGTAACTGGATCATAAACTGAAATACTTTTTAAAATAGTTGAAGATGAAAAATTATAGTGAACAAGTAATTTTTACTGAGCATTGGAATTATTTGCTTTATTAGTTACTCTTAACTGTGTGGTAAGCTAAGTGGTGTGGTCACCACATAAGTGGTCAGCACTGAGCAATCTCTAGGATGATCTTCATTACTAGTTCTGTATAGAGCTATTTAAGTGACTGGGACTTCAGTGTCTGTATCCATAGCACTCTAACACAGCTGACCCTGGAAGTGTACCACCCTATTTTCCCCTTTACAAGGACACATTACAGCCTAGCTGCCCACTAGCTGTGCTGAGCGGTGTAGTAACCCAGAATTCCTCCTGCTATTCTGAACTAAGGCTTGCAGACTTGTTAAATGGTGGACAGATTTGATCCTGTGTCTGCTCTGACTGCAGCAGTCTGATCAATAAGACGGGATTCAGCTCCAGGTAAAGATGCCTGAATGTAGGTGTCTAAATGAAAGTATTTGCTATAATCATACCAAAGCCCTACTGCAGGTTTTCAGCATTATCTGAGTCACTTTCTAGGCACTGCTGAATGTACAGACTGGCAACTGACCTCAGATGCCCACACATGGCCTCAGTGATGTTTCAGATTCTCTGAAATATCCTCCCTGATTTCACTTGCCACTATGGAAAGTTACTGCTCTGTTGTAGGTCTTCTGTCATATCTGTCATCTCCACATGATGGTCTTTCACACTACAGGGCATCTTAAATATAACTCCATGTGTATGTGTGTGGAGCTGAATTGAGTCAGGATCTCCAGTGGCTATGTTGGGAGCTTATATATACAGGTCACATGTAAAACATCTGATGTACCTAAACATTAGAGTCTCCTGACATTAGAGATGCCTTAGGATGCTCCACCTGACTGTCCTAGATACTGTAGCCTGCCTGAAATGGTGCTGCATGTTTTTGTTTAGTTAACTGAATCCTGCTCCTAAATTTAGATGTCTTGGTCTCAGACTGAGTCTTACCCTGGCGGTTTGATACAGGTGCCTGAAACACAGGCTTTCTTCCATGTTCAGTACCCATGGGTACCCCTGACATCTGCAGAGGTATAACAGGTATGCCACAGGATTTATAGGCCTGAGCAGCGTTGGAGTGGCAGCTGGAGAGATACCCTTAATGTCTCATGGAGAATAAGGACAGTGCTGCACTACTGGGTCTGGCTGCGGTATCTTCTGAGCAGTCTGGGTTATATGTGCATCCTGCCTGTGTCCCAGACAGAGCCAGGGTGGCTGGAGCCCTGTGAGAGACTATGTAGGTGCACATGTGTGTGTGTACGGGTGATTTATCTGGGTCACCTGCTTCACTTCAAAGGGAATATTCTACTGTTTAGACTCTGGGAGGTCAGATGTGCTTCATTCCCTTCAGAGACTAAGCTGGTTCACTAGGTTAGGCACTGAACCATCAGGGATGCCAGCACTGCTAATGGAAGTGCTGCTTTGTTTTTTATTTTTTTATTTCTTTGATGGATTTCATTTTTCCTGAGCCTGGCTGACTAGGATGAGCAAATTAGGTAAGATAGAAATGGTTATGGAAATATCAGGAGAGCTAGATAAAAATGGTGCCTGAATCATCTGTTCGAGGCATTTTTTTCCTATTTACTATATGGTCATCAGTTAAAAGCCATACTTGACCTGTCACTCTGTGTCCATTTCCAGACAAAATTGGTAGCTCATTGTGTCTTTTGAAATCTATTTGGACAGAGGATTGAAACAATTTTTTTTCTTTGATGAGGGGCTTGTCACACTTACTCATGTCTTTGTCATTCCAAGCAAGGTTTCTGCAACATGTTCTGCTTTAAAAGGATTTATAAATATCTACTAGAAAGAGAAGTGAGCAGCTCATCTCCTTTTTAAAGTGGTCACCAAATACTATTCCAATGTTGCTTGCCCTGCATTTCGCTCTCCCTTCCAGTTTGCTGCCAGCTGAAGCTCAGAGAGTTACTTCTGACCTTGCAAGCCCCATGGATACAACAGCTTGAGAGAGAAGTCTTGTGAAAAATCCTGATGGAATGGAAAGTTGTAACTGAGAACATATTTATTTGTGAGGAGGAAAAGAAAAGTTTTTGTTTTTCTTGACAAAACCTGTGATTTTGGCTGGGGTGCGTGTATGTGTAAAACAGGGAAATTACCCATAAATAGTTTTTTTGACAATGGAGGCATCCTGCCTATGTACAAATGCTAGGTCAGCTTGATAATGGGAATTTGCGATGCATACAAGTGTTCAGCTACAAAATACATTTTGAGGATATGGTTTAGTTCTCTGATGTGCTTTGCTTCCACTGTTGTAATTAAATCCTAGTTGGTAATAGGAAAAATTCTTGCACCTAGTGTATAAATAACAACAGAGCTATATCAAACCTGAATGACTGCCAGTAAAGGCAAAGCATCACTGGACAAAGCAATATTTCAATTCTGCACTTCAAGAGCGGTAGCCAAGTGACAGATTACTTGGTAGAAAGTGGTTTTCGCCAGGTGAAACTTAAGGGGAAATTTCCCACAAAGTTGAGATCAGAAGGGCTAACAGACAAAAACGACAGCCTGTGAAGGGACACAAGAAGTGGGGAGACATGTTTCATAGCAAAGGTGCCAAGGACAAAGTAATTTGGCTGTGGGAGTGGAGGTGTGAGTCAGAGAGACTACCTATGAAAAGAGAAAGGTGCAATTCTGAGCAGATGTGAAGCTGAACCCTCAAAGATCAGGACTGTTGTGGCAGAAAAATACACAGATATGGCGTTTCTTTTATCTGTAACTGTCTGACACACCCTTTTCCTTCAGGAAATCATGTTGATGGGAAATTTTCAACAAGTTCTGCCTGGTTAATTCAAGAGAGAGGAACACTGGCACCTTCTGTGCCTGTCATTATGCCCAGTCTTCTACCACTTTAGGCTGTGATGCCAGAGAAGTCTGCTCAGAAATATGTGAACTCGTTTCCTCTGTACATCTTGACTATGAATATTGCATTTCGAATGACTTTACTGGAATACCTCTAAAAGAAATCTAAAAGAAATTACTCTCCCTATGACACACATATCATCTGCCCAGTTAAGGATACTATGCAAAAGATGCTTGTATATAGTATTTGTTCTTGCAAGTACTGCTCAGGCAGTTGTTGCTCTCCATAAACTATTTTGTATGCTCCTCCATTGCAGCAATATTATGTTCAGATAGTATGGTGCTGAGTGTCAGGTTTAAACGTACAAATAAGCAAATTAATAATCCTTGGTTATTATAAAATTCTGCCTTTAGTTCTCCACTGGGGGCGGGGGGGGGGGGGGGGGGGGAGGGGGGAAGGTTCACAGAGTTCTTTACAGAGTAAAAAATGCCTGTATATTTTATGAGAAAACATTTTCCACTTTAAAAACATTAAAAAAATAAACACTTGCATTAAACCTGGCTTAAGGTTTATTACATATGACAGTCTTTAAAAGAGGAATATATCTGGAGGTTTTCATGACTTCATAAAAATACCTAAGTTACACATGCTGAAAGTGCTGCACGTTAGATACTCTTGTCTTGGAATGTAATTGCCTTAAAGGTATAAAGGAGGCTGAGACTAATAATTCCCCCAGCGTGTCTGTTCTCCATTTCTGTTCCACAGAGGAAGCTAGAAGGATGTGGTATCATCAAAGAAGCATGTGTTGGGAGAGGGAAGAGCTAATCCTTAAACAGTTGTGCCCTGCATCTCAACTAAGGAATGAAAACCTTGCTAAAGGATTTCCTGAAATCTTACATGCACTATATCCCTTAACCTATTAAATGCTATAATTGTTGCACTAAGATAAGAGATGCTTCCAAAATAATCCATGCTGGGTGGCCCTAGGTAACAAACTATTTATTAATATCCCAGACTTGTGCCATGCAGTGATAGTGATGGAAATTTGGCAAACCAGCTCTACTTCTGTCAGATGAGGGAAACAGCCACTTCACTCAAGACTGGATGACAGATAGATGTAGAGATCATTGTACTAGGGAAATTTGAAGGGATGGCTTATGATTAGGATGATGACTGAGAAAGATGACAAGAAAAAGAGAAGAGGGTATTGAGTATCTTCTCATCCAGACAGTTTTACAGACATAAATATGTCTGAAACCTCTTTCTCTTACGATCCATATTGACAATATGGATTGGCTGCAAAATATTGTTAATTTAGATTATTAACATTTGGCACCGGTTTTGAGTTTGTGCAAATTATTTGGGGTGGTGGACTGGTTTCAAAGAATCTCTGCAATCTGTTTTACACGGGCTGGTATGATTTTTCATACTGTGTAAATGGGAGAAGTGTGAGATGATAGAACTGAAATAACTTAAGTGGAACGAGTAGAAAACTTGGGTGATAACTAGTATTTATTTTTGTGACTAGTTAAGTTCTTCGGAAAATATGCTCTTTAGTTGTCCTAAAATCCTGAAGTTGGCCAGACTCTTTTCAGTGGTGCCCAGAAACAGGGCAAGGGGCAACAGACACAAACTGTAACACAGGAGGTTCCATCTAAATATGAGAAAAAACTTGTTTACTTTGAGGGTGACAGAGCCCTGGAACAAGCTGCCCAGAGAGGTTGTGGACTCTCCTTCTCTGCAGACACTCAAAACCCACCTGGATGTGATTCTGTGCAACATGTTCTAGGTGAACCTGCTTTAGCAAGGGGTTGGATTATTAGGGGTCTTCAAACTATGGCCCGCAAGCCGGATACGGCCCCCCAGGGTCCTCAATCCAGCCCCCGGTATTTACAGACCGCCCCCGCCGCCCCCCCACTGGGGGTTGGGGGGGGAAACCAAGCAGCCACAGATGACTGCCTGCCACTGCATCTGTACGCCAGTCCCCTGGTTAAAAAGTTTGAAGACCCCTGGATTAGATGATCTCCAGAGGTCCCTTACAACACCAACCATTCTGTGATTCTGTGAAAACTAGTCATAAATGTGGGTTAACAGTGAAAATCTGGCAGAATAATGCAGGAGGAAGAATAATGTGGGAGGTTTCATTCAGGAAACAACTTTTACTCAGCAGTATAGGGGAGTGCAGCATTTGCTCAAGTTCTGGGAAGTTTGGGGCTGACTACTTCAGCTGTACTGAAACAATTTTCATTTCTCCTGGTCTACCCAGGGAAGGTCCCCCCTGTTAAGCTACCCAGGGCTAGGTAGTTCTCTGCTGTGGATAATGTCTCATTTTTATATCATCACCCAAGCATTCAAGTGCTGCAACTCTTAGGACAGAGGATGACTGCTCCATGTAGGAAACACTGTCAGTTGGTGATGGGGTTCTTCAGTGAAGACATAGAGCCTTGGATCATTTGTCTGTAATAAATTGGTCAGAATGTGGCCTTGAGCTTGTGTGCCCGGCTGGTTAGATAGCCCTGACCTATTTTGGTTTTGGGGACACATGTGCTATTGAGTGTCCTTCCTAGAGCTGTTCCACTTTATGAAGCAGACATTAAGATGGATGTTCTGCTAACAACACATGGAGCAACGTTGCAAGTCATGCTCTCAACCCAAGCCTGATGCTTAAATCCAGGATTGCAAAATCCAGTGCCCTGTTCTACTAACAGGTAAGAGGGGAAATAATGTCACTAGTAAGTTTTGTGAATTTGTCTCTCTCGCTTCAGGAGGCAAAGGGTTGTTTGCTTTTTTTTTTTGTGTCCAAAACACTCTTATTCTTTGTTGAGTGGAATATTTTCACAGTGGAATATAATACTATGCACTAAAAAAATGTTTTCATTTAATTTTTTCTTCTTCTAGAGATGAAGAGCTGAAAGGCATTCTGAAGGGTCTGAAATGAGGCTTGCTTTCTTTTGTTTTCTTTGTTGGCTGACCTGAGAAATCAATTACACTGCCTCATTGTGGGGGATGCCCCAGCTCTGAGCAGTGAGGGGATATAGGCGAGAAGTCCCAGTGAAGAAAAGTCACTAGTACATATTAACTGCTGTGAAAATCCCACCATGCTTGAGGTCAATGGTGTTGTCACACTTCCTTTGTGAAACACTTCTTCACATGCTTTCTCTTCATGCTTCACTCTTGCCACTTGGACCTGTGCTGAGTTTTACCAAAAGAAACTAGATCAGAGGATCTAAATATTACAGACAATAACACACCGCTACACAAAAGCTTTATGAATGTCTTGGTGACAGGGCTGCTTGGCAGGGAAAGGGAGCAGAGGGTGGTGGCAAGGCAGGCAGGGGCAGCGTCCTCCCCTTCAAGGGCACTGTACCACTGTGCCCCAGGAAGACCAGCAGAGCAGTGACAGGGACGGAGGGTTGTCCAAGAGCCCAGTGATGACTAGAGATGTTCTCAGTGACAAGGCAGGTCTGAGATCAAGCCAGTCTACGCAGGCACTTCAGGGCCACTGGTGTACTCAGAACCTTGAAACTTAGAGCAGCTTTGTGTCATGGTAGACCGGGCTTGTGAACAAAGTTTATGACCATCAATACATTGAGCTGGGTCCCTAAGATGGCCAGTTTACAAAAACTGAAAATTGTGAATGAAGTTAGTGAAAGAAAACATTTAAATATAAAGATGTATATGAGAACTGCAGGTTTTTAGTGAATGCTTCCATAGATGTTCCTTTCCACCCTGCCAAATCAAGAAGTTCTGCCAGATAGAAAAAGACATCAATATATTTTAGATATTATCAAAATGAATGAGAAATAGAGAAGTTGATAAACACATATATAAATTAGCAAAGGAAACACTCAGACAAATGAAAAACTAAGTTAAGGGTGTTTGTGAAAGATCTAGATGTACAGCAGCAAAGAAATAAAAATAGTAACATTACTGATTATGATTCAAAAAAGTAGCCATATATGATCATAATTATTTTTCTTACTTACACAGTCCGGATGATGCATTAGTATCAGATAGTGAAAGACTATAGCTTAAACAGGAGAAGCCAGATGTTGTTAGATATTAAGTGTTTGGCCCTCATTTTGTACTCCACAATCCCCAGGTGGACACATGAGTTCCCTTCTCTGTGTGAGGGAAGCAAAGTGCCTTGGGCTGAAATCCAAACTTGCCCATGGACTGACTGAGTGGGAGAACACTGAGCAAAGAGAGATGAATGAACTCCTGCCCTTCCTCATGCTCATGCAGCAAAACCGCAGATTTCAGGGGATTACCCTGTGCTCGCTTTGCAGTGAACTGACCTGGAATCATGCAGCTGTAAAAACCTTGTTCTTGTGTTGGGAGGAAAAAAACCCAGCAACCCACAGTCAGAAGATGTACTATCTCTGGCAGTTTTCTACATAATAATGTAGTGGTTAGAGCACTCACTTTGGAGAAAGGGATTTTTTCAGAGCTCTCCTCAGCATGACAGAGTCCTACTCACACCTTCCATCATTCTGGAGTGTAATCTGAGCTGCCAATTATGATGAATTGCCTCCAATAATGTTTGTGAATTCACAATCAGTGACTAAACACCATTTAAACACAGCCTGGGTGTAAATGAAGAAGAAAGTAGTCCTAGAGCAGGTTAGAGCACAGAGCTCCCTCTGAATGCAGGTGAGCTACCTACCAGCTGGGTTACTGAGTTTATGTCTCATCTTGTTCCCTTTTCCTCTTGTCCACCTTCCATAAAGGTTTCATTTCTTTCTGAACTCTACAGGGTGAAGAGATCCCACTCCTCAGGATACCTACCCAGCATTCTGACAAGTTTGTATTCTGGAGCTAGGACATTTTAAGGATGGCAGGAGATGTGGCCTTGACATTAATGAATAAATCTGTGCTGAATTCTTTGCCTGCATAAAATCCCCAGGGGGGTGTTTCCAAGCTGGTTGGAAGCAATGCCCATCCAGGTACTTAGGATTGCACCAGAGCACAGTGGAGAAGACAGCTGGAATGTGCTCCAGGAGTCAACAGTCTCCTTGCTCTCCATCCCAGTAATGGTGTGGGTCTCAGCAGAGATATGAGGGTGGTGTGAGCAGGCAACCAGCCTCTGAGATGAAGGGAAGACAAATCCTAATTTGCAGTTGCTTCTGTTGTGGCTGCACATGTAGCAAGTGGAATTCTTTGTCCCTCTCCTCTCTCCCCGTAGACTTGCCTGTTCCTCAGTGCTGGTGAGTGCAGACCTGACAGCCTCCTGGTGATGGTGGCAGGGCTGGAGGGGAGGTAGCAAGGACCTCTGGGGATGTGTGGGGAACAGCTGTGGCAGATAGCAGTTAAAGGGGGCTGTGGAAAGGGTGACGGTCCCCACAAGCTGGATGCAGTTGTTAGCTGAACTCCAGGTACCTGGTAAATGTAAATGGCCAATTTTGGTTGTTTTTCTGACTGCAGTTTTCATGTAGACACTTTGGATGTGCTTAAGCCATCATATGTGCCCAGCCCATAATGAAATGTTTTCTGTTCTTCCAGTAACTAAGAATGGGGTACAGGGGGGGGATGAGCATGAACGACTTAGAACAACCTCAGGGTTCTTGGTATGGCCACAGATGGGGAGAAAGAAAGATGAATTAGAGCCACCATTTGCTAGGCCGCTTCTCCTATCATCTGTTTTTTTTGTGTGCTAGTTCCAGCTAGCTTCAAACATTCAAGGACCCCATGACCACTGAGTTTTTTTGTAGTAAATCCTCTTACCTAGTGACCACATTCACCTGGGCCGGGCTTGGTGTCTCCTGTAGACAACATGAGGACTCTGGCATAGCTCAATTTAGCTTGGGGAAGATGATGCAGGTTTTTTTTTATTTAGGCCACACTGGAATTAGGAAGCGTAGCACTATCTGCTCTTGGTGAAGCAGCACACAGTGGATCCCATGGCACACATCCAAGGAGTCAGACATGACTCACCTTCCTATACAAATACTTCATTATACATTGTGTCATGTGGTCTCCTAATGATGTTCTCTCATGCCTCTACCATGTAATTGGCCCATTACTTTAGCCCTGTGCTCAGCATGCACTCAGATGCCAGTCATTACCAGTACCATGTGTTCAGTTTGAACTATATATCTTTGAGTGCTATATTTGGTTGTTTTCTGGTCCCTAGGCACTATTTATGCAATACCACATATGTTTTGTGGAGCCCTCTGATGAAATGCAGACATACTTCTTGTTAGGCTATTTTCTAGCTGCTAATCAGTAGCAGTTCTCAGATGCCTTTTGGTGGAAGTTACAATAATCGGGCTTCCTGGTTTTTGGGTCTGTATGGTCTATGACTTTACCCTTCAATGATGCTGGCCCTTGGCCTGCTGAGGGAATCTGGGCCCGTGAATGAAAAATAGGGTGAGGCTGCAACAGATAGTTTGATGATTGTAATCTTTAATAAGGGTTTTATGAATTGACTAGTGCTTCACGAGCATACAGTAAGTGTTCTAATGAATCGAAACCAAATATTTACGGGAGATGAGCAATTAGATGTGAGCAAATAGAAAAAAACTATTAAACCATCTGGATGGTTCAAAGAATTGGTAATTTTCAGATAAAACATTGAAGGGTTAAGGACACCAGGTAAAATCTGACCCTTGTTAATGGTGATTAGATGTTACTACCACCTGATTGCTACCTGGGAGACAGGTGAAATGACTCAGGGATTGCTTTTGTGCTTATGGCTAAATTTGAAGAAAAGATTTTCACATTCTTGTTATCTTTCCCATAGGTCCCCAGCAGAAAGAAGAAATTTTAGATTATTTTTTTCTGCATCAGTGTCCTTTCAAATTTAAGTTGGGATGTGTTAGATGTGGGAAAGCTTGTGTTTCTATAACAAATTATATGTGTATTCTAACAATTAAAAGAGAAGTGGAGATTCCAAAATGGATGATTTTAAGGCAAAGGGGGAAAATCTCATGAAAAAGATTGGAAATCCACAAGAATGTTTTATATGGAGCATAGACAGACATGGAAGGTTAAAAAAAAGAATAGACCACTAACTGAAACCTGCTTATAAGAAATCTTTGGCAGCAGAAGAAAATTACTTGAAATATTTGAACCCTCAGCAATTAAGAAACCAAGTCCTCAAACAAGTAAGAAACTGAAAGAAGCAGGAATTACACAATCAAGTTTTGCCTGAATTAGAAAGAAATTAAATTAAAGTGGCTGGAGGTTGACTCTCACTTTGCATAATGTGATGTTTACCATTGTCACAGCTGAGAACAAATTTCAGTCAGACAGCTGCATTCAGCTACAGTCAGGCTAACAAGCTGTTAATATATCTTACAGCTAAAAAGCTGCTTATGTGACCCAGTACTACATTTAGCAGGAAGTTACTTTAGTCAAGAGCATCTGAACGTTTCAGAGTGGTGTTATTCTCTCCTCCTTTTGAAACAGCTACTGATTCAGCAGGGTTGTGATTAAGGAAATGAGGAAGGTAACATTGGGGTGCTGGAGTCTACTTTGGTTCCTTGCCCTGTGAAAAGAGCAGTGAGTTTCTGCCTCCAGCTTCTGCTACACAATGAGGTTGCTTGTGTTGTTAAATACATGAAGGAGAAAGAGATGGGTGCTAAGCTGCTTGGAGCAGAGCCTTTGTGCTGTATGCAGCAGTGTAGCACCATGTACTATTTTAGTTTCCTTATGGACTAGGATGTGCTTAGGTCATAGAATCATCAAATCATTTAGGCTGGAAAAGACCTTTGAGATCAAGTCCAACCATTAACCCAGCACTGCCAAGTCCATCACTAAACCATGCCACTAAGCACCACATCTACATGTTTTTTTAAACACCTTCAGGGATGGTGATGCCCAGTCCCTGTGCAGCTTGTTCTGATGCTAGACCACCCTTTTTGTGCAGAATTTTTTCCTAATATCCAATCTAAACATCCTCTGGTGTAACTTGAGGCTGTTTCCTCTTCTCCTATCTCTTGTTATCTGGGAGAAGAGACCGACACCCACCTGCCTACACCCTCCTTTCAGGTAGCTGTAGAGAGCGATAAGGTCTCCTCTTCTCCAGACTAAACAACCCCACTTCCCTCAGCTGCTCCTCATAGCACTTGTTCTCTAAACCCTTCACCAGCTCCGTTGCCCTTCTCTGGACATGCTCCAGCACCTCTACATCCTTCTTGAAGTGAGTGGCCCAAAACTGAACACAGCATTTGAGGTGCGGCCTCACTAGTGCCAGTACAGGGGAGTGATCACTTCCTTAGTCCTGTTGGCCACACTGTTCCTGATACAAGCCAGGATGCTGTTGACCCTCCTGGCCACCTGGGCACACTGCTGGCTTCTATTCATCCAGCTGTCGACCATCACCCCCAGGTCCTTTTCTACCAGGCAGCTTCCCAGCCACTCTGCCCCAAGCCTGTAGCGTTGTGTGGGGTTGTTGTGACCCAAGTGCAGGACCTGGCACTTGTCCTTGTGGAACCTCATACAAATGGCCTTGGCTCATCAGTTCAGCCTGTTCAGATCCCTCTGCAGGGCATTCCTACCCTCAAGCAGCTCAACATTCCCCCTCCCCAGCTTGGTGTCATCTGCCAACTTACTGTGGGTGCACTCAATCCCCTTGTCCAGTTCATCAATAAAGATATTAAACAGGACTGGGATCCTTCATTGGGATTGACCTTGGATCTGGTTTTATCTTACAGCCCTATGTGCTAGGCACCAGCAGAGGACACAGAGAGAACTGGATGCCCAAGAAGAGACTGAAGAAGCCAGAAAACGTGGTGAGGAACTGCCTGAGTGAGCCATGTGGGGCTGCCTCCTGCTGGAAGAACACCAATTTTCACTCCATCACGTAGTGGTAAGACACTTTCTGTATTTAAGTGCCTTGTGCACAGTAGTCTTTCTTGGAAAAGCAAGCAGCAGTCTGACATGTGACAGTTAACCATCTAAAGGCAGTTTCTGCTTGATTGGGAAGGTCTTCAACCCAAGTTTCCCACCCCTCTGATGAATGCTATAACCAGGAGTCTGCAGGTACCAGCAGGTTAGTGTCTCCTCTTGAAGCTGTTCTCTTTGATACAGGCTATTTAAGTATTCGTTGGAGCAGAGACTGTATCAGAGCAGGTCTCCCAGGTGAGTCTTCTAACCACCAAACTACAACATTTCTTTCCCTCTCTCTCTGGCCTAATGAATATTTAAGATATGATAGTGATGACAGCCATAGAAAAGCCCATGAGAAAATTAATTCTGTCTTCATAGAGGATTTGAATAGTGTGCCGTAAATAAAGCATTTGGACCACATACTGAATGTGGAGGATAAAAGAAAGTGTTGAATAGCTTACTCATTAAGTGAGCACCATCCAGCAGGAGTACAGAATGAGGCAAGAACTGTGTGGAAAAAATAGTATGTCATCAAGTAATTAAAGACTGTGGTACAATGCATATGTATAAGGGGCTGAATTGATGTTTTCAGGAAATCTTAATTTTGGCATTTACTAGCACTGGAGTGCTTGACTTTGCAATCTGAACAATATTCTTTTAGTGTCTCTTTTTGTCTAGATATGCTTGACATAAAAAGGAACTGAGGGAGCCTCACAAAGCCTTAAAAAGCCTATTCCTTTTTCCCTCTACCACAATTGCCTCTGAATAAGAAATTATGGTAGCTGGCTGAGAATCATAGTCAAAGAGTGAAAACTTAGTGTAGTTGATAATTATTAACATTGCATTTCCTCTGTAGGAATTATTTTCCTCATTTTCATTCCAAGCATTCTCTGCTTCATAACTTTTCAGACTAACATGTAATGAATGCTACCAACAGGAGGTTTTACAAAAATCTCTACCACTACAGCCAAAGTTAAAAAGGGAGGGGGCAGGGACATTTAAAGGGTAAGGTTTCAAAGAGGCAGTTAGAATAGATGGCTAAATAATAAAAAGTAATGAAGATGGCAAATTTTGCCTGCTGTTCTGATGATGAATCTGCCCATGAGCAGATTGGAATATTTTAAAAACATATTCGTTATTCAAAATCATTTGTCAAGGGTCAAATTCTTTCCTGGTTACTCATATTGAAGCAAGAAAAACCTGTCTGTGGAACAAGCTGCTGCTGTGTGTGAATAGACATGAGGAAATCTGTTCCCAATTAATTTATGGAAATAATTCTCCATTTCATAAGCAACTCCTTGTGTGTGTTTGTTATTCAGAATGTGAATGGCTTTGAGCTTGTAAGTAATGTGGCATGTTACAATGTGTCACAACACATTGAACTGGGTTTCTTGTACAAATATTTGGCTATATTCTGCTATAATTTTATTTCTGTGATTGTTTTCTGATATTCATAGATAGCTGTCCTTCTCAACAGTTTTCCTCCTTCTGCCGGAAACATTTTCCTTCAAATAATCAGAGAAAGTAAACACAATAAGAGCTGAAGTGAATTCATGTTACCATCTACAAGAACATGTGTGATTTGCGGGGGGGGGGGGGGGGGGGCAGTATTTTCCTAGTACCAGTGATTAATGACGGAGGAAAGGATTATGTTTAGTAAAACACATGAGAATACTCAGACAAGAAAACACACACACAATATTCCTAAATTCTCTAATGATTTTATAGTGAAAAGTTAATGGACATATAAAAACTGTGTCTTGTAGATAGCTAAAGCAAATATTACGCTGTATAAGACACTTCTTATATTGATTTGTTGGAAGCCTTTTATATTTTGGTAGGTTGCCAAAGAGTCATTGTGGCACAATATTTCTCTTTGTCTGTAATATACATTTGTTTGCACTTCGGCAAAAATACTTTTAAATGTGACATTTGGGTGAATTGAGACACCCGACCAAATCTCATTAAGAATTCTTGCTGTCCTGTAGGACAGATTTGTAGGACTCCTGTAGGAGTTCTGAGAGACTTCAGAGACTCTTTGAAGTGCAAGAACAACAGAGGCTAAAACTGGTTACTTGTTTTATGTCACTCATACCAAAATGACTAACTCTGGAAGAGCAGAGATGTGTTCGCAGCCTGTGCAAAGCACAGAGCCTACAAGAACCTGTAGACATACTTTGTTTATTAGTTGAGGACTAAGTTTCTCCCCATTTCTTTCAAGACTGACTTGTAAAGGGGGTTGCCACTCAGCCATAACTAGAAGGGAGTTGGTGGGACCTAGTTACAGGTCAGTTTGGGTTTAGCAGTCACACTGGCTACATGAGGACGTTTTGCTGGTTGAAGAGTAGAACGGGTTTTAGTAATTTTGGAATTTCAGGCCACATCATGCAACATGCTTGGGTTTACCACTAACAGGGTACAAGGCAGTGAAGCCCTTTGCTGCCAGACCTGTCAGGGCAGGCTCAGATGTGTGGATTTCAGATGCTTTTGACCTGTACATCAGGATAGCAACAGTGACAATCCTACTGACTGCATCTGCAGGTGGTTATTCCAGGCTCTTCAGGCCAGTGTGCACTGCACTTGGGAACCAATATGGATTTCTAAAACACAATATATTCACATTTAGCCTCTGAAATAACATACTGTAAGCATCTTTTAGGGATTTATTTACCATGATTGTGTCTTTGTGATGGAAAGCTATTTATACAAATATGTTAGCTAACGTCTTAAGCTTGGCACTGCTGAAGACGTAGACCGGGCATCTGAAAGTTTCTTTTTTGTTCAGTTTTGGACTCAGCTGGTTTAATTTAGAGTACTCTCTGAGTCAAGCAGGTTACTGTTGTGTTTTAACTGGGAATAAAGATGCTGATTTTTCAGCCAAGAGGGCCATTTATGACTCTGGCCACCTTGCTATAGAAAGACAGCCAGAGGTCAATCCATGGTCCAAGATTTGTGTGGCACAAAGTGGCTTATGTTCACATGGGGTTGAGGGTTAGCCCTGCTCTAGCAGATTTGTTTTTGAGATAGCCCAAACTAAGCCAGGCTGGACTGAAAAGCCAGGGTTCCCCACGCACTCTTGCTTCCTGATCCTTTAGTGCCAGTGGTGTGGATGTGCCTATTTCAGGACCTAAAAGGTGAAAGACAATAGTGTGCATTAACACCCATGGATTCACTTGAAAAGACTGAGTCAGGCAGTAGGTTTTGAGTGTTGCCTCTCACCTCTTTTGCATCCCTGCCTTGCATAAGCAGGGTTCAAGAAAGGGGCCTGTTATTTTTGTGTTCATGAGGCGTATAGATAAGCACTTCAATTTCGAGTCACAGATACCCTGAATAAATTAATGAACTGCAGTGGGAAATGAAGAATATTCTTCTTTATTGTAATGACTAGTTCCAGTAGAAACTGAAACTTACTTTTATTCAGAGAGTAGGTCAAGTAAAAGCAAAGAAAAATCAGTTTTCTCCTACAATAATGGCAGCCCTAACAAAGGGAGAATGTCTTTGATGTGAAAAGATATCTCAGGATCACAGAGTGAGGTTGGAGGGGACCTCTAGAGGTCATTGGGTCCAACCCCCCTGCTCAAGCAGGACCACCCTAGAGCCAGTTGCCCAGGCCTATGTTCAGACAGCTTTCGTATACCTCCACAAAGGGAGACTCCACAATCTACCTGGGCAACCCATGCCAATGCTGTCACCTTCACAGTGAAAAAATGTTTCCTGATGTTTAGGAGAACCCTCCTGTGTTTCAATTTGTGTCCTTTGACTCTTGTTATGTCACTGGGAACCACTGAAATGAATCTGGCTTCATCCTCTTTGCGCCCTCTCTTCAGACATCTATATTCCTTGATAAGATCCCCCTGAGCCTTCTCTTCTCCAGTCCAAACAGCCCCATCTCTCTCAGCCTCTCCTCATACATGAGGTGCTACAGTCCCTTAATCATCCTTGTGGCCCATCACTGGACTCTCCTTACCAGTGTGTCCATGTCTTTCTTGTACTGAGGAGCCCAGAACTGGACATGGTGCTTCAGGTGTGGCTTCCTTAGTTCTGAGTAGAGGGGATCACCTCCCTCCACCTGCTGGCAATACTTGTAATCTGTGTAATGCAGCCCAGGAAGTCATTAGCATTCTTTGTGCCAAGAGCACGTTTCTGGCTGATGCTCAACTTGGTGTCCACAAGGACTACCAGGACCTTTTCTGCAAATCTGCTTTCCACCTGAGTGGCTCCCAGGATGTATTTGTGCCTGGAGTTGTTCCTCCCCAGATGCAGGAATTTGCACTTCTTGTTGAACTTCATGAGGTTCCTATCAGACCATTTCTCCAGCCTGTTGAGGTCCCTCTGGATGGCAGCATGACCTTCTGGCATATTAGCCACTCTGGTTTTGTGTCAACAAGAAACTTGCTGAGGGTACACTCTGCCTCATCATTCCCATCACTGATGAAGATGTTGAACAGGATTGGAGCCAGTACTGACCCCTGGGGTACACAGCTAGATGGCTAGACTGACTGGACTTTGTATCACTGATCACCACCCTCTGGGCCTGGCCATTCAGCAACTTTTCAACCCACATTATTTATTCAGCCCATACTTCATTGGCTTCTTTATGAGGATCTCATGGGAGACGTTGAAAGTCTTCCTGAAGTCCAGGTAGACAATATCCACTGCTCTTCCCTCATCTACCAGGCCAATCATTTCATCATAGAAGGTTATCAGGTTGGCCAAACGTAACTTCCCCTTGGTCAATACATGCTGACTACTCCTGATGATTTTCTTGTCCTTAATGTGCCTGGAAATCATTTCCAGGATTAGCTGCTCCATCACCTTCCCAGGGATCAAGGTGATGGGCCTGTAGTTCCCTGGGTCCCCCCTCTTGCCCTTATTGAAGACAAGAGTGATGTTTGCTTTCCTTCATTCCTCAAGCACCTCTCATAATTGCCATGGTCATTCAAAAGTAGCTGAGAGTGACCTCATGATGACATTAGCCAGATCCCTCAGCACTTGTAGGAGGATCCCATCAGGGCCTGTGGACTTATGTTTGTCCAGTCTGCTTAGGTATTTTCCAACTTGATCCTCTTTCACTGAGCATATCTCTTCGTTGTTCCAGCCTTTCCCCCTGGTCTATGGGATTCCTGAGGGCTGGTCTTGCTAGTAAAGACTGAAGCAAAGGCAGCATTCAGTACCTTGGTCTCCTCCATGTCCTGTGCCACTAGGGCCCCAGCCCCATTCACCAGTGGGCCCACAATTCCCCTGGTCTTTTTGCTACTTATGTACTTACAGAAGCCCTTCTTGTTGCCTTTGACATCCCTGGCCAGATTCAATTACAAATTACAAAGCCTGAAGCTGGGCTTTGGCTTTCCTAACTTCATCTCTGCATGCTCAGAGAGTGCCTCTGTATTTCTTTCTGGTTACCTGTCTCTGCTTCCACCTTATATATACTAAATTTTTGTGTCTGAGTTGTGCCAGGAGTTCCCTGGTCATCCACACAGGACTTGTTGGGACAGACTGCTCTTGATATCGGGGGAGCCAATTTCTGAATATCCATTGGCTTTCTTGGATTCTTTTTCCCTCCAGAGCCTTATCCCATGGGAGCCTTTTAAGCAGATCCCTGAACATTCTTTGCTAGTAGTACCCATGCAGGGACTAACGTTTTTTCTAAATCATGTCTTTTATACTAAATATGAGGATGTTCAAAGATGCCAGCCTGCCTCTGATAGGACAAAAGTGGAATATTTTGTGCTAGTTGCTGAACTGCCACTCACCACAGTATTTCCCAGCTTCCCTTGCTCTAAAAACTGATGTCCCAGAAGTAAGTATTTCTCTAATACAGACTGATTTGCTACATCTGCATCTGTAAATTGAACAGAGAGGTGATCATCCTTTGGCTCTGCAAATATAACAATTCACACCCATGCAGCTAGAATTATCCCCCAAATCAGGCTGGCTGTGCCCAGCTATCTGTTGGGAATGGCCTCAGAGTGGTGCTAATTTCTTAATAGTGCTGTGAAAGGAAAGCTGCTCTGAGCCAAAAGTCTGCCACAGAAACTGCTTGCAATTTAATATGCTTGGGCCCGTGCCCTGGTCCTCTATCTTTTACTGGTATTGATGTATCCACATAGTCTGAGCAGTTGCCTTCTCCAGGGAAGAGCTGCATGTAATTTGCTGCTACATTAATTTATTTTTTGCCTCTGGCTTTACAAAAGCACCTAGAACTTTCAACATGGCAGAGCAGCTAGCCAGCCCAGCCAGCCATCATTTGAAACCTTGGTGTCCCGCTGCCCCTAGGTCTGTAAAGCCAGAAGTGGTCTGGGAATAGAGATTGATGATATTTTTTAATAGAACAAGAACAACTGTACTTAATTTTTAATTTATAAAAGAATTGACTGTTTGCTCAAGAAAGGATTTGAAGCCTTTTGTGCTTTTTTAAAGATCTTTTATTTTATTTTAGATAAAGGCAAGCCAAGTTGTTGTTCTTAAGCACAGTAGTTTTACAAGCAAGCTCTCTCAGGAATGAAGAGTTACTCCCCAGTGCTTAAGCATTATTCTGTATAATTATGGATACTTTTTCCTTCCAAAAATATTTTTTTTTTGAGAAGCTGACATTTCAAAGGCTTTCAATTCTGTGTGTCACTATCAAATAATCTTTTTTGTACTTGGCTGTTTATTATTGGATTGCAACAACGATAAAGCTCTAGGGGTTTTGTCTCCTTTGGTATGTTAATTAGCTATTTTCTTTTTGATCTTTTTCTTACTGAAAAGAGTGAAAAGCTATCTCGGTAGGGAATCTTACTGATGTACATTCATCCCCTCATCTCCATAATCTGAGGATCAGAGGGAGACAACAAATTTCACTGCTGAGTGAGGTTGCTATAGGCCTTAGTTATAATGTACTTGGTTTCTAAATAATCCCACCACCATTTATATTTGGAATATTGAAGAGGAACCTCTGAGAAAAATAAATGCAAAAATAATTAATTTTAAACTGTGAACTACCTTCATTAATTGAACTTTTTCTTGAAGTTTTAAGCTCATACATATGCCACAAGCTCTTTCTTTCTTGTATGCCTCTACACATTTTTCCTTCCCCCCCCCCTCTTTTTTACTGTTAGCTTTTGATACATTTTCAGTTCTCACAGGAAAAAAATATAGGCTAGGTACAGAGTAACTATCGAGTGAACTTTTAAAATATTAAATGTTAGAATAGCTTTCCTATGGAAATGATGAAAGTCCTGTAACTTTTGAAAGTGATGGGGCAGGACTGTGGACTGGTAGGGAATAAACACACATATACACAAGACACATTATGTGTATGTATTTCTGTCTCTCAAAACCCTCAATCAAAAGCTGTCACCCTCATATACCATTTCTTGAAAAAAAGCATTTCTGTGAGAGGCAAAGGCAGACAGAAATGCTTGATGGGGCAGTCCAGCAGTGGCAGAAGTGTAGGCAAGAGTTTCTACTACAGACTTTCCAAACAGAGTTTCTTTAAGTGAGTTTGTTCATCTCCACAGGAGACAATGCACGAGGCAACCTTGCCATTGAGATTTTTGTGTTCTGCAGTGTGGGATGCAATCAGATCATAATGTTCCCAGCGGAGATGTCTACATTTGAACTGGTCATGTAGACTGCCTTGGCAGCCAGGGGAGGAAAGCTGGCACTTACAGAGCAAGAATGATGCCATTTACAGGAGATATTTAATATAGGCCAGGTGAACTGTACCCTCATGGTATCCATTTCTCTCCAGTGGCCAGTTTCTGTCTGTATCAAATTGATATTAGTGTTTTCTCAGATGGGATGGGACAAATTCTTCCTCTCCCATGTTACCTTGCCTGTGGAAGGGTGCAGAGGATCTAAGGTACTCCTGCCAGTGTACAAACATTGCTGCTGTTGCAGCGCATCATAGTAATGGCTCACCTGTGTGCATGTGTGGGAGGAGGTGCCAGGCTGTTCACATCGTTTAGATGCATCACCTGTTGAGGGTTATAAAACAGTATTGGCATTCTGCTGGTAAGAACCCTGGGGTTGGAAACCACCCCGTTAACTTGCAACAAGTTCAATGGGGTTGTTAAAATATCAGTGGCTAATGCAGTCTGAGGTGCCCAAAGGAATCTCAGGCAGCCATATGTAGATGACTGCATGCATAACTTATGAAAGGCACATGTTCTTCTGGAGCAGCTGGAGGTCTTGTGGCATCTTTTATGGCATTTAGGGAGCCAGATGCTACTCTAAGACTGGGATTTAATGCCACATTCAGACACTGAAATTTATGTCTGCAAGCGAGGTGTCTAAGCTTCCATTACAGTTGATGAAGTTCTTGTCTCTGCAGTAGAGTCTAGACAGCTGTCCTGGTTTCAGCTGGGATAGAGTTAATTGTCTTAGTAGCTGGTGCAGTGCTGTGTTTTAGATTTGGTGTGAGGGCCATGTTGATAGCACACTGATGTTTTTAGTTGTTTCTGGGTCATTTTTGTACTAAGGCAAGGACTTTTCAGTTTCTCAGGCCTTGCCAACAAGAAGGCAAGAGAGTCATGAGAAACTGGGAGGGGACACAGCCAGGACAGGTGACCTGAACTAGCCAAAGCGATACCACAGAACATCACGCTGAGTATATAATCTAGGGGGAGTTGGATGGGCCTGTGGATTGCTGCTTGAGGACCGGCTGGGCATCAGTCAGCAGGTGGTGAGCAATTGTATTGTGCATCACTTTTTTTTTTTTCTCCCTTTGGATTTTATTCCTCTCCCCCTCTCCCTCCCTTTAATTATAATTATTATTACTGTTTTGGTTTTTTTCCTCTTATTTTAATTATTAGGTTGTTCTTATCTGAACCCTCAAGTTTTACATTCCTTTCCAATTCTCCTCCCCATCCCTCTGGCAGGGGGAGTGAGCGAATAGCTGTGTGGTGCTTAGTTTCTGGCTGGGGTTAAACCACAACAAGAGCTAACAGTCTTGTTCTAAAGGAAACATCTACATGTGACCAGCTGATTTCAGGTGTCTGATATGCTTCTATATTCTGAACCTGATTCCATCCCTGCTATGTTAAAGTTCAATTCACATGCCCACATTAATGTGGTACCTACTGCAGTTTGAGATGCTCTTTGTCTCCCATTTGGCTACTTGCTCATATTCCAGGAGGGCACAGGTCCTTTGTCATATCTGACAACCCCATGTAGATACTACTGGCACCCTAGGACATCTGAAATGGAACTAGATACTTGTATGTGTGCATTTGACTTGGGCATTAAATGTCAGCTTTTTTGTGAGCTCTGAAGTTCCCCTGAAAGTATCTCTTTCTTTTCATTGACTATGAAGGAAGCTTAGTTCAGATGTTGAGACATCTGTGGTAGAACTCTAGACATGGTCAAGTGAATCCGACTTCTGGTCTCCTGGGCACATGCATCTCAAAGACTCCTGGGAATCCTGTTATTCCCAAGGTGGCAGTACATTGTTTGCTTTGCTAGAGCTCCTGCATGATATAATCTCTGCGTTGGTGTTTCTGACGCAGAATCATAAACCAGTGAAAATCATATTGGAGCAGCTCTGGAGTGATTTCAATGCTTATGCCTTCCTACATGCTCTAAAACCACAGGATGTAACTTGTGAATGATGCAGGTTGGTGCTATGATATGAAGCGCCAGAGATTTTTTTTTGGCTATAGTGAGATCTGTGGTGTTAATTTTCTACATATGTTGCTTGCACAACTACATCTCTCCTCAAGCTTTTCACCACTATATCTAAGACTTAACTTTTAAAACAATGTCAACCAAAGACAGTGGGAAAAACAAGACAGGAGGATTTAGATCTTATTACAGTCTTACGCAATAAAAATCTAGTTCCTACAAGGATCAGCTGTTCTGAGCAAGATTTGGGTGGGATCCCCAATGGCCTGTGTAGTTACAGGAGGAAGAATTGCTGCTTTCTGCCCCAAGTTAGGCAACTAAGTCTGAGCTAGACACATGACCTTCCCTTCATTGAAACTGAAAAGAGAAAGTCTCCAGAGGAGATTCAGCATTTAGGACTGCTCTAATAAATCATTCTCTGGATGTGCTCATTTCTGTTTACTGACCGTAAAAGGCATCTCAAATGATGAGCTCATCCAAACTTAGACATTTATAAAGTCAATGAAATAAAAACATCTTATGTGGACCTGGGACTAGTGGAAGATTTGCTCCTGCTCTTCAAGATGAAATGTTCTGTCGGCCCCTACATGAATATCTGGAGTTGTATACACAAGACCGTTATTTTTATGTTTATAAACCTTATATTGTTATATTATTTTTTCACTATTCAAATGATGACCTTCAAATGAAAGTCATCAATGTTTTCAGGAAAACTTAAGAAATTCTTCTTGTCAATCACATCTATCCTTAAGCCATGGTGACAGTAAAATATGCACTGGGTTAATGCTAATAGAATCAGGTGTGGTACAAAGTCCCCTGGATGTGATGGATGGGGTTTCTATTTGTCCTGGCTGACTATCTCTTCTAGAACCCATTCTGCTTCTTTATTTCTGACCTCTTCACTATTAGGTTTGGCTGTTGTCCCCTTTCTGCTTTTTCTTTTTCCTGTCTTGCTTTTCCCCTGTTTTTTTTCTTTGCCTCTCATTTGGTTGTCAGTCAGTTCCTCAATTCTCCAAGCTAGGGATCATCTACAGGAGATGCTCAGAATTCCTTGACCCGTGCGGCTTGTCTTTGTACCACCACATCTGCAGTGAGGTTTATCAATACTCTATCCTGAGACCTGACCTGTATAACATCTTTATCAATGACCTAGAGGAGGCGATGGATTCGTCAAGTCTGCAGATGACACCAGACAGGGGAACACCAGTCAATATACTCAAGGGCAGAGCTGCCAGAGAGACAGACCTAGACAGGCTGGAGGAATGGGCTGACAGGAATCTTATGAAAGGAAGGCTTGTGGACAGCAGGCTGCACATGGGCCCTGCAGCACAGAAGGGCAAAAGCCTCAAAGGCTGTATGACAAGGAACATGGCCAGTAAGCAGAGGGAAGTGACCCTCTGCCTCTGCTTGGCACTCATGAGACCACACCTAGATAGAGCAACCAGTTTTGGGACCCCAGTAGAAGAAAGTCATTGACAAACTGGGGCTATTTTGGCAGGGCCACCACAATGGTCAGGTCCTGAAGCACTTGTCCTATGAGGAGAGGTCAAGGGAGTGGGGTTTGTTCAGCCTGGAGATGAAATGGATGTGGAGGAACTCACAGCAGCCCCAAGAACCTATGAGAAACACTAAGAAGATGGAGCCAGGCTCTTCATAGTGGTGTGTGGGGGCAGCATAAGAGACAACAGGCTTACAGTAAAACAAGATGGGTTCAGACTGGATAGAAGGAGAAACATTTTTCTGCATAAGGCCAGTCCAGCGGTGAAAGAGGTTTCCTGGGAGACTGTACAGTTTCTATCTCTGGAAGTTTTCAAGATCTGACTGGATTAAGTCCCAGGCAACCTGCTCTGACACCATAGCTGGACCCTGCTTGAAGCCGGAGGTTGGACTAACAACCTCTTGAGGTCCCTCCCAGACTTAATTATCCTGTGATCCTATGGTTTAAACTCAGTCCTTGCCCTATATCTTTGCCTTAGCTAAACTGTAGTCCCTATATTTTGCTGATCCTGACCTTGCTTTGCTGACTTGACTTTGGCTTCAGTGTTACGGGCTTGATGTGTAGTCATCAAACCTGTGGTGGAACCTGTTACTGCTGCCAACCCAGTACTGCCTGACAATCCCAGCTGCTAAAAACCTTACTCTTTCTTAGTCTGCAAGGACTCACTGTCATCATAAAAAGTTCTGAAATTTCAGATATTACTTCAAGGCTCCCAAAATCTCCAGAAAGTTTCCTTTTAGGGCCCAGATCCTGAAATCCGATTGGTGTTTATCAGCCTCTTTTAAGGCCTGGTTTTGCAGGAGAGGGAAGGATCCATTTTTCCTCCTGAGAAGGGTATTCCACACACTCCATTTTTTCATATCTCCATTTCACAACTTCTCCTTGTTCTTTCATCTTCCTGGGAATAGTATCTAGATCAGCCTGGCACCACAGTGGGCTGAAGCACAGGCAAGAGCCAGTGGCGTAATGATTGCAGTACAAGCACATACTTTTATTAATAACATCCTGGAAAGGATAGAGAAATTGCAGCACCACTTCCGGATATAGTAAAGCCCTCATTATGTCCTTATGTGCTTTGAGGAAAAATAGTCTACCTTGGGGCACTGTTGAAGAAATATGGGGAAAGAAACGTTCCTGAGGAATCACACAGTGGGGGGAGAGAGTAAGAAGCTAGAGAGCCTATAGGAGTTGCAAGGAAGGTTGCAGAATTATCCAGCTTCTCCTGTTACTGCTGGAGACAGGAGGCATTATAGTCTCGGGGTTCTCACCTTAGCCAGTAAGAATTTGTTTATGTAAATACAAAAATATTCCAATATGAAATTTTCCTTGCTGTTCCAGGTCAACATCCTAGCAAGAGTGCTCATCCTTGAGTATGCTGTGCCAAACAAGACCAAGGGTATCTATAGTCTGTTGATTACAGTTGCTTCTGCATCCCTCTAGAATCAGGAGTTACAAGTTGTGTGGTGGTGGTTTGAAGAAATTTGTGAGGGATATGGAGGCTTTCTATGTGACAAAATATTTTGGTATGGCTGTGCTGGATTTGTTCCATGTAGTATTTGGGATGCTGCTGTAAAATGATCTGGTGAAATTTAAATGGATTTTGTAATCAGAAAATCTGTCCCAAACTCTCATGCATGCAATGCTCAGTGACTACCTGATCAGCTGCAACCGGTCTTCTGATTAACTGTCTAATTCTCAGAGCATCATGGAGAAGCTGTCCCCATATGTTGTTCTTCAAGCTCCTGACAGCACAGAGATTTCACAAATTGCATTGCTGCAAGCATATCTTGTTCCCTATTTGCTACCTTCTACTGTCTGCTTGTCCTTGTTAAACAGATCTAGCCATCGTAGTTGCCTGCAGAGCTATAACCTCTGAGCTTCATGTGGGCTTGGAAGGAAAGTGGGCTACTGTTGTTGCTGGCATCCCCAGAGGGTTTGGAGACATTAATTAGGAATTACTCCTCATACTGATGCGTAGGAGATAGATGTTTTATTTTAGTGGTAACTTTGAATTGGGTTGCATTCTGTTCTCGTATGTACTGTGGAACAAGGGGTGGGTGGTGTCACAGCTGAAACTTTATGCTAAATGCGTCAGGATCAACTAAACAGACAAAGCTCACAGATAGGAAGATGATAAAACGATAGACATGTTTGGCTGGAAAGGTCACCAAACAATTTTTTACTACCACTCTGCAGCAAGGCAGGGTCAGGTGTACCTAAACCTTTGGTGTCAGAGTGTTGTCTCCTCAGCTGTTACAAACTCTCAATTGCTCAGCCATTATAAACCCTAGATTTCACAACCATCCCATGCAGTAAACTCCAATGTTCAACTAGTCTTTCACTCACAATGCTTTTTTAAATGTGAAATTAAATAATCTTTGCTACAAACTGGAAGTTTTTCCTTTTATCCTCTCTTTGGGGAACAAGGAGAACAGTTGATTGCTATAATGAGCAGCAGAAAGACTGGACCATTGAAACAGGGCAGTCTGTCTCCAGAGGTTTTGACTGTGTAGGGTTTGCTGGTACCTTTCTTACTTTCCTCACCTGAAGGACAGTACTGTGTGGATCCTAGATCTCCACTGCCCATCTGCAATGGCTGACAAAAAGCATCAGCAGAAAAGAGGGAGTTTCCCCAGGATTAGTGAGCTCAAACTAATAATTTTTGAGGGTCAGAAATGGCTAACTTGTAAAATCAAACATCTGGTGTTGCAGACAGTGTCCAGAGCATGGTAGTGTGGGAGACTGGATACTGCAGAGAGGAGCTGGTTATGACTGTCATATTCACGCAGATGTCCTATATCTGGTCCAGTGTCATATAAATTGAGCTGGTGGGGTGGAGAAAAGCAGCTCTGAGCCTTCGTGTAAAGGTGGTAATGCAGACACCTCTCCCATCTGCTCCCCATCTGCTTCATTCACACCAAATGCCCTTCCATTTGCTCAGAGGCAAAAGACAGGAGGAGGAAGCCAAATGCTGCATAAGCTTCATGAGGTTGCTAATTATGATGGCTGCCTGGAGTCAATGTGGTAAATAGAAATACCACAGCTGAGTCCAAATGGACATGCTGGTGTTTGGTTTTACCTTGCAGAAGCAAGCTGAACATGAGGGCTTGATAACATCTGATCCAAGCCCTCAGAGCATGCCCCAGCATATGGTACCCTGAGTGATGAGGGGCATGCCAGTTGGACCATTTGGATAAAGAAAGTGACCCAGACTCTCCCACAGCCCACATTTAGGAGATTTTGGATCTATACATAGATAAATAACACAGCTGAACAATTTCCTGTGTATCACATAGCTGCCAGTGACCTTGTATTTCCAATCTATCCCAAAAGATACTTATCCTAGAAAAGTGCTAAGTACATTTATGTAAATACAGCAAGCCATCCTGTTTACATTTAACATACACATTTAAAGAAGAGTAAGATTGCAAGGTCAGTATTTAGGAACAACTAGAGTTATTATTAAGCTTATTTATGTAATACCACTTCTGCCCCTTTGCATATATCTGATTTTTATAGTTGTATTTACCCCTAGATATAGTCTTTATTCACATCTGAGAAAAATTTAGCCTTTTCTGTTGCAATGGAAGACTGTATTCTGAAAGTGCTAGAAGGTCATAGAAGGATTTTTAGAGCTGGCATTTTCTAAATTTACACAGCCATTTCTTCTTATACAAGCCTATTTTCTGCTCATTTATTTGTCTGTGCCAGTGAGATATCTATGCAGTTCATTCTGTATATATTCATGTCCACATTCTCTTCTTCTTTATTTCTTTCCATTATAAAAAAAACACAACAAAGACTATATTTCATTTTTAGTTTTAGCCATCTCAGTTCCTTTTCTGTAAAACGGGGTTTTACAATTCAGGTCTTTGCAGTCCTCTATGGAAAAAATGTGTTGACTGGCATCTGGATGTTGTTATTTTTGCTTCATATTCTCCGTTATCTGTTGAAAGAGTTAAATAATATTTTTGCCCAGACATTTCTGAGCTGGGGCCATGGAAACCAGCTTAGGTTACAGAGGTTTATTGACCCATGTGCAGCACTGTGTAGGTGTGACTACACTGCATGGAGGGCCCATGCAGGCTCTGGTATTTCACCTCCTATTGGTAAACTCTCGTGGGAAACAGAAGCACTGGAGACACTCAAGCAGGGCACTAGCATCTGATATGCCACATGGCACTATGAGGTGCAGTATCACTTTTGGGATGGTGGTTAGCTGAGATGAGGACTTTAGGCATTAAGTACAGAGCTCTAACACCTCTTACGGTGCTGCAGCATCCAGCTAATATTGCCCA
Source organism: Falco punctatus (assembly GCF_963210335.1). Classification (NCBI taxonomy): domain Eukaryota; kingdom Metazoa; phylum Chordata; class Aves; order Falconiformes; family Falconidae; genus Falco; species Falco punctatus. The sequence goes on from NC_137581.1 coordinate 34,644,041, forward strand.
AGGGTGTCTGTACTGTGGCAGGTGTATATTGCTGCTCTAAAATGACAAACAGCAAAGCTGTAGCATACATTTTGCGTTGCTCTCTTAATGAAATGGAGCCGTCTGCATGCTGGGCTGTGTCATTTCAGCTTGCTTGTTTTGCGGTCAGTGCATAGAAACCATTTAATTTAGGTCACAATATGCTACAATGCAAATAAAGCAAAATTTGGAGTGACTGCAGTCTAACTTATGCATTCTTACATGCTGTCTTAAGTCATGGCTCAGAGACTGTTTATTTGCAAAAATAATTTCCTCTCTGAGAATCTGCAAAGGAAACAGCTTCTGTGCTAGTTCAGTACTGTAGGATGCATGAAAATGACAACTGTTCTTCCCTTTCTGACTTTGCAGCCTCCATTTTTATTGGGAGCCCTACTGTGAAGTGCATCATACCTTTTTTTTTTTTTTTTTTTAAATACACCCTCCAGCAACTCCTGTCTGACTATCAAAGAGAACCCTTTTGTGTGTGCGTTGCTGAAGTCTAGGTGCGGTTTCTTTCCTCTTTGGTTTTTTTTTTGTGTGCCCAGTGATGAGCCTTTTGAAAAGAAACATGGAATTTGAATGCATGAGCAAATCTATTTGGGCATCTGCTTCTTGAAAGAGAGGAAGACAGAGAAAAGGATAAATGGCACAGGCACTACATGATTGCTGGAAACAGCTTTTTTCAAATCCATGTTTTTTCAGAGTAATCTTTTCTTCTCTAGTAGTAAAAGTACTTTTTTTTCACTGCTGCTTTTCTAAAATTTGCTTTTACAAATAGATATTAGTTAAAACTTGTGGCGCTCTTGTGAGAGAAGTAATATAGTATTATCCAGTTTGGCCTTGTAGATCTGTTTGTATATCGAGCTACAAACCTGCCCACCAGTAAAATCTTTAAGGTTAGGTTCTGTGCCAGAAAAAAGTATGTAGGGAAGTGTGTGGGGTCTGCCCAGGAGACTGGTGGTGTAAGCTGCATGAGTTCCTGAGCAGAGATCCTTTCCATCCTGTGGAACTTGTACCTGATGAGGTATCTTGTGCTATTTCTACCTTTCTTGGTTTCTGTGGTTTGGTTTTTTGGGGTTTTTTTTGTTTGTTTGTTTGTTTGTTTGGGTTTTTTTTTCTCTCTCTATCTGTGTTTAAGTGGCAATGAAAGGTGAAGGAGATCAGGAAGTTTCAGAGGAACCTAAATCCAACTGTGAGATAGCTGCAGCTCCTGGCAGGTATCCCGGGAGCCAAGTGGCTGTTGGGTCTGTGATGGTGGAGAGCTGACCATGCTGTTTTTCAGGGATGAGGAGGACAGCTCTGATGTTTTCCCCCAAAAGAAGAATTTGAAGGAAACATCATGTCTGTCCTGCCCCATCTGTTCTGTGTTATTAGTTTTCCTGTGTGAATGGTTAAGCTTATTCATGACTATATGCTACCATGGCAGTAGTGGAACATGGCTGCTACTTCACGATGTCCTTAAAGTCTCCTTCTCTGGATTCATTCAAAACCTGCCTGAATGTGACTCTGTGCAGCCTGCTCTAGGAGAACCTGCTTTAGCAGGGGGTTGGACTAGATGATCTACAGAGGTCCCTTCCAACCCTGACCGTTCTGTATTTCTGTGATTATAACCTGGTCTAGGCTGAGTCTTGTAGTCCAGGTAGAGCAAATATAATCCTAATGGTCCTGCTGCCTTGATATTCAGTTCCAGCTGCACACTGTCATGGCAGCAGGGCTCCACTCCTTAACACAGGTGTGATACTACCTACTTTCCTACACAATACATTTAGATTTCTGTGACAAACATTCACACCTAAATTCAAAGTGTTATTATAAATTCATAGCAGTACTAATACAGAAAAGCACTGCACCCAGCTGAAACTGTAAAGAGTATTTAAGCAGTGTTGCAATTATCTCATTTGAAAATTGAGCAGGATGCTGCTGGTAGCAAATTTTATGTAAAGTATTTTAGGGTTTTTGAATGACTGTAAGTAGTCAGGACATTTGCTCTGAGTGTGTTGTGCAAGATGGAATAAATGGCGGAATGATGTGGGCTTTTAAAACTAGGCTGAATAAAATGCTACAACATATCCTGCATGGGTGGGCTTACTCTGACAGGCAGATGCATTCAGGAACATAACGTGTCTTGTATGGCTCTGATTTATATGACTCTGTGAAGGTGCCTATGGGCTGGTTTACACACGAGCTTGCACTGTTTTAATTAAACCTGTTTTCAGTCTAGGGTTTTCAGTTCAGAATAAAAGTTACTGTCATCAAGACAGCCAAAAAAATATCAAGCTCTGCTTTATGCATCCCACTGTAGGCGTCTAAGTGGCACAGCTCTGCAGGTATTGTGCATATGGGGGATAGAGAGGTAGACACCTCCAGAGCAAATGTCCTGAATTCCCTCAGGAAGGGGTTTATTTCTCTCCACTGACTCCAGGGCATGAGGAGATGAAGTCCATAGCCTAGACAACTGGAATAAGAAACCCAGAGCAGATGATGTAGTATCTCCTCTTGTTTGTGCAATTTCCTTTTTTCCTGTCTCTGATTGTCCTCTCATTGTTTGTACCCAAATTGCTACTGTTGGGTGGATATCAGGACCACAAATGCAAATGTTCTGAAAAAGACATGAAGAATAGCCTGGATAAGAAATGAGGGATAACAATAGTTTACTAAAATATAGGTAGAGAAATTAAAGAAAAAAGTGGGGGGAAAAGGAGAAAATAAAAGAACAATGAAAAGGTGCAGATGATGAGTTCAGGCAGATGTGGCTGGAGGTCCTGTAAGTGGAATATAGAGGGGGGGTTGACCACATTTGGTGGCTGAATGTTGAGTTTTCAGAAGTCAAAGGGAGTGAGATAGGCAACTTAATGGGATTTCAGCACAGAATTTTATTTCAGAAAATCTTGCCTTAGATACCCAAGTGAGAAAGTATATTCTATTCATGTATATAGATACATTAATCTATATATGCACATAACCCACATGTATATATGCATACACATATATACTTATACATGTACATATACCACATGCACACAAATATAAAATGTGTATTCAATAGGTTTATGTGCAGAGTAATTGGGTATGCATGTGCATATATACCTCCCTCCCCTTTATATAAGTACAACCCTAAATTGACTGGAGTTTCTAGGAAAAAGAAATAAATAGCAGTTAGACACCAAACATGTCACTTGGACTATTAGCACTCAACTCTTAACAGAGGGGTTCAACTGTCCCTCAATGCCTTACCCCTGAGTTTAACCCTCTGAGAAGGTGTGACCTTCCCTGTTTCCTCAGTGGTTTAAATTCTGGTCACACAATTGCCCAAAGATTCCGGGTGCCCATCTCCTGCCTCAGCCTATCTGTGATTTGTAATGGATTTGCATCCCTGTTATTTGCATCGATGTTATCTGAGCCACCCGGCTGGAGGGATGGCTTCACACAAAATACAGAGCTCGGAGAGGTAGAAATAACCTTGAGATTGGAGCACTAATCTCAGAATCATTAGGCTTGGATTCAGTCTTCTGTTTCATAGATTCACATCTATGTTGCCTCATAGAAAAAAAGCAGTAGCCAGGACTCCTGGAGGGCTCTCTCTGCTCCTGGACTGAGGCCACAGCAGTGTCCAGATACAGGAGTTCTTGCAGTCAAAGTCAATGTCCTGCACTGATACTGCTCAGAGCAAAGCACCTCTGAGGTGGCTTTCAGGCTCTTCTGGACTCATTGTAGTCCTAGTATTTGAAGTATCTAAACTAAAGAGCTGGAGATAGCTCCAGCTATCTAAAACAGTGCTGGAGGACTGAACTTGATGCAGTTTCACCCATGCCACTGCTGAGCTCTTTACCAGGAGGGTTAGGAGTAGGAGGAAACAAGTTTAGCAGAAAATAAATTGTTTCACTCCGAAGGAGGATCCCAGGCAAAACTAAAAGTAAACAGTCAGGGTGCTGGAGAGAAATGAAGAGGTAAATCCCCTGCCATTTATAGCATTTGTGTCTAAGAGCTATGGGACTAGAAAAAGAGCAGAAAAGAGAGCCTGACTTTGCAGCTTAATGGGTAGGGTCCTTGATTGTGAGGATTCAGTTACAGATCATTTACAGTTTTCCTTCATCATGAATAACGTTTATCATCACCCCTGGACAAAAAAGGTAGAAAATATTCACAGTGGTGATTAATGGTAGCTAAAAGTCTGGCCCAGGTATTTCACAGAATGAAATACTGCAGTCTGGGGAGGGACTGACTATGGAAAAAGGGTATAGAAAATAATGAACACTAGAAAAAGTGAAGAGACGTTAATTATGTAGTGTAACACCCAGTGAAGTTGTCTGGGAAACAAACAAATTCGGTATTTTCACATCATTAAATTATGATACTCATTGTCGTGGGATACTGGGAAAGTCCAGACTTAAATAGTGTTTGGGGCTGAGGAGCAGATTCGTGGGAGAAGTATCTCTTGCAGCCTACTCAAGTTGTAATACAATGTCCATTAAACAAAAGGATCTGATATAACCTGTGGCTGAGGAAGGCTCTAAGCTGCTGACAGAGGGAAGCAGTGAAGGTTTGCTACTGCTGTGCTTTTTCTTTCTTTCCTAATGTCTTCCTCAAAGCCTCTGCTATGGGTTGCTGTCAAAAACAAGAACTAGGTTAAACATGCCTTTGGTCTAACTTGGTGGTGCTCTTCTTATGTTCTTGTAAAAGAAATCACAGATAATCCTGAGAACTGTTACTTTCAATGCTGGAAAAGGAATATTTCAAATATTTTCCCTGTTGCCTGGATAGCGCACCACACTGCCACGCATGAAATGTGCCAATAATCTCATTTAACTCTCCTTATTCCACAGAGGATTCAAATTCAAGACAACAGCTCCAGGCACTTAAAATACCATGTAGGAAGCCCAAATAAAGGACAATAATCAGAGAAAACCCCTTCTAAGCTGCTTAAGCTTGATTGAAAAGTTCCTGCTTATGAACCAGAATGTCACTGATATCTTGGAGCAAACTTCCTTGGTGCCTGCCTGTTATGGTGGAGGTCCCGCAGTTATATTGCTAGTTTACAGCAAACAATGGAATATAAGCAGTTTAAGCCAGTCTGAGCACCACCAGAGGAAGTCTGTTCCTACTTGTTCCCCCTCCAATCATGGGCACATGGACTCCTGCAGGCACAGGCATTTCTATGTCTGTACAGTCAGCTCGATCAGCAAGATGATAACGATATGGCTACCTCAGTGCTAATGAGCAGAAATGTGGGGTACAGGCTAAAAATTACTATTTTTGAGAGCAATGAGGCTTTATATGGGCTTGGACCACTTGTGAAAGCATGTATAGCATCTCTCGTAATTACTAAGCTTGCTCGGTCCAAGATTAAGTTGTTTGGATGACACTCAGTTAAAAACTTGAGTTAATGATCATTTATACAGTACATACTGTGTGGAGCATTTGGTCAGGAGGTGGAAGACCGAGGATTTAAACTAATGTTCACATTGTTCAGGTTAAGAAGGGGGATTGTACAGCTGAGAAGGATATCCTTACTATAAGTCAGATATACTGTGAAGATCCCCTACATCCTTCCTGTTTAAAGCAGGGGTGAAAAATGTACGGAGTCAGAAGAGGTGAGGTAGAGTGTATTTCCTGCTTAGACATTAAGTGCCTCAGCAGGGGATGGGGAAGCCTTTTTCTTTTCCCTGGATGATTTTTTTTCCCTCCAGTTACTAATGTTGGGTAGGATGTGCACACAGTATCCTGTAAGCCACATACACAGTTGCCCCTCTTCCCAAATGCAAAATCAGGCTCTTTTGCTGATCTTCCTTTGGGTGCCAAGAATTCTGCATGCCTGGTGCACAAAAATTCTGCTTGAACAGATGTGGCGGCATCTTTCTACTCAGGTGAGCCTACAAATGGCAGTTCATGCACCCTCCAGCACTTCTGGGAGGTATAAATTCAAACCCCCTTAGTCTGAGGAAGACACTGAACTTGGCATTACTGTTTCCTGGATAAGACATTGTGCAAGAGACCTGTTGCAGAGTCCTTTCCTCAAGGGAAATCCAAAAGCTTAAGCCAGGATTAGGTTTCAGGCTCTGAATTGCACGCTGACAGCCGTGTCTAAGATAAGTGCTCTAGTCTAAGCAAGGGGCAATGTTTCAAATGCGTGCTTCCCTTTGGCTTTGTCTGTCACTGCAGGCTGCAGTGTAGGAACCAAATCATCTTGTTTTTGCTCGGAGGGTACCCAAGCACCCGATGCATCCGACAGGAGCAAGGCACCTGGGCATGTCACTGCTGAGCCTTGCGCTGCAAAACTGCCTGAGCCAAGTGTATGCCAGCGTGGTCTGCCAACATGGGCCCATTACTCACAGAGGAGGAGTGGAAGAATTTGGATTAACTAGATTCCAGTTACTGTAACACCCAAATCCAAGTTTTACTTGGTGCTTGAGTATGTCCCTTTGAGTGCTGAAGGCTACAGCCTGCTCAGGAAAGCCCCATGACTGTCACTCACATAAAAAGATGACCTCAGCTGTACTAGTACATGCAGCAAGTCTTCCCAGAAACTGAATGGATCTGTGAGTAAGCTTACAAAGAAATTTAATTGCACCTGCCCAGAAAATGAACATAAAGATGAAGAAATTTTAAAATATCTACTTGTTTTTATGTTAGGAATAAAGAAAAGTTCAGCAGTGTAGTGAAGGTATTTTTGTAACATACAGAAATTGAAAAAAGAGGGAAGTCTATTTGGTGAATATTTATATTTTTTTTAAATAACGGTAATTAAAACAGTAAGGAAAGAGGAGGTGGGAGGACATCGTATACCTCCTCCTATTCCTTGGTTGAAAATCACAAGCTGCAAATACTGTCGTCAAAGATAAAAGGCTTGTTGTGTTGACAACTTTACAGATGCTTTTCAGGTCTGTCAGATAGTCATGCTGTGGCATCAGCCATTGTTCTTCTAGAGGCCTCCTTCTTCTCTGACTTGATGGGAAAGAATCTGTCATCTTTTAAATGATATTCCCTCCCCAAATTAAAAGGAGGGCAAGAACTAGCAGATCCCTCTTTAGGTGAGAGAAACCATCTATTATTTATATACCTCTTTTTACCCTGCTGCTGTTATGTCTGAATGCAGAAAAACCCAACAAGATGCCACCGACCACAAAAATGTACGTAACATTGAAAATGCTGCTTTGCATCGAATTAAAATATCGGAAATGCAAAACTCTACCTTGATGTTTGGATCAAGGGAGATGCATTTGTGTTGCTGCAGTCATGAGACAGAACCCATTCTTTTGAAAGTAATTGGCTGCCTGCTGTCAGAAGTCTTGAGGAAACTTTGGCATGTTTGTGCAGAGCTGCATTGTCTTGCTGTATATATTTAGACTAGGATGCTGCCTATGGCTGGACCTCTTCAGTCAGAAGTACATGTCTATCCACAATCCAGCTGCTGAGTTTTGACCATGTGCATCGTGCATGTGCACTTGCTTATACTGTGCAAAGTTTTTTTGGTTTGTTGTTTTGTTTTGTGCCTTTAAGCTGTTTTGGTCAGGAATAAAACTAAAAAACCTCTCTGCAAACACAGACAAAACTGCATTCTGAAAGATTTCCACTTCAAAATTTATAACAGAGACTTCTGAAATCCTTGTTTAGAAGAGTTTTAGAGAAGAGATGTGACCTCAAAGCATCTCAAATGCCTCATCTCTGTCTAGAAGCTCAGAAATAAATCTCACACACCATCTGGCAGGGAAAAGTAGCAGACTTAGACTGTGGGGAGGAAACGAGCCATTGACCAAATGTTTCCCACTTAAGTATCATTCAATGGATATTTGCCCCCTTCTCACCCTGAGAGCTCAGATTACCCAGTGAACCTCTTTGCCAGTGTGTAATGTGTGTGCATCCAAGATGCAAGCTTTCAAGCAAAGCTATTGATGGCTGATAGTTTAAAAAAAAACAAACAACAAACAAAGAACCCCACAGCGAAACAGTTGGCTAGTTCCAGTAAAACTTCGTATGACGAACAATACAGACTAGAGCTGAAGTTTTGCATGAAATCACAAAGCAATTATTATCAAAAGGAGCTTGAAGAGATATGATATGAAATCCTAGCATTCCCCTGGGATAAATTAGTCCTGCAGGGCCCTTCCTGACTCATGAGTCTGTACTGAATTGAAGGAGGAAAATAGGACATATCAGCTGATAAAACAGATAAAGAAGTAATAAATTCTTAGTATTATGGACCAACCCGCCTCCTGCTGTAAATGTGTTTCTCATTGAAGGGGCATATTCTGCCCTCATCTCCACCCTGAATCATTGGATTTTTGAAATATAGCCTGAAAGTAAAATGAAAACCAAAGGCTATGTCTGATATTATTAGCATCCTACTAGCACCCAGATTTATTTTTCATGGTAAGACAAGGAGAATATCAGTGTTACTGTTTTTTGTACATACACAGTTGGGTTATTTTCATACTATGAAAAGACTTTCTGAATTTTGAGCTTTACAGATTCAGGAAAAATGTATTTATCCAGCTTCTGCATCTCACATAATTTCCCTCATCAGCCAGCTACTCTGTACCTTCCCTTAATTTCAGATACCTAAAATTACTAGCCCAGAGGTGTTTTTTTTTAATCTAGAAACTTCCTCCATTTTATGGAGACAAATGGGCATCTCCAAAATATGACACATCTCAAACTATGCTAACTAACATGGCTGTCTGGGTGAGTCATTCCCTGTCGTGCCCCTCCCAGTTCAGATACTTTCTAGGAAAACGTGAAAACTAGGAAAACGTGGGTGGAGACGACTAGGCACAGAAGGCTGCACAGAAGCCACAATAATTTTGGTCCCAATTTCGAGTTGTTACTATGAACCTGGTCTAGATCCAATTAGGGACCTCCTATAGAGGTGAAAGCCTGAACAGCCCATTGGTAATTCTCTGAGTTATTTGGTCTCGCAAAGCAATTTTGTTTAGCTTGAAGCCTGTTCTTCCAAACTACTGATTTGTATTTTAGCTGAGTGCAAGCAGGATTTTAATCATTAAATGTAGTAACAGCATTTGTTCTTATAGGGTAAAATCAGCTCAATCCATATCCAGTAAAGAAGCCTGAGTAATTGAAATAGAAGCTTACTATCCATCCCTTTGGGCATGTAGCAATAATAGCTAATAGTAAAAGATGATGTATCTCATCTCCTTAGAGACACTTGAGTAATTTGTAGACCAACAAAAAGATCATCTATAGCAACTATTCAAAGTGGGCAAGATGTTTTCTGTCTATTTGTATCTTTTGATTTATGCTTTGGATTGTATTACTAACCTCTGTGCTGGGGGTAGCTTTGCACAGGGTATCTGTAGCTAGACAAATTACACTCTCAGAATGACCATACTGTAAAATCAATTTTTTGTGATAATAATTTGAGCTCTGTAGAGCAGAACATGTCAGAGCAAGGGTGTTTATTTAAGTGCCTGAATTTCATGATGTTGCATCACTTTTTCACTTTTGCAATGGTAAATGTATCAAAGGAAATGCACTTGTGCTCAAAAAGAGAAAACCAAACCACTACAAATCTGGTAACTGCTGCTGGCAGAAGCTAACTGCTGCTTCCATGGTGAAAATAATGGAACCAAGGTATTATGGGAAATAAATCCCTAGTTACCTAGATGGTTACAGCTCCCTCTATATAAGAATAAGGTTTGTTGGACACAGCTGAAAGGTGGGACAGAGTTTGCCTGACCTACCTCTCTCCAGGGAACATAGAAACTTCCCATAGAAAAACTGCTTCACCTGGCAATGTGTGTACAAGTGAGGCATCCAAGTTAGCCGGATTAGTTCACTCTCTGTTACGAAATCAAAATACTCAAGTGAATTCTTGACTCGCTGTAGCCCCTTGGCTATTCTGTGGATCCATACAAGCAAAAGTTTTTCCTTTTACCCAATTAGATTGTGGAAGCTTTTGAAAGATTCCTTTCTAATTCAGAGAGGTGCACCATGGATCATATGGCTCATCATTACCCATACTCTTATCTAATAGCTTAATTAGTTTTCTAAGAGACTACATAAACAGCTTGTTTCCATAGTACCTCGTTATGACAGCATGGGAATGGAAGCATGCTCAGGTTGCATGGGGACAGAGGAAAAAAATAATTACTCAGGGTGCAGGTGTATAGTCAAGAAAAAGATAAAATGGAATAAAGAGTGATTTGCTTGGGGGAAAATAAAAAAGCATGCAGTCAATGAATTTGGGTATGTGATTTAGGTGTGAATGAATGGAAAGAAATGGGTAATTTTGAAAATACAAAGATGGAATGCTTTTTTTGGCTTGTATGTGAAAAAACAAGACTATGGCATGGAGATAGCAGTCTCTCTGGGTGAGTTGTGTGTGACCTTATTCTAGGGGTTGGGTTCAGCTCCAAATTAAGGCACTTAAAGTTAGGTTTGTAAGTATGCCTTCCACGTGCTGGTGAGGTTGTCTGAGATCCATTGCAGACAGCAAAGACATCTTCTAATCAGTTGCCCCTATGCAGGTGCCTATTACCACTTGAGAAGCCCTAAGGCAGGGGTCCTCAAACTATGGCCTGCGGGCTGGATATGCCCCCCCAGGGTCCTCAATCCGGCCCCTGGTATTTACAGAACCCCCCTGCCCCACCTCACCACCCCCCCTCCTGCCGGGGGTTGAGGGGGGGAAACCAAGCAGCCGCAGATGACTTCCTGACACCAGCTCCCTGGTTAAAAAGTTTGAGGACCCCTGCCCTAAGGTATTGTGCTTTGTCTCCAGCTCCTCTCCAACAGGCAACAGGCTCTCCGTCTTATATGATGTGTCATCTGACAATCTCAGGTATTTCAGGGCATCTTGAATTGCCTCAGGTGGCTTAATGTAGATATCTGAACCCTACTCAAAATGTATTTAATACTGGTGGAATCAAATGTACTGAAGCAACAGGCAGGACAGTCTGCATGAAGGAGTCCATCTACTGCCCTATGACTATGTGATAAAGCTGGAGTGGTATAAGGAACAATGAAATACTTAAGAAAGAGAAAATTCTGACAAAACTTTCTGAACAGGGAATGTTATTAAAATTATGGAACAGTCTTGCTAGTGAAATTGCATCAGCACCTGGGACTTCCAAATTTTGATAGCATAAAGCAATAGCAAAAGTGATTTTCAACTCATTTGCATTGTAGATACTCACTTTACATAAAAGTCTTCTGCTACCCCCTCTGATAACTGTATTTGTCCAAATAATTTATTGCAAATGAAATAAGAGATGAATTCAACTATTTTTCCCCGTTTATAAATCATTTTCAAGCTCATCTTAATTTGTATGGAAGTATTCATTGCACATAAGTATTTGCCAACTAGTTTATGAGGACAAATTACAGATGACAACTTGCTCATGAACACTTATTTCAATTCTTTATTACTCCTGAGTTGTGATTAGTCATCCATATCACATGGTATTGAACTGACTGTTACTTTTTAATCAAGAAAACAATGATTAATGATGGCAATTAACTGATAATGAGAAACAAGAATAATGTGAAGTTCAGGACTCACAAACATTTTTAAATAAACCAGCAAGCATTCAAAGACACACAGGCAACCAATACTAGGTTCCTATGAGTATGACTAACTTAATATGTTCATTGATGAAACATGCATCTTCTCCAGGTATTATTCTTAAAAATTCATACTGCCATTGCTAAATCTAAAAGTCATTTTGGGATAGCACTTAAGTAGTTTGTTGTTCCATGTTGTATTTGCTCACTTTCCAGGTGAAGGATTTTATTAGCATTGTATTTCCCCCTGTGGCCTGCAGTACTCTTTGAAGTAGTCTTTTGGGGTCTTTCTGAAGTCTGGTTCTGCACAGTATGTGTTAATCCCTAGTTTTGATCCTGGCTGGAGCTATACCAAAAAAGAAAAAAAAAATCAACAAAACCAGACATGAAGCAGCTGTGTGGGTTGTAGACTTGTTATTTTGAATTTACTTGGTTGAAATATCCACTGGGAACCCTGGAAGAACCTTGTTCTGGGCTATAAGGAGCAGAAGGTGTCACTGCTCAAAGGGTGACTGATGCTTCATGGTTGTGACAGAAGCAGCTCCAAGCACTGTCATTTGAGTACAACTGCACTAGCAAATATGTGGTGGAAATAAACTTGCCTTGGCAGCAAAATGGATAAAAGTACCTTGTGTATCTTTTTACAGCTTTTCTTCCTCTGATTTCAGAAACAAACAATACATGTAACATTTAAATTTGTGAGATTTCTGTAATGATGTCTCTTGATGAAGACAGCTTTGACTTTTTTTCAAATTAATTGGGGGCGGGGGGCGGGGGGAGTGAGCAGAATATCCATTTTGACTCTCTAGTCTCTCTTTTTACAAACACAGAATCTCCTTTGCTCACCCAAGCTGGGACCCCCCCACCTAATAACATTTGCTATATGATAAAAATCCAGAAGAACATGGAGCCACCAGAGAAGCAGTGGAGCAACTGGCACTGGGGAAGCAGGATGAAGTTCTTTCTCACTCCCTTACTGCTCAATATGCTGGGACCAAACCCCTGTGAGCACTGACAGATGAGCTGACTAGATCATGACCCACTGCAGCCGGTGGAGTTAAGCTGATCACACCAACAAAGTTAAGCTAAGCAAGCTGCAAAGGCAAACTTCTGATTGTTGTCTGGCAGCTTCAAAGAGTGATGGGCAATTTAGGCAACTTCATGAACAGCAGAGCAAATTAAGCCTATTTCCTAAGGATTTGTTCCATGCAGTTGGATTCTCTGGGGTCTGATAAAGAGTAAGCACCAATTGAAGCCTCTCCAGCAACTAAAGCATTCGTAACGGCTCTCTCCTTGGTTGATTTTCTGGTGTGTAGTAGTGTATGTGCCTATGCTGCAGCCTTTCCTCTGCTTTCAAGTTGGCCTTTCAGTCCCTATTTATTGTAAGAATATAGTGGTTTGGACTTCTACTTGACTCTTAGATGTGTTGTAACTGATGAATGGATTTGGAAAGGACTGGGAAGGGGCAAAAGAGCACACATTCCCCCAGAAAGTATAGATAAACGCAGAAAGACAGGCTAAAATAATGATCGGTTTACATGCATTTTCATAGGCAGGTAGTATTGCGTGATCATAATTTTTAAAAGACTTGGTTTAATCAGGTAAAAAAAAGGGATACATAAACTTTCTTTCTGTAGATATATAGGCAATTTGGCTGTGCAATTGCTGTCACCCCAATCAGACAGAACAGCCTTAAACACAAAAAGCCCCTGTCCCCACCCCAATAGGTAGAATAGATTAAATGCTGCAAACAAAAATGGAAGCTCAGCTGCAGAGAGGGTATTTCTGAAGCATCTCTCCTTAAGACAAGTGAAGGAGTAAAGTACAATGGACCATAAATCAGATGAACAGGTGTTCACAGCCACCTCTGAGCTATGCAAAGGGGATATGCCTGGTTGTACTGTGACACGGCTCTGCCCACCTGATCAAACCAGTTCAATAGCGTGCTGGTGAGAGCGGCTGATGGCAGGAGCCTGGGGAAGGTTATAAGATTGGGATAACTATGTAACTGGTATTCCTGAATGAATTCACTCACGCTCCACCAAGTCAAAGTGCCAGGGCTTCCTCCGCTGAAGATGGGAGTGCTGTGTTTAACAGCTTTTGGTAGTTTTTTCTTCCATTGATTTTGTCTTTTGTTTTTTCAAGCTTGCTAAACTTTCAGCATCTGTACTATCATGTGACTGGGGATTCCTCAGTTTACCTACATAAGGTGCAAAGAAGTGCATCACCAGAACTTCTTCCCTGGCCCTGGCCTGGTGCTTTGACTTTCCTCAGACCTACTTCATCACTGCAAACCTGTCTGTAGTTCCTGGGCTCTTGGATGGCCCTTGGCTCCCCAGATCTGCTCTGCTTGGGTATCGAGGGAAGGTGCCCCTGTCAGTGAGGCACTGCCCCTACCTGCCTTGCTGCCAGCCTCCACTCCCAGCTCCCCTCCCGCTGTGGAGCAGCCCTAGCTGCACCCTGGCAGTGTCCCACTCGGTCTGTTTTGGACCTTCTGTATGCCCGTTCCGCTGGATGCCCTTTGGTTGCTGTCTAGGAGGGTGATCCACCAATTCTTCTTCATCTTCACAGGGTTTTACAGACTTACTTTCTCATTGTACCTTAGTTTCCCCATATAGAAATTAGGAATAAAGTCATTGCTTTCCTCTGAAAAATTATTTATGATCTAAAGATGAAAAGTGTTATGTAGGAGCTGCCTAGGCCTAGACCTCAAAGCGTCTCCCACTGAGACCAGTAGGAGTAGACACCTATGTACCTGTATGGAACTGGCTTCTACTATAGCTATGTTATCCTGATGGGGAGTTAATTTTTGCTAGGTTCAGTAGTCTAAATAATAGGCATTTAATATCAATTAGTCAACTGATACACGAGTAGTTTCAGTCTACCTTATAATCCCCATGGTGTCCACAAAGAGAACGTACATTAATTACTTAGATGGCCAGACCTAACTGGTTGCTTTATGCTAGGAGTCAGAAAGTTAATGGCTAATTTACTTGTGTCCAGACTGATGGATCCAATATTAGCCTTTGCTAATAAGTGAAGTAGTTGGTTATAAATCATTGGAATAGCAAATACTGTCCTGCTGCGGCCTTATAATGCTGCCGGTTTAGCATGTGTCTGAAAAGGTGCTTTGGGTAAAAGAAAGACTTAAAAGATTAGAGATAAGATGAAGGTGATATAATTCAAGAAATCACCTTCTGCATCTGGTCCAGATATGAATTAATTCTGATTCTTCCTTCATTTCCACCAGGTTAAAGACAAGATGGCTTTGAATTGAAAAAGGTGATTTGTACCTACTCTGCTGGGCCTATCTCAACCACATATTTACTATCTCAACTATATTTTAGCCTGTCATGAGGGTACTGAATATATGGCACATTTAGCTCTGTGAACTGGAATTATCTTCTTGGAATATAATTTATTAGAGCGATGAGTATTTTTACTGATATCTTTCTTTTTAGCAGGCTGAACCCTCTGGTCCTAATCACGAAAGAATGTAATATCGAAGATTTTAACAAGAATATGAGATTATATGGCATTGAGATATACCTCTTTTGTATGTTTTTGGTTTGGATTATTAACCCTGGTTCTGCTTCAAGGAATGATTATAAAACTAAAAAAACCCCAACAACAAAACCAAATCAACCAAACCGAACAACAAATGCTTCTCTTGAGATTTATTTCTCAAATATATCAGTTCCTTCTTAGTGTTTTCTGTTCCCGGTGTTTAAATCTTGACGTTACCACCCATGATAGCATACTGCCATAAAAGCTACAAGATGTGCAGACAATTGGGAAATGCAAATTGTTTTCAGGTTTTGCAGGAACCTGCACCAGGGATAAAATCCAACAATAATTGTTTACTTGACAAGGAAAACAAAGGAGTGAAAGAACCGAAGTTCTTCAGGTCTGGCAGAAGTTTGTGCTCCAGCTAAACCCGGCCGTGCTGCCGCCCGCTGCCGTACACCCAGAGCGCGAGGCAGCCTCCCTGCCGCCTCGTTTGCTCTCAAAACACGCTAATGACACTCCTGATCAGAGCTGGCGAGTAGCAATGTGCTGGGTGACATGTGCGGGCGGCTGGAGGAGGCGACGAAACCTGCGGCGCGCAGCATCCGCGCCGTCACGGCGCTCTCCGTCCGCCCGGACCTTGTCCCTGATATTTTTTTTCACGGAGAGGAGCGGAAAGCAGCCCTGGGTGCCACCTCGGCTGAGCCTTTACCGGGGGACGGGGCGCTGGGGGAGGGCGGCCGGCCGCTGGGGGGGGGCGGATGCCGGGGGGGGCGGCCGCCGGGCGCTGGGGAGGGCTGCCGGTGCCGCTGCCGCCGCCGAGCCGCCGCCCGCCCCTCCGCGGCTCCAAAGCAGAGCCCCGCGCGCCCTCTGTGGTTCGATCCGGGAATTACAGACGCCTCCCGGCGCCCGTTCCTCCTCAAAACGGGAGGGTGCGTCGGGCGGGCGTGTGGCCGCAGCTTGGGGGAGGGGGGGTGTCTTGGGGGCTCCCCGGACCAACTCGACGCGGAGGGGCAGCGGGTCTGTCTTCTGCAGGGCTGTGATGGGAAGGGCCAGCCCAGAGACTACAGCAGCCCTGGCAAGCTGCAGGGTGTGTGACCTACGTCAAGTTGATGCCTGGTGCCCCAGGGGACACATCTACAGTGTCTGCTCTAGCCCGCCTGTCACTTCACGGGTGTAGCGTTGATCTTGCCTCAGAAGATGCTTTTCTTTAAACTCCAAATGTCCTTCATTAGAACACACTGCTTTGTTCAGAGACGGTCGGTCACAGCACACACATAGAGGTAACAGGACGACCCGTGCACCTATGGCAGTCACCCACGGGGGCGTGATGCCCAGAGCAAGTGCCATCCTCTAGAGAATCAAAGAAAGTCCCAGAAGAGCCAAGGGAAAACATTGCTACCTCAGGCTTGATTATGAAAAAGTAAGACCCAGAGGTAAGTCATGCACTGTTGGCCCCTAATTGCTCAAACAGCCTAGTCAAAAGCATGTCTTGAAATGCTACAGTAGCTGTCAGCCCTGGTGGGCTAAAAGAGCCCTTCTGCCTTTATCAAGAAAATAAGACATATTGGAAAATCAAATCATTCACAGATGGGAGATTTTTTGTACAGAGCTTATAGGATAAAGAAATATTCATGATTCCTATAAAAAGGCTATGTTCAAAGATAATTTTGCCACTGTTGCTACAACCAGAGACCGACAAGTGGAGCGGAGCAACTGCTTCTCAGTAAGCGCACGAGTGCATAAAATCAGCCTGATGCAGAAACAGCCAGACAGCTACAGAGGGGCTGCACGGCTGCTTTTGGCATCACTTCATACAACTGAGTTTCTGCCAGTTTCTAGCTGTGACCAGTCTCTTCAGTTCCATGGGTCATTGGTCACTTGTGATTCAGTACAAGCAGGAGTTGTCTCTGAAATCAGAGTAGGCTAAAGTTGCTCTGCAGTTTTTGTGCTCTTTCCATGGGCCTTACTTTTTGCTATTTTCTAAAGAGAAGGTTAAACGGGGAATTCGGTGGTGACCTCAGAAACAGACCACTGGCACATGCTGTTTGGGTGGGACAGAGAGCTTCTAGCTTTTAAAACCACCCTTGTATTTCTCCTTTTCTGTTTTTTTAAATAAACACTCTTTGCATTACATTGTGTGCTCAGAGCAAGTTAAAGAAAGGACCTCATAACATAGCTTTAACTCCTCCTCATCGATATGTCTGCAAATCTCTTCCAGCTGTATCCTTAGCTGGTAGTACTGTCACTAACCGATGTCTTTTAACCTTGCAATATTTGCCTGAGGTTCTTGCTGATCAGTCAAGCTGAAGGAGAAGGCAAGGGCTGGTCATTTGTTCCCTCTTTGCTTTAAATACCCTGCTGGCACAGTCTGCCCTGGGTTGACTGAGCCATGCTTCCCTCTTCCCTGCCCCATCACTGTCCTGAGCAGCCCTCAACAGCCCCTTCAGTATGGAGGTGCAGGCTTGCACTGCGCTAACCTGGTGCTGCTCCAGGAGATGGACCGCCAGTGCCAGCTCTCCTAACACACTGGAGCTGGCAGCCAAGGATGGTGGCACAGCCACTCTGCACATCCCCATCCTCGAGACCAATGACAACAGCCCTGGTTTTGCCCAGAGCTTGGTCATGGTGGAGCTGCCTGAGGATGCGCTGCCCAGCTCTCTGCTGCTTGGCCTGCACACTGCTGACCCCAAGAAGGGGCCCGAAGATGAGGCTGCTGAGTGCCCAAATGGCTGATTTCTCTGTGCTTCAGCTTCTCTACCTGTAAACTGAGAAAAACAGATTTGCTCATCCTGTACATATGCAGGTTATACTGCAACTAAATATTATGCAGATGTTTGTGCCATATTTACATTTACTATTGAACTTTTCTTTAGTTCTTGCATTTCAGTCTTTTTTAATCTGGATTTGTTTGTGCCACGATGATATTTAAATCTGTGCAAAGGAATAATCAAAGATACTTCTTTCCCTTAGGACAGTAAAATTCTTGTCTCTTTTCATCCTTCATCTCTTCAGATTGAGGAAAAGTCTGCTTCTAATTTAAGGTAAATATGTCTATTTCTCCAAATTAATAGTTGAAAATACTGTACTTTGTATTCTTGTGGTGCCTGGAAAAGAAAGTTTTAATGGTTTCCTTTTGTTTTTAGTGCCCATTCAGCTTCAGATCAATTGAGTGTGAAGGACAGGGGGAGAAGAGACAGTGAATTTAATGACAGTCATTACTATGTCAGTGGAGGAAGGCTACAGAAGCCTTCATAGATGATGGAAAACCAGGTTGGAAAGTGTAACTTTTAACGTCTCAGTTTTGGAGTGCAAGACATAAATGGAGGCAATGAACTAAAACAAACCTTATCGTTCTCCTTTCCAAAGGCCCTGGATGAAGAAAGGCAGGAATAGATTGAAAAGTAGAGATGCTTGACCCCTTAGTCACCAGTGTCTCTGACTCACCAGTGAAACATCTCAGCGATGTTACGCAGACATGAAATCACAGAGGAGGCTCAGTCCCATGTTAAACACTGTCAAACTCCAAAGTGACTGGCTTCTGAGTGCCTGAGTGCTTTGGTTTTGGATGCTCAGTTTGGTATGCTGGAGGAGAGAGGCTTGAGAGTCAGCAAGTGCTGAGCATTGCTTTGTTATGGTTTCTAGAAGCTGAGCAGCAGAAATTGCAGACACTAAAATCATCAGGTACTCCTGAAATGCTTGGCCTGTGTCTGTCCATGTGTGTTGGAAAGTGCATGTCATATGTGTGTGCACTGTAAAAAAATGAATAAGATATATTAACCATTGAACTGCTGAGTGCTGAATCACATGCATTACATAGGTATATGTTTATTACAGCTCACTTCATACAAGTGCTTGTAGGATCCTAGCATAACACCTAGTATCCTAGCATAATTTTTGGATATATCTTATTTCCTGCAAAATCAGCACAAAGAAATGTAGATATACTTATTTGTAAATATAATGAATTGGTTTTTTGATAGAGGAAGAACACCTAAGACCTTCCTGTTGTGTGATACTGCTGATCCAAGCACAAGGTTGCTAAAAATCCACTGTTATTATGAGAATATATTATTTGTAATGTAGTAAACCATATCGGATTCTTGAATTCTAGCAAAATACCTCATATTAATTTGAAGGACTTCAAAATATTGCTTCCTTTCCAGGTACCGTATCCTCTGCAAAGGAAAAGACATAGAAAGATGCAGAGAGCTATCACAGCTCTTATGCCCAACAGCTGAAAACAAGGAAAACACTTCCCTTGCCTTATGAAAATGATTGCACGATCGCATATTCTACAATGCCAATTTGTCAGCACATACCTCAGTTTAGAAAGTCTAATTTTCATCCCCGGCAGCTAAAGCTGAAAGAATGTTATTATCAAGTGAATATTCCTAAACCCAAAAGACTGCAGAGTGTATCTGAAAGATTTCTAAATGATGGGCAGACCAACCTAGGAGCTGGCCAGTCAAGACAGCACAGAGGATTAAATCACCATTCATAGAATATTTTACCCCTAAGCACCTCTGAAATAGGAACATCATTCTGAGACATCAATGAAAAGGTATCACAGAGTATCATAAAAATGTACTGGGTATTTTTGTCCATGTTTATGAGAAAGTGTTGCCAACTGAGATGTGTAAATAAAATTCCAGCAAGATCAAACATTACTTTAAATTATGGCAAAAACAATCAGTGTCTAGAAAAATCATCTTTTTAAAATCATCCTCTATACTTTGTAAGTGAATCTAAGTGAAAACCATGCAAAAGCATGTAATTAATGCTGCTAAGAATTAAAAAATAAATGAACACAAGCCAAGTCTTTATACTGAAATGATTACTTAAGTAAATAAAAAGATCTAAGTGTACACCTACAGTCAAATATAACCCAAAGTAATTATTGTCTGATATATCAGATGGCCTATCTATATTTTTTTGCTTTTTAAAGATAGCATTGAATTGGCCTAAGGTCTGCATCCAAAAGAATGCAGATAGACTCTTATGCCCACATGGCTGGGTGAGTTCTGTGCTACTATATGAGCAAAGACTCCAGCATTAGGGATCTAAGAAAATCACAAAAATAGCTGTGCTGGAGGGATGAGGAATGTAGGTTATTTAGGAAACTATTGTACACAGACATACTTACACATGTGTCTCTCTGTACACACATAGATAAAACTTTTCAGTATTTCTTTTATTGATTGTATGGGTTCTTGCTGGGATAGAGTTAACATTCTTCACAGCAGCCCATACAGTTCTGTGTTTTGGATTTGTGCACAAAATAGTGTTGATAATGCAGCAATATTTTATCTGTTACTGAGCAGTGCTTGCACAGTGTCAAAGCTTTGTCTTTTTTGTCACTCTGCCCTCAAAGTGATTAAGAGGGTTGTGAGCAATAACTTGGGAGGGGACACAGCCAAGACAGTTGACCTGAACTCCCCAAAGGGAATCCCTTAAGGTATATTCTATATCATATAACAGCAGTCCTACTTTAAGACATGTTTGCTCTCAGACTAATTTAGCACCTATTTGTGAGTCATTTCAGATAAGGTTAACTCAGTTTCCAATGAAAAGCAAAATTTGAGAGCTGTTTAATAGAAATTTTAGTTAAAGAAGAGTAATTAATATTGGGTACTGAGCAATGAGTTCCTGTTATTAGGCCAAGTGACCCAAATGAAGGTCATTTTAGGACAGGCTTGGGGATCTCTACATTTGAGCTAAATAAAGAAGCAATAGAGCAAAGATTTTCTATTTGAAAATGCACACTTTCTCCTGGTAGTTTCCTGGATCATTTTATAAGGAATTACTTTTCACATCAGAAAGACATAATTCAAGCACTTCAAACACCAAAAAAGAGAAAAATATCCAAAGTATTATATAAATGATCAATGATCTAGGACCAGTAAGTTATTTTGATGAGTAAGGATGCTCTTTATGCACTACTTTGGTAGCTTAAAGCACTCCAGGAGGTAGTTACATTTTGGCAGCATATTCTACATTATACTGTTTTTTAGCTTTTAGTTACATTATGTGTACTTACTTAAAACAGGCACTTTAGATATGCTTTTTTGAAAATTGAGACAATTCTTGAATTAAAACCGTGGAGTTAAATGCTGGCTCTTAACTTCAGATGTGCTTAGTAGGGCACAGTCTCAGAAATTCCTAGATTCAGCTCCTAACCAAAACTTCCCTAAACAAACACCAAAGTAGTTTGAACTCTGCTTCTCAGGGCAAATAAATACATACCTGAATCTTAGTCTAGAGTCAGAAGTTTGGTCCATGTCTCTCACTAAACATAGTTTTCTAAGTCACTGTGAAAATCAGATTGCTGTTAAATAGGCTTTTTTTTTTTTTTTTTTTTTAAGTGTTTTCAGTCTTCTTCCAAGTGTGTATGTGTGAACTGTCTTTGATAGGTTATGTGAATGTTAACAACCTCTACAGTACAACAGAGACCAGGGCAAGGGTAATGTGGCTTGGTTTATGTCTGTGTTCTACACAATATCAATATTAAATAAGATTTGATTGTCACAGGTGTCAGCCTAGTTTGTTAAGGGAAGCCAGTTTACCTGAACAAGCCTGTGAAGTATGACAGTTTAGCTGCTGCCTCATTTGCAGTTGCGATGTCCCAGCTGAGGCATTCATACATTGAGAGAAGGCTGGGATGAATAACTAGGATTAAGAGCCACTAGAGTCATCCCAGGGGAAGCAGCTGTCACTCTGGAGCAGAACCCTTGGCTTGTTTGAAGCATATATATAACATTTACTATAGACTGCTGTGGTGGTTTATCTTTGCTACAATTTAGAGAGGTAATAAGTAAGGCTGGCAATTTCTGTGTACAGCCAATGACAAGAAGTAGGATCCTCCAAGGGACAATTCGGAGCATGCAAGTTAGATGCTAAAGTAGCTGAAAATGGATGATGTGGTTACCTCCTTCTGCACCTCATTTTCTTTATCCATTACAGTGGAATAATAGTAATTCTTTACTTTCTCGGCCCCCCCCCCTTACAGATGAGTTGTTTTTCAGGTACAGCTTCCTCCAGCAGCACAAAAGCAATTTTAAATCCTGCATTTCCTATATGTACTTTGTGTTCTAGGAGCCAACACATCCTGTGAGCAATGAATGCTGGGAAGAAGTACTGCTTTAGTATGCATGTCTTTGTACATCTTGTAGAAAATAGTTTTCTACTGCCTATTGTATTGATACGCTAGCTATCCTCTTTGACCTTTGGTGGTTGAAGTGAATCAAACTGACCTCCCTTGAGGAAGAACTAATTTCTGAGATTTGTTGACTATGCATACAAGCCATAAAGACGTGAAAGGAGACTTTGTGGTTCAAATCCATTCCATAAAGCCCATATCATTCGGCTCAGCATAAAGGTGAAGGAATCCATTCTTAACCAACATAACCAGTGCATGCAGGCTCAGAGTTGGCATGCTAGGTACTATGGCAACAATACAATAAAAGCGGGGAATCAACTACTGCCTAGCCTGTCAGCTGGTTTGAATAAAAGACACTAATTGCTAAGTGTCTGTGCCTTCACCAGATGCTCAAGGGCTCATTAACCTCAATAGAATAGCAGGCTCATTAGCAGGCTTGTCTATGGATTAACCATTCAAGGCTGATAGAGACCTGCATTTGCCCAGGGTAGGTTAAATTAACTCCATACCTTCACATTAGTTTTATGTTTTATAGAAGCCAAAGGATCTTTAAAAATACATTTCTGTAATTTTTTTCTATTACAGCTCAACTAGGTTTTAGGAGGCTAGGAAGGGGTTTTCCTGTGGCTTAATTAGTGTGTAAAAGCTGGCATCAAAGTGAATTTTTTTCTAAAAAAAACTAGGGATGCAAGTTGTGATTTGGTAGTTTTGCTCTTTTGTCCATCTGCCTTAAATATTGGTGGAAAACCCAATGCCAGTCTATAAACATGTGTAAAGATTGCTTTTCTGTCGTTTCTCAGATCTAGAGTTGGGTTCTGGCAATTACTCTAGAGTCAGCCCTGAGGCATCTTTGGTTTTGAGACAATTTATAGAAGAATCTAAAAAATGGTTGAAAAAGAAACTCAGACCAATTAGTTTAAAATCATGGCGATAACTCTACTTCACCATTAATTTGAACTCTCCACCTGTCTTTCTTGATTCCTTTTCTTCCCAAAGGAGTGCCAAGAGAAACTAAGAGTATCTTTCTTGGATGTAAGAATAACTCTGTGCTGTATGGGCTGAGAAAGAAAATTCTGGTTTATTTGCAGGTATAGGCCTGAGGCTGAAGCCTCCTTTAAATCACTGAACTTGATGCAATTTTGAGAAATGAGCAGTGGTCAATTTGTTATATAAGTGAGGTTTGATTGTTTAATTAGAAAATAAATCAACAGATTATTATTACTTGTTGTAAGTGAACAATAAAGATTAAAATAAAATTGTATACATAATATTTTTTCTCTTTGGTATTTAGAAAGAACTCTTTGACTCAGTGTGATTTTTATTGTCTTCGTTATTGCTTCACACAGAACCAGGTGGTGAAGAGTCAAGCTTGACAACCACTGCAGGTTGCAAATTTAGTCTCTTTTGGGCAGAACGGAACCTCTGCCTAAGGTACTGAATTCACACACACACTTTGCTTGCCTCAGAAATAAGGTGTTTTAAGTTCCTTACCTTGTGGAAGGAGGCAGCTGTCTTTTAGAGGCTTTAGAGAAAGATCTCACCTGCTTAATCTTGGACACCTCAATCAGCCAGGCAGGCTCTCTGCTTGAAGGCCTTCAAAGGTATGTGCTAGTCCCTGGTGACTATGTGGGGAACTTAGGCATGTGCTTTAGGAGCATTCCTTCACTAAGCACCTGGAGCTTTGGTGTGAATAAAATGTTAGACTTGGTTGGATTAGTTTTCATCAGATATCATCTGTCTGCAGTCATCTTTTGGGACACCAGGTCATTACTGAAGACTGAAGTTGGGTTGCAATTTACCACTAAATTTATGTATTCTAATGTAGCATATTTTTGTGCACCTTTTCACTCTGTTAATCATCTCAATAAATCCAGGATGAGTAATACACACACAGCCTTGCCAAGGGCATAACAGCAAATGGCATCATCTGCAGAAAGCTGACCTCAGAGGTTTAAGGTGGGTGCCTTAAAGCTGAAGGGATGTTGTTTAGAAAAAAAGCTGAAACCTGTGCTGGCTTGTAGGAGGTGAACATTGGTTACATCTCTACTGGTGAATTAAGTGTGTCGGAGTGTTCTCTGGGGTTTGGTACTTGACCATATTTATTGTCAGAGTGGTCGCTGGTAGAGTTTTAGCTCAGACCTGGTAGCAGCCTCTCACGTAATTCCTGGGCACTGTTTGGGGATTAACATAGGCCAGGGGTATTTCCAAGAGGCACACTGCATGTGACCAACTTGTTTTGGAGAGCAGGAGAGCTGAACTCCGTGTGGATGCAGGCTCTCTTGCACCATCTGGCCTCAGTGCCTGAGGTCAGTCCCAGATATTTTTAGCTTACTGAGGTGGATGCAGGCTCTTCATGGCTGCAGGTTTCAATGCTTGGTTTTAGTGCAAACGACTGCACTGATCTTCCAGTGGCCCGAGATCACTTGTCCTCTGATGTGAGCAGACATTTTCAGGAAAGCAATCAGAAGCTAACTGAAGCCACAGGTGGGAGTTTTGAAAGGGACAGGAAATGTCTTAGGAAATGGCTCTGAAGTATACTCAAAAGTGTAAGTGATGACTGTGCTCTACCCATCTAAGGTGATGGCTTCTGTCAAGCCATTGATTTTTCTCAGCCCTTTGAATGATGGCTTAAGAGTTTTTGCTGTGTTGTTATTAGCCAGGGAAGGAGCAAATCACTTTTAAAGTTAGCCCATACACACATTCACTATTTGTGATATGCATGAAAATTAATTACAGTTTGAATTTACTTAACACAAAGAGAAGCTAGTGAATCACAATTTGCAGTTCATTGAATAAATGTCAGTTATTGATTTCTGTGGTTGAATACTAGTGAGGTAATGCTATGTTTGCTACTCATTAGAGGTGGCATAGCACAATATATCATAAAATGTAATTAGGGAACATCAATCATTTAAAATATGCAGCTAAGCTTATATTGCTATGTACAGAGAAATGAAAGGGCTCATTAACAGCAAGAGAGAGCTTGATTTTCAAAAAAGGAATCTTCTACTGTGTTGAAGATTATGACAGCCTCTTCTTCATATTTTAATTAAGATTTTAATCTGATTTTGCTTCTGCTGCTAGAACAGATGAACTTTCATGTGTGCCATTTTGTCAAAAATATTTATGATAATGTTCGTTAACTGTTGATTAATAGAACTTCTCATTAAGGCTCTTTTAAGACTGGGCAAATGTCTTTTTGAATGGGGTATTCAGTTCATCTTTGCCAAGATCTGAAATGCGGTTGTTTAATCGCAACTTACTCCAACAAATGTTCAGGTTTTTTTGGTATCTCACTTGCACAGAGAGACAGCGAGCCAGGACAATGAAAATCAGGGAGGGAAGGACAAATTAAAGCTTTACCTTGTTGTGAAGGAGCTTCTTCAAGGTGCTAGTGGAGAAAAAAAAAAAAAAAAAAGCAGAGGAAAAGCTAGCATCCATCCTAACACCCTTCTACTTTCTTTAGCAATACAAGTAGAATTTCAGTAAGTGTCGTTCTTGCAGCTCCATAAAGCACAACTCTAGTCTGTGAGCTTTTAGAAATGTTTGAAAAAGTGAAGGCCTGTTGAGAAGGCTAATTTTAGCTCCCTGTGCAGCAGAGGGATCCAATTCTTGTGAATGGTGTGAAAATGGTCTTTTTACCCCTGCCTGCAGAGTCCCTCATCTGTTCTGTCCTAGCCTTTTCTTTCATCTGGGCTGCCAGGCTGAAGCAACAGCTGAGAAGTCTCTTAGGAGGAGAAACACTACCAAATAGCTTTGCTAATTCTGTCACTTGAAAAGCTTTAAAATTTTCCTTACCTGAGGGAGCAATGGATTTTATAAGTAATCCAGTTTTAGGGAGTGTGGCTCTGCGAGCAAGTGCCTCATTATGCCATGTGTGGAATAGGAGGCAAAGATCTTCTCTAACAGAGAATTTGTTTTTAATGATTCTTAGGTATTCAGTCCCTGACTTATCCTAATATGAAGCAAACTCTACTAGCGTTTACATTCGCACTGGAAGTTGTTAGTTTCCAGATATTCTCACTTGTCCTTTCCTTTTCTACTTTTAATAAAAAAGAGAAGAAATCTGGCCACAATAGAATGGCTAAAATGTAAATTTTAGTTGCATATATATTCCTTTTCTCTTTCACTGTTTCTCTTCCCTTCCCTCAGGGCTACATCTGTGTTGGCAGATTAACTCATTAATGAACTCTAACTAAAGTTCCTTAATAAGGCTTAGTCAATGCCCCCATGCCCCAGCCCCTACCCCTAAGGTCCTTTGCTCAGTTAAAATTTGAAGTCAGAGATAGGACTCATGACACCAAGCCTGTCAGAGTTCAGGGACATTCTGGACAATGGTGTTAGTCATATGGTTTAGTTTTAGGTAGTCCTGTGAGGAGCAGGGAGCTGGAGTCAATAATCCCTCTGGATGCCTTCCAATGTGAAATATTCTACAATTCTATGACTCTGGCCCTCTGGGGATGCTTGGGTTGGTGTCAAGCCTGGAATCCAGGCCTCTGCCAGAGTTTTTCTGTGGGTACAAAAGCATCCAGGACTTCATTCCTAAACAAGCTCATCTGTAGATCATGTTGTATTCACATGAAAATTCAATCCCAGTAGCTGTGTCTGTGCAAAAATGCTGTTCTACCAGTACCACCTTGTCTTTTCTCCACCCTTTTGGATGAGCTGTCCTCCCACCTTTTCTGCACCAGATTTTCCATAACTCTGCTGGTTCCTGTTGATATGCTGATGTCTTTGAAAAGGAGAAGGTTCCCAAGTGGGAAGGAAACAGGACTGTAGATTGTAGGACTGTAGGCATGCAGCACTCTCAGGCCATTCCCATCCCAAGCAGCATCAATGAGGAATGGTCTTCTCTAGGATAACAGGTCCTCTTGTTGGTCTGTTGATCACGTTTGACTTTATGGCTATAGGTCTATTAACTACATATTTAACAGAAGCTTACACACCTATCATGCTTGTAGATACCTAGGTGGAGGACTCACTGTCTGTACATGGCTGTGTAATGCTACTTCAGGTAGATTAGGTACCCTGCTTGGTTTCCAGCTGCCATTTCAGCAGGGCATGGGGTCTTTTGTACTTCCTGTGTCATGTCTGCCCACTTCATGTGGGTACCTGTGATATCCCAGGGCCTCTAAACTGGCTTCGGGTGCCAATGTGTGGGGAACCGAACCAAGTATCTGGAGTTAGGGTCAACTGAACCCTACCCAGATCTCTGCTCTGTTGATGTATTTTGAGCTAGTCACCATAGGCTCCCTTTCTTGTCACATGAGAGGGCCATCTGACCAGTTCTAGATGCCTTCTTGAGATGAGACATACTTTGGAAAGAGATAAGTCATACTCTAGAAGTACGTGTTTTCCACTGCTGATTATTTAGGGAGGCCAAATGACTGACTTTAATACACAGAGATTACATAGTACACAGCTACATTCAATCAGGGGCCTCCCTGCTTGCAAATAACTATTACCTATTATTTTGTTGTTGGTTTTTTTTGCATAACCACCTTTAGAGATGAGGGCAAACAGAGACAGGGTATTCACACTGATCACGGTCTGTTGTTTCTCTCAAAAGGAGTGAAAGGGTTTGCAAAAAGCAAATACCTTGGCAAATGAATCCAGGGCATGCAGCAGTGCTGCAAGTTCTCCTTTCATGTCCCCACTCCTCACCCAGATGCATTTGGATCCTTTTATTTTAAAGAAAAGCAAAAGGAGAGCCAAATTAAATTGCAGATCCCAGAATGTTTCTTATGATTCAGTCTTATTGTGTGATAGGACATAAATTAGTGATGTTTGGTCCTACACCAAGACAGAGCTCAGCCTCAATTTCTCAAAAGTGGTCCACTTAGACACAGCTTTCATGTGGGTGTGTAGGGCAAGGACATGTGCATTTAGGTCTCATTTTTACATGTTACCACAGAATTTCAAAACTAGTTTCCGTAACGCTGGTAACTTTCACCCTATGTTTGACAGGTAAATCACAGAAAGCAGAGAAGCTTTCTGACTCTTGAAAGACCTGGCTTCTTGTGTCCTCACCATGTACTACCCTGAAACAAAACACAATGTCCTTTATCTGCAATCCACTTTCTGCACTATAGCTTGTCCTGTTCCTGATGTCTGTGGCTTTTCACCTTTCAGATGTTTTCTCAAACAGGTACAGAAATGCTAAAGATCAGTAGGTACATAGGGCCCAGACATTGTGGATTTTTGAGTTCAGTCCAAACATGGAGCTAGACCTGAAAAAGGTACCTTTGTGTCTACTGTAAGATGTTGGTTGAGTTAGGGTATCTCGCTTTAGAACTGCAGTTTTTTAAATGCCTTTTCAGGTGCTTTCTGACTTAGAAGAGCCTAAGCTATAAAGGCATCTCAGTATTGGACATCAGCAAGTGAAAGAGGACTGCTTGGAAGTGTTGCACTCTTGATAGGGCTGATGAGTTTTTCTTACCCCTTCCTTTTGCTTCTGGCCAGAGCTTAACTCTGTGGTGTTCTTGGGTTGCCTACCAAACAGATCCTAGCTGAAAGCATAGGATGAGCATTGGATGCCAGTGAGTTCAGCAGCTCCTCTGCTAGGAATAAATTTCTACATATCCCACTACCCTGTAAGATACTTCTAATTCAAATGAAAAAATAAGCATTTAATAATTGTTAAAAAATAACTTTAATATTCAATAAAACAGGATAAGAGATAAAGTCTAGTCTCAGAGTTAGGGGTCTTAGGAGTAGGTTGATCAGATTTTTGTTTGGAAGAAAAGGCACATATGAGACATGATTGTGTGTATGGTTACTTGGAGAACACGTCCCGGCACGTTCATGCAGCACAAAGCAGGAGTAAGTAATGCCACTGTGTAAAATCACAGGGCAGAGAGCTGGGTTTTGCAATGCATTGAGGAACACTGGCTCTTACTGGTCTTTGGGTGCTTTTGTTGTAGCATTGAGATTGTGCACATTTGAAGGGTTATTGCTTGAGAAGGAAAGCTAGAGAAGTCTCCGTATCTTGGATATCAACTAGGATTAAAATAGCATTCTAGTGACTCTTGTTAGAAGACTAGGTCTGTCCTGGGACTACAAAAAAAACCAAAAACATTTTCCCCTATTTTTATACTAAGCCTATTTTTTTGTTGTCAGATATTCTGGAATACTTGATGGTAAGACAGTAGAGAAAATTTTAAACAAAATTTTTCAATTTGAATAAATTAAGCTTTAATGTTAGAAAGTGTTGTGCAAGCAGAATAGGAAATGCTGCAAGGCCTGCTTTTAATGTATCTATTATAGTATTTTACATGCATGTATAATGTGTATCTGGGGTGTATTGGTCAATAATGGTGCAGAAAGGATAAGTAAATTGATTGCCTATATAAATTCAGACTCAAGACAGTAATTGCATAATTAATGTGTATTACACAGCTTTAGCTGAAAACTTACAAACCTCATCTACTTAGCAAAATACATTTAAATAATGTTTCAGAATTCCAGGGAGACACTACAGTGTATGAATAAAATAACATTAATCCATGCCTAGTTGAGTTGAAAGCACAGCCAGAATATATGAATTTATTTAAAGCAATTCAAGAAGTGTGCCCCAGTGCCTTCTTACAAAGTTAGCCATGTAGAGAACCTTTGTTAGTTTCCTTTTTATCTTTATTTTCAAATGAAAGGAACAATTAAAGAAAGCATTAAGCTAAATAAAGAAGAAAAGGCAAGGTAAAAAAAAAAAAAAAAAAGATTGTGAGTCAGCCAGTCTTTTTGTGTCATTCAACAGGCAGCAGGCAGAAATTGGCAGCAGGCCATCTTTCTCCATAGGTGAAGGCAACAGTCTGAGCTCCACGGAACAATGGCTTTTCCTAAAACATCAAAAATACAGTGACAACTGTGCTAAATGACTTTGTCTTGGAAGCGTGCGGAAGCTTCGGGTATGTTATTACCTCTCACAACTATTCATTTGGTGAGGTAGTCTACTGGCTGCATATTGAGCTGCAATACAGTGAACATGAATGCAGTTGGTCATGGACTTGAAAGAGGGTTTTAAATACATAGTTTGACTTTTGGAAGGTTTAGTAATTCTTAATATCTTTCTCTATTGACAAGTAAATGAATTTTAAAGCATTCATTCCACCGATAGACACAGAACCAAAAAGGGAGAGGTCTCAGAAGACACAGGATTTTCTGTGTGATAGTGACTTTGGTCTTAGGCCAAGAGCTTGGAATCTGCCAATGCCATGAAAGCACAGGAATGCAGGATAATTCAGCTTGGGAGGGACCTTAGGACATCTCTAGTTCAACATCCTATGGCTGGCAAGGCTGGACTGCACTAACTTTAAAATGAGAGCCACTCCCGGTTGCACTCAATCAAAACATTCATTCTTGAAGATCACCTTTCCATGCTCCGCTTACTTTAACTGTTGCAGCTGTACTGCTGTTGTCTGTGCAGGATACGGGTTTTTGGACCTCTTAAACACTTAAGGCTTTCCAAAGGTTGTGAGAAAATTTTTATATACAAAAAGGCACCTTAACAAACGTCCTCATAGTAAATGTGACTTCCGAAAGGAATTAGTACCTCTTGAAGGTAGGTGTGACAATTTTATCTCCTACATCAGGGTGAGATGCCAGTTTTCTGGGCTCCACTGGATACTGAATATTTTCCATTGCCTTTAACGGAAGCTTAGACACCTCATGTTTACATGGCTGCATTTAAGTGTGAATGAAATCCAACTCCTGATGATCAATTAATTTGCTGAAACGTGGGTTCCTAGTGCCATTTAATATGTTACTGCATGTCCTGTGTGTCATCTATCTTCCTGTATTGATGACAGATGGTGTCCTACAAGTCCAGTGTCATACCTGCCAGCTCCATCTGGATGCAGTGGATATGCTAAGGCATTTAAGGTGACAACAGTTCCTATGTTCAGGCAACTAAATCAGTATCTTGTTGTCTACAAACAAACCAGCTGGTGAGCAGTCTGTGTGTGTGGTGTGATTAGAGGAAACTACCAGGCTAATTTTTCCAGCTGTGTAGCAAGTATCAGGAAACATTCTGCAGAAGTACCATCTTTAGGTTGGGACTTATTTTGTGCTTTATCAATAGTAACAGGGTCCTGTGCTTATCAGCTGCCACTTATGTCACAGCTCCAACCTGTGTGTGTCACTAGAACTGACTAAGAACAGGGTATCCTTGCTGTAACTGCCACGGATAAGATGATTGCAAGATAGGAAGGAAAGATCATGCATATCTATGACTAGAAATTTGTGATGAAGTCCAGGTTATCTAATTTCTTATTTACTAATGAAATGTAACCAACTGCATAACGCTGACTTGCTTTAAAACCTGCCCAGTGCTGCACTATGTTTGAAGGGAGAAACTGGGTGTGAGAGAATTTGATAGGTATTGGGCAAATTGTCTTAAGTGTAGGGGGATTAATCTCAGGTAACATTAGCCACCTTATGATTAGCTTAATTTTAGCTAGCCACTCAAGTTCCTTCTCAAGGGAGTAGAGATTCTTCAAGAGAACAGTACATAAATATTGAAGAAAGATTAGATGAATCTTCCAGATCCTCAGCTGATGAAACCAAGGCAGCTATCTGAGACTAGTTGCCTAACTTAGATAGCCAAAGTCAGGTAAAGTGAGTCCCATGTGTGATATTAACCTTCAGCAAGATAAGTGAATGGACGCTTTCTGTGTCAGCCTATTTGGCTGCAGAGGAATCAGATTAATTAATATATAAAAAAGAATTATTGACATTAGGGTTGATGGTGTTTGATTATTTAAGGTCTGATAACTTTTTCTTGTTCCAGTATGAAAGCTTTGTGGAGGCTGCTGTTCTACCATGTATTCATTTGAAAATTACATTCGCATGATGACTAGATATTAACCCATAGTATTCAGATTTAATTGCTGTTAATCTAATGCAGAAGCAGGGCAAAGAGTAGTCAGGCAGCTTAGTTTTAAGAAGGCAAAATGCAGGGCTGAATGGAAAAATATTATTTTTCTTTGTCATCAGGTTTTAGAACAGCAAGAGGAAATGAGACACAAATCAATAAGTCTCACAATTGCAGTCTACAGTCTCCCTCCTATTCTCTTCCTTAGAACGGATTTGGCACCAGATGTGCAAGCCTGGAGTGTGCTAAAAAAAGGCTGTGGTGACTGGAAATGGTAATCTGTATACTTTCTCCATTTTAGGGCACCAGTGCAAGGAAATATTTCATCTGAGCTGGGACTGAAGATACAAGTTTACAAGTTTACATGATCATGTGTCAAATTTGCCAAGTCCCATGCTGAGATGTGGACAGCTTTCTCTTTGTGTTGGAATGCAGACAGAGGGCCAGAGGCAGAGAGGGTTTAGGCCTTTCTCATTGATATTTTGCAATCTGAGCTCAGTGACAGCCAAGCAATGTTTTGCGTAGCTTCCTTCTCAGCATGTGGATTTTCTTTTTTTTTGTTTTGTTTGCCCTTAGCTTTATTTTTCCTTCTTGTTTCTCAACAATTGCCAATAACATATTGCTGTATTTAAAGGGAATAAGTTAGCTGTTAGAGATGTCAGTATTATCAGACTCAAATTAAAGAGTAATTTGCAAGTCAGACTTCAAAATCTGCAATAATTCATTAAGTTGTCTATTGTATTCTTATTGAATTTTGTTGCATTCTATTGTATTCTTGTATTGATGACTTTTTTTTTTCTTTTTTTTTGAGGAAGAATGTCATCCAATCTTCTAACCTTTCGAACAAAGGTGAATTTCCAGTTTCAAATTTGAGTTTGCTGGCTCTCCCACATTTACATTCTCTTCTGCCAGTCATGCTTCTTCTGCCCTTACACCCTCTGCCCCACACCCTGACTGTGAATCATATCCCCAGATACCCACATTGTTCAACCCCTCCATTCTCACCAATCCCCCTGCCAGTGAATTCAGTGTGCTCCCAGGTTTGTGCTTCCATTTCAAGTCCCACATGTGACCCTGGATGTTCTGGTCACCCAGTCTGGGATTTGTCTTACCAGCTATAGACTTCTACAATGTACATATTAGTACTGGAGGTAGTCAGCCTCTGAGGCCTTTAAAAACAATGGAAAAAAACCCCAAACTGTATCTCATCTTAAAGTTTGCAGCAAAAATGTGTGAGATGAATCTTGTCCTGTAAACAAAGTTTTACTGTGTCTGCTAAGAAAGCCTAGAGTGACAGGCTCAGATGAACAGGTCTGTAATACAGAAGCCTAAGGATAGTGATATGGTCCCCACCTTTGTAACTTGCAGGGCTTCTTGATCATGGTTTCTGTTGGCATTGTATGTGGAGGGAATATATTAGGAACAATCAGACTAATTAATTTTTTTATGAGGGAGGTGAGAGGAAGAATCAAGAAAGAGTTTGTGGTGATGCTTCTGAGGAAAAGTGTAAGAACTGATTAAAGTGACTTCTGAATTGATATGGGAGTAAAGGACTGGCTCCCTTGAAAGAGGGAGCAGAGTAGAGGTAGCAGGTAGGAAATACACATAGGAGTCCGGAGGCTGGGCTTGCTGAGAACAGAGAGCTTCATGACTTGTCTGGAAATGCTACACATCAAAGGATCTATAGAATTAACCTAAAGAAATAAGAAATGTCCTTGTCTTGGAGCATGATTAATCAAGAAGGTAAGTGGTCGTGTTATACTGGATAATTGGTCCCTGCTGAGAACTGGTCCATGGACACTAGGGGTCTGCAGATGAAAAGCAGACTACCACTGTTCTGGCTTGAGCTGATTGCTTAGTGATCTGCCTCAAAGGCTCAAAGTCATGAATTTGGGGTTTTAAGATGCATTTGTGTGATTTTTTTTTTAAACTATCATAGTGTTTTAGTCTATGTTAGTTAGGGCTCTTGGTCTATTCATCTGGTCTACCTGAAGCCTGAGATAAAACAACACAGGAAGTAGTGAAGTGAGATATTCTCACTTACCAAAAATTAGTTCTAAGGACTGCAAGAGGAGGAAGCTCTACCTTTTTTTTTTTTTTTTTTTAAAAAAATATTTTATTATTAACACTTTGTTTTCTTTCTGATTAACCACCCAAATGTAGGAGAATTTTATTTTTCCATGACCCTACATGTGTCCTTCATCCAGAAAGCCACAACTATACGTACTCTGGTGCACAAGCAGTGGTACTCTCCTATTATACCTGGCATAACGGATCATGATGAAGTTTAGTGACTAGCAGGATAAATCTTGGGAAACTCAAGAACAGAATCCCTTAAGTTCCTTTGCTCATAGCATCTGTCAATTAAATAAATGGATGTGCTAATATTTGACAGACATCACAGAAATATTTTAAATAATTAAAATTAAATTTATTATTATTATTAAATAAATAAAATTAAATTTAAAATCAGGCAAGGATGAGAGTGTGTAACTGATGTGACTCAACTATTCTGAAAACACCAGAGCAGTCAAATGTCCTGGAAAACCTGTATCAGCTGCTCTTTGAAGCCTGACTCTTGCGCATGCAATTATTTAGATTTTTGTTTAAAATAGCTGGAAAACGTAGAAACATGGCTCCCAACATGAACGTGGCAGGTAGTCTCAACAGCTGGGAGGGGAAATGTAAAATAGCATCTACCAAAATCTCTAAATTGTGTGAAATTCTAGCGTTGAGGAGAAAGTCAGGAGCCTAATGATTAAACACAGAGAGCTGTCATTGCTGCATTATATTAAAATAACTTGCCTCTAGCAAACCACACACTATTTCTTCCTTTAAATCTGTCATTTTTCAGGAGCCTGTTACTCCAGCTGGCTGTATCAGTATCTTTGGAGCTATGTAAGTTTTACACTGAAGAGGGCACTTATAGAAAGACTTTTCATGAACAGTGGGGGACCCATTAACCACTGAATAGCCACTGCAATGTGCTAGTTATATTTTCCTGTGACTTAATGGGACTCAGCACAATCAGAAACTTAAAGCAGAAATGGTCCTCAGATGTATTTTTAAGCCACAGCAAGACTCCAGGCAAAATGGAACTTATTTGTTTATGGATTGCTGTCATTAATAAACATATCAGAAACGTATTACTGCCTCAAGCCACAGCACTTTTAATGATGTCCAAAGTAGATAGCTATTAAAGCTGTGAACAGCAGCACAATGGAGCTGGCCTGAATGAGCAGGAGAAGGAAGAGGAATAGCATGTAAATGGCAAAGTCCCTGACACTCAGAGAATGAACAGAGGTTTCTCATTATAAAGGTTGCTCGCTCTTTATACCCTTTGTCTCTCTGAAGCAGACTCTGGTGTCCTCCAATAGATCCCCATTAAGTTTGTGGTTTTTTTTTCTTGAAGCTAGAGGCATATTCTCTTCTACTTGACCTCTGGGATTTTTCTTTACTTCACAATAAGCAGCTTTAATGCATCTTTGTGAGAAGCAATTTTCCTGTCCCACGAAATTTTGTGCCTTAAAAACTGAACAGAACTCTCTTTTTCTTTCCACAATGACTTTTTTTTTGGGTGTTTTTCACAACCCAGCTGTGTGACTGGAGGATGAGGAAATTGGGTAATTTGGAGATAAATAGTTGCACTTTTTTTAAAATAGGTGTGTGACATATGCATGTCTCTTTCTTGTTTCCCCAGGGAAAGTGCTGCTAAAAATTGCAAAAATAGTTAGCTTTTTTCTTAGTAAACCAAAGAAGCTGATTCAGTTGCCAGGTTCTTTTAGGGATCAAGGGGATTCAGGTTCAAGATTCTCATCCATTGAATATTCAGTCTCTGTTACGTGGTATGGGGAGCAAGACAGGCACCCGCTGTGCCTACTCTTTTCCAGAGATTTCTTGTGTCTCATCTTCAGCCTGCCCCCAGACATTAGTGTCCTACCTCTACACTCTGCTCATATTTCCTGTTGAATTGGTGGGCGTACAAGGGGCACGTCCCTCCTTCCAAGCGTGCAGATTTCCTCACAGCCTGGGGCTTGCTGAATGGCTCTGAAAACTGTGCAGGTAAAATTTAGTCAATGTGGAAATTATTTGCATGCATTTCGAGGGCATTTACATGCTTGATGTGTATTTGTGCTTCTGTGAATGTTTGTCGCATGGATAGGCATGTCATGTTCATTTAGATACCTCTTCTTTTGGAGGCAGCTGTGAAATTAAGTGCCCTTAGAGTTCACCGGTCTGGTTAGGGATGGGCTAGAGGTAGGTATGTGCAGGAAAAGGGGACCTGAAATGGAAAAGAAGGGAAAAGTAGAGGAATGAGGAGGTCTCTTAAATGTCTAGGGTTGTATGGTAATGAATAAAGCTTGTGTAACTTTATGACGGGTAAAGGAGCCAAAAGGCCAAGGGGCAGGATGAGAGAATCTGTGAATTTATCTTCTTGTAACAGAAAATTGTTGAAGGCCCTAATGAAGGAGAAGCTACACCTCCTCTTTGTGGCCTCCCCAGGTGAAAGAGTGCACAGGTAGGACACGGAGACACAGGAGGGTTTGAACTATAAGTCAGCTGCTCTTTTTTCCAGAAACCCTTGGAGTGTACTTTCCTTTAATGGGAAAAGGTGGCCAACAAGTCTGGAAAGGGTAAAGTAGGAAATATAATTGCTAAGAGTATGGTCAAAAGGGGCAGGTTCTCCTGCATCTAGCTTTTCTGCCTTCAGCAAGAGGCCCTTCTCCTTGCAAGATGCTGTTTCTTCCATTGCCAGGAAGGGGCCATTGTAGGTCTCTTCTTCCTTCACACTGACATCAGGGGACTTGGCTTTAGGACTTTTCTAAAGCCTTTGAAGGACCATGAGTTGTCTCATAGCAAAAATGAAGCAAGTATTAGAAGAAGAGGTGCGAGGTACCAATTCACACCTCATGTGAGCTCTAAATGGGGCTCATGGGACCTATTTAACAATTCTGAATGCTTTTTGTTTTTAATGCAAGTGTTCATAAAAATGTTTATGTCAATGAAATTCCTTCTACAATGTTGTCATTAAATTAAAATGAAGTTGATTTTTTTTAGACAGTTGTGACTTTTTTTTTTCCTTTTAATGAATATACTATGCATGTGTGAGCTTGGGATGCTTCCTGCATATTATAAAGAACTCTCAAAACATACAGGTAGAAATAGAGGTATCAAAAATGCATCCTCTGGTAGTATGTTTCTCTTGGAAAGTATAAATAGCCTTAGCCATACACAGCACCTGTATAGGAGACTGTGCCTAAATCCTGGATTATTAGCCATCAGTTGAGGAGTTATGGATGGGTGAAAAATGGGAGTGAATTGACAAGTTCCACCACTGTTGATGAATGAAAGGTAGCAGGGAAAGAAGGGGAGAAGAGGAAACATCTCAGAAAATGCTGAAGTTTGCATACAGTACTGCTTGTCTTACAATCAAGAATGTATGTGAAATATATATGGTACTTCTACATCTTGAAAAATAGTAACAGATTGTGACTTTCCTTGTTACATTTGATCTTATTAACTGTTTGAGAGTGTTTCAGTTATCTGCTGCAAACCAAACAAAATTGTATCGTTATACAGAACATGCTTTAGCTTGTGTCACATTGCTTGTTAGGAGATGGTAGTGGTGGTTTGTAACTAATTAATGTCTCTGTGCTGTATTTTCTATAAAATCATATCCATCTGTGTAGATGATTTCAGTGAGTTTTAACAGGGTCTCTATAAGATGTTATTACTTCTGTCATGCAGAGACAACTATATAACGATTTGCATAATTATAGATGGAGGAAAATGTTAGCCTGCATATTTAAAACTGTTATATGCATTTCCACCTCATTAAAGAAAATCACTGGAGCTAGGTAGTGTACTCAGGTTGGAGATCAGGTGGCAAAATATATAGATTACACAATCTAATTTTCGAGCATGAAGGAGTTCCAGCTGAACAAAACCAATAGAACTGACCTTGCTCACTAAAAAAGTTACGAAAGAAAACTCATTTAAAGAGTCCTTCTGTGAAAACACACACGTCCCTCTTTGTCATTCTAACCTTGGGGATCAGTCACTTTGGATGTGCTAAAGAGATGCTTTCATGAATAAGTGATGATAGGCTTTAATATAATTAGGGATCTTAACAGGCAGAGCAGGAAGAAGGTTACGGTACTTGCAATGTGAAAGCATAGGGACAGATTCACAGAGGTGACGCGTGAACTCAAATCTAGTTTAGGTCTTTTCTTCCCTTGCCTAAATCTGGTATTGTGTAAATTTCTGCTGGTAAGCATCTATGGAGTTGCTCAAGCCTTGACAGCTCTGGATGTCTCAGCATGTATTAGATGCCATGACCACAGCAGGAACCTGCAAGGAGGCAGATTCTGCTAATCTCACACTTGACGTCTAGCCCTGATCCTGTGAGTGCCTCAAACCACTTATGAACATGGTCTTACATGTGAAAAAACACATGTTCTTCTGACATGCTTATTCGAATTGACTGAGTGGGAATACCATTTGACTCTGAAATTAATTTGTATAAGACGTTTGCCCTTTCCCCATGTTTGCATGATAAAAGCACAGGAATGACTTTTAGGGTGGGTCTAAATTGGTATAAAAAAAGAGTGCCTGAGAATAAATTAAGGAAGTGAACCTCAGTTATCCACATTTATTACTTTACTGCCTGGCTCTGACTTGGATTGCTCCAGCTGGTTCTCTGCAGGACTGATTTGTAAGCGGCTAATGCAAAGCAGTATGAACTTCATTCTTGACCTTGGGGTCAGGAGTGCTTCCTGTTCTTTTTTAGTTTGGTATTACAGACATAATTTAGAGTTCTTAGCAAATTCTGCCAGAGCAAGGATTCTTACGGGCACTGGGAGAAGTGGCCTATTCATCCTCATAAACTGTGTGCAGGGGCTTCCTGCCAAGGGGCACAGTCTGAGCTGTGTGAGGTCCTGTAGGACATTCCTAGCGATATCCTGATTTAGACAGATTTTTCCACATTCTGCAGGGTTTTTTCCAATTCTCTCCACAAATTTAGCACTGAATTAGGAAGATGCAAAAAAAAAAAAATGCTTAGAAGCTGAGATGTATAGGATAACTTCAATTGGCCTGGTGTACCTGAAGGCTGGGAATCAGTGCTGGACAGACAGACGTGCATGCTTAAGACTGAGAAACTGTACATCTCCCTCAGGGTGGTTGTCTGGGCTTTCAGCTGCGTGTAACACATGGAGTAGCAGAAGTCAATCAGTGGCAGATGAAGGCACTGGCTTTCTGTTTGGGGCCTCCATCATCTGCTCACCGGACCGCACTGGAGAGGTGTGAGAAGGTACGGTTGTTCTCTACCACTTTTGAAGCTGGCAGGGAAGCTGGCTGAAGTCTAATAAAAGTATGTCCAAGTCCATCATCCCAACTTCTGGTGTAACAGAGATCCTTCAGTGGCTTCACTATTAATTTTTCACTGAGTTTTAAAAATATAAGAGGAATTCTATATTTTTTGTTGATGAACTGTATATTATAGTGCAAATTTAAAGGAAACTCACTTTGACTAGGTTATGATTTAACTGAGAATGTAAAAGGCACAATTTTAATTAAAAAATGATTGAAAAAGATTGGCAGGGAAAGCAGAAGAAATAAATTTCATACATTCCTCTTGGTGAAGAAGGTAGCTTGAATAAAGAATTTTGAAATGGGCTCAGCTGTATATCTTTACCTACTGTAAGAATTGGCAAAATTAAAATTCAACATACCTTAAACTATTATTTTGTGATCAGTACTTCTCATAAATATTTCTATTAGCCTGCCATGGTCTTCATGCAGTCCTACTTACATCAGATGAATTTAATTAAAAAATGAGTGTGACAACAAATATTTTTGAAATTTGCAGGTTTTGTTGTAGGGGTGGAACTAGTATTCAAATAAGCAGTGCTTTGCTACTGGATATTATATAAACTCAGTGAATCATGAAAAGTGATGAACTGTACAACACCTAACTTATTACATGGGAAGGGGGGGCCCAAATATTCGACAAGCCAAATTTCTTTCAAAACACCCAGTTACATTTACTATCCATTTAGTATGTTTTGTACATGCATCATTCAAGTTTTCCCTTACGTGCTAATACGTTTTTCAGGTAAGAAAGCTGGAAAAGAAGGGTTTTCCAGTAACTATCGACACTTGCAAAGCAGCAACAGTACAACATGTTGACACAGGAAAATGAAGGATTGGGTCACACTGAATTAATCAGCCCCTTTCATTTGCCAGTTCTGCTTTCCCTGGTGTTTTTAGGAGGTGCGGGTGAAACAATCTTAGGTCACTGCAAGGCGGTGGTAATTTTATCACTGATTCAGTACTGTTACATTTTCTCTGCAATACTTATCATCAGATAAAAGCACTGAGTAGTGGCAAACTGATTGATCAAGGTCACTGTAGAGGTATTTTTTGAAATGCAGGCAGCAATGTCCTAAAATGGCAAGCAAGTTCTAGTTCTGTCATTTAGATGCATGAGCAAAGCTTCAATAAACAGAAGGAACAGCGAACATTTATAAAACTCCTGCCCTGGGTCTGCTGGTGGTAGTCTCATTTGTCAATACGTGGCCCTGAAAACTCAATGCTAAGATGCTTCCAAATGAATTTTGATCCTGCAAGGAGCTACTTGCCACGGGAATGATTTGTCTTTGCTCTGACTCACTCAGCTTCGTAATGCTTCACCTTTTTATTCTGTAAGATGGCCCCAAGCAAAGTTGTGTGGAGTCTGTTGCTGATCCTCCCATTTCATTCAAAACTACTGTGAAGAAAAGAGAAATTTTTGAAACAAAACTATCTGCATCTTTTAATTTCAGTGTATTCAACAGATAGGGAAGAACCTGATGTTTCCGTAATGTCCAGAATGACAATTTTATATCTACTGATTCATCAAATGCTCCCCTCCTGGGAGTTGCGCTCAGGGACTTGGATTCACACATAGTGCCTGCAATGCAAGCACAGAGCAGAAAGATAGCCCTCCCTCAAACACTTTTCTATCTACAAAGGATCAAAGAGGTGGATGAAGTGGGAAGTACAAAGGGGCAATGAGATAAGATTGTGGGGATCTTGAACACGAACTGCAAAGAGGTCTTGCTGAAGTTTATGGGGATCATTTCCCAGTCATGGGGGAGGCACCGGGGAAGGCATGACAGTGGCTGCTTGAAAATGCAGCAAAACTGTGGTGGAAGCTCTGAGACTGAGCATCAGCCAGGATGGTGGTGGTGGCTGGTAAAGAAAGGAAGTACTGAGGTTATGTCCTTTCTCAGATGAGACTCAGGAAACCTTTGGAAGGTTTCTTTGGCTGCCTTGAGGCAGAGCTAAGTAATTCCTTTGCATATGCAGTTTGGATTATGCAAATCCTGGTGGGTGTTCCATGGGAGTGAAGGCACATGGCCACATAACCCCTAGCCCCACATACCCCATTTTTGTTACTGAGGTGTTGCACTTGTTTAAATGACATAAAGTTTTGCCAGATCCTGTGAGTTTGCAATGCCTTTCTTTTTGATGCTGGAATTAAAGATGCACTTTTGCTTTATGTGCATGAAAGTTATTTTTAATTAAAAGATAAAAATGCCTTTTTTTTTTTTTCTTCTTCTTCTTTTAGGTGTCTTTAACTTTCCCAATGGTCTTCAAGGGACATTCAACATGCTGGGTGATTCCTACTGAGGGACCTGTCATGTTTTATACCTCCTGTATCCAGATAAACAGATTCCCAAAACAGAGACTCCAGATTTTCTGTCTAACATTTAACTGGAGTGTTTGTCTCAAAGGAATCATCCCCAGGAACATCAGTCCTGCATGTACAACACTGAAAGATTTTGGAAGGTAGTGGAACTAGCCCAGGCTAATGCTGAGGATTTGTTAAGAGCAAAATTAATGTAATTATTTCCTGACAACAGCTAGGTCTATGCTCAACTCTCTCCAGAAACAGGAGTTCTACCTGACTGGTTGTGATTGTCTAGAGATGTTTTCTTCTGAGCTACTGCCTCTACACTCTTGTGCAGTTGATGGGAGGTAGTAAGCACCTTTGTGACTCAATTCAGTTCACCTTGAAGGAGAAGGTATCTAAATTCTAAAAGAGAAATACCTCAAAACCATCTGTTTATTCTCTTAACAATTGAAAGAACCCTCAGGTGGCTGGATCAGATGTGAGCACCTGGCTCTTTGCAAGCCTAAAACTCAGGAAGATGAACCCAGTGAAGAAGGGCCCTCTCTTGTCTCGAATGTAGAATGGAGCTCACACCAGCCTTCTGTGAGCAGTGGGTCTCTCCTGATCAGAGGAACACTACAGGGTAATGTGAATTTTTCATATGCCTCTAAATCAACAGTAGAAGGCTGTCTTCAGATCTGATTCCATGGAGAAGCGTTACCAAAGCACATTTAAAAGACCTGTATCATCAGACCTGAATCTGAATTTGTTTGCCCTTAAGCAAGATGGGCTAAATGTTAAAAGCAATATTGAAGGTGAGTATCTGAAAATCCCAGGAACTGGCTAGCTGATTCTTCAGGTACTTAGGCATCGAGTCCCAGGGGCAGTCCTTGTCCATGGCAGTGCCTCTTTCCCCTGTTTTTAACAATGCATCTGAAAGTGTGGGACTTCTGTGTAAATAAAAATTACTCGCTTCATGTTTACTGAGCTCAACAAGGTGAATCGTGATTTGGAAGCAATACTCATCAAATGGTGGAAGAAATATGAAATTGAGAGGAACTGTAGATAATTTTTATGTCTTTTGTTTGTTATTGTGGCACACTACAAAGCAGAGATTGTTTGACTTCATAAATTATATTTGCTTTTATAGAAAAGAGCTAGGTCTCTCTGTTTTTAAAGCAAGCTTAAAACAATCAATATTTTTTTAGCCTTTCAAAATCCCTGGTAGTTTAGATGATCCAATAAGGGACAGATAAAAGCAGAAACAAACTGCAAGTATAAAATAAGCAAGAATGAAGGGTGCGTTTAACCTGAAAAGCAATTTGCACGGTGTCTTGTTTTTTGTAGCTGTTAAAATAAACTACAAATGAACGTACAGGTTTATACGTCACCTCAGAGGATAGCTGCAAAGATTTGTATGGAGTCGCAGGACACTAAGCCTATTGAATCCATTCCAAAATGGCTTAAGTATCTTGTTGTGCAGCCAGCAGCAATAGATATTTTGATATTTTTTTTGCCTACGTAGTCTCAGAAGCAGCCACTAGATGGCACTGGTTTAGCATAGCTGGAAAGTAAGCAAGTTTTTTTTTCCAGAAATTGAAATGGCTGTTTCCACTAAATTCTACTTTACATCAGTAGGTGGCAGATTTGGGCTATTTATGAAAAAACAAAGGCTTTAATGTTCTGTGTTGCTTCTTGGAAAACTATTTTCATTTATTTTTTCTTAAGCTTTCTGTATGTAAAATATAATATTAAAATAAAAATTATTAACTGAATAAAAAAGGACTTTTATTTAAAATCTTTGTTTCATCTTTTCAAATTACAAGCAGAAATAGACTAGAAAGTAAGAGTCTATTAAAGCCATTAATAAAAAGGGAATCAAAACATAAATGAGTAAGAACAGTTCTAAAAACAATTTCCATCAGAGCTTCAATGGTAATAAAAAAATAATTCTAACATATAAGAATACTTAAAAAGCAAAACCAGAGACGTGTCTCAATTTAAAAATATACGACAAGGATACTTTTCACTTCTGTGATGCTTTCAGTCTAAGATTGCAAAACTCATCAAAGTTTTTGGTCTCCGTGAGCCATTTTAAATACATTT
Organism: Falco punctatus; assembly: GCF_963210335.1. Lineage (NCBI taxonomy): Eukaryota > Metazoa > Chordata > Aves > Falconiformes > Falconidae > Falco > Falco punctatus. The sequence goes on from NC_137581.1 coordinate 34,687,871, forward strand.
ACAGAGATGAGTAAAAAGGGGTGTAAAGAAAATGATCGCTTCCTAACACTGATTTTGGTTTGGGATGCTTGTGCTCTCTCTAGTGCAAGAAACCAGGAAAGTAGCCTTGGCTCCCCTGAAATCCGTGAAAACTGCTTTTTGCTAGGAAAACTTATTTGCCAGGAAGGAGTATGCCTACATGGTGCAGGTATCGTGCCAGCTAGAGAGACCTGGGCTAGCTCCAAAGCAACACCAGAGCGGCCACAGTTCAGGTGATGCTTTGTCTGGGTAAATTAGCTTTCAAAGGATGGGTGATGATGCTGCTCCCAGGACCGGAGCTGTTATCTCTGCAAGCAGTGCACTGTGAACCAGCCAACAGAGACAATCTAAGGACAGGAGTGAATCTTCTCCCCTCTAATACGCTGCTATGGCATCAAGTGCCTCCATCCACTTGGAAACCAGAACTCGATATTTTACTCTCAGAGTATTTTTTGCCTTTCTTTCCCGAAGTGGTATACAGGTCTCACCTTTTTTTCCTCTCCTTTTTTTAAATTTTAGTTTTTAAAATCCAGATGTACTGTTGAAATCGTGCCACCCTCTTATGTAAGAGTCAAGTGCAGTCACCCAAGACGCAGCAGCCCACGCTTAGCTCCCACCTTCCCCCCCTCCCCCGGAGACTGCAACCCACCTCTCACCGGCCTCAGGGTACCGCAACCAACCGACTGCAGGGTGCCTGAGCGTGGGAGCTCTCTTTTCACTTGTTGGGTGGATGGTGCACGGAAAAGATATCACTGGGGTCAGAGCAGAAACGTGAGCGCCATCCCCTGAGGGATGTGGGCTGTGGTGCTCTTCTAAGTGGGTGCATGCCAGGCTGCTTCTTGCTCTCTCTTTCTTACCGCTCCCAGCACCTATGAAGTTAACTGTTTCCTATGCAGTGGAAAGCCTTCGGTAAGAGGGCACGGACTATGGGCAGCCAACCATCTGAGTATAAAAGCTTATTTTTTCAGAACTTCCTTTGGGAGGCCATTGTAGTCTTGAATCCCCTCAGGCAATGGTGGGGATTGAACGCAGGTCCCCTCTGTGACCTTCACCTGCTGTTAGTACTGTGCAAAGGCAGGGACAGAAACCTCTTCTGGCTGCCTTTTCAAAGCAAGCTGTGAAAACCATGGTGCTTGGTAAAGGTCCTATTTGTGTGGGTGTGTTAGGTGTAAAACATGAAACTGTAGGTGAGTTAGAGTGGGTTTCTGCATGTTAATTGGGCTTGGGTGTGAGATGGAGCTCATCAGTGTTGCTAGAACTGAGGGTTTATCTGTGTGCATCCAGATCTTTAGGCACGGAGGGAGTTCTGATGTAAACAAGTATCTGGGCACTTTTGGGACCAGAGGAATGTGAGCAAAAGTTTTGTCTTTGCACTCTGCAGCCCATGTTGCAGACCTCTTGCAGACACCCAGCAGCTCTCTTCTGGATCGGTCCTATATGGCCAGCGTAAGAACTCAGAAAAATTGATCTACATGCTTAAACTGAACGGAGCAGACACAATTTCCATTCTGTAACTCTGGAAGCTCATGAATCTACAGGAGACTCCAGTGGGGCCTGAGTTGCATGGCCTGGCAGAAGGATAGCAGAGATTAGACCAGCGTATTACACCTAGAGCAGACAGATTCCCTAAGGGATGTGTGTGTAGGATGGATTGGGGAAACCTGGATGAGAACCATACAGTGCACAACAACTCCAGGCAAATTACACTGATGCCTGCTGCTTGGGCAGGATAAACGCAATTAGTTATACCTGCTGTGCTAATCCGGGAAATCCCATCCCAGCCAATTCACTGAAATTGCATTCTTTAGCTCTCCCTCTGCTTGTCGCGTAGACGTTCCGGTGCCTAATTGTGGGAGCTTAACCAGGGCATCGCTCTGCACACGGCTGCTGGAGGGGATCATAGCAGGAGTCACGCCCTCACATGTTGTACTTTTTAAACTTCTAGCAAATGCCATCCCTGTCTCAGAGTGGCTCTGAGCTCCTGCAACTCCTGTCAAAGCCAGTTCAGTACTGTGATTAAATGCAAGTATGAGATTAACCACCATCTCCCTCAGATTTAGGATAGGGCTCATTTCTTTCAGCTTTAGCTGTGTAAGAGGTACATGCCCCAGCTACTCATCTGAGTATCCTGTCTCTAAACAAGAGACATTGTCACCTCTGAAGTGGTGGTGCCTATCCATTCCCACATTTCAGACCTTGTTTTATGGCAAGATGAATTTCCCATTCTTCCCCTTAGCTATGGAGGGGACTCACAGAAGTGGCCAACACTGGAAGTCTAACTTTGACAGTCTCACTGCTAGTTGGGGTAAACCCCAAATCATCCCTGTGATGGAATCGGAGATAAAAAAAAATCTTGAGCTGATAGCTCTACTCCAGGGCTGTTAGCATTTTTGTGGTCCTGCTCTCTGCTTCTTAAATCACCACAAGAGTAAAGCTCTCTGGAATTTCATGGGTAGGTTATAAAATCATTCAGATTTGGATTCATTTCAGGAAGTCTTTACTCCAGCATACTGCTCAAAGTAGGGCCATCTGTGGGGTCAGAGTAGGTTCCACAGAGCTTTATTCAGCTGGGTATTGAAAACCTGCAGTGGGCGACCTGTTCTGCTGATTAATTTGCCTGAGAGTGAAAAATGCTTTCCTCATACCCGCTGAGAAATTCTTGCTCTCCTGCCATGTACTGCTGTGAACAGCCTGTCTCCATCTTCTCAATGACCTCTTCAAAGGTGCTGCGGTCTGCAGTATGGTCCCTCTGATGCTGTCTCTTCTCCAGGCTGAACAAGCCCTGTTCCCTCGGCCTCTCCTCACAGGGCAAGTGCTCCTGCCCCAGCCATCGCGGTGGCCTTTGCTGAACTTGCGGTACCAGAGCGGGAGTCCATTAGTGGTTGCCATGCCCAGACTGCAAGATGCTCACATACCTCAATGGGAACTGCCTCAAGCCTGGGAACCCACCCAGGTCTCACAGAGGAGCCATTCAAGAACAGCAATCTGACAAACAATTGTTAAGATAAGTATCTCCATGTCTTTAAGACTTCTGTTTTTCCTCCCCAGAATTTTCAGGCATGGAAAACAAGGCCAGGTGCTCTCCTTGTGCCCCGTGCCCTAGTTGTGAGGAACCACAACTTTGGCCTTGACCAAGACCAAGCTTTGGGAGTGTTCTAGTGTCAGGCCTCTAAAACAAATAAGAAACTAAAAAACAAAGGTAGAAATGTACCTTGTGAGATTTTCAAGGGATATCGATGTCTAATCCATGTCCACTATAACTCAGTTGACTCCTATCTCTGTTCTTGAGCAAAATGTACATATACAAGCTGTCATATTCTTTTTTTGGCTCTGGATAGCCTTGCATACTCAAACCCTGTTCTTTCTAACTTCTTTCATGATGCTTCTCCTGTGTTTAGCAAGGCTGATGTTTCTTCCAGCAAGTGGTCTCATTACAGTGAACGGGAGTATTTTTTTTTCTCCTTTTGTATTCAGTACAAAGCAGTGTGGTTCTGACATGACTGTGGTTAAAATGAAGCAAGCTCCAGCATCTGCATTTATGAAAGAAGCTGCAGTTTGTTATTGCCGCTAGATCTATACACAGCTCAAAGAACTGACTGTAGCCAGCCTGCAAATGAGATGCCTGTGCTGGTATTGTTTAAATATAGAGGGTACCTTGATTTTTCTGGGGACGGTAAAGACAGATCAAGCATCACACCTGTGTCTGCAGCCTCTCTGGACAGAGTCACTAGGCAAAGGTCACAGCTGCACTGTCCTTCTTTCTGTTCTTCTCTAAACCATTCTATCTCCACCCTTGGTAGCAATTTGCACAGTCGCTGTAAGCTGCATGGGAGGTATTTCTGTCTGCTGTGCATGTGTGTATGTGCCCCATGCTAGCCAGGGCAAAGAGGCAACAAAGAATCTGGCTCCCCTACTTGTCTCCGCAAGCCCCTTATCAGCAGAGGAAAAATTCTTGCCCTTCTCTCCTTCATTTGCTGTTAAAGCAGTCCTAGCCTAGGATGTTAACAAGGACTGGGTTTTGTCTCAGTTTACTTCTTTGACAAATGTGGGATTCCACTACTGCCTTGGCATTAAGCACTTTTTAGAATGTAAATTTCTCAGCTGCAAGGAATCACATTAAAAAAAATATTCAAAAAGCAACTGTCTAAATCAAAGACTAATTGGCTGCCAAATTATGGGTTTATGCAACTCCCTCCTTGCAGCTTGTTTTGCTTTTTTACCAGAGGTAAGTAAAGAAGCATCAGAAAACACACAAAAAATACTTTTGTTTTCCTTTCATAATAAAACATATGATGTCAACCCATTTACTTTGAAAGCTCTTGCTGCTTACAGTGAAAATCCTGTCCACCTGACATTGCCTGTCCAGCCTAAGGTTGTTTCCACCTTAGGGAAGGTGGGAAATTGTAGAGGAATTATAGAGGACTGTATGAAAAATTTATTTGTAAAAAGGTTGTAATGATTGTTAAAAACATAAGGTATGAAATGTTAAAAAAAAGGGGGGAATTGTAGAGGAATGAAGCTGGGTTATTTAACATTGATAATATACAGCTGTGGGTAGGCTTCAGGGGCGGTGGGTTGGCTGATGTAGATAAGGTGCAGCTGTGGCTGGTTCTGCTAAGGGATTGAGAGTCAATGAAGAGAGAGCAGCTGAGGAAGAAGCAGAGAAAGAGGGTGCACCCTGGATGAGGAGAGACAAGGAGCAGGCAGCAGAGGGACCGGCATGAAGAGTATGCTGGTATGTGATGGTAAAAGACCTTGTTGCAGCTGGCTAGTTTTGAGAGTGCAGTGACAGGAAATGGAAATAGCTCCTGTGATCAAATCCTGACTAAGGGGAAGCTGAGTCAAGGAGCACGGTCACCAACAAACTGTTGGGTGACTCAGGAATGGCAGTAGGTTTCTCAAAGACCTGGCTATCATGCCTTCCTGCAGATGGTTCAAAGCAGCATCACTGAGATCATCTTTCTCTAACTGTGTGGCAAAGGGCGTGAAGATTCATAGTCTTCTTGTAGCTGGGATTTGGTTTTTGAATGTCCTCTGGGAGTGAGGCCATCTGGGGACTGAATATGGAACTGAAAACTCTTGAAATCAAAGTGTAGCAGTTGGTTAACTTTATTGCTCAGTTCTCCATGGTGGCCTCAATCTCACACCAACTTAATAGGAGCAGGCAATTGCTTCCCTGACAGATGTTCACAATCACATGGGTGAAGTGCTCTGAACTATGACCCATGAGGCGCTGGGGTTAATGTTAGACCTGAGGTACATTATTCTGGGTCAGTGCCTTTGTGACTGACCCAGTCCCGGTGTGGAATTTGGAGACAATCTCCCCAGGATGTAACAGGAGTCAGATCACATTTTCCTTTCTTCTTTCTTTCTCTCTGTGACAGTTCCTCATCCTGCCTCAAGCTCTGTTCTTGCCAGCCTCTCAAAAACATCATATGCAGCAGACTACCTGGACGCAGTGATCTTTTTCTCTATATGACCTTGCAACTATGTTATTCTTCCCTGACTCTGCGCCAGGAGTTTTATCTTAATCCTTTGTTGCAATCTCAGTATGTGAATTCACACTTGCAATGAAGAACAAGGATTTCAAGCAAATTACAGTGAAGCAATGGGAGTTTCTACTAAAGTATTTGCCTTATTTCTTCAGCCTTAACGCTTACCTTTTCATCTAAGTTTTCCCAGTGATTCGTGTTTAACGGGTAACAAATCCATGACCACTGGGGATCTGTACACCTGACACTGTGCTGCAAACCAATTACCCTGGAATTCCCATAAATAGTGGGATAAGAAAACTGATTCTCCTGCTTCAGCTACTCAGTACCTTACTAGAGGAGTGGGGGATAGAGTGCCCCCATTCTAACAAGATAGGGGCTCTGTGAAGCAATGAGGATTTTGCCTAGCAAGAGGCTTGTGGTGTGTATGTACATAAACGAACCAGGGTGGGAACTTACCTTCGCCTTTGAAATGTGCTCTGTGGTAAGTGACAGCTTAGAAAGAGAAGGGTACAAATACCATTCCAAGAGCTTTTCTAACCGTACTGCATCTTTGCTATGTCAAAAATAAACTGCAAAATGAAAAGATGAAGAATGAGCCTACCATTTTGCGTCGTCACCTCTTAAAATAAAAGAGTAGTTTTAAAACACATAAAAATGTTCTGCTGTGATGAATTACACATTTATAACCCTATTTAGTGAAGTATTTTACCTATGTAATTTTAAAACTGTCATTTTGACAAAAAATATAGATGAGCGAGTTGGCCTTTCACATTTAATGTTTTCGTTCTTATTTGCAATTCACCAGGTTCAGCTTTGATTAAAGAAGTGGTATAAATGGAATGCATAATGGTCAGGACTTGAAGAACATATTACTCTGACACTGCAGGATAAGACTTTTTTCTTTGTTTAAGCAGATTTGGTTTCTTCACCTGAGAAACTTCTTGAGCCTGGGCCTGCTGGCTTTATTGCTTCTGAAATGTTTCCTGCCTACGAGTCCAGATTTGCATAGAAAAAGATGCTTGATTTAAAGAGGAAGAGACAAAAGTCAGTGGATAGACATATTTATAAACCCACACTTTCTTTTTAACAGACTTTCAGTGCATGAATCATCCTGTGCAATATGACTTAGAGTCTGAGATGAGGTGTGGCTGCTGCAAAAGATCTTAGGGCCAACGCTAACTGGTGATTAGGAGAGGTTCTGCTATGGACCTGGTACGTCCTGGTAACAGGGGGTTTTCTCCACAGCAGCTGCCATGGGTACTTGGCATAATGTGATGCTGAATTAACTCAGAGGAAATATTTCCCTCTCTACTACTTTTCAGAGAGACGTTTTTATGTCTTGAACTAATTTTCTCTGGGAACCTCATTTCTTCCAGGTTAAGTTAAAATTTGTGAAAAAAACCCCAAACTCCAAAACCAACCAACAGAACAATCCACAGAAAGGCTTCCTTTTAAAATAGTTACTCAAATACATTAATATCTGCTGTTTTGGTAGACACGTTAAATACAAATTCTCTCTCCTGTGACTTTCTGTAATTATTATGCATTACATTCTAGCTCCACTCTCAAAGTATTCTGTTGGTTTCCTAATGGAGTCACTCTGTATCAGTATTTAACAACCAAGGGCAGTATATCCAGTTGATCCTTCTGGAAAGACCTTAGGTATGCAAATACATCAGTGACCATTGAGGCAGGCACCTCAGGAATGAAGTAGGTAGCTATTTAATGGCTGATAACAGCATCATGCAATTATCTATAGGTCTGTTACTCCCTTAGCAAACCGCTGATTTTACTCCAGATTTGTACTTTTTGTTTAGTTCCTTTTGATTAAAGGGACCCCCTCTCAAGGGCCAGTGACAGCAGAGTTTGCTTTAGGATCCAAGCTTGCCAGCTTGGATAAAAAGAATATAAACAAACAGCTAAAGAAGAAGACAGATGTGAGAAACAAAGAAGATAACAGAATTCAATTACTCTATTTGGAGATGGTCCTGACAGACGGCGTGAAACATCTACATATCTAGGAAGGCCAATTGTAGGAACGAGGGTAGCAGTACACTGAAGCATTCATTCTTGGTTTTTAATTTCCTTCTTTGGATGCTGGTTTGCAGCAGACCACTCGGCAGTATCTTTGAGCCAGCAAAAGATCTGACACCTGGCTTCCAGCCCCAATTCCAGGGAATTTCATAAGTAGTTTATGTAAAGCTGAACAGTATCAAGAAGAGATATTGAGCCCATAATTTTAGATAATTTACCCTGTGCTGTTTAGAAACCTTTCTTTAGAGGTAGAATCTGGGGGTCTGAGTCCATTTTAAGAACTCTGCATTTTCTGTATCTGGGTTGGTGACAACTGGAGGAAAGTAGTGGCTCTTTCAGGTACTTTTTATGCCAGTCTAAGTTTAAGAAAGCCTTCCCAGCTGAAACTATTTGTCAAATTAATGGTGAATTCATAAATTGTTTTGGAATGGATGAAATTGCTTGCAGAGGATATGAATAGTTCATTCACAGGAAGAAAAATGTGCCCGGCTCCAGTGGATTATATTGGCAGAGATGCACCCAAATGTTGCTAGAAATGACTTCCAGGCTGAGGAATGGTAATGAATCTCACACTTAACCTTAAACATGCACTTAAAAGCTTTCCTGAATGCAAAGTATACTCTTGTTACTGGAAATGTTGGGCAGAATTCTGCACTGCTTTATATGCTCGTGTACGTCTGGGCAGGCTAAGTGCCAAAAAAATGCAATATGCAACACGTTTGCAGAAGTGTTTGCCACATCCCCACCTTTTTCCAGAAGTGTTTATGCTTATGCAGGTTTCTTTGACAGCAGAGAAGTGGATCCAGTTTTCTGAAAGACCACATTTTTTATATCACCCTGTCTCATTCCATTTGCATGCAGAGATGGTTAAACAGAAAGTCTCCAGTGAGGTAAATGAAATCTTTTGCTAACTGTCCCTTTTCACATCAGGGCAGAGAAGGTATTTAAGTCAAATATGACTCTTCCAGGCTGAGTGTGACACAGCTGCTGTACCTTTTCTTCCTTCATTGCCATTTATCCCACTTAACGGTGGCTTGATTAGCTGGCTAAGTGGAAATGCTGAACTGTAGCTGAAATGCTCTCCTTCCCTATCAGGTTTTGAAAGGCCAAAATGATAAATGGGATTCAGAGCTCAGAGCCTCACTTGCATCACAAAATGTCAAACCAACCACTGCCTGATTTCAGTGTTTCTTAAAACCTGCTCCCTGCCTGCTGTGTCTATCTTCCTATGCATCTGTGTACGTGCATGTGAGAGCACCTGTGTGCATATGCAGGGGCATCTGGCTGTCTTGAGTTGTAGGCACAGGGAATGTGGGAGATTTTAATATATATCTTCAACCTTTCCTAATCCTCAATATCCAGCAATAGAAAGATCTGATGCATGAAGGTAAGAAAATGAAAGGAAGGAAAAGGAATGGAAAATATTTGGAAACTCCAGAACAAACTATACAAGAGATATGCAGAAAGGCTGACAGGACATCAACTCCACTTGAACCTCCTGTTGACCATAGCCAAAAAGCCATTTCCATAACAAAAAACCCCACTATACCGATTTCCACAGCAAACAGTTAACCTATAATAAAAGATTAAAAGATCATAAATGGTATAATATGTCTCTAGAGAAACCAAGAGAGATCATGGCTAAACATCCTGAGTTTCTTCTTGATACCAGAAAGCAAACCTTTTATCATCATAATGAGAAAGGCAGGGAGCCTTAAATGTCTCCCATCTATCAGATTTAGATGGAAGTGCCTACCTGCCCCTGAAACTGTGATTCTTTTCAGCCTGAACATGCAAGCAAGATGCAGTTGTATGGCACCTAAGAGAAATTAGTATTACAAGGAGTACGAGTGTGTCCTGCCCTCTGTCTATAGCTGCAAAATCTACTGTCCTGGACATTACAATGCCATTGTATCTTACAATTACGGTTTTATCACCTTGTGTGTTGTGCACCTGTGGCTTTTTCAGGCTTCTAATTGTACAAAGCTCATTCTGGTGAAAGGATCATGAGCATTTTCAAACAGTTTATAATGAGGATGTCATTGCTTTTCATAGTGTTAACAAGATTGCTATCATGTGTTCATGAATACTTAAGCACATTCAATAAAAAGGATGGGATGTGAAGAGGATGAGCTATTGAAGCTCTGAGATTGTTAATCAAGGTTGTAAATTATCCATATCCTTTAAATTCATGGTAGGACAGAGCAACATCAAAGCACTGTTTCTCCAACTGGCTGCAGTCAGAAAACAAACTTTTTTTTTTTTTTTAATGAAGATCATCATATTCTGCAAGCTTTCAGGATAGAAAATTAGTTCACAGTCCCAAAGTACATGTGGGCATGACCTGATTCTGCATTTCCTTGCTTCTGTCAGCTGATTACTCAGTGATGAGAACTAGAAGGAACACTTTACTCAGTGTATTGGATCAGGGGGAGGGTGTGACACAGGTTTGAAGCTTTACAATGTAGGCTATCAAATGTACAGCTTTGTTTCCAGGCAGTTCCATTTATGTACTTACTGATTTTTGTATTGAACCTTCTTCTGCCACCTAATTAATTCTTGTTAGTTCTGTTGACTCTGCTCATTCACATTCCCTCACTCATCTGGAAGGCTCCCACTGCTGCACTACTCTGGGGACACAGGACCCTACTCTCACAGTCATTGATGGCTACTTCTTGGGTACATCAGCAGGCACAAAAGAGGGTCAGGGACTGAATTCTAGCCTGGGAGTCCAGTGCCATTGACCAGTTCCTGTCAACACTACTTAGGACAAACCCTCTTAGAAAATTCCTCTTAGAGTTTGTTGTTGTGGTGCAGCATCAAGGAGGGACCAACAGGTAAGTAGTATGGACAATCAGGTAGATACTCAGACTCTGTCCTCCTTAGCTCAGTGGAGTGGCCAAAGCCTGTGAGTTAGAGTGATGTTTGTGTCTGCCTGCTTGGGTCTCTACCATAGAAGCATTTGTCTTTTTAGGACTACAATGGCTTCTAGTGAACTACTCAACTTTGGGAACTACTAAATCACCAAAATCCTTACTTGTTTCTTAGCTTTTCTGTTCATAAAAGTCACTCCAAAAGATCTTCTGTTACCCTTAAAAATAAAATGTACTGCTGTGTAATGAATTATCATTGCTGTGACATTGTGATAATTCCCAGAGGCCCAGTTATTAACTGGGGTGCTGGGATCTTGCTAGCACTCAAATGTCTACTTAAGTGATTTGAATACAGTGGGGGAGTCCTGAGTTCCAAGCTCTGCTGAAAAATCCCACATTTTATTAAGTATAGCACATCAGAGGAAGTAGACACAAAGAGTTCCTATTTATTGCATGTCTTTAGCCTCTGTACTAGAGTTTCACTTTCCTTCTATGTTTTACTCCATTTACATCTCTGTAATCCTTCTTTTTAGCTATATGGCATGTTGTTGTGGGCAAGGGGGAAGGCAAGTGGTCCCAGCCCCTCTCAGCCTGCTGTGTCACTTGGTGGTTTAGGATACTCTTGTAGAAGGTAGAAAGTAGAGGTGTCTCAGAATCTTCTCTGGAAGAACAGCAAATTAAAACTAGGCTCCTGTGTGGCTGCTGAAATGACCAGATTATTGAATAAAAGGTTGCCACAGAACTGGTGATGTTTGTTCAGTGCTGTCAGAGAGTTAAGCATGTTCTCTCTAAATATGCTTAATTTGCTGTTGAGCCGGGTGTTGGAAGGCACGCTGACCTTGTTGTGCCCTGATGCACTGTGCTGAATTTAAACCTATGTAAGACTCGATTAATATAAGCTTATTTGTAACCATCTGCAAGATGAGTCAAAAGACACTTTGCTTGATGCAGGGGAATATCATCTCTAAACCACTTACCTGCTCTCTCAGTCAGGTTGGTGTCAATGTCAAGTGGCCACATGAGGAAGACACATCTCCTGAGCTTCTGAATTTGATTCTTAAAGTGATGCCTCCAGTGTCTGGGCTGACACTAACAACAATAAAAACATTAGACTCTAGCAAGCTCCCATTTAGACTAGTTACCACTAAGTTGTGATGGCCAGGTGTTGGTCTAAAGAAAACAACTTGTCACACCTGGTGGTACTACAGGAGCTGGGTTCTTGTTTGTCTTTCAAGAGTAGAGTGAAACAATAGGAGAGGCAATCTTTGCAATTAATGTGATTGAGTAACACAATGTAAACGTTCCACAAATTGAAACAGACTGTTACAAACAGGCTTTGTACATAATTTCTCCTAAAGTTGACATGAAAATACACTTTTAATCAGAAAGCTAGAGAACAAAATTATTTCATGTTGTTATTGCATTATTCTTTTAAAACTTCTTTTATCCTTTTATTTTGCACTGTGCTGAGCCTCTGGTATCATAATTGAACTGAGCAGATACTTTTCATTAAACACCATGCATCTTTTCTGTGCCCTTCCTCAGAAATTCCCAGAAGTAGCTATCTGATTACCTTCTTATTCAAAACTCCCTTCTAGAGAGGACAGTAAAAATATATATGATTACTTTAAACCTTAGTTGAGGTAAATGTAATGTTCAATAACGTCATCAAATAAAGCTTGAATTCTATGGTACAAATGCCAGTCTTCATGGTTCAGTGAACTTTTTCAAATAGTACACAGCCTGCCTATATCAAATTTGTAGAAAGGAATTGATTTTGTTGTTGTTGTTGTTGGAATAAGGCCATTTTAGCTTCATTGCATGCTTTCCTGAAATAATAATGCTGTATTAAAAGATAAATGATAAACAGATTACTGTTTTTGAGGATTATTCAGAATGTTAACAACAAATATGACAGACTTTCTACTGTAAACTTAAATGGCAAGTCGCAACCTGATTATTAAAGTCCTGTTTTCCACAGGTACGTAGGATTATAGGGCAAGCATTTTTTGCTGCTAGAATGCTAGATGCATTATGCTTTCAACTAGAACTGTAGACTGTTGTGATTCTTTTTTCCCCCAACTATTTCCTTAGTTTTGTGGCGGTATTGATAAGATAGCTATGAGAGACTGCAAAATGCTTCCTGTGCATAGCTAATGTTACCAACACTGATAGCAGGAGAATATGTGATGCAAGCAGACACATTTAGAACATTATCCATTTCCAGACTGATAGTCAGTGACAGGGAAGTGGTAGCTGTTTAATGAATTATTTTAAAACCTAGCTAGTGCAATGAATTACCCTCAGATTTTTCTATCTGTGTTTTCTAAGGCCATTTGTATGTAGCTGTTTTTTCTGTTTGTTTGCTTTTATCTGTAGTCAGATGATGAAACAACTGCCTTTAGCATACACAGGCAGCAGCATGTTTAAAAGCATCTAAGATGCAAATATACCTAAAATTTGGCTTAGGAAGTATGTAGTAGCAGGTCCTTACATGGTATCAATGAAGATAACTCCATACAAGTCACTGGCATAGTGCTAATGTGTCCAAGCTGAGCCTGTATATGTTCTTAGGTCCCTATCACAGCAGTACATGATCAAAGCTTTCTTTGTTCCTTCTCCCAAATAATTTGCAATCTAACATTCAGTTCTAAGTGGTTTATCCTAATTTCCTTTTTGTCAGTGGCACTGGCAATTTTAAATTACACGCATCTTGGGATTTCACAGGCAAAATTTATGCCAATAATAATTAGATTGCACTGAGGCCTAATACCTAAAGAGGAATAGGTTTACCTAGTGAACTGATAACAGCAGTATTATCTGAGCTTCTCAATGTTTTCTGAATGCCAACGACATGGTGTCAGGTAGTCTTTGGTGTGCAGTTGTCCAGGCAATATGCAGAAAATGAAAGTTTATTTACATTGGCACAGAAAGGGCCAAAACCAGATAAACCAAATTTAGCTCTGTAAGCTAAATGTAAAAATTAAATGATGGAGGCAATTCACTCATTCTATATTTGGATAGAAGCTGGGGGGGGGGGGCGGCGAGGAGGGGGGGAAATCTGCAGTTTGGGAAAGTCTGTACACAGGAACTTTTATGAAGAAGTAACTTCGGGCTAACACTAACAGGTACAACGGGGAATGAGTACTTACTTTGCAGAGAAATAGATATTGGGCATTTTTTTCTCCTCCTTACTCTTAATTTGCCTTGAAGCCCCCAGAACACATGGCATTGCTTGGCAAATCATCTGAAATCATCGACTGTAATGATGACCAACTCTCTCATATGTTTTCCTTGCCCTCTTGTGGGGCTTTGAACGCAGCTGCCATCTGCAATGTAGTCTTTGGGTCAGTGATTTCTTTTTCTGTTTTCCCCCAAGACTTGTAGCAGTGAGGCCCTGTTCCTCATGAATTTCCAGTTTGATGGTACAAAGAATCAGTAAAGCAGGGTCAGATGAGAAAGAGAAATCGTGCAACAACCACTAGAGAAATCCAGGTTGCTGAACTCATGCTTCAAGGTTGGGATAGGTTTTTAAACCTATATGATATGGGAACCTAATGCCTTAGACTACTTTGAAAAGCCTAGTTGTAGGGTATGCTTAGTGTAGTGAGAATATCATTTGTTCAGTTAATGTGTCCATTAAGTCCTTGTAATCTTGCTGTCCTGGTCCTGACAAGTAATTGGTGCTGACCTGCTCAAAAGTAACCTGAATGTGAAACCAAGTCAGTAGCAGATACGAGATGTCAAGAAACCGGTAGATAAATATTAGGGAGTTAGAGAAGGCACTTCATTAAAAACACAGTATTCAGACAAGGTTAGAAGTAAATTATAGATTCAGCCTGTCTCTAGGTTTGTTGGGAGCAAGGGCCTAGGTACTGAAATCTCTTGGGTATTGTTGTTATCAGCTATAAAATAAAATGTACAACCAAGGGCTTATGCGGATAGTTTTTTTGGCTGAACATGAAGGGTAGGAAGAAAAAAAAAAAAAAAGAAAGCTTAAAAAAAAAAAGAGAATGGAATAGGGCAAGAAAGACTGGTAAATACTGGTTAAAACAGTAGGAAACTGAACTTTGACCCGTGGTAGAAAGTTGATGAGGTTAAGCTGGCATTGCACATTAGAGTGTTTAACATATTGTTCTGTGCATCAACATTTTGATTTCATATTCATTTGATAAATAATGCAGTGAGAACAGGAAAAGGTACATATGAACCTCCTCTGACATTGCTCGTAACAGTGGAAAGGAATAGACTTGCAGTGCCTGGAATGTCAGTTGCCATACATACTAACAATTATACAGAAAAAACCCTCAGACAGCAAAATGCAAAATTATCCTCTTACAAGTTACCCTGCTGCTGTGCTGGGAAGACTTAAATAAACTTGCATTTCATTTGCACATGCTGCAAAGTGAGAACTGTATCTCTAGGTCTATTTATTTTTTGTGGCATTGGAACTGGGCATTTTCAAACCTAATGCAAATGAAGAATGACCCTCACACTGAGACAGAATTTGGGTTCCTTATGTGTATACACACACACATATATATTTATATAGAGAGACATATTTATATATTGCAAGTAGCAGCTGAATATCTGTAGCTCATCCAAGTCCCTGGGGGTGATCTCACTGGAGACATGCAGTCTCATCTACCAGAACAAATTGAGAGCACCTTCCCAAGTGACACTCCTTTTTCTCAGTGCCTTTACCCCTTCCTTTGGGGTGTGCTTTACAGCTTGTTTTCTGAGTGAAAGCAGCCAGTATTGTGAGAAACCAAAGCATGACATGCACAACCAATATATTAAAGTATGAAAAACCCACCCTTAGGAATAAGAAAAGAATATGGTTAAGGTTAGGCACAGTTTAATCAAAAAATAGATTTACCATGTTTTTTTTCACAATATATGTTGGTAACAGGAGTTAGAAATAGTTAATGGCGTTTACTCTTTTGTGAAGTAATGAGGTTGATTGTTACTTTTGGCTTTTGTTATGACTGGCAATCTGATTCAATGAGAAATGACATATAGTATGTGTAATTTTATTATTTATTTCTTTGTCCACTATTCACTTTACAATTTGGCTTTAGATAGTTATCATTTCAAATTATTCAGTTCAGTCCTGCAATTAGACATTCGATAGTCAGTCCTAAGTAATGCTTTCTTCTGGCACATGTTAATACTTGAAGAATAATTCCACTCTCCCCAGCGAAACAAAGCTGCCGAGAACTGTGCATTCAATTTTCTCCCACTTCATACTGGCTATTTGAGTTACTGCAGCTCCTGAGCTTATGCAGTTTCAGCTGCTTACTTACCTGCAATAAAACTGTTAGAACTGAGAAGCGTCTAAATGTTCTTCTGATTAACAGGCTTGATGCTCTGTAGAGTGCATTACTGCTATGGTGAGAACTATATGGAAATAAGCAAGCCGAGTAGCTTTGGTGCCACAGCAATATGAAGAAAAAAAAGAAAAAAAATGTTAGTTAATTGGATTAATTTGTGCTTGAATGGGATCTGGACAGCAAATTACATTTTTTCCTGTGTATTGCCTCTGTGAGGTAGCCCTGCCACGGAACAGAGTAAATTCTGCTGGATAACTAAAGGTTCAGGTTGTTTAAAGATTTTTACATAAAGCAGAATAACTATAAAACAAAAAACAATATTCATATGATGTTAGCTGACTGCCTGTTTCCATTTTTGCTACACTCTTTGTCCCAAATCTGAAAAAATGAAGTGTTGTCAGATCCTGTTTTTGTTACAATTTTTTTTCTGAGTAATGAAATATCAACATTTTCATGGTTTGTACACTACACGAAATATAATATTTTGCTGGGATTCTTTGACCTTTTCAAAAACATGTATTTTGATTGTCTGGCAATTCTGCTATTTCCCTGCAGGTTAGAGAAGAAAACTATGCTTTGTGGAGGAGGTGAATTTACAATGGCATTGCACTGGGCTCTGTGGCAGGTGTTCAGAGGCAGACTGGGTAGTTTATTGGATATAGGGGTGGCGGTGATTTGTAATGATTAGTCCTGCAAAATGCAGTGGCCTGGGCAATTTTTTTTTTCTTTTCCTAAGTGTCATTGTAATAGGATCTGCTCTGATGATAAGCAAAAAAAAAAAAAAAAAAAAAACCAACTCAGAAAATGTCTAATAACCCAAGATGAAACCCAAGCCAGGCCTCCAGAAATCATACCCAATTCTGTCTTGCACCTGAAGCCATCTTTTTTCCCAACAACAGTGATAAACACTACTTTTCTCTGCAGCACAGAGGCTCCAGGCCGACAAAACTTCCCTGCATACTGTTCTGTGAAAAATGTCAGGGTTTTGAAAACCTCTTTTTTGTATCAGAACAAAACCTGGACTTTTCAAAATATTTTATGAGAAAGAAAAAGAATGATCCCTTATCCTTTATAGTGGTATGAAATAAATAGGTATGAGACTTATACGCAAGGCAGAGAGAAGCAGAAGTAAACCTGAGCCATTGGACCAAGTTAGGGTGCTGAACAGGAGTTTAGTGCTTCTGGTAGGGCCTCACCTGACCAGAACTCCCTTTGGAGGTTAGGAGATGGTTTTGACAGGGTGATACAATAGCCAGAAGGGTAAAAGTGCCTCACTAAAAAACTTCTGCCCAGTCCTACCCACAGCTAGAGCAGTTCTTGGAGCACCAGCCCTGCCAAGTTGAAGCATTGCAATCTCTTTCTGTTCCTGAAGCTCTGTAGCTGCTGCTCCAGGCTGCAGCAAAGCCCCTGGTCATGATGAACAGTCCAGTATTTTCATCCTCTTTTGCAGATTCTTGCTTCCACCTATTTCAGTCCAGCCTAACAACACAACATAATTAATTTTTCCTATCAGGTATTGCCTGCTCCTTATGCATCTGGATGTGTCTTTTCATCGGTTTCCTCTGCACCTTTTCCCTTTACACACTTCCTCACTCCAATTTATTTTATGTCCTTTTCTAATCTGAAGCACTCTTTCTTTGCATGGCCAGTGTCTTCTTTCAAATTTTTCCACAAAAGTAGGTTTTTTTCCTTTTCAGTTTTGTGCATATCAGGCAGTTGTATTTCACGCTGCATAAAGTCTTGCCACAAGTCTGTGGACAATCTTTCTTTGTGTGTGAGCCTTTGACTGAGGTCCCATGGGCTTTATTGGGCTTCACATAGGGTGTGATGCAAACAACAGCAGAAATTATATAATCACTGTGTTCTGGAAGTACAAATAATAAGGCTTGTTTTTCAAATATCCATAAGTTTCAGGAGACAGGAAAATACCCTTATCACCTTTATACGTCTCAGCTCCAGATGTAACACAGCTTTCAGACCTTTAATGTTAGTGGTGGCAACCTGGACACAATCTACTGAGGATGAATTTCTTCTTAACTATGGTATGTGATTTAATCTGCCATCACACAATTTGTGAATAATAATTTTCCTGCCTAGTTATTTTCACATTTGACATTCACTTAAACCTTTCTTACACTGTAAAGAAGATAGCTCTGATTCAGGCAGTTATAGTGTAATTTAACATTTGTGTCTTTGTTATTTGGGCATTTCAGTTGTATAACATGTCTTGCTTATCCACTTGATCCCTCCTTCCCATCCATCAGATCACAGAAAAGCTATTGGCATAAGTGAAAGTTTCCCTTATCATTCTAGTTATGGAAAGATAGAAGATTTTCAGAATAACATGCTGTTTTACAAAAAAATGTCTTTTGATGACAGTATTAGATATAAGAAAGTGACTGATCTTAGAGACTTCATACAAAAATTTCCTTGGTTATAGCAGATCTGTTGTTAGATTTGATAACATATTATTACAGGGAGAAGAGACAACCTTATGCATAGATATTTTCTTGTAGAAATGAGTGTGTATGTGTGAACTTCAGTTCTAGACTTGCCTAACTTTCTCCAAGCTTTTTCCAGTACTCTGGATTATATCTGCCAGGAGATATCTATGTAAATTATAATTTCTTAAACAAAATATTCAAGATGCAGCTTGAATCTTGCACAGAAGCGGAACTGTACTAAACCAGCCTTTCACAGATCAAGGACATGCTTTACAATAGATACCTGCTAAAATTTTGTCTTATATTGTTTTTACACGAACTGTTACAAACCTCTTCTTGTATAAAAATGCATTACTGAACATTGATCATGTAATGAACATTCTGGGTTTTCTTTCAGGGGTTAATTGTCAGACCAGATTACATTGGGGTCTGAAACAATTCTGAGAATTGTTTCCTCTTATTGTCTGGGAAAAACAGTGTGTAGATTTCTCTTGCTAAGTTGTGTGACATCAGAACTCAATATTCACATGAAAAATATTCCTCTAAACTCTGCTATTACTGCCTGTCCTCTTTTTAACGTTTGTGGAAGTGCTGTAAAAGGATGAAATGCAATAGGTGTAGTCAATAAAAACGAAATAGTCTGCCATGAGAAATTGCATAGCAAGCCTGTGCTTCCAGAGCCTGGGATTGGATGCTGCTGCATGGAGGAGGGCTAACAAGCTCCATTGCTCTAGCAGCTTTCTAAAGCTCATTTGTACAAGCCTGTGTAGTAGTTTTAAAGGGTACAGAGCAAACCCTTCCTTTTGTGACTTCACTGAAGTCTTTTGCAGTTACCAGGTAGGTAATCAATCTAATGTTTACCAGACGGTAATAATAATGATAATAATGATAATAATGACAACAACAACAATAATAAATAATGTTATGTGCGCAATTATCTGAATTTTAAAATCTAATTGTTAATTGGAATGGATTCATATGCAAGTTTTAGCCTTAATTCTGTTATGGTTTTTCTGCAGACATAAAGATTTTACATGATCAGATTTCTCGAACCCATACCTTGGCACAAATGAATGTTTGGTTTACTGAATATTTCACAAATTTATTTTCTTTAGTTTCCCATAGACTCATCTGCAGGTCTTTATACTCTTAAATCTCCTTTTACCCTTAACAGAGATTTTCCCAGTGCCACAACCTTTAAGATTTTACCCACAATGTGTAATGTTAGAATCAAATAGCTGCAAGACTTGAAATGGAGAAGTAGTTATATGTCTCCCTCCGCCTTTTATTTTTTATTTTTAAACCTTATTTTCTGAGAAACACTTAGGCAGTGCAGGTCTGGTCACATGTGAGGGACAGCTCAGGCTGGAGGGATGAGATAATAGAGAACAGCAACAACAGAAAATTCCCCTCCAGAACCTACTCTGCTTGTTCAATTTCTATTCTGTCCAGAGGAGCTATAAAACTGGAGAAAGGTGAGTAATAGATTTGAGAGTCATCAGAAATATAAATTATAGCTAGACATTTCCTATCAGCATTCCATGCAGTTAATGATAAACAGTCAATGAGATGTATGCACTTCTAGCATTTTTATAATGAATCTATTGCTTCTATGACAGCTTACTGTCAAACATTATGCTTTGGAATTTA
The DNA here is from genome assembly GCF_963210335.1 of Falco punctatus. Classification (NCBI taxonomy): domain Eukaryota; kingdom Metazoa; phylum Chordata; class Aves; order Falconiformes; family Falconidae; genus Falco; species Falco punctatus. The sequence continues at coordinate 34,707,718 of NC_137581.1, forward strand.
TAACTTTTGATACCATTTTAATAGATGGTCTAGATATGCTAAAATCTGTTCTTTTCCTTTTCAGGAGCATGATACTTTCACCTAATGAACCTAACGAACGTACCTAATGAAGTCCAAATGGCTCTGCAAACACATGCATGTATACACATGAGGAGGATTTTCTTTCTTCCTTCTTTCTCTCTGTCTCTCCCTTTCTTTCTCTCCCCTTCCTTCTTTCCTTCCTTCCTTTTAAATGACTGCCAATCAAATATTCTCAGAGACTAACAGCTCAATGGCTCAGAGGAAATGAAAAAAAACCCACCCCAAACGATACAAATGGGACTATTTAAAATCTGTAATTGCATAAAGAAGGATCACTTCTGTACTTACTGCCTGATTTATTATTGCTTTTCCTACTAGTTCTTTTTGTGTTTACAATATTATATGCTAGATGTCTTCAGAAACGTTCAGATGGTGACTGCTTTGCAGGTTTGGCTCCTCTTTACATCATTCCAGCATTATTTGCCCAGGAATCAGTGATCAGACCAGATTCAAGAGGCACAAGAGTGCAGTCTCAGGCCCCTGTTACTGGCAAAGTAGGTTTCACCTTTGAAATGCTTGAATATCAACCTCTTCACTCATTGATGCTTGATTCTGATTGTTTGTAGAGGAAATATTTACATTAAAAGTTTCCTGCCCTTTGTACCCAGCCTAGCCCTAAGGAGGCCGTGATTTTAGATGACAAGAAATGTGTCCGTTTCCATCAGGTTGAGCACAATGTTATTTCTGCTGCAAAGGTCTGGTTCTCCCCATGCTACTTTTATGCCAGTTTAACTCTACTGATTTTATTAGCTGCCAAGGTAGGTGAGTTGTCCGTGAAACACTTTCCTCTCCCCGCGCTGCTGCCGGGCAGCTGCAGGCTCCTTGCCCTCAGACTTCTCCTCAGCCCTGGCTTTCAAAGGTGGCTTCAGGCTCCTTGTCCTGGCTTGGCTGCTGGCCCGTTTCTTCCTCACAAGCTCTTCTTCCTTTTCTGTTACCATGGGAGGGGTAAGGCCTTTCTTGTAGCTAAGAAGTTTTGGAGAGGATAGATGACATATTCAAGTCAGGTCTGGAGGCGAGCTGCTTATTGCAAGATAAAAAGCACCGAAGATCAAAATGCATGAAAATGGCAGGCTAGGCCTTTTGTTTATCTTCGTACCTTATAATTTGAATATTAATCCCATCATTTGGAACAGTATCACATGCTCACTCATTTTCATAAATACAGGGGGAGTGTTTTTACATACTGTCTTATAACAGAAGTCTACGCAGTTGATAAGAAGCTTGGTGTTTCTTAAATAAACTCATGCTGGAGCTGAAAAACCTCAACTGTCTTTTGTCTTCTAATAGAAAACCGACAATTTAGTAACACCTCGTAATGTATGCAGGCTTCATGTATGTTCATTACCTAGAGTCTAGGAGCTGCTGCCTAATTGCATAATCAGACTAGCAGTTATAGAGGAACTGGTAACTAATATAGCTAATATCTAGCCCCTCAGCTATGTACGAAGGTTGCATATAAATGTGACAGCAGTATGTGTGGCTATCCAACTTACTGAAGTCAGGATAGGAACAAATGAAAACATGAAGGGACTGCTGCACAGAAATGGATACAGAGCAGTGTAATGGACAGGCTAAATGGCAGAGGTGGCGATGTGGCAGCTTGAAGGCAGGAGAGAGGTATGAGAAGGAGAATTTATAATCAGTGCTATAGACTCTATAATCAGATTTTCAAATGTTATAGGGCATTTGGAGCAGGAATGTGAACAACTAATAAAGGCTGTGAGCAAATTAGGATGGAGAGCCCACTGGGATTGGGGGGTTGTGAGGCAGGCTAATTTTCCAGGAGACAAAGCTGTTGCTAGCTATCTTAGAGACTAGTATAGGCATGATGGTTGTGAATGGATATATTGAAGAGGAAACTGATAATGAAGCCACAAGTATGGATAACAGAGAGCACAAAGGAGAGAAGATAAAATGGAGAAGTCTGTGGTAGCTGTTCTGGAGAGGGATGGGGAAGTGAATGGAAGACAAGAGGATGTGCTACATAATCTCACATTACAGGAAGAGAATGGACCTAAGTACAGTCCTGTATAAAGGCTTTCCCCCACCCCCCCAGTTCACTCACAGGGACAACTACAGGCTGAATTCTGTAATTTTGTCTTTTGCTATATTCTCTTGAAGCAAATTATTTTAAAGTCTTCTTTCTGGTGAGTATCTGAACAGTTCATAAGAAATCATCCCTTCCAGGAGATCATTCATTATTAGACATATTGATGGCATGTTTGAATCTCTAAAGTGGTAATTTATGCTATTAGCTGAGTTGTCTTGATGACCTTCACTACACTAGTATTTTACTCATTCTTTCATATTCTTGTAGTTCATACATACCAGAGAATAATTCATATCCTTGGTAACCTTTGCAAATGATTTCCCCAGAGGTTTTTCTTCATCAATATCAGAGAAAACTAACCCATTGTCATCATCCTCTAAAAAGTAATTAGCCATGAATAATTGCTCCTTCCTGACATCTTTCTAACTTTGCACTGAATTGATTTTTTTTTTTTAAGTAGATCTATTAATTGTGGAAGCATTAGGCTGCCTTCACACTTTTATTCTCCCATTCCTTATTCTATGCTTTTGTTACAAGTGCTTTGGATTACATTTTGTTTGTCTTGTTTAATGTTGCTTGCACAGTTCCCTAGCTTTATGATACTTTGAATTCCAGACTGGTAGAATAGATTTTTCTGTACAGTGTTATTAGATTCGATTTTGGAATACTTTTACTCAGTGAGTTATTTTTGTGGAAGTTGTATGCCACTTTCATGGGAATTTTTTCTCTTATTTGCCCAGTAGGATTCCCAGTTTGTATCTGCTAAGCAAGGTCCAAGGAAGAAATATTCACCAGAGGTGTTGTTCCCTATCTTTTTATAATGGAGCCTTGCTTGATTTATCTGGCACAATTTGTGCTTCATTGAGTCTTCTGGAGTAAGCTAAGCTACTGCCCAGGGCTTGGGGATGTGGCCTACCTGTGATACGATTATGTCTCATCATAAAAACCGTAAAAAAAAGACGTCTCAAAAATAAAAGAGAGGAAGAGAACATGCATTCATATGCATTGTCAAGGTATTCCTCTGAGGGAGAACTTCTTCTCATCAGTTACCACTAAGTTTGTCCACTTTCCACAGTGGTCTTTTTATAAAGAAAGGTTATGCTGGAAATATTTCTTCAATGAACTATGAGGGAGAAATGTGTTTTCTTTCAACATAAGGGAACCCTTCAACCATACAGCTGCACAGCGAGAAAAAGCTGTTGTTTTAAACTGCTGCAGCTCCATTGACTTTAATAGAGCCATGCTTTTTTTAATAACAAGCGATGATGCAGGCAATATAGTGTTTTGTGTTCCACATGTCTACTCCTGTATTTCTGCATATGAGTACAAAATCACCCTATTTTTCCCCACTGACCTGTCTGAAACCTTCCTGGTATTGTCTGAGACCTGCTACACCTCCACCTCTCTTTCATATAATGCAATAGTGCTTAAAGTATGCTTGAGAAAGCTCTGCATCCATTTTAATAATCAACGTAGCTTTTCATTTTAATTTCTAAAGAAATATCTTCTTGGACATTTCTACACTTTTATTTTTTGGCCTTCTGTATTTGTGGGCCTCTTTTTCTGCGGTATATCTTCCACCTCATCCAATGTATTTGTAAAGGGCTTTTTTTCTTTGTCTGATCAATTGTGCTACTTTAATAATTCTCTGGTTTGTTTGTTTTACACAATTGTCTGACTAAATGATGACATTTTTGTTGGTTTGCTTTCCCATATCTTATATAACATATTTTTTTAACCTTCTGTAATTGTATGGTCCATCTGACTGTTTCTTCTTCTTTTTTTTTTTTTTTTTTTTTTTGGGGGGGGGTAAGTCTTGAAGATCTTAATCACAATGAAATTGAAAAATGTGGTGGATTTTAGTGCTTTATTCCATTTTTTCCTGGTAGCTTCTTGTTTTTGTAAGCATTCTACATGCCAGATACTCCTTGGTTTCCATTGAAGTTTTGCTTTTAGGAGTGAACTCTTGTTTATTTAAATCCTCCAAGTGTGCCTTTCCAGAACTGAAAACCCTTACATTGTTTTATTATGTGAACTCATTCTTTACTCTGTTGGATACAAGCACCCAGCAGTCACCATTTTCAGGTTTCTCTTCTCTTCTTTCTTTTCCTTCCCTTTTTCGTTTCCTTTCCTTTTGTTTCCTTTCCTTTCCCCTTTCCTTTCCCCTTTCCTTTCCCCTTTCCTTTCCCCTTTCCTTTCCCCTTTCCTTTCCCCTTTCCTTTCCCCTTTCCTTTCCCCTTTCCTTTCCCCTTTCCTTTCCCCTTTCCCTTTTAATCTGTAAACATTACTGTAGACTGAGGACATCTTATCTGCTGACTTTGGTAGTTGCTTTGTGAATCCTAAAGTTAACTTCAAAAAGATTCAGATATTTTGTCTGTACATATATCAGTGGAAATCCCCCAGAAATATGTCAACATAGCATGTTAGCCCAGAAATGTTTTATACTTTTTTCTTTTGCATGTTTTCAGTATGCTTTCCTTTTATGTCTTTCAATCCCAACTTGTATCTTCACTGTAGAACTATAGCTTGTTGGGATAGTGAATATTTTACTGGACCATAATACCACATGGTTTATCCTTGTCTTTCTGTCTCAGCCTTGGAATGCAATATTTAGATTAAAATGATGTCTGCTTAGAAGGGAGATTAAAGGACTGCCAGGGAGATACCCAGGGACAGGGAATCTGTGTTCTTATATAGGGAAACTCTAGCTGTAGTTACAGATTCTGGTTATAGAATTGCCATCCTGAAAGGATTTCTTCATATTCATTAGTGAAAATTTTATCATGTTTATTTACATATCTACGCCTGAGTAGGACCACCTGAAAATGGAGAACATTCAGATTATATAAACTACATGTATGTGGACAGTAGGGAATGGAACTTGTCTCAAAGAATTTTAAAAAATAAATGTTTTTCACTTTTTAAACTTATTCTTATAAAAATATACTGGACTATTAATCATGGACTAGAATACTACAGCAGAATCTTCATTGATTTATATCCCTCTGGCATAGCTCAATCTACAAGATGTCAACAAACAGAATGTAAATTTTTCTCCCAAATGAATGATCCTTTCATGCCACCACAGACTCTGAGAGACTCCTTATTATTACTTTTGATCTCTGTAGGTCCTTATGTTACAAAATCCTTCTGTAAACTCAACTGCATGCACATTTAATCTGTACAGAAAACACTTAGGTTGACTTTACATTTTTTTCCACCTTCCAAATTCTTTGTTCCTGTCCATGCAAAGTTAAATTTCTTAGGGGAAGAGGAGCTGAAGCCTCAGTAGAATAGGAAATTGGGAGGAAAATTCCTTGTTGACTATTGGGTATCAAAAAGATTCATAGGCATCTCACTGGGAGTGTTATTTAACCTCAGATGCTTCTGTGCTGCCTTATGTATAATCTGGTATTTTTCATTTGGAATCCAAGTACATCTAATTATTCTTACAGAAATGTAAAATAAATGTGCATATAAATTATAGATTGGGAATGACAATACCCTTGTAAGTAATTCCATATAGTTTGGCTACTTTTTTTTCTATTACATTATTGGTTTATAATCCTTTTTAAACTTCTTCTAGAATTGCTTGTATTATTCCTTATTTGCTCCTTCTGAAGCCTCCATATATGAAAAGTTATTTATTGTGGCACTAGCACTTGCTAAAGCTTAATAGGAAAAATTCTTGTAAGCGTCACCATGTTATCTGTCACAGTTGCAAGTAATAATTTTGTTTCCAAAATCTGTTGGCTCCTTTTTTTTTCTGAAAAGATGCCCTGCTGATACGAAAATTGCCTGTGCTCCAGTGAAATGGACAGAGAAAAAAGAACAGGGCCAAAGCTTTTCATAGATGAATCTGGTGAAATTCCTTATCCAGGTGAATTTTCACCTTATTCAGGTGAAATTACTTATGTCAGCAAATAATTTGGTCTGATATTGTTCTAGAAGTCATTTCAAAAGTTAACAATGTGAGTCTCACTGTACCTAGAAATAGTGCTGACTGTTCATGTCACTTCTGGGTCACAGTGTTGTCAGTTCCTGCTTTTAATGGAGTCTCATGACATTTGTTGGTTTATTTTCTTGAAGTCCCAGATTCTGGGGGCATATCTCATACTTCATTTTTAAAAGCACAGGTTTATAGTTCTCGTGGTACCTCAGAAACCCTTGATAACTTGACCTGAGTGCACCCTATGGGCTCAGAAATTCAGAGTTAAATAAAAGAACCAAGTATTCATGAGGCAAAAAAAAATCAGGTGGTTTTTGGCCAGTATTGTTCGTTGGAAACTGTAGTAGAGATAATTTGTGATTTTTGAATGCATGAGGTTAGCAGTGTAGATTCATTAACAGGAAAGAATAACTTCCCTCTGTTTGGAGTAAAGCATGCCTCTGACTGGTTTGTGCTCAAAACTCAGCCAAGCCCCAGTTACGTACGCTGAGTAGCAGAGTAGCAGCTTTTCTACAGAGAGGGTACTTTGGCCATCCAGACATGGGCAAATGACAGACTGAGGTTTGAACCACAGATATCCTCCAGCTTGTCTCAGTAACTACAGGCAACTCATGTGTAACTTCATCTCTGCCACGACAAGATGGAGCTGATATTACTTCACCCTTTGCAAGGCTGTTTTGAGCATTGACTCATTAATGTTTGAATCTTGTTCAGTTACTGTGAAGGGGGGGAGGTAGAGGCAGGTTGAAATTGGTGGGCAAAGTATGAAATGAGGCAGAAAGAAATATTGTTACATGCTTTTCATAAAATTGTGGGTAAAATTATCCCTTTTTTGTTACTCCCCGCTACACAGGAACATATTTATGCAATATGTATATTTTATGTATTTATATAGTCCCATATATATTTACAAAAACATTTCTTTGTAGTTAGCTGAATCTCTCATCCCTTCTCCTCCAAGGCACACCATGCACAGTGTATTGAGGGTCAACGCAAACTCTGCTCATGCCCTGAAGCAACCAACATCTAGGTGAGTATGGTGCAGTGTGGCCGGTGAGGAGGCTCCCCTGGAGGCTCCTCTGGAGGTGTGTATTCCATGCTGCTGCAAAGGTACGTGGTGGGCAGCAGGGCCACAGCTGGGGTAAGGACTGGTGGCTAACCCAGTCCCTGGGAGCGGCTAAGTCAGGGAAGACACAAGGTAACATAAAGGAAAGAGGATTTTAAAACGGCAAAGGCCCATTTGCATGTCTACCTTACCTGGATTACTGCCAAAGGCTGACAGAGCTCCTAAATAGGTTTCCTGCTCGCTGTCAGCCCTAATGGCTGTGGTTAGAGCTATAACTTCTGTCTGTCTGTCTCCCTTACCTGCCTGTGAAAACCCTACCCCCTTCTGCAGAGGGAGTTGTGTTTTATGACACAAATCTTTTGTCGTCTCCCCTTCCTGCATTTGTAACCCCCCAGGTGTTTGTTGAGAGGTGTCTTGTCTGAGGTTAGTTCTTGGCTTTCCTCACCATTTCCCAATTTCCGTGTTGATTCTACACAACAGCTTTTTCTAGTAAGCCATGGAGTAACTGGGGTGGAACTTGGTATTTGGGAATTCACCCAGTGCCACCCCATTCCTGCCACAGCCTGTTTCAGTGTTACAAATAGTGTCTGGGTTTTTGGTGAATACTCACTCCATTCTTTATGACATCTGGTGAAAAAAGAGCCACTTAAAAATCAAGGTGTTATTTTATGGTAAACCAGATAACGTCTTGCATAATAAAGGCAAGGCTGCTAAAAGCTTTTTTCCCTCTCCAAAATGAGTGATTTCTTTTCTTATACCATGAAATATTTGGACAACAGTTACCACAGCGATTCCCTTTCAGTAGTTTTGTGAGGCTACGAAAGTGCAGGAATCAGAAGCAGGTATGAAGGAGGAAATCCTAGTCCGGTTAGAGTGTTGCCATGGACTTACATTAAGCCAGGGCTTTGCCTGAAGTTTCTGCACAGCAAAAAGCCTGCTATAGGCAGAGAGGCGAGGATTCTGACGTAGCCTCCTTTCAACCAGGGCTGGAAGTCAGCTCATCTAACTTAAGCTGCCTGGAAGTCCAGTATCTAGTCTAAACCAGTTTTCCAGGCTACCCTTATAATTAACAGGAGGAGATAAGTTCCAGAGGGCAATTCATGCTGCTTTTCTGAGACACCTGCTTTAGCACTGGATCAATCAGTCTCTTAAGTGTTTTTCTTTCTTTGCTGACTACAGGTGGATGCCAGACAACTAGCTCAGACCAGACGTTTCCAGTTAGGGAGGGGAATAATAGGATGCTTGTTATCTGCATAGTGTCGTGCCTGTGGAGCATGAGTACAAACTCCTGGAGGATCTCTGCTCTCTTGCTCCGTGTGATTAAAAAAGGAATCAATGTTTGGAAGTGAATTTGCCCCTTACTGTTTGCAAAAGACTGTCCTTAACTGTGTAGCAGTAATGGCAGGCTTGGTGTGGAGTAGGACACAAATTAAAGTAGACTGCAGACATAAAACACAGATGCAACAGCTTGTAACCAGCAGTGCCTCTTGCGGTGGTTACCACACTCCTTGCAGGCACTGTGACTGTCACAACGTCAAAGTTCAGCACGCAGACCACACTAATGCCCCCCACCTGCTGCTAGTCAAGGAGGAGACATAATGTCCATATAAAACACAACTTATATACAGCCCAGGTGAAATCAGGGGTGAGCAGCAGGGATTGCAGTATGACTTGCTCATCGGATGCACAGACACATAGTAATGACTTTGTAAGATGACTGGCTCTTTTTTTTCTGTAAGCCATGCAGTCCTCATGCATTACTGTGCTGTTTTACAGCAGCATTTGTGGGCATTCATTGCTCCACACCTTGCTTTTTATAGCAGAAGAACTAAAGGAGAAGAGGACTTGCAGTAGCTGTCTAACCCCTTGTAAATGGCAAGGGGGCAGAGACAGAGGCTGCAAATGGCAGGCAGAGAGACAGTTCTTGAGTTTGACAGGCTAAAGCAAAGTTAAAAAGCAACCAAACAACCAAGCCTCTAAGTAGTGTTTGTCTAACTATTTTCAAAGACAGCATTTTGAGTTTATGTTGCTTTAGTCAGTGATGTGTTTTAGCAGAGAAACAACAGGAATCGCGTTGAGCTCATCTCAAACACACATAAAATATTTTAGTATCTTTTCTTTTATCTCCCCTTTCAGATACAGCTCAGGAGAAATATGTTCCAAGTGACAGCATCTTTGACAACCTGTACTTTTTGTTCTACCTTTTGTTCTTCTTCCTGTGAAAAGCTGTGTGATGAAGATTGCTGGAGAACATTGATACTGTCCCTACTTATGTAAAAGGAAAAAAAAAAAAAAAGTAGTAACCGTATACTTCCCAGAGGGTCAGACTGAGCCTTTAACTGCAACATCAAGTGAAGGGCTCTGTATCTCTGAAGCAGCCTGGGGCAGGACATATCCTTGCCAGTATGTATCAAAACCCAGCAGTAGAGCGCTGAACAGAATTCCTCACTCCAGTGTTAACAAAATTTCTCACAATAAGCTAATAAGTCTGCGCAGCACCATGGAAGCGCCATAGACTGAGTTTTCTGAATGTGCTTTCTCCCTTTGTGCCACCAAATGCTGCTGTGATGCACGGAGAGAGGCAGAGTCTGAAAATGTAGGCAATGTTTTTTAACCTCAAAGTTACTGATTTCTTGAATTGGAACATCACCTTTTCATTTTAAGATTTCAGACTTTGGATTTTTGCATTAATTACACCTTTCTTGACACAGGTCCAAAGCCAGCAAGCACTTATGAGTGTATTTAACTTTCATCATGTGACCAACGATAAGTCCAAATACAACTAGTTTTTTGAGAGGCTTTTCCACAACCCTTATCTCTGGTAGTAGCGGCTCTCACAAGAATAATGAATTTCCTTCACAGAATCCCAGTGAGATAAAGCAACGTTATTATCCCATTGTACAGCTGGGAGAAATGATGACACAGAAATTAAATGCTCTTCTTAAAGTCCTGTTTTCAGTTAAAAAAGAGGCTACAACTCCAAAAAATTTCATTGTATTAAGTTAATTGATCTTGCTGTCCAAAAGACTTTTTCTCTGTATCCATACACAAAGTAAGTGGTGCTCTTAAGAGCCAGTGATCATTTATGATGACAGAGCTTTGCTGGAAAATGAATAAAACCTCTTTTATAATGTGAAACCTTGTGTCTGTATGTTTGTGTGTGCCTGTTTGAGCGCATGTTTTGGAGTTTAAAGCTACTAAATTAAAGTTTAGATCCTCTAGGTCTCCCAGCAGGGCAGACATTTCCAAGAATGCTGAACACAGTAGAAATCAGCAGAGACAGTAGAGAAGCAGTGAAGAAATGCACACAGTATATTTTCAAAGTGACGTCATTCTTCATTAATATCGCTACGGAGAACTTAGCCACACACCGAGTTCTTCACAAGCTCAACTTATCAAACTGCTTGATACTTCAAACCATTGCCTTCTTGTAGAGCAGCATGACTAGTCATGCACTTACAAAGGCGGGAGAGCTGGCTGAAACTGTGAGGACCTGCCCTCAGTTTGATGCTGTTTTTCTTTTTTACACTCGTTGAGAGTTTTATTCCCCCACTGACAGCAAAAGCTCAGGAACGAGCTGTCTGTAGTAGGCTGGAGCAGAATTCAATTGATTTCAATGACAAACAACTGGAAAAAAGGATAAGGGGTACACCATCCGCCTGGCATTTGCAGTGTAGAGCCACCCACTATTATCAAATTTGAAGTTCTCTCCAGATTATGAAGCAAGTCTATGGGGAAGTACCTTCTTACACAAAAGAAAGGTCAGTCCCAACCAAATTTCAAAACTACTGTCCTCATAGACAGGAAAAGGATAATGAGAAATGGAAACACAGGTAGAAATCAAAGGCATATGAACCCCATACAGAATGTAGAAAACACAATTGTCTCTGATGTACTGGAAGCAGAGTAAGGAAGAGACCCACACAGACACTGGAATTGGGGAAGATAGAGGAACTGAAAGAGGACACGGGAGGAGAACAGGGAATCTGTGTACAGAAGTGTGAATACGGAAGTATAAAGAAGACACTACTCATTAGAAGAAAAGAATTACAGATCCTTAGTGTACAGGAAGGAGAACTGCATCAAGTCCTTAAAACAAAGGGTATGGGGGAAATGGCACACATTTCTGGAAAGGTGAAGGAATCAAAGACTGCTAGTGACTACAGTAAATCTAAGCTGCAGGAGCAACAAAGTGTTTATGAGTTAAAAAAGCAGCATATCCTTGGATGTGCCTGTTCAATTTCTAATCTGGCCAAGCTCCCATACTGTCTTCAGGAGGTTGGGACAAGGACCTCCTCAGTTGAGCCTCCTCTCTTAGTTGGCTGTGAACACTGAATAGGTCTGAATCTTGATGCCTTCATTGGGAGGAGCCTTTAAGGTAGCTGTGCAAGGCAAATTGGGTGTTAAGTGTTGGGAGAAGATCTTACAGATAGGAAACTACAGTACTTCTATTTCAGTGCCCAGGAGTGATCACAGTGTCCTACCATAGTTAAGTGGAGAACTGAGCTTGACAATTGGAACTGAATAAAAGAGTTAAGATCTGAAGACAGTAAAATTTTATCCTGGGAGAAAACTATAGGATCAAATGCTATGTTACCAATATTTCAAGATATTTGGTTTTTCATTAACAAAATCTCACTTGAATGAATTGCAGAAGTCCTCTCTCTCTATTCAGTTAAATTTAATATCTGAGGTTTCCCAGCTATAGAGATTTCATTTCATTATCATCTTCCAGATGCAAAACGTCTACAGAACGGATGAGAGTCCATGATAGGTCACTAGTTTGCAGAACACTTCAGGTGTATTTTTTCCCTTCAGCTGAAACCTCACATATGGAAATGGTGTGAAGGTGAGAAAGCAGATAAAGGCAGTGTGGACAGCTCAGGAAGGCCAAGGAGGATGTTTTTTTCTCAGTGTTTTGAACTCAATTTAAAAAACTGCTCCCAGCTACGGGGAGGGGGGACGGAAGTTACAGGCCATTAAGCTGTAATGAAGATACATCTTCAGATCTCTGAAGTGTAAGAGAAGGTATGTGTAAAAGCAATAGTTAGAGTGTTTTACTGTTTTGTATCAGAGACTGCCAAAGAGCTTTGAAGAAATAGACCTCCCAGAGTCCCTGCCATGTGTGTACTAGTTGTTGTTTCCGTTTTACAGAAGATTAAAATGAGTCCTAGAAAGATTCATAGGACTGAGGTAAAATAAATGGGAAGCCCATTACAGATTTTGGTATACCACCCCATTCCCAGACCTATACTTCAGCTGCATGGCTGTTTTTGTGTTTGCCTGCAGCAAACCAGAGGTTTAAAATAATAGACAAGTTGCTATATATGTATTGAAATTCCTTTCAAAATACATTTGTTTGTATGTTAATGTGAAAATTCTACTTTGAATGCTTTCATCTAGTTCATAGACATAGACAAAAAGGGGATGATATTTATAGGCAAGTTCTTAACAGATAACATTGCATAGCAGGAAGGTTTGTTTTCTGTGTATTAGAGTTGCTGTAATCTGCAAAACACCCGCTAACAGCAGTCTGCTCTGGTAGCCTTAAAATTCTCATTTCTCTCTTGTCTTTCTTGCTATTACTGGAGATCTCATGGATCCTATGTCTTGCCGGGCTTTTAATAAGTTAGATGGTATATGGATTAGGACATTTTGGGCCAAAAGAATTTCATGTGCTTACAGCTGGACTGATTTTTGGCCTGAACAACACTTTGACCACTTTTCAACAGAAGAAATAATCAAAAGGACATGCAGCTGCTGCATAAAGGCCAGGGGAAATTAAAATGTTTCCCATAAGGAAACAAATGAACAAAATACATATGCGGCTTGATTACAATTTGCATTGTAACATCATTAATTACTAAAAAGTCACAGGTGGGAATGACATGAGGCATGAAAATATTATTGTGAAGGGGGAAATGATGATTCTGTGTCAACAGCACAGTTGTCACAAAGGGATATCAAACCGGTGAATGGTTAAGGCTATCAGATCACTATCTTAGCAGGTGAAATATTACATAAGAAGTACAAAACAATGGAATGTTTGTAATGCTTAATGTTTTTCATCCTTCACAAATATAATTTAATTCCTTTTTCTCAACAGTAAAATGTGTAAACAGCTAGCTACTGGCCCTCTGTAGACAATAACTAATCCTGACAGTTTATAATTTTATAGTTAGGGAAGGGAAAAAGAGAGATTCTCAGGGTAAGGCAATGAGTTCATACCAGAACAGAGATTAGCAAACCCTGCATTTAATTGACAGCCCAGGGATGTTCTGGGTTCTCTTTGATTGTGATTCGTCTTGTGCTACCTTACTCTCCTCCTGGTAATTCTGTATAGATGCCTTTGTCTGGGAGCTTTACTGTAGGACTCTGTCACTGGCATCTTCCAGATTTTAAAAGCTGCAAATTTTACAGAAGCATCTGCAGCCTTCACTTTTTTTTTTTTTTTTTTTTTTTCCAAATTAAACTAGTAAATAGTTTATTTTATTTTTTATAAAATTATAAAATAAGTAAATAATAAGGAAGAACACCAGGAATAGATCCAACCCGTTATGTTTACAATTGTTTAACTGCACAAAATTTTAAACCAATTTTACTGGACATGAGGCTACGTAGGTAAAGCTAGTTTAGCTAACCTTTGTAAATGTTGGCGAAGCTGCCAACCAGCAATTAATCTATTCTTTTTTGCTAATCTTTTCTTGCCACAAATTACAAAAGTAATGGAGCAATACTTGGGAAGATATTTCTAGCCTTCTGAACACAAAGATCTGTCCTCTTTCAAAGAATTCAATAGTGGAATTGATAAATGAATTAAATCTCCCTTCAAATACTGAGAAATAGGTATTGATGCCTGTAATGCTAGCAAAATGAGTAATATTCAGAAAAATAAGCCTTGCCCACCTTGAGGATATGTTGAAAATCTCAAAGACCAAGTTTGACAGAGATAATAATTTTAGACTGGTTGCAAAAAGCACAACAAAAATTCTTAAGACTGGGCTGTGGCCACCACGCTGGAGTGCTGTGATTGTACAGCTTCCTCCTACACCCATCCCCCACCTGCTTGTGACATGTGAAGTGCAGAACCAGGAGTTTGTGGACGGGGAAATTTAGGTGGCTAACTTCAGTGAACTTCTGTTCACTGTGCTTTCCATTCCTGCTGGATGGCTTATATTCATTTTGTGGTGGAAAGCAGCTTAGTCTGTAGATATATCTATGCGATTGATTTGTAACACAAATTCTTATATGGGATGAATCAAAAGCAGGAGCAGAAAGTGAAATGAGACTCAGCAACAGTAGCATATGACTGTACAGGAATACACATCCTTACACGTAAACAGCAGCATGGATGAGAATGCAGTCTGAAGGCTGAATAAACAGTCAGTTTTGAGCCTCAGTCTATCTGCAGTGCACTGAAGCCTTTTCCCTTCTTTCCCTTCAAAGCAGAGTACAATTTTTTTTTCATCCTTTTTCATATTTCCTATGAGAAGGGGCTACCCCACTGTGCTCAGAACAAAACAGTAAAAAATAAAACAAACAATCTGAAACAAAACCCAACAACTTTTGTTGTTATATGATTGTTTTCTATCTCAAGTAAAGCAATAAAAATATTGATTGGTGGAGGAAAGCCTAAAAATCAAAATGATTTGTCTCAGTAGCAGTCCCTAGAAGAATGAGTTCCTCAGCTGCTGTAAATTGGCCTACTTCTATGGACTTAGATTTTAGTGCAATTGTCGCATGTGTCTGAAATGTCACAAGAGCTATGAAACATTAGATATTAGATGGTAAAAATAAATAGAAACTAACAAGGTTTGCCTTCCTGCTCAAGCCCTTCAGTCATTCTCTGCCCTGTTTGTTCTAACCTAAATAAAAGCAAAGGACTTCACTTTATTCCTGCTACCACAACTCAGTGATCACTTGTACCCATGGAATGATTTTGTCCATGAAGCTCCCCTCCATCATCACCTGAATTTGGATCAATCAGCCCTGCACAGCATGAGCCTCACCACGTTATTATCAACAGCAGCTGGTTTTCCCTGCCTGCTATGAGACTGTGCTTTAGAAAGGGGCAGTGCTCCCAGATTCCTTGTAAGTGAGACCAGAGGGTGGTCTGGAAGCCCTACCAGTAACATACGTGCTGCATGCAAATTGTCATCCTCTCTGTCGAAAATGTAGATGTACAGAGATTCATTTTGCTAGGCAATTTGAGGAATCGTGGTACTGCTGCCACGTTCATGCTTCAGGGACTCGGGTCGGCAGAGGCCGGCTGGAAGGGCTGAGGGGGATCCTGCCTTAGAAAGAACTGCATGGTACTGCAGGAGTGCAGCCACTCATTTCAGTTCCTCATCCTCAGGTAAATTTGTCCTTCCTGGACTTTCTGTCTCATAATATTTTTCAGTTGCACCATTTTCCCTTCTGCCTTTGTATATATCCTCCAATTATTTTTTTGTGCTCTTTCTGCATTGTGAGTCCTCTGTTTTCCACTGTGGCTGCTTTAGCATTCTGAATCCAAACTCAGTAAGATTTGCCTGTGGTCTAATCATTGTGCCAGCTATGTCTTGCTATTAGAATTTGCCCTCTGTCTTCTCATCTGTTTCAGTAATTGACCTCTTTATTTGTTAGTTTAACATTTTCATTCCTTGCTCTAGTTATTGTCATTATTCTACTTATATAGACTCACTGATGTTTAACTCCATAATCATTATACGGAGAGAAAAGCTGCAAGCAATTTGGAACAGTAAGTCCCTCTAAAAAGAGAAAATGCTTCAGAACGATTTCCCCCCCTCTCTCCAAAGACCTGTTTTTCAAAGCTAATCAACTAACACACCAGAATAAACTACTCCACCTAGAGACTCAACACACGGCCCTCTGTCCAGTAAACAGGGATGAAACAATGCCCCATGAATGCCTCAAGGAGAATGAGGTTTTCTGCATCTTTCACATTCAGAAGAGAAGCAGTGGCCAAAGTATTTACTGTTGACAGACACTGAAATGACCCTTGAAGGTTGCACTAGACAAGTTGCTCTACCATAGGCCAAATATCCAAGTATGTTTCCTATTCATGTTACTCCCGCAGTTTTAATCAGAGATGTTAAGTTTTTCTCCTTAAACTTTGCAGTATTGTTTTAAAATAAACACATCGTATTTCACTTCAGAGGCAGCAGCCTGGCTCATAAATCTAGGCTCAACTGACCTAGACAGGCCATTTCAGCCAACTTCAGCCTCCAGGCAGTCAGCTATGAGTAAACATTTCTCTTTTTCATGTATCCTGTTTCATGCATCCTTTTTTAAAAGCCTGGTGGTGAGACTCCCCTGTATACCTCATCCAATCCTTAACATTAGGAAGGTTTTCCTAATGTCTGGTCTAAATCTTCCTTGAAATAGCTTAAACTTACAACCTCTTGTCCTACCCATAATGAACATAGATATCAATTTATCCCTTCCCTTTTTTTTCAGCAAACTTTTACATGTTCCAAAATATTGTCGTTTCAGTCCTTACAAGTAAATGGACCCATTTCTTTCTATCTTTTCTGCTGGACAGCGGTTTTTAGACCTCTGGTCATTTCTATTTCCTCTGGAGTCTTTCACGTTATCCAGCTGTTGTCTTGAACTATAAAAATCCAATGGTTGATATGACATTACACTGACACTTTCTTTACCAGGTGCCAAGCAGAGTATGAGGTTTTCCTCGTTTGCTTTACATTTAAGTCAGCTATTCATGGGTTCCACTATGATGTTTGCTGTTTTGAAAAAATCGGTTGGACAGAACGATTTCTTTACAGCAGTACTAGCAAAATGTAGGTCGTTAGTACAGCTACAGAAGAAGCTGCAAAATATTAGAAAATTGTATTTTAATGCTTGTCCTTCGTTCCCCTTCCCCACCTCCTGTACAGGTACTGCAAAGTCTCTGACTAGTAAAAGGCTTTTAAAACTCACATGCTGTTTAATACGACTGAGTTTCTGAAAAAGAATTTTTCTTTTGAGAAGCAAGTAGCATTGCTGATCCCTCTAAAACTTGCTTTCCATGTACAAGCTTACTGCTTCCATTCCTCTGCCTCTTACAGAGGACTGGGTTGATGCTTCCTTAGGAATCCTAAAACCCTTTTGTGAAAATGTGGCTACTTTTGGAAAATGGTAAAGCCTTATATAATACTCAAGCTTCATTAAAGATGTGCTTTGTCTCCAAAGCTTATGAGCTAATGCAGTGTAAAGAAGGACAGTGCAGGTGATATTGATCAACGGTATTTTTCTTTGCCTATGTCTTTCTTGTCCTCAAGCCACTTACTGAGTTATCTCAACCCTAATCTTTCCAGCGCCCTGCATACTGCACTCTAGCTGAAGTTAATGGGAGAGCTGCATGCAAACTTCCAGGTTCAAGCCCTCTCTCACAAGCAATCTCTCCTACACTTGCAGATCCTCTGATACCATGAAAGCTTTACTGTGCGGTTGCTTTCCTCTTGTAAACAGGATCAAAGACAGCATGTCATTTTTTTTATTTTATTTCATTTTGGTCTGCTGTCTGGTTGCTGTCATCTCTTTCTATTCTGGTTCATCGTGTATTTTACCTTGAACATTATATCTCTCACAGCACTTCACAGTTTGGTTCCACCCTTTCTGTGTGGTACATGACACATTCGAGTACTTTTTCCCATCAGTATGGCATTTTGTATGATACATGCTACTCTGCTAAGCTAATTGTGGTAAGTCGTGCTGCTAGATCCAGTACAAATGTCCCTTTTTCAAGGTTTCTTGTATGCTTACATATCCTTCAATCTCTAAGCATGCAAGTTCTCTTTTCCTAATTGATCTACTAGTATGACAATTTGATAATGTAAAGTCTGTCACTGTTTTCCTAGGACACAAAAAACCAGGCTTTTCTGGATGATACCTGAGAACAGTCTTGAATATCTATCACAAGGATGATGTAAAGTGCCTAGGTTGTAAGTGCCCTAAATGTCTCAGCATTACAACTTGCTGAGTAGCCAATGTTTTTTTTCCTGCAACCCTTATTCATAACCCTTTGGTAACACTAAGCAGCTAAAGAGAAAGCAAACTCTTCTAAGCTGAGGAACCTCTCACAAATCCCAAATTACACTAAGCAAGGTCATTCCTGCAGTTCTCAGCAGCTCCAGCAAAGTAATTGTAACCTTTCAGTCAAAAAGGAATCCTCAAAGTAATTTTCCTTGCTTCTTTCACATCTGAATTTTGACTCCTGCCTTTCAGAAAGCAAGCAAAACCTATCAGATGAAACACTGGCTCCTGTAAAGTACATCACATTGGGCGTACATGAGCCTAAGTCACCAGAGGTGGGTGTAAGGGGTTACTCTGAATAATTATATAATTCTATGCAATGCTGTGGGGGGAAAAAAAGATGGGTTTGTATATGTAAAAAGGGATAACTGAGAAAAACTAGTGAAGTGTTTTTTTTCCCTTGTACCAACATTGTTAGAGGCACTATGAAAAGATGTCCTCAGCTCAAGGGGAATGTGGAAAATCTAACAGCAGAATTTACCCTCTTTTGTTTTCTGAAAAAGTGGTTGAGAGGCAATCACTGGATTTATTTGCTTTTCAGTGGATTTAGTTACTTCTCTATGGAAAGGAGTTTTAATAGCTGGTTGGGAGATAGAAAAAGGTTCACTCTTGTTGACCCACATCAAATGAAGCATTGTATCTGAATGACAAAGTTAGGAGAGATCATCCACAAATAACAAAATGTAAGCTAGAAAACATCAGGAAGCATGGACAAATTCCCCAGTCATTCCATTTCTGCTGAAGGCCATGGGGAGAAGAAATTGGGTGTTCTCACTAACACTTGCAGCCCTGTATTAAGACAGAGATGATAAGCAGATTTTTGTCTTCAAGGTCAGGAAAACTGTCCCCCAGGGCAAACTGGATACTGCTCCTATGTGGTACAGATGACCCTCATGGTTTGGTCCTTGCCCACTCTGCCAGGCTCATATGCTCAGAGACAAAGGTGGCTTCTCCCTAATTCAGAGCATCAGGGACTCTGGCTCTTTACTGCTATGCAAGAGCGCTGCACCTCTGTTGCCTGGCATGGCAAAGGCCTTGGGCATTTGTGGCAGCTCTGTTGCAGCTGATCTTTGTCTGAAGCACTTAACAGTTAGGTCTCAAAGGAGCTGAATTGTTTTGAGTAAAGTTACTGGATTTACTTACAGGGGAGAAATGTAATGGCCTGTGATACAAAAGAGGTGACCTTCAGCTCCAATTTTAAATCCTGTTATGAATTCCTGTGCATAGATACTGCTGAGGGAAGGCTTTGGCACAATATGCATTTAATTTTAGAGTCTTGTTTATTCCGATTGTGCAGAGGTGTTCTAGCACGTATGAAGAGTTAAATCCAGAGAAAGTCATTTTAACCAAAGATCAAGATGAAAAGCCAAGTTACATTATAAAGATACTTAAGCAAATGTACCATATTTAATCTACTTTCATCTTAAAGCAACTTCCAATTTTCACTTCAACTTACATTTCTAATGCAGTGGTATTTATTACCTATTGCCTACCTTACCAAATGAGCAACAATCTCTAGAGATACCTTCTCTCCGATTAGAAAACTCCTGCTGCAAAATAACAGATTTATGAAATATACATGAAGAAACTTTTATTAAAATTACATTAATAGCCAAATTCTGCACACAATTACACTTGGCCATCATGAAATCAATGAATTGCACCAGGATAATAGACAGCAGAATTTGCCCTGACCGAATAATTTTAGCTGATTAGAAACAATGAAATGAGATATTAATATTGACACTCCCTGTTTGAAATACCCCCATTCTTTGGACCCAGGATTGATGATTTAGGGCTCTGCATGGAAGAACAAAGCCACTCTGCCAGCCAGCCTTGACAGCAAGACCGTATATACTCAGACAAATGGTTTCATATATAACTCCACTTCTGGGAGGTAAAAAGGAGGAGAATCTTATGCTCTCCTGCTTTGCACCGGGTCACAATTGATATTCCCCTACAGTACTGATAATACATACCTAAGTAAGCTTTAAAGTCGCTAGCTCAAGTGTTGAGAGCAATGGAGCTGCAGCAGCATAGAGTTCAACAGAGGCTAAGCACCCAAATATTTACTCACTTCTGTCACTAGCTAGCTTTGGTGCCTCTTTTAGGTTAGCTACAGTATGAGACTGGCCTCAGTCCAGCCAGCGGGTTTATTACCTCCAAAGCAGAGCTGGGTTTATTAGCCTGGGTAGAGCACTCTGCTAATGTAATATATATGATACTGTACAGATAGGGAAGCGAAGTGGCTTTAATTCTTCTGGTCTGCAAGATAGCTCATGGCTCTGCACTGTGTTTTATACTGCAAAGGAATTATATTCCTCATCTGAGGGAACGTCTGGCCTAGGAGAAAAAAACCTCTGGGGCTAATGACTGTGCTCAACTCTTAGGGCAGTGTTGCCAACATTCAGACTTTCAAGCAAAGGAGCAAAACAGCGCCCACAAGAGATGCAAACATAGACAAGACCTCAGAAAACAAGGACTCTTTGGGAGCCAATTGCTACTAAATAAGCCACAGTGACTGACAAGTGCTGTGCTCCCTCCTGGTGCCAGGTGGGCAAAGGTGGGCTCAACCCTCTATGCCCCTTCTGTTTTGAACTGTAGGATTATGCTGGAAGAGGGTTTCTGAACTGTGTGAGCACTTCTCTCTTAAAGCTGTGAGATCCCAGTGTCTTTAGAGATGCCTAGGGGTTTTGCACAACTGGTTTGGATAGACTACCTACCACCCCAACCAGACCTCAGCAGGGTCTTCTCTGCCTGACTTGTACCACAGCCTCCCTATATATTCCTGTACCAGCACCAGTGACTATGCAGTACAGAAACCACCACAATTACAAGGAGATGTAAAGACAATGTTTATAAAGCTGTGTTGCTTGCAGCTTCAAAGGTGCTAGATGTCTGTTTCTAAATTGGTTTGGTTTGGAAGGGGCCTTTAAAGGTCATCTAGTCCAACTGCCTCTGCAATGAGCAGGGACATCTTCAACTAGATCATGTTGTTCAGAGCTGCAACCAACCTGACCTTGAATGGGCATCTACAGCCTTTCTGGGCAACATGTTCTGGTGTTTTATCACCCTCATTGTAAAGAATTTCGTCCTTATATCTAGTCTAAATCTATCCTTCATTAGTTTAAAACAATTACCCCTTGTCCTATCCTACTGAATGATAAATGCAACATTAAAGAAGGGCTAAAACCTGAAAACTGCTAAGGAAAGGAAAAGGGTTTGGGTACACTGGCAGGCTGGGAAGACCCACACAGATATAAATTATGTTTATAATATATAAATACATATATATATATATATATATATATATAAACAATAAATGAATATATAAATAAATACAAACAATGCAGGATGTTGTTCCTGACTAAGGTGCTGGGGCCCTGGAGAGAGGAATCAACTATAATGAGATACATCCCTTTTCTCTTTTGCTTATGTTTTATGCCCTATTCCCAGGCACTTTTTTTCGGGGTGGAAGCAAAAGCTGTGTCTTTACTGGAGGAATCTGATTGTTCAGCCACTTAATTCAGCTCTGGTCACAAGCCTCAGGTGGGAACACTTGTACAGCTAAAACGGGACGTGGGTGCTGCATTGCCCAGCGCCTGGCTTGGGAGCAGATGAGCTGAAGAGGTCAGTCCCTCTGATCAAAACCCCTACCAGGGGTGCTACCACAGATACTCACAAATAGAACATATGCCTCCATGGTACCCTGGCAGAGAGGTATATTCTCTAGAGACCACTGCAGGCCTGTGACACAGAGTGGCAGGAGGGGGCTGGGCAACAGGACCCCCACATCCCTCTCTCATTGTGTATGCTGAAAGGAGCAGCTGGATTAAGATGCCTCCTTCCCTCTGCAACTCTTCTTATCGCACTGAAATCACCAAGGCAATAATATGTTGGATGTCTGAGGACTTCAGAATGGATGCCCTATTATTTCTCTCTTTTGTTTTGTTATAATACGTGTGACCTTCAACTGCTTTCACACACTTTTCACTC
This sequence comes from Falco punctatus, assembly GCF_963210335.1. Lineage (NCBI taxonomy): Eukaryota > Metazoa > Chordata > Aves > Falconiformes > Falconidae > Falco > Falco punctatus. The sequence continues at coordinate 34,729,894 of NC_137581.1, forward strand.
TGTAGAGAAAATACCATGCTGAATGGCTTAACTGTGATTTCAATACAAAACCGACCAACAAAAAGAGCGTTTGGGACAAAAGCGACAATGCGGGCAACGACATTCAGAAGTGTTAGAAGTAAATCTAACTGCACACAAAGCAGAGTTCAGCTAAGTGTCACTGCCAAAACCCATCTTATGTTCTCTATGAAATGAAGTTGGAAAAGAGCTAAATCGAGTACTGAAACTCACCGGGTGCGTAAAAAAACACTGGGAGAAAGGGGATGTACCTGCTTCAGAGGACTGCAGGCACCTGTTTTGCATCTATGCATATTTGACAGATGGGATGCAGAAGGAGCCGTCTCTCAGCTGGTGTAAAAGCTTACAGCGACTTGCCTATGCAGAGGATCTGCTCCATGGCCTGTGCTTAATTCTCGCAGGCAACACTTTAGGAAGTAGTCAGATAGTCCTTCATATCTGATTTTGAGTGTACAGCTGGAGGGAAATGCTGTAATTCCTTCTTTTTGAAACACGTATTGATAAAAAACCCATCTATTTTCATTTGCTTCCTTATCTTCACCTGCTCTTCTGTCTCAGTTTTACTGCCATTTGGATTAGGTTTAGTCCTACACATCATGGATGGAAAATGTCGCCTGGCTGAAGGAATAGGGGAAGATCCCCCTTTTTTTCAAATGAGGTTATGCTGTGACACCCAAGTTGCTTTCAGATCTAAGGGGTGATGCACAAGCCAATGCTTCATTTGCATGCTAAAGAAGGTCTGAAAGCCTGCTCATTCTCCTCTTGAATCACAGAAATATGCATGAGTGAGAAAGGAGGATAATAACCAGTAGAAGGAGTTGCTTTTATTAACATGTAAATGCTTGTGCATTTTTTCTTTTGGATGAAAAATTTGGACGCCAATATTTGCTTCCTTTGTATATGTGCAAGAAAACATGCTTTTTGTCTGTGTTGCAAATATTAAAAATAGGAGGAAAAGTTTCAGTTTTGCTTTTTTAATTAGATAAAACCCAAAAATGTCCATGTGAGCTTGACAGGAGACATAAAATGCTCCTACAGAAAATACCACTTTCCTGCCAGCTGCAGCAAACAGGAACCTTGATATTTACCTCAAACTGATGTAGTGGCTTGTGCTGAGAGCTTAGCCTTATGTCTGGCTGCACGGCCTCTGCTCAGGCTTGCCTTTGAGTACAGCAACCTCATTGACCTCCGCTGTGTATGCTATCGAGCATCACTACCGCAGCACCCTGTGCATCACTTCAGGTGAGATGTCTGGCAGTTAGCCAGTCATACCATCCTGCCCACCTTGCACAAATAAACCCTTAAAGGAACTGGTCCTTATCTCATGAAGGTTTTTGTTTGCTTGTTTGTTGGCTTTCATAAATTACAGGAATTCAGTAAGGATTTCAGGCTGGCAGGGAGAGGAACCATTAGAATGTCACATTCTCAGCAACCTTCCTATATGGGGCACAGGAGAACAGTGGTCGCTATTCTAGTCAGCTTCACCATTGCGTGTTACTCTTCCTGAAGTCCATGAAGTGTACAGTGAGGGAGGTATTTTGCTTTATAGAGAAAACATGGGATCAAGGAGCAACAGACATAAGTAGCAAACATTCCAAAAATAAGTGCTTAAGAATCAGAAGGGATTAGAATACCTTGTTCATCTATAGTTTGCAGCAGGAAATGAATATTTATGTCTCAAACATTATGTTAAAACATTCTTCCTTAATATGTATTTATATACAACCTTCCACAAAAATTCTGCCTTCAAAAACAGCAGGCACTGACATCCTGTCTTGCCAAAACCACATCTCATCAGGTGCTCAGAAAGAATTTATACGAGACTTTGTGAAGTGCCTAACAAATAGCAGGCATTCTACTGAAGAAAGCATCGGCATTTCAACATGAAGAAGTAAATCTGTTCAGTGCTTTAGGAGTTTGAAGCGACTTTAGGAGTTTGAAGTGACTTTGTTAAAAAATGTAGACTCCCAGCCTAATGTTTCTTCTGGACCCCTCTGGCTAACAAATGACTTGTTTATAACATTTCTAAATATAGATCCAGGTAACTCAGATTAAATCTCATTCAAAACCTACTTTATTTCTAAGCAAAAATAATAAAGATCTTATTGTTCTTTGTTATGGTTCTTTGTATGTAAAGAAAGCCTCTGAAAAATTACTTATTAAAGTGAATGTACTCATTATTTTCATGTAATCTGAATATATCATCCTTTTTCCAAATAAAACCCAGAATTTTTTTCCAACACTTTTATTTTTTTCTGCATTATTATTGACAGTCCTACCTTATTCATTTAGGACAAAACCAGCACCTCTGGCAAGATTCCTTCCATTTGGATTTTTATTACCCACAGCTGTAACATACCTTGCTTTTTACTTTATTCTTTCTTGTTTCCTTAATCAGTTTCCCAAACTTTCTAGCTTCTAAATTTATATCCATTTCTGTCATGTTGCTCTTTTTTTCATTACTTCCCCCACCCTGCACTGGCATGCACACACACACATCACAAATATATTTTAGCTTTTGTAGGTGCTTTTATTCTCTCTGCTAAAGTCAAGTTGTTTTATAACTAACGTCACCTAATTTTTCAGCTGTGGGATGGTAGCTTTTTGGCCATCAAATAAAATATTTAATCAGTTCTCCCAAATTATTCATACCTTTTTCTAGTTCTATCAGCCTATAGTTGTTTTCAGCTTTATGAGCCTGTCTCTTTTAAATCACCAACCATATTTATTACTGATTTGAGCTTTTTTTCAGTCTGCACATAATGAATGTAATTAAGTGACGATGACTTGCTCCTAAAAAATCCTTGGTTTTAGTTCTTAGATCAGTGCCCTTTTATCTGCCAAGATGAAATCAAATTTATCTTTCTGTGACACCAGTTTTTGTTAGGAAATTGTCAGTATTTTTTTTTTTTTTTTTTTAGAAATTCCATGGTAGTTTTTGTACTGACAGATCTCTGATATATATCACTCACATTGAGATGTCAACTTCTCGGCTTTTTTTCCCTTATATAGGACAGACAGGATTTTAAGGAGCTATTGATGCTGTTCTGAAATGTCATATGATGGTGGGAGCTGCTAGTGGCTTGTGCTCCACCTTGCACTATATTGGTTAGAAAATTGATCCATAAACCTTCAAGATCACTGGTGCAGGGCTTTGTCAGTGGCTCAGACATGAGTATTTTGTGGATTTTGAGCAGGTCTATAAAACGGTACCCTTGTCCCTTGTGCTACAAACCCTGCTCTGTCATATAGCTTGTTCGTTAGTGATGGGTCCCTGCTGCCTTGAAACTGCAACAATGATGTTTTCCAGATGTGTTTTTTCCAGATATTCCTCCTGTATGTTATGTGAAGTCACTGTCTTCCTTTCCATTCTTCCTTCATCTGCCTGGTTCCAAAGCACACCAGGGAAATGATTTATATATAAATTCTCACTGCAGAGCCCCATTCCTTCAGTAATCTTTGAGGGATTAGCTACTTGATGATTTCAAGCACTGATTCTGATCAAAGACCTGCTAGTCATGGCCAGATGGGTCTCACAGAAGCACCGACAAACCGATCAGTAAGCCTGATAGGAGATCGAGAGACTGTGTCCACAGACTTCCCAAAGGACAAAACTTGAATAGATAATGCACACATGCCCATGCATGCAAATGCTCTCTCAACTCACCTGCTGCAACTGCACTACCTCTGAGCACAGGGTCCACAGCTAACCCTTCAGAAACTCCCATGTTAGCTGCTCTGTTTGCTGGGCTCAGCTGCTTCATTCAGCTTTTTGATTCTGAGTAAAGTTATTTCAATGGCTAAACAGAAGGAACGATGCGTGCAATGCCCTTCTGGATTACCCCAAGTTATGAACTGTGAGTGATGGTGCAAACAGTAATATACATGTATCATGCTGAACTGAAAGATGGTCCCAGTGATCACAACAGAGAGGCAGAGGATAAACAATCACTAGAAGTAACCTTGCTGGCTGAAAGAAACGTCTGATTTCTGCTAAAGCCAAAAGTACAAAAGAACATTTTCAAGTTTTCTGAAAGACAGATGGAAATGTCTTAGGGAACCTGACGCAAAGCAATTATGGATGCTCAAACACAACAAAGATTTTGAACATGAAAAGAGAATACTAAAAGGATTTTTATACTTGACAGTTCATTTCATTGTATTCTCTTTTTATATTAAATTATTGAAGAGAGATATATCAATGTGTGTATTTTCAGTCCCTTTTTGCCAGTTTAGCTTATTGGAAAAGTTTAACACTTCCCAACAAAATGTCTTCATAATATTTCAAAAACGTTACAATTTGCCAAGTTTTTCCCTCAGTAAATTATTATTGGTCGTAGCCTCTGATGGGCTACTCTTCCTCTCTCGAATTAAACTTCCTTCTTAATTTAATAAAGTACTGACAGTGAGATACAGATAAGAGAAGTTGCTAATTGTCTTTGAAATATCTTTGAAACCTCATCTATATTATACGACTGAATTCAACAGTACCGTGGTTTTCAGAAGGTTTATGCCTCCAAATGCTTTAATAGTGTATCAGAATAAAATAGACATCTAATTCCAGCACCGATGATTCTTTCCTGGTGCCAAATGTAGTTCGAAATGTACTGGAGCTTTGGGGGTGACAAATAAATTTTTACACTACTTAATGATTACCATATTTTAAAGTTCTTATGGATCACTTTATGTACAATAATATGTAGATCACAGGCATCTCTTCTGAGCTATTCACACAGGTCACTGCTATAATATATTGTCAGGGATCCCTTGAGAGAAAGCAAGTCATCCCACCTCAGGATAAGTGTCTAAGTTAAGAACATTAACATTTGCCTGGAAATACCTATCTCTCCACTGAATGTAGAAGAAGCTTGGAGACTAGGTCAGCCAAGAGCTAAACATTTGGATTGCTAAAATGACATGAGATAAATTCCACTGCAGGAGCTCAGGCTTGCTGCACAGCCAGTGAAGAGACAGTAGACAAGAGCCTGAGTTAGGAGATGGTGTTTCTCCATCAGCTGGGTACAGCTTCACAAGTCTCACTTAAGCATCTACATGAGACTGTGTAATTGAAATGCCCAGGGTGGGATACCTGTGTGATCAAAGCACTTACGTACTCTATCAGGACTCACAAAGAGGCTTACAATGTCACACTGGGCTGAAGTTACCCAGTTCTCCAGAAATTTGGGTCTGCAACTTGCTTACAAGAAAGGGTTGCTATGTATATCTGTGCAGAACCACAACAGAGTTAAAATCAACTCAAGTTGTCACATGATACTGTTGTGGGAACTATTATTTGCTCTTCTCCACTCCATGAATTATCATCTTCTACCTAAATGCAGATAATGTGCAAGAACCAGAACTTTTATTTGACTCAGAGGTGCCATGTACTTTCCTGGCACTATGATAATATGCAAGGACTTGCACACAGCCGAAATATGTTGATACTGCTAACCAATATTTTAAATTCTCTGTAGAAAGCCTGCATGTAGCTTCTTTTCACAGGCACTTCTATGCCTGTCACATGGGTCTTCACTGTTAACCTGGCTTTAAGGAAGGGGGGAAAAAAGGCCTTGTTTTAAATTTATGTTTCCTTCTAGCATTTTGGCCAGCTGAAGCTTCTGTTTACTGCTTGACAAACCCTTGGAGTACTGGAGGACCTGCTGAGCTATCAGCTAGATCTGGAAAAGCTGGACATTACTGTAACTCACAAGTTGATAGGTACTCCCTGTGGATGGCTGCTCACCAAAGAAATTTGGGATAGGATATGTATTATTTGCAGAAACCATAGCATAAGGGAAAAAAGGAAGTTTACAAGATGTGAGTTAAAATCTCTCTGACTGCCTTTATGAATATATTTTGCTAGCTTCAGTAGGAATTAATTGCATGACTAAAGTGAGCTGTATCTGGTCTTTTTTTTTTTTTTTTCCCTTAAGTAAACCATTTTCAAATAACTACCAAAACCAGTTACGGATGCTACTTTTGCAATGAGAAGAAATACTGAAGCGACACAGATGAACCCATCTCACCTATAGATGAACTTTCTTCAACATTGAATTAGGGTGTTGGATGGGCAATCTGTGATGTACATTGTTGCTGATCTTGGATTCTGTTGCCATTCTTTGCCCAGAATACTCTGAAGCACTGATGAGAATAAGGAGATGAAGGGAGCAGAGAGAGTGTTAGTAAATGACTATTGGAGATTAGAGGTGCAGGTAGATTCACACCTCCTGTGGTTGTCACTTGGGTCATCTATCACAAAGGGTTTAACTTTTCTAAAACTAAATGTGTGAATTCTTATACAGCACCACAGCGAACTGCAAGGGGCAGTCTGTTCCCACCTGTTCTTTTCCTTTTCTGTTGATGGAGGCTCCACAACCTCTCTGGGCATCATGTACCAATGTTTGACCATCCTCAAAACAAAGAAGTGTTTTCTTGTGTTCAGATAGACTTTCCTGTGTTTCAGTCTGTCACCATTGTCTCTGGTCCCGTCACTGAGCTCAGTGAGAAGGACCTTGCTCTGTCTTCTTTATATTGTCCTTTCAGGTATTTACATGCATTGATAAGATCACCCCAAAGCCTTCTCTTCTCCAGGATGAATAGGCCTAGCTCTCTCAGTCTCTCCTTGTGTCAGAGATTTTCCAGGCCCCTAGTCATCTTTGTGACCCTTTGCTGGACTCCCTCCAGTAAGTCCATGTCTCTCTTGTACTGGGCAGCCCAGGACTGGACCCAGCAATACAGATGTGTCTCACCAATGCTTAGTAGAGGGGAATGATCAGCTCCCTTGACGTGCTGGCAATGCTTTTCCTCATGCAGTGCAGGTTGCCACTGTCCTGATTTGTTGTAAGGGCATATTGTTAGTTCATGATATACTTCTTGTATACCTTCCTCCTTCTCTGCAGGGCTGCTTTCTGGACAGTCATGCCCCAGTGTGTTCTGGAGCATAGGGTTATTGACCCCAGGCGCAGGACTTGGCAGTTGTCTTTGCTGAACTTCATGAAGTTCCTGCTGGCCAGTTTCTCCAGCCTGTTGAGGTTCCCCTGAATGGAAGCATAGCCATTTGGTGCATCAACCACTCTTCCCAGTTTTGTATCCTCTGCAGTCTTGCTGAGGGTGTGCTCTGTCCCATTGTCCAGGTCATTAATGAAGATGTTACACAGTTTTGGAACACGTATTGACCCCTAGGACACTCTGCTGTTGACTGACCTTCAGATGGATATTGTAACAGTCATCACAACACTTTGAAATGGGTGGTTCAGCCAGTTTTCAGTCTGCATCACTGTCCATTTATCTTGCCTGTACTTCACCAGTTTGTCAATGGTAATATTATGAAAGACAATATTGAATGCCTTGCTAAGGTCAACTTCTGCTCTCCCCTCATCCACCAAATTAGTAATTTATTTGTAGAAGGTTTTCAGGTTGGTCAGACATGAATTACCCTTCATAAATCCATGCTGATTACTCCAAATTGCTCCAAATATTTTTGGAAATGGTTTCTGGGATTATTTGCTCCATGACCTTCCCAAGAACTGAGGTCAGGCAGACCAGTCTGTAGCTCCCTGGATCCTCCTTTTTGCCCTTCTTGAACTGATATTTGAATTCTTCCAGGACTCAGGAATCTCCCCCTGTCGTGATGACCTTTTAAAGATAATTCAGAGTGGTCTTACAGGGAGATATCCAGGCCAGCTCCCTCAGCATTTGTGGGTGCATGTCATTAGGTCCCAAGGATTTGTGTATGTCCACTTTATTTAAATGTTCCCTAACTTGATTCTTTTACACCAAGGACAAGTCTGCCTTGTTCCAGACTTTGCCACTGTTCACAGGGGCTTCAGATTGCTGAGGATGAATCTTACCAGTAAAGGCTGAGCCAAAAAAGACACTGAATATCTTGGCCTTTTCTACATCGTTTTTCACCAGATTGTCTGCCCCATTCAGCAGTGAGCCTGCATTTTCTCTACTGCTTTTTCCTGCTGGTATACCTGCAGAAGTCCTTCTTGCTGCTCTTCTCGGCCCTTGCCAGATTCAGATCCAGGCAGGCTTTGGCTTTCACTGCCTCATCTCTGCATGACTGGACAGTCTCTAAATTCCTCCTGGGTTACCCGACCCTGCTTCCACCTTTTGTATGTTTTTTCTGTATGTCTGAGTTTTGTTAGGGGCTCCTTCTACATTCATGCTTTTGCTTGATTTTATGTTCACCAGTATTGATCATTCTTGTGCTTGGAGGAAGAGATAAGAAAGTCAGACAGCTCTCCTAGATACCTTTTCTCTCCAGGATGGTACCCCATGGGATTATTCTAAGCAGATCTCTGAACAGGCTAAAGTGTTTTCTCCTAAATTCCAGGATTGTGGTACTGCTGTTTGCCTTGCTCCCTCCTCTCAGGATCATTATCTCATGGTCACTGCAGTCAAAGATGCTCCTGACTTTCAGATCGCCAACCAGTCTTTTTTTGTCTGTAATATCAGGTTCAGCAGAGCTTTGCCTGCTCTCGACCCCTTCCCTTCCCTTCCCTTCCCTTCCCTTCCCTTCCCTTCCCTTCCCTTCCCTTCCCTTCCCTTCCCTTCCCTTCCCTTCCCTTCCCTTCCCTTCCCTTCCCTTCCCTTCCCTTCCCTTCCCTTCCCTTCCCTTCCCTTCCCTTCCCTTCCCTTCCCTTCCCTTCCCTTCCCTTCCCTTCCCTTCCCTTCCCTTCCCTTCCCTTCCCTTGATGCAGAGGTACTATGTTCAATCCAATGTAGAACCCTTTTTTGTTGTTTTGTTTATATTATTCATTTTCACAATTTAAATGAACAATGGAGCTATTTGGTCTAAGGAATATTCCAGGTTAGTCTTTCCAAAGCAGACACGAGTACTAGGGGCTGCGAACACAGGCTTTTTACAGACTGATTGGTATATTGATCCATATTTACTATTATTATTTTATGAATTTTGAAATCTGTATTCGTATCTCATTCAGATAAATCTTCAGCTGAAGTGAGTGGAAGTTTAGCCTGTGTAACAAATGGGTAATAAATGAATAAGACCTTCAGGATCTGGCATGCTAATGATTATAATTTAACACTACTATAGCTCTTTCCATCTTCAAAGTGCTTCACGAACATTAACCATTCTAATTAATTTCATTTAGAGATGTTCCTACTGTATCTTTTCCTCTGCTGAACACTGTAGTACACTTACTGCTGTATTGTAATTCAAAGGTTGTTATGGTAAAGATTTTGACAAGAACAGAGAATCCCTTGTGAAAATTTGCAACTGTGCTAATTATATCAGAGATCGAATGTCAAGATTATCCTTGAAAAGGATCCTGGTACATAGCATAGGTGTGCCAAGTCTCTGAGCAGAAGAGCTAGGTTTGGTCAGTCCACAACTTCCTCTGGCACATGCCTGCTGTAGGGGCAAACAGATTTAGTAACTTGCAGAATTGATTGAAAGCCATGTTAATGTTCAATCAGGTTGAGAAAACGCAGATGAGGAAACAAAGAACCCATGTAACTATCCTACCACTCACTACCAGTCAACTTGTCAAAGGCAGATAAAGTAGGACAGAAGAATGACATATGATGGTGAGACAGGGAGGCATCTGTGTTTCATGATTTTCCTATCCACAGATGCATTATTCAAAGTGTTATCTTGTTAGTCTATCTTACTGGGAGTTACAAAAGACAGTTTAATAGATGCATATCAGTCATTTGACAGATTGGTCCAACTTCCTCACCACGGGGAGCTGACTGCCAGCTTTGGGATGTCTCTTTGCAGGCCTGTTGCATGTGGTGGGGGTAAACTGTGAGCGTAACTGCTGGGTCACCCGAGGGTACAGCAGGAGGGGCCCTTTGGCTGAGCCTGGCTGCCTGGCTGGACAGCTTTCCTTCCTGCTGTTTCCACAGGAAATCACCCTTGGAAAGCTAGGCAGCTGGCTTGCCGGTGTAAGTGGCCGTGCTAGGACACTGTGGAAGTGTCCGTAGGGAGGTACCCATCAGCCTTGGAGTAACTGTGTGTGTGGAAAATGTCATTTAAGTGTCTAACTAGAACATCTAGAGAGGTCAGTACAGTTTTCCAGGTACAGCTAGTGAAAGTGAGCTCAAAATATGCTGTTTCTAGTAGGTATTGAGGAGAATATGACAAGAAGGTGAACGTGCCCAGCCTATGTGAGATATCTAGAAAATTCACCAACAAATAAGGAGTCGTGCAGACCCCCAAGGCCAGCTGACACCTACTGCTCTCAGACACACTGCTGAGCATTAACAGCCTTCATAGGCTCCTTGGAAAGTACCCGTTGGTGGGCTACAAAACGGAGCAAAGGGACAAACTAACAACTTGGGAGTGACCACAGAGCCAGTGCTCAGTCTCCATCCCAGATCTCTTGTTCGTTAACAGTTTCAGCTGAACCCTATAGAATAACTCCACCTCTTCCTAGCAAGCCCAAATATATCCTTGGAACTGAGAACAATGTTACAAGCTGGAGGATAACTTGAACCTTACAGAGAAACGTATCCTCTACAGAAATCACAGTTCTACACTGATTTATCTTGACAGTGCATCGCGCAAGCATCTTTGCATCTTTTCCTACGGTAGTGGCATATAACTGGAATGACCAAACACAGAATCTTCTGATCAAGTATTTTTCCACATACCAAAGGATATCTGATATTTAGCAGCATACAGCTGTAGTTCACAGGGGCTCCTACAAGAGCTGTTCTGATTTAACTTTGTAAGAGGGGTGGGGAATCACCCAGCTGTTCCTGTAGGAAAAAATCTGAATTTAACATTGTTTTTTAATCATAGAGTGGTATTTGACAGACAATTATATTCTTGCAATGGCTGATTCAAAATAAGGAATAATTCACTTAATTATTGATTATCATTATTAAATGGTAGATGTTTCCAGAACAGCTCCTATAGAATCGTATTACGTTTCCAGACAATCCTATTATTTGAATTGCTGTTCCTTTTCTTTTTTCCCCCATCACTGTTAAACTCCTTAACTAATGGTGGCCACTGTGCCCACGGAGCTTAGGCTCTTGCATTCGGCACCCAAATAATACTTTGTTCATCGTTTGACAGCACAGTGGATTTCTCCCTTTTCAGGTACCGACACTTATCAGTTTGCATAATATGGCTGAATTCTAGTTGTTGATGTTATATAAATTTTGCAATATATCTACCTTTTCTCCTGAGTTCCTGGATGCTTCTCAAGTCCCATTTTATAGAAGCGTAGTTTTACCCAGCAGTATGTAGCTCTTCTGCACTGCTACATACATTTTTTTGATGAGCCCTGTTGCAGTCAAAGACCAAATGACAGTAAGGGAGCTGGTTTTTGCTCACAGGTACATACATTTTTATGAATTCAATGACTCCTGCTTCATAGGAGCAATGAAGTGGGCTGGGACAAACACCAGGTGGGTCAGTACAATGGTCCCAGCTGTGTGGTGCATAGTCCTGGGGCTGAGTTGTGGTGTCCCCAGGGTTGCCCAGAAGTCACTCAGGTTTTACTTTTTCCTAGGTTGCCTCTGGGATCTGTGCCCCTGGAGTCTCTCTATAAAAGCTTTGTTTTCCCTAGTTACAGGATTGGGCAGAAAATACCTCCCCGGTAACTCATCCCTACAAATCCTGCTGTCTTTTTCTGACTTGCTTGGTGCACACGCTCAGCTCCTGTTGTTACTGTTTGAGACAATTCTGGACAAGATTGAACCTTTTGATTTTCAACAGGTTGTTTGCGCAGCTGGGCTTTTTATTTTCCTTAGGCACACAAAAACTGTTCAAGGTTCTCTATGATTCTTTTTGAACAAGGGATTTGTTTACTTCTAAACCAGAAAGTTAAAGTTCATGGGCTTATGCTAACAGCTCTGCTAACTAGCCCCAACTCATGCTAACTGCTGCAAGACCTCAGAAAAAGACTTGCTGTTGCCAACAAGTTGCTGACAAGTTGCATAGCTTGGCTGATGCCACAGGATAAAAAAGTGACTGAAAACTGGAACTCAGCATTGATGTTCTGCAATTCGGAAAATACAGCACAAATAAAGGAAAAGTTCAAAAGGCTAAAATTCACCTGCATGCTCTGGGAATCACATGATACTGAGGGAAATGATGCTGTGGTATAAAACAGGGAGATCAGATTTCATAGTGTTGTGCAGAGTGACTTTAAAGCAATGAATTTGATCTATGTTAGTGTTTTCCACACCCTGCCCAATTTGCGTGCACCAAGACTTTATCCTCAGGTATTTAAGGGTTGTCCTCAAGCCCTACAGCGCATTTTGAGTGAAGGAAGCATCATCTTCAAAGATCAATCAGTCCAGCTTTACTAGCACAAGTACACTCGCCACCACTGCCCCTTCAGGATCCCAAGGTGACTGGCATTTTAATGTTTCTCCCTGATTCCTCTGAAGCTGTGATTTAATATGTAGAAAATATAGTGCAAAATTATGTTAAAACTGTAATAAAAGATGTTTACTGTACTTAATTGTCATAAGTCATTGTATTAAACTGTTGAGAAATATTAACAAGGGATATGATAATATCACCATATAAAATTCACATACATTTTTTAGCAGTTGTAAAATGTGTTATAATTATTTAATAGCTTTGCAACCGGTTCTGTTTGATAATTAACTGCTGTGGGTAAGGAACTGTGCTGTTATTTTAACTATCTGGAAAAGACAGGACAGCCTCAGTTTAACCTGACAATTACCCACAAAAATGATCAGGTGGCGAAAAAGTATTTTTATTTTTTCTTTCCCTCACAAAAGCAAACATAACGTGAAGGTAGCCCACATCTTCCAAATGTGCTTGTTTATTTTGTCTCCGCAAACATACGGATTAGAGTACTGAAATGTTCTCTACTGAGGGAATGTATCTCAAAAACCCCTTCAGAAACAGCAGAAACAAGTTGTATAATACTCATTACATGCTAATTAATTGCAGGCTTTGTGTAGGAGAGAAGAAATGGCTGGAATAATATTGGTCATGACCTATGAATCACATTTTCTAAAGTATTGAGACAGGTGCTTAAGTGTAAAGTCCCACTATGGGCAGCGAAGCTCCCTGCTTTTACATCCTGCAAATAAAAAAAGACACTGGTACCTCCAAGGAGAACTGGGGAGGATTCAGACATCAAAACTTGCAATCTGAAAATCCCTGCTCAGCTCTCACCCAAACCTTGAGAAGCCTTACAACCTGCCTGTAGAGGTGCCTCAGTTTCTAACCTTTAAACTCCCTGAGAACCTCCTGTTCTCCTTCTGTGCCCGCCCAGCAGTGTTCAGCCAGGAGAGGACAGATGAAAAGTGCTTAGTTCTCACCAAGTCCACGCAGACAGTACCCCCCGCCAAGAGGCTCAGCTTGATCAGGCATTTTTAGAAACTGCTTACAGCATGCCTAAGAGGTATCTATGACAAAAGTAAAGTGGTGGCTGCTGCTTTCTTTGAAAATGTGAACAGAATGGCCTCAGGTCTGAGCATTCATCTGGCTAAGGGAGACACAGATTCAGTTCCTCCAGTTGAAGCAGTTCAAGCCCACATTCTTTCCCCCACCCCTGAAAGATCAGAAGTTCTCAGCACCATCTTACCTCTAGTACTCAGATATGATCGAAACCCCATTTAAGATACCAAATTCTTATTCTGAGTATAGGGAAAGTTGAAATCAATGATAAATAAAGGCAGAGGGATGCCTGATAATATTTTCTTGCATTTTGGTGCCTAATTCATTTTGACAGCCCATTTAGAACAGTTGAAGAACTGCCTGTATGGAAAGTGACATCTTACTGCAAGTGCTTTTGATTTCAAGTTCTCTCTGCCAAGATAATGGAGACTTTCTGGAGTCGATATCTCAGTAGAGGACTTGTGACTCCATCTGTATGTGTTAGAAAAGAAGACATTCAGAAGCTAATCCCACTTAGGGGTGAACAAGTATGGGCATGCATTTCAGGGAAGAAAGGGCTATTTAGGGATAATGGGCTCGCTGCTTCCTTTCTCCACTAGAGCTAATAATGGTTGGATGAGATGAAAGCTGTGTTTCCCCGTGTTTGTGTGCATGGTTTGGGGTTTTTTGAGTCATTGTGAAGGTCACCTAGTGTGCAATGGTGCCTATTTTAGCTTGCTATTTGATATCAAGTAATTAAATAAAAAACTCATTACCAGATTACTGAACAAAAATCTGTCAGTACACAGCCTAAACCCCTACTCTACCTCTTTACATCTGGCCCTGCCACCATCTACACCATACAGTGGACCAAGTTTCTAACAAGATGAGCTGTCCATTCCTGCTTCCAGGGCTTTTTCTGAAAGGACTAGATTTTGCCTGCACTTGCTACCTGACCAAAGTCATTGGACAACCTCAGGACAGAATTTGACCAAAGAAATAAAAGACGAAGCAAGGAGAGACAGGGAGATAAAGTCATCCTTCAGCCACCACTAGCAGGGACATTCTTTGTGTGACGCTTTGCTGGGACATGATTTCTGTAGCTGAACCTAGCATTATCTCCTTCTCTGCCTGCTTGCCAGCACAGCTGCGATTCAGTCCTGTAAACCAAACCTGAGACTTTAGAGCAGCAGATAGAGCCCTTTGTAACAGGAGAGGGAGCTCTCACAACACCAATGGAAAATTTTTGAGGGTTCTGTTTACCCAAGGAAAACAGAGGACAGAAACCTGCCTTTGTTTTTATTAAAGAGGAAGAAGGTGCATGCTCATGTTCCTATTTTAGCTCATGGGAGGCACTCATAGTTTAGGTTGCCTACACCACAAAAAAGACTTTGAATTCGAACACATTTAGGAATTACAGGTATCCACATAAACAAGACCTGCAAATTGTTTGGCCCCTGTCTGTGTCATATCTCATGGGAAAATGTCCACATATGAAAGAAGAACCCCCATGACTTTCCTTCTGGGGGTCAGCCAGGCTGCTCCAGTACTACTGGTCACCACGGCACAGTGTGACACCCCGCGTATGTGTCCCAGCTGAGGTCCAAGAGGGCAGTGAAACACAAAGTAATCGCTTAGCTCACTGGCCTTGTTTTGAGAAAACTTACTGAGGGGATACTAGCAGAACTGTTACCTGCTTTTCCTCATCCCCTCATTTCCACCAAAGGCCCTACCAAAAGGCTCGTTTTGCCTTTCCAGAACTATGTCCTGTGTGGTTACATAGTCAGAGAGTTAACCTAAATAGTTAATAATAAATCAGTAAGTTCAAATCCCCCCCCTTTCAAGAATAAAACCAAAGAAATAAGTTCTTCTATTTAGTAAAAAGGTTTTAGGAGAACTTACATTAATCTTCTCATAGTATTTATTTCTAGAAAATTCTATAAACAACAGTACGCGTTGTGCTGTCGGCCACTGGCAGAACCTTTTCTGCTATCAGAAACCTCCATGTCTTTAAAATACGTGTCAGCTATGAGCTAGATTTATTCTGTAATTATTGCAATACCTTTGGTTTGTTAAGGAACCGTATTTTTATCATTGTTTGGTATTTTTGAGGATATACACTAGTTGGAACCAACATCTAGCTCTTCTTAGCATCTGCCAATCTTTCTGTAAAATCTTTATTTATTTTCTGGAGATGTATGTTAAAGCCCCTAGGTGCTTTGGTAACCTGCAAGAAAACAAATGTGCACCTCTTCCCTGTTCTTGGCCTACATCCCTTCTATAGAAATTTTCTTGCACAATATGGACATTATTCCTTGTTGCTTTTTATTTGTATGCTCAGATGAATAAGACAACAGTGACAGCACAGCTGCAGGGAAATGAAAACATAACAATGTGTAAGAACCAATCCTGCTCTCATCTGTGATGATGTAAAAACCAAGTTTCCCCATTTGCTGCAGGTAGCATACAACTGACTTAGGCCATAAACTTGCACCAAAATCAGTGCATGTTGAAGGCTGTGCCAAAGGACATCATTATTAGTGTCAATGAGGCTCTCCTTGGATACCAAGGCTTTTTCATGGGGAATCTCAGCACAATTTCCAGAGGCCAAGGAATGTGTCACTAGAAAACGAATGAAGCTGAAAGATTCCAAATGCTGGTTTGAAACTAACCCTTTTAACTTGTCTCCCTACATGACAGGAAAAGCGGTGAGTCATAATCTGTCATAAATCTGAGGAACATTGAGTGAAGTCAGAGGGATTCTTCAAATGGAGAGCAAGAGCCAAATCTTTTTGTAGATTTACAAAGTACACAGAAATGTGATAAAAATGGTGTATGACCTGATGAGACACAGAACCACACTTAAACAAGAACCTGAAGCAATGAAACATCACTGTCGTGAGTAATACTAATTCTCAGGTACTTTTGATTAGGTCGTAACTTTTCCAGCAGATAGAAAATTCACAAAGGGATGTGTTTCTCATTGTCCTAATGACACAGCCAACCTGTGAAACCATTTTGGCTTAAGCAAATGTTACAAAATTACAATTCAGTTATTCTCATTTAGCAGGAGCTGGAGCAGTTGGTGGAAATGTGGCAGAAAGTATTAAAGGTTCCTTCTTCTAACTGAAAGGTTTGAATCCTTATCAGAAGTTCCTAAATACCAGTCATCCCACTAGGGATTTCCTGATGCTGTTTCATCTTGTAAAAATAATTAAATACAGGCTGGAGAAGAGATCTGAATCTGTCTCCTGTGCTGGTGAGCTGCTCACTGGCTGGAGATCCAGACTTACGGCTTTGATGTTTTTCTCAGTAGGTGTTTATATGTGGTATATGAAGTAGAAGAGCACCAATAAGAGGGAAAGACAAAACCTTGTTTCAACAAATGCTTCATCATAGCGGTCAAGGAATTCCCTGTGGAAAAGCCTGATTCAGCTCTTCTTCCTTCAGGAAGAGATTTTGGATCAAGGAGAGGTCTTCATTGCTGAGTACTGAAGACATAACTGTGAAATACATCACCAGCTATTTGATAAAACTGTCAGTCAAGAGACAGAGACACTCATCTGAGGGGAATGGGGATACAATGCCTACTCCAGTGTATGCTTACTTGGCTCTGCAGGGACAACAAGGCAGCCCAATATTTGTCCAGTCTCATGGATGGTCGATTATGGTGTTTCTAGTCCACTTGAAAGGGAGCTGAATCTGAATTTTTGACCTATGCTCACAGAACTTAAGTTTTGGGTAAAAAAAAGATGCTGATCTTTTCTGACCATTTTTTAAATGTAGGTCATCATCACCTTCATATCTTACAAACTCTGGCAATGAGTTGCTTGGTGTCAATGAAATGACAATTTAGCAAGAAAACCCAGAACATTTTTAGTCTTTTTCTTCTGGAATATTCTTTTCAGTTCTTCAATTTGCTAGCCAAATATAAAAATCAGTGATTTCTATGGCTTTAGTTTTGATTAGGTGTTACAATCCTTCCACACAGACTCTCTTAGAAAAGAGAGCTTAGCCTGTTACCTTGCCATAAAATTGATGCCTGATCTTAAAGTAGAGAACAGAGCAACAAAACTGATTGAGGAACTGAGAAACTAAAATGTAGAGCAGGTGAAAGATTAGAATTTATGTAGGCTTAAAATTGATTTTTAAGAAGGAATTTATTGAACCTTGTAAAATCCTCAATTGCATGCATAATATCCCTGTAGTTTACCATTTCCTTTAATATAAGCTAAAGAATTATAAATATGGAACAGATGGTAAGAAACACATTTTCCATACCACGAATCATAAGTGCATCTTCCTGCAGAAAGGTTGTTCGATCAGTTTCTGGAGGGAGTAAAAAATCCTGACCTGTATTTTATCTGTGGAGAAAATACAGACGGGAAGATTTGACCACTGAAATTTGTATAGATTTCTGAACTGCAAAAGCCACCCCTGCCTACTAGATCACTTGGTGAGACAAAGATGTTCAGTTCTGGAAGAAATAAGCAATTGCTTTAGAATTACTGCAGAACTGGACTGTGGTGAATGCTGAGGCATGTCTGGTCTCTGTGAAGCCAGGAGGAAGGGAAAAGATACTTAGCAGGATCCAATGTGCAATCTTTTGAAAGATAGTCTTTTTGGTTTCTCTTTGTACATATATTTATATTTTTATCATTTCTTTTATAGTGTGTCTGAAATCCCTTTTTAGCTATCCCCTGGGATCTGTGCAATAGCAGATCCTATTAGTATTCCTGTGATGGAATTTTCTACACGTGGAAAGTTGTCTCTGAACTGCCTATCTAATTGTCTCATTCAGAAATGTTGTTCAGACCTATTTCTGGGGAAGGTCACTGATGGATTCTACTGACTAATGAGCTCTATCGTGTGGCCATAGGGTGTGAAAAAAGGAAGAACTTTTGGAGAAGAACCTAAAGGTCTGCAAGATGGAAACAAAGTTACTCCCAAACAGCTGCATAGTCTGTGAAGGTAGGTAAAATACCTCCTCAGGTTGCTTCAGACCACTTAGGAGTTAACTTCTTCTCTGGAGCTATTTCTCTCTCTCCTTTCAACATGTATGTACCCCCATGGCACAAAAACTTTTCAAAAAGCCTAATCCTGAGCTCATTTATGCTGAAATTATTTCAGATTTATGGTATTGTAACCAAGAAATGAAATGGTTATAGTCAATACAGTTGAATCAATACAATTCCAAATGAAATTACAATCTAATTCTGCTCCCTGTTATGTCAGGAGATTATTTTATGTTATCAGGAAGTTTTTGATAGTGATTTTGGTGGTAATGCTATTGATTTCTAATGGATTAGTTTAGACTAATTTGAGCCTGAATCTCAGTAACTGGTGTTTTATGTGTATTTTAAATAAAGGATGAAGAAGATGTGTGTCAAAGTCATATCCATGTTAGGGATTGAATGACCATGTAATTAGACTTAGATATCACATTCTCTTTACTTAAACTATTCTTTACTGACTAATTTCTTCTTTATTGTTATTAGCATTGGATTACTTCCCAAAAGCTTGCTTTATAGACTGGCGTGCCCTGTGCTAGACACTACAAACATAGTGCAGATCTGCTGCTGTGAAAAATGCATGGCTTAAGACAAAAAATTGCTACAATCTATATGTCTGTGGATGTTAGTCATAGGTAGACATCAATATCTCTTTTCATCCTTTCAACTGGTTTAATGTAAGACTGTCTTACTCCAAAAATATATAATAATGCTAAAATGACACTGTGCCTGCAGATATATCCATAGAGCATAGTCTTCTGGACACAGCACTGTCCTAACATGCTTATATCTCTTATGGTGTCCTGCCAGTTTGGAGCATGGACAAACTACGCTGGATCTACATACCCATCAATAAGAGGCATGCACAATGAGGCAAAGGCACTCAGCTCGGAAGCCATGAGATGCTCTCCACCTTTGTGAGAGAAAAGGATCACGTTGGCAGAGAAGGAACACTGAGTAGTGTCTTTATGGAACATCTCAGACAGAATGATCCATAAAGTAACTTTGAAAAGCAAAATTCCTTATTTTTATCTGCTTCCATCTACAACAATTCCCTACTGTTATGCCTTAATGCAAGTGCCATTTGCTTCCATGATATATTCCACTTTTTAGTCCCACTCCCTGTATTTATTAACCAGATAATCCATCTTCACCATACAGTCAGTGCCATGATTGCAAATCCTACAGGTTCTCAAAATAGCTATAAAGTAAAACTCTTTTAAGAGCCTCAGGATGGTGACTAGTTGCGTAAAGCAGATTATTCCTGTCTGGGGTTTCCAGGAAATTGTTGTATTCCACTTATTACCTGTCTTTGAAATGAAAACATCAAGATAGTTTATCTCTGAAATGCTACACTCCACAGTGTACGAGACCAAAAACTTAATAGCATCATGAATTTCATATAAAATAATAATACATTTTTCCAAGATAGCTTTCTCCCTATTCCATATCATGAAATCATAGTCAATAAACTTATACACCATTGCACCATATAAATGTATTAAAATCCTTGATTGACTGAACTAATCTTTTTTCAGAATAGGCTGTAAATAAACAAGAATGGTGCAGGATGCAGGCTTTGGCTATATGTGCCTCATGAAGAGACAAGTCCAGTCAGGTTCTGACATTTAAGAAGTGTATAAATGTTAACGGGCAGAAAGCAGTTTTGAAGAACCCCACAAAGCACAAGTAATCCAAGCAGTCCTTAATGGTCTTCCTATCTATGTACTATCTTTCGATGTCACTCAGGTCTCAGCAATTACTTGGTCTGCAGCAGAACTACAGGGAAATGTAGATTTAAATTATGCATAGGCATAGAGGCTGGATGAATTCTACTCAATTTAGGTACCTTACTCAGATGCTGGAGTTAGGAATCTAGTCACCCTGAACTCCATAGTCAATGGAGAAAGACAGAAACCTCCAGAGGGCAAATCAACTTTTAACTGGGCAGAATTATCTGCTGGAGATCATTGTCCCTCTATGTTTACTGCAGAGAGCACCTTGGGCAAAGCTGCTCTTCACTTATGAGTTAAGTTAGATTAATCCAGAGACCTGTAACTGAGCAGATGCTGCAATGGCATCTGAAGACAGACTTGACCCCCCTGTCTCTCCCCCTGAATCAACAAGGAGAGAGCTTTCTGTGAAACAAAACTATGCAGCAAACTCCTGAGCCTGTGGGCTCAACAGCAAAGTTCCTGTGGACTCTCCTGAGCCCAGGGTTTTGCTCAGTGACCCTGTAATCACTGCTGTCAT
Organism: Falco punctatus; assembly: GCF_963210335.1. Taxonomy (NCBI): domain Eukaryota; kingdom Metazoa; phylum Chordata; class Aves; order Falconiformes; family Falconidae; genus Falco; species Falco punctatus. The sequence goes on from NC_137581.1 coordinate 34,750,519, forward strand.
TTTGTCTCTTACCCACATTTGTTTGTCTGTAATGCTGTTTGTAATTCTCATGGTTTAGATTTTAAACATTTCATGTAGGGACCCTGCCTGAATATGTCTGTAAATCACCTATCACACAACTGGTGCAGTAATACAATAATAATAATTAATTAATAATAGGCCTGTTCCTTAGAAGTGTCGAGAACTGGCAACTGACATTGATGTCGACCCCTCTCAGAGGATTCAAGTCATTAATAATACATAATAGCAGGAAAATAATAATATTACATTCTGTTTTTTCTCACTGCTGTGATGATCAAATCTTTCTTTCCATTTGCTAACTATGTGCATATAGATCAAGTTACATATAGGACATATACCTGCAGATAGGCTGTCTTCAGTTATTTGGCAACTTAATGAAATTTGCAGAGCCTCCATGGCCTGAAAGCAATATATCTGAGGGATGTTATTCCAAATGTCCTGCAAAATAACGATGCGAGGATTAATTAAGCTCATAGACAGTTATACAGGGTCAGTTTAAACATGTCTCATTTGAATCCCAAAGAAGCTAACATCCCTACCACCGCTATCTTATCTCTTTCCTTAGAATTTGGTTACTTTCACACGCCACTGAACTTCTCGCTGTAAACTGTTCATCCAGCCTGCCTACAGATAACCTTGCAACCTAATCTAAGGCACTAGGTGACGCAGGGAGAGTATTTGTTTCAGTGCTGGCCGCAATGAACTTTCTCTGCTGCCACACAGAGGACTTCATTTGAGGCTGTCAATCAATCATCTTTCAAGCATAAAAATAACTTCTGTAACGAAGGGGTTATTATCCACATAATTCTCTGCTTTTCTTAACTGCTGTTTTTCTGAGTCCCTTATGTTAAGTTATTACATCAAAGTGGATTGAAAGCAGTTAAATGGTAATCACTTGATTTTTAACGTTGCCAGAATCTCAAAGGACTGTCTTACTTGTAATTACAGCATTTTTCTTTACTTCACTTTGAATCTTAGTAGACAATGCTTTCACCAGTATTCCTGGTTAATCTGCCTTTAGAATAGCTTTGTTTCTTCAGCTCATCAATTTTCATAATGCTAGCCAAGAAAACACAAAACAGTGAAACTTCACAATAGTTCCTCTGTCATGTAGCAATACACACACACACACACACACACACACACACACACATTTATTGCCAGGACTGACTGAAACCTGAGGGGATTTCTGCATCTTTGTTTACAAACACATGTGACTGAGTCTCTATTGCCTGAATTTTTAGAAGAACTGACATTCTTACACCATGAAGTTGAGAAGCATGATTATGAGAAGAAAAAAAAAAGGGAGAACAAGAGAATACCATATTTATATTAGAAAGACCACATTACAATTATGGATATTGCATTAAATTTTGGTTTAGGATGTATTTTACACTGCCTTTGTTGCATTCTATTGTGTTGCAAGGCCATATAACCCAGCATTCAGAGAAGCAAGGCAGAGGCAGCAGAGCCAAGTCACACAGAGAAGGGAGAATATGATGGGAGTCATGCTTATTCTTGATAGCAATACAGAATTCAATCCAAATGCATTTACTTCAGAGTTGGATTTCTTCACCTTTGAAAGAAAAAAAAAATAGAATTTGCTTTGATAACTAGTCAAACAGGCTCAATTGAAATGCCTAAACACAGACACCTAGTGCCACTCCAGCTGTTTCCTGGCCACCCACTGCACTCCCTGTAGTTATGGACCTCTGGTAGGTCCTATGTTACCTCCGCTTGCTCCTTGTCTCCTTTTTGGTTACAGAGCAGGCATTTCAAGAGGCATGGCAGCTGATGTCTAGGCACCTGAGTCCCACCTAGGGTGCCTTTTTATTTAGAACAGAGTCTTAAGCTTTTTAATGTCATTTAAATTAAAAAATAATTCACTTTCACATCTCAGAGCTGGGGTATGACTTGTTATTTTTGGGATACGTGTGGATCCTAGAGAGAGGAGTGACTCTATCAGTGCTATTAGAGATTTTAGGAAGGCCGATATATTTTGTGGCCATCATTAATACTGAGAAATTATATCCTTATGTTTTAGATGTAGCATGTGCTAAACTGAAAACTCTGTTGCAGAACTGGAGCTGAGGGTATACGTACAGAGATCCCATTTAAAACAGAGGTTATGTTTTTTTGGTTTTGATGTTTCTCAGCATGAGAATGATGAAACATCAAGTGATTACATTAGTACCTGAAATAATAATTTGCTTGTAGCACAGAAATGTTGGTTTGAAGCTTTTAATTATTTTCTGAAGGCATGAAAGCCCACAGTTATTGCCAGCAGTTGTGGGCTAAAATTGATTAATTTACAACATATTTGAGAAAACTTGTGAACTTTATGTGGGTCCCACACTAATATTCACAAATTTTAACCCAGCAGAAAAATTAAATTCTCACATAAATTTAGGATTCTACCAGCTAATTCTTCCATAATTATGGTTTGCTTGTATTTGTGTCCCACTTCATCAAGGTGCTTTTGGAGACTTCCCCAAAAGTGTCTGACTATTTCAGTTCTCAGACCATGTTTTCACATAGCAAGAGTTTGAATTTGTGCATCTTATATTAAGCAGGTAATTGATAGGATGCATGGACATCTCTTGGAGTGGGAGCCAGAACCCACTCCCTAACTGTTCCCCAAATAATGCCTTTTAGGAAGGTGTGCAGACATGGCACTCTGTTTCTGGCCCAGTGAAGCCTGCATCTTTCCTTAAGTCATCTACTCTTTATAGGGCTTAGGCAGGGCTTACTTCCAAAAAAGAGTTTTTAACTCTTGCCTTTAGAAAATATATGTTCCCACACCTTAAGCTACTCTAGTAAACAGACAGCCAATTTGCTTTGAAATGATGTATTTATAGTTCATCTCATTACACTTACTTCAGTATTTTTTTAAGGGGTTATGGTATTCACTGTGGGAGGTGAACTTTTCTTACCCTCTGCTAGATACTTTCAGTAGATATTAGATGAAGATGAGGGGACAGACAGAAAAAAAGCTTCATTCCTCTCAGTCAGACAAACCCAGCTAACTGAGTGTAGGTAATGACAACGACAGTTGTGTCAGTGCAATGCAGAAGAGCAAAAAGGTATATGGTGTTCACTGCACTTGCAGAAAGAGTTTCTGGTGCGCTACAGCCAGTATCACTGTTAGAAGAATAGGAGATTTGTCACTGGTGTTAAACTGGGCTTTGAGTATCTTGTAGACACATCAAAGGTGAACTGTGAAACCTGCATTGCCTTGCTGATTATATTGGATATAGGGTACATATGCAGACCAGCTGTAATAAGGGCGTTGCAGAGCTCAAATTCTTTCAGAAACTTTGCTATAGAATACACCCCTTCCCACGGCAAATGTCCTCTAAATCCCTGGGTCTGAAACTGAATATGAAGTGTGAATAATTGCTGTATTATATTTTTGTTTTCTAAACTGTTTTATTCTCTCCCCCAAACATACTTTTCCTTGAAAAAAAGGAGATCTGATTGTGATATGCCATGTTCTTTTGTGCTTCATATACTTGTACACATAACACTTTAATTTTTCTTATCCAGTACTTCAATGAGACTTCTGGTGTGACTAAGGACAACTTGCATGAGTAAGAGCTCTTAGGATCAAAGGCTTTAAAAAATTCTGCTCTTGTTAAGTCACTGATGGCAGTCAGTGAGTAGCACAAAAAAAAAAGAAAAAAGACACAAAGAACTGCTTACGAGCAAGCCTCATTTGAAAGCAGGTGCTGTTGTAGTTATCCAGCAGAAGACTCAGTTCAAAAGTTGTCCATAGACTACAGAAGAAAGAACGTTTAATACAAAAGGATTGTCTCATTGACCCAGCTTGATCTGTGTTTCAAAGGCAAAGCTGGAATTGTACTACAATGAACTTCACATATTGATCAGTAAAAGGAAAGAATGACATAGCTCAGCCCATGCCATTGTCCTTTTTTTACCTTTTATCTCCTGCCCCTACTTTTTTTCAAGGTAAAAAAAGTTGCAATTAGTTAATCTTAAACAGGTTAGACTTCCTACTCAAAATCTGGAAAAGATGTTGAGAAATCACAGGTATCCTGCAGGGGTTTATTTTTGCTTTATGCATTTTTGACCTTACATGACAAATAAATGTTCTAAACAAAAAAGAGGGGAGAAAGAGACGTGGAGATATTTTTTTTTTCCTTTCCTTTTCCCTCTCTCTCATACACACACATGTGTACACGCACAGACACAGATGCACACTAGTTTTGCAAACTGAAATGAATATGGACATCACTGCGAATAATCTCTCAGCTCCTCATTTTCCATTTTTGTGGGGATAATGAAATCAGTTTAAAAAGACTAACAACAGAGTGTTTTCCCATGAGTCAAAACTAATTTTCTGATACGAATGAAGGAGTTCTATACAGCTAATAGTGTAGAGTATTGGAAAAATTTTAATGACCTAGATTTGGGTGGTTGTATTATGCACAAGTGGCAATATATGAATTATATAGGTCAGCTTCAGCAAAACCAGATGTCTTAGCTACCAAAGGTCCTATTTGCAGAAATCAGAAGGATGAATTATAGCTTATAATTGGTTTGTAAAAAATCTCTGATGGAGCCATTGCCTTGTCATTAAAATGGCTGAATGCTGAATGTTGACTCAACTAACCTGTAACGTATTCACCCACTCAGTGCAATTGGCATCACCCACATCAGGTCCCTCAGACAATACAAAGGAGCAATCAGTTAAGCAGGGGTTGCACCACAAAGCTGGCATGCTGATGGCTTACTCTCAATGAAAGATAGTTACTAGAAAACTATGCTAGTACAATTATGTCGGCTACATGCAGCAGGAAAAGATGCTTTAAGCTTTTTTTGCATTTACCAAGCTTCTCTGGATCTCCCAGAGCTGTTTCCTATTGTGGAGGATGTCCAGGTCTTTATCCTCGCTGTGAGTTCAACAACCTATCTTTGAAGCGCTAAGAGTAGTTCAGGCCTTTGCAACTGCTGTGCAGGAAAATAAATAGATGCCACCACACTTTAATGTTCTGAAAGGCTAATATGAAGTCATCAACCTAATAATTTTTTGTAATAGGCTCAGGTTTTCTTAAGCAGGACAGAAATTGAATTTAAATCTCCTAAGTCTGAAAGAGTACTGGTGGATCCTTATACACCTGGGAAAGGAGGCAGGCAGAAAATTTTTCAGCATGGTCAAGATTAAATTGTGCTGGGATCAAAAGCAGAACTTAAGGTGTCAAAGAAGCTTTGTGTGTGAAACCATTCAAAAGCGTAAGGACTGTGTGTACCTCTCTGTCCAGGTAGCAACCAAGTGGAAGGCTGGAGGACCTGCATTTAGACAGGAGACATGCCAGGGGCCATGAGTTGTTTATACCTTTTCTAAATCTCTTTGTGGACCTATTGCCTGGTCAAAAATGACTGCAAGACTCTATAGAAAGATGTCTGCATATATGAAAATACTGCCCTTTCCATCTGCATTTTTATGTGAGGTAAATGTACTCACCTGTGCCAAAAAGCTCTTTTCCACACATAAAAAAGTATTTTCTTTGGAACCCAGGACCTGAATTAATTTCTTTTTCATTTGGGAGCTTGGGGACCCCTTTTATTTTCCAGTGGCATATAGCTTGGTTTCTAGGTCTGCAGGTCCATCAGACTTTGGATGTGAAAGCTGTTATGTATTCATTCATAATAGTTTTATTTGGCTTATTGCTTGCAGGAAAAACAAAGCTATGCAATTCAGTCATTATAAAAGGCCATTATTAATTTATTCCTGTTGTGCTAGAACTTGATAGTCTGTCTGTGTGCTTAAAATGCCTTTGTATCTTGTTCTTTGTTATCTTCTAGGCATGTAATTTAATTAACGCATGTACACTGCTTTGAAGATGTAAAGCGATATATGAATGTTTAAAGTGCCAAATTAAGGCTTTCATGGGTGAAACAGTGGGGCAGCAGGTAGGAACTACAACATACAAGCAGCAGTGCTTGAAGGTAATTACTTCTGCAAAGGGCAGGAGCAAGCATGACACCTCAGATTTGCTGTGGGGAGCAAAAAAACCTGGTATCAACCATTGTAAAAACCCCTTGCTTTTGCTACCATCCAGTGATGAAGAATCAGGTGCTGCTGCTATTCAGTTCCCTAGTTCCCCTTAGATATGATGATTATTTTTCATGGTGACTTCACCATGCAATCCTGGGAATGAGGAAGGAAGGTACCACAGGGGAGCAGAAGACCTAGCCTTTTAAGCTGGTGTTCTACCAACTGTTAAAACAGGAAGAAAATGGATTCATTAAGTTCATGGGAATAAAGTTAAACAGATTCATGCCTGTCAATTATGGAGAGTACCGAGTAAGGGATAGGCTATATTATATCATCTTGCTTACTCAGGGGTACATCTTGTCAGAGTTATTTTATAAGGAAAGGTCATACAAAGCAGAACTACTTTGGGACTTCAGCTGGCTCAGTAGCATTAGTCTCATAATACCACGGTCAAACAACACAACATGGGTATGTAAAGAGCTCAGATGGAAGGAATGAACTGGCTGTTAAAAGGAATTTGTGGGCTTAGGACCCAGTAGCTTTCTTATGGTTTACAGTTGTCAGGAACTAATTTAGGAAGGAGTCAGTTGCCTAAACACAGACATCTAATGCCATTTGAAATGCTGTATCTGAGCCTGGGCTAGCAGATATGGTGTAAGCCCTATGAGGGACACATGCCCTTCCAGAGCAGTAGCTGAAGCTCAGGAGAGCATTGATCTGCCAATCCTGCCTGCCAGTCCTGCATGGATGTTAGAAGATGTTAGGATGTTTCAGATGGCACTGGCTGCCTATGTTTATGCAACCAAATCCCATCCATGCAGTTAAGTGCCACTGTTTGGCATCAGAAAGAGTGAGTGTCATGGATTCTATTAAATTTCCATGCCATTAATCTCTCTTCTGGAACCTTTGCATGCAGTACACATCACTCAGTTTCACAACTGTTAGTTACAGACTACATTAAAAAAGTTAGATTTTAACTAAAAAAAAATAAAAAAATGTTCCAATGCATTTTTTGGGTAGAATTCCCTGCCAATTACTAGGCTTATCCCATTTAGGCTTTGTCAAACACTTTACAGTTGTCATGACTTCTTATGGCATCCCAACCCAAAGACCAGCCAATCAACACCGATACCACGTTGTATATTAATAGAGAAACACTTATTTTATCTCAGCTGGAAACTGTTCTTCATGTATTTTATTGTGATCTTAAAATTTGTTACCTGATGTGGGAACATTTTCATTTTTTTATATGTGCTTTATTTTGTTTTGGGTGGTGGTGGGGAGGAATCAGATAATCAGCATATTTCACTCTGACACGTTTACTTCTGATGGATTTTATCTTGCATGTGTTTATTATATTATTCACAACAGGATCCCTATTATGAAGTGGATGAATGTTACTATTCATTCAAAACAGATGCACATTAAATGACAGTCACCGAGTCATTGCCTTTTTTATGTCAAGGAAAACAGTACAAAGTTGGCTTTTGCTTGACACAGTTACATCAGTCAGTTTGCAAAGGATAGCTATTCTTTAGTACCAACAATACCATCTTAATTTCTACTGTGTAGGTTGCATGTTGTCCTGCCTTGGTTTTGCTGTTGCTGTTGTTATTTTTACAAAAGCCACCAGATATCACGAAGTAAAACTCATTATCAGCTTTCTTAGGTTGCAGTGCTGTATCTCTATATTTCCTTTTCTGATAAGCAGTGAACAGGCAGAAGGGTTCATCTTTTATACAAATATGTAAAGCTCTGTTGCCACTAGTCTTCCAGTTTTGACTTTCATTCTAATTGCCCTGGGAAAACAATTTACAAATTTTAGCTTTTTTTTTTCCTCTAGAGATGTGCAAATTTTCAAATTCAATCATTATAATGATCAACATGTGTTGAAGAAGCATACTGAAAGCAACATATACCTGTCAGGGAAATTTTTTCTCAGTATATCCAAGTAAAATCTATCCTAATCACTGTATCCATTTTTCAAAGGCAACAGAACAACAAGACATTTATAGAATTGCAGTTAATGATGACAGCTCAAAGATATAATAGTGTGTGAAAAAGCCTATATGTAGAGTCACATTTTTTTTTTTTTATTGCTAGTTCAGTGTATCTTGTATATTCTTTTGATGAGCCTGTTTAGTCTTAGTTTCTGTAGAGGTTTGAATGAAATTAAGGAGGTGCTGTCATGTTATCAGCAAAAAGTTTAGATTTTTCTAGAAGTCCCCTCATGCCAACATATCAGCTTTCACAAAGCCCTGCTTTGCTGTCCTGTACACAACTGAAATTTGACTCTAGCGCTTCACAGAATTTAGTTTCTTTTTTGCTTCTGTAGAAATAAAAAGAGCAAATGCATGTACGTGATCTAAAAGTAATCCATCTATATTGCCTACTGCCTGAATAGGTTGACTAATGATAACTGATGATTATCTGCTTGGAAAATAATGGGCAAATTTCCCTTGCTGTAACTTCACTGACTTCAGGCTGCACTGTGTTTTAATTATAACATGTTCAAACCAGACTCAACAAAGAACTAGTAGATGTGCTAAAGGGAAAAATCCTCCTTCGGCTGGGTGTCAGACTATTACTATTATTTATTTAAGTGCTTCTAATGTGACAGTCTTGACCTACTTGGTCTTTTCTTCTGCTAATGGCTGTGAAATTGAAACAATTCACTTGGCATTTTAGACTGTCATTAAAAAAAATGCCGAAGAATGCCAGAATGGAGACATTTCTTGCCTATTTATGTCACTACAAGCTGCTTAAGAGTTGCTTTGCTGCACTGTTCACAGTGAAGAGGACATAAAACCCTCTTGCGACAAATTATTGTACTCTGAGTACAAAACCGAGGTAAATTCATTTAATCCACTACGTGATTAGTAGTTTTGGAAGATATCAGACAAAATCTTTAACCTTAACATCAGTGGAAGGCTTCTTGTTCAATGGGGTTATAGTTGAACTCATAGTGCCCCCCCCCCCATCACATTTCTGTAAAAAATCATGAATTGTCAGTTCCTGCAGTGAGAAACTCAGTCGATGCAATATGAACATTGAATAGCACTGGGGTGTCTTGTCATGAAATTGTGCTTGGGGAGCTGTACAGAGCAGCAGAGAAAGGAGCTGCAGGTCCTGCTGACTCTGACACGAATTTCATTTGGGAGCTCTTGTAGGTCATTTCTCCTGCCTCCCTTCTCCTTTTCTTTCTTTCCTTTTTTTTTTTTTTTTTTTTTTAATATAATTAAGATACACTTTTACATTTTCCCTTTTCAATGAAGGTGATGCTAATTTGGTGTTTAGTCAAGCATTTGTCAAGTGCTTTATTGATGAAAGTCACAATATAAACACTATCTGAAGCATGCACCTACCCACAAGTAGTCTTCAAGGATACTGATGTAAGACAGGGACAGGAGCATAGGTGCTAAAATGTGCTCAGAAGCGAAAGGAGCACACAGAGAAAGCAAGGACAGACCCCTTATGCAGCTACTCCCTGTTCTCCCTTTGGTCTCTGCATTTCGTCAGACCTCCCTGCCTTCCTCTCCCCCCGCCCCCATCACCTCACCCTCTCCATTCACCAGAGTCCCACTAACCAGTACAACTGCAGTCTTTCTCAGACTTCAAGCTTGCAGCTGGCATTGGCTCCTCCATAGCTCCCTGACTCCTTTCCCAGTCTGTTTGGAAAAGTAGTCTGAAAAATACTTATGCTCTTGGCAAAAAAGCATGGAGAACAGGGGCAGAGGTGCTACATTAATGAAAAATGGACCAAGAGGCCTCTCCTCAGTGACAAACTTTCCTCTCTAGTCCCTTCAGCAGCAGTGACAACTTACCTTTCCTCCCTCTGGCTGCGGATCCCGATTTTTCACTTCTCTGCTCTTCAGTAGCCACCTCGTTTTCTGTTGCTGCCCGTGAGTGGGTGGAGGATGAGTCCCACCTGATGCTTACACAGTTGCTCCCTGTTTGCTTCCTGCACCTGTGGGCTACCAGACGGACTACAGTGGTAGTTTACCTCCTCACATATGCATACGTCCAGCAGGGCTGAAGAATTTAGCACAAGGTGCAGAGGATCAACCATTATTCCTTTTAACAACCTGGAATAATTTTTCAATTTATTCAAGCTGTCCTTTCTGCAAGTAAACTGAACAATTAAAGGGCATTCACTTATTTTTCATGCACTGAAAGTATGAATTTTTCATTACATTCCAATTCACATTTTTTTCCCAGCTTCATTAACTGTCTGGTGTGAACTTTATTGTCTACACATTCATACACTTTAAATAGCTGGTGTGTTTGGGGGAATATTTTGCAAACTCTGTCTTCTCTTCCTCTCTGCACAAGTCTTGTTATTCTCTGAAAAGGAAAAGAGAAAGAAAGAGAAGAATAAATAATAATCAAAATGCATGTTTCTTTTCAGGCAGCAGCACTCCACTGCAAACCATGCTGCGTAGGATCTTGTAAAGCTTGATTGGAAACATATTATCATTTAAAAAATGTGTATATCTCTTCCTTCTCCCCCTCCTCCCTGCCCTTAGGATTAAGCAAAACATAGGTTTCAAGGGGATTTTGCTCTGGAAAACAGCTGTGTTCTCTTTCCTCAGGGCCTCAAAGACGTGAGTTTTTAAGACCTAATTAAAGACAAAGTTGGAGCAAATAGACTGGCAGCATTATTGCCATTTCAGGTGAACAAGGACTTTTCAGAGACTCCTCCGAGGGCGTGTAATGAAAACTCTTCGGGAGATATCCCCGTTACGAATGCCCAGCTGCCTAGCTCAGATCTGCTGCAGCAGTTCAGGGATGAAATAGCGAGTGACCTGACCCGATTAAACCTCGACAGCGCCCTGCTACAACAATACGGGTGCCCTAAGTGCTGCCCCCGTTCACAAGCATGTGAGCACGCTGTTAATGTCTTGGGCTGTGTTTACAAAGTCATTGAAGTCAGCATGATGTTGGACAGTGGCAGGAACAGTCTATTCCAATCTCATGCACAAAAAGGCTGTCACACAGGAGGAGAAAGATTACATTTAGTCGCAGTGTAGCTGTGAAAGTGGGCTATTAACTTCTAATACAACCCACCCCACCCCACCCCCTTTTTTTTTTTTTTTTTTTACTCTTCTGGAAAGCTACAGACACACGGCATTAAACCTGTGACCGCCACAGAAAGCAAAAGCAATCAGGGGTGGACTGGCAAGGTCTCAGATCAGGGTGTTGTGCTGTGAGTGCAGCCTTCCCTCTGGAGCTGGGGACTGCTGCTCTCTGTCTTTCTCCACCTTTCTGTGCTAATGCTATAGGGGTTCATCTCATTCAGAAACATACGTACCCTGCTGAAAGCCGAGCTCTGCGTGCTAGAAAATGGGGGGAGAGAAAAAAGGTTTCTGAAATAAATTTAAGTGACAGTGATGAGATTTTGGAATCAAGTGTTTTCCTTTTGGCTGTTTAGGATGATGACACCTGGCTAATTAGGCAACACCAATGCTACAAGGACCTGGACTGTATAAATCTAGCACGCTCAGTCTGTGCGTGCTTGAATCTTGATCTGGGGCTGCTTGCTGTCCTAATAAATGTCTGTCATTGCGTTTTAGTGTTTGTGACTTTGTATTTTACTTAGGTAACAGCTTCTGAAGTTTGACAAAACCCCAAAGAATGGATAGGATGTGTTCCTCAAATGGTCCCTTTTCCATTTCTTAGATGTTTCATAGCACTGATTCAAGCTTTAATGCCTTTCAGGAGGGTGATGGAGGGAGTGTTTGCTGACCAAAGCAAAGCCATCCTAAAAACACTGGATTCATTACAGATCACCTAATTCCAACAAGTGCAAACTTCATCAGACTTTAAGAGACTTTAGGCACCTGTCTCTGGTGGCACTTCAGAACAGCAGCCTTCAACCACATGCCAACCCTGAAGTCAACTCAGCTCATTTGGGATATGCATTTTGAAACACAGTTTCCTAGCATCTGAAACAGATAATCTGAATCAAATTGTTCTAAATGCTATATAAAAGAGTAGAAGAGTTTGAAGAAACAAAGAAAAAGTGATTTTTTTATCCTGTCTCATAGCAATATTTTGATAAGTCTCTGACTCAAGCCCTCCTCCCAACCTAAGGTCCACTAAGTAAGAGATGGCAGAAGGTGACAGTCATGTAACAAAGTTGCTGGCTTTTCAGATATTTACACTGACATTAGCTTTTCTTTCTTGCTTAAGCATCACTTTCTGGTTCATATGGAGTCTCCAGAATTTGAAATGTGTCTTATTTGCCAGCATTTAATCACATTTTATGAGGATCATGGTTTCAATGGAAAGAAATTGTACATGTTCGAGTGATTTGATGAAACTTCGGAGATAGGTCTGTAACAAGATATTCACTTGTTACCTTTATTATTTATATTACCTGCTAGCAACACCAGCTGAGATGAGGATCTGCAGTGACACCTCATCTACTTATCTGTTGGAAGAGACAAGTTTTAAAGATTTTTTATGAAAATGAAGTGTTATTGTTGCCATTTTATAGCAAAATACTAAGCCCATGGAAGTTAGAGGTAGAACTAGGCACTGAATCCAGATCTTCTGGGTTGTGCTTTGCAGAAATATTATTCCTGTTCAGATGTATAAATAGACCTTTTTCCACTTGATGTGTAAATTCCCTGGGAACCCTAAACAAGCTGCTATTTCAAAGCCTGATTCCACATTTCAGAGTGAATGTGCGGTATTGAGGGGGTGAGAACGAGAAATAGATGTCGTATTAACTGGAAGAGTTTACCTCTGACATCTGTGGAACTTGTCTCAAACTTGACTCACTGTCACAAATGATTGAATGTTTATGATTGAAGGGAATGTTGGGAAGCTTATTTGTATCACTGAGTATGGTGAAATGAGCAGTTTCCTCTGTGCACTCAGGATGGGGTAAGAAGAGGTTTGTGAGAGCTTCGTTCCAGCCAACACTACTCAGTCAAGGTCCCTGCCTGCTGCAGAGCTGAGCACTTGCTATCCTTCAGGACTGATTTGTGCAGCCATCACAGGGCAATTTTTTTTGTTGTTGTTTTCAGTTGGGTTGCTCAGATGTAACTAAAGGCAAAATTCGAGCTGCAGTATATTTATTACTGGAAATGGTGCGTGTTGTAGAAAGACGACAAGTTTTTTTTTCCTAGCTCAGGTTGAATCTGCAGGCTGGCAGTTGGAATAAAAATAACTTTGTGTGCAAAATTAGTGAATTTTGCTTGGATGTCTCTGGAGGAAAATAAACACAGAGCCCCCTGAATCCTGAAGCTGTTTTCACACAGTCTGTTTTAGAGCAGAAACACACTTTAACCCCAAACTGGTATAAAAGACCATGCCAAATTAGACATACACTATCTGAATAGGGAAGTTGTACTCTAATTGTTGGATATAAGCTTGACTGCCTTTGAATTAACACTTAAAGCTGTATTCATTAATCTGAACAGGGAAGAGCGAGCAGACTGTCACAACATACCTCAGTTCAGTAGTCATGCAGAGCAGGTGAGAGAATGCTAACCACTTACAAAGTGAAGCAGCTGATCTCCATCAGCCCCATCACTTAATGATGAAGAGAAAAAGGCAACCAACCGCAATATCCAGAGAAAGATTTATGATATATCTGAAAGTCCAGAGTCCCAACAGGCAATGTACAACCTACAATTACCCAGAATGATTAGGCTTAATGCTTTTAAATGCTTTACCAACTCAAGAACTACTAAGGACACAATTCATAAATGTATTATGGCCCATTTGCTGTACATACAGCTTCTGGGAAAAAAAGAATACCTTCGGGAAATAAGCATGAAACTCACTACATTTGAAGAAAGCACTGGGAAGGAGCAATGCCAATTCCCAAAGAAAAAGACCTGACCTCAAACTGGGGATGAGGTGACATGCAAATTTTCTCCAAACAGGAGCTGATTAAGGGAACAGTTTGGGTTCATAAAACTGAATTGAACCCAATTTCAGTGCCAACTGAAATGTTCACTTCCTCCTCCCCCCCCCCCCCCCACCCCCCCCCCACCTCCCAGTTTAAGAGACAGCATAAGGTTTAACAGGTCTGCCACTGAGAAATCTGGATATTTAACTTCTAGATGGTGTTGTTGAATGGAATCTGCTGTTGCATATGAACTGTGACACAAAAATTCTGGCACGTCTTGCTGGGTTTACTTAAGATGTTATTATGCTCGGTTGTCTGTCCTACCTCTCTGCCAGAAGATGCCACCACCCTCATAGAAGGTGGTATAAAGTTGCCAGCACTCCACCTGCTCTGCTTTAGATTTTGGCATTTTAGTTAAATCCACCTTCCTCAGCAGTATGAGCTAAAACTAGTCAGGCTAGGATACTTAAGCTGTGCCTCATGTTTTGCAGACTTTATTACTGAAGTGATATCTGCCAGCAGAGAGGTAGGGGTTGGAGTTATTTGAATCAACACCATTTTAAACACAGCCAGACTTAATAAGAGCTAGCATAAAAAAAACTTTTTTTTTTTCCATTTTGTTTTTGCCTTGGTCTTGCCTACTAACAATATTGTGGAGTGGGACACAGCAGAGGCAGCAATTCCATAGATAATCATTGTGAGAAGGAGCATTCATCTGAAAGAAATTAAATTGTTTCTGCAAGTGTATCTCAACTGGAAGTGTAGTCACAATTGGAAACAGCTTGGAAATTGCTGATCATAACAGTCTTGTAAACATTACTTTTGAGAGGTCTGTGCTGATGCAAGTTGCTTGTCCAAATCACCTGGGACAGGTCATCAAGTGACCATTTCATTGTGCTACCACAGATTTTCTGAGCCAAAGAAACACCTTTCAAGAGATACATACAGTGAGCCCTATTAAAACACATCATTGTTTGCAGGTTTCCTACCTGGATGTTCCTAGTTACCTAATCAGGGAATCTGAGCAGTACCAGCTGTACCATACCTCATTTTTGTGTGAAGCTCACCTGGGAAGAATCCAGAATGCTGGTGGAAATTACATGTGCTAAAAGACAGCTCTTGGCGATGAGATGAGGAATGAGAAATCTCACACAGGGCAAAGTCAGTGGGATCAGCCATGTGGAATCACCATTTCTTCAGTACAAATTAAATACTTTCTGTCTTTATTTTCCTTTACAAGACAGGCTCTGTAAAATTTACTCTCACTGACAGAACTTGGTTTATAGTTTCTCACTGTAGCTAGATCTGGATAGCCTGGAGATAGACATTAGGAAAGAAATGAAGTTTTCCAATCTACCTGAATAAAGCACTGGTGAAACTTCCATGAGAAAACCTATGCTCCTTCAGAAGAAATTTGGATATATCTCAGAAAGACTGCCTGCTTCTGAATGTGGAAATGACACAAGTAATATACACTATGCTATTTTCTGTTTTGAGATTAACAGCCCAGAGTGAACATGTAGCATAGGATCTATTTTTGCACACAGAAAAAGACACCCTCTTGCATGAAGCATGAGGCATGAATAATCTCACTGCTTCTAGAGATTGTTTTTTGCCCAGTGGCATAGAATTCCCTTCTCTAGCCGACAAAAATAAAATTGAGCTGTGATGCAGATTTTATATTGATGCTGTGCCATAGTCTGGAATACCAAGCCTCCAATATCAGGTTTTGTGGACATTGGATCCACCTAATCACAGATATTTTGGTATTTTCTCTATACCTTCCCACAAATATCTGCTAAACCCAAACTTATCTGCACTTGTCATGGAATGCAATTCTGTGGTACAGTGATGACTATGCCGCCTGGATGACATTTCACTACAGCAGTTCCGTGGTTCCTTACACACTGCTGCAAAAATTAATGCTTATTCTTAGACTAAGTCAAGCTGAATGTTGTATACTTTCAAGTGCCTGTGACAAAAGTAAGTTCATCTTTTAAATATCCATTAAGTAGTTCAGGATCTCAGTATTTACACAATATATATTCTTTGAATTAGAATCAGTGATTTAACTTGTCAACATTCATACTGGAATCAAAATAAGGTAAGGATGAACAAAATGTTGTCTACCTGTTAAATTGTAACTTGTGTTTTTATACTTCTCATTCTTATTTATTTTTCTTGTTTGTTTTTTTTTTTTTTTTTTTTGTTCCAGAGCCAATCTGGAATTTATAAGTCTTTGTGCATTTTATGACTTTTTCTCAACCAGTGACAACTATTTTTACTTCAGGCCTATAAGATGCAGCTACATCCGAACTGTGCTGACTGAACAATGTTCACAACATGAAGAAAAGATTGGTGAGTATGTCAGAATCTAGATTAAAAAAAAAAAAAAAAAAAAAAAAAAAAAAAAAAGACTGATGCATTTGCTAGTCTTGTGAAATACACTTATATCTGTGTATGTGTACCTTGGTCTCCACTGTGCTTCTGCTCTAAGGGTATGCATACAGCTCATCTACAAATTGACAACATGAAGAAAAAAGGGAAAGCAGCACATGTGCTTATTCATTTTGAAAATAGAAGAGATGAGTTAATTTCTTAAGTCAAAGCCTAGGTGCTCAGCTGTACATCATATATTATCTTCATTAATCTACTGTAACAGAAAAGGAGCAGAGTGGTGAAGCATACTTATTCAGACCTCACATACACTTCTTGAGCAGTGAGTGAATACAACATGTAGTGTTCCCATTTGTATTCCTGCCTGCTAGTTGGAAAATAGGAAAAAGGGCTGGGCATGCTTACATGAAGACAGATGTGTAAGCATCTGCAGTGGGCATCACGTGATTTAGAAAAAAGGCAAATGATGCCAGTGGTATTAGTAAAGTCTTTACGTACACTCCCATGTAATTTTTAGAGATCTAGAAGCAACATGTTGGTATAGGTTTTGATTTGCAAACTGAATGGCCAGTGGATGACTGATTCCATGCTGTGCTTGGACACAGTTCCCAGCTCCCTCCTACTCTGTGAGAAATGACTGCAATCATAAACCCATCACATAATGAAGACTTCAGTAGGAGCAGAAAACACTACCACACCAGGAATTTGCAGGACATCTGGTAAATCAACAACATTATCACAAACATCATGGCCAACAGTCTGAGCTGTAGCAACAGTATATTCATTTTCCAAATGTTCCAACTGAGAAACCTACTCAGACCATTCCCACTATACACCAGATGGTTGATTGGTAAGCCAATATTTTCTCTATACACAGAAGCTTACTCTTCCATCATTAGGAAACATTTTGCATAGGGACCAGATATTTTATTAGAGACAGAACTTTCTCTGGCCCACATTCTGTTGAAGAAATACATACACTGTACAATAAAATACACACCACAATATGGGCAACTGTAAGATACTGGAATCATAGAATCATAGAGTCATTTAGGGTGGAAAAGACCTTTAAAATCATCAAGCTCAACTATTAACCTAGCACTGCCAGGTAATCCATGTCCCTAAATGCCACATCTACACACCTTTTAAATACCTCCAGGGCTGGTGACTCAACCACTTCCCTGGGCAGCCTGTTCCAATGCTTCATCACCCTTTGGGTGAAGACATTTTTCCTAATATTCAATCTAAAACTCCCCTGGTACAACATGAGGCTGTTTCCTCTCATCCTATCAGTTGTTACTCAGGAGAAGAGATTGACACCCACCTCACTGCAATCTCCTTTCAGGTAGTTGTCAAAATTAATAAGGTCTCCCCTGAGCCTCCTCCTTTCCAGGCTAAACAGCCCCAGCTCCCTCAGCCACTCCTCACCAGACTTGTGCGCCAGACTCTTCACCAGCTCCATTACCCTTCTCTGGACACGCTCCAGCACCTCAATGTCTTTCTTGCAGTGAGGGGCCCAAAACTGAACACAGGATTCGAGGTGCGGCCTCACCAGTGCTGAGTGCAGGGGGACAATCACTGCCCTGATGCTGCTGGCCACACTGTTTTGGATACAAGCCAGGATACTGTTTGCCTTCTTGGCCACCTGGGCACACTGCTGGCTCATATTCATCCTGCTGTTGACCATCACCTGTTGCAGCACAAACAAATTAGAAGGCTGCAACAAGGCTTTTTACCATTAGTCAGATTCTACCATCCTGCTATTTCTTCATACTCTTCAGGCCAGTCCCTCTGCTTGCCTCTACTGCATCCTTCTCCTTGTCTCTCCTACATCCAGAGTACCCTCTCTCCTCCCTCTGCTTCTTCCCAGTCTCTCTTCATTGGCTGCTCCTCTTCCATACCCCTTAGAGCTATTTAACTACTTACAGGAACCAGCCACAGCTGCACCTTATCCACATCAGCCAACCCACCTCCCCTGAAGCCAGCTCACAGCTGTATTTTATCAATGTTAATTAACCCAGCTTCATTCCTCTACAATTTCTCCCTTTTTTTCTTTTTTCTTCTTAAGATTTCCTATGTTAATTAACCCATCTTCATTCCTCTATAATCCCCCCCCCTTTTTTTTTCCTTTTTTCTTTTCTTTTTCTTCTTAACATTTCATACCTTATGTTTTTAACAATCATCACAACCTTTTTACAAATAACTTTTCATACAGTCCTCTATAATTCCTCTACAATCACACCCAGGACCTTTTCCGCCAGGCAGCTTCCCACCCACTCTGCCCCAAGCCTGTGGTGTTGTGTGGGGTTGTTGTGACCCAGGTGCAGGACTCGGCACTTGTCCTTGTGGAACCTCATACAATTGGCCTCAGCCCATCAGTCCAGCCTGTCCAGATTTGTCTATAGACCCTTCCTACCCTCCAGCAGATCAACATTACCCCCCAACTTGGTGTCATCTGCAAACTTACTGAGGGTGCACTCAATCCCCTCATCCAGATCATTGACATAGACATTAAACAGAACTGGCCCCAGTACTGATCCCTGAGGAACACCACTTGTGACTGGCCACCAACTGGGTTTAACTCCATTCACCACCACTCTTTGGGCTCGGCCATACAGCCAACTTTTTACCCAGTGAGGAGTACACCTGTTCAAGCCATGGGCAGCCAGTTTCTCCAGGAAAATGCTGTGGGACACAGTGTCAAAGGCTTTACTAAAGTCTAGGTAGGCAACAACCACAGCCTTTCCCACATGCACTAAGCAGGTCACCTTGTCACAGAAGGAGATCAGGTTAGTCAAGCACAACCTGCCTTTCATAACTCCATGCTGGCTGGGCCTGATCACCTGGTTGCCCTGTACATGCCATCTGATGGCACTCAGGATGATCTGCTCCATAACCTTCCCTGGCACCAAGGTCAGGCTAACAGGCCTGTAGTTCCCTGGATCCTTCTTCTGGCCCCTCTTGTAGACAGGGTTCACATTTGCCAACCTCCAGTCGACTGGGACCTTGCCAGTTAACCAGGACTGCAGATAAATGATGGAAAGTGTTTTGGTCAGCACTTCTGCCAGCTCCCTCGGTAAGTTTGGGTGGAACACATCCAGCCCCATAGACATGTGTGTCTAAGTGGTGTAGCAGGCTGCCGACCATTTCCTCTTGGATTACGGGGGCTTCATTCTGCTTCCCTTCCCTGTCTTCCAGCTCAGGGGGCTGGGTACCCAGACACCAACCAGTCTTACTATTAAAGACTGAGGCAAAGAATGTATTAAGTACTTCTGCCCTCTCCTCATCCTTTATCACTGTTTCCCCCTGCATCCAATAAAGGATGGATACTCTTCTTAGCCCTTTTTTTGTTGCTAAGGTATTTATAGAAGCATTTTTAAATGTCTTTTTCAGCAGTAAACAGATTAAGTTCTACCTGGTCTTTGGCTCTTCTAACTTTCTCCTTGCATAACCTCATGACATCCTTGTAGTCCTCCTGAATTGCCTGCCTCTTTTTTTCAAAGGTCATAAACTCTCCTTTTTTTTCTGAGTTCCAGCCAAAACTCTCTGTTCTGCCAGGCCAGTGTTTTTCCCTTGCCAGCTCATCTTTCAGCACATGAGGGTGGCCTGCTCCTGTGCCTTGATGATTTCCTTCTTGCAGAACATCTAACCTTCCTGGACCCCTTTGCTTTTCAGGACGGCCTCCCCAGGGATTCCGTCAGCCAGGCTCCTATACAGGCCAAAGTCTGCCCTCCAGAAGTCCAAAGCAGCAGTTCTTCTGACTCTACTCCTTACTTCTCCAAGAATCAAAATCTCTGTCATTTTGTGATCGCTATGCCCAAGACAGACTCTGACCATCACATCACCCACAAGTCCTCTGTTCACAAACAACAGATCCAGCAGAATGCCTTCCCTATCTGGCTCACTCACCAGCTGTGTCAGGAAACTGTCTTCCACACACTCCAGGAATCTCCTAGATTATTTCCTCTCTCCTGTATTGTATTTCCAGTAGACATCTGGTAAGCTGAAGTCCCCAGTGAGAACAAGGTCTAGCAATTGTAAGTTTTCTCCCAGCTGCTCATAGAATATTTTGTCTGCCTCTTCACCCTGGCTGAGTGGTCTGCAACACACTCTCACCATGATATCTGCCTTGTTGGCCTTCCCCCTGATTCTTACACCTAAACACTCAACCTTATTGTGACCATCATCAGGTTCTAGATAACCAAAACACTCCCTAACATACAGGGCTACTCCATCTCCTCTCCTTCCCTGTCTGTCCCTTCTGAAGTGTTTATAGCCATCCATTGCATCCCACCATGGTTCTGTGATTGCAACTATATCACAGTTTTCCTACTCCACAATGGCTTCCAGCTTCTCCTGTTTGTTGTCCATACTGCTTGCATTAGTGTAGATGCACTTCAGTTTGGTGGACAAGAAGGTCCTGACACCTTTTGGCAGGGAGAAGCCCTCATTCCTGCATAACTCTCCTCAGGTGCTTCTGTGGCTTCTAACATGTGAATAACTTAAATGAAACAAAAAGCTGGATTCTAGGTCATAAAAGTGGTTATTTCCTAGAAAATAGTAGCACTGGCACTCTGGAAGAACAGACGCAACAGATTTTTATGGGTTTTTTTGCTTTTTGACAGACAGCTGCAGAGGAAAGGAAATGAGAGAGTAAGAGTGAAATTCAGAAGGAACATGCTAAATGTACAATTTTATCATCTAAACCAGGGGTCCTCAAACTTTTTAACCAGGGGGCCAGCGCCTGGATGAAGTGGCAGGCAGTCATCTGCGGCTGTTTGGTTTCCCCCCCTCAACCCCCGGGGGGGGCGGGGGGGGGCGGTCTGTAAATACCAGGGGGCGGATTGAGGACCCTGGGGGGCCGTATCCAGCCTGCAGGCCATAGTTTGAGGACCCCGGATCTAAACAGAGCCATTATGTGTTGTTGCTTTAATTTCCAAAAAAGTATCCTGTCTGTCCTTCAGCTTCCATCAAAAAGATACAAATCCACCATTTGTGACAAATTTAGAGCTTGTGTGGATGTTCTGGGCAATAAAAACTGTCAGTCGTACTAGGAGCTTACATATGAGCAACTGAATCCCACCCTATACATCTACATCTCAGCTAGTCATCCTGTTTCCTTTAGAGTATGAGGCACTCACAGAGGATAATGCATCTGAGCAGTTTCAGGTATCTAGTGTAGAATGAGTTGCTCCATACAATGAGCAGCTATGAGTTGCTAGTTTTCTTCACTGACTATGATCAGTGTCCAAAAAAAAAAAAAAAAAAAAAGTAGTCCAGGGTTTCTTTTCTAGATGTCTTTACTGTAGACAGAGTTATTCAGCCAAGTAACTCTAACACTCAATCTAACATATCAAGCTCTTCTGATTTTTCAGAAGGTAGAAACACAGCATGGCAAATGTCACAGCTTCAGTCTGTTTTCGTAACATAATTCTCAAAACATCCCAAAGCACCACAGCTAGGGCCTTTGAGTACAAGGGATCAGAAGCCTTGAATCTGGAGTATGCTGCAGGGAAAAAGAACAAATGTTATACATGCCACTAGTATCATAGGTCCTTCCTGTAACAGAGACTGTGATGACAATATCCAGATGATGCTAGGATGTGGACCACAGTCCACTGTGCAGAGAAGAGCAAAAACCTCCTAAACTCTGCCTTGAACTAGGATACATTTTCTTCCTGACTTCAAATTTGGCAAAATATTTGATGTGAAGCTGGTGATCAAAACTTTTAAACTAGGAAGCAAGCAACCAGGGTCTGAAAGATACCTCCTTCTTGGTTGAAATAGGTATGACCACCATCTGTCTGTAGAAATGCCCACTTTCTGGTGTTCCTGAGAGAGTGAGAGAAATGTTATTCATCACCAGAAGATATTAAAATCTTCCTGAAACTTGCAGACAGACAGCTGAAGCCCTGATATATTTGTGTTATTCCACTACCATACAAATTAGGCAGAACGTATTTCTAGTATTGAAACTAATTTTCTCTCTACATGGGTGTACAGTTCCATTTGCATGAAAATGCTATTTTTTCTTTATTTTCAGTCTCTCTGACCAGATTTGGATGGCTATACGTATTGTAGATAATTGTCTAAACTGAAAGACACTTGCATCAGAGTAGCAAAGAAAGAATAACAAACAACCTTTAATTATAAAAAAGATTTTATAAATTACTTCTTTTTCCAGGTCTAAGACAGTGCAGACTAGGATCCTAATTGGGGTAAAGCAAAAAAACTTAAAAATATAAAAATACAGAGACCTGCTCTTAGCACTTGCATTTTGCCAGAGATAAACCCAGATGCCATGCCCAGTGCCTAGAACACTGGTACAGTCAGCTTGTTGCATATGACAAGTGCATGGAGTCACAACATACTTTGAAAGCGTAGAGGTTTTCTGACTGAGACTTTTTATGTGTGCTATTCTTAATATTTTCTGTTTTTAGAGGTGAAGACAACCCTGTTTAATAATACAGAGATAGGTGGATCCAAGTGAACATCAATCAGTGCCAGTGGAGCCAGAGATGTCAAGGGATTACAACAATATAAGCAATCTGAGATCTCTTCTTCAACAACAAAAAAAAGGGTAACTAGAAAAGGTTTGGGGTTTGTTTGTTTGTTGTTGTTTTTCATTTAAGCAACAACTCACAAACTTGTGTGATACAGCCTTTATGGTTTTGAACCAGCTAGTTGTGATCCCAGATTAGGCTGTTACATTTATACATGCAGTTGCAAGCCAAATGGATATGTTATTGCAGAAACAAGGCAAACAACAGAGAGCAGGGCCTGAAAACTTAGATGTGGGGTTTCTGGAAGAAAACTTTGAAAATACTGTTCCAAATAAAATAGATTGTCTGATGATTTCCAACTAGTAAGTCTATGCCACGTGTATGGATAGCGTTGCCACACGTTTGAACTCACGCTTGGACCTGAACAGCAAGACTATACAAAAAAATTTGTCTGAAATTTGTGAGTTATAAACTGTTGATGGATCAAATGCCTTTAATGACATAGGGGATACATTCACAAAATTCTCTGTCTATTCCAGTTCTACACACACACATTTTTTCATGTTCCTTTCTATACGTCATGGGGTAATACTCCTAAAGATTGCAGACCTAAATATGAATTGATTTTTCTTTCTTGTTTATTTTTGGATTAATATGCAATATATTTTCTGTGTTACATCCCCTCCTCTGGTAGCTCAAAATTTTTCACAATACCACCTGGTGAGTTACATGGTTATGTTTTGTCCCTGTTGTGTTTTTTTTCCAAGCATTAGCTGAGCAATTAATGAACAAATCAAATAAATTGGAGCTGCTGCATTTTCCTCTAGATGCAAATGTGAGGGATAATTTCTAAAACACTTTTATATTTCTCCCTCATCCTCAGGAGAGGAAGTACAGGCTTCAAGTTCTAAATTACTCATTCCTGCTGGCATCAGATGTATGCCCCAAGGATTTCACTTTCAGCTCAACAGACAAGGCTTTCACTACGTAAATTCATTTCTAAATAGAAAATAATATAACACTTTCCAGACAACCTCTCACAGGTGCTTTAGCATCCATAAAGGAAAGAGCTAAAAAAAGGTCTAAGAATTGATACCTTCTTTTCCACACAAAGAATCTATGGGGCTGAAATTTCCCTCACTGTCTTAAGATTTCTACTAATCAAGGATCCTTAATACTAAATTAGATCAAACAAATTTTGGCATGAATCAAGGCATTCATATAAAGTCCTTCTCACACTCACTGCAAGTCTTCCCAAACTCACTGTTGCAGTACTGCTTCAAATTTAATTTTTTCTTGTAACATCGGATTTCATCATAAGATCTAGGGGGCCCAGCTCCTGGAATTGAACAGGAGAATTTCAGAATTTTAAAATATATTGCTACCCTATTTATAGACAATAATCTAGAAATATAACCAAACAATGTTCTAAAATCAAGTAAGTAAAAATTACTCAGATGTGTTTTCATAATCATTCTCCACCCCCACCTTCCCCAAGTCATGTTCTTTTCTTCCAGAAACTGATCTCATCAGAGCTGCCCCAGGAGGACAGCTGGTCCAGGTTGACTCAGGATTTCAGCTTGCTTCATATGCTGCTAGTACCAAATTAGGTGACTATATTGTAAGGCTCATCAGAAAACAAACACAAAAAAAATATATATCTGTGAGCTTCTGCAGGTTCATAAAGACAGAATGCAAGAGAAAAGGAAAAAGATAAGGAATGGTCAGATCACCATTGTACCCCCATGCTCCTGGGACTGCTGCTGAAGAAATGAATATATGCAGCCAATGAGATTAACTCTGTTTCTTTACGTAAAGCAGATGCTCAAGTATTGTCTTGGTGTTAAAACTTGTGCACCCATCTGACTGCAATGATGGTAAAATTCATCCTGAGTTATTCTGTCACAGGACAGTTCATCTTTTGATTACTTTCTAGCTCCTTTTAGTGCAGTGAGAGGCTTGTAAAGTCATGTCTTGGGCCCAGCCCTGTAATAACCCAGCCACAAAGATGACTAGTTTCAGGTAACTGAAAGTGTTAGCTTAAGTGTGAATTCACTCCATGTCTATATGATTTCCCTTAGCATGGCTCAGTTGAAAGCAGGGAAGTATTGACATTATGTTTAGGAGTCTGAAAAATATAAAAATGTTATTTGCTTTGGTTTTGTCACAGGAACACTTGATGTTGCCAACATGAACATATTTTTTAAATATTTTCAATAAATATTTCTTTCTGTACATTACATTGTCATTCTTCCATGGGGAGTTAAAGAAAATCCTCCTGAACTGGGCTAGCTGAGAAAAATAAAATCTTGATTGCAATAATCTTGCACTTGCATTTTGCCAGAGGTAAACAAAATTAAAAATATCAAAAGCTTTGGTATGCTCTGGTTCTAGAACCAACAATGTTTTCTATCTATAATTCCTAAGGAGGAAAAGAAAAATCAGAGTCAGACCTAAGCATGAGAGCGAGGAGAGCTTTTTGTCTTGGGAGAAGCTGTGAAGTTCTGCTAATGGTCTATGTCCTGTGCTGACTGGAGTGGGAGTTCAATCATCTCACTAACATGTAAAGGCAAAATGGTCAACCCAGTTAAGGTGCCCTGCTCTGGAGTAAATCACACCTTGAAAGTTAGACAAGATGATCCCAACATCAGATATTAACTACAATGTTTTTTTCTCCTTTTTTTCTTTATTTAAAGCCAAGGTAGTTAACGCAAGACCAGTAAATACAAAGCGACTGCTGGGACAACCTGGTCAGAAACTTTCCAGCATTTAAGACATTTTACTGCATCTTATTCAAATTGCAGATTAACCCATATTCTTTCTTCTAACTTTCCCAGAATAGAAGCTGTGCTTCTAACACACCACAGCCCCCAATCCTCCACTGATAATACTGATGGGGCTTTCAATCCCTCTGTCTGACTGCAGCAGTAATTCTAAAATAGGCTCCTACAGCAAGAATTCAACAAAGACCATCTCTACTCATTTAATATATTCCTTTGAGTAGCTAAGGGAAAGCAATAGGTTTTATCGTTTACCATTATAGTGGGAGTTGACTCAAAGAGTTAGTAAGATATTCTTTACTTGTAGTATAAACCTATCCAGAGTATTTTTATGAACACTGACACATAATTTAAACCCACCATTAGATCCTCAGTAGAAATCTTGCTATGGCATTGCTTTTCTGCACCGGGCACATTGCTATTATGTTATTTCAAATCACTGGAATAAACAAGTGCCCAGAATGACCACTGTTTGGTAATCTCTCAGAGCCACCCGATTACACAGAAAATACATTAAAACCAAAGGAAACTATTAAATGGACTGTGTATTCTGGCAGCAGGGAAGGAGAACAACTAAAAGCTGCAGCCAAACCTGTCATTCCTGAAACTTTTATTTTCTTATTCCCAAATAAGATATGCAGACTGGTTCAGTTCTAGCTAACTTTTATCAAAAGCTTTGCCTCATGGTTCTTTATATAGATTCACACACTGTTAAATGATACAGTGCAAAGCAAATGGAAAGATTAATTTTGTGATGTGGCACCAAAAGAAACAATTTAGAGCGGGGATTAGGGATTGGACCAGCTCAGTGAAACTTCTGGAACAAGTCCATTATAACTACAGAACATTTCACAATAAATGTATCAGTGATCACAGGAGAGACAGCCTTTTTTAGTGAAATTGAGAAAGTTCATACAAACAGACTTTCTTCTGCCTCTCCCTTATTTTTCCCAAATAAGTGAGAAGGAGAAAGGTTTTACAGAACTGAAAAAATGATTGTTGAAAATAGAATAACTGAAAATTCTGAGTCAGATACTACTCATGAGACATCAGACTGGTAGATTGGTATTTATCTTCATACATAAAATATAGAGCACAGCTAACTACCCGGTGATCACAATATAACCACTGTGGCAGGATATTTTGGCAGCATGCATTATCATTCTACGTACTTTTAAATCTGGTTCATTTTCTTTGTTCTTTAAAGCCATTGTATCAATAAGAAATCCATGTCTCCTTTCTTCCAGCTCAATATTGTAAAGGGTATTGTTATTTAACCAGAAAGGAGCTGAAAAAATAAACCAGCTGAAAGTAGTAGTGATAATTCCTACTCTCTTTCTCTCTTTCTCTCTCACATATACATTCACAGAGAGACTTATTCAGCTAATGCCTGCCCATGTCCTGTACCTTCCTATACAAGCAGATATTAAAAAAACATCGTATCGGTTATGTAACTCCAGTGCAGCCTTTTTCCTCCTTTCCATTACTTACTCCTTTCCTTCCTGTCTTCCCATACTGATCAGCTAAGATTTGTTCATTCAGATTCAGTGGTGTGGTACGAACGAGGAAATCTCTGCCCAAATAACCATGGTGCAACAAAGTTATGAACCTGGATATCCAGCTCCAAAGACAGTGTTTTAAATTAAAGAAAAACTCATATATCTGGTCACTTTTTCTTTCTGATGTGTGAATACTGTGTAAGATAGTTCTGATCTTAACAATAAAAAATCCATGCAAACAATTTCATTATCCCATTAGCTCCAGGGTGAATTGGTCTCAGTGTCCTTGGTATTTACTATATAGTGTCTAGTCACAATCATTTTAGTGTGCTATGGGGGGATGTCACTGAAAATCATGGCTTGTTCTCTCCTCTGTGCATGGTCAGATTTACCCCATCTAAGCTCAACAGAGGTGCCTAGAACAGAAGCAAAAATGTCCTAAGCTCCAGGTACTGAGAAGACATAAGCACCTCTAAACTATCATTACAGTGCAGGTCCAAGAGACTAAGGCCACCCTCAACTTCTTTAAGAGAAGATGTGAAAGCTCCTTAAATGTTAGACTGTGTTAGCAAGTGTAGTAGGGAAATGCCTGAGAGCAACTGCCTCATATTCAATTTTATTCTGTTATTAAAATAAAACAAAAAGATGATAATAAAAAATCCTTTGCAAATTAATGCTATGAATTAAAAGTCCCCCTGTTTTTTCACAGCATGCCTTCATATTTTCTGATGACTAAATTTCCATGCTTTCGTGTTGATTGCTCCTGAAACACCTGGTAAACAGGATGTAGCATCTTCCATTCCCTTTTACAAGGACTTAAAATCTAAGTAATTCAATCTTAGAGTAGAAGAATCACTCCAGTACTGCTCATTGCTGTTGAAGATTAATTTTTACTAGCCACTTAGAGGACTAAGGAGTGCATTACAGCGAACACTATTATTCAAGTTCAGCAGAATAAAATCCATCATTTCTGAGCGGGGGAAAATGGTTTTTATTAGAGCCATTCACACAGCTCTATAATTCGGTGACATACACCATCTCTACTGACTCATTTCCCATTGTAAATTTTATCTAGTGCAAGGAGCAAAAAGTTCATTAGTTTGCTCAAAATACTTCTTAATGAGTGTGCTAATTGAGACCGTATTAATGTATTTCACTAAGGCTCCCATGTTTATTTCTTGAGAAGGAACACAAATTTGTCTTCTTTTGTGTGTTTAATGCTAGTGAGACTCTGTTTAAAGGAAAACAACTGTGGTAGCCTTTGTGCTTAGAAAGGTTAAAATGGTAAGAAACACATCACATAAACGCATTGTGAAGTGTATTGGAAAATTAGGCTGCGATGTAATAACATTTCCTCTGATTTTAATGGATGAATGAGGGGGAGAAGGGGCTTCAATCTTATTAGGAAACATTCTCAATGGTGCCACAGACTCTAAAGACACTTAATGCAACATGTGGCAACCCACTTTCTATTTCTTACCCTGATTCAGCAAGCTCCTCAAGTACCAGTCTCATTCTAAATGTCTGGGTGGTGCCACCGAAGACACAGTAAATTATTAGAAGACATACTAAATTATCTTCCCTAAGTGGGAGACTTCATTCAGATATAGAATAGCAAAATAGATTTGACTAAGTTGGAATTTTTTTAAAGCTATTTTCTGCTAAAGCCTCCATATTGTCATTCTAATGGTTAAATCTATCTTCACGGGCTCATGCTGCAGTTTGCCCATTGTTAAAAATGAAGAGCCTTGCTTTTCAGTCATGCAGAACAAACCCTGGCCTTATTAGCAAGTCTTTTTAACAAAGCAGGTCTTGAAATACCAACTTCTTTCTGAAAATCTGCTTTGAAAATAGAGTCAGAGACGCATGATGAAATGTTTGTTTCTTTTCACAGACCCTGCTTGGGAAAACAATGCTTCTTAGGTCTGCACTAAGAATGGAAGGAGCTTGAGTCCATAAGTGAATTACTTAAAACCTTTATGAAAATTAGGCAGAGGAAAGGGACAAAGATTCCCTTCACATAATGGGAATCATTTTATTAAGCCCAGAAACAGTGCCTCATAGCCCCTTGATTCAAGCAGAGATTTTTCCCCTACCCCAGTAGAAATAACTGATACCAAATTAGTTCTGACCTCAGAGGCCTCAGACTGATTCATTAGGAACGTATGAGTTTTAAAGAGAACCCTCCAAGCACCAAAAAACGTGGAAAAATTTCTATCTCTGGATATAAATATAGCATCAGGAATCAAATTCCTAATTTCATTCCACTTGGGATGGCTGCTATGTCCAGCATGTGAGAGGGAAGTTGTTTTGTGCTCACCTCCATCAGGAAATTCTCAGAGTTGTTGCTGTTCATCATCCAGCTTCAGTGGCAGCAGCTGATAGGGAAAGCCCCTGAGGACAAGCCTTGGAATAATGAAAGAGCTGCTGAGACAAAATGGCCCGGGGCTGTAGATTTTTAAGTTGTACCCATTTATTTTTTTAAATCACTTTGGTTAACCTTCACTCTGTCACGTTTTTTAAGTCAATTTGCACTACACACATAAGGCTCTAAATGCAAAGAATATATATACCAAGCCAGTGCAAGCTCTCAAGGAAAGAAGTATCCAAGGAAACAACTGTTTTCTAGGACAGATGCATCTCAATAACTGTATGCAGAAAATACAGAGGTAAAGGAAAAAAAGAGTATGAACAAACACTTTCCCACCCACTGATACTATATCAACATTAGTGATTAACAGGTAGTTTTCAGTTTCAATCAAACAGTCAGTGCTAGAGGCTCATCTCTATCTTGTGAATGAATCAGGTCTCTTAAGTTTTGCAAATTTGTTCTTGAAATATCATTAAGACCTTCTGAATCCACTTAGAAATAGTTTCAATAGGCAAAATTCTGATAATTTTGCTCACTAGTAGGAATGCTCAGCAATTAATCATGCGGAAATGTGCACTAGAATACAAGGAAAATAAAAGTAAAAAAACTCAGCCTATTTTCTTTGATCATTTTAACTTTTCTTGCAGCCAGCACTAGAAACATGAAAATGCAGGTGCTTAAGTTTTATCCCTAATTCAATAGTTTTAAATCTGTGCCAGATTTTTTTTTTTTTTTTTTTTTTTTTTTTTTTTAGTTTAGAGCAGTCTCAAGTTGGGACATCTCCATTCCTCTCTAAGCTGATCCAGGAAATAGATTCCTATTTTCTATTCACTCCTGCACTCTATCACATCACACTTTCTATATTTAGAAGTGATTAGATTTATTTACCTTGCACAACTCAACTCAAATGAGTACAGAGCTGAACCTACTCTTGCAAATATCTGTTTACATATCCTGATTTCCATTTAAGTAGTGGCCAATTAAACCCTTATATATAAAAGAAAGTACCCATAGCCTTTGAAATTTGCAGGTAGATATGCAACATACATGAGCATTTCGGGTTATTGCTCTCCAATTAGAACTCAGAGGACAACGTCATTGTCCTTTTGACAATGAAACCTGCCTGTCACATTTGCAGGCACATACATGAATTAAACATTACACCTAAGCATAATGTTCTTGCATCTTAGAGTTGTGTCCTAGAGCTGTTCAGCCTAATGCATTATAATCACGAAAAGGAGAGCTAACACTTTCCTTCAGATCCTGGCTGCACTGCAGCCGTCATGCAGAAGAATCACCCAAGCTGACGGGGATCCTCCAGTGGCATACAACTGGGAGAAAAGTTCTTGTTGGACAGCATCCAAGGTCTCCTCATGCACTGGCAATGTCCACCTGCCCTTGCTGCCGTTGGCATCTGCTGCAATTTAGTTAAGGCTGTTTGCCTGCAGACGGCTCTTATATACCCAAGGGTACCAGCCAGGCACTCAAACAACCACATATCAAGGGAGTGAGAGACTAGCTTGAT
This sequence comes from Falco punctatus, assembly GCF_963210335.1. Lineage (NCBI taxonomy): Eukaryota > Metazoa > Chordata > Aves > Falconiformes > Falconidae > Falco > Falco punctatus. The sequence goes on from NC_137581.1 coordinate 34,781,498, forward strand.
TCCTCCTTCTCAGTCCAAATCCTCAGATGCACTTTGTGCTTTTCAACCATGGCAGAATCTCTGAGCCAGAAGCTGAAACCCCAGGGCAATGTAAGCACTGCTGTAAACTCGTTCATGGATGTAAGTGACTACGGGTCAGTGAGAGACAAAGGCAGGGAACGAGAAAAGAGAAAGGGACCAAAAAAAGTACCGACCGTACTGTGCGTAATGCGATGTTTTAGGGCAAAGGCATGCTACTCCCTCTCCAAAGGTGTGGAAGAAGCAGCTGTGGCTTTGCTGATGGAGGCAGAGGGACACATAGCACCTTCAGAGCCCCACGTCAGGCTGCATGCTGGAGTTAAACAGCATCTGTACTGGTTTGAATGACAGCACATTGCCTCCAGGAGCTCCTGCTGGGCTGCACACCTCAGCACTGCTTCTAAGCCAAAGCATTGATGTTATGCACTATCTAGCCTGGAGATGTTTTTAATTTGATTTGATTTCTCTCAGAGGCAGGATTAGAAAGCTGGAGTTCAAGGCCCACTGGCTCACGCTGACACCGCTGTACCTCACTTCGCTCATACTGCTGTGTCACAGAGGTTGAAGGAGACCTCTTTAGTGATGGGACAAAGGGACAGCAAAGAGAAAGCCCAGCTAGTTCTCTTTTAAAGCTATCACTTGCAGTAAAATATGATTCAGACTTGGCCTGCTGTGTTCCAAAGACAGGAAACTTAGTTCACATTTCCAAGTTGTTCAGCCTGGCTTTATAAAAAGTTCCCGCAGCAGAATGAACAGACTTAAAATCAACTCCTTTTTTGAAAATCTAATGCCTTTCATCTGGGATGAAATGATAGTAGGTTACTTACAGTCAAAAAACTGAAACAATGCAACGTATAAAGCATGCACTGCCATACTCTGCAAAGTTTTATTTCTGAACAATTACAAAGGAGACACGTAAAACCAAATGTGGAAACCTGTCCAACAGCTGTATCGATTGAATATTTTCCTCATTCTCTGGCTTAAGCTCCTGCTGCTATTGTTAGGATGCCCGCTGGGTTAGGGTACCTCCATGGAAAATGGCATCTGTTGGAATTAATCAGCAATGCTTTAGGTGCACTCTGCTTCCTCCTCAAAGAAACCCTAGGAATCGACGTTGCTGCCTATTTCCAAATGTCTCCCATGGCCTTATTAAACGTGGCTGTGGCAGCAGAAAGAATGTCTCTCTTTAACAGCATATTGCAAAATCTAAAAGAGCACAGATGTGCTGAGGTTGTCAGTCATGCAATTCAGCTTGAACAAAGCAAGTCTTCAGAAGGATAAGCAAGGGAATGATCTGGTGGATTCACTGGCAGCTTCGTTATGGCAGGGAAAGAAGATTTCTAGTAGCAGTCCCTAAATAAGAGGAAATTTGTGTTTTCAAATAGTTTTGGAAAATCTACCTTTGAAAACTCATTAGAAAAATAGTCCCTCAAGAACAAGATAATTAAAACCCTAAAGGATGTATCCTCTAGCATCACTAGAGCAGGCAAGGAGCTGAGATCTTGCATGTAGACAAGAGTACAAAGCATTATTCATTACTTGAAATAATCAATCATTTTGATTACAATTTGCCCCACGAAACAGGCAAGATGATAGCAGCCCTGTTTCCTCAGGTCTAAAGGATATTTTCTGCATGTTTGTAGCACTTTCAAAAACAAAAGCTGTGTGAAGGCTAATTCCTGAAACAGAGTGTCCTGTGGTTGTTTCCTGGAGGGGAAGGAACGTTTCTGCATCAAGCACTCTGAACACGGGTGCTACTGACTGTGGCCTGCCATCTCCTTTCATAGGTCAACGGAGCCCCAGAAAGCCTGTTGCCTGGCTAGGTAGCTCACTACCTGCTCCTTGAACCCCAGGACCAGTCCTGGCTTGATATGTGTGTAAGACACCCCAGAAGACCATGGCATTGCCCCAGTAGGGCTGTGCATGACCAATGCCCTGTGTGAGTCTAACCATCTTCTAGTGGCATTCAGACAGAACAGCAGGGCATCCTCTCCTCCAGAGCTCTCAGCTTCTGAGTTTCTTGGTTAACTTGGTCCCTTTCTTTTCCTGCTAATATCACTGCAGCTATCTGCTACTGTTCTCCTCTTACAGCCTCTGTCCATGATTTCTTCTGAGAGCACATCCCAGCAGCCAGGACTGGCATCAGCTGAGCCCAGGCTGCAAGCAAAGGGTCTCATGGGGTTCAAAACTAAACTACCATGTCTGTCCTACTCTCCACACAGAGGAAAACTAGGCATGCAACCTGCATGGGGATACCCATGTACTTCAGTGGCTTTCTGGATGATCAGGAAACCAAGACCTTAGGGCTAACAAAGCACACATCAACAGTAAGGACGAGTTGAAAACATCAAGAATATAAACCAAATCCAAAGTGATGTATACCAGAAGTTACAAGCCTGATGCAGCCACCAGTTCTTCAGCATATCAGTAGAACCATTAGGGATACACCTACATACCAGTGGAGGAACTGTAAGAACCTTTTAAAGAAATCAGGTGTAGAGGAATCTAAACTGCTTTACCTTATACGCATATTTTAGCCCTCACTTTTTTTGTATAACTATCAGTTCTTAACAGCCCTGTGCCCTCCAAGGCTTTCATGCAGACTTTCCTCCATTTCTTTGCTGAAGGCATGTCTCCAAGGAGATTCAAAATGTAGCCTGAATCTATCTTTAATTTATGATGTTGGACCTTATTTCCCCAAAGGTATGAGTTCAAGCATACTGTCAACCTCATCTTTACATTTCAGCTCTTGTGCAATGTATTCAGCCTTTAATACAGGTCTGATAGCTGTGTATTTGGGATATGGAAATATCCCAGATGAAACCAAATGTTTACAGTTCACTTTGCTACTGCATAAAATCACTCTCATTTCTCTCTGCCAAATAATCTGTGAGGTGAGAACAGGGTTGTTTACTGTACAAATGCAAAACCAAGGAGTACAAGAGAAAACAACAGCAGAAGAAAATTCAGACCTGAGCACTGGTAGAACTCACATGGCAATAGGTAAGCAAGTTAATAAAATTTGTGATATAAAGGAAAGGAAACTCTTTTTAGTGACTTGCAAATGTAGAAAATAAAACAGCTTATGCTTATTCTGAAATGTTTTTTCTATGTATCTGTGCACTGTGGCAACAGCTCTGCTGAAGCTTTTATTTGAGACATTGGCAGATTAGTCAAACTGTAGAGCGCTTTAGCTCTGCAGATCCCTGGCACCATCTGAAATTATTTCCAGTTCACATGCTCAATATGTCATGCTGTGCTGCACATACACGGAGGGTATTGGGCAGATATTGGGGTCTTCACTTCCTTCAATAACCACTCTTGAGCACAACTAGATAAGTTGTCCTTTTATAAAAAAAAGTTACATCCTTAGTTACCTTTTTGTAGTTACTGAGGTGTCTTGGGGATTTGTAATTAATTCTAATTCAAATAATTCAAATTCTAGAGAATTCTAAGCCATATTTAAGCCATTCTATGCAGACAGATTCTGTATGGATGGCAGATGTGAGATCATTCATTTGCTCAAGTCCAGATCTCAGCAGGTCAAAAGTGGAGGGAAATAAAAAAATGTCACATTAGTTATTATGCTTAGTACAGTTTTATCCTGTTTTCAAATGCAAAAACCATTTACACACATAGCAGGAATCTGAACTGTTAAGGACCTGCAAAGTGCTGCTGGTCTAATGAAGTTCCACACTTTCTTTTTTAATTACCTCTGTGGAGTTTGTGTTCTTCACTCATCCCTTGCCTTTCAGTAGATTTACTAAGGTCCAGAAGAAGGATGTGTCCTTTGGAGGGTACCAGATGGTAAAGGTATTGAGTCAAGCACATGGTGGAATAGAACAGCTAATAGTGTATCATTATTTATGAGAAGCCAGTATAAGCATTGACATGTCACTGTTGAACTGTCAAAGAAAAAAAAGCTATCAGAAGACTGTTGTAACTGTAGTAAACACTGCATCTTAATCAGAAGCAGCTTGCTTTCCTTCCTACTTTGAAGTTAAGACAAGCAACTGTTTTTATTGTATCAACTTTAGGAATACATAAGTAAATAATTTTTAAATTTAGTAGAAGTCCCAAGTGAGCTTCATTTTCAGTCTGGTAGGCCTTTGTTTACAAAATTGAATGGAAGATCTGAATCAGATTTACAATGGAATTCACATTTCAATTTCAACTATGGGATGATTGTTGTTCTCCATATTTTATTTCCCCAACCAATTCATAAAACATGTGAACAATCTGTTCATAAGATGGTGCCAATTATATAAATACATCACACAGTATGTAAGGGAAAACTTCATTGGATCACTTTGTGAAATCCATGAAGGATATCTGTGCGCTGCTGTCAGTGGTCAGTTTCTGTTAGGGTGCTTGGTGAACTTCATTTCAAACTGAAGTTTCACCGCAAAAAGAAGTTGCAGAAGATGAATCATGTAACAAGTTCTTTGCATGCACATGAAGTACTAAACAGTTGATTCTTACTAGGGCTCATCACATTTGTAATCCATCCTGTAGGGGGTCAGTGCTAAAATTAAATTATACCTGCCTACCATTCTCAATCTAATCAGGCTGTGAACTGAAAAATAAAACAATTAAAATTAGAGACAGGCCAGCCTCCCACTGTTTATGATCTCATTCTATTTGTGAAGAGTAGGTGGAAATTCACCCGTGGTGAGCATTTGGTTTATGTCAATTTTTCTTGTTATTACAACTGGGGCTTATTTTGTGAACTGTTTGCAGCTATTTCTGCTAAAAATAGGTGGATACCAATTTAAACTTCCTGGCGATATTTCAAGTCAAAGTATCATTAGTAGATAGTTATTATGCTGCATTTTATTGTAAGAGATCCTGCCATGAAGCCAATCTATACAAATATAAATAAAGACAGTTAGAATTACCTTCCAAATGACTCTATTGGAGGTTATTCACATTTGGTTTAACAAAACAAGCTAAGCTATTTGCAAGAAAAGTTATTAGTCAGAGGAGCACTGAGTTAATGAGACTTCCTAAAACTCCTTATCAGGTTAGACTTAGGGAGAAATCAGGGATCAATTTTGCCTTTTTGCCTCAGTCCTAAATAAGAGAAACTCATGGTTGTTTGTCCCTTGGTTTCCAAGGAATATAATTTCTTTTTATCACTCCTCCCTCCTCTGCTGTGCAGTCTCATAACAAAATCACCTTCCCCAAACACATCCCCTCACAAAAAAAAAGAAAAGGTGACAATTAGATACAAAATTCCCCATCTTCTAATGACAGCAGGAGCTGAGATGTGAGAAGACCACATAAGGGTGATTTGGTCATGCTGGTGCATGTAGTTTCCTAGTTAGCCATCACAGGGTTTACATCTTGGCCAGTGAGGATTAAGTCAGATTCAGTTGCCATTAAAGTTTTCAATAGGAATTTCAAAGTCTCAGGGAAATTACTTACACTATTCCCAGGATCTCCATCTTCAACCTAAGAGCTGCTAGTGTGGTTACAGGTGTTAAACAGTCAACATTTCACTCCCATCAGTAATCATCTGCTCTTATGGTATGTGAATTTTGAGAGTAGTGCAGGAATACTAAGATCTTGGTTTAGCTGCAGCTCCCCACAGTAAAGGGATTTATGTCTTGTCAGAGACAGTAATGTGTTTAGGAGTGCAAAGTGGCAAAATTTTACAAGGTTACTAACTGTGTTAATCAAATGTTGTGCTGTGAAGGGCTAGCTAGGCTAGCAGCAGAGTCCAAGGTACCTCATTAAAGGAATTGGTTCCACCCCCATTCTCTGCTCCTGAAGACAAGACACAGCACTGCCTGTTAGGTACAAACCCTCTTTGGGCATTGTTTAGGAACTGCTAACTGGGCCAAGTCAAAATGCTACCTGTTAAACAGTATGGAGAATCACCTGCCTGTGCTTGTGTCCTGTCCATTGGTCCAGTCTAGTCTGCTGGCAGAGCCATAGCCAGAACGTTGTTACATGTATGGCACAAGGCATATAGGAGTTATCCCTAAGCTCATTAGCCCCATGGAGAAACAAAGCACGTTAGTGGAGTTGGAACATTACTGTAGTACCATTACCATAGTAATGGAGTTATATTTCTTCTTGGGTTTGGATGAATTCCTTTAGATGCTAACCTGTTGAAATAATTGTAATGCCTCAGAGCGAGGGTCATCAAACTTATCTGACTTTAGCTGTCTAGAAGATAGGGGTCTAGTCTAAACTAATTGTCTTTACTTTGTCTCTCTGTTGATTCTTCCTTCCTAATTTAACCACCCCTTGTTACCCTAGAAAGCTTCTCTGGACGTCTGTGCCCATCCTTGGCCATTGCCTAGAAGCCCACTTTCAGCCAATTAAAAGTAGCTACAATGGGAAGAGACATGGGAATATAAACGGTTCTGAAAAGATGAGGGGGAGAGCGAAATCAATCTGGTAGCACAACTCCAAAAGCTAGGTTGTTAGGCTGGTTTTCAATAAAAGGCTTTAAGTGTTCAAATGTTTATTTCTAAAGATCTTAGGGTTAAGAATGCAGATCTGGCGTGATTAACTTAAACATTTAACAGAATGGTTTAGACATCTTGTTCTAGCAGTGTAACACGTAAAGCCAAATCAGATGCCCAGGGATCGAATACATAAAATGGGGGAAATTTACCTATCCAGTTGGGAATTACAACAGCTAGAAAAACTGTTGTTTACATTAGTTTTCCTCCTTTAGTTAGCTATCTGAATTGAAAAATAACACCTCCTCAAAAATGATATTCAAAGTGTATCTTATTCTATCAGCTTTTGTTTTCTTTCATCACAGGTTTATACCACCCACCCTTAAACTGTGAGACCTGGGTTCTAGGATCTCAGCTACACATACAAACCTAATACTCCTATATCCAAACAATGTGTTTACTCATTCTCCACCATTCACCTAAAAGCTGGGATGAGATTAGATTCCAGAAGGTTTAGAAGGACAGAAGTCTGAAGCAGACAGAGAAGCAGAGAATCAATAATGTGGGTCAATAGGGCCCAAACACAGAAAAGAGTTGTTGAGGAAAATGTGATTGCATGTTTTGCCAAAAAAAAAAAAAATTATATGCCTCTTAAGGAATCCAGCAAGGAGAGCCAAAACCGTTTAAACTGTGTGAACGGAGGAGTGTTTTCCATGTCTGTTCAGAAAGGAAAGGATCTTAGACATTTTATAGAAGCAGCAATAACAGCAGTAACAATACACAAAGAGAGATTCTTTCTTGGGTGCAAAGAAAGAGAGAAAGAGGGTCTAAACTGACCTGCACCGTTACAAAAGTTGTCAATGGGTTTTGTTAGTGGCCCTGGCAGGGAGTTAGAAGCTGACAGGGTTGTAGAAGAAGGGTGTGGAATTTGCTTTTATTTCCACTACACTTCAGGGGAGAAAGAACATGCAGAAACTCTTAAGGGAAACACGCAGGCAAGTTTGATGAAGGAAGAGGTGACAATGAAGATGTTGATATGAGAATGACTGATGCAAAAATAGTAAATTAAATTTTGTCTTGTTTTGATATCTTAAACAGATACTAGTCTCTGAAAAAATCCTGTGTCTGACAAAGGAAAAGGGTGGGGTTCTGTCTGAAAAACCAACAGTGAACAATCAAAATACCCTACAAAAGGAGACAATACTGAAAAGCAAAATGTGATCAGAAATGTAATGAAGCTTTAGGAAGACTGTGAGGAATGGGGAGAAAAGAGGGAGGTCAAGGCAGTCATACTTAATCTTTCTGAAAGAGTAGTTAAGATATTGCATGTAGAAGGTGCAGGGCTGCAAATAAGGAGTATTTTAAGAAGGTGTCAAAGGCTGTAATTAAGCTAAGGACAAAGGTAGGCATGCAACTTGTTTTCATTATATTCTGGTTACAGGGAGTGGCAAGGCAATTTAATAATTTTTATTACTATACCATCAACACAAATTTACTTTTTAAATTTAAGAAGTGGCTCCATTAAATTTATTCTGCTCTTTCCAGTGCTGAGAACATCATATTTACACAAACATATTCAGATGATTTAGCCAAATGTCATGCACATACGTTAATACTCCAGTCTTTTAAAAATTTGTATCATTGTGATGCTATAGTTTAAATGCCTACAGTTGATTGATCATTTATTACCTAACACAATGGAGTATAAAAGCTACCAGACTAGAATTTTTACTTCATTTACTTGACCTTACTTACTTTTTACTTCACCATGTTCAATTGGAAGTTACTGTAAAATGTGAAAACCAGAAGTGACTTGTGCCATTTGTACTGAAACAAGATTCCAAAAGACAGATGAGCTATGTTTTTTAAGAGGATGGAAAAGGCCTGCAGAATAATGTAAACATATTTTCATTTTGCAGATGACTGACATAAGCCAAAAAAAATTTGTTCCATAAGTTAAGGACTTCAGTCACTGGAGACAGATTCCAACCATCAGCCATCAAGATGTGACAGCTTTGCCCTGGATGTTCTTTATCCATCACCTGCCCAAAATGTTCAAAGTCAGGTATGAAAAGACCCAGTTCTGCAAGAGACTAAAGCAAAACAAAACAAACCCACCCTTCAATTCAAAAAAAAACACCCTGCTAATTTCAGACTGATGTTACACCTTAACAACTCCCACATACTTCTTGTCTTAGAGTTTCAACAGCTGGATGATCATCCCTCCAGGAATACTGCTTCCTATCACTCAGTTTTGTCAAAATGAAGTCTCCAAGGCTAATGCCTTTTTATCCTTTCTCCTTTTCTTACTGCAAGCGCCTGTGGTTAATGACTTTTTAACTCTTGACAAAGCTGATAAGTAAGTTACTTTTAAAGAACTGCAAATCTGCATGTAGCTATTTGGCAACAGTAAGTTGTGTTTATTTGTTAGAGAGCAAAATAATGGCCAATGAATTCCACTGCCACCGGCAGTGAAAACTTCTCTAATACGCCTCTATTTCTGCATTAGTTTAGGGTGAAACACGACCAAATCTCTTCCAGACAAAAGGCGCTTCTGTCAGTGGACTGTTTCACCGAGATAAGAATAAAGGAAAAATAAGTCTTTATGCTTTTAGCACAGATTGTTTACCTTGTGATAGATGTAGGCAAGTCTATCATTGGGGAAAGTTGCTTTTCAGTTGACATGATTGAAAAGGATATTAAATCTCTTTTTTTTTTCCTTTTTTAAGCAAAGTATGCCCAGAATTAACTCTTTCTGTTAAATCCTGGTTTAATGCATTGGTCTGCCTTTTTCCATTGTTTTTTTTCATTTAAAAAAAAAAAAAAAAAAAACCAAAAACAAAAACATGCAAACATTTCTGTAACCCTGAAATGCAGCGTCTTTGCTACCAGCTCAGTATCAGATTTTAGCAATTACACAGTCGTTTCTCTTCACTGACAGTTAAAGTCACAGGGCATAGCTGCCATTTACTTTATTGAGACCAGGATTTGAACTACTTTGTCTGAACTGATCCAGCCTGGAGAGACTTCTGTGTTGTCTCTGTTATTCACCTTTTGCAACCAAAGTAATACCACACTTCCATCCAAACGAGGCCAGCACTCCCCAAGAAAGCCTCTGTTATTCCTAAGCCCAAGCAGTATGTTCAGTGCCATTTCTGTAGAAAATAAGGATAATCCATGCTTGAAAGGTCATGAAGCTCTTAGACTTCCAAATTCAGAAATTGAAGACTTAAAGTTTAATACTAAATCCTGCAAACATACTTAAAGTTTTACATACATGAGTTGTGTTGGCTTCAGTGGTATTACTGTTCTTAAATTAAGCATATGAATATGGCTTTGTACAATCAGGGTTTAAAGAGATGAAGTGGAGTTGAAAAATATTGGAAGCATAAAGGAAGCATAGGTTCTGAGTAAAATGTGTAAGTACATAGGTGTCCATTCAGATATTTTACTGAGTGAATATGCACAAGTCTGTGAGTGCTGAATGAAATACGTTGCTACATTATCCAGCTCCAATGACCAGCCTGCCACTTGTAACTGCTAGAAAGAGCAGTTTCAGTAAAAATCCATCTCACCTTCTGTATATCTTGATCAATAATGCTCACAAGGTGTGGATGCTTCAGAGAATGTAGCTTTCAATCTCTACAAAGTCTCTCTTGAGTTTTCTTATGGATGTAAAACTGAGCATATGGCACATTCCCAAAATCTAGGCTAATCCCATTTTTAACTCCAAATCTTTGCTCGAATACAGTACTGAAATTCACCTGATAAACTCTAGGAGAATTCAAAGATAACAGGTTAACATATTTTTCTAGCCCTTTGCAAAGTTTTACTATTGTTGCTGATGTTTCCTCTAAAACATCAGCCTGACATACACAATAGTCATGGAAGCATTTGAGTCAAGCAATAATAGTTTCTTGAAGTTGTAAGGAAAAAACAATCTAGTGTGTCAAAAATTATAGCAGATAATCATGATTATAGGCCATACTACCTCCATCATATATAAATATATTTCTCTTTGGTTTCACAGAAGAAATAAGTATCAGACTAAAACACCTTTCAGGAAATCCCAGTCTTTTATAGGACATTTGACAAAGCTTGGATCAATGGAGCTAGGAGTCCATCCGGTGATTTACAACTGCAGCTATAACACAGATAAACAGAAGAAAGAAGAATGTTTACATCAAAACCTTTATTATCAGACTAATAGCAAGACTGGCAGTTTTAGTAATACAAAGATTTTTCTCTCTGACTGTAGGCAAAGTCACTATGACAATTTGGAGAGCACATTGCAAAGTCAACAAGCAAAGTCAATTCAGCTTTCTACTCTCAAGTTTTTTTCTGAAGTACATATTCAATAAAGCAAAACTTCCACTGACTCTTCAGATAGTTTTGCTTGACAAAGACCCTAAAAGTTCTACTATGTTAATTACTTGGACCCTAAATTATCGTACCACTAAGCACTAGCCTGAGCTACTATATGACTCGACCAGTTTTGTGGTTCTCTGACACTGCTATTTAAGACTGATTCATTTTCATGTGGCTTTGATATTGTGTCATACGTAACATAATTTAGTGCACTGCAGTTCATTTAAAATGTGTTTACCACCATTCAAAATAAAAGAGGGACAGTTCGTCAAAGAGGTTTCTTATATGTCTGTGGACTGAAGCACAGTAAATCAATGATACACTTCTTCCTAGCCAGCATGCAGTTATGAAAGGCAGGTTGTGCTTGACTAACCTGATCTCCTTCTGTGACAAGGTGACCTGCTTAGTGCATGTGGGAAAGGCTGTGGTTGTTGCCTACCTAGACTTTAGTAAAGCCTTTGACACTGTGTCCCACAGCATTTTCCTGGAGAAACTGGCTGCCCATGGCTTGAACAGGTGTACTCCTCACTGGGTAAAAAGTTGGCTGTATGGCCGAGCCCAAAGAGTGGTGGTGAATGGAGTTAAACCCAGTTGGTGGCCAGTCACAAGTGGTGTTCCTCAGGGATCAGTACTGGGGCCAGTTCTGTTTAATGTCTATGTCAATGATCTGGATGAGGGGATTGAGTGCACCCTCAGTAAGTTTGCAGATGACACCAAGTTGGGGGGTAATGTTGATCTGCTGGAGGGTAGGAAGGGTCTATAGACAAATCTGGACAGGCTGGACTGATGGGCTGAGGCCAATTGTATGAGGTTCCACAAGGACAAGTGCCGAGTCCTGCACCTGGGTCACAACAACCCCACACAACACCACAGGCTTGGGGCAGAGTGGGTGGGAAGCTGCCTGGCGGAAAAGGTCCTGGGTGTGATTGTAGAGGAATTATAGAGGACTGTATGAAAAGTTATTTGTAAAAAGGTTGTGATGATTGTTAAAAACATAAGGTATGAAATGTTAAGAAGAAAAAGAAAAGAAAAAAGGAAAAAAAAAGGGGGGGGGATTATAGAGGAATGAAGATGGGTTAATTAACATAGGAAATCTTAAGAAGAAAAAAGAAAAAAAGGGAGAAATTGTAGAGGAATGAAGCTGGGTTAATTAACATTGATAAAATACAGCTGTGAGCTGGCTTCAGGGGAGGTGGGTTGGCTGATGTGGATAAGGTGCAGCTGTGGCTGGTTCCTGTAAGTAGTTAAATAGCTCTAAGGGGTATGGAAGAGGAGCAGCCAATGAAGAGAGACTGGGAAGAAGCAGAGGGAGGAGAGAGGGTACTCTGGATGTAGGAGAGACAAGGAGAAGGATGCAGTAGAGGCAAGCAGAGGGACTGGCCTGAAGAGTATGAAGAAATAGCAGGATGGTAGAATCTGACTAATGGTAAAAAGCCTTGTTGCAGCCTTCTAATTTGTTTGTGCTGCAACAGGTGATGGTCAACAGCAGGATGAATATGAGCCAGCAGTGTGCCCAGGTGGCCAAGAAGGCAAACAGTATCCTGGCTTGTATCCAAAACAGTGTGGCCAGCAGCATCAGGGCAGTGATTGTCCCCCCGGACGCGGCACTGGTGAGGCTGCATCTCAAATACTGTGTTCAGTTTTGGGCCCCTCACTGCAAGACAGACACTGAGGTGCTGGAGCGTGTCCAGAGAAGGGTAATGGAGCTGGTGAAGGGTCTGGCGCACAAGTCTGGTGAGGAGTGGCTGAGGGAGCTGGGGCTGTTTAGCCTGGAAAGGAGGAGGCTCAGGGGAGACCTTATTAATTTTGACAACTACCTGAAAGGAGATTGCAGTGAGGTGGGTGTCAGTCTCTTCTCCTGAGTAACAACTGATAGGATGAGAGGAAACAGCCTCATGTTGTACCAGGGGAGTTTTAGACTGAATATTAGGAAAAATGTCTTCACCCAAAGGGTGATGAAGCATTGGAACAGGCTGCCCAGGGAAGTGGTTGAGTCACCAGCCCTGGAGGTATTTAAAAGGTGTGTAGATGTGGCATTTAGGGACATTGTTTAGCTGGTAGTGTTAGGTTAATAGTTGAGCTTGATGATTTTAAAGGTCTTTTCCAGCCTAAAAGATTCTTTGATTATGATTCTTCTTGATTTTTTTGCTACTTAAAGATGTAGCTGATATGCATAGCTCAGTCTGGTATACTACACAGTACCTCAGACACCAAACTTCATACACAAAACAAGGAATTGCTACTTCAGTGTGAGGATGCTTGCCTCTAACAGGTTAAGGTCCAGGTCTGGCAAGAAGTTTAATTATTGTACACCATTATATGTCCAGGAATTACACATGTGAGATTTCAGAAACAGATCTTGTCATCTGCTATCTTGATATATAAAAATTAAGCATCTAGACAAAACCTCTGATATTCAAATGAAAGACAGTCTTTTCTGCAAGATAATTCGATTTATTAGGATTCCGAGAGTCGAAGTGTAAGGTAACACCTATGATAACCTATATGTCTTGAAGCTGGACATACAAGTCTGATCAATAGACTCAATAGTTTTCCTAATAGTTAATAGAGAGAAATAAATATCCCTGGAGGGCAACTAATTTGGCCCTAAAATAAGTGTGTAAGATGAATCAGATGTGTCAACATCTAAAAATGCTTATTTCTATTTGTTGGCTAAGAAGGGAGCTTAAAGGCCCTACTAGAACTTTAATGTATAATTGTTAGAAGCCTGAAGTTGTTTGAGATTCATCTAAAACAGATTGTCTGAGTTATCCTTAGAGGTATTTTTTTCCATTGGCTCTACACAGACAAGTTCAGACAATTAGCTTTACACAGATACTTAATTTTTGGGTGACCAAATTTAGATGTACTGAATCACGTTCAAAATGAAGCTCAGCTTTTAAATGCATGGATGATATTTACTACATGTAGGAAAAGAAAGGAGAGAAAGGAGTAAATTAAACGTGTTCCATAATGTTCCATGCTGTCCAATCAGAATTCATGTAATGATTTTTTTCTGTAATAAAAATATAGATCCCCAAATCCTAATAATGCAATCAATGTATATTTTTTGCTTGAAGTGGGAAGTTTTCCCAGCCCTGTATCCCACACAAGACATTGTTAAAAAATGATTTTGCATTTAAAAATAAAAAAAATACATCCATTGTCTCAGGGTTTACATGCCTATGACACCGTTAATAGTGGGTGCTTGGCACCAAGACAAAGGGGATCAGCATTACTTATGTCTGACAGGAACTGTGTAACATGTATTAAGTTCAGCACCTCAGCAGAAGAAGTATGAACATTATTTTTTTTTCATTAAAAAGGAATTAAATATTCATTCTTGAATTATAGCTTGTCATGATGCATCTAATGTATCTTAACTTCTGCTCAGTGAGCATCTTGAAAAGATTTCTAACAGCTTTGAATTAGGTCAGTAGAGCCTCCATTTTGAAATGACATCCTGGTGCTGTGCCTGCCATCTTCCCAGCTTCCACCAGGGTTTCAAGACAGGGATACTGGCTTTCTTTTTCTCTTTTCTTCTTTCCTGCTTTCTTTCCTTCTTTTCTTCCTTTTGGACTTTGGAGGAGGGGAATCTGCCACAATAAGCTAGAAAAATCCATTCTGTCAAATTGCATGCCCTGCTGCTTCATCACCATTATTATACTGAGGTTTTACATTAAAGTACCCTGGATTTTAAATTGAAAGTCAAATATAATTTGCCACTAGAAGCATGAAGTGAGTGACTAGAAAAGCTGATGCTAGGCGCAGCATGACAAATTGGTATCTATCTAATAATGAGCCTTACAAGGTCATGGATCACTACGAACCTCTCAGTTTTATGTAAGTAGAACTGGACTACATTGTGTCAGTTGTTGTTTCAGGGGAAAGGGCAATATATTTTAGATTGGCCCATACATTTTCAGAGCTAAAGCTAGACAGGTACAATAAGTCGCTTTTTGATAGAAAAAAGGGAAAGCGACAGAGAAACAGAAGGGGAGAAATTTTGTAGTTCCACACACCCACTTTCAGGATAAATTGTGGTCAAACAGTATGTAGGTTTAAGCTCTAAAGAAGAAAAAACCCACAGATTTATAAATTATTTTAATAAAATCTTTAAGCAAGTGATAATTTAATGGGATTTTTAGGGTAAATCATTAAATTGATTTTGTGTCTGCAGCTGTATCAACAAAAAGAAGAGAGGAACAGCCGTGTTCCTACACTAGAAGTAATGTTATTAATAGAAGACCATTACAACATTTGAAACATTCAAATCACTTCTGAGCAAGTATTAATCAATAGGGTCCTGGTGGAATTGATAGAACTATGACCATTTATACCATGATGTAGATGGTCTGATAACATCATCCCTTAATGACATATTCGCAGAATTTGTGCAGCTGGCAAATGTTGTCATTTGAGACTTACACTCAGCTGAGATCATTTACTAGGAGTTGCTCTTCTGGGACACAAAGACCTTTATCAGTTTGTCTTATGACATTATTTTTATGTGCCTTTATGAGACACTGTGTAGGATTCATGTACCATAACTGGCATCTAAAATGTAGTTCACCGTTCTAAGCTCCTTTGCATCACTGTAGTATAATAGAGGGATATCACTTTTTGGAGAAGCTGAACTCTAGACAGAGATTATTTTATTGCAAAATAGGCCTCTGGGACAGATTGGATTGCTAGAAGCTAGAAGGGCTTCTGGCAATAAGGGGAGACTAGAGTGGAAGTTTGGGCTTCACCACCTATCCTTCAGATGTCTGAAGCTGGGTGAGAGTTCCCAGAATATCTGCCTCTCTTCTCATCTGTCTTACCTAACAGGAAAACTGAAAAATAGTGAGAACAGGAAACTCATTGTAGAAAGAAATATGTAGCTGTGAAGGGCAATGGCTGGAAGGTGTGTCGTGGGGGCAGAAATGCGACACTGGGGAGAGCTACATTTCAGGAAACTGCAGATGACGGTAGCTGGAGGGTTCCATTGAGTGACTGCTGTTCTGACCCAAAGTGGAGGATGAAATTCAACAGAACTAACCCAAACTGCTCACATGCCTTTTCTGGTCAGATCAGTGGCCATACTACTTTTTTACAGAAGAATTTCAATGTACTGGGAGATTAGTTGTGATTTGCTCTTCCTCTGTTGTCTTAGAAATAGGATAGTAGTAGTATTGGCAAAGTAACAGACAGTGAAGATGTCTCCCTGTAAAGGCACGGTCTATTGAAAATCAAAATGCAGAAATTGTGATCATGTTAACAGTTCTAGCTATGGAGTTTAGCTTTATAAAGTATCTTGTTTAATTTGTTTCCATGTTGGAGGTCTCTTGTTTAATCTCTGCTATGTCAGGTAAAAGGGATGCAACTGCAGCAGCAGTGGCCATGAAAAACCTGCAGCATATGCAATGGTTCCGATTTTATTTCCTGTGCAGTGAACCTTTCTAAATGCTAGGAGTCTGTTAGCTGGAAATGGCTGATGGTTTTCTGTAATGCACAAAAGGGACAGGTTGTGCTTTGCTTCTTGATTCTTTTAATTTTATGGTTTTCTTCAATTCACAATAAAAAACACAGTGTGATACATAACACATGGGAGAAATAACCCAACCTTTGGTATAATGGTTTAACCTAAAGTTCACTGAATAAATAGAAAAGATGGTTGCTTATTAGTGTTGAAACATATTCCTGACCTAGTACTGGGCCCCAAGAATAACATGCTGCTCAATGAGTTTTCTTTTCAGGGGGCAAGTAGTAAAATCAGAGTCAGTATGTAGAAGAACTGTCCCTTACAGGCACAGTATGGCCCCAGAGGGTAAGAGAATCATGAGGAACAAGCAGCATGATTTATGAGAATAAATCTTATCAGACAAATTTGATTGCTTCTTCTGATAGAATTACCAAATAAGCAAATGAAAGGAAAATGGCAGACCTAATATGGTTTGATTTCAGTGGAGCATTTGATATAGCAGCCATGAAATCTCATACAATTAATTCAAATTGACAAATATGTGGACTGTTGCATGGGTTGAAGATTAGCTCACAGGCCATAAAAAAAGAATATTGATGGATCAAGTTGAAGGGAGATGCATAGTCATTTGCTGCAATGCTGGTACTAAATCAAGACTTGTTTAACATCTTCAGTCCTGATTTGGAAAGGAGAATGAGGCAGCTCATTAACAAAATTTATCCATGACATAATTTGGGAGGAGCTTTGAATGTCCTTATGGGTAAAGAATAATATGATGTGTCAAAGATTGATATGATAAAGTAATAAATAAATTATAAAAGTACAAGGCAGCAGTGCTGGTATAATTTGAAGCAAATATTGAACTAATATTTAACAAGCTGGAAAGCATGAGAGAATAAAATATAATTGTGTCAGATAATGGGCACAACTTGAAAGGGCAAGAAAAAGGGCAAGTGAAGTTATAGGTGCATATGTATTATTGCTTCATGGAATAAGGTGATACAGTAGTATCTCAGAAGAGCAGTTTAATCTTGAGCACAGAAACAGACCTAGTCTATACAGCCCTGGCACTCAAAGCATAAAATTGGTTTCTTGGAATGATTAATGAAAGGAACTATAAGAAACTGAAGCGATAGCCAATTGGTCAGATACAGTGAAGAAAGACTAAAATGGATAAACTATAATAGGCTAGATTAAAACCACTGACTTTGTACATGTATTAAAATACCTTTCTGCCAATTTAGTAATCAATATGAGGCAGCTTAGACTACTTGTTAATATAGCTCTCCATGTATGCTTAACAAATAGAAGAGTATCTGGTAGTCTCCAAGTACCAAAGGAGTCTGTATCTCAGGGATGGAGAGGAGGTTTGTGTAATGCAGAAAATGAACGACAGAGGTTGAGAAAATACTGTTAAGGTGAATACAAGCAGCTTTTACTTGCCATATTAGAAGTATATTTTGTGGGAGCAATACTACATGAGCAGATATACGCTATGTATATTTCTTTGCCCTTCACCTTTGTGTCAGCATACTGCACTTGTAATAAAATTTGCTTCTTTAAGTGAAAGTTTCCTTTAGTGGGAAGGATAGTAGAAAGATAAAATATTTGGGGCCATACCATCTCCCATATGCAGCCTTTACCACCCCAGATGGCACACCAACTGCCAAGTCCTAGAAATACTACAGAATTATTACCTTCCAAACATGAAGCAGACTAAACCAGCACAGCATATAATAGATCTCCCACAAACACTTCCAAAATTAGGACTAGGTGCCTCTTTTTATATACAAAGCCCAGATGGTACAGACAAACCAACTGTGAATTACATTGTTGATGTGATGTTTAAACCTTACAAAAATGTATGCTGGTATAACTAATGGCCTCTATTTAAGAATGGAAGGCTGAATAAATGAAAGAGATGCAAAGTATTGCAGCTTGCATTGAAATTGGCTAGTTAGACTTTGACTATCACTCTGTAGGGCCATTCTTGTATTAAACTTAAGTACGTAACAAGTTTTGCCCAAGCAGAAATGTTTAACATGAAAATATAGAATCTAATGTCTAAGCTTTGGAAACCTAGTTTGAATACTTTCAGCAAAAACCCAACAGTGGAGTAACAATCCAATAGAGTTGAGATTAATATTTCTGTTGACTAAGTAGAGGAGAAAAGAATAGAAGCAAGGAAATAATATTCACTCCAACATTTGAAGAAAGTGAGAACTTTGTGTTTGCACTAGTTAGACTAGTCTTGACTAGAGTCAGACTCTCTTTTCTTCAGTATTTGTTAAATCCATTTGCTAGTTTCATGCTAGAGGTGAGGACATCTAGAGACTAATGCTATATAAAAGAGGAACAGATAGATCCACGGTTTCATGGTAGGTAACAGGGGACTCGGCAGAGGAGGAAACTCCTAACACTACTTTTGCAGAAGGAAAGGCTGCATCATGGGGAGGTCCTTCTAGCTTTTCCCCACTGAGAATATAGGAAAGCAATACTAATGGAATCAAAAGTTTTGTGAATTAACAGGGAGTTTAGCTGGATACCAGTGTACCTTAGCAGAGGTGTTTTTCTTGTGCACATGCTGTCAATGTATAAACTAAAAGTGAAGCTTCTCCTATGGCATTCATAAGTTGTTTCTCACCCTCTTTTTTTCTCTTTCTCTCTCTCTCTTTTTCATTTTCTTTCATTTCACTTCTCCCAGCTGTTCTTGTGGATATTCTTATGCCTGTTAGTGGGTAAAGTCAGGCTGTGTCCATAAAGCAATTAATTTAAGAAGTCAGTTAGGGATAAAGCAGCAATTCAAAGACAGCACAAGGCTGGATTAGGTAGTTGTTTTCTGGCCTTAGGAGAAAGCCTTGAAAACAAAAAGATGTTATCCGAGCTATGGTAGAATTCAGTGAAAAGTCAGCATTCACCACCACATCACTGCTATACCTCTGATACTAGATATGGGAATATATCAAAATTAGGAAAGCCTCTAGGAGAGTGAGTGGTGAAATAGTAGTAGCATTTGCTGTTTGGTAGCAACCTGATAAAAGCAATGACATACATATCGTTGATACTTGATCAATAAAACATGACAAATTCTAATGATCACATTAGTATTTTTTGACTCATTTAGATATATTTTCAAAAGAAGAAAGGTGTAACAACATGCTACGGTCATCAGACTGTCACTATATGGAAGGCTGCTAAGGGTGGCTGTAGAAAAGAAGACTAGATTTGTCCTCTGAGTCAACACTTTTTGCATTACATATGTTCAGACATGTGACAGCATATTGTTGACTTGTACTTTTGCAGCAGGTCTAAGTAAGTAGGAAAGATACCCCATACACAATATACATTTAATTCACACTTTTCTGTACCTTTAAGTATACCAGCTTAAAGAACTTCAGCTTCTCTGAACGAATTTGAGCCATGTGTCATAACATCTGATGTTACTGGAGCAGTCTGCTTACCTAATTGCTGAACACTTTGGGTCCTTTGAGCATAAAGGTCATATCTTCATGCAGTGACTTCAGTGGAGGTACACCAATTTGCACCAACTGAAAAAATGGTCTTAAAGATTTTTGTGGCCAGAATTTCTCATAATAAAAGACTTGGCAAATCTGAAAGTCATTATTTTAATGGCACTGCAGACAGCTATTGTTAAACATGAGGCACAGTTCTAGGGTAACTATGGCATTATAATATTACTTTATAATTTAACTTTTCTTAGCTTTAATTACCATCATTGAAATGTGTGTGTTTGTCTTCTCCCATCTAGTCAAGTACCCTGCACAGATAGTACAGAACAGGAAGAGAAGCTCTGCTAGTCCAGACACCCAGAGTTACTGCTTTAAAAAAGTCTCACCTAGGAATAAAGCAGTGGAAAATTCTGTACTGTGGAGTATTCATGGTGGTAGGATCTTGCAGCATTCTGCAGCCTGTTGCCACGGGCAGCAGCTGGCTTAGCATATGTGTAAAAGTGCCCACTGGCTGTACCTAAGGTTGAAATGGATGGATAGAGTGAGGGAAAACTTGGAAAATGGGGATCCCTAAACTAAATTCTGGAACCTTTTCCAATAGGAGTTTAAAATGGAGGCTGCACGGAGTGGCGTAGCATGTATGTTGAACTCTTAAGACTCATGTTTTGAACATGACTAGTGTCAGCTGGCTCGGTGCCTTTTTGGCTTGCAGACTACATTTTATGAGACATGACTACCCAGCTCACATAAGGGTCATGCCTATGACTGGGGTCCAGACATGTGTCTCCCCGGCTACAGGCTCAGGCTATATCTCTCCTGACAGGTGGCTTAATCAGGGGAGAAGACATTTCAGGACAGGGTCCACTGACGGAAGTTTGGGGTACTGAACACTGAAAAACTTTTAAGGAGTGGTGACTTTCAGAGGTATATAGGAGAGCAGATCTCCTCTCTGGGCTCTGTAATACTTGTGCATGGAGTGGAAGTGTAAAATCATGGCTGGTCATGTAATCCCTTGTGATGGGACTGGCTAGAATTGTGTCTGTCTTTTTGTCACTGGTTTAGGTGTGATGTTTAAGGATTATCTGAAACAACAACTAAAGTCATAACCACCACAATGAAAAAAAGGCTCAGAAGGGGCAATGTATTACTTGGAAAATGAGAGGATGTGAGATTTTGAGTTTTACAGGAAAGCTTTCAGGTTTGGTTTATCTGAACGTATGGGCTCAAAATAGGTCAGCTTTTTTGTTTTGGTTTGTTTTTTTTTTGTTTGTTTGTTTTTTGTTTTTTGTTTTTAGCTCAGCTTTTGTAGCTTTATGGAAAGATTTATTTGTCTCAGCACAGCTCTACAAGAGTAAACTGAATTGTTGCTTGTTCATGCATCCTGATTAAGGGTCTTACCATCAGTTCTGTTTCTCTCTGCTGAGACTTGAAGTGTTAGTATTGAGTACTTGCTATATCATCATGGTACTGTTTGTCTGAAATCGAGCTTGGAAAATGTGGAAGAAACTGACAGGCATTCTGGCAAGTCCTGAATTGCTTTTCAATTCAGCTGTGTTCACCACCAAAGAGAGTAGTTCTTGCGGGGGAGATATGATTAACAGCAAAATATCCTGGCTTGTCTTAAACATAGGAAGAAGGGCTGTAGGTCCACTACAAAAATGTGGGATTCAGGTGCCTCACTGGGCTAAAGGGACACATGTTAAACCTGCTAAAAGCATATGTTAAACCCAGACTGAACATTTGGCCACTGTACCTGTTTGCAGGATAATTTGAGAATGGCTCTTCCCCATTCATTTACCAATAAATTTACAAATCCAAACCCACTTGCTTATGAATGCAGATATCTGCTATTTGCCCAGCTATTCTCCCAATCCATTTACGGTTATTTAGAGCTTTAGGCAAATATTGAGGGAAACTGCCATGAAACTGAGATGGCCAATTACACCCTTTAAATAAGAAACAATGCATGCTGAATGGGTCAAGGACCTAATTAAATGAAAAACTTGCAAGAGGCAAGCTGATTGAAAAATATTTGTACAAGGTACTCCAATGATTTAAAGAAAATGAATGCATGTATGGTGTTCATAATATTTTCATTAATAATCTATCAACAAAAAAAAGGGTCTAATTTATTAGCTAAAACGTCTCCCAAGAACAGTTTGCCCAGGTCTAGTGTGAAATGACATATTGAATTCAATTCTGTGCTGAATCATTCCTTTGAAAGAAAATGGTTTGCAGCTAGTAAAATATCCCTGGATAATCACAGAGGTCAGAAGCCATGACCTTGTTGTGTTGCATGCCTATTTACAGTATGCTCCCACTGCAGGTTGTCAGGGCTTCAAGTACCTGCTCTACTTGAAGTACAAAAAAAGAAACCTCCATATTTGACACTGTGAAAAACCCAGCCATCTTTTCCTCCTCATTTAGTCAAATTGTCTTCTTAACATATGAAAATATCCTAGCCCGTTCAATGATTCATGCACCTCCTACGGTGCTGAACTCTTAGTGATACCTAACTGTATCACTTGCCACATTGTTTCACCAAACTTTTCTCATTTTCTGTATATTTGTTCCTATTTACAGAATCTGTCAAACTTCCAATATAGAAGTAATGAATCTAAGCATATAAAAATGCTTAAGTTACTTTGGGAGAATGCATTCTGGTCATTTCTCTCTTCTAGTCCTCCTAGATCTCCTCAGGGTTCGTAACTCTTTTCTTTTTTTATTGAATGTGCTTTTCTTTCCTGCCTCTCCATTTAATTTGAGCAAATTTGATAGCCATGGGCATTTTATTTTATTTTTACCATCTGTTTTCCATTTTTATTAAATAGTTATAGTTTATTGTTAATTGAAATTGCAAATTGGCCATATTATGTTTATACTATAATAATAGCATCTGGATTTAAAACTGTAGGAAAGATTGCTTCCCAACTGTTCTCACTATGCATGGGCCTAGAGCCTTAAAATTACATCTGTCCTATGGGGGATTTCCTGCCCTTCAGGTTGATCTCTTAAATAGCTGAGCTTTTGCTTGAAAAATAAAAGCTTCCCCTTTCTGTTAGAGAAGAGAAAGGTAAAGGTTCCAGGACAATAGCCTCAAAAATTTTGAAATAATAAAAGTCTCATGCAGTAAGATAGGATCTTTCAGGGCCTGGTCCAAAATCTCCTCCTTATTTCTGGAAAAAGCCAGCTATACAAGAAACATATGCTGAATTGCAAATATCATCAACCAGGCTTGAGAGACATTTTATGCTGTACTCTACTCTGACAGTCCAGCATACTATTTCTAGAGACATTAGAGAGGTATTAGTATGTCTTGTGGGGCTATTGAACACTGTAAACTTCTCCAATGTATCACAATTACAGGAACACCTGTTCTAAGTAACATTTTGCTGAGCTACTACGAGAATTCAGTGCTCAACAGCCCTCAAAATTTCTCATTTCTTTCCCGTGGTGAGGTGCTTTAGTGACTTCTCTGTGGACCATAATAGAAAACACTTTAAGGTCAATGGTTCAATACCTCTTAAAGGACACCCCCGCCTCCCTCCCCACCATTTTGGACTAATAGTGCTTTCTCAACACTTGAGATTTTTTGCTTACCAGTGTCTATTTCTTCATCTGTTTATTTTTGTTCTACAGAGCTGAGGAAGAAAGGAAATAAGTAGCAAATTAGTTACTGGTATAGTCTACATTACAGTACACAGGTGCTGTAAAGAAGGAAGGAGAATTTACAGGACAGAACAAATGTATGAAGTTAATTGTGAAAAAAAACAAACTATGAAATAGGAGCTCAGTCCTGACAAACTTGGAGAAGTCCCATGATGTGGGTGAGAGCCCTGATTCTGTATGGAGTTGGTGGGAGACACCGATTCCCTGCACATTAATGGCCAAGATTAAACCCTAGATTCTAGATATATTCTGTGGTGCTCCATGTCTCATTCGGGTCTCAAAACAAAGGGCCAAGCTTTTGGAGAGCAGGATGCTAATGGCTGAGTAATATTGAAAATTTCACTCTCTCATTCATATGTTGCAGATTCAGCTCCAGCACTCAAGTACTCTGGCTCATATCTGGAGCATTAAATACGAGGGTTGACCTTGTCCTGTTTTTTTGCTATGGGGTAAAAAGAGAAAACCAGTAACAAATACATTAATCAAAGGCACTAGGAAAAAAGTCACCATAAAACTGTCTGTAAAGGGTATATGAGATGAAGGAGACAGCTCTCTGTTCTCATGTTATCTTGGACAAGACACTGGGTTTTTTGATTCCCATCCTTTGTCTTGAGCTTGTCTATTTGTGCTAAAAGATTTGGGGATAAAGACTGACTTTTCCTGTGTATTTGTACACTATCACACATAAATCTTACTTAGTCTCATGATACACTTTTGCAGTTAGTATCTTATATTACTAGATGAAAGGCATAAGAATGGGTAATGGGAGAAAAATGAACGAAACATTGAAAGATGTATTAAAAGCAATAAACAGGCACCCTTGGTGGGCACAAGCACCTGCTTCTTCTCCAGCACATGACAAAAATCACTTATTCTGCCAGCTGTAACTATAAACATAAAGTAAATGGGCCCCAAACTGGAATTGGATGAGCTAAAAATAGCAGTTTATCCAACAGATGTCACCCTTTTCTCTCTTCCCAGATGATCTGTGGACAGGTCTGGATTTGAGTTAAAAAATGCAGCATTTCTAATTGTGTAAGGAAATTTTTTTTGTGTGAGACCCTTTGAACCTACTAGGGTGTGAAGGGCTGGGGAAATCACCTTGCTGTGTTCTTTTAAGGAGGAAGGAGCATATCAGGTGAGAATACTGATGTGCGAACATCTACTAGGTTCGTGTTCAAAAGGAAAATAGGTATTTTCTTGCACATTCCTGTCCATAGAAACTCAAGGTTGAAGATTATGAAGAGATGTCCCTCCCAGATTGGAGCAGTGATAAAGCCAAGGAGTGTGAAGCCTTAATTCGCTGTCTTGATAACAATGGTCCCCAAAACATAAGCAATAAAGAACATGATGTGAAAAAAGGATGTTTTCTCTAAGTTTCTGTTAAAAGCTACCAGGCAGATTTACTTTGATTTTATAACATCATTTGTCATTTGTAATGTTAATGTGAAGATTTCCCTTCGTGACTATGAGGGAAACAATAGGTGTTACTAAGTTACTGTGCTTTTTTCAGTGCTTCAGTTATGCAGTGTGTCACTTGAGTCATCTTCAGTTATGAAACTGTAGTCATTAAAGTGCAGCATGTTTAAAGCTACTACCTCCTGGAAGCCACTGATCCATGCAATTGCTGTCACACTGGAGAAGGCAATCTTTGACTTGACATTAGTTTCTTGTCCTTCCATATTGTATATGACATACTCTCTTTCCTTTTGCATTTTACTTGCAGGATCATGGCATTTTAAAGAAACAGAAAAAAGCTTCTTGGGCTGTCAGTCATTGACCAGTCTTGGAAGACTTCTCTTCTGTTCAGAGTATCATAACAGTGACCATTTCAGGCATGTTGACTTTTCAGGCACTTTGACGTAAGCATTATAAGAAGTTTTGCTTGACTTGTCAACATGGAACAATACGGGAGTGCAATGGAAGTCCTGCGTGTGCAATGCCTCACAGGGAGCAGTTGAGCTAGTAGTTAAGATATCAGTTAGGCTTTTTCATTTCTGGGTTCTATTTCTACCTCGTATACACATTCTCTGTGATACTCTCATCTCCTCTTTTTCAATATTTCTGGGAGAGATTAAAAATCCTATAATTCACACTGGAAAAAATTACTCTCACAACTCATTTCTCTAACGATTAAAGCAGTTATCTGATGAGTATTAGTCTTTATGGGGATGAATAAGGAATCCATGACGAAGCAGCTTTTCTTTCCTAGCTTCTGTAACGTGGGAACAATAGTTTCCTATGTTAGAAAACACTGTGATGATAAAAGGTGGGGTCTTTATAAAGCCTATGTTACCTTCCTTGTTAGTTTCCAAACTCTGTTATGGTTCTGTAAAAATCTCAGCAAAATTCATTAGCAGTCACGTCTGCTCAGAAACAATAGTGATAGGAAGTAATATGGTTATAATTCAACATGTCTGGGGTGGGGTAGGGAACATGTTCAATTTCCCTTTACTGCTGGTGATGGATTTTTGCAGCTTCACCTTCCTGTGCTACTGATCCTAGCAGTCCCAGGCTCTAAACAGCAAACAGCTTGACTTGCAGAAACTTTCTACTCCCTCTGGGAGGACCACAAACTTACAGCATATTTTAAGCTGTTTGATTTTCTGAGGGGAGAGAATTGTCTCCAGGCACAAATTAGTGCTACCAGTGGAAGATGGAGTTCAGCTGTTTATATACTAATATGCAGCAATTATGATAAAACAAAACTAATTCTGAAATTCTGCTGTAACTATGGTAACCTACATTCAATGTATTCCATTAAAAATATAAAAAAGGCTCCCCAGCAGGAGAGAGTAAATATTATCTATTATTGATTGATGAAGGTTCCAGACTGTGAAAAGTGGTTAATATATTTTTTGCAATGAAACACATTTGTTAAACCTTCCTTTTATTGATGGTTATTGTCTGTTTAAATAGCATCAGTTCATTATTAATTTTTACATCTATTTTGAATCATTTGCTTCCTTCATTAGAAGGTCTCCATTTTACAGAAGATGTCTGAGCAATTCCTTTATTAACTTTCTTTTATCTAGTCTGGGACATTTCCATTAGTATTTGACCGAAACTTGACAAAGAGTTTACAACCCCAAATGCAGTTGGTATACTTGGATCATTTTAGCTTTAATAATAAATCCTCAAGGATTTGGCTGTTTAATGAGGAGCAAACAGGTTATGCAGATATTAATTTAGTCGCTAATTGTTACGGCTTCCGAGTTACTTAGGTTAAATGTTGCAAATTACCCATGAAATAAAAACTTTTGAAATTCAGACAGCAACAATAATGTCAAAGCATTATGAGATGTCTGTGGCTAAGAATGAGAGAGAAAAAATTGGTAGCACTGCATAGGTACATTAGCAAAATGCTTCCTATGGCTGGAGAGGCTGCCCTGCTCCTGGCAGTTCTCTGCAGAGATCCATGGACCAAGCTGCTGGAGGGGGAACCAGCACAGCCGTATTGCAGGGCAGTCCCCCAGGCTGACTAGACCCAGGACTGGAGATTGATCTTTTCCTATCAAAACTGTTTCCTATACAGAGTTAGTTCAGCTGCCTCCACAGGACTCTTCTTCACTAGTTTAGAGAAACTGAGAAGGATTTGCTTGGAGATTTGAACCACTAAATGTGAGCTTTGTGTCTTAGCTCGCATTGCAGTCAATAGAAATGTAATCCATAAAGTCAGTGAAGCCTAGAAAATGGTTCAGCTGACTGTCAACCTGGGTTGCAATTCAGCTGCTTGAACATGGCCAGTTAGAGCTGCCTGAGAAGTTTTTGGGTGTCTCACCCTCCTGCTGCTGGTCTAGCAAAGCATTTCTCTCCTGTGTATGTTCTGACATATTTGCCAAGTCTATGAAGCTATCACAGGTACCCTAAAGCATTCTAAAAGGAGTTGGATACCTGTATGAACTGTGACACTGACTGGAGCCCTTGATCTCTGCTCAGCATAAGGGGAGCTTAAAGATATGGGTGACAGATGACACCCAGTTCAAGACACCTTAATTTCAAACCAAATCACACTCATGCTACACATTCCATAGCTTCATGGGCATCACACAACACAACAAGGGAGATATGGTCTATACCTTTGCAATTTCCTGATATTTCCACAATATGTTGGCTTCTCCTGTCTGTATTTAAACCAGACATCTCCTTCACCTGAGGTGTCTGTAGGAACCCAGTCTAGTTAGGTGTGTCAGAAGCAGAGTATTACACAGCGGTAACATGTTACTGGATTAACTGATACATCCTGTAGGAGAGATATCAAAGGAGATCAAAAGCAATGTAGAAAAAGTGTCATGGAGAATTATTTCCTTATTTTTAGATCAAGACTGAAGTCACTGGTCAGACTCTAAAAAAAACCACATTGATATTACTTCTTCTGTAAAAAAAGGTTAGGTCTTCAGTGACTTATCCCACAACTATTCACTGGCAACAGAAAGGGGTTTTCTCTGAGCTATGCCTACAGTAGTACAACAACATGATTCTTATTCATATCCAGTTAACTTTATCTGTACCATTTTGTTTTCTCAAAAGGAAAGAAAAAAATGGAAAAAAAGGGGATATTTTTATTTTATTCGCAGCCCAAACTGTCTATCTGCTTGTTTGGTTTTGTTGTATGAACTCACTCTGAAGTGATGATATGGATTACCAGGCTGTTATCCCGAATAAAAAGTGCTGTCATTAATTCTCTTTTGCTGCAGCTATGGACCATTATTTCCAATAGCTGTAGGTGTCACTTCCAGTACTGTGACCCATCAGGAAATCTCTCAGGAAACTGAAAGAGTTTACACAATGGCCTAGCAAGAATATAATTTACAGGGCAGCAGAAGGTGCAACTGCCTACTAGTCTCAGTTTTATTCCTCATTCCTATGGCAGAGCTTAAATAAGTACAAGGAGATGTTCTTTCCCTGCTGTTGAGCTGTCCTGCTGCTGCTCCACAGTGAATTCAAGCACCCCAAGACAGTATATCCTCCACCCATCAGCTGCCTGCCAGTGTTAGACCTTGTGTCGGGACCGCAGCCTTCTGCAGTGCACTGGCTGCACAGCGGGTGAGAAATGTCCATCGCCTCAGGGGATCCAGGGGTGAAAGTAAAGCTGAAAGTATAAGGATGAAGGAGGAGCTTGTATCTTGTTAGTAGCAGGTATGAAGGTGAAGAAGAAAAGTGAGAAAAGAAGCAGCATCTGTGATGAATGTCTGGGACTAGGTATTCCATAAACTGACTAGATTTTTAATTAATATTATTTTTCTTTGTGTTCTTCCATTTAAAACAAAATCTTCTAGATCTCTTGCTTTTTGTATCCACAATCATAATGTCAAATGACACACACATCTTTCAGAGCTATTAATTTCTTTACACCATTGGGAAATATTTAGCTACTATATAAGAACTTGTGCTGCTCACACTCAGATAACACAAGGTGATGGAAAGAGTACTTCTTATACCTGTCCATCAAATGCTGGGAAATTACCCTCTAAAGGTGAAAGCCAAACTTATTACTACTGGGATAACTGAAGCTGGACAAACTACTTGTGGTTAGTATCTTTCTTGGGAAGCTTTGGCTTTCTTTCTGTTGGCAAATAATCTTTAAAAAGGCTATGGCTTTTTTTGTTTGTTTGTTTTTATTTTTGTGTCTGTTTTTTACCCACCTCCATGTGTATTCACTATTCTGTCTTTTTTTGAGTATTTAGTGACTTTTGAAGAGTTTGTTGTGAAGATGTGGAAATTGAAAAAGCACCTTTCAAATGATCTATGCATCACCATTTATGTTTTTGTTCCTTAAAACAGAATGCAGCTGTTAGAATCAGATTTTCAGTGCAAAACAAAAATATACTCTCCACAGATACTTTACAAATAATTCCTCTGAATACTTCTTTGTGTTTCCTACTGTGCATTAGCTACTAGCTGAAGGTATGCAGAAAGCAATTGCAAAAGGAAGAGTAACTAAGGACAAAATTAATTTACAATACTATTTGCAACCCAATTTTTTTAAAGCTTTTTTTGAACTATGTATATATGTTGTGGCTGTCACCTAATGGTTGGGTCTGTACTGACAGTTTCTAGTGTCTTCATGGATTTGGTTGAAAGAATGGAATCTAAGATTGCCAGCCTCTTTATTTTTGTAGAACTTCCATTGATTTGGCTAATGGCTCCACATAGCTCCTCAAATGCAAGTAATAGCTCCTAGTGCCTAGGCCTGTATCTGTGTTCATCCTCACCACCTTCAAAGCATATTGGATTTCTTTAATAGATCTGTTTGGTTCAGAAATAAAAATGTATTGCTACTCAAATTAACTACTACTTAGTAATCTAATTTTACCAGCCTAATTCTTTTCCCCTTTCCCCATTATCTAGTACGTTCCATTCTGTCTCTCTAGTGCTTCTGTAGAACAGAACAGCTGAAGAACAATCAGCAGCTATGCTATGTTATTGTACTAGTTCTTATTACACAAAATTAATAAATTAAAAATTAAGAATTAAAAGATACTATAACATATTAAGAAAGCAAAGAAGGAACAGAATTAAAATCATAATGAAACTTTACATTGAATTTCCATAACACCTGTAGTAAACACAACATACTGGTTTTGATAGGCTACAGAACAGATCATTAATGAGAGAGTGCACAGGGTAAATCATGATTAACATAGCTGCTACAATATTTTACATAGGTTGAAAATTCCTTGAATCAGGGACTCTGTATTCTTTCCAAAGAATTCCTGACACCTCATGATACTTAAAACTGCTAAAAAATAGTGTATAACATTAGAGAATGAAAACAAGTTATAATATGACCAAAATAAGAGAAGAAACAGATTATTCATCTTCATTTATAAAGAGCACAAGCTGGTAGAAAATTGCATGTTTCTGCCCATCTAAACACCTAAGAACCACAGAGGAAGTGAAATTAACATTTCTTAGGATACATCAGAATTTTAAATTTTTAAGTCACACATAATACTTCAAATGTATTTTGTTTTACAGTCCGGTATAGTTTTGAAGTTTTGCATAGCATCTAAAATTAACATCGTATGAGAGCCATTTTTGAAACAGAAATAAATATTGTGTTTGAAATGGTAAAGAATTTCCATTTTGCTTTTATTTGAAGACTTTCCATCTGTCAATTTACAAGGTAAGGTAATCAAAATTTCTGTGTTTTCATAAAACATTTTGCCTTTTTCCAACACATATTTTCTGATGAAAATCAATTGTACAAGTAGATTGCCAGAAATCCTGCAGCCTTCACCCATGCAGAGGTTTAAGGAGTGAGGGAAGGAGCACAAATCCCCAGATAAACTTTAGCTTTATTCCTACTGACTTGAAAATAAGATGGTATTAGCTATTGTGTTTCTATTCCTTCAAATATAAAATCCAAACTTCACCTGTTATGGGCCATGTTTCACAATCTAACAAAATCTATCCTGTAGAAACAACATTGCCAGTGTGGAATATCATGGGAATGATCAAAATTTCAGAAAGGAAAACCAAGCTATGAGAGGATCCTTCTATTTTTTTAGCACTTCATTGTTTTCCAGGTGCATCTTGCCACTGAAAGTATTACCCTTGAAGCACTGTTATTATGTTTATGTCATGAAAGTGAAAGAGGGATAACTCAGAGAGCCTCAGGCAACAGTGAATTACCAAGGACTTTCCTATAAGTGAGTTAAATATAATTACACTCTTCAATAGGTGAGGCAAAATATATTTTGGGTAAGGAAAGGAAGGTAAAAAAAGTACATAAGACAAATTTGCTGTGCTGTATATTTATCATTAGGAAGGAAGGCAAACGAATGCATATGAGAGTAGGAACACAGCCAAGCTTTTACTGCACAGCTGAGGACAAGCTTAGTTTGACATTTAAAAGAAAAGAAAAAAGAAAAAAAAAGAGCTCAACTTCTGCTGGTCGTGTTATATTGGTGATTACTAAATCATCAAGCATATTGTTGATGAAAGACAGTCTGACCATGCAGGGATGTGGGTGAGAGCACATGCATGCACACACAGACTCCCAAACCTAATTTTTATATGCAGGAACCATTCCCTAAGGCTGAGATATAAGCCAGCTATTCAGCTGCATGTGTTTCACCTAAGGCACAGTACCTGACTTTTCTTACTCTTTGTAAGTCTCTGACTGGAGTAAAACACAGAAAAATAAGCTTCTTTCAGAGAGTGTCCATTTACTTTCCATGGTTTAGCTCACTGTGGTATTCCACGGTAATTTAACCATGTCTGTGTTACCTTACCAAGGCTTTTGGTGCTAAAACATTTTCAGCCTGGAATTTAGACAGACACCTTCCTCTTGTTTAAACTACCATTGAAGTCAGCGGAGCTTTCACACCTCACTCTTTAGCCCATGCAATCTCATTTCTCCAGTTTCAGACACAGAGTGGAAAAGTGTAACTCCCACAGGCATTAACTGAGGTTACTGGTGTGATGTCAGATCTATTTGAATATACTGCAGTAGGAGAAATAATTCACAGGTTAGTAACATGCTGACAGTGCATTCTACTATGGACATGATTATCTTTAGAGCAGTTAATGTAATTACAATATGGTTAAGAACAATTATGATAAGAAAGAAAAATACAAGAAAATTCTCTTTAAATGACTGCATTTCAAAAAGCTGTCATTTTAAAGTAAAACTTACATCAGAAATTAGTATGTAAATATAAAATCTTAAAATAAAAATTAAAACAAATATCACTTAAAACCACTTAGGATAATGAATAAAATTTAAGAACAGAAATTTAATGAACATATATTTTTCGCAAACGCTTTTTCAGTGCCAGTAAAAACAGTGAAGACTTCCTACTTCATATGATTTGAATCCTAGGAACCTAGCTGAGGGGAGAAAAATCTTCTTTCTGACACACAGACCATATAATTAAAGAGATCATACTCTTCAAACCGATTTTTTTCTCCTTGACCTTCCCCGCGAATGTTGACATGAGCAGAAGGTGTGATGAGTGTGTGCATATATTCTACTCTTGAGCATTTTTTTCTTCACTCATGTACGGGAACTGTTCATAAACTATACGCTCAAACAGGTACTGTCAAGACCGAAATCTTTGAAGACATTGCAAGTATTGCTTGTATCAGTAGGGAAAACATAGGTCAGTAGTCCATGTGGTCCAACTGTCCTGCTCCAGCAGGACAACCCAAAGCCAGTTGCCTGGGTCAGTGTCCAGACAGCTTTTGAATATCTGCAGGGACTGAGACTCCAGAAATTTTCTGGGCAACTCCAGTGCTCAGTCACCTTCACAGGAAAAAGTGTTTCCTGATGTTCAGGAGGAACCTTCTGTGTTTCACGCTGTGCCCATTGTCTCCTGTCACTGGGTACCAGTGAGAAAAGTCTGGCTGTCTTTTTTGTTCCCTCCTGTCTGGTATTTGTACACATGGGCAAGATCTGGAGCCCCTGAGCCTTCTCATCTCCAGGCTAAACAGTTTCAGCTCTCTCAGACTTTCCTCATAAGAGAGGTGTTCCAGTCCCTCTTTCTTGCCCTTCTTGAAGATGAAAAAAGCATTTGCTTTCCTCCAGGGCTTGCACACTTCTCCCAGTCTCCATGATCAATCAAAGATTATCAAGAGTGGCCTTGCAATGACATCAGTAATGACCCATCTGCAGCACTTGAGGGTGCATCCCATCAGGGCCCATGGACTTGTGTATGTTCAGTTCGTTTAAGTATTTCTTTGACCTGATCCTCTTCCACCAAGGGTACCTCTTCTTTTTCCCAGACTTTCCCCCTGGACTCTGGGATTTTTGATAGTTGGTCTTGCTAGTAAAAACTGAAGCAAAGGTGAAATTCAGTACCTCAGCCTTTTTCATGTCCTGTTGTAACCAGGTCCCCCATCTTATTGAACAAAGAGCCCACACTTAGTCTTCCTTTGGTCACTTATCCGCTTCAAGAAGCCCTTCTTGTTGCCTTTGATGTCCCTGGCCAGATTCAGTCACACTTGGACTTTAGCTTTCCTAATTTTGTCCCTGGATGCTCAGTGTTTCTATATTCCCTTCAGGTTACACATTTTTGTTTCCATCCTCTGTATGCTTCCTTTCTACTTTTGAAGAAGTCAAAGCTTTCTTTCTCAAAGTCCAGAGTTTTGAGCTTGCCTTTCACCCTCCTCCCTGCCCTCAGGGTCATGAATTCTACAATCTCATGGTCACTGCAGCCAAGGCTCCTTTAACCTTCACATCCCCAATCAGCCCTTTGTTGTTTGTGAGCATGTGGTCCATCAGAACACCTCTTCTCATTGACTTCTCTATCACTTACAGGACAAAGTTATCAATGCACTCCAGGAACCTCTTGGATTGCTTATGTCCAGCTTTGTTGTCCCTCCAGCAGGTATTGGGCTGTTCAAGGTCCTGAGGTCCAGAGCCTGTGAACGTGAGGCTGTTCCTATCTGTCTGCAGAGGATCCGATAAAGTAAAACTGACTGAGTCCTCTGGGTAGTCAACAGAACAGTTCAGTGCTCCTCATTAATGGTATATATGAGTTTGGAGTAAAAGGGCACAGTGAACAGAAAGTTGCTGACCAGGAGCAAGAGAGAAAATGCTCTCTGAAAAATGCTGTTCACTGTAAGACAGTTCAGTAAGTTCATTTTGTAAGTTTCAATGCCATTAAGACACATGCTCTACTCATGACAAATAGGTTTCACACTTTGACGAGGAAAACATTACTTTTGTGATTTAACCCCCCCCTAACCCCCATATCGTTCATGTAATTTATTCATTCTGGCAAGGCGAATAAGAAAACAGTCTTTAAACTTCAGTGTAATAAGAATGGAATCCAGTGTAAAAGTAAATTGGAGACAGAATTTAATTATTGCTTTTCTCTGCATGGTTTGCTCCCTAGCCCCTTTGCAAACTTTCTAACACTTATTTAAAATTCTTCTTTTATCCTTCATCTGTTGACATTATTTACATACAGAACTCTGATGTGTTTACCATACAATTAGAATAGATCTTCATTTTAATTAAATATCAATTCAGGATCACAGCTTCAAGCTATTTGTCAGCACTGATAGTGATCAATAGAAGGAGATGCTGAACAAAGAAGACAAATAGATTTTCTGAGTAGTCAAATATTTTTCACTTCTTCACTTACCCCATTTTTTAATAGAGGATGAAGAGATTAAATTTCTTGCATCCTTTTAGTTATTCTGTGACACATATTTAGAAAGTTGAAATCAGAAGCTAATTGCCATATCATTATGCTTAATTGATGTGCTACCTTTTTCTCTGTAACTCACCATGACAGCTTCGTTTAACTGTGATGTGGTGACTGCCCATCCCAGGAGTAAAATTTTCAGTAGCTGTGGGCAAATTCCTAAAAATAAAATTCAGTTAGGAACCTAACATTTCACAACAGACCCCTTGCGGCTATGTATCCACTGTCTTGCTATTGCAAACTCCACATCACACAACCTTGTAATTTACAGCTTAATTATATAGCATACTCAGTTTATGCTTGTTTATTTTTATACTGACATAATTTTTGAGCTTCTGCAGTTCTTTCACACATTGATATCTGTCCCTCCATGATAGGTGTATGGTCATACCTACTCAGTCTTCTTTTACTATACTGAGCAAGCAAAGCTCTTTTATTCTTCCCTCTTTAGGCAGTGTCCAGTTTCTGCTCAGCACCCTAGTAGTTCTCTGTAGCTCTTAAATTTACCTGCATTGAACACGGGTGAAGAAGTTTCAATGGGGGTGAGCCCATTCAAACACATGGGTACTTCCTCATCAACAATGAACGTTTTAGCTGTTTGCATCACAGTCGCCTTTTCATATTTGCATCAAATTGGAGGGATATTGGACATTTTGTGATTGAATATTATACCCCATACCTTCCTTTAGGTAATTTCTAAGTATTTGGTTTCATTACACTGTAGAAATTCTCACTGTTGTTTCCAGAATATATAATCTTTTATATTGTTAGATTTTTTCTCTTAGTTGTCCCTTCCACCCTCTCTCCCTTCTCCTCTCCCTCCTACCTTCCCCAGCTCCCCCTTCCATCCTGTCCTTCTGCAATCCCTTCCTTCCTTCCTTCCTTGATCCCCTTTTTTAGGCCTTCATTTGCCTGGTCATATCTAGCAACACCATCGATATGAAAAATAGCCGTGAAAAACTTACCTTGCAATGAAAATTTTGTGCAAAGGGCATTCAAGTGAGGAGAATCTTAGTGCTGAACAGCTGCTTCACAGATTTTTGCAAATAGTGATTACAGACATTTGTATGCAAGAAAATAATTCTTTCACACATTGTAAGACATTATTCCTCTGTAATTAAGTTACATATACGTTCTAAATTTTAAGTCTCAGCACTTCTTCAGTTTTAAATCTTAAATTTCAAGACATGAAATTTAAATAATGAATTTCAATTTTAAAATGCCTTTATTTTGCAAGAGAAATGGGCTGAGGAAAAGAAGAAAGTGAAACACAGCAGAGGTATTTGTAATAGCACCCTGCTGGCCTCTCACATGGGGTAACAGATGGAAGGAGATTATAGTTTTGTAGAGATGTTGGAAGATCAAACAAAAATTAAGTTCACTAATAGAAAGGTCTCTTTTCCTTGCAGTAAATTTAAATCTATATCAAACTTCTAGACTGAGACATTTTAATACTGCTCTTGCCTTTTAAAGGCCCACATTTTAACAGACTGTTTCTAATAATTTATTTGTATTTTACTTTTGTGTCTACTGAGTATCAATTTCTGTTTCATGTATGCTATTCTAGTAGTGCTACCTATGTATAGGTACTATGTACTTACATACATATGTATGTATGATTTGTGTGTGTAAAAGTGCATGCATACACATGGATGTGCTAAGCCATGTTTATTTAGGAACAAATTCTGTATTTTTATTATCAAGGGCTTCAGGTAGTGAAAAATGAACTGGAGGTGAAAAAGAAATTGAAAAGACAAGTGAATGAAAGGGCAGAAATGGAGTGTCACTTAGTGACTAACTAGCCAAATTTTCATTTAGCAAAATTCTAGCTGAGGAGCTCAAGATCTTGTCCTGCTATGCCAGAGTATTTATTCCTTAAAAAGTTATATTTGATGTAGCATATGCAGTGATGCTGTGATTGGGACTCAGTAATATGTGTATGGTTCACTCTAGCTGCAAAGAGTTTGATTGAAATTCTTTTATGGCTCATTAAACAGCTTCTACGAACCAGCTCTTTTATCTGTGTCAAATGGTATTCCCCTTCACATATAAATACCATATTCTTATGTGAATATTTGCATGTCCATGTTTATTATTCACATTTCCGTGAGTATCCAAGCATGTGAACTAATAATTTTCCAGTACAGATTCTTACAGAAAGCAGATGTTGGAATTAAAAAATCTGAAAGAATCCTTATAAGTGAGTAAAACCATAAGAACTTAAATTTTAATTTTACAGTATTTGCTCAGCTTCAGAAACAATAACTCCTAATCAGAGTTCACTTTGAATCCTACAAAGTAATTATTTCTTAAGATGTGCTAAATGGACCTGTTTAAAAAGAAGGTTGAATCAAAATTCTTTTCTTCATATCAAAAATTAACTGCAAAGTCACACCTCGTCATAACAGTGCTTGTAAACATCAATGTTCTGTTGTTACTGAGTACTGTTAAATGTATTTTTAGGCATGATGTGATAGGACATGAGTAATTAGGAATGTTTGGTGTTTAAAAGTTGTGAATGAAAATCTAAATGGTAGTCAAGTGGTCTTTACAGATTCATATGAATTAATTCAATCAGAATTTTATCTAGACACAAATACTCTGGAGACTTTATTGCTAATAAATGTTCAGAATAGAATTTTTATTTATGTTAACTTTGTAATTTTGGAATGTGCTGGACCAATAGAAACATCCATATGGATTTTAAAATAGATGAACTTATTTAAATAAACAGATTCATATTCCCATTGATAGCCAACTGAAAAATACTAGCAAGTAAACACAAAGCAGGACTTAAAACACCACAGAAGTTCTTCAGTAAAGGCATTTACTCTAGATTTCTAGATATTGCAGTTTTGAAAATCCTCTGCCTTCCATTTTGGGAAGTCATTTGTGTCCATCCATCCCCCTGCCCCCCCCCCCCCCCCCCCCCCCATTTTCATATGCTTTGGCAATTTCAATTTTGAGGATTTTCAGGGCTGCCTAGTTTGAGACTCAACAGTATCTTTTCCTGTTCCCTCACATTCCTCAGCTTTGCTATCTTTACCTTGTTGCCTGAGGATCAAGTAACATATCACAAATAGTATTATAAACATGAATTGAAAAATCACTTGTTGATCTCTCTAATATTGTTTGAGGACATGGGCACTGGTCCAACAAAGTATTTAGATTCCTCACTGTTATTTAGGCTTTGAATGTTCTTCCAAAATCTCTTTCACTGACATTTATTACCTCACAATTGGGGTGGACTAAAAGCATGCCCACAGGCAATTAAGGAAATTCAGCTAATGGCTGATAATTTATTAGGCCACTGTAATTCAATTTCATCCCGTTATGTGCCTTAGCTCTTAGCAAGCTCTTTCAAATGAAGTTAATTCAAAGGCTTTACTTAGTATGTTTATGGTGGCATAGTCAGGCCTTATCAAATTTCTCAAGGATATGTTACTACATAATGATTTTAACAAAATTACAGCCTTCCTGCCTATTCATGCAGACCAGAAGTATTACCTACAGCTATTTTAAAAACTAGAAAAAATCTGAGTTTCTCTGTTATAAAGGCAAATGTTATATATAGGGATGGTGACATTTAAAATGAAATCTTCCCCACTCATGGTGCTTCTAGGCATGCTAAATAAGCAGTCCAAATGTTTTCCAGAGTTTCTTGTGCGAAGTTGTATGTACACCACTGGGTCAGTTAGCTGGTAACAACTGCTAGTAATGATGTACTTTGGGCCCAGCCTGGTAAACGCTTGTTCCTGTGAGCCATCCTAATGCGCGGAACTGTTCCCATGGCTGCTGAAAATTCCTGCACACAAAAAATGCGTGGATTGGTCCTGACCAGCTTTTGCTTTGGGTAACAGCTTAAGTAGAAAATCTGTCTCCAGGTGGCTTTCTCTTGAAAAAGATGAACTTGCTGGAACTTTTAAATTGCCAAATTCTGCAAGAGAAAAGAAAAAAAAACCTCTGTGGGTGAGTGTGACTCAAGTCCTAAATTACTCACAGTGAAACAGGTTGTCAGTGTCATTTACAGAAAAGCAGGTGTAGAGTTACAATTAAAATATTTCCCAGTCCCACCCACCACCTCTCTTTGAGAAACCGCCCTCCCCCCCCACTCCCAGTAAAGCTGATGCTTATAAAATGAAAGAATATGGTGAGGAAATGAGAAACAGAGATTGTATCAGACATATTTATCAGGAAAGCCAGGAAAAGATTAAGGCAGGGAAGCACCCTAGCTGGTAACAGTGGTACTTTCTAGAGTCATGCGAAGGATGGAACTCTGATGTGCCCAGAGTTGTTGGGCAGATGGTAGGCAAGACTGAATTTTGGTTTTGGAGTGAAGAAAAGCCAAAAACATCTGCTAGCACTCACAGTTGCAAAAAGTTTCAAAGTACAGAAAAAAATCAATAGTAAGGAGAGTCAAAGAATCCATATGTATCAGAAATAAACTAGCACAGTAAATTTTCTGTAGTTTGCCCTCCCCTCTTATTTATGTGAAAATAAATTTTGCTGCAATGATTGTTTCCTCCTTTTTGTGAAAGTCAGGAAATACAGCCTGTGTCATGAAACAAACCCATTCTGAACTGAGGTCTGAATATGCTGTGTACACTTTCCTCATGGGGAATCAGGACATTAAATAGTCATGGAGTGAGGGATAAGACAGATGAGTGAAGAGGGCTAGCTACGTCCCTATGACTGAGATCATATTTCAGCAGTTGTAAGCCAGACCAAACAGATCTCATTAAAAGAAGTAGCTGAGAATGCTGGAGCTGTATGAAGACCATATTGAAAGCTGTATTTCCATTGCCCATGTAGCTGTGTTTTAGAGCTGATTTTTTTGTACTGAGCTGTTATGTGTGTCTACTTGTGTGTGAGATAAAAAAAAATAAATTAAATGGATAAAAGAAAGAAGTGATGACAGAGTGAATCAGTCATCAAATATTGCAAACAGAGTTTTTTCAACAATTTGTTTCCAAACAATATATTTTTCCAAATATTTTTCCATTATTTGTCCAGTTCAAATTTAGAACCAAGTGATATACTGATCTCTTGAAAGAGCTCAAGATTTGACAGATAAATAAGACTGGTGACACAAAGGACTATAAAAACATATCAATTGTACAGTGAGGGATGATAAAGGGATTATGAACTTAATGTTGAAAGTATTTTAGAATGGAAAAACGGATTTTCCAGAAAACCTGCCCCCTCAAAGGGGATTGAAAAGGATATGGACCCTTGAAAAAACAGGTTTTAACGAAGTTAGTGATTTATTAACTTAGGTATGTGGCTGAAGTGCCTCAGGAAGCTGGTTACCTGGGGTAGGACTTAACCCTTACATTAAGACATCTACCTGCAGATATCAACATGCTGAGGAGGCTTGACGCAAGTGCTGAAACATAAGTGTCTCATGCTGCACCCTGTCCTCCATTCACCAGTCCAAATGCACATAGAGCATCTCAAATGCAGATGTCTATTTGTGCAAATGTTGCGTACCCTGTGTGACTAAAGCTTCATTATAGATAAGGGAGATTTACTGCACCAAGCCTGGCTGTTTGGCCCAGCAGATGCTACTAACCCTGTCATCTAAGATTTCAGTTTGGTTTCCTGAATGCAGGTGTCTGTCTCGTATCACTTTCAGGTGCCATAAACCATCCAAAATATCCACATACAATACAGCACCTTACAAGACAGAGGAGGGGTGCTGGAGGTCAGACTTGATTGAGACAAGCGCTTCAGATACCACTAGATGTTTATGCGAAAGTGACCACGTAGATACCTGGAGCTCCTCTGATTTAAAGTGTCAATGCCTACATATGGGTGTCTACAGTCCAGAGCTGAATCCTGCCTTTGTGTTTTAGGGTATTTTTTTTTTGTCTCTGCTTCCAAAGAGACCATATCATCCATGATTTATTTCCCTCATTGATCTGAAATGAAAAGAAAGCATTATAAAAGATGGGGATTTTGGGCCTGAGTTCACCAAGGATACCTCTGGCACAGCAGTTTGAACAAGATTGCTATTTACACAGCACTCAACAATATCGTTGATTTGAGTATTGAGCATTGATTTTTCTGCTCATAGCTAGGTTTTAATTAATTGACTTCTTGCAATGTTGAAATAATAGCAGTGTGAACAGGTGGAATTGAACCCTTATCATAGTCCATGGGCTATGCTTTTCACTGTACTACTCACTACTGTTGAGTTATTTATCTGTATTAGCTATTAGCTTGTCCTGAAATGACAACCAGGTCCTCTAGCTTAAAGTTTACTGGAAAATAAGGACAGAACAAAATCAAAAGCTTCATCTTAGTTAGAAATAGAGATGGGCTTCCAGAAGATCTGCACAATGACAATAAAAAAAGAATAAAAATCTTTTCTTGGTCTTTGTCAACAGGCTTCCTGAGGAACTTCTGGAAGAAATAAAAACTGTCTATGTCTACTGGAGACCCTGAGGCAAGGTATTTGGTCCTCCCATGGCATGCCTTCTGCCAGAATTAATCTTCTCAGGAGGATTAGATGGTGCAGAGAGATATAAATTATATATAACTGTACCACTTTGTGGAAATTTGGTCTGTGCTGTCAACTCAGACTACTCTGGAAATTTCCTGCTCATTTTTATTACCTACTAAACTGCTTTACTGTAAGGCTGCAAGCGATAAGTTTTTTGATGTCAGAACTCACAGGATAATACCTTCTTGAATGGCTCACAGCTGTGTGAATGATGATATTGTCTGCTACTAAAGAAAAATCAGAGATATGGTCAGTGTTTGTTATCATGTCATTTTATACATCATTTTATCACTTGCACTATCTTCAGCACCTAGAACTGTCTGCTCAGAGCTTTTACCCCTTTACTGTAAGTTGCTGAGTTATTGCTAGTGAAAATTGCATTTCCTCTTGAAAATGTGTGGTGATGCATTTAATCGAAGTAAACAGTAAAGGGATGCTGAACTCCACATAAGCTAAGGGTCTGATTCTGCCACCTTTACTTCCATTGAACAGTTGTTACTGAAGTGAGTACCCTCACAGAGGATAATTGAA
Source organism: Falco punctatus (assembly GCF_963210335.1). Classification (NCBI taxonomy): domain Eukaryota; kingdom Metazoa; phylum Chordata; class Aves; order Falconiformes; family Falconidae; genus Falco; species Falco punctatus. The sequence goes on from NC_137581.1 coordinate 34,823,101, forward strand.
CTATTCAGTTGGAAAAATGTTACCCACTGCGTACATGCATTGGAGAGTTTGATGCTGTATGCTAGATGCTGGGAGAGAACTCACAAAGAATTATGAATTATGGTAGGTAAGTGAGGTTATTTTTAATTTCAAAGAATGATGGTAAATGTTTTCATCTATTAGTTTTCCTAGACTTCTTATGTCTGTCATGTAACAGTTGGCAAGCAGCAACTGTACTTGCCTAGTGATGGTGAACTGTTAGTCCAGCTCATATCTTTACTATTAAGGAGATACTTTTTAATAGCCAGTTGAACTATTATAATGAACTGCTATTGAACTTTGCCTGTTCTGTAGAGTAGGTGGAGAGGTGATTTTATGAGAGGCACTGACACTTCTCAGAGTTTGTTTCTGTGATAGCTTCTTCTAGTCAGTACTGATAAATGACTTTGCTGCTTGCTTATATTTGCTAGGCAAACCAGAATTGTGGCAGATACAAGTATACATTTCAGTATTTGAAACCTAGCAGATGAGGTCCTTTGCTTGTTAAAAGAAAACTTGGATTTCAGGCAGCATACATTATAGCTTCCAGAAACCAGTTATTAAATTAACAAGTCACTCAGTTCTTCAAAACTTTTTCAAGTGCTGATTAACAAGGCAATGCAAACCCTTTACAACTTTCTGCCCTTTCCCTTTATTAAATGCCTGACATTTAGCAAAATTAGTTGATGGAATATGATGAGTCTTACTACGTGTGCTGTGTGATGGAACATGATGCAAAACCTAACACAAAATCTGAACTGAAATATTGCCATTACTTTGGACACCCACTGTTTAATGTGATTTCTTTTTTTTTTTTTTCCTGAAGAAAATTGCTCACAGGACCAGTGTTCTATAAGGATGTGGTATTGCAGGAGGGTAGCACAGCCCCACATTAATCTTTTTTCAATTAAAATTTGGGAACTGTTCTGGTGCCTGGAGGGCTTCAAGATTTCCTCAAATGTTACCTCTCCATTAGCAGCTTCAAGGTATTTACTCACAAAAAATAATTTTTTATCTAGGAGTGAAAGTGAAGGTGGAAACAAGAAACAATTCAAATGTTTGAACTATAATGTAAAGAGCCAAGGCAACAAACCAGACCAGACAGAATTACTCACATGCTGGGTAGATAATAAGCAATAGCAGTTAGAAATACATTGCAATAATTATTCTGAGTAAAATGAAGGTATGTGTTTTAGGAGAAAAAACAGAGGTAAGAGGGGAAGTTGTATAATAATACAGTGTATTGATGATGTGTAAAGATAGTAAAGTGGAAATAGTTGACAACATAAACTGCTAAGGTATCAAAATATGACCTGCATGAATTTCAAAACAAGTTCTATTGCCTGAGCATTAGAAATAAAACATGGATGGCTATGCTCAGACTGGACAAGTAGACAAATAAACTAAAATTCATGTAGTAATATAAATTTGATTTTCGATCAAACACATTTGGAGAGAAAAAAATTAGATCTAAAGCAGACTCAGTTCACACCAAATAGAAAGAAAAATTGAACTGTTTCTTTTCTGAAGAACCAGCTTTGGCAAATGGAGGAAAATGTATAGTGAAGTCAGCTAGACTAAACTACACCTGACCTTAGGAAATTCTTGACTTTTTAAAAAATATCAGTGGTTGAAAAATTATTTGAAATTGTAATGGCACTTCATCTATTCTTTTATATAGATTTTGGACATGATTTCCAGACATAAGGAGGTAAACAAGCGCTACAGATAGGACTTTGGTGATTAGCTAAGAATTAAGAAAGATAGAAAAATAATATAATCAGCAGAGAAAGCTACAGCTTAGAAATCCTGAAATGTAAGATTTGTCAAAATTCAAACTGAACTTTTAGAAGTTGTGAAAGAAATGAAAAGAAACGTTGACTAGTTGTTTAAAAAAGGGAGTGGGGGAGAAGTGTAATATTTATATTGGGTGGACACCACATAACTAACATTAAAACCATCTGTAACCTAATTTACCTGAGTATTAACATAGATGACAAAAATTAGGGTCAACCAGGATGACCTGTGAGAATAAAGCGTGGAAATAAAAATGGCAACATTTAATTCAAATAAATGAATACAATAAATTGGGTGATCTTACTAACAGATTAGCTGTGAAAACTGGCACATAAAATTAGAAAATGAAGATTCAGATAATGAGTCTATTCAGTGAGAAATCCACAATATGCCAAAACAACTTGTGAAGGATAAGAAAAATTGAGCAAATGTGAATGCCAAGGAAGCGTAAAACACTTTTTGATAAGGTGGTATATGTTCCCAGTAGGAGAAAAAAATCAAAAGAAACTCTTTGATCTTCTAAAAGAAACAGATATGCCAGATGGGAAAATATTAATTCACATTGAGAAGATGGCTGTAATTATGTGAGAGTGAACAAACTGGCCAAAAGTTAAACAACATGGGATCATGCTAGGAAGTGAAAATTCTGGTTTGAAAGGAAGTTGTCAATGGAGATCCTCAAAGGGATTTGAGAACTGGTGTAAATGTTGGTTTTGTTTCTTAAAAAATGTGGGGAGGAATGTGAAGACACAAAGCTGGAAGCAACTGTAATTCAAAAGGCTTGTCTATTAGCACAGGAAGAACTCGATGTCTTTGAGGATAGAATTACAAAGTGGGATGAAATTTAATTGTATATCATGCAAGGTCGTGCATGTAGGTACTATCAAGTACAAATTCACCACCTGGAAGTGGTAAATTAGTTGATTTATTACTATGAGGATGCCTCAGAGCCATGGATGAGATGTTGTGAAAAGGGTAAATATGACAGTAGAATGTTAAAGATGATGGAGAAAGCAGAGAAATATTAATTATACAATATCATAAACATGCTTCCAAATTGTGGGAAGATTATTCTGAACAGGATCATTTGTAAAGAAGGCTACCAAACTAATGAAGTTAACTCTTTATGAGTTAATTTTTTGCATCTGGTTTGCAGAAGGAGAAGTCAGGTGACTTGCCGAACAGGACCAGCTAATGCCATATAGCCAGCCAGCACTCCATCATTTCAAAAATATAAAGACAGCGGGAATACAGAAGTGTGTTTGGCTGACTTTACCTCTCTGAAAGACCTTAGTCTCACATCTGATCTGACAGTATTACAGATCTATTAGGAATATCTGAGAAAATTTTACAGATTCCTCTTTCTTTACTGGCGGAGAGATTTCATTGCCATGGAGATCCGTACCCTGCTGAGATGTTGACCAAGATGTATGTAGACCAACTGACTGAGTTTATGTATTAATTGCAAAACAAGGGCTCATATAAATGAAATCTCTGTGATTACCATAGCTGTAAGAAGGAAACTGTCCTCAATTATTCTATTTCTTAGAAAATTCTACCAGGATGATCCATATCAGTTGAATTAGACAGCTGCAGGCTTTCTTAGATGTAAGGGCTCCATAGCATTAAGTGTAACTTCATCCAGAGTTGGAGCTTTCATGAGTCTAGAGACAGCACAGATTTTATGGGATCTGTAATGCCTTTAACACTAGGAGTCCTGTTGACACTGATGGGTCAAAGCACAGCAATCATTTTATTCAGTGTAAGCATTTGTATATAATACAAGTGCTTGTGCTGAGTGCTGGGAATAGCATTAATCCTTTGAAACTTCTTCCAGCAACTCCTTCTTCTGCAAAACCAGAAAGCATTAGCATGCTGAAAAGCTCCCTTCTCTCTGGCACCAACATCGATCTTTAAGTGGAAAAGGCTCCTAAATCTCTTCTGACTTCCTGATAAATCTGGTCTACAGGATACCAATCGTTTTGTCCAAACAAAAGTACAATTAATCCTTTTTGGATATGATGGTTGATTATGGCTTTTCTGACCTAGGACCTGTCAGAAGAACTAAGGTAAAGTCACTAAGGAGGACCTTGAGCCAGTATTTGGCCAGGTCTTCAAAGTATTAAAGTGTACATTGCAGATGAAGACTTCTTTGTTTACTAAACCTTGAAGAGGAGATCTCTGTACAGAATATCTTTGTTAGGTGCTGCTTTTCCAGACATGTTCATGCACAGAAATCCTTGTTATACTCAGTTAAAGCTTTTTGTCCCTGATCTAGACAGTCAGGAGGTCACTGGCTGCAAACTGCTGCACCCAGACCGGTTGCATAGTCTGAGAAGAGCAGAAAACCAACTGTTAATTGTAAAGATCATAGGATTTCATGGCTGAAGTTTTTGCTTGATTTGCTTTTAATGAAGATCAGGAATTTTAACAGTGACATAAAAAGGACTGGAATATTAGACAATTCACTGATGACATTTTCTCAATTAAATTATGCACAAGAGGTGCGATGCTTTAATCTGCTTTTAGTTGTTGGCAATGTGTTCTTCTATCTTAGGTCTATTTATCTTAGGTTTTCTCTATAGGTGGTAGAAAAATACAGTCACTTTTAGGGGTATAATTGAACTGGAAGATTTGAAAAGGAACATACTCCAATTTTTAGTTTTGAGCTAGACTTATTATTCTGTTGTACTTTCATTTAATTTGGTTGGCATTCTACTTCTGCATTCAGAAGAACAGCTATTTGCTTGAGATGAATTTCAATTACCTTCTCATCAGTTGTTTCTTAAATATTATATTTCCTCCTCTTCTTCAGGAGATTTCTCATACATTATAGAATTCCAATCAACATTCCTCAGAGCATGTAGCTTTCTTTCACTGTCCTCTTTCTCAAAGTCAAAACACTTTTAGTACACAGCATTCTCTCATGAGTATTTCAAACTCAATGATAAGCTGATAAGTAGATCCATGATGCTCTGTAACTTAAATGTGATTTCTTACATTTACCTCGTTTCTTAGGATCAGGTGTGGAATAGCCTTGAACTACAAAACCTGTTCAAGGAATTACTGGAAACTAAACAAGGCTGTACTAAGAATGTGTAACTTTTAAGAACGTCTTCTTTATAATTGCATTCCTGTTATCCTAATCGATATCAGAGTAATTAAAATGCTTCATGTTTCTGCCTTGTTCAGGAGGTGTCTCTTATCTCTAAAAGGTTGCCATGATCTACTTTTTCTAACCTCACTAAAGGTTCCTTGCCAAAACCCATTTGACTCCCTATTTGGCTATAAATTGCACCTAAACTGCCTCTATTGTCAGATAAAATTGTACATTTTTTTCTTTCATGCTACATATAATCTCCATGTAACTTCATTTTTCTATGAGCTGCATGGTATTTTCACTGCAAGAATATGTTGACTTTTTATCAGGTACTTTTAGTATCCTGAATCTAATATCCTTCCTCCAATCTCAGGGATGCTTTCACTTTTTGCATGTGTTTTTAACCACCCACTCTGTACTTACCATCCCTACCAGCAAGCATTTGCCCTGTTGCATGCTGTGAGTTCTGCCAGGAGATAAAGCACAGCTTTTCAGCCACTTGTAAGAACTAAATAATCCTGGATTGATTTGACTGCCTTTACCAAGTTGAACACTTTGGCCAAAGTCCTGCATGGAGCTCATCTGACTTAACTTGGGAATCTAAAAGTTAGACCCAAAAGACTGAGCCAGACACCTGAAGCTCCCTTTCTAGTCAATGCAGGGAGAGACCCACTTCCAGAGAGCTACTGAACTAATCCTCATAGCAGAACATGGGAAGGTCAGATCATTCATCCTCTGGAAACGCCTGAGACTGACAGCACTCAGCTATGCAAGATGGATCCCACCCATGGTCTCACTGCAGCATCGCAAAATCATCTGGATGACATGCTGTCAAACTAATGTCTTTGAGATCTTGGTCTTACTCCTTTCATCTGCTTGCTTCTCTACATCACGCTCTGTGTCCTGGCAACTACAGTGAATAACAAATGACATCTGGAATTCAGCCACCAAATCATTTCAGTGCTCTAACCACAGCTGCAAACATTACAGTGTTTTTTGGTCACATCCCATCAAGTAAAAGCCACACGGATATTTATATTTCTAGAAAACTATTATTCCAATCTCCTCATCTGAGTACTCCCCTCACCCTTGCTTCTTTTGCAGGCATTTACTTAGTGCCTTTTCTGCTGCCTTACTCTTTTGCATCATGCCTCAAAAGTAATCTTTTTGATGTGCATTCACAGCTTGTACATCTCTCCTGATGTCATTGCTCCCTTTGCATTTGATACTAACCATATGTCATCTATTATTCTGTCATATTCATCGATCGTCACAAGAAAATCAAGCAGTTGCTCTAATTTGGCTGTCTGATCTTCTAGCACCACAGCTAACTGACAACACTCACACACAAAAAGTATTTTTGAATGTCCTCAGCTTGACAGCCAGGTTTCATAGTCAATACGTTCCATTTTACATATCCTGAACTTCACAGATACTTCCAAAGGAAATAATTCACAAATAATCTTGGCTTAACCTTTGAAGGGATAAAATAAAGGCAACCAAATAATAAGGATTAAGATACTTTCCAGGCAGGTTTCCACCCTTTTACATAAATGCAACATCTTCCATTTAGAAGAAAAAATTAAAGAGCATTCTTTGTTCTTTTAACTTTGGAATGATTGAGCATAAACTGTTTGCCAGTCTCTTGTTCTCAAAGAACAGTGAAGAACCTGGTTCTGTGCACTCAAAATCTGTGGATTATCTTGTTAAAAAAAGAAGGTAACAGAGGTACTTGTCTGCTGCATCAAATGAGTTGAAGCTGGGTTCTCGGGCATTGAAACCCATGCAAACATGCTGACGCATGGCTAGACCCAAGCTAAAATCCTTGCCTCGGTGTTTCTGTGACTCCTGCTTTTAGCTGCAGGACTAGATCATTCTGCTCTCCCCATATTATACTCTGCTATGTTGATTGGACAGGCCCTTCAATATTTACTCAAACCTTTAGCAGGTTTAGAGCAGCAGAAAAGCTCCCCACTCCCCCCACCCCCCGCATTCTAAAGAGAAGTAGGTAAAAAAAAAAGACACAAAGACCTGGAGGCTACTCATTGCACATTAGAATTATACATTAAAATTATTGATGCTTGAGTGCCTTGCCTGTCTATTCTTCATCTTAAAATAACAATCTGTATTTTATAGTTTCATAAATTTATTGGTATCAGTTAAAAAAAACAACTTTCCAAACCTTATTTTCCCACTTTTGACACTGCAAAGAGATACACACAGAAACACAAACACATACGTAAAACTTAGGAAATAGAATGTAAATAATGATAAAAAAATGTGGCAAACAGTTTTGCCTTGTTTTTCATTCAGTTCATCTACCTCTACAGGAAAATTTAAATAAAATTAATGTTTTTAAAAGAAGAATTTTTCTGTTTATAAAAATAATATGTATTTGACACATCTAATTTTAAATACTTACAAGATATGTACAGCAAAATAATCCATCAACAGGTTTTCAAATATAATTTTTATTTCTGATAACTTTAAGAGAAAAGCAATTAGAAAGAAAGAAGGAGGGAAAATACCTTCCTGTGGCTTTTAAATAATAATAATAATAATAATAATAATAATAATAATAATAATTTTTATTGCCTTTGTTAAAGTGACCTTCAGGAATTTGTGGACTAAACCTAAAAGGTAAACAAAACATAGATCAATGAGCTGTATTTTCAGATAGACAACCTATCAGAGTCTGAGTCACTGTCAGATACAGGGTCTTAGAAAGGTAGGCATAACTCTTCTGTCCAGACCTAAACCATCTTCTTTGATGCCCCTTTTACCTGTCTTCATTTCTGAAGGTCTTTTAAACTTATTATCAGGTTAAACAGTGACAAATTTTTATCATCATGCACAAAGCATGCCTGCCTTGTGCTGCTCTGTAAATACCCTCAGACTTCCTTGGTATGGAAATCTAATTTCCGTACAGGTTAGTTTAATGCTAAATCTTTTATGTATTATTGTTAATGAAAAAGGAGATATTTTTGTGGTTCCTGTATGATACATCATAAAAACTTGCTTTTTTGGGGCAGATTTGTAGATTTTAAAGATAAAGTTTGTAAATCTGTGGAGAGGGCTCTGACAAAGCTGAGAAATAGAAAGTGTGTGGAGATGGTCTAAATAAAATAAATCATTGTTATTATGATAGTATTTGGAGATGTACCTTAGCAAACAGACCTGTGAATGAACTCCTTTAGCCACAAACTACTAGTTTCAGGTAGTGTGTGATACCTCAGGTGTGATAAGGTCCCTGGTGGCCTTGCTAGGACCAGAAAGGGCAAAACCTTTGCAGTCAATACAAAAAGCAGACATAATATTTAGTTTTAACAGCATTTTGTACTTACATAATATCATATATATGTTGTATTTATCATGTAATTGATCATATTTATTTTCTTCTTCCTAAAAGCTTTCCTCTATTGTAATAATCACTGCCTCTCAATTAGTTGTTTGCTTCAAAGAAAAGGAAGAAAGATTCAAGCCAGGTGTTAAGAATAACATAAATTCTAATTCTGGAAAAATTTGTCTGTGGAAAGTCCATTGCTGGAAGTCTAAAGAGAGATTAGATAAACGTCTGCCAGATATAGATTTAACTGTCCGAGCCTTAGGTAACAGAGGTGAACTGGCTGGCCTCCCGAGATCCCATTCAGCCTTAATTTTCTGTCATTCTGTGCTAAGAAGCATTTCAAAAGAGAGCTAGAAATGTAATCTTTGGAACTTGCAAAACACCTAAAATCACAGTGAAGTAGATTCACACCTGATTCTTTTCAGAGATACTGGATCTGCTTGAGTTCTTTTTTAAGACTGTTTGATCCTTAACAACTCCTTTGTTTTATGTAGCACCCAGACAGAAACAACACTTAAATAGAGAAGCTGAAGTTTTCTGATATTAAGGTTTTCACTTGTTGAACTTTATTTGTGAGTTTATTTTATGCAATGATGTACATTGGCAAAAATATTCTTCCTGACCTATATGGCAATCAGCCTACATGCCGAAGCATGACATTTGATTACCTTGTCTTAGCATTCAGAACTGCAAATGTTATTAATGGTCATAAAATTATCCAACCCTTTTAAAAATCAGACACAGTATTTGACTTGATGACCTTCTGCAGTCATGAAATTCGCGTTCTGATTGAAATGATATCAGTCTGGAGGATCTGATAGAGCTCTGGTTTAAGTGTCACAGCTCTGCCACTGAGGTGGAAAGGAATCTTAATGAGCTGTTATGTAGGCAATGTAAGTATCTTTGAGTATCACTGTTTTCTGATTTATTCACATGATACAGACCATAAAATGTAAGTTTGGGATACCTTGCATTTTTACTGGTAGTAAACAGGTACTGGGTAATAGTTCACTAGCTTGCTTGCCCTTTAGCAGCACATTGCATCCACTGGAGCAGATGTCACTTGAAAACGAGTGTGGTGAGCGGTATAGATGTAGCAAGGGGAAACATATTTATGCACATCTTTTAATCATGATTGGCTGGGACATGAAGGGTTTCTTTACCTATTTTTTTTGTTAATGTGTGAAGAGCAGAAGGGCACTTCCTTTTGTATTATATGTTCCAGAACAGGAGTTGCCAGAGTGGCTAGTATTGCTTGAGTAGGAAAAAGGACTCCTCTTAATTTGGAAACCTGATGGCAACATGTCAACATTATGAATTATTTAATTGCCAATTATCTGAAACATCTGTTTATCCCTCAGATTTAAACCATTTTTCATACAGCCAACCCCAAATCTTGCCCACATACTAGAAAACGAAAAGCCATCCATAATACAATAAAATTACTTGCTTGTAGCATCAGATTTGGCAACAATGTATCGGCTTAAGCATTTGTGATGGAAAATGGTTTCCTACAGGGTTATTATACAGAGGGGTGGTCAGGGTGTTTAGGCTGAAGCAGCCACACAATCCACTCACTTCTGAAGTGTTCAAGCCTCTGCATAGCTGGAGGCAGTTTCACTTTTTGCATTGCAGCCCTGTCCAGAGCAGGCTCAGTTTTATGAATCGGGTGAACACAGGATGACAGATGAAACCTGCTGCTTAGTGTTTTGTGCTGGTTGTCTCCCGGCTGGTCCTGCACTTGGTACTGTGGTGTAATTATTCTGCAGAGACAACATGAAGTCAGCAGAGTGTGATAAACCTCTGTTACCTATGCAGGAGAACAGGAGCACACATTAAACCCACAAAATTACACAGTTCTGTAACACGTTACCTTTTCCCAGGGGTCCAGTCCCAGATATGGAGAGGCCCCACATCCAGGGCTGCTAATCTAGGTCTGCAGCACCAGATCCCAAACACAACTGTTTGCAGGTATTGAGACTAAGATGTATCTGCCCCTACCTGTGAACTGGCAGGGAGACTTCATGCTGGATGTGTGGAAAGTGTGGTCTCATGCAAAATCTGAACCCACTGATTGGCAACAAATGTGCAGATGCGTATGTATGTAAAAACTATGTCTAAGACATTTACATGCCTCTGGAAGCTCTGCTGGGTATAGGGACATTCTTTCAGACTTCAGATGGCTTGAATTAGGTGTTTGAGGCAGGCAGTTGGTGTAACTCCTCAGACGAAAAACAGCAAGAGCGTTACAGTGTTTTCACTTCTCATTTCCATTTTCTAACTTGAAATAGTTGCAACTCGCTCCCTCCTGAGTCAAGCACTTTCTACACAACTTGAATCCGGCTCAAGGCAGAGTTCACAAAAGGCATGGGCTGCATGTACTTTCTCTTCCTTGCATCCTGCTTCCATCTTCTCTTTACAAAGGCTGAGAAAATTTGGTCTAGCTACTCCTTTTTTTCTCTAAATAACTTCAGCTCACAGGAAAGAGTGGATAGTTCAGGTCAGTTTGATGTTTTAATCTCAGCAGTTAGCTTTTTATATTGAATCACTATGGAAGATCAAATATAAATTGCAAGAGGGCTATTCTTACCAGGCTACTGCTCATGGTAGTGTGTAATGGTAAACGCTTCTAGATTAGGCATTTGAGAAATGAATAAATAATGCGCAGAACTGAAGCTGAAGAAGGATTGTGCTTTTACCAAATACAGCTGTTAGGTCCCTGCCTCAAAGAAAAAGAAACCCACAACAACCAGGTATGGCAGCCGTGGGTACACAGATCCCTCTCTGCAGGCAAGGCTGTTGGTGACTCTTTGATTATGTTATGTATGAAATGGCCCCATATACTCAATCTTTTGATACTCATATCTGCTAAAAATTCCTAATTTGGCAAGGATTAAGCATTGTGCACTCTTTCATTCTGAACTGAATCTCTCAGACACCAATTAACATTTCACTGCTAAGGCTAGTCAGTTTGTTATTTGTAGCTGTGGCCAAATTTCTGCATTTGAACTTTAAAGGCTTTGTTTGTATGGTCTGTAGCACAGCAGAAAATGACAAAAACAGCTAAATCCTCTGTAAATAACATAAGCAAGAAAGGGCCAGCCTGTTGCTCAACTAATATGATCCCCTTTATGTATTATTGCAAGCTTTACTCATTTGCTGTTTATAAATATCTGCAAAGTACAGCCCTGCTGAAAGCCACTTAGATACATTGGAAAAGCCTGGAGACACTAATGGGCTTGATTTGCATGTCAACAAAAGGTGTTGAGTGCTATTTGAGCTGCTGAAGTGTCCCAGAGGGCATTTTAGGGCTACTCCAGGAAGGCACAGATCTTCTCAAGTCCTGTATGATATCAGCTGGTACTGTGTCTCTGGTAACCTAAGGTATCCCAAATGGCTTGTGTTTGCAACTAAATTCAACTCCTATGGGTAGGATTCAAGTTGAGATTGTGGGTATCTAAATTTAGACATCCAGCTGTGGGACAGAGGTGCAGAATGGGGTTTTGTTGCCTAGTGTGGATACTTAGGGTCACTGTGTACATACTCGAGCACCTGACACATCAGCTTGGGGCAGTAAGTTGTGGCACAGGGCCTGTGGAAGATTCATGTGATTCTGGAGGGGCAGATGGAAATGAAGTGGGATACCCTAGGATGGCATTAGGCACTTCAGTTTAGGCAGCTGTATAAAGTCCACACTGTCATATGGCAACTTTATTCAAGAAACGGTGGAATAGCTAATCTGCTGAATACGTTATGGATTAAAATTTTGGTAGTGGAAAAAGTCCTATAGTTCTATTTCTGTTCTGTCTGTGAATTTGTTCGTCTCTGCTTTTTAATTGTTTATTTTACCTGTGCTTAAATTCTTTCCCACTAAAATATAAATGAGATTATGCTTTTTGTTTGAAACATGTATTCTTTTTAAGCATGAAGTTTCTGCAGGCGTATTGCTATATTTGTGCCACATCAAAAGTTGATATGACACAGGAGAAAATTTGTTGCAACTGATTATTTATTTGTGGATTAGTGAAGCATGTCAAGGCACACCAAAATATCCTATTCACAACTGTATCAGAGAAGAGCACTTGTGATCCTTAGAAACAGGAAAAATAATATGTAGGTGTCCATGCTGGATGGCAAAGAGAGTTATTGGAGAAGTTCTCATGCAAGAAAGGAATAATCAGTTTTGTGATGCACTATTTCAAAATGCCTGAGGAGATGTATTCCAGAAGGGTTTGTTCTTTGTTCTCGGTGGTGATCTTCTTAGTTGGCAATAAATCAATATTCACAAAAGCATTATATCAAATATGGCCAGTCTCACCCTCTTCACACATCTGATGCTGTGCATCTTTGTGGAAAAGTTTTTTTGTTGTTTGTATAACTGCTGAACACATATGGATAACTTGGCAGCTGTGTATCAGCCATGCAGTGTCCTTTTCATAGTTCATCAGTCAGCCAAGAAAGCTGTGCCATGAACATCAAAAAAAGGAGTTTTTAATAGTGAAAAGTATTTGTACTCTCTTTGACCCAATATCTTATCTGTCAACTTGCTCCTAGATCTGGACAGCTCTTCCATGCTGTGGATACTCTAGCAGCAATTAAAAGGTATATAAAATGTTAGAACACATAATAAGTAGAAAAAAGAAAAAAAAAAAAAAGAAAAAAACCCTCAACAATACAATAAATATAGTGTTAATCTTTCAAAACCTAGCTATCAGTACTTTTAGGGGAAAGCAAATATTTAAATCTCATGGGATTCCTATACAACACCTTGACAATTACTCATTCATGGGCAGTGTTGCTAGTTTGAATGTTTTCTGTGATGTATCACAAGTGTGATAGTTTGAGCCTGGGACATATTTAGTTTCTGTGGTACAGTGCCCTCACAGTTTCCAGGGATGAAGTCTTTGAATAGCTCCTTTCCAGAAAATGAACATTTTCTCAAAAGAAATTGTTTACTTCATTATATTGAGACAATCTAGATATGTGGCAACAGCAGCCAAAAATTGTACTGCATGACTTGGATATTTAAATCTGTGCATGTGCAGTCCCACATCGGTGACTGTCAGTCACAACGTAGGCCCACAAAGACCACGATGTTAAATGTATTGTACTTTCATAAGCATAACTGCTTTCTGAAACGTATGGTTGACAGGAATAGACAAAGGGAAGAGGAATAGAAGATCGATTTTCCACATGTTAGTGTAGTCCATCTCTCTTCAGAAACATTTTGATACAGCAGGTGTTTTTAAAACACTGTGACCAAGGGCTGTAAATACCTTTTAGCATGTCCATGACATACTTTAATAAAAAACTCAGTGTGTTTTGCCTTTAGGGTGATGGACTTCCCTGCTGTCAGCCTCCCAGTTCTCTTGGTTCATTGTCTTTTAAACTAGGACACCTATTGTATAGCTGGGTATAAAAAGGAGGATAAGTTTCATCTTTTATAAGGAAGTCCAAGAGGTAGAGTCAAAGACAAGAATAACTAAAAGATGTTTTGTCTTATGATGAATAAGAATTAGATCCCAGTATCATTCTGTCAAGCTGCACCACAACTATCCCTTTATTTAGGTTTTGTTCTATAGCACAAGGACTTCAAATCCTATTCATCCTTAACTTCAAGGGTAAGTGCTCTCTTTATCAGCAGAAAGAACAAACTGAAACCAAATGTCACATGCATTTGGAAACTCACAACAAATTTCATAATGAGTATTAACTCTCAAGAGGGAGATATTTGAACTCATAGCAAAAAAAGAAAGAGGCAACTTTCATGTGACATCCAGGTGGAAATGTCTTTCCCTTCTCCCCCCATCTTTCCTTTACTTGTATTGTCCAAAATATAAGCAAATTGTATGACACAGAATTTGCAAGTAGTTTCTGAATGCATTAGGTAGGTTAATTCCCTGTGGCAGTCAGTATCCTTTAGTGAGAAAATATACTGAAAACGCTATTTTTTGCTTCAGTGCATGGGTAGGATGAAAACATTTAAAGGTTCAGCTTTTATAGCATTGTAAACCTATTTTTTTGTCCTGAAACTGAAATGAAACAAGACAATATTGTGTGTTTTACACTTGCAGTAATATGCTAGTGCAAGGTTAAGTTGTACTTATGCACTGAAACTTGGAATTTCACCCAGATATGAGTCATTAAGAACCTGGATATTTTTTGATTGGTGTGCTTTTTCTTACAGAAACGCATGTATGTTTTAGTTCAGTACACAACAACACTAGCTGTAAAGAAAGTAGAACACTTTAATTATTGTGGCAGAGTGGGTGTCACATAAAGTTACAGTTTGCTAAAAAAATTTAACGATAACTCAAAGTTGGGAAGCATTCTCAATAGAGCAGAGGACTGTGATTTATGCAATGAAATGCTGCAATGTCTTGAGAACATGAACAATAGAAATAAGATTAAATTTAATAGAACAAAGTGTGGACTCCTGCTTTTAGGGAATAATAGTAACAGGGGTTGGGCAAGGTGCTCTGTGTGTGTGTGTGTGGTGTGCTAGAATTAGACGCAGATGAGAAAAAACTTTGTTTACTAGCCAAACAGTATAGATATGAGTTGTTGGTCTGATGTAATTGTTAAAGAATTTAAATTAGTTCTGGGATATATAAGGGAAACGGAGAACAGAGACACCTAATGCCACGATGCTGTGCAATTATTGGACCTCCTTTGGAAAGCAATGTTCAGTTCTGGCCACCTGCCTCCAAGAAAGGTGCATTTAGAGTGGCATGAGGGAATAGAAGTCCTAGAAATATATTAAAAGAAGTGGAGGAGTTTTTTTTAAGGGAGAAGATAAATAGAGTTAGGTTTATTTAGCCTGCTGACTGCACTGAACTGTAAAGAGAAGGAAAGACATGCTGTGGTCTGTAAATATAAGGTAAAGGTAAAACTCCAGACTTCAAGCATTATTTAACGCAGGAGATGGTGTCAGCAGAAGAGCAGATGGATATAAACTAACTGTGAATACATTTAGCCTGGCAGATAAAGAATGCAAAGTCTTGAGACCAGACTCTCTTCAGTGGCACCCAGCAACAGGATAAGGGGCAAAGGGCACTGACTGAAAGAGGAGGTTCCATCCGAATATAAGGGAAAACATCTTTACTTTTGAGGGTGACAGAGCACTGGAACAGCTGCCCAGGGACATTGTGGAGTCTCTTTCTCTGGAGATAATCAAAACCCACCTGGATGCAATCCTGTGCAACCTGAACTTGCTTTAGCAGGGGTTTGGACCAGGTGATCTCTAGAGGTCCCTTCCAATCACAACCATTCTGTGATTATGTGAGATGCTAGAGAAAATTGACACATGGTATTCAATAGGAAGTTTTCAATAGCAGTTATAAGGACAAAACAAAGAAAACAAAGGTATTTTAATTTGAATATTAGAAACACATGATGTAATGTCTTGTTTTCAATAGCAGAAAATCAGACATAAAGGCTCAGCAAGTCCTTCTCAGTCCTCTGTGTTTGCAAGGTGGTGGCTATCTATGCCCACTCTCAGAAGGTGTATTAAGAGATTTTACCACAAAGAAGGGGAGCCAGATGAGAAATATGAAGACAGGCAATACACTTTTTGTTGTTGTTGTTGGTGGTGGTGTGTGTTTGTGTAGAAAGAGACTCTTGAAATAGCTGACGAGTTCTCTGTAATTCACTAATGGATGGTTAATGGGAATAATGAAAGGATTCCCTCAGGTAGTTCTGAGGACAGTTGCATTAATGATCCACAAACTACCTGCATTTCTTGTGCACGGTGACATAATCCTGTTAAGGAAATATGTCTTTTGGGAGGATGAAAGAAATGTACAACACTTACACTGAAGAATCAAGTTTGATGATAGAAAGAGCATTCTGACATGCTGAACCTCCAATTTTACACATACTAGAGAACTGAAAAACTTCAGATGGTACTTTACCTTTTATTAACCTGACAGTGTAAAATTATGTATCACCTTTCTCTGGGTCTGTTCTTCCTCATACAACTCGCTTTCCTGAGACAATCAAAATGCAAAGGTAAATAGCAACAAAACAGTATGGATACAGAATCACTGGAGGTATGGAAAGTCAAGATTTAAATATTTGTAATAAACTATGCAAAGAATAAATAATCCAGTTAGGCAAACTTGAAAAAAAATGGAACAAATTCACTTCACTACAAACGAAGGTCTTAACCAGTGTATCACTGGCTGTGCTGGAAAGGTTGGGGTATTGCACAGTGGTGCACTAGCCTCCCCTTCCACCTGTCTTTCTCCTCCCTAAGTTTCCATAGGGAGGATATTTATATGCAAAAATTCCAGAAGGAAGCTGGTGGATCCCAGGTTGGATCATGGTGGGCCAAGAACTGAAAAAAGAAATGGAACATTTAATTGTAGATGCAGCATTTTTCTCTCGTCCCACCCTCCCTCCCTCCCTCCCCAAGGATGATACTGGAAGGTCTGGGCTACATGTGCAGCAGCTGAAGAACAAGGATTTAAATTTAACTGTTTTGTGAACTGGAATTTCAGCTTTTTTTTGTATTTTTAATTCAGTCCACCTCCATCAGCTTCCTTTTCATACAAGAGGAAAATACAGTTTTAGCCATTGTTCTATGGATATTCCAAAGTCAGTTGACTACAAACCTCATCTCATGCACAGCAACTGTTTTCAGGAATAGTGTCATACACCTTTAGCAGAACCTGCCTTATTCATTGCCAGATAAAAATATCCTTGCCAAGTTTACCAAGCAGTTCAGAGTGGATTTGTTTGAGTCATCTTTCCCTTTTTTATTTATTAGTTCCTCAGCATTTTTCATGTGCACATCTGATTGGTTTTGTTTTTATTTTTTTCTTGGTTGTTGTCAAAAAATATTAGCTTGCATGGAATCTGGAACTTAACCTTGGAAAACCATCAAATAAAACACACATACTCTTAATGGTTCTCAGTTTAAAATTACATTTGAGACTTGTCTATTAGCTAATTTTTAATTCATTTAATGACTGGTATCCAGATTTTGTGTTGTGTGATTTCTTAATCCTAATGGTATGTAGAATCTAATCAAATTCTCTACTGAAATCTAGCAATTTATGAGACTAACCTTGTACCTCTAGTATAAAAAATGACTATCTTGTTATTTTGACAAATTCTTTTGTGCATAAACCATGTTAGATGACGTTAAATATACTACCCTCTATTCTTTATTAATCAATTTCCCTATCTGATGTTCCATTGTTTTTCACAAGATTGATGTCAGGCAGACAGGCTTATATTTACTTAGACAACCATATTTATTATAGAATTATAGAATACCAGGTTGGAAGGAACCTCAGGGATCATCTGGTTCAACCTTTCTTGGCAAAAGCACGGTCTAGACAAGATGGCTCAGCATCCTGTCTGGCTGAATCTTAAAAGTGTCCAGTGTTGGGGAATCCACCACTTCCCTGGGGAGATTATTCCAATGGCTGATTGTTCTGATTGTAAAAAATTTTCGTCTTGTGCCCCATTGGAATCTCCCCAAGTTTAACTTGTACCTATTATCCCACATCTTTTCCATGTGACTCCTTGAAAAAAGGGAGTCTCCATCTTCTTTGTAGCCACCCTTTAAAAACTGGAACATGGTGATAAGGTCTCCCCTAAGCCTTCTTTTCTTAAGGCTGAACAAACCTTGTTCTCTCAGCCTTTCCTCATATGGCAGGCTTCCCAGTCCTTTGATGATCTTTGAGGCCCTTCTCTGAACACTCTCCAGACTGTCCACATCTTTTTTTGCATAGCAGGGACCAAAATTCAACACAGTATTCCAGGTGTGGCCTGAGAAGCACTGAATAGGGTGGGATAATGACAACTTCATCTCTGCTGGTGATGCCCTTGTTGATCCAACCCAGCATCCTGTTGGTTTTCTTTGCCGCAGCAGAACACTGTTCACTCATGTTGAACTTGCTGTCCATCAGGATCACCAGGTCCCTTTCCACAGAGCTGCTCCCCAGCTGGGTAGATCCCAGCCTGTGCTGCCCTCCTGGATTACATTTTTCCAGGTGCAAGACCTTACGCTTGTCCTTGTCAAACCTCATAAGGTTCCTGTTAGCCCACTCTTCCAGCCTATGCAGGTCTTCCTGCAGGGTGGCTTCCCTTCTAAAGTATCCACTTCCCCACTCAGTTTGGTATCATCAGCAAACTTCATCAGGGTACACTTCATCCCACCATCCACATCACTTATGAAGACAGTGTTGGGCTCACTATCAATCCCTAGGGGACCCCACTTCTGACAGGTTGCCAGTTTGAAAAGGAGCTATTTACCACCCCCCCCCTCTGGGTGCAGCCAGTCAACTAGTTCCCCACTCACCACACAGACCACTTGTCTAGATTGTAATGCATCAGTTTCTCTAGGAGGAGGCTGTGGGAAATCATATCAAAAGCCTTGGAGAAATCCTTAAACAACATCCACCATTTGCAAGCAAAGTACTGACATGACTCTTACTTCCATTCGATGTTCAGGATCTATCTCAGCAATCCAAGATTTATTATAAATAATAATAAAAGGTTTAATAAATACTCTTAGGCATTTCTTCTAACATTCCTAGGTGCATTTTTAAATAAAAGACACTTAGCCTTAATAGCTGCTATTTCGCACATACTGTCTTTGTTGTTTTAAGTGTAACATTCCATCACATGCCTTTGTATGATATGACTACATCTGGCTTTTTCCTAGTCCCAGAGCTGAAATATTTATTCAATGTTTCTGCATTATTTTTGACAACTGCATACTTTCCATTTAACAATGGGCAAACACTACTGTAAGGTTGCTTTTTCTCCAAATATACCTAACGTTGTTTTCAGTGTACTAAACTCAGATACCCATAAAATTCCTCCTATGTCCTTCTGTCTTCAGTAATAATTTTCTGTTATATCCATTTGTATCCTAAACTCAAGTGTTCTAATCTGTTTGGTTTCTCCCTTGTCTCCCTACTCGACCTGTTTATATCTGAGATTTTTGCATTACCTTTCTATCTTTTTTAAGCTAGACTGATGTAGAATAGACTTTATCTTGACTGCAGATCTTAGATAATCTCAGAAAAAGTTTTAAAATATCTTTATTATTGTTTACATATTTTCCCCTTTTAAATTCCTCCTATTATTGATAAGGTGCAAACTTGTATTTATCTGTTTGAAAGTGGCCATTTTAAAGTAGCAGGTGTAAGAATTATTGGTTATGTTACATTCTATTTGCATGTCATGAATGTAATAAAGTTCTCACTTTCATTTAAGGAACCACTAACTTTTAGTCCTGGAATCAATTTTGATTTAGCTGTCAGTATGACATCTAGTGCAAAATTCTCTAAGGAGAGACACAAAACTTTTGGATTTAGGAAATTTTTATCAATCATTGTTCAGAATTTCAAAGGCATTTATTACTGGAAATGTCAAACCTGTAAAGCTACATCTTTCAACCTGATAATCACCGGTGAAAAAGCTTTGTTTAAAGCTCATATAATACAGAAACTCTTTTCTCTTCTTCCTCTCCATAGACCTTGTAAGTAGGGGTTTAAAGAACTGGTCATCCTACTCTGCAGGGTAGTTTGATGATATGTAGCTGCCTCCATCTAATTGCCCTTATCACACTCTCTGTGTTGGGACATTGATTTGTAAACACTGAAAGCATTTACTACATAGCTGTCAGTAGGCTGAAATCAGTTATTGCCACATACTGCCTCTTGTCCCCTTCTCTTGCCACTGTGTTATTCCTAAATTGCTTATAGTGAATGAGTTTAACATTCCGATCACAGAAATCTTCCTTCAAGTTCCAGTAATATCAAGCAGGTCAAATTCGTTTGCATAGTACGACTAGTTCCTACTCTTCCTATTTACCACACAATCTTCTGCCATTCATGAATAGGCAATTAAAGAATTTATTTTCTTTGTGTCATTCAGTGTCTTGATTAATTTTGTTCTTGACAACTTGACTGTGCTAAATGAGTGTTTATTTGCTGCCCCTTTTTAATCTCCCCTTTTGTTGTAAGTTTAATGCCATTATTACTAGTCTAGTCAGCTTGTTCCCTGTAAAATTGATTTCCCCTTTAATGAGCTGGAGGCAGTGCAAACCACGTAACTTCTCAGTTAGAAAATGGCTCTACAGTCCACCAAACCAAAGACCTCTTTCCCTTTTACACCTCTCTAATTGACAGTTTATTCTTAAAAACTCCCTATTCATGTGTTCATTTCTGGGACAGAAGCAATCGCCAATAAGCCCATTTGAGTATTTTCATATTTCATCAGCTTTCTGAACTCTCTGAAATCATTCATAACCAGTGAGGAGACACATGAAGCATCGCTAGTACCAATATGTACCACTACTAAATTAAATCTCCTCACTTTGTAAGGTAAAACCTCTTTTTATCCTTCACTGGCAGAGTTGGGACTCTGTAAGACGGAATATCCTAAAAGCTTTATCCTACAGGGAAGACTGGTAGTTTGACTGTAATTAGCCTGTCCAATACTTTCTATTATATAAGGTTACTGAAAAATTCCTTGAAGTTTCCCTTGTTTGCAACCAACTTCTGATATTTTGCAGGAGGAATGATTTAGGGCAACAGAAATATCTTTTATCTGTTGCATGAAACTCCTTTCAGCTTTTGCTCCTTGCAGGTACCCTTTGGTTCAAGCACGTGAGCTTAGAAGAGTACTTCTGTTGCTGAGGGAAGGTAAAGCACACTGTTCCCATAATAGCCAAGTTCTCTAGGACTGTGGAATACAAAAGGAGAGAGAAAGAGCTGGACTGACTTCTCCTCCATGGCTACTTCTTTCATTCAGTACGTGAACTCTCTCTCTATCACCCCTTTGGGATAATACAGTTCCGTTGTTGCCGTCTAGTAGCTTAAGATGAAAATGGTCTGTGCCACTGTGCTGCAAGCCCAGAGATAAAACTTCTCAGTATATGTATGCGGGTTGTTGATGAGGTGCATTATCAAGTTTACTGTTTACCTTCTGTCCTGGCTTTGGCTGGGACAGAGTTAATTTTCTTCTTAATAGCTGGTGCAGTGCTGTGTTTTGGATTTGGTGTGAGAACAATGTTGACAGCACGCTGATGGCTTTGGTCATGTTTATACTAAGTCCAGGACTTTTCAGTTTCCTGGGCCCTGCCAGCAAGAGGGCTAGATGGGCACAAGTAATTGGGAGGGGACACAGCCAGGACAGGTGACCCAAACTAGCCAAAGGGATATTCCATACCACAGGACGTCATACAGAGTATATAAGTTGGGGGAAGAACGAAGCAGGGGGGACAACATCTGGCATTGTGGTGTTTGTCTTCTGAAGTAACCATTACATGTGCTGAAGCCCTGCTTTCCTGGAGATGGCTGAGCACCTCCCTGTGCATGGGAAGCAGTGAATGAATTCTTTGGTTTGCTTTGCTTTTGTCTATGGCTTTTGTTTTAACTATTAAACTGTCTGTACCTTGGCCCACAAGTTTTCTCACTTAGACTCTTCTGATCTTCTTCCCCATCCCACTGTAGGGAGAGTGAGTGATCAGCTGTGTGGGGCTTAGTCACTGGCTGGGGTTAAACCACAATATCTTTGGTTTCAAAGAATGCCAGAAAAGCATATTGATTGATAGGTTGATACTTTAGTGTAGATTTTACATAAGATTTTAATGCAATGTTAAATACTTGAAAGTTAGCAAATAGTCTTAGATTGCGCCTGTAGATACACTCAAGAACTCCTTAGGCAAAATGCTAGCAAAGACATTGTGCACTACATTTGTAAATGCTGTGTCTTAATTACAACACAGAAATGCATCACATTAAAGCTCTGCAAAAGCATAATTTCCTGACTTTTATGTAATACCACCTCAGTAACCTTATTTGTCATAGTTTTTTGTATTATGTTGTTATGTCTTTGAATGTAGATAAAGCTATAGTGCCCCAGTAGTAAAATCATTTGTCTTTAAAGCTACACGTTCTGTTGTTGTTTCCTCTGTTAGACCAGGGCAAAGGATGAGAAGTCATTGTACAGAATAAAGTGGACAAGTGACACCCAGAAAATTTCAAGTCTGTACCAAGAAACTCTGTTACCTCATGTAAGTCTCAGTGCTAGATTTTAACACTGCAGCTTCCCAAAAATGAACTGAGCCTAAAAGCCCTACCCAACCCATAGGTGGCCTTCTGAACAAACCACAGTTTGGTACTGCCAGTCAGTGCCCAGCCTGGCAGTGATGCTAGAGTGCCCTGAAGGTGACAGACCATTTTGTATCCTTTCCCTCTATGCATTTTTAGGACATTGGTCTCTCTAGACTGTAATGGGCAATGCACATAGCAGGTAAAGGACAGAAACGCTGAAGGGAAACCTTCTATTTTTTTACTCAGTTGAGAACAGGGAAAGTGGACAAGTGACAATTTTAACTTTAGTGAGCAATTTACCCACGGCAATTGTGTGTGATTGTATGCACTTCAGCACTGAAAGGCTCCTTTCAAAACATGATTCCAATTTCTCCATGCCTCAGTTTCCTTATGTCTAAACCGGGGATAACTCCCACTTCAACAAAATTGTTAGTGATGTTTGTGAAGTTGTGAAGTGTTTTGTAATCTTCACATGCCAGCTTCTTTATCATCATTACAGTTTATTTCTTATAAATTGCCTTGTTTTGTTTTCCATAGGCTAGGAGGCTTAGAAGTTATTGTAAAAAAGATGACAGTGAGGTTTCAAGTTATACTTATTTGTTTCAATACAGAATTGTGGTTAAACCTTGTCAAATCCCCTCAATTGCCTTTCCTGCTATTGCTGATTAGTTAAGAAGCAAAAAAGGAACATTGCACTGTAAAACATCCATTTATCTGCCAGTGTCAGGTTCTCCTGACATAATGTGCTAATGCAAAGCACATTAAGCCTTAGCAGTAGGTGCTCCAGACCTAGCAGTTCCTAGGCAGGCATTAAGAGACCTCGAATGAGTCAGTGTCACTCTATGGTTTAACCTAATACCACCCCCTTAGGGCACCCCTATCAAATGTAAGAGAAATGAAAGGTTTAAAAAGGCTATTAATCCCAGTGACTCTACATTAGAAGAGCACAGAGTTATTTGTCACAGGTCTTTTTGTCATCGTGATATGTGGTAAAATGTGAAGTATTCAGGATTCCTGAAATTCTTTTTTCCACCTGCTGAAGCATGGAGGTCTTTTGACAATACACTTATAATGCTGAGCTGTGATACCTACCAGCTACTGGCTGTTACTGGCACTGTGTGAACCTCTTTTTTTTTTTTTTTTTTTTTTTTTATTATTAATCAATGAGTTCTTCTCATATCTACAATGCATGAGAAACAACAAAAACATATTTAGAAAACAAGCTTTGAACTGAAAGGTATCCTAAGTAAACAAGCAAGCGAATTCTCTGCCCCCAGACAGACGCCATTACAGCATGAGTAAGAGGCATTAAATCAGAGCCGAGTCTAATGTAAGGTGTTAGCTTCTTTTGCCATAGTTGTTATCTGGAGCTGCTGTATTTCTAATGCGATAGATGTTTTGTTCCCTGTTTCCTACCTTGAAGTCGTTGAGACTCAGGAATAATTCTGTTGTTTTAGAAATCTCTGATCCGGTGTCTGCATGGAAAGGTGTCTCAAATAGCTCGTTGTCTGGCAGTGGCTGCTTCAAAGGGTCTGGCAGCTGAATGTGAGCAGCTCAGGTTTTACTGGAAGTGGTGACAGTTACATGACTTCAAACTCTTGCCAGGGTCTGAATTTGTACATTTCAAATTCAGTTTGCATACATTTGGTTGACAAAAATTGTCCAACCATCAGATTGCAACACTGGCAGATGCTCTGGCTTCAAGCCCTACCTCTGATAAAAACACAGTCCCTTTAGCTAAACACCCCTGTTTTGATATTTGTAAAAAGGTTCATGGGATACTTAAACCAGTAAAATATTTTGAAACCTATTGATGGAAAGTCTATGCAAGTTTGTGGTTTTTTTTTTATTAGGTGACCTGCATAGTAGCAAAGATACACAGCTTACAGTGTGTTCATTTGTGTATGCATATGTATATCCGTGTATATGTGTAAGGTAAGTGTGTACAATTGCTTGGCTCCAAGGAGTTAGTAAATATTCTAAGCCTTGTCAGCATGCTCTGAAATCAATTGTAAACATCAGTCTTTGGTGTTTATACAAACACAATACTATTTATTTGAAAAGAGTCTGGGGAAAAATCCTGTACCTCTGGTCACAGCAGGAAAAAACACTCAGAGGACAAGAACATAGTGATGGCTGTTCCAAGCTGGACCAGAGGTCCATCTGCCACAGTTTCTTATGGTGGCCAAAACCAGAGGCCTGCAAAAGAGATTAGGAACAGAACAAGTGTATTTGACACTTGCCTGTGTACTGTCCTACTGACCAGTAAAGATTAGCTTGAGAGATTTATCTTCTATGAAGTCTCCCAGCTGCCCCCTGAACCCACCTACAGAGAGGGCTGTGGAGCCAGGGTTTTGGCAGTTTAAACCCACCATGTCTATTGAATAACCTTGTTTCATTTGTTGTTATCAACTGCTAGTTTCATTTGATGACCTGTAGAAGAGTTAGCTGTACCTATGCTATACATCCTCCTGTACCACTTGTGGTTTTACAGACATGCCATATCATGCTTTGTTTTCCAGCCCCGTATGGTAGCTGTTCCATACCTCTGAATGTGCGTTCTTTGAATGTGCGTTTCATGCTGCTATGACCCTTTCTAATAATTCCTAATTTTCACTTTTTTTTTCTTCCTTTTTCTTCCCCCAGCTACTACTGAACACTAAGGTGAGTTTGTCCTGGGTCTGTAAGACCAGGATCTCATAACTTTCTAATTATTAGCCAGCTCAGAGCTCATTCTTCAGTACATAAAAGTCAGGAACTTTTTCCCCTCCCATGATCCTTCCTTTAAATTTGCCTATATTGAATTTCACTATTTCCTTGCCTAGTAACTTAGTCCTTCTGGATTTATCCTAGTAAATGAATCAGGGCCACAAAATTCTTTCAAGCACTGTACCACTGGGATTAACATCTATGCTGGAAAACATAATAGATCAAATATGATGGCTTGTTGCTGAAGGCAACTGGCGTTGCTTGTGAAAATAGGACTAAGTTCTTTTTCTAAAAAAAAAAAACCAAAATAGGGTGGCCTTCTCCTTACTGTCTTCAAAGAATATGTTTGCTGGTTTATGTTAGAAAGAATCCCTGGTCTATTGCTTTCCCTCCCAGACTGTACCCAGGCATTTTATGGGAGAGTGTCAGGGAGCACCACGCTGACAAATGACAAAATGGGCAATCATGTGCTAGAGCCTGAGACCATGAAAGCCCTGAATTAAGCCACTGCTTAACTGCTAGGATGTCTTCTGATATGCTTTTAGTCCCTGCTGACTAGTACAAATAGTACTCTCCAAACTGATGCCCATTCATGGTTTGGAGACAGCATGTGGTGGGTGAGAATGCTCTAGTTTTGGCTCCTTCCATCCCACATAATTTTCCAGCAGTGTATAATGCAGACTTTTTACTCTGCAACATCCCTATCTACCTTCAAGCCAGGTGCAGAGTGTACAATAAGTATCTGGTCTCTTGCTACAGAAATGCCACTCTAACTGAGTAACACCGACTGCATTTTTGTATTCACTTTGAACATAAATTAAAAGAAACAAAACCAGTTCGTATTTTTTAGGGTAACTATATGAAGAGCAGATAAGATCCAATGCAAAGTATTGTATAATGTGAATACTACCAGTCTGTACTACATGGGTCAAGGCTGGAAAATAGTGCTTATTCTGTTTTATTTAATAGTATGAATATACCCATATGGACCTTCTGCTATTTTCCACAATCAATCTAGAATACCTAATATTGTGAGCAATCCTGGTTCTTTTGCCCCCTTTTCCACATTGTTTATGCATATTTTAGGCAGTCCAAGCACCTCTGCAAATTCCTGTGGGACACAGCTCATGGCTTCTCCTTGCTGTCTACTTACTACTGTGTACTTACTGGGATTATTTGTTTCCACATGGTCTCCTACTTTTTTCCCAGTTGTTTATGCACCTGAGGACCTTCCCAGCTGTGCTATGACGGCCTGGGCTGCTTAACAGTGTTTGGTGAAGGACCCTGTTAAATGCCTTTTGGAAATTGCAGCGGACTGTTGTCCACTTGCTTTAGGATCCCCCTCAGACAACTCCTGTAGCTTTTAAGGTCATGACAAGTACTTTCTCTTTATAAAAGAGACTCTACTGGTTTTCAGCATGTCATATTTATCCATAAGCTATCTATCCCATAGTTACTTGTTCACTCAGTGCTTATGCTAGATCTGTTGTTTCCCAGTTTTCCCTGTAACTTCTGAAGGCTGATGCCACATTAACCACCTTCCAAGATTTCTGACAACAAGGCAGCTTTAGATGAGAATTGACATGCTGTGGTGAGTTATTCAGCTATTTCAACCTTGAATTCCTTTGGAATTGGTGTTATGTGACTATTGCATGTACTTCATAACCTCTTTTGCTAGCACAATCAGAAAATTGCTCAATCTGAGACATATCTGATAAACAAGAAGTATGAAATGGGAACTTCCTCAGATTCCTTCACATTGCAGTGCAGATAACAGACAATTCCTTAACTGTTTTCTGCTCTGGACTTTTCTTTGTTGTGCACGCCTTGATTCTGTTGACTCTCTTTTGCTAAATTAATGAAGTTTATTGAGTGAATCCTTGTTCCAAGGCCAAGTGGTACCAACTGGCTGGCATCCACCTTGTTTAGGGCCCTATGGCAAACTGGTCCCAGAGATGTGAGTGTGGGGCAAATGAAAACAGAGTCAAAAATGAGCCAGGAATTAAACAGTAGAGACTACAGCAGTCCAGTGTTTGAGCTTGTTCCCTGCTCTCTCTCATTTATCAAAATAGATGTAGACATGGACTTTCCAGCAATCTTCTGGTTCTGATGTGTTAGAAAAGGGATTTGTTGGAAGACTTAATGCTTTTTTTTCAAGTTCAACCTCCAGCTCTTTTCAAGGTAATGGGAGATGGGTTTTTTTTGTCCACGTTTCATGGAGAGTCCTGTTATCCGTGAAGTTCACCTTCTGCCTCCTTTTATGGCTATGCTTCCACATGTTTATCTAAGTGTCTCCTGACATTCTCTTCCTGGCTCTGCTGCCTAAAGCTTGATGGAAGTAACGGCCAGCCTTTGGGAAAAAGGAAGACAATTTATTTTCACTGAGTTAGTTTGCTCACAGGTTTCTATTTGGCCCTGGACAGTCACTTCTACTGTTTCAGCACTTTTAGTACATGAAAGTGCTCAGTGGTTTCTTCCACTTAACCTAAATGGCTAGCACTCCTAACAGCTATAATCATGTTATATGAAATCACCATCCCTGGAGGTATTTTAAAAAATGTGTAGATGTGGTGCTTGGGACATGGTTTAGTGAGGACTTGGCAGTCCTGGGTTAGCGACTGGACTGCATGATCTCAAAGGTATTTTCTACCCTAAATGATTCTATGATTGTATGATTCTGTGTCTGTGATGGTCTGCAGTTCAAAGACAGGCTTGTTAGCAGCCATTAACACCTTGCAGCACCAAGATGGATAGTTCAGTAATGATTATAAACCCCTTGAAAATAGAAGGTGCTACAGAAACAGTTGTGCTTATTTGTCAGCTGCACCTGATTACTTTTTCTGCCAGCACAGTGGGCTTTCTTCTCTGTCACTACAGGCCTAGTGGCTTGGCACATTGTATGTGTGTTTTGGTTTCAGGTTCATATAGCTTTAAGGTTATTTCATTACAAAATTAATTACAAAGTGTTTTAAAGAGAGAAAGAAATCTTATTATTTTCACTCCCCAAATTTCCTAAGGTTTCCTCCCAGTGATAAGCTTGTCACAAGGGTGTCTGTGATGTCCATGTCTGGGCAGCATGAGCTTGTTGCCCTTATGAAGTGTAGGACCTTTTGTATTTGCACATGTTGGGATGAAGTGAAATTCAAAAGGCAGCTAACTGGCAGCCATCACAATTCTACACTGTCCTCCAGGGCACCAAAATTTAATGCAGATATGATCATGACTTATATCATTGGTCACAGCATCTACTTTCAACTTAATCTTAATTTGCATTGGTTGAAAAGATGTAGGGGACAAAGCACACATTTGTTTTACATGCAAATTAAGCAACTCTGTAAAAAAATTTCCTCTATCATAAAGTGCTCACTAGCTGTATCTTATATTGAAGTTAATGGAGGCAACTGAGACCACAGGGGTGTTTAGGCACATATTTAACAGACTAACTTTTACCACCTGCAGTTGAACATAACTTATATACAGTGTAAGACCTTGAATTACAAAGACCACCCTACTATTAAAAATATTCGTAAGTCACAGTTGTTGGTTTGGGTTGGTTTTTTTGGTTGTTTTGTTTTTATTTGTTTTTATAGAGACCTAATTCAAAGCTTACTGAAATCAATAGAAAGTTTTCACACTGGTGTCATTGATTGAGCCATAGGACAGTGGTGTGGATACATCACCTTTAGACACCATTAAATCCCTTTCCATACTGAGCTGAGAAATACACAATAAGGATTTCACTCTTGATTGAAAAATAGCAAACAAGAAAGTTACCACAGGATTTCCCATCAAAACTTTATAAAACACAAATGAAACAAAAATACTAACGGTCCTCTAATGTATACCTAGATATGCATGTATGTGTGCATTTAGATGTGTTTGTCATTAATGCTTTGCATGCACAGGAGTAGAGAAAGGGCCAGTATAAGAATTAAATAAATAACAAAAGAAAACCTTAGCAAAGAATCCACTTGAGAATTAAGCATTTTCTTTAAGAGGAAGAGTTAACTCATAGGTGATTTCCTGAACAGTGAAGTATATTTACAAAATTATCTTGCCAAGGAATAAAGAGCTATAATAATGTGCTCAAACCACTTTTTCACTGAATGTACCCTATTGCTTTCTACAACTACCTGAAAGGAGGTTGTAGAAAGGATCAGGTAGGACTCTTATCCCAGATAACAAGTAATAGGACAAGAGGAAATGGCCTCCAGTTGCACCAGGGGAAGTTTAGATTGGATATTAGGGAAAAGTTTCTTCACTGAAAGTGTGGTCAAGCATTGTAACAGGCTGCCCAGGGACATGGTGGACACATCATCCCTGGAAGTGTTCAAAAAACATGTAGTTGTGGTGCTTAGAGGCATGGTTAGTGGCAGACTCAGTAGTCCTGGGTTAATGGTTGGACTTGATTGATCTTAGAGGTCTTTTCAAACCTAAATGATTCTGTGATTCTACACATGCAGGATTCCTTAAAACAACCAGTTAACGAGGGCATGAATATGCTTTTGGTGACTAAAACAAAAAAAATGGTAACTGAAAATCAAGCAGTGAAACAAATGGTCTACCTACCCCAGCTGAAACTGTTTAAGTGAAAACTTTTCCAGGAGACTTCCCTTACCACTTTAGACCCATGAAATTAATTAGCATCCTCTGCTTGTGGATGGATATAGGAAGAGGAAACTCTTCCCTCGGGATTCTGCCATTAAGTCTCCTTTTTCCCTTCTGTATATATTATTGGCACCATGTTTCTGAGTCTTCCCTAGTCACAGCTGACTTCCTCATGCCAGATTCTGCCACTAACTCACACTGAGTTGTACATATTCTCAGGCAAATGTTGGCATTCATTAGTCCCATAGAGTCAATGGAATAACTACTCCTCTACTTGCTGCGAGTAAGGGAGGCAGACTAGGATTTCATATAAATGAGCTTGTCACATGAAGCAGCAGCAAACAGTATGAGAATGTGCATCTGGCATATCATCATGAATGTTGCATCAATTTTTTGTGATCTTGCCGTTAAAAGGCTTTGCAGGTGGATAGTAAAACTGACTGGAGTAATGTGCATTAAGGCAGAGTGTAGGTACTCACGTGAGATGACACAGTAAAGCATAGAAATATTTGCAGCTTTGTTCACAGGAAGTTGGTGAGAAACGTGTTCAGAGCAGCTATCATAGGTAAACAAAATCATGCAAAGATTGCCTTGCTCATAGGGCCAGAGACAACCCCTTTCCCACTTTGAATCTTAGAAATTCCATTGCAAGTTCATCTTGCAAGTAATGTTTAACAAGCGAAAAAGCAATTTTAGGAAAACATGCTTTTTCCGATATGCTAGAAGGTTTATTTTCAGCTGTCTCTTACAGTGCTTGAGCAGCTGGGCAAGTAAGACAGAAGGGACAAAGCCATGTGGCTGATTGTACACAGACAGCAGTTTGAGAACCTCTGATGTCGTGAATGCCAGGCTGCTGCACCTATTTAATCTATCCTTTACTATAAAATCAAGGGTAAGCTTTTTAGGGTAGGGATCATGCCATTTGGGAACAAAAACAGCGAGATGCGTTTTGTTTGTTTGTTAACTTTCTTTCAGTTTTAGATCACTGTTGGATGCAGGATATTTGACTAGATGAAGTATTGACAGTTAGTCCAGTATGAAATGCTCTAAGAATATTGTCAACAAGCTGCTGATTTCTGTCCTGAGAGATGATGCCAGAATACATTTGAGGCACACGTTTCCAACCTGGCATTTACTTTAGACTGCCAAAGATAAAAGGTTTCAGACAATAGAAGACTTTAGCAGTGTCAAAAATAATTCATTACCCAACACTATGACATTCTCTAATGAAGATGAGGAATTTAGCATCACATCTTGCTAACATCTCTGTAGCAGACATTGTTTTGGACTTCTGAAAACATATTTCACATGCATAAAGCAATTACTGAATCATACTATTGATTGTGTATCTGTCTTTATTTTTATGAGCCTTCCAGTGTAACTCTGTGATGCCTATTAGGCTAAATTTGCTAAACAGTGCCCTTCTTGTTTTGTTTTGTGGATTTGCTTGCATTTTTTTCTGGATAATCAGCTCTTGGTCTGTGTGGAGGCTGTGTTGATATCTGTATGGAACAAATAATCTCCAGCTTGCTCTAGCTATGCATTTGGTTCAGTAAGCAAGCAAGCAAGCAAAAGTATGTCTGTAGCCCTGTGGTGTAGCCCACAGGTTCAGCTGTTTGTGCACAAGGGCTCTGGTTTGCGAAGCACAGCTGTGTGACCTTGGCTCAGCTTTACTGAGAAAAAATTGTTGTTGAGCTGTGAAAAAGGTGTATAAGCTGAAGCCACTCAAGACAGGAAAAATAAGAGCAGAGAGAAGTGAAATTGTTGTGCTGGTAATTGTAACTGAAGGACTAAGCAGAAGAATACTGACATGAAAAGGTCTAAAACACGGAGAGGAAATGTAGAGAGGTGGAAGATAACAGCAGCAGGGTTGAGGATCTGCCTGTTCTTCAGGGCAATGGGGGCTGATGCTTCCTCACACTACTGGGTGGCTTGCAGAGACTTACCTGGTACATGTCAGAGGTGGTAAATATGTTTCTGACCTGTCCTGGCTGGATCCTATTAGTCAATAATAGTACACTCACTAAACTGTATATTTCTGCTTCCACGTCTCTCCTCATGGTAAAAGATGCCCAAAGAAAAGTTATGCAGTAAAGGGAAGGTTACAGTGGACAGCCTGTTGAGGTAGAAAAGAGGTGTGCTGAGGTATGACAGGGTGAAATGAGGTATGACAAGGACAGATAAGGTATGACAAGACATTCCTACATATCTATGCTGGTGGACAGTCCTGGTTTTACCTACAGGTTGTTGAATTTAAAATATATTGTTGGTCTAAGAAACCAAACTTCGAATTATGTTACTTCTCCTTCCTTTTCATCCATGTGCTTTTATGGAAATTGGTATAATTCTTTCTGCTAAATATATACACAGCATTGATACAGAGACTATGCGATGCAGTTCCTTTTGTAGGGGACTCTGCCTGGAGTGGTATTGTATGACCAAGGAGAGAAATAGGGGCTGTATTCAGGCAGAAGCATAATGTTCAGGTATCCTGATTCTTTGTGCACTGGCTGTGTCAGTATCCAAGGACTGGCAGCCATGGATGGCAGCCATTCTGAATCACTCACTGCTTTTTTGAACTTTGACGCCAGAGCAGCCTCCTAAACAATTTTTACAGCTATCTGTGTCATTCAGATAAACCCAGTCCTGTTCCAGTAGAATAAAAGAAACATAAAAGCTTTCCAAGGAAAAAACCAGTTCAACAGTATCTTTAAAACACATTTATTTTTGATTTTGTTGAGGACTTCCCACTTGGAAAATGTATTGTTAAGCTCATCTTTTTCTAAATATGTATATATTGTATGGAGGAGGAAATAATCAATTTGTTCTGTTTCTTTTCAGAAATGATTCCTGACACATGTTATGAAGACTGTTTTCAAAACAAGGAGAATTCCTTAAATCAATAAATGTAAATGGTTTGTTAATAAAGCATATGATTCTCATTGACAGCAGAGATTTGTGGCTTCCCATTGGAGAACAGCTGTGGTTTATGTTTGAGTTCACTCAGCTAACGAGTATGCGGAGAAAAGGCTTTCAAAAGAAAGGAATGATCTTCAGAGAGGCTTTTTTTCTGGAATACTTACTGTTACAGCAGAAGCCTCTGAAATGGCATTTGTGTCAGCTAAGGGGAAAAAATACAGCACGTTTGTGATAATTTAAAGCATGTATCACTAACAAAGATAAAGAGAGCAAAGTATTTAAAGCTTAATGATACAGCAGTAGCAATTGCCCTGCGATAATGAACAGCGTAGATTATCAGGCAAAGCTTAATGAATGTTTTGCTTACAACAAGCTTTTTATAAACAAATACTGGTTGAGTCCTCTTTCGGAATTAGCACTGACATGAAAGTGAAATGATTTAATTAAAATATGCAAGATAAATAAGGACTTGGGCAAAGATGCTGCATAGAGTAGTCTGGCAAGTGTTTGCTAACAATAGCCCTTCCAAAAATACCAGGCAGGGTACAGTATGTACCTGGTTTGACTCACAAAACAACATTAGCACTCTGAGGACAGACTGTGTCTCTATCTACAGTTCAGCCCATATCCTAAGTGGAAGGAGATGCTTTTGTTTCCTTCTGCTGGATTCCCACAGTTTGGACGTACACACCTCCAATGAAACGTATTGACTGTTTTCTCTCTTGGCTGTTGAGGGGAGAGGTGGGAAATCAGAGTGGATATTAGCACCCACTGTGGAGGTCTGGCATAGCCAAGGTAGTGCTGGATAGAGTGAGCATTTTGCTGATACAATTGTCTTCAGTCTCTGAATTCAGGGACCAGCAAGGAGAGAAAACCTCAGCAGAAGGCTTGTCTGTCATTTGCAGGTATTCCTTGGGCTACTCATCAGCTTAGGGACTGACCAGGTCAAGACTGATATCTGAAGTAAAAATGCAGCCTTGGGTGGGGTTTCTTTTATTAATGCCTTAACACTGTGTGTTATCAAAAGAACTTGCAGGTTTCACAAAGCTGTGTGGAACATTAAGAAAATGTGCACAAAGAGCTCCAACTTTGCTGTAAAGCCTCTTCCCTTTGATAACCAGCATTACTGGATCATAGATACACACAACAGATGATGTTGGTAGGTACCTCTGGAGATTATCTAGTCCAGCCCTTCTGCTCACACAGCATGAGCTACAGCAGGTTGCGAGGACTGCTCAAGGTTTTGGTTGTCTCTGCAGATGGAGACTCCACAGCCTACCTGGGCAATCTGTTCCAGTGCTTGGTCATGGTCACAGTAGAAAAGCGTTTCCTGATGCTCATATGGAGCCTCCTGTGCTTCAGTTTGTCCCCATTGCCTCTTGTCCTGTCATTGGGCACCACTGAGAAGACCCTGGCTTTGTTCTTTTTGGTCCCCCATCAGGTATCAATACACATTGACAAGATCCCTCAGAACCTTTTCTTGTCTAGGCTGAGCAGTCCCAGCTCTCAGCCTCTCCTTTTATCAGAGGTTCCTCAGTCCCTTAGTGACACTCTGGCTCTTTGCTGAACTCTTTCTAGTATGTCCATGTCTCTCTTGTACTGGAGAGCCCAGAAATGGACCCAATATTTCAAGTGTGGTTCCAGTAGAACTGAGAAGAGGGAAAGGATCATCTCCCTCAACTTGTTGGCAATGCTTTTCTTCATGCAGCTGAGTATGTTATTGTCTGCCTTTTGACAAGCCAACATTGCTGGCTTATGTTCAACTTATCCACCAGGATGCCCAGTCCTTCTCTTTATAGCTGATTTCCAGTTGGTTGGCCACCAGCATATACTGGCACCTGGGTTTATTCCTCCAGGATTTGGCATTTTCCTTTGTTGAACTTTGTGGTTCCTGTTTGCCCATTTCTCCTGTCTGGGGAGGTCTTTTTAAATGGCAGCACAACCAAGTCTGATGTATCAGCCACTCCTCCCAGTTTTGTGTTGTCTGCAGACTTACTGAGCGTGCACTTGATCCTGTCATTGATGTCATTAATGAAGAGGTTAAACACCATTGGACCCACAACTGACCTGTGAGGTACACTATTAGTGACTACCCTTCAACTGGGCTTTGTGCCACTGCTCACAGCCTGCTGAACCTGGCTCTTCAGTCAATTTTCAGTCCACTTCACTGTCTACTTATCGAATGTGTATGTAACTAGCTTGTCTATGAGGATGTTATAGGGGACAGCACCAAAAGCCTTACTGAAGTCCAGATAAATAACTTCCATAACTCTTCTGTAACCCGCCATGCTAGTCACCTCATTGTAGAAGGCTATCAGGCTGGATCCATTCATAAATTCCTGCTTACTGCTCCTGATCACCTTCTTGTCCTTCATGTGTCTGGAAATGGCTTCCAGAATTAGTGGCTGCATCATAGGTTCATGTATTAATATGCATTGACATCTGCTGCTATGTTCAGAATTTGGTTGGAGATGCAAGCAGAACTCTATTTTGAAGGCTGATGTCAACTAGGTGAATATTAGATAACTAATTTAACAATTCATTAGAACTCAAATTACTTTATGCAGAGCTGATGGCTAGTTGGGGCCACCAGAGAAAGGCTGCAGAGATTCCTATGAGATACCTTCTTGCACGTGTGAGAAATATGGTCCTAAACATTCATTGATGTGCTATAGCCTAAGAATGTTTCAAGGTGGTTTTTTTTTCCTTTTTTTCCTGAGAATATATGTGACTTCATTATATGCAAAAAAACCCACTAGTTAGAAACAGTTCAGTACTTGTATTTTATGGTAAGATATAAAAATCAGTCCTATGCATCTCTGAGCTTATTGGATGGATAAAACCCAAAGCCATAGGCTTTGAGAAAAAGACACTCCTGTCTTCAGTGACAAATTCTGTTTATGTTAAAAACATAAAAACATCTGGGACCAGATTCTGTTATATTGGGGTCAGAGTCATATATATATGTGTATATATATATACATATATATATATATATATATATAACACAAGACTAAAGCTTGTGGACCATGTCTATGGTGAAATTCATATGCCTCTTTCTGTCTCTGTCATTATGAGAAAAGACACAAAATGTCATATTAGTCCTAAGAATTTTGGGGGAGTGGGTGTTAGCGAGCAGGTGATTTAATGAAATGGAAAGGATTTGAGCACTGGAAGAGAACATATTTAAAGTGCAGTAGGAGTGAAATATCTGTTCAGCCTCTTGTTGGCTCCCTTCCCTGTAGTCCTAAAGGCTGACTGTATTTTTTTTGGTGTGTTTTCCATTGTTTAAGCCACAAAACAATTTGATTTCTTTTGACATCTGTCTTAAACAAAGCATCGTTAGCATGACTGCTGATCTCAGGATGACCTGTGGTAGCCTAGAGATCTAGGTTAAGCCTGGCTGCTCGCCACCAGCACCCTGTAGCATGAGAACACACACAAAAAAGAGCTTCAGTGAAAAAATACACAAATGTGAGAGATGAGAGTGAAAAGGCTTACAAACTGTAGGGGCAGTGGCTTCAGGAAGAAGGAGGAAGAGTTTACTTTTATCTCAAAAAACTTTACATAGTCCTTCAGTGCTCTGAGGGACGTGTAGGGAGTCTAGGGTATATAAAACACCCTGAATAGAAGTGGGAAGAGAAAAGCTTTTTTAAAATAAACCCAGGCATACCCCCACACACACGTATGCCAAATCAAAAAATGTTTACTCAGCTATGAGCTTATTGGGTCGAGTCTAATAATTATACTATATATGTAATAGTATGTTAGAAAATTATCTAGGAGGGGGAAAAAAGCCAAGAAGGAATGCTGTTCTTCTAACATATTACAAGAGCCATTACTTCTTGCTGCATGTGGATAAGAGAAGCCTGGGTTTTTCCCTCTGAAAGTAGGTCTTCTGCAAAGAAGATGGCAGCTCCTTACAGCGACTCCCTGCCCTCCCACAGGGCAGGATCTTCAAAGCCAAAGAAGATAGGAAATAGATTCCTACTTGAAAAGGTAGGCTTCTTTCACTCTGGAAGTCTGACAAGCATTTCAGTGTTGTTGGAGGAGAAATTGCACAAAGCAAATATCCTTTGTTTCTTTTTTTTATTTTTTTTTTCCTTTTTTTTCTGTATGCCTGGCTTGTATCTCAGGGTCAGTCTTCTAAAATAATTTGCCAATAATAAAGAAGGGCATAGTAGGCTCAGCCATCACTGTTCTGCAAGTGGCATTTGTTGTGCATGAATTCCCTCTAGTCATGCCCACCCTAACACTGGGGTTAGATTTAAGCTATTCTTGGTCCCAGAAAAGGAATTGTTGTGCTGGAAAGGCAAGGCAAGCATGGACAATACTGATGGTTTCCCAAAGAGGCTGCATTTACTTTACGCTCATTTGAAAGACTTGGAGCCTATTCAGAATTGTGAATTGAGTCAAGCAAATACATACTGTGCATATTAACCATTTTTCTAAAATGGCATTGTGTGCTGCTCTTTTGTTTATTTCTTATACTTCTAAAGTACACTGCAGAGCTCCTGGCCTAACCTTACCAGTGAGAAAATCAGTTGGATACTAGTGGAAGTAGGAAGCTCTTTGTAATGAAAGAATCAAGGCTGAGAGAGTTTAAGGACATGTAGAAAAATTATGACAAAAGTGAATTTTCACATCTATCAGTCCCAGCATTTGTGCCCAATCTCATGCACTCAGTCCTAAAGTTAAGCTAAGAAACAAGTAGGAATGGAACATCTGAACTGTCTGCTGATCAAACAGCTCAAATTTGGAAAAGCAGAGTGCCAGTGACTTCTTTACAATCCAATTGTTGGACAAATTTTTTTCCTGAATTTTTTTGGTTAAATTCTAATGATGGCTAAATTCAAGATCTGTTCCTGAACAGTCAATGAAAAGGAATGGAAAAAAATTGGAATGAATAAAATAAAATGCTTGTTACAAGTTTCTTGTGGTTGGAGCTAAATAATAAACACAAAGGAAAAAAGGCCTATAAGCCATCTGTGTGTGCATAACCTCAAGGCTGGCAGTGACAAGATAAACAAAAATCTGCCCAGTGGGGTTAACAACTGTTGACAGCATGGAGAATGCTAAGGCAGGTGGTACTTAACAGGTACCGCAACAGCAGAAAGTATTGAGAGTTGAAGTTCTCTCTTTATTTCTCACTCTGTGATAGTTTTCAGTCTCAAAGTGCAAAAACAAACCAAAGGAAGCTCCCTTATGTTTAGGCAAAGCCAGGTGTATTGTTCAAAGCAAAATCATGGCAGTGAATTTTTGAAAAACCTAAGTAGCTATTTAAGGATTGCTATTTTATGACAAAAGCTGTACTAACAGTACAAGGAATCAGACTACTTCCAGAGGGTTTTCTGTGGCTGGACCCGATGCGTTCTCCCTTCATGTTTCAGAATATACAAGGTACTGTGGCTTGCTGGCTTAAGGCAATGGAGCTCCAGTCTTAAAGATCTGGATTTGAGCTTCACTGAGGTGCCATGATATCACTGACACAGATTTGTTGAAACTTCCCAACATCTTCAAAGCCACCTCCAACTCACCACCTTCTCACTGGTGATCAGTCCCTTCTTCCTAGGCAAAGACTAGGCAAAGACAAAAAGTAGACTATTCTGACAACACAAAGCTTACCACTGAGTGCTTTAGACATAAAATAAATAAAAAAAAAAGGTTTTAGAGTGTAAAAGGATGAAGATAGCACATGCTGGTTTTTTCCCAAAGTGTTAATTTAGGGAAGCCACTTCATTTTTCTATGCTTTTTTTTTTCTTCTTTTCTTTCAGTTTTGTCTTCTGTTGGAAATAAATTGAACAGAAGAGTCCCTTCTGATACATGATATATACAGTAGATT
Organism: Falco punctatus; assembly: GCF_963210335.1. Taxonomy (NCBI): domain Eukaryota; kingdom Metazoa; phylum Chordata; class Aves; order Falconiformes; family Falconidae; genus Falco; species Falco punctatus. The sequence goes on from NC_137581.1 coordinate 34,861,522, forward strand.
CTCGTTGGTTAACAGCTTCTTTCACTATTGTCATACAAATAATTGAAAGATTAGTATAGTCTTGTTGAATTGCAGAGCAAAAGATAACTTGATTCACAGTTAGCTTGTATCAGTGTTCTCCAGTTTTTCTGTTTTGCATGAATGTCTGTAGTTTGCATTAGGTACATAAGTGTTTAGAAGTGTTACATATGGACCTTTTGATGTCTCGTCTTCATCAAGTACTACAAATGACAGAAAAGGACCGAAGTAATAATGAAAAAAGAAGGTTAATCCACATTGAGTTCACAAGAAAAAAAGATTACATCTGGAAAATCTGGGAACAGTATTCTCAAATACTGTTTGGAAATATACCCCAAAGGAAAAAAAAGTTGAGCTATCATAACTACTTCCTCCCTAGAAAAAACCTGCCAGTGAGTATACTAGATCTTGCAAAGCTGCTGTGTCATATACTCACATCTTAAGCAACTTCTGAGCAGGGAAATTTCTAATTAAATGAGTGATCTGTCTTTCCTATGGGGGAAATAATCATTTTGCAGTGAGATTGCTCTAAAGGTTACACACGCATTGACAATATTGATGCAGAAAGTACAGAGCCTTTATCCATATAAAGATGTGTTTGAAGAGTTGGGCTGTACAAAAAGCATCAAATTAAAGTCCCTCAGCTTGTGAAGTGCTCACCTCTCAGAGCGCCATTAGTATTAAGGGAGCAGATTAAACACAATTTAGATCGCATTGAAAGACTAAAGTCAATTTAGCAGGTATATAACCATGCATGATAATGGTCTCTAAATCTACAGCAACAAGGTGAGGATATGCTTGGATATGCAGGATAAAGATGTGAAACTAAAGTAATTTCCTTTGAGGACTGTAAAAGAAGCAATGACGAGGAGGCAAATTTTAGATGCTAGTTTGTTTAAGTATGTAAATTCAATGGACTGATCTGGAAGGGAAATAAGTCTGATAGCAGTTTTATATGTGGTCTGCAGAGTATTGTGAACTTGACCTTTGTTGGAGTGAATGGGTTCTTAGCTGAATGGTGTAGTATTTCATTATTATTTGCATGTTGATAGGAGTGAGCAGGTGCAATATGGGGGAGAAATGAAAATATTTTCTGAAAAAGTATATGAACTTATAGCCTCTTCCCCACTTAAAATCTTAGGTGTGAGGTAACTGACATTGTTTCTTTTTCTGGTGCTAGATTCTTATCTGTTGCCCATTATATGCTAGAGTGCATAGGATGTTCAGAGGGGAGAGGAAGCTTTAAACTGCAGCAAAATCACATTGTAGATTAGAAGGTTTATTTATCTTGGCAACACATGGTTTCAAAGGACATGGAAAACATGAGGAATCACAAAGACTTTAGATTTCCTATGTGAGGATAGCTAGTAGGCTTAGAAAAATAACAAGGAATGCACCTGTTTAAGGAAGTCTTATTTAAGTTGAAAAGTATCCAAATTCATCTGTATAGATGGCATAGCTTGACAGTTTGCTCTAGACATAAGTAAAACATGATTAGGAACTTACTGTTCAGCCTAATGTGCCTAATGAGGATGCTTAACTTCTGCCTGAACTTCAGTTAGGAAGTCAGGGCAGAACTGACTGGGAGTCTGTTCTGAACCGAGAAGAGAAGGACATGTTCAAGGAAAAAATGAGTATAAGACTGCACATCTTTCCTTTGCAAACTACCTAATACACTTAAAGAGATGTAAAGATGTTGCAGGTAAGCTGTTCTTGCATGTAGTTACTGAAAATACTGACTTCACAATACAGCTTTTGCCTGTGGATTGACTTTGCTGCCCTGCTTGTTGTGACCTCCTGTCATGAAGTGACACTTCACTACCACCTTCCATAGGCCTTTTATCACCCCTAATGCATCAGTCATCAGTGAATATTTCCCAAGGTAATGCCACAGTCAAACTGCCTGCTTTCTTCTTGGTCCCTGCTGCTGCCTGCCTGGTCCCACCTCCACATGAAGTCTGCACCAGAAAGTCCTTACACTTTGCCCAGACCCCTAACGTCATATATTGTGACCCTGCTGCACTCTGCTCACCAAAAGTTCTGTGTTTATCAGGACTTGTAGTAACCAGCTCCAGGAACTGCCAGAGCCTCCTGAGTGTCGGCTTTCTGAGCCCACAAAAAAAGCATTACTTTCAGAGACTCCTCACTGACAGAACAAGGTGGGTCAACGTTACCTGTTAATGAAGAGTTATTGGAAGTCTTCATTTTGTTAATTTCTGAAAGACTGTGCTTTGAAAACAACAACATAAAAACTGAAGAGTTATCTTTTATAAGCTAAAAAATAAAAAGCCATGGTCAGAAAAACTAATTATGGTCCTCTTTTAGAAAAGCCTATAAAACTATATGGTTGGGCTAATTACTCACCTGGCATAAGCCTCCTGTTGTTAGCTTCACCGAAACAATTAAAAACTAGCTTTAAGTCCATGTAAGCATTCCAGTATAGCTCTACTGCTCTAGTTCTTATGCTGTGCCTGTACCCATGCTTTAATATATTTTGACCTCCTGTGCTGTTGATATCATTCTTAACACTTTTACAAAGAGGATGTGAAAAGCTCCAATATTGTGAATTAATATCCTGATTCAGTTAGGTAGTAAACTGTGTGCTTAATTGGAAGCAGTAGTTATGTTGTAGCAAATGGGATTTCTTGCTAGCACTAAATTAGAAATGTACTTAAATACCTTGCTGAATTTCAGCCCGAGTTTGCATATTGCACTCTTCCTAATACACAGCATGTGTTGTGTGTCAGGGTGTCACGTGCCATAAGCAACCCTGTGTTACATGCAGTAAACTGAGCAGAATAACCAATGGGAAAACCCCCACCTTTCTGTAGAGAAGGTAGGGGTTAATTAAGGGCCCCATTGTTTCTTTTATTTTGATCAGAACACAAAATTAAATACAGGTTGTATGGTACATTACTGTATCTGTCAACGACTGGCTTTGGCCAGGCAATTAAAGGGGGCAAAATATTCTAAATGATTTTTTAAACAGCTTCTTCCAGTCATTAAGCACAGTTATCACATCCATATTTTGTAAATGTAAAACACGGAAGTTCTCAAAAGTCTGCTCTCCACGGCAGTTTTTATTGATGATCCGTCTGAGCTTCATTTCCTAACTGAAAACCCTTGTCGGTCAATTTATTCCAACATAACACTATTTGGTTGGGTAGTTATTAATCCTGTAATTGTTCATGGCATGCCAGGAATAATTCAGCTAATTATTACAATATGTCTTACTTTGCCATGCTTCTATATGTCAAAATGACTTCTGCATATATTGGAAAAAATCAGTTTCCTAATTTAACTGAAGATATAAAAATTGATTATTAATTCACCAAAAAATGGAAAATCACATTTTTCTTTCTCTGCCCCACACATAATTTCTACCGGTCTGGATACATTTTTGAAAAATATTCTGCTGCTAACTTTAATTGATCCATGAATAACACTATGCAGCAAAACCAACGAGTGCTGCCCTCATTGAACATTAGTTTCAATTATAGGACAACTATAACAGAGTATGCTGGATCATAATAGAAAAGGACTTCATTTTTTCCACTTCATCTTAGATGAAAAAAAAATACTACTGAAAAGGCGAAGTTAAGAGGTCAGTTATCCTGGCAAAAAGAAAAAGTCATCTAATCATATGCACTCTATTAATTACAGTATACATACTCTAATGCAGTTAAAATGCATATTTATGCATAAAATGCACTACATTTAATTCTGTGCTGGTGAATTCCCATCAATAAAGTAAAGTTTGATCTTTGTATTTTTCACATTTGACAATATATCTGGTTTCACTGAAGCAAACCTCTAATCTCTCCTTGGCCTAATAAGAGTAAAATCAGGCTCTTATGAACTGAAATATCTTTTTCGTTTACAATAGGCACAAGGAAATTGAAAGCACGGTGAGTATCAGAGTACTTGCTGTTTTACAGTTCTCATTAGCACATTTCCATAGAACAAAACAATGTTCTTAAACTGTATTCTGCTGGGGCAAAGAAGATCCCTAGCTCCTAATTAACGAACAACTGTGTGTAGACTGCCTAGAACAGTATTTTACACAGTGGAGTTCTATGCTGTGATATATTGAAGCAAGACAGGATATTCAAAAATGGTAACCACATAAAAAGTCAGTAACTTTTATTCTTGTGAGAATTGTCCCAGAACATTGTTCTCGCTGTGAATTTCCTCCAGAGAGGATGGTTTACTCAAGGCTTCATGTACCATTTATTTTCCACCCAGGGACTTTTCCAGAGATGTACAAACCAATTTTGAGAAGTTTCTGAATGGAGATGGAGGTTAAGTTGTTTTTTTTTTCGTTGTGTGTGGGTTTTTTTTTTGTTTTTGTTTTTGTTTTTAAAAGATATAATTCTGAAGCCAAATGAAGAGGCAGAGGAAAAATGGTCTGAAAAAACAAATGAGCTCAAAATCAGCAACTGAAACACATGGAAATAATCTTGTTATTGTGATGTGTTACCTTGACTGATAATGGAGGCTTAATTGGGGAACTCCAGATCTATGGTGATAAATCTGAATGAGCCAGACTCAGTAGCTCTGATTGCAGCAAATGAGTCTGCTCTCAGGGAGACATATAAACTGCAGGAGCCAGTTGGTCTCAGTGACCAGATACAGCTGACAAATATTTTTTCTTGAGAAATCTGCCAAGTCACCAACCCATTTGAACCTCTTTGTTGAGTAGTTTTTGAAAAAACTTTGCAGTTCACATCGATTTTTGACACACACAGCCAGATACTTGAGATGTCTGTGTGGTTTATCTGAACCATGCAGATCCTCTGAGTTTCAAAAATTGGACAGGAATGGGCATTCTGCTAAGATTTTGTTACATTTTTAATTGATGGCTCCAAGTGGTGTCTCACTGGGAACCACTATCATGATATTTTGGTATTCATTGTTGTGAACAGGAACAAATACAACAAAAAGGCATCAACTCTCAAAACAAAACAGAAAAGCCAAATGCTAGAAGCTACAAAAATTATTAGGAAAAAAGCTCAAGAAATAGAGAGCCATAAAAGCAGTCTGCCTCTAACTGAGCGTAATTCTAATTTAGACATTTTAAATGCTGTTGTGTCTAGACGCTCTGAATGCTCTGGTTCAGTTACTTGTGTCTATTTTCCCTCTCCTACTTGTAATGGGACTACCATTTGATGCTTACTTTTCCATTTATGTAATTCTATTTTTATATTTTTTTTCTAACTAAGGGTATTGTACTCACATAATATTCAGGGATGAGGAGATGCAGATCTGCAAATGTGTATCGCCGTCAGTGTCATGTAGCACAGATGCTCTTACTCAGTTGAACTTGTAAAGTGAGAAAGTACTCTTAGGACCACTTCAAAAGGGAGCTGGCTAGAAAACAGTAGAACACAATTCCCTTCTTCAAGACATTTTGATAACTTCACCTGGTTTTCAGCTCTAAATAATAATAAAAAGCCCAAGCTTAACTTTGTAAATTTCTCATAGAATTGTGATGAAAGCAGGTAATCTGAATTTTTGAACATTAAATCATTTTATATTGGATATGAAAATACATAGCTTAAAATAATGTTAGAAAGTAATACCATTAGTAGTAATCATAGAACAACATAATACAGCAGACAATAAAGTATACAATCAAATAATAATAAAACTTATGACTTGCCATAGCAACAGTTTAATATTCAGTATTGCAAATAATATTATAAAAAATGAAACGAATGCAGTTAATGTCTAAATAAAATGGTTAATGAAACCATCAGTTGTTTAGATACAGTAGAAATGAACTGAGAAAGTCAGATAAAGGTCTGTAAGTTTTCCTATTAATTTCTTTGTAAACTATGTTCCCATAAAATAATTAAGTTTAAACAAAAGCACATTTTCCTTTTGAAAACTACTGCGAAAAGTATTTCAATTTCTTTCTTCTGGAGAGCTTGTGATGTTTGCGAGTTCAAAGAAAACAGCAGTCAGGTCAAATGAGGTACTTGTTAGAAGTACCTAATCTTATCTCTGCTTCAAACTGATCATATTTCTTCCATGAAAAATGTTGTTATGAAAGCAAATTGAAAAGTAGGAGATGGCCCATCTCATACTTACACTGTGTTTGACATTCAGCATGCATTGACTTAATCGTGCTAAACCAGGGTCTTAAGGCTGTGGCAGAGCGGACATGGGAAACGTTCACAGCTATAATTTCCATTGCCAACTTCATGCTGCTACCTGCTGCAGCCAGTTTAAGTAATTGCTTACGTGGTTACAAAAAAAAAGTGTATATCTATTTGCATATAGATTGTATATCTGCCAAAGTGAAAAACTTAAAAGAATAAGACTAGTAATTTCTATGGTGCATATTGTGGGAGAGCCTTTCATTTAAAATACAGGCCTAAAAATTAGGTGGAGCACTGGTCTATTCTTTGTTTTGCCTTAAACTTCATCTGTGACCTTGAATAAACAATTTAGGACTCTTTTTTTTTTTTCATAGAGAAAGTATGTGTGTGCAGTCGTAAATGTGCTGCTGCTCTAATTGTGCAGTTTTACTGCACAAGGTAACACAAGGTCCTTCCTTTTCTAGTCTTCATACATAAAATACAGTTAACATCACTGCACCGAATTTGCTTTGTAATAACTAGGATGGCGTGGTGTTGATTCATTAGTTTACCTTTTTGTGCAGTGCTTTGAAAACCACATATTTTTTTGACAGTTACATATAATTATCATCAAAGGCAGGTAATTTTTCTTCCTTGATCTATTCTGCTACATATTTATGCTGTTGGTTTTATTATGATATCAGGGAAGAAAACTACTTTTTTCTGTATATGTAGTTGATAAGGAGCTTTTTGGCATTCAGGGGGAGGGAGCACTACCCTGCTCCTGGGTCAAGGTGCGCACCACGGCCTGATTACACATCTGAACAAGACCTGAACAGGCATTGTCTTCTGACTTCTTCCTCACTAGTTTCTGTTCTATCCTATGACCATATGGCATGAAATAAGCCATGACAAACTCCAGCAGATGCATTTATTTCAATCATCATGGAGTCGACATTATGAAGTACATCATGGAGTGCATCAGCCCAGTGGTTTAGGTGGAGTTCCTGGATGAAAAAGACTCGTACCTACTTGTAGAGGACCCTGGTGAATGGTGGTGGATTGAGACTTTGGAGACCTGCGTTCTGGCTGGCTGAAGTACACTGAGCACCTCATTTACTATCCCTTGGTTTTGGTGTAAAATGGACAAATAGCAATGTACTTGGAGAACTGAGTAATGAAAAACTCTATCAATTATTATTAATGTTACTGTTATTGCTGTTGTTAGTTGAGTTCTGGAAGAAAATCTAGAAATTCTCAGAGTTGGTGGATCTGCTGGAATGCCTGTCCTGATCCTGGAGCCATTAGATGGGTCTCTGTACTACAAAAGGTAAGTAAATTGCATCAAAGACATAACCTGCCCCATAAACACTGGGTGGTGTGGGATAGATTCTCCTGTTCTTATTCAGACTTGGAAAATTGGACTGGAGGCAGTAATATTGTTTGGAAAGAAAGTTCGGTGTTAATATGATTAAGTGTGAAAGATTCTGTGCTTTCATTGTTGGTGCAGTTATTAAACCATATTTTTCTAATATGAAAAAGAAATGCAGGTTCTCAGTTTTTGTGCTAGAAATACCTAAACTGCAGTTATCTGTAGCACTTGTACTGACTTTATCTAATGCACATTATAAACTGTTCCCATATTTTTTGTCCCTGAAAAGCTTCGGGCATCAACTGTGTTTGTGACCTAAGTGTAATCTCAAACTTCTTTTCAATTATTTCTAGCCCAAGAGGCCTGGAGTATACAAACCTAGTTTGAAAATCTGAAAAAACCCCATGTTTTTATTTTTCCTGTTTGATACAAGTTATACATAAAAGCCATTTCAGGGCAAAACGTTTGTCTCTAATACCTAGAAGTCTAATATTTCAGGTTTTATGTACTAGCACAGAAGCTTTGTTGAATTTGGAGATTATAGTGGCAATTATTATTTATAGCTTGCATTGTTACAATACCTTGGACAGTCAAACCCTGTTTCTGCTAGGCACTGTACCAGCAAAGCACAAAACACCCCCACAACAAAATCCCAAAATCTCTTGTGGTGTGGCAACTTCAGGATATACTGATTTCTTAACTTTCTTTCCTATTCTACATGTTACACAGACATTGAGGATCCTTTGGAACACAGAGAAGATGAATGGTGATGATAGAATGCAGGCTTTTAAATAGGTGTAAATTGGTATTTTTATCTGTACAGTGTCTGTCTGTGAAACTTCACTTTATTTTAATTTGATTGGCCTCTTTTTTCAAATGAAATCTTGAGGTTTTCTGTGATGTTTTCACTGACTGATGTATAAAAATAAGATACATTGTATTTCGTAACAGGGTTTTATGCTTGCCAAAATAGATTGTACAAAAACTAACGGTAAATAGAGATAGTTTAGTTCTGTCTTGAAGATAGAGTACTAAGAAATTGAGTCCATCACTGTCATTTTTCTCAGAGATTCCTCTCATCTGTCACAACACAGTAGTTATGAAAAATGAAACCATAAATTCAATTTAGAGGGCAATTTGCAGCTAATCTTTGGAGTAATTCCAGTGTGAATAATGCAGCAATTTGGATGCATGGTCAGTCAATTCTGTCTCTGATTTATTAGGATTTAAGACTTTTTTTTTTTTTTCATTAATGATAATTACCCAAGAACAGAAAATAATTTCTCAAAAATTATCTATCTTCACATCTGTGGTCTCAGTTTTGAGAAAGGCTGCAATGTTGTTTAAACTTATTATTATAGGAGGGGGGAAAAGCTTTTTGCAAAAGATATATGAGGTATTAAAATTCTGAACTGTATCTCTTTACAGCACATGTGTGAACTGATCAGCACTGGTTTATGGCTGCTTTTATATGACTCCCATTAGAGCTAACATTTTGAATATCTCAGCATAAGGACACTGGGATTTGCTATTGATTTTCCACACTTCTTACACCTTGAAGATTGCATTAAAATCCAGCTCAAGCAAGAGTGACATTTTTTGTTCCTGTTTAAAAGTCAAATTTATTATCTGAGACTTTTTCTACTTATTAAATCCCCACTTTCTCTGATACATTATTTATGTATATTTTTTCCTATATCTTTCCTTCAGTTCTCAAGGTCTTCTCTTGAGAAGCATCTACAACAGAAACATACAACAGGTATTAGCTGTGTTTGTGTCTGTGTGTTGCTAATGGGGTGGTGAGGGAGTGGGGGAGGCCAGAGGGAAAACCAGCTAGTTTAACATTGGCTTTGAGCTTTACTCAAAATTTTTAGACATCTAGTGAAGTACTTCTCATGAAGTAAGTGCCTTTTAAAACCTCTAAAGGAAGATCCCAAGCTAGATGACTTACTATGCCTTCAATGCCTCCTTCCTCTCCCCAGTGCTGATGAAGGAATAAGGTACTTCAGGAGTGGTGGCTCTCAGGACACCTAGAGAGCAGCTGCCAGTCAGAGGGATTGAAGTCTATCCTTGTTCCTCATACCTGACACATGGCCTTCCTCATCAACTTTATGTCAGATATCTCTACTATCACATCATTGCTCTTTGTAGGGAAAGTATTACATTATTAGGACCAAGGAGTAAGAAGAGGTACCTGATATCACCCTCCTGTCAGACCATGATTGCCGCAGAAGGCTTAGCCTTCTTAATTATATATCCTTGTTCCTTCTAACCATGAATTCATATTTCTACCAAAGTAGTAATTTTAATTTTTTTGTTCGTTCAAATGCTAGAGTTAATTTGCCAGCTTCGAGGCTCAGAGCAGAAGGCTCTTGGCTACAACGCTAGTCAAAGCCTGAGGTGCAATCCACAGATTTGTGCATCTTGGTTTTCCAAAGTTAAGGGTGATGCTTCTGTCCCAAAAGATGAAGAAATATTTTCTTCCCTGATAGTATTGCAGTTGGGTATCTAAACAAAAGATCAGGTATGCTTGGCAAGTTTGTATTATTGAAGCATTATGTTGCATATGAATTGGCAGAGTCTGCCAACTGAAACATAAGGTCATTTTCCCTGTGGTATGAAGTATTTTGAGTATTTAAAATGTGTTATTAAAGTTCCTGCAGCTTTGCTTTAATATACAATTATATTTAGCTGATTTTTAGTTGAATTTTGCACCTGACAATAGATTCTATATAAATGTGGAACAAAAGGAAAAAAGAAAATTAGCTATTTTCACACATTTCCTTACACTAGACTGTGAGCCTTTTAAAACAGATCTGTAAAACTGTGAAACTGGAAATGGTTTCTGATTGCTGAAGAAAGTGTGTATTTGCCTTCTCTGAGCACATCATCCTTTTATACCTGTGAGAAGAGTTTAAATTGGCTTCACAGGAAATTCACATACTGATAACAATTCTGAAATCATACCACAAGGCCAGTGTTATTTAAAAATAAAATATTTCTGTTTTGTTTGAATAAATCCCATGAATTAGTTTTTATTCACTGAATAGCTATAGATTTCTAAGAATGTACTTTTCTTACTGTTTATTTCTGGTTTTGGGTTTGTTTTGTTTTTACAGATTTCTTCATACGTGCCTTTTAGTCTCACATTCTACCGGTCTTTTTCACTTCCCCTCAGATAAAGGTCAGTCCTATTAACAATTCTTTATGTGAAGATGTTAGAGAACAGTATTTGCTCAAGTGGCACAACACTACAGCTTTAAACCTTCACAACTGAAAGATTCTGTGTAGCCTTCTTAATGTAATTATGTTTGATAATATCTTCAGATTGCATCACAACTTCCACCATAATTACCAAAAAAACACCTTGGTGAAGCAGTATTTAATTTATTATTAGTCTAAGTAGTTCCCCTAAGCATGTCTAATAAGATATGAAAAAAACACAACCTTATATTTATTTAGTTCCAGTGAACATTCATCTAGCAACTCAGTGGACTTCCCTATAAAATCCAAAGTTTACCAGTAAGAGTGAAATTCTGCAAAGGATAAGGAGGAGATGTGGGCAGGTGTGCTGCTTGTGTAAGAATCTGGTCCTACCCAGTGTAGCCCTGATTGATCTATTGGGCCACTCCGATGGACAACAAAGATTGACCAGCAGTTCCCTTCCACGACACTTCTAGACTCAAGCTAAGCAGACAGTGGGAGCTGGAAGCAGACTCACCCTTGCACTGGAGTCTTGAGGCAGGTAATATATATTATACAGCCAAACTACTAAAGATATGGGCCTTGTGTTAACACTGTAAGAGAAAATAAATGGGAGGGAAAGGGGGATGCCTCACAATGCTTTTCAGTTTAATTTCTCTCCCCAGTATATATCACCTGCTAGGTCAACTTCTTCCTAGTTGAAAATCTTTAAAAATAAAATCCAGCAGACTCTCTGGCAAACTACATCATAAGAAACAGCTGAAGCAGGGGATGAACTGCTTCTTTTGGTTTCCTGCTGGTTCTATAAGGTCTGAAACAAGGACAGCATGCAAACTTGGATTTACTGTGACTTCGTGTGTTGTGCTGGTTGCTGAATAACCTCACATTGATTTAGGAAAATGTTTCTGGGACCATTGCTCCTTCATTCTATTGTCGAGTGGTTTAAAGTCTTCATTAGTCAAGGGATAAATACATCTGTGGAATTAATTTATCAAATTAATACTTGTGTTGCTGGGTAGCATTCTTTCAACTGGTTATCTTAACAGTGACTTGAGGTGTGTAGTCTAAGTGAGATTTGCTTAAAAAATACAAGATTTCTGTAGACACACAGTGGGCTTGAGATAGGTTCATAGTGTGCATGAAATTACAAGCAAAATTAAATTATAGATAGTAATGTGTGCATGGCATTCTCAGCTGAGTGTCTTTAAGTGTAAAATATAAAATTACATGGGCTATTTTATTCCAAAATACACATAAAGAGATTGTGTTTTGTACCTAGACATCATCAACTGATTGATTTTTAAGGAACTGGAACAAGTATTTCTATCACTCCCTAGTAGAAGCTATGCAAATTTAAGTATGTTAACTGAAAACAGTTGTTCAAAACTGAGCATTTGTACATCACAAAAGATGTTGAGATTTTAAATTATCCCTAAGTCTGACTTTTTTTAAAATCAAGTTTTCCTCAAAGCCATTTGTAAAGCAAATTGTAACATTTTACAAAATTTCAGTTTAAATTAAAATTACATTCAGAAGTGTGCCTTTCTTTTTCTATCTTTTATTATTGCACAAGACACAAACATAAACGCATGTTATTATGCTATAGCATACAAGGTGTAATTGGGGAGAGGTCAATTTCTTCTACATTTGAGTTGCGAACACCCAAATCAGAGCCAGCCATTTAGAATCTTTTTGGGACTAGCAGAGGAGATTGGCACTTCTAGTGTGCAACACCTCTCAACTGAACCTAGGCAACTTCAGTAAGTCAGATGAATCACTCTGACTCTAAAAGGAATCTAGATAAAATGTAAGTAAATTTTGTAGGTGTCAAAGTGAGGTGAGACAAATTGCCCTTAAATGTCCTACTATGACATCACATAATGACCAAAGTATGTAAGTATAAATGTGAAGTGTAGTTGCTACTTTATATATATGGTGGTACTTGATATATATGGTACGTACCAAACATAATGTCTTATTTCAGGCATCCTCTTTGGAGACATGGAGGATGACAATAATGGAAGCAATCAGTTTATGTTCATCTCATCTAACTTAAAGCATCTAACTAGTTTAACTTAATAATTAAGTTAAAAGCTTAATTGCCTCTGTAATCAATGGTGACAGGCATCTCCAGCGTCACATCTCAAGTTGGCTAAATAATCCTCTAGAGGTATCTCTTTTTCTAGTGACTTTAAGGTAGCACAGAATAACAAGGAACATCAGCTGAAATCCCTGCATATTGGGATCTAGTTTCCTGAAACGCATTTAAGTCCCAGGCGTCAATTTAATTGTCCAAGTTTTCAGGACTGTCTAAGCTTAAGCCCATCTAAATTTATTAGTTAGCTGTTTACTATGGCTTGAACCTCCCTGGGCCCTAACTCAAGGGACCTATGCATATTCATACTTGAGAGTTAAGCACCTATTTCCCACCAGAGCTCTTCTTCAAGTCATATTCTGGCATCTAAGCCCTATCTACATCACCGGAGTAACTTGCTAGAGAAACCTGGAGTGGTTACAGCTAATTTTTGCCTAACTGCCGAACAGTTTAACCATTCATCATGGAAATAAGAGAGTTGGAAAATAGTGTCTCCTTAGGCAGGAAACTTAGTCCACATCATTCATATTGTAAGAAGGTGTATAACCACCTCGGAAGTAGCCTTCACCAGTGTATGAGTGCACATCCTTTAAAACAGAGTCCCTGTGTTGCTGCCAGTGAAGCGAGAGTCAGAGAAAGTGAGCTGGAAGGAGGTACTCTTGCTCTGATCTACTAGAGCAGTAAGGTGAAAGAAAGATACAGGCAGATTGGACCAGGGAATGCAGTTCATGAGTATTTTCTGTTGGTTCCTTATATTCATAGTAAAGGTGTTGACAAGTCTCATAAACTGATCTGCTGGAGACTCCAGATTTGTAGGAAGAAAGACCTGCCATAATTAAGGGATCTTTCTCTGCAGACTTTCAGAGGTATCTATTGTTTTTCTGTTTTCTTGATGGAGAATACAGCTTTAAAGAATGCTATTTTCCACCTACAATCCTTCCTTCCCATTACCCTAGCCAGCTAAAAGGTATGTGAAAGTAATTACAAATTAAATTCCCTACAGATCCCAACTTAGGACTTTCAGTTTGGTGCCTAAGCTGGAGCAGGATGAATCCGGGCCAATGTATTCACCAGTGCAGAATGTCTTCTCAAAATTTTGCTGCTGGACAAGAATAATTATTTTAGGATACTGCAGAAAGCTGTTCCTTAGATTTATAAACAGTCATCTAACTTTTAGATCAAAAGTATAAAATTGTTTGATTACAACACAGATTGATCTAGAAAAATAAGATGTTTCCAGCAGCCCTAGTAATATTGGTTCATAATAGTATTTCTAAAATTAAAACATTTTAATTATCATATTATTCTTGTTAAGACAAATTAGCAGCAATGTAGATTGCCATGTCATAACTAATATGACTGGAAATATATCCTGTATTTCATGTTGCTTTTTGTATCATGAAATATATGAATAAACTAAAACTGAACATCCATTACATTTTATTTAATTTCAAAATAATCGTAGAATTTTTTTTTTTACATATACCTAGAAAAGTTCACCAGAAGTCAAAACTGCACTTTTGACATATCTTTTTGGAATATGGAATTCATCTCAATGAAGGTAGATGTTGACATATGACCTAGGGTGACTAGCTCAGATGAGGATGTCTGCAGCAGAGGTATCTAGGATGTGATTCAGCTGCCTAAAAATAAACTTATAGTGCCATGTGACAGGCTGTAGGGTACCTGTGATAACAGCTGTGGTGGGTTGATCTTGGCTGATGCCAGATGCCCACCAAGCTGTGCTATATCTCCCCCTCCTCAGCAGGACAGGAGAGAGAAAATATAATGAATGGCGCATGGGTTGAGATAAGGACAGGGAGAGATCGCTTACCAATTACTGTCATGGGCAAAACAGAATTGATTTGGAGAAATTAATTTAATTTATTACTAATCAAATGAGAGTAATGAGAAATGAAACTGTATCATAAAACATCTTCCCCCCACCCCTCCCTTGTCCCCGGGCCCAACTTCACCCCCGCTCTCTCTCCCCGCTCCCAGCAGCGCCGGGGCCGGGCATGTGGCTGGGGTCAGTCCCTCACACGCTGCCTCTGCCGCTCCTTCCCCTCAGGGCGGCTCCTCACAGCCCTCCCCTGCCCCAGCCGGGTCCCCCCACGGGTGCCGTCCTTCAGGCACAGCCGGCTCCAGCCCGGGTCCCCCCGGGGTCCCCAGCCCCGCCAGCAAACCTGCCCCAGCCCGGGCTCCTCTCCCCGCGGGGCCACAGGCCCTGCCAGGAGCTGCTCCGGCGTGGGCTGCCCACGGGTCACAGCCTCCCTCGGGCACCCACCTGCTCCGGCGTGGGGCCTCCAGGGGCTGCCGGTGGGGATCTGCTCCTCCGTGGGCCTCCCCGGGCTGAGGGGGACAGCCTGCCTCAGCGTGGGCTTCACCGCGGGCTCCGGGCCTGGAGCCCCCTGCCCCTCCTGCGCTGCCATGGCGGCTGCGGGGATGGGCCTCTCGTGCTCTCGCTCCTCTCTCTCGCTGCTGCTGTGCCATAGTTCCCCTCCACCCCACTTTGTAAATATGTTATCCCAGAGGCACTACCACCGTGGCTGATGGACTCAGCCTTGGCCAGCGTCTGGTCCATTGTGGAGCCGGCTGGCACTGGCTCTGTTGGACACAGGGGAAGCTTGTGGCATCTTATCACAGAAGCCGCCCATGTAGCCCCCCGTCCCTGCTACCACAACCTTGCCGTGCAAACCCAATATAACAGCAAAGCAATGACATATACAACACAGGGCTTATGGGAGCCTGTGATGATAGCTGCATATACCAGTCCACAATGACACCTATGCTGAGGCTGCTAAATTGCACCCCCAAAATAAAATGAAAGGAATGGTATCCCATACGGCTTCCTATCTTTAAAAATAAACAGCATTTTTAATATAGAAAATTGCAAGCCTAGAAATGCAGATTTTTAAGGCATTTGTCATGTCTGAATTCTTACTGTATGAACAAACAAAGGAAGCATACTCACCATAAGAGTTGAAAATGAAGATTCTGTGATGCTGTTAATATAATTGTAGCAGATGGAAAGCTTTAGAACACATTTTGCATTAAAGAACCATTTTTTAAAATGATGATAAATATAAAGTAGAATAGGCTTGGAAAAGTGCTACTAAGATGACCAAGGAGACAAAGAGCCTGTCTCCTGTAAGAGGAAGGTTAAAAATTTAGCTTGTCTAGCTCAAATACATCAGAGAGGAGTAAGTAGCAGGGAAAAAAGAAATGCTTATCCTAAGGAACAATTTTTGCTTAAGTACAAGTATATGTAAGTTGGCCACAAATAACCCTCCTCTCCCCATCCTTGTCCGAAGGTTTAAAAAATAAGATGATGAATTTATGAATCAGATTGTCTGCTGTGATGGGTTGTGGTAGTGGGCAGTGAAACTCCCTATCTGCCTTCTTACTGCTAAATGGAAAGAGGATCAGAGCTAGACTGGCGTGACATGGCTCATCCATGGTGAAGTTCAATCTCCTCGAAGTAGACTGTCCACATGGCATGGCACTTGGTTTTGGTCTCCTCTGTCACACACGTGGTGCCCTTAGGAAATAAAAGCTATGCTGTGTGAGTTTGGGGGTTGATTTTCAGTTGAAGGGTACTCGAATGATCTGAGGACTGTGCTGTAACCCACCAGAGTGATGATTTATAGCATGAAATATGTACGTGCTGCACCCCTAGGGGTTTACTGTGCAGCAGACTGTACCTGATGGTGCAAAACCTGCTGGTCTTTCATGGTTAGTGCTACTTTTTGTTTAGTTACGCTTAATTTACAAACCACATTTCAAGGCTCAGTCCTTGGTGGCCATTAGATCAGTGACAGAAAACTGTGAACCTTCAAGTTTTTGCTGATGACTGTCCATACAGGACCTCATATGTTCTTTGACAGAGCTGTGAGGAGTGTGTCACTTCCAGGGGAATGTGGATGGAGGAAACTAAGCCTGGTACAATCTTATCCTTGCTGTCTCCTCAGATCTGACCCTGGTGTGAGGGGTAGCCAAAGTCTTCCCTTGTCTTGGAGACAGCTAGCTGGAACAGTCCAAAACAGAGCTAGTGGGGAAACTAACAGCAAAAGAGTGAGGGCGATTATGGGTGTAGTACTTGATCTTGTTCCCCAGTTCTTTTTTGTACAGCTCTGTTAGTATAAACTCCTGGATGAGACTCTCTATCCTTAATAGAAGTGCGCTTGAGAAAGTCAGAAAAAGGTTTAAAAGATAAAGGCAACCTGCTAATCATGGTTAAGTCTAAGGTGGTACAGAAAGTATTCCCAAAACTAGAATATTGTCAGTATAAAAAATCATATTCTTAGACTTAAAGTTATGGTCCCTATTTAGCCACTACCAGCCCTGCTGGTAAAGGATGATCGGTCCAAGGAGTTTTCTGGATGTATTATTGAGATTGAGAGTACTGCTTATGAAACATGTGAACTTCTTAACTATAGGTGTTGATTTTCATTGACTTTCAGCACTGTTTTTGACAACAGAAGTGGCTATGAACTCTGCTTTGCAGGTAAATTCAGAATTTGTTGTTCACATGTGGCTGTTCCTTCCATGCAGGGGAGCAGCATTTTGCTCCTTTTGCTGAGACAGCCTAATGCTGTGGGCATGATGAATGTTAGAAACCCACTGATGGCTTGAACTGGGAGCTCTGTGGGCTGGTGCTGCCTTTTTCTCATGATCACTTCTGTTCACACAGCTGGCATATAACTTACCATGAATAACAACACAGAACAGTGCTAAACCCTATTAACAGGGTTTCCCTCTTTGCTTCGTCTTTTAGTTTATCTAATTTAACATCCATATGTAAGTTATATTCATATATATCTCATATCTATATCACTCAGGAATAATCAGAGAATTAAAAGAATTAGTTACACTTGCAACAAGTGATGTCCTTCCTGTATGTGGGTATGATGAGCAGTAGAGGTTGGAAGAATGACTTCAATTCTGACAAGAGAGATAAGGGTTGTGTGCGGTGTTGTGCATCCAAAGCTAGATGTAAACCCAATATCTGCATAGTGTTTTTAATAAATGTGCCAGGATCAGAGATGGAGGTGAGCTAGTCTGTATCACTTTTTGCAGGAGGAAAGATCTCCAGTGTTTTCCAGGGGAAGGAAAGGGTGAGAAGAAGAGAAAAGAAAAAAAAAAAAACTAATTTTGTGTGAATGGAAGTGATGAATGCATGAGAGTGAAAACCAGAAGAAACTCACACTTCTGTGATGAAAGTACCAAATTATTGCAATAAAGAGTACAAAATTATTGCATTAATAACAATGGCTCACAGACCTGAATGAATGGCTGCAATGATTTGTGCAGTTGCCTGGATTACATATACTGCCACATACAGACTCACCATACTGAGGTGTATTAAAACTGTTGGTAATGTTGATGGTGAAACATAAAACTTGCCTTAAAACTCAGATATTTATCAAAAGGTTTGCTAAGGTTCATGGGCCTTTTGAATGAACTTGAACAGAATTATGGCTTTGCAATGACATCATGAAAAATTTGTGGTGCAATATGAAACAGTAAAAATCTTCACTTACAGAGGCAGTTTTCAGCCAGGCAGCTCCTAGTACCTCCAGCATGTTAGTGAGACAAGCATATCACAGCCCTTGTGCCTTTGAGACTCTCCCTTCTTCAAATAAAAGAAATGTTGCAATAGAGAACTTCTTTGCATCTCAGGTTTAAATGGCAGATTGTAATTAGTGTTTAGAGCATGTGAAATGTGACTTGGGGAATCTGCTGTGTATGGCTTACAAATTCTGATTAATTTTATAAAAAACTGTTTCATTTGGTGCCTCCATATGTGATGAGTCACCTCGAGCTGGCAAGATTCCTGACACATATTGCCTGTCCTGTCTGAAAAATATCACAGATCTTCCACAGGAAGGTTGTTAGCATTAGGGACTGAGAAGTGGTAAACCAATGCACGTGCTAAGGAAAAAAATGAGAAAAATCTGGTTTGACAATGCCATCTGAGGGACTGGGAGTGGGGAAATATATGTTGAATCTCTACACAAGAACAAAAATCAAAGGTGTAAAAGTAGGTTTAAAAGGATAAAGGCAAAGAAATTTGGTAGCCCACTTCAAACTCAATGCACAGACACTTCCAGCTACTTTGCAGAGCATGTTCTATAACACATGTGATGCGGCTCATTGCTAGATGATTTATTCAGGGAAAAAAAACCAAAAAACAAACCACAACAAATTGGATGATACTAAGGATTTATACTAAAATAAAATCTGAGGCTTTTCTTTTTTTTTTCTCCCCCCCGCCCCCCCCCCCCGGCATTTACATCCAAACTTTGTTTCAGTGTTTCACGCTTGGAGACAGATCTGATCATATAGCAAGAAGGTCATATTCAATATAATGGGAAGCTGACTAGGGTGGGAAACAATGTGTGAACCAATTAGTACTCCAGAGAAGTTATACAGAGAAAGATTCAGGAAAGGAGACTTTGAACATGAAAACATATTGACACAAATCTGAAATTTACTCAGGATTTGTCAGGAAGCTGATGCACAGAATGAGGAATAAGAATTTTGCTACTTTGGAAGTAAAAATATTCACACATACTTCCTAAACTGTGATTTAAAGCGATTAGTTTTACATGCTTCGGTGAAGTTTGTGTGTTATGTGTTCAGCTGTCTCATCTGCTGGAGAGTTCAATCAGCCCTATACATCTACAGGGAACATAGCCACTCCTGCTAAATACTAATATAGATGAAGAATTGTATTGCCCTAACTTGAAATATCAGAGAACAAATATAAGAGAACAGCTGAGGAACAAATATTGGTTATTAAAACAGATTCATCCACTTTGTGTATGTGGGGGGAAAATAACCCCCCAACCATTCTCTTCATGGCAAAGACATTTTGTATGTTTTCAAGGCAAAAAAAAAGAAAAAAAAAAGAAAAAAAAAAGGTCTTGTATTATTGTGTTACAAGAATAATCTTTTCCTGGTCATGCCTTTTCCTTTCATTTGCATTAGCAATGTGTTTCCTCACTCCAGGACTTAGATTGCTTCATCTGACTGAGTAGTCTTCAAAGTATTCTCAAGTAAATTCTCTCTTGCCTTGAATATTTTTCCTTTCCTTATCTCAACATTAAATATCTTTGTATCACTCAGTCTACTGAAGTTACTAACAGCTCTCTCCAGAAACCAGCGTCTTGTATGTTTATTTCCATATTCTGTTCTTCGTATGATATCAGGTAATACTTGCTTGGTGTACCATGGCTGCCTTTAAAAAAAGTGAATCTTATTTAAAGTTTTCAGTGTGGATTTTTCCCAAAGAAACAGACAGGAAATGTAGGGACCTTGTTGTGAAAAATCTATTGAGAAGACAGAAGTAATGAAGACTAAGACTTGTATCATGGCTTGTATCAGAAACCGTGTGGCCAGCAGGACCAGGGCAGTGATTGTCACCCTGTACTTGGCACTGGTGAGGCTGCACCTTGAATCCTGTGTTCAGTTTTGGGCCCCTCACTGCAAGAGGGATACTGAGGTGCTGGAGCGTGTCCAGAGACGGGCAACGGAGCTGGTGAAGGGTCTGGATCACAAGTCTCATGTGCAGCAGCTGAGGGATCTGGGGTTGTTCAGACTGGAGAAAAGGAGGCTCAGGGAGGACCTTCTCTTTGTCAACAACTACCTGAAAGGAGGGTGTAGACAGGTGGGAATCAGTCTCTTCTCCGAGATAACAGCTGACAGGATGAGAGGAAATAGCCTCAAGCTGCACCAAGGGAGGTTTAGATTGAATATTAGGAAAAATTTCTTCATTGAAAGGGAAGTTGAGTCCCCAGTCTCAGGAGGTATTTAAAAGATGCGTAGTGTGACACTTAGGGACATGGTTTAGAGATGGACTTGGCAGTATTAGGTTAACAGTTGGACTCGATGATCTTAAAGTCTTTTCCAATCTAAATGATTCTATGGATTTATGATTAAAGTAACTTGGGCTCTGTTGAGAAAACCTCAATTTTTAGTAACATTAAACTAAGATGCTTGTCTTTGTACTCTACGTTTTGATTCTGACCACTGGATCATCTTAAAACTCAAATCTGAATCACGCTTCTAAACCCAATGTACAGTGTTGGCTCCTAGGAGATAACACCACTGGGAGCAGCCTAAACGGTGTAAAACACAATTTAACAGTGCAGGGTTGCATATTTGTTTTTACCTAGTCTGGTTATATTACTCATGAGTAGCTATCCTAGTTTTACTTGAACCAAGATAGGAAATTATGGTAGAATGCTGGCAGAATCGGGGACTTTTCAGGCCTGTTTCAGCAACTCAAAAATCAGTTCCCAAAGCTGCTCACTGGACCTGCACTATCCTGAAGTCTCCGCACTGTCCTCTAGAGGACACCATTCTCCCGAACAAAAGTCAATGTTAAGTGGTGCAAGGAGGGTTTTACTTGGTATCTTGTAGTGAGTAGAAGAGTTAGAATCATAGCATATTTTAGGGTGAAAAAGACCTTTGAGATCATTAAGTCCAACCATAAACCTAACACTACCGAGTCCACCACTAAACCACGTCCCTATGAAAGCAGGGATGGAAGTTGAGTGGAAGTGCAACTATTTGATGGATTGCAAAAATTTTAAATTTGGCTACATTCTCTAGAAGAATTGAAGCAAAATGTTTTAAAATTATCTGAAGGAAATTTTCTTTGACATTGTATCAGGTCATAAGAAAGATTTTGTTTCAGGAAGACTGGCAAATTTAATTTTGATGTTGACAATTTTTTTTCACTGCAAAATATAGTAATACACAGTTAAGACATGCAAAATAAGATAGGTTTTTAAAAAGTAGATTTAAAAAAGAAAAGCTTTGATCTGGATGCACTGTCAAAGAAAATTCAATCTTCTTGACAATTTCCTTCCTTTTTTACTTCCAAAATGAAAAAACAGGAAAACTGACCTGATTTTACAAGGGTTTTGATGGTGCTGCATATTCTGATGGAAAACGGCTCTTTGGGAGTGTCCCTGAGCAGCTCTGGTAATGAGTTTATCCATGAAACATTTGCTGAACAGGTAATGTCTGCTGAATTGAATTACTGTGCTTCCTTTATAACACACAGATCTTTAGATTCATGATTTCATTTGTTTACTTTCCTGTTTTATGGCTAAAGTGAAAGTAATCAAGGAATAAAAAAAGCAGGACAGAGCACTATATTGGCATGCAGTTTATGTTTTCTTATTTGCAGATCTGCAAGCTTTTCAAAACTAAGGCAATAGAAAATTAACTGTTCTATTGAAGGATGCTGGGAATTGCTCTCACTCCCACCAGGGAAAAGTTTTATCTTTTGAAACACGGCCTGACTTTAGTTTTTATTATAATTAACTTAGTTAATAGAAGGAGGAAAAAAAAAATACCTGTCAAGAAATTAGCTGTAAGACCAGTCAGCTCATTAAAAATAAATAAATAAATAAGAATCACCCATTCTGTCTCTGCAATATATCACAAAGGGTAGAAGTGAGTATAAAGAAGAAAAATAAAGTGATTAGTTTTATCCGTCATAAGTTGGTGCAGTAAATTTTAGAAATGCTGTACTTCAAGTCATTCTTACAAAATAAAAGCCACAAGTTACTCATTCATCTAGGTATATTCTGAGTATTTCAAATGTATCTTTTTAGGAAATGTATAGCTTTGCTGTATAACTTATTATCTTTTTCATTGCCTTGAAAAAATAGGGCACTGAACTGGTAGGGATGGATGTATCAAAAATAATTAGAGAAGTAATCCTTACTCTGACATAAATGTCCTTGAGATACCAACAG
Source organism: Falco punctatus (assembly GCF_963210335.1). NCBI lineage: Eukaryota > Metazoa > Chordata > Aves > Falconiformes > Falconidae > Falco > Falco punctatus. The sequence goes on from NC_137581.1 coordinate 34,884,070, forward strand.
TTGCTAAGTTGCTAACAGAGAATTCTTCTCATCCCTGCTTAACTATGATTTTTTTTTTTTTTTTTTTTTTTTTGCTGTTTTGCCTCCTAAGCTACCATCCCCTTGAACTACTCACTGTTGTTTGTGCTGCTCCAGCTGCAGGTAGGTAACTGTGTGCTGCATGTGGCACACACAAGCACAGTGCAAGTGCAGACTCAGCCCCTAAGATCTTTCAATCAGATGGGGAACACATGGACTAAACTGCTTTATTATTAGCAGCAGTGTTGGCTTATGTGTATCTTAATCACCATCAGTTGTTTTCCATCAGGAAAAAGAGAATTTTAAAGAAAGACTCCCAGTAGATCATGGTTGTGGTATTTCTATGTTTCTGTAATCTGCAGAGCAGCTGTATCCTGGGAATGTTAGGCAAAACAGGCTTAGTGAAAAAAGGTGTGCTCTGCATAGGGGATCTTGGAAAGATATCTTAACTGAAACTATACAAAACTGCTATAAAAAGGATACGAATAATCCAGGATCCATGTCCAGGATCACACCACTAGTGACACAGGGGATTTCCACATGAGGAAATACTCTTTATCTTTACACTAAGGGTAAAGAAACGCTGGAGCTGAATGTCTAGGGCAGCTTTGAAGTTCCCATCACAGGAATTCAGAAAAAAAAGAACAGGCCAAATACCTGTTGGAAAAAAGAGATATAGTATAGCAATGAAACTGAAGCGTGGAAAGATGATCTCCCAGGCCTGTTTCAAGACTATTTTCTATAATTCTGGGATGGCTTTTTTATGAGCTTGTGGATGAGGGCAGATGAAAGTCAGTTCTTCCAACCAAACTGCAGCTGCTCATCACTGACTGGGGCTGCTGTGCCTCTGCAGGTTTGAAGGAGGCACACACTGCAGATGTGTAGTTGCTTCACAGTGTGGCTCTCTCTAAGTAACCCAAGTTTGTTCAAGTTTGGGCATATTAGAGGTTTGCCAAAGTGAGTCCACCCGTGGCATGTAACACTTGGCCCCATGTCCTTTCTGTGCTCTGCATGGTGTCCCTCCAGCCCTAGGACACAGCCTCTAGGTTTTCTTTGCTGGTGCAGGCATACTAGCACGATCGAGCTGATGACAAGAAGGACCTGGAGGGGCCAGACTTTTAGCTGGCTTCAGAGAGCTTCAGGTATAACCAGTTGCTAAGCTTGTGAAAGACATTGAGTTAAATAACAGCCTGGCTGCTGAGCTTTATGAAACCACTGACTCGCACTGAGAGGCAGATTGCCCATGCCCAGCGCAGGCTCATGGAAGAGCAGTCACTGCTCCTGCCAGGGACCTCCTGATTTCATTTCTCTAAATGGGACTCCCCCAACACAAAGGGATGAAGGTTGTTGAATGAGGCCACCAGGAGATTACTTACACTGAGATATCCACTGCAGCATGTTCTCCTCATCTGTTCCTTGCCTCCCAAGTATGATAACATGTAAGCATTGCCGTTTTCTGGACAATTTTACTGAAGCCATGGGCTATAACAGAGACAGCCGGGCATCCTTATCTATATGGGCTTTTAGCAGCAACTTTAGCCATTTGGAATTATATGAGTCTCCTGAGGCATGTTAAATATTTTCCCTCGGGGTACTTCAGAGCTGTATTATGCCTATCAGTTTTGCTAGGGACAGGGTAGGATAGCTTGTCTTTCTTTGTGATACTCCAGTTTGCATGTTGGAGTTCCATATGGTGTAAACACTGTTGACTTCACAATCATCTCCTACTGAGACAGCTGCATCTCCTGGCTGCATACAGCAAAAACTGTCGCTTGAATGAGAAATATATGAGGGAAATTCAGCTTCCGTAGGAAGCAATATCAGTGGGCCAGGGCAAACAACTTGCAAGAATGGCATGCAAGGGGATATTTATCCTCCCAAACCAGACACTTTGTCAGCATAATTGCTAGAGTTAACAAGTTGAATGCTGTGTTGGATCTCAGCTGCTTAATTCTGGGATCAGCTTACTGGTCTGCAGATGTTCTGGCAGTAAACACTAGGGGCTGGGACTGGGTTTCCACCCCTTATCTTTGGCTATGAGTTTGAAATCTACTCTCCATACACCTATCATGCCTGTCTTGCCTTTTCCACTTCGAAGTAGAATCACCGAGGTGAACTTAGTTTAGGGCTAACAGCAAGACCAGTTAGGAACACAAGCATCATGTAGCTTTTTGTAATGAAGACTATTTAATGAGACCTCCAGACTGTGCACTGTCTTTAAGTGTAGTTGTTGAAAAAGTTCATGATGCTAGTGTTTCTCTATGACAGCTTTAATCATTTAGATTAAAAGTATCCTACACATCAGTTTTTTTACATTTCTTTGACTTGGTAGTTTGAGAATAAATGATTTGCTCAGGTTCATAATTTCCACACATAATTTCCTGGGATTGAAGGACACAATATCTGTAAAAAGATCCTTTACTTCTAGAAACACTCCTTTTATTTTTCTAGCAGCCCATAGCTTTGTTGACCTTCAGAACAGGGCTGTATGTATCACTGATTTTTTTTTTGGTTCAGTGGTTCAAACAACAACAAAAAAAATCATTTTGGGTCAACCTGAAATGAAAATTTGTTTGCTTGCTTTTCTCCCAGCTCCTGAGAATCAAAACTGAAAATTGTTTTGGATTGAAGGAAATACCTTGTTTGACCCCAAATAACATAGGATAAATTTTATGCTGTTTTGGTAATTCAGAGGAGCAAAGTACTGAAATCATGAGGGAAATTAATTCAAAGCAGTGAATGTCATACTGTGTTCTTCTGTTTACTTTCTTTTCCTTGCCCCTTGAATCCCCATGTATGCAGCAGCTTTTGGGGAAGTGGGACATGCAGGTTCAAATCCCACCTTTCTGTGATTTTAAGTACAGATTTTCTATCTTTCTGGCATGCCTATTGGCACATTTCATTCTTGCTTGCTGAAGCTGTTCCACTTTCTGTAAATAATTAAGTATTCATTTTGACAGACAGGGAAATAAATGTGAAAGCCTGGTTCTTTAGCTTGCTGGTTATGACATTTTAGCTTAGAGATATGAAAGTCAGTTGAAGTCCTTGCTTCAGCAACAGTTTAACCACTTCTGCTGGCTACAGGGTCTTTGAAAAGAGAACTCATTCCTAGAAATATTGGAATGTGTAATGGGAAGAGTACTTTTTGCTGGTAAGGGAGACTCTGAGTCCAAGTTCTGATGCACGCAGGGTAGAGGAGAAGTAGAAAACAGCCTTCTGCCCTTCAGCTACAAGTACCTTCATGAGGGGTGATACCACTATGCACTATGTAGTTGTCATGGGGCTGATGTGTTTTTAAGCTGATGAAATGTTATCTTGCTTTAGTTTCAGTTGCCTCATTCATTTTTATTTTTTTTTATGAAAAGGGACATCAAAGCAATGTTTACCAGTGCTAATTCAGAGCTGTTAGATTAAACTTGATAGTTAGGATTTTTTTTAGTTACTAATGGAGTGAAGGAGAGGCTGTACAAGGAAATTATGGGTGTATGCAGCTTGAGGAGGTTTTCTGTATAAGTGAAAAACTATGTGTGAATTAAAAATATTCCAGTTTCAGTCTTGTTAGTCTTCGAGAAAGTTGTATTTCATAAATAGAAATAATAAATGTGATCAGAAAATGCTTATAAACACTTTGAAGATGTAAAGCACTAAAAACCAAAGAAAAAATAGAAGGAGAAGTTCTAAGTTCATGTCAAAGGAAAAGTCTCCAAAATTTTGACAGTTTGACAGGGATTTTCCATTTTGGGTGCTCCTGTAAGTGTTATTCCAGACTTTCTTTTAAAGGCACATCAAGCAAATGCCGAGTATGCATACCAGTGAATTTATATAACATAAGGAAAGGATTTTAAAGACAACAGATAACAAACTCCTGAACAATTGCCTTGCAATAAATAACTGATTGCAAAATATTTGTAGGAGAACACATGTTCGACACCCAGAGGACTGGAAAAGACTATATGGGTCACTGAATCCACTCACAAGCAGTCATATTGAATAATGAAATTATGCTATTGTAGCCAGGTCCAGACACCACCTACTTCACACATCCTTATACCTACTATCCAAAAATACCTCCCAACACCCTTATATTAATTAAAGATTTAGTTTATACATATAATATTCCACAGGTCTTTCCCAGTGTTTTGCTTTTTTAGGGACATCAGGACAGCTATATCTTGGCATATATCACGCTTCAAAGGATGGCAGAAATACCAGTGGTTCCTATCCATTTAACCTGGGGAGAAAAATAATTTGATGGTTAATTCATACATGAGAATGTGAATGGGGCTACATTCACATGAATATAGGACTACAAACTGGAAAAGCACTACAAACCACTTACCTGCCTGGACTTTGTTTTATTACACCTTATTTTAGACAGCTGCCATGTAGATGCCTACCTTTCCGCTAGTCATAGAGACTACCTTAACAGAAAATATACAACAATAAGCATTTCTGGAAGACTTCTGGTGTTTCAGTATCTAACATGAGTTGACATGGATTATGCACTGTAAAGGAAACATTTACTCTCAGCTCGGATGTAGGTATCAGTACCAAGTTGTCCAGGTTTGGACTGATGTACTACACCCGTTTTAATTAAGCTTGATTTATGACATAAAAATGGCAGGGTGCTTATGTAAGATGTTTACCTGGCACAACTTAGCCATTGTTCTTAAAGTTTCTTTGTATAAGTGTCTTATCTTCATGAATTTTGCCTCCTTTATTTTTGCCAGGTCAGGATATAGCAGGCTGGCAAGGCAATGGAAGGGTTTGTTTTACAGGGCATAGATTCTGAGAAACTCTAAGGCAACGCAAAAAGGATAAATGAAGAGAAACAGAAGCAAACAGAAAAGGCAATAAACAGTCAGCTGTGTAAAATGTCCTATTATGTGATTTAGGTTTATAGAGAAATAATAATCTTGAAGCACAAAATGTAACATTTTGCTTTATTGCTGAGAAACCCCAAATTTATCTGCTCTAGAGTTTAAAAAGTCAATTCTTTAATGAACAAGAAGCCCTGCTGGTGTTAGATTCTCTCCCTTGTTTCCACAGAGTTATATGCCAAGCTATTTTATTAAACTGAGAATGTAATACAACACTATTTAAAATTTTGGAATCTTACTTCATTAAAGCTAATATTCAAAGGTTATTGGGAGAATGAGAAGGCAATTGTTTCAATTGCATTAAAGAAACGGTAGTATTAATTTCAACTTCCTTTTTAATTCTTGCTTTACCAGAACCCTATGTCAATCAAGGAAAACTCATTAATCTAGTTAACAAGCATAACAACGTTTTTTCTTGTGGAATCAAGTAGGCAGAACTCTACTACACATTGTCCATTAGCCCAATGTCTTCTGCATTTTCTTGTGCACAGCTTATAGCTCTGCTTGGTTAACATTTTCTTGAATTAATTTCGTAAGGATCTGATCCTGCCCTGTTGCTCAACAATGAAGAAAAGGGCCTTTGGATTATTTCACATGGTGTCTCTGCATTCTGTGGGCACAGACAGTACACCTTCAATGTGTCTTTCCAGAAGAGAAAAAACAGCAAAATATGTCAAAGGAGGAAAAGATGCAAAGAGGAGAAACAATTATTCTGTCTCCTCAAATATCAACCAGCTACTCTGGCCAGCAGGGTATGGTGGAGGGTGGTGCATTTGTTGGAGAGGTCATATTCTCTGCATACCCTACAGGTATGTGAGAGATGGGCCTCCACTACTGTGAAGACTCCTCATCATCCAGGTAAAAAAGTTTCACCTTGAAACTCTAACTGAAGAATATGAATGAAGATTTTAAAGGTATCTAAATGTACAGGACTTCACATCTCACTGGCTTTCTGTCAAATATAGGTTGCTTTATTTAGAAGTCACCTTTTAAAATCTCTATGTGCTTATCTCACAAAATTTTATCCAGTTCCTCCATTTTATGCAGAAAAATCTTCAAAGTTGTACTATCCATCACCTGCAAAATGTCTTTTATTGTGACAAGCAAGGACTCCTCAGACACACTAAGTATTCTCTAATATCCACCATGACATGGAAACGCTTTGCGTTTTAACTAGAAAGGTCATAAAATATGGCTGCAGACATTGATAGTAGTGAGTTCTTCCTTCAATAACGTAATAGTTGCTTAAAACTAAGTGCAAGCTGTAAGTAAATTGTTGAAAGTAGTGGCTCAACATTTGATAGATTCACATATTCACATTTCCTTTAATGGGTTTTCCCCTCAAATACATTTGACCAATTGAGTTCTACTGACATGAAAACAAATTCTGAAGTTTTAAAAACAATACTGAAATTCACATACAGGTGTGCTCATGCCCAGAGTATACAAACACTCCCTAAACTGGGAAAATTAAATAAAGTCACATGCTTTACCAGACCAATTACAATGTACCAACACAGATCACACAGCAAGCACTGTATATATCAGAGGCTCAAAGAGAACTGTTCAGGCTCAATCCATAGTTAAAAATATTCACCAGAAGTGGTCAGATGATTTTGATTAACAAATAAACTAGAAAGAAGATTTGCTAGCAGATATTCAGCAAGTAGAAAATGAGGTTATATTCAGCAGATGAATTATTCATTGTGAATTATTTGCTCAATTCTAATAATTACAGCAGAGAAAAATTAATTAACGTTACAGCAAATACTTTATTTTTATAATAAAAAGATTGATCATTGAAATGAGTCTCAAAAAGAGATCTCTAAATGGAAGAAAAAATGAGACATGATCAAGAATAATATGAAGTTCAACCTGAATAAAATTTACACCTGTGAGTAATTTTGCACAGATATAATCTCATACAGATATAGTTTCAGTAAAGCACTTGGATATTTAAATAGTTCCTTACTTAGTTCCCTTCACATTATGTTTATGAGAAATGTCCTTTTCAGATTTACACATGTGTTTGCAGGATAATATCCTAATTGTGTTAACTACAGATTTATTTCTGATTATTTTATTGATAACTTCATTGCCATTTCTTTGCTTCCTGCTGTCACAGACCTAGAAGTTTTAATGAATGGAGGGATTCTCAGCAATGAATCAACCACGAAATTAGGGTTGAAACCATGAAACTGACAGAGTGGATCTCAATGGAGACTATCAGGAGCCTGGTGATGGGAGATCTTTGCACTGGTGTGGAAGGAACACACTTATTCAATCTTAAAGGGAAATAATGAAAAACAATGATAGAAAAAGCGGCTTTATCTCATCCACCCTCTTTATTGTTAAATCTTTTAAAACAATAAGTAGATTGCATTAGAGAAAGAAAAGTCCATGTGGGAACAATTTATAATAGGAGAAAAAATATTTAAGTTTTAAATTTAAGACATTTTAATTATTATATTAACAGCCTTATGGAAGTGTTACTTATTTATAGAGATTAATTTATCAGAGAAGTAATGTGTTGAGGCATTCACAACATCTATTGAACGAAAAGGTGCCTTTCTATCAAAGGGAAAATTTCCACAGGAAAGTGTGGCAATGGATTTTTTCATGTTTTCATGAAAATAAAAGTGTTTTTGTTTTTTGTTTTTTCAATTTTGGCATCAAAAGGGGTTAAAAAACGTGTTTTAGAAGAACTGTAACAATAATAAAATCAGTTTAGTTTGGTTTTGCTACCATTTTATCAAGTGCAAAAGCTTTTCCTGACCAAGTCTAATAGAATCCCCTGTTAATTTCTGCAGGTTGTTTAAAACTTGAATATAAAATGCTTTTTGCTGATGTAGGGCTGATTGAAAGGTATACATTTAATCCCTCTACTGCATTGTTTAACTAACATAAGTTCTGTGCCATAATATGTTATTAAACTCATAATTTAAACCTGTGTTCCAAAAAACACTTTGTGAAAACATGGGTTACCATCAGCATCCAGCTGCTTTAGAGCTGAGTAGCTCTTATGTGGTTATGACTCAACAGGGTGAAAGGCAAGAGCAGCACCTGTCAACATGTATGCAGAAAGCTGCCCCAGCAATACAGTGGTACCGGTGGGATACAAGATCTGCTGTGCTGAGAAGCTTAGCAATGTATAGCAAGGATGTCCCAGCCCCAAAGTTTTCTCCACTATGATATAAGACAAAACCGCAGCATCGTCACAGCTTACAGGCCTAACCACAGAAAATACTTACACACCTAGTTTCATAGATTTATGTCTAAAAAGTGAAAAATACATAAGAAACAAGGGACATTAAATATATTGGTATCCCTACTGGCTGCCTGCCTAAATGTTAGTCAAAGTGCTTATTAATGCAGCCTGAATTCAAAGAGAGGCAAAAAGCTTCTTGAAATCAGAGTTCAAACAAACGCAAGGCAAAAGGGCTTTCTGCAGACTCCCTTTCCTTCTTCCCAGGGAAACTCTGGCCCTTGGGTCTGTCCAAATTTAGAATATGAGAAAGTAAAAATTCTTTCTTCTTTTTCTATTTTTTCTCCCCCCCCCCCCCCCTTTTTTTTTTAAAAAAAAATGTGTATGTATTTCCTGCTTTCTGTCCCTTGTGGAGCAATTAGCCTCATCTGAGCCCTGGTACAGTTTCCCATGGCAGATCTCCACAGTAGTCTCTGCAGTAGGTCAGACATCTGCTGAAGTCGCTGGCTTCTATGGTTTTCTTTTAACCCGTTTCTTTGCTACACGAGGCAGTGATGCAGCAGGGCACCGAGAGGAGTCAGAAGCACTGTTGTTAATTCCACCCATCACAGTTCTTTGCAGAGCCTTGGATGTGATATTTTAATCCTCTGAGCCTCATTTACCGGGCATGCTACACGGCAATTCACATTTCCAATTTGAAGGTAGTGTTTGGGCTCAGTAGCTCTTTTAGCCCTTTGCCTTCCCCCTCTCTGCCTGCAGTGTGTGCCCTGCTGCATCCCCTCCATGCTATTGTGAAGCACGTTGAAAATATCTCTGCCTGCTACATTTTTCCTTTGCACATCTTTTTTGTTTGAGTGCAATTTTGCCTAGCCAGTGGCAGCTGTTGGACCTCTGATTGGCAGTGGAATACCTCTCAAATTACAAGACTGTACCGCATAGAAAATATCAGTGTTTCGGTAATACTGTGGCATGGCAACCAATACATTAACTCGGGAGGCTTTATGACATCAGGTGCTACAATTCATCCTTTTAATTTTCCTTTAAAAATACAGCTTGAGAGGAGAGAGTTTTCAATCACAAAGCTACACATTTCATTAGTATTCTCATTACAGTTCATACTGTTTATTTATGGAGTGCTCAGAAGTGTGATAGATGCTGTATGGCTCTGCAGACCTTAGGAGCAAGCTTTAGATATGACAAGGCAAGAGAGACCTGAACAATAGGTGAATCAGTCAATTTCTTCTTGTATTAATTGGATCTGGGAAGAAAACTGAAGTGGGGAAAAAAACCCTCTGCTATTCAGGTATCTCTAAAACTTGCACTGACTTTAATGGTGTTAGTATTTGAGGCCTTAACTACAGCCTCATTCTCTTTGAGGAGCAACATCAGTAATTTCTCACTAAGATTTTGTAAAACCTCCTGCTCATTTTTCCTTTCTACACCTTTTCCAGTAAGATTTCTGTGTCAGCTTTCCAAGCGTGCCCAGTGGGGAAAGTCTGATCCTCCCTTTCAGTGGATTGCTGATGCCTAACTAACAGTAATCAAAGCAGTTTGTGCCCCTGAACCCTCCCAGGAACGTTGCAGCCTGGGCTGGGTGTTATGCATTGCAGCTCAGCCTTTTGGAAGCGCCTGTGGAAACAGAGCACATGGATTTGTCAGCAGCCGCTGCTCAATTCTTCAATTAAAATGTGAGCTGTCTCTTTTATACTGTGTTTTGTCTCCATTTCTTATTGCAGCACTTCTACCTGATGCAGGTTATTTTAACGCTTGCTTTCTGGCAGTCAGTTATATATTGAGGATTTTTTGTCCTCTGGGAGGTGTGCTCTGTTGTTTTGATTGATTTTCACTCTTTTATTACCTGCAAAATACTAGTTTCTGAAAGTAATAGCAACCACCATTAAATAGTATAGGAAATAAAAGATACTTCGGTTGTCTTAAGGCTGTTTCGATCTCCTTTTCCCTTTCTACAGAGGCACATAAGTTTGTCTGTGGCTTAGCAAAAAAAAAAAAAAAAAAAAAGCAGCTTATTTTCAATGTTGAGATTTTTTGTCCTTTAAAGGCAAGCTTGAAAGGCTATACATTGTTTGAAGAGAATAAGAAAAATAAGTTAAGTTCCAAGAGTCTGCTTTATTCTGCCCACTACATTTATTCCTGCTGTTAGCAGGATTAAAATTTACTACTAGAGAGAGGTATAAATAAAGACATGTTCTTGGAAAATATATGCAAATGTGAACACACCTTTCAAAACCTCATTTGGCAGTTCAAATGCTTAAGTGCCTGAGCTAGGAGCTACTGTAAAATTGAGTGCTGTGTGGAGAAAATGCATACAAAGTAAGCCAGAGGCAAAACAAGGCTGCAATCCAGGTCTACAATGTACCGGTCCAGGACAGCATCCTCTAGGCTACGTTGCTATATATTTGCCTCGGTTGTTTGTGAGAGGGCATTTGTCTCTTCAGGGTGGTCAAAATTTGCTGGCTGGGGAGCTATGTCTGGATTTTAGGACATAGTCCCCCTCTTAGGATTTGCTCCCTGCTGTCTTTCCAACAGTGGTAAATAACCTTGCAGGCTGTGCTAGGAAAAAGTCAGATTGCTGCTGGGAAAGGAGAGAGCTGAAGGGCTAAAGCTGCTCTGGGAAGGGTGGGCGGCAGGCTGACAGCATCATTTTCCATACCTGGTCCCAGGGGAGGTGGCTAACTGAGGGCAGGCTGTGGATTCTGAGTTTGGAGTCCTCCAAAATCAATAACGTATGTTTGTATTCAGCACCAGGATTTTCACGGCAGGTAATTTAATATGGCTCTGAAATCTTCCTGTACAAACATCCCAGCTGTGATCATTTGAAAATTGCCTGACCTGTCAGCGTTGTTGGGAGCAGATTCTCTGGTGATCACTTTAAATCACACCCAGATAATTAGCCCCTGGAGGGCTGGGCATGGCTTTATCTCACAGAAATGGGGTGGGCACTCCACACCACTCCCCAGTCCTGCTGCTGGCCTTGCTGGTGAACAGAGGTATGACCAAGGAAATGGCATGGTGGCTGATGCGCCCTTTTAAACTGGTGCTGGATCTCTTTTCTGGGCAACCTGTGATAGTACAAGCTGGTGTAATTTAAAACAGCCTGTGGACTGCTAAAACACGGGCCAAGGGGAAATCTTTCACAGAGCAACAAGGCTTTTTGCACAACAGCCTCAACTGATGCGATTTGATTGCACCTAAAGGAACTGACCCTTTGAGTGACAAAGGCAATGACCTGAACCTGGCTTAAAATAGACTGAAAGTTGGTTTTAATCCTCCCTTTATTTCCTCCAAGAATGATTTCTAATCAAAGGGGCTAACCTGTGAAAAGTGTAGCAAGTTAGCATATATTTCATTCTTCCTTATGTGTTTATTTGTGTTGTTTTCCAGGCATGCGAATGAATGATGTGAATAATGTGGTCTGAATGCTTCAGTGACTGGGTCTTTTAAATAAAACCAAGAGGGGATTGATCAGTGTCAGGGAAGAGCCAAAGAATCCCTTAAGCAGCAGGTCACATAACTGTGGATTGCATAATTCAAAGCTATCCTGGGGCATCTTTAAATGATGCATAAATTTTGTTTTCTTACTTTACATTTTTGAGAGGAGAAAGTTAGATGAAAGTTTTGCATTGGCCACAGTGTCACTGAGAAAGATGTGAAGTGTCTTCCTTTAAAAGAAGATGCCTCGCCCGCCAGCTTGCTTAGAGTGAAGGGGGAAATTAGCTCGGCTCCGTTCAATAGGAGACACTGTCTGAGCAACGCTTTCTCCCTGGTTAATTAAGATGCGTATTGGAAAGGTAATACAGGGAGACAAGTTCAAGCCTTTTAATGTCACCGTTAGGTATCATTAGTGGGGATTGCGTGAGCGTCCTTGGTTTGCCAGGGAGGGGATTTGCAAACCAAGTCGTGGTCTGGTGCAAAGGCTGCCGGCCGCTCGCGGACATCCCCAGGTGATGCTCGGTGCAAACGCAACCCGCAGCGCCGGGCATCAGATGGCGCGAGGCAGAAGGTACGGTGAAGAAATCCGAGATAATGACTTTGTTTGTTCAGGGCGTTTAAGGTTTTTAAATCGGCAAATTAAGACAACGTAATTAGTTAACAACAAACCGTATTTGCTTAGCCCGCCAGTCTGAAGAACCGGCATCGCTAAGCTAGCTCCTGTAGGTTATGTTTAATTACCGCGTTTTTGAGGCGGAGGTATACGTTTTAATTTTCTGCCTTTTAAAAAGGAAGTCAGAGTTTAACAAGTCGGTGTTCATGAGAGAGGAGATTTTAATTTACAGCGCGAGCCCTCGCGGCGAGTGGCGGCGGGTGTGGCGGTAGCCGCTAGGTGGCGCTTAGCGCCCGCGCTTGGTACCAGCGGGGCCGCGGCCGCGCACGAGCGCGGGAATAGGCGCGGGGGGTGGGGTGGGGGCGTGGGGGGCAATGAGGTATCGCGACAGAGGCAAGAAGAGCCCTCCGGCAGGGAGCTGTATGCTTGGCTCCCGGTGGCAAACCGAGGTGGAGGCCTTGGTGTAGAAGAGAAATAAACGGCTCTTTAAGTGGTGGTGGTCGGTGCAGGGACGGAGGTGCCAGCGTGGGCTGGCGGCGCTGCCCGACGGTGCGCTGTTGGCGTGTGCCTGCGACTGGCGGTGTGCGGCCACCGGCCGGCTTGCAGGCTGCAGCTCCTTTTGTAGTTGGTTTACAGATATCGTAGGAGTTGGTAAATCTCCGAGTAAGAAAGCCGCACCCCCCCACGCCACCCCCCACCCCCCAAGCCGTCGCGCATAAGTCGTACCTTTTCTGGCACGCAATGGGACTGCAGCAAAGCGACACCAGTCACATAGTGCTGGGTGCTGGGGTGCCCGTTCTGCAATCGTGCTGGGGCAGAGATTGGCTTTGTTTGTGTTCGGGGCAGCGGTCAGTGTGCTGGCAGTGCTCAGGCAGCACGTGGCATTTTATAGCAGAGTCTAATTTTAAGTACACTTTGGTGATACGCTGCCAATAGATTAACATGGGGGATCCCAGAAAGCGAGGCTGTTGCTTGTAAATAAAATCCATTTTCCAAAGCAACATGCGTCTGATGAGAGGAAGGGCTGGCAAACGCGCTTGTTTGAATACCCATTTAAACAAAAAAATTCAAGGTGTGGAAAGGAACTTGGGCAAGCGAGCTGATATGAAAGGCCAGTGTCTACGATGTATGAGGGGATTGCTGTTCTGTGACTGGGGCTGTGGGTCACCTCTGGAGCATCTCTTGGATGCAAGGAATCTGCTGTACCTCCTCAGATACTGGAGATTAGTTCTAGACACCTTTGTGTTGCCTTATGACAGTACAGGAGGTACTCTCGGAGAAGGGAAGGATGGAGGCAAACCTCTGGTCTCCTCTAACAGTCGTGGTGTCCCTGGTGGAAGCTCACAAAGCACCGTGAAGGGGCTGTCAGACAGCAGCTCTGAGAGAGTCTGTGCATAGCAAATTGGGAGGGTGATTGAAGCACTGATAAACTGATTGTCTTCGGGGGTGTGGGGGTGTGTGTGTGTGTGTGTGTTTGGAACTTACTACCAGATTGAACAGCCTGGGGATGTGCGTGTCTGACTTTCCCAAAACAAGTAATGGGGTATCACACACACTGCTGCTTAGTTCCTGTCAGTATAGGATTTCATCCTGTGTTTTCTGATCCTGAAGGCTTTTGATATCGCAGGTCGGTTAGGTCATTCAGGCACAGACAGCAAGACAGAATCCTGAAACCCAACCTTTTCCTCTTCTTCCGCAGAGACTCAGGGAAAAGATAAGCTCAGAGCTTGTGTGCATCTGCAGTGCAGCTGCCAGCACAATTGCAGCATCGCCACAACTATCAAATATTGGGGTGACTGGAGCACAAGGGCTGAGGCTGTCACATGTGCATCTACACCCTACACAAACCTCCCATTCCCAGGGTATGAGATACTCTGAAGTGAGTTTAGTCTTGGGGCTGTGTTACTTGGGCAGCTGAAGATGACAAGATCCCATGGGCCAGCAAACACAAAAAAGATCATTGTGGTATGGCCCAGGGGTTAGTGTACACACATGGGAGAGGCTGGTTTTGGATTGAAGACTTTCTTCAGGTTTTTGGTGTCTTTTTATTTATGCTCTGGCTCTTTCATGTAGAGTATGTATTAAATTTTTTCATACTGTATCACGGACATTTATGGCAACATGCCAGGAGCTCATCAGGCCACCCCTGGCAGGAAGAGCACAGCAATGTTTAGACAGAATGAATGACATCAGGAGCTGAAAACCACCCCAAACCTTCCATCGGTATGGCAGCAGGACTGCAGCCCACAGCTTCTGGCAGAGCAAAGGCCCCCATCACAAAAGGCTATTTGTATCCTGTTGCACTTGGTTTGCACTCTCTCCCGAATGCTAAACCTTTAAAAAGATAGATCTACTTAATCAAAATGCATGTGATCTTAACCTGGGTTTTAAACAGTTTTTGGAATTTGCACAGTAAAATCAAACTCACAGAAAGACAGGAAGTCTGAGGGTTAAAAAGTGACTGAGAGAAAGCAGAAAGAAAAGAATGTCAGACTATATCACAATCAATCATTTCAGTAAAATTAAACTCAGAAAATGCACATTTGCTCACTTGTACACCTAAATTTGTTTATAAGGATTTCAAATTCACTAAAAAGGAGTTGCATTTTACTCTGTGTAAGTCCATGGTTTCACAGCACAACTTACTGCATTGTGATTAAGGCTGCTTTTTTTGTCTTCTGCTTTTTTTTTTTAACAACCACACTAGTATTTTGTTTCTATGAGTATAGGATTTCAGCCTGTATCTCTTCATCCTGAAGACAAGCCATCCTGGGCAGTGTGAAGGCGTTAGGCATAGATCAGTCAGGAATTAACAGGTTAGTTAATTTCAAGTGATTGAGCTTTAAACAGCATTTGGATTATCCCATGCAAAAGCACCTCAAGCTGTAAATCACAGTGGTAAAATACAGTGATTCCTGAGGGTATATCAATTGCAAACCTTCACTAATGATTTTTAAATCTCCCAAATGAATTCGTATATTGACACAACTCTGTCCACAGTGGGGAATATTTGTAGTTCAACAGTATAAATCCTAGAACAGTTGAATAATCTTATACTAAAACCAACTCTGTAAATGTTATACACATCTACTGTACGTTCTCCAACCATATTAGCTTACTTAATAGCTCTAACAGAGAAATGCTATCTATTACTGCTGCCTCTGCTGGCAGGCTCACAACAAAGGGACGTGCATCTTGGGAAGCTACAGCCAGTCTGCCCCATTCATGGACTGGGTACCAGTTGGTTGTGTAGGCACCTGGCTGCACATGCTGGGTAAAGGTGCTGGGAGGTTTCTGTTCCGATTCTGATGGGGAGAGCAGGTACTGGTTTTATATAAACATATTGTTGATCCCCTGCCTCCTGACAATTCTGCTTTTCTGACTGAGTTCTTCTGCTTTTAACCCAGAGCCCTTGCTCTAAACATAATTCTGGAGGAAAAATAAAAGAAACCTGATGTATTTTGACAGCTGTTAATTTATACGATGTATAGCAACTTGAGTACAAATAGGTACATTGAAAGTATTGCCAGTATGGAAGAGTCTTGACTTTGATGGAAAGAGGGCAGATTTATGCTGGAGGTTGAGGTTCTCATGGTGCAGCATTCAGCTGTGGTAGTGACAAGTGTTGATAGATTTAGAAGTGGCATCTTTCATAGTGTGAGTAAATGTAACATGCTGCATATGGCTGTAAGAGAATATCTCTTCTAATGAAATTACATACATAATTAATACTATGGACCTCATTATGCATGAACAGTGGAACAGTTCTGAACTATTCAAGACATCTGTCTAAACAAATCAATGAAAAGTCTTGGTGATCTTTACTAAAGAATCCTCTTACAATCTGAATGTAAGTTTTTCCTGTTACAAACGATGATCCTGTTACTGCTTGGAACTTTAACTTTTATAGAGAGTGAATTAATGCAGTAATGGCATCATCAAACTTCCCTGCATTGTAATTACAAAGATCTGGTAGGGGAATATCCTTTTTCTAAACAATGTCACATCATTTTATGCTGATCCCTGATTCCACTTTCAATATATCTAGGATTACCGTACTGAACAGTACATAAAGCAAACATTCCCTGCAATCAATACTATAAAGGCTTGTCTGAGTCAGCTGCAAGTGCACTTCAGAAACTGCCTCTTCTTAAATCATGGCATGGCATTGGAGATCAAACAAAGCACTGAAGATGCCAGTCCCTGAATTTACATCTTGAGGTTTCACAAAAGGGCATTTACAGTGGAAGACCCAGCAAAAACTCACATACCCTGCACTGTAAAAGGAATAACAAACTCTGTTTATTCATCTGTGTGATCAAATGGCCTGATCCAAAGCTCACTGAAGTTAATGAATAGAGTCTGACTCAGATTATAATGAGTTTTGGATTAGACATTTATTAAAGTAAGTGTAAATATTCCTATTTCAGTAATGTGAAATTCCTCTCTAAGCAATTACACCTAACCAAGATGTTGAAATTTAATTGAAGTTTCTGAATAGTTTTATCTTCCAAGAATGCAGTGACATTTTTGTTTTGGCTATCTGTGTTAATTTTTTTACCATCCATCTGTGGATCATGTAAATAAAAACCATATACACAGACACTTAGACATTCTCTATTATTTGCACATTGCCATTAATAAATACAAAAGATACCTGGCTCTTTCCTCTCCTTCTCCAGATTCATTCTTCAGTTTCTTTCTTTACTACACAGGTAGTAACAAGTAATAAAATAAAATCTGATGATTGTCTTCTGGAATTAAAAGACACATCTCGAAAATATTGCTAAACAGAAAGTAAACCCTAGGTAAACTTATATTAAAAACACATGAGCAATCTCAAATGGAGTGTGCATATCTTCACTGAGGACACACGTTCTGTTACAGGAGATGTTTGCTTACACTAGCACATTATGGTGGGCATAAAGTTCTCACGTTATCTAGCCCTGGTCAAAACACAGAGTTTCCATCTCACAGGAAACCATTTCATTTCAAACTGTGCATTGCAAAGCTGAAAACACAACATTATTTTTAGCGGTGTGAGTACCAGAAAACATTTGGGAGAGTACTATATGCTAGTCTTCCTGGACTTCCCCCTGAGCAGGGTTAATTTGCATGCCTAATATTCAGAGTGTAATTCCCTCTGCTGGGCTAGACTTCCCAAAACACTGACAGGCCTCTGGCTGTTGCTTTGAGTGGTATCTTCTCCACTCCCTCTGTTCCTGGTGGGCTAAAGCTTAGTGAAGGATCCCAGACTATAAAACAAACAGGACATTGACACTACATTCTCATGAGGGACAGCAGAAGCCCAGCCAAATGCAGCTTTGTATGTATCACTCAGAAAGAAATACCTCATTTAACGGTTGCAAGTTGGAATATTTTTAGCCTTCTTTCTCAAGAAAACACGTCTTTTGTGACTGCTCATCGTCTGTCTACCCATTCGTCTTTCAGTTATTTCCCCCAGAGTGATAACTTTTGCACTTTTTTGGCAATGTTGATCTTAGTACTACTACTACTAAAAATTAAATCCCTACATGTTTCTCAAACACAGGCAACTATGTAGAGAAAGGGGAGCTATGTCAGTGACCCACAGAGGGGGCATGTTGCTGCAAGACAAAAAGTTACTTGCTCTGTTTCACCATGAGGATGCCCGCCACCAAACTCATCAGTCAGAGCATACCATAAAGGTACTGTAAGGAGAAAGTGTTTCAAGTGACATCCTTTAAAGTTCAGAGGAGGAAGATCTCCATTTTGCATAGCAAAGAACTAGTCATAATTGATTGGTGTCAGCAGAAACAGGTAGACAGGCAGCACAAATGTGGAAAATAACTAAATAATAGCAACAACGTCCAGAATTCCAGGAGAAACAATATCTCATAAAAATTGATGTAAGATGTATGAGGAGATGCACTCACCGAGCTCAGACATGAATCTACACAGACACTGCTGCTGTGTACCACTTTTACAAGAGCTGCAGTACGTTATCACTTCTGACCTATACCTGAGGAAGAAATAACACGTACCCCATAACTGATAGTTCCATATGAGAAGAATATAAGTTATCTTGGCATTTATTTCTATGTTTGTTGGCAGATGAGCTCAATTTGTTACTGGTTACAGATCCAGACAGCCTGGATTTTAATACCAGTCCAGGCACTGCAAAAACAGTTGTCTTTCCCTAAAACAGCCTTGCAGATATCCCCTTTCCAGAACAAATGTGTTTATATAAGCCAATACACAAATAAAACAGAAGGGCAGCATACTCAGCTAAAACTTTCTTACGAATACCCTTCTTAAGAATTTTCTTTAAAAGACAGTACAGAGAGTAACAGAGGTGTTTGCTCAAAACATAGAACACAGCAATACCTAAGTTTTCATTAATACTAAGACAATCTCCAAGGACATACTTATTTTTCTCTACTTTTTTTTTAGCTGAAAGTAGTTGAACATTAAGGTAAGTGGGAAGTACAGTAGCTGCAACCAGGGTGAAAGTTTTCTTTTTCTTTACAAGAGATTATTTTCCATGGATTTTAAATATTATTGTACTAGGGAAAAGTATCCTTTGGATTTCTTATATTCCTTCAGCAATTATAGTAAATTCTGTTAATGTGTTATGAACTGCTTTTCTCATTTGATTCAACATAATTGCACCAATTCAGTAGCATTTTCAGATTTCAGTCTCTAATTCCCACTCAAAAGGCTAAGATTCCAGTGCCTAGCTGCTCATTGTCTTTGGTTTTCTTATGTGGGAGCCACCTCTTGGTGATCTGCAGGGAAATATTCCAATGCTCTGTGAGCAGATAGTGTGGCTAGCATCTGTGCATCAAATGAAACAAATCTCCCTGTGTGGCTCACTGTAGATGCCAGCCACATTTTCATTGCCTATCCTAAGTAATTCCAGCACCAAAGCTTTTTACTGTCACCAACCACAGGGGAAAGTCTTAATAAATAATGGAGTCAAATGTCTCAGTTATTTGCCCTGGGTCTGTCTGTATGCACATTCAGTCTTCATTCCTGTTTGCAGGGTTTTAATGCAGATATAAGCTACACTCTGTCCAAGACACCTGCTATTGTCGGAGGATGTGGAGAAAAACACTTATCAGAGATCAAACTCCTGCTTGGTCTTCCTGGTGTAACCAGCTGAGAGAGAGGGCACTGCACTCTCACAGCCTTCACAACCTTTCCTGTGGAGGACTTAAGCTTTATACTGACATTTCATCTACCCTTCACTCTGGCCTTAAACTGCTACTCAATCCAGATAGGTTAGGGCTGCAGAACTGAAAACACTCTGAAGGTTTACAGTTTTGTATGGGCTTAGAAATGAGGGTTGCAAAAGATATTGAGACTTCATCACATCTCCCATTCAGAACATGCCCATGGTTTCCAGCATTATGGTGATTTCACTGCTGGTCTGGAGCTGGAAGAAGACCACAGTTTACATATCGGTCCAGATTACATATCGGTTACCTGTTGCTTCTGTTGATATACTGACAGTGCAGAAATATCCTGAGTTCAAGCATGTGAGGTATACCAGCTCCAAATGCGTCAATATTGTCACAAAGTCCATGATACCAGATTTGTTCCTTGCTTTGCTCCACCCTGTAAGTATCAGATCAGACCGGCTCTGCTCTGTGCTACCTCACCATGTGTTTATCCCTTCACCCCAGTACCTTTCATCACCACTCTAAAGAACGAGATAGATTAGCACTGGACACAGCTATTCCCCCACCTCCTGATTCACAAAATTTACCACCCCCCAGTGAAATGCTGGAGCAGATGTGCTGGGTATGTCAGGTCATATATATATGTAGCCGGTCCCACGATGAGAACACGTGGGGAAGGGAAGAATCTGGGCAAGGGCAGCAGGAAAACATGGACCAGGAGGCAGTCCTTGTGCTGTGACTTTAACACTATCATGCATTTCCTTTGGGACACCTCTTAACTGCCTGATCCATACAGATTTACTGTGGGACAGTAGATCCTCACCCCATTCAGAGCCTTCCAACAGTCTACAGACCCCTTTGCCTAAAGGTTTACTTGCATCCCTGATGTTCTCAAGAGTCTTTTCAGGTATGGTTTTCTGGAAAGACCTGAGTAATACTGCCTGTCACTTACAATTGTTTAATAATTATCACACTGCACATTTGGTGCTACCTCGGCCCCCTGACTACTGTGCTTATTATGCCAAATGGCTCCTTTCTGAAAAGTTCGCTGTGGTGTTCAACTGAACTGTCTACTGTGATGTGAAAGAGTCTGGACTGTGCTACTTGCCATCAGAAATGTATCCAGGATTTTCTAGGATTTGAGAGAGTTCAATTTCAGAATCAGGTTTTGCCTGTTAGTGCAATCCCTAGATGCCAAAGGGAAAGTCTGAGTTTAGAGCTGCTGCTCTTCAAAGTTTGGCAATATTTAAAGTGGATGTTTCAGGCCTAACTCTGCTTGTTATATTTCACAAAGCTTTCCTGACATTGTGCATTCCGTGCTGTAATAACCAATGCTCTAGCACTCGACTGCACTACTTATAATGCTCCCAGTGCTACTTGACTCTGCTACTAAAAATGCACCTGATGATAATGCCACTTGCCCACTACTTCCTAATGCACCACCGGTTGGCTCATTACTGGATGCCTGGAGGCAAAGTGAACTGTCCCAGTCTTTCCCTCCACATTGGCAAAAGATAAGGGTAGCATAATAAATACCACTCAGCCATTTGATTTCCCAGTTCCAATGAGTTCACGCATTTGGAATAGGTTGTAAATTCTCTTGAACACAATCATCCATAGATTAGCACTGATGCACATACACTGAATTTTGTACTCTTTATTTCAAAACAAGCACTGTCTTCAGCAAAGCAGCTCTGCTCAGCTGCTTTCCAGTCTTCATGTGCAATAGATTGTATCTTTAACAAATTATTAATGTTCCTATTACAGACTGATTTGATTTATATTTTTGCTGCTAGCAATGGTCTAATTATTTTCATATTACTGTGTGGTCATAATGATAATTGTCCTCAATTTACACACTGACTAAGCATTTACTTTCACAGATTTGGAGATTGTGAGATTACTGATGAGAAAAAGCAGAGAACGTAGAAGTTTAATGTAATTAGTTGTAAGGGGAGTCTCTAATAAGGAACCATAAAACCTCAATTTTCATTGAAAGGATCATTTTACATTGCATGGCTTTTGTGTTGGTCTGTGGGTTTTTGTGATTGTTTGGTTTTTTGGTTGATCCCCACCCCCACCCCCACCCCCCCCACCCCCCCAGGAGCAGAACAACCTGATCTTACTGTCACAGATATTTTATTTCATCAGTCTATTTATATGTCCTTTGCAGGCTTTTGTCTTTTAATATCTTATGGAGGACTGTGATATGAGAAATAATATATGGAGGTTAATGCATTATATCACGGACTGGGACTAAACCGTTCTGTGCATTTTATGATATTTAAGGGAGGACAAGAAATCCTGGCCCTGACGTCTTCAACAGCGCCACCCAGGATTTTGCCTTTGGATTGGCAAGATACACATATGTGTATAAAGCATCCACCAGGGAGAAAGGCAGTGGGTGGGGGGTGTGTGGTGTGTGTGTGTGTGCGCGCGTGGATAAGATAACAACAAAATAAACAAATTATTACACAAGAACTCTGAGCTCGCTAACAGCTTGTCCATTGTCTGTAAGCCCTGTAGGTATCATAGGGGAGGCATGTTGTAAATAGTGATTTGACAGTAATTACGTGGATTTGTAAAGGAATGTTTGCCATGCATATTGAAGGTGGCAAGTTAAAGCCTGAGCTCATCACCCTAAGGTCTTTTTATACTAAACAGAGAGACACAAGCATCTGCAAAGAATAATTCATCTTGTCTTTGCTAGATTTCTGTCTGAGACTGAGTACCAGCCGGGTGATGTCTACTGCTCTCCATTAACTCTAAGGGAAGCACAAGAGAGTTAGACTGTACTTAGACAACTAAATTTTAGATGCCTAATTCAGGCGGAATCAATCCCACCCATGGAAGGATCATATTAACCACCTTCACTCTTAAAACAGGGTAAAAGACAGTGAAAAGGAGAGCTTTCTTGAATAGTTTCCAAGCAAAAAGCAATCATGCTGCTGGAGCTTTGAAAGTTTCAGCTTACTATTCTGTCCCCATAAATTACATAAATGTCCCCATAAATTTGGAATTACAAAGGAAAAAAAAATTGCTTTTATGGAATTGATTCTTCATTCTAAACAAGAATGCTATTTCTTTTACATTATACCTGCAGAAGAACCTGAAATCATGCATGGTTATGAACACTGTACAAAATATACTCAAAATATTTGTGTAGTAAACCCAGCATTTTGTGCATATCCTAACAGGTTTTGAACATTTTTAATAGATTGTCTTATGTTCACCTGTAAATTCATAACAGGAGATTTTCAAACCCACAGATTTTCATCATGTGGCACCAGAACATGCTACATTTAGGAAAACAGTGCAGACTGTGAAGGAATGAGTAGTTATAACACAAGTAACTCCATTAATTAGAAACCTAGTTTGACAAGTTATAACCCTTCTTCCTAATTTTAATTCTACCTGGTGGATCTGTAGGAATGAGTTATTAATGCTGATATTCTGAAATGCCACTTAGGTCTTGTGTAATCAAAGAACTGTATTCTCTCAGAACACAAAGGAACCCCTAGTGTGAATTTGTAATTAACATGCTGAAGGGGATGTTTCCCCCCATGTATGGAACGCAGTTGTTGGGGCTAATAAACAAGCACAATGGATTCATCCTTTCAACATGATCAAAGAATACATAAAGATACAGGCACATGTAATTTTGGAAAGTGTGGGGATATTGCTTAGCAAAAGCTTATATCAGAAGAAGGATGTTAGATCTGTGGTATTGGATATGAATAATTTCCAGAAGAGATACAAAAACATCTTGCCTAGCCTAGCAGCAAGATGCCCTGCGTAGCATTAGAGGAAAGATAAGGCAACACATTTAGCACAAGTGAAACCCGGTACCCTGCTGTAGCCATGCCTGCATTGGAAATATGGGGAAGATTCCTGAACTCACAGGACTATTTATAGCTAACGCGAAGCTTTTAGGAAGAGACAATATCTTTTATCAGACCAACAAAACAGACAACTTTCCAGGCACAATAGTCTTTCTTCAGGTCACTTCAGGCTCGTAAGTCTATCTGTTTGGTTGTGTGCTTTTTTAAAAAGTGTATCCGTTGGTAATAAAAGATATTGCCTCCATACAAAAATTGCTTTGCTTGTGCCCTTAGGACATCATGGTTACTATATATGCCACCCTAATGGCTGCCTTAAGCAAGGCACAACTTGCCATGTCTTGGTTATGTTCCTGTAAAATTTAAGTCAAGCACAATAATCACTGAAATCTTTATCATGAAGCGTACCACAGCCAAGGGGTGGCCTCATTCGGCTGTCTTTCGGTAAAAATACTGCAAAGATACAAGAGACTCATCTTGCCTGTTAGATTTGAGAGCAGGGTGGCTACTCTAGTTAGAAGATATCCTGTTGACAGAAATACCCACTATTTTTCAATGAAGATACAGTCCAAAAGTGCTGACGTGAAACAGCACCTATTTATAACAGCCTCTTTCATTGCTATAATCTCTACGAGAGAGTCTTCTACTTATAGCATATTTACTCTAGGTTAGATTACTGCTTAATAATCAGTGATTAAAATTCAGTCTAGGAATAAAATCATATTTGGGCATATTTAGACATGTATGAGGTCTCTGGTTATTTTTAATCTTTCTCCTATGGATACTTGGTTACTGTCAACATTTGCAGAAAAAGAATTTCCAGACTAAAAAAATGCAGTTTCTTCCCTTACATAGCCAGCCAAAAATATTCCAGAAGTCATATTCAGTACTTTAACTCTTGACCCTTGTGCCAGGCTCTAAGGATATGACCTCTCTTTAAGATACCTACTAGTTATCAAAATAAGAAATCTAAAACATAGCACATACTGGAAGTAGGGAAGGCTGATAAATTCTGCTCTTAGCTGAACGTTTAGCAAAGGCCTGAAAAGTAAAAAAGTATTTGAAAGCCTAAATAAACAGAAGCCTTATCTATCTCCCAGCAAGCTAGCTAGCTAGTGTTTTTGGGTTGGGTTTTTTTTCAATGTAGAGCCCATTATCACAGAATCTAAACACCTAACACTCTAAACAACATGCAGACTGAAGAAGCTGACAAAATACTTGCCTGGAACATTGCAGATCTTGCTATTTTGTGCTATGTTTGCACAGCTCATGCATGAATGCTCTCCCCATATTACTGAGATTTTGTTTGTTAAGATAGTGAGGATAAATGAGGAAATACATATTTTGTGACTTGAACTGAAAGTGCAGAAATATTTCCAGTCTTGCACACTGCAATTTATTTTTTATTTTTTAACATAAAGGTTTATGGTAATGAAGAGGAGTTCATGGACATAGCTTTCTCTGTTTTCTAAATCTTATTTTATTTATTAATAATTTTAAAATGTCATGAAGCCTCAGTTTGCTATGTGTGATGTTACTACTTCTGAAAAGAAAATCATGTGGATTGTTCAATTATCAATTCAATTGGTTTATCTTTGAAACTAAAGAGACCAGAAAGCACAGAGGAGCCTTGGGGAATTTGTAGTAAATCTAATCAGATACAAAAGCATTTGTAAATCTCTGTGCATCCTCATGTTGTTTTTCTTTGTGGTAACCGTATTTTCAGGAAAATGGCTGTGGTACACTGTTGCAAAACTAAGAACAGTAATTTCTTATTGTCTAATAGGGAATACTATATATGTATATGTATTTTCTCTGTATATACTGTTCTCACTTTCTGAACAATATTTATTGCTTGTTTTGGAGGATCCCATAATGCCCTTTCTTAAGCAGAACTCACTCTGGAAGTCATGTTCAGCTTCTGAAAATAAATTCAAAAGATGGAGAACAATACCGTAAAGGCCACTACTCTAACCTGGAACACCTCCAAATTCTGTATTTTTTTCAGTTTGGGAGACTGTACCTACTGCACAAACTCTGGCTGGTGGTGCTGTGTGCTGTCAGAAGTGCCACAGCGCTCAGTTCTCCATGTTCAGGCTGCAAGGCTCTAATGCCCTCTCTCAGGCTTCAGCAGTTATGTGCCTCAGAGTCACACCAGTGGAGAAGAGGCATCTTCTTTGAACAGTTTTGCCATCTGTGAGATCCATTTATAAGTCGTTTGCCTCTGCTGTTCTAAACCCATCAGCAGTTATACACATGGATAATTTTATGGGCTGGGCTAGATCCTTGAATGGGTAGAGACATGCTCTGACAGTGAGGCTATGTAAGTGCCAGCCGTTTGCAGCAAGAAGGCTTTAGCCTTTAAGATTTTCTGGCAGGGACTATGTATTATGGATGGTTTTTACAGCTCCTAGCATGTGTCCTCCATTTTAATGAACGCCCTTCTCGCCCCAGTTCGTCAGTGTTCACCTGGCTCAGGGAGGGATGTGCCTCACTCTGGAACCAAGTGAGTTCAGCACCAGAAGTGTTTGAATTAAGGGCCACCTAATCAGCAGAGGTGCAATTAAAACAAATTAAAAAATTGTGGGTGAACACACAGAAAGTCGAAGAGTGGGAGAATTCTCTTTTGGCCCTGTGTTATTCAGGGGCAGGGAGTAAAGATCTGTGTCCATGATGATTGCATTGGTGTTTATCAGTAAGGCAAGTGTTTTTAAAATGAAGATTAAAAAATGGCATGGCCTGTTTATAATATCATATCAATTCTATCTGGTTTTTTATGGTATATGTAAATTATGTTTTGGATTTGATATAATCTAAAAAAATATGATTAAAATGCTTTTTTATGTTTATTTCATTCTATCATCCATGATAAGATGTCATCCCTGAATTGAAAAGCCATATTCATTAATAAATACTCCCATATTTTCAATAACTGCTTTGGAAAAGATGGATTTTAGCTAAACAGTGAAGTAAAAGCTTCAGCAGAGTTTCACTTCTCTGCAAATGGAAAGAAATCTTTGGAGTCTGCAGTCTCCACTCAGTGCACACTATTTGCACACAGCTGTGTTACGTCCTACAGAGCTTCACTCTCAGTTTCATCAGTTATTCTGTGCTCTGTCTACATTTATTTTCCCCATCTGTACTGACAGCACAGGGCTAGATCACCCCCTCCAGAGGCAAACCCCACATCTGTAGGGTGAATCCCTAGCCGGGGTCACCCTGCACAGTGCTCCCAGCATCTCTTCAGGCAGCACAGTGTGCACAGGGGTCTGTATTTTTGTGGCTGCCTGTTTGTGCACGCTTGTAGGACTGGAGGTAGGGCAGGCTCCAGGGAAAAGATAATGCAGCTTCAATTTGCTGTTTCCTAGGAGATTCAGTTGAGAGCAATAAGGGTGTCTGAGCCTGTTTGGAAATCCTGGTCCCTTGCTGAACCAGCTAGACCTGCTCACACACAGCTCACCCTTCAAAAGCCTGGTGGGGCTGAGGCTGCTTTTGTGGGAAATCCTGCTGCTCAGCGTGGCCTGCTGAGACAACTAGGCTTCGTGGGCTAGCATCAGGGGACCACCAGAAGAGAGGATGGCACACAAATTCTGGAAGAATCTGGAAGCAGTGACTCTAGCTTTTGGTAGAGCTACAATGCACAGCTAGAGAAAAACTGTACTTGGTCTGTCTAAGCATGCGATTAGAAATGGCCCAATAAAACCCAGTAATCTCACATTAGTTGTGTATGAAGCTTAAGTACAACTTTTGAATGATATTCAAATGTATGGAGATGAATGAAAAAGGGGATACAATGGCCTGTGAATTAGCAAGTGGATTGTGTCTGACTGAACTTTGGTAACTGAGCTTGTCTGAAGAGATTAATTTAGCACTTAATCTACTTGGACTCAATGCACATGGAAAATTATTACGTACTTGGAATAAAAGGTGGATTAGCACAAGATCACAGTGTGGGAAATACAAAAGTTTGTGCTAAAATAAAAATGAATTGTTGGCTGATTCCTCAAGAATCAGTATCAGACCCAATGCTGTGGAAAATACCAGCAATATCTTGACTACAGAAAACAGGAATGTGTTAATAATTTTTTTTTCCAGGAAATGCAGTGCAGCAGACATTAACAATATGGAAGATGATCAGAATACCACATGGGAAGAAATGGATAGGCCTAAGAACTGGGACAACGTAAGTGATTTAATTAGTTTGAAATGCAAGGTAATGAACATAGGGAGCAATGAGAATTTCTTCAATCAGAACTTCTGCAATCATCCGAAGGCCCACTGGTTTAAACAGGAAGACTTAGGGGTATTAGTCAGTCTAAGAATTATTATGCACCACCTAGGTGCATGTAGCAGTAAAAAATGGAAATACAACTCTCAGATGTATCCAGTGAGGCTTTTATAAAACGAAAGCATTAAGTATTAATTATAAATTGCACTGGTGAGACATTATGTGGTATAGAGTTTAGAATTCCAGTCATAAAAACTCAACAAGTTAAACTCCTAATGGAGCAGGTGGAGAAAGGAAGAGTTAATAGTACTGCTGTAGGAACATAAAGCCTGTTTTGTGGCCAAAGCTTATCAATTTATTTTATGTAACAAAATAAAAAACAAGAGTACTTTTGTTCTATTTGTATAAACATATGATAAAAATAGATAGGAAAGAAAAAGAAGGCCCATTAACTTAAGGGAAAATTTTGATGTAAATAGGACATAAGAAATGTGGCACAGAAATTGGAAAAAAGGTGTTCCAGAAAAATCTTGTAATAGAAGTGGTGGCAAGCAACTGAATTTGTTATAATGTGATTGGTTATGATGAAGTGATGTAGAAGTGTCCCAAAGCAAGGGATCTTATGTTGGAGCTGGGAAAATGAAGCCAAAAAAGACTGTGACTGACCTCGATTTTAAAAAGACCTATGTTGTCCTTATGCATATAGACCTAATCTGTTGAAACCAAAGTAAAGTTTAACAGAATGAACGAGCAAATAACGTGCAACAATGAAACAAACTATCAAAAGGCTAAGCAATCAAAAGGAAAAATAAAATGCTAAAGAAATTATTCAATGGAAAATAGCCATTCTAGTTTACTATGTGCATATCGGTGATACATATGAATGTATACCTGTGTATAGATATCAATCTATATTGACCTATCTACCTATGTTAATTTTCAGGGCCCCGTGGGCACCACTTTCTATCCTGGGGGATGGCTGCCCAGGCTGAGGGCCAGCTCATGGTGTAACTGTCTATCCATGCCTCTGCTTTGCTGGCCTGGCTGGGGCACTACATGACTGCCACTGCCTTGCCACCACCCAGCCTCCTGATTTCCCTTGTGGAGCAGCCCTGACTTTAAAAACCCTGACACTAAATTGCTGTCATCATCTGGTATTACTTCTTTGAGAGAAAAGACTTTTCTTCTCTAGGGACCTTGAAAGAGTTTGCTGTTGTTCCTTTCTAACCTATAAGTCCAGGCTCACTCACAGTGTTGATGAGCAGCAGAAGGGTAGTTGAGCAAGAAGTCTGGATCTGGGTGGGATGTGCAGAGAAGCCTGGCAGCTGGGAAGCACTCTGGAGCTCTGTATTTGGCAGCTGCTTGCAAGCCCAATACTTGATTTCTTCTGTCAATGCTAACCTGGAAAATATCTAAGCAAATGAAATCCAGATGGTTTCTCCTGAGCATGCAACTGAACCAGTTAGGAACGCTGAAGACACAACAGCTTCACAACACAATATGCTAAAGCTCTTCCTGACTTCCAGGAGTGCCAAACCCCTAGTCCTAGCATTGATGAAGTGCTGGTAGATACAGCAGGGTTAGCAGAGAACACTGCAATTCCTCTACAGTCCCAGGAGCAGCAATGGCGTGTGTCCTGGGTGTCTTAAATTTTGTTTGGATATTCCACATGGTTCCCTGCAGTAGCACTCTCATTTCAGCAAAAGCAGTACAGAAATTATTTGCATTCCTAGGTAATGTCCCTCTGTGCTGCTGCACAGAGGAAGGAAAGGGAGTACATTTTCCTTTGCAGTTATCAACACTTGAGACCAACCAACTTAAAACAAAGATTTTTTTTTTTCCTTCTTCTTCTCTTTTTCTCTTTTCCCTCCTGGAGTGTAAAAAAGAAATTGTGTTTGTGAAAATAAACAGCATGTTGCTATAACACTTCCCCAGTCCTGAGCATTTTCTCAGACTGCTTTTTTTTCCCCCTGAAGATTTACAGCACTGTTCTGGTATATTAGAGACCCCCCCAGGAATCCTGTATGTGGACTACATTAATGAGTTCCATGTAGACCATAGAATAGTCTAAGTATGCAGGAAACATTTTAATGCGTTCTCCAAAACCAAAGTTTCTTCTAAATAGAAACTGACTGAGTTCTCAGGAAAGTAAGTTTTACAGCTCAACATATTTCATTTTTCCGAATTCATGGATATTAGCATCTACTGTTTTTACTTGAATGCACTGATCCTATGTTAGTATTTGATTAATGTTAATGAAGGTGGTAATCAGATGATATCAAAAGAGGGAAAGAGGAACCAACATAAAAAGAAAAATGCTGCAGGGGAAGCAAAAGACCAAGAGGGCTGGAACCATTTCTTGGTAAGGTTTTCAGGAGTGTTTCCACAGATTTCACTGAGTGTTAGCTCTTGTCCTTTGTGAAATAAAGAGAGTGAGATTCATTAACAGCTGTTATTAAATAAAAATTATTACAAAACCAAGTACAGCTCCCACTTTCCAGAGAGCTATGTGGAAAGAGAACACAGGAATTATTTTAATGTTGTTGGTGTCTTGTGGTTTTTTTTTTTTTTTTTTTTTTTTTTAAATGCAAATACTTTGAAACTGAAGGGTTTTTTTCCTTAGAATTGCAGGAATGCCTGTGTTGGAGAGGGTGTCTCAGTGTCTTTACCTGGGTCAGGATAAGAAAGGAGCCTGTGAACTGAGGGAAGGGCACAAAGTCCTTTCTCTGCCTCGTGCACCTGACTTCATAGTTAGCATGTTCCCTGACTTGTTGCTTGGTTGAGAACATGGACCCAGGCATGATCTGAAGCAGAACCAAATGTGCAGCACAGATGAGTCACTGAGTTCAGAGAAAGAGAGGTTAGCTGTGGGGGTGCCAGCTTTGCCTGGCCACTTCCCCTTATGGCCAGAGAATGGATGGACACTTTAGATCATTTGATACACTAGTATAGACATGCCCTGTGAGTCCTGAGAACTAAATGCTTTACCCCTTTGATGACTTTTCTGCATTCTCATTACCAAAACTCCTGCCTGTTTTAAAATTGGCATAATACTAATGGTGCCAACATAGCAAATGCTCTGCCAGGACTGCTCAGAGTAGTCTCCCCTGACAGAGCACTGATTATTTATTTTGAAACATTTTCAACACCACTTCTTCTGTCTTCTCTTATGTCAGCACTTACAGAGTGTCATTTTTCTAATAAAATAATTTGTTATTTTGAATTCACAGAAGTCAAATATAAATGGGGCAGAATGAAGCAGACAAACAAACAAACAAAGAAGGGTGACAAATATAGAAAGCTGTTTGGGAATACATACTAAAGACAATGGATTTTAAAATAGCCTCTTGCTTGTGGTGTTACTTGAAAAGCAATGACAACCCTAGCCACTCAACGAATACAGGGCATTTCATGCTATAAAAAAACTGTGGACTTTTGTTTTTTGTCTAGATCCATGGATGGAGAGAGGCATCTGCATGATGTAGTGTTTCAGGAGTGTGGAGAGAAGGACCCTGTTCTCAGCCCCCTCTCATATTAAGTGATGATAAATCCTAATATAGAAAGGGTAATTACTTGGCTTTTGGCCTGAGACAACATGAATACATCAGAGCTAAGGATTCCTTCTGGCTTTACAGTATCTTTCCCTCTGTCTTGCTATGCAGCATCCACACATACCTTTGTTTAAGTGAGAAGTAGACATCAAGGACAGAAAAAAGCATGCATTATCAAACTGCTTTGGGACTTAAGTTGAAATTCACCATGCAAGAGCCTCTGCAACACTTAACTACAGCAGGTGTTCTATTTTGAGAATGTGGGTGCACACAGATCTGATGTTGGTTGTTACCTCCAATTTAGATTGCAGACACCAAGACAATATGTTTGTAGGTGGACCAAGAAAGTAAGAAAAAGAGGTGTGTCTGGGCTACCAGATAGGCAGTACTTGATTTATTTATTAAATGCAGAATTAAATGCTTCTACGTTAAAGTTGTTGCAAAAGTCATCTAGATTTTTCAGGGTCTCCCAGAGGTAACAGGACTAACTCCAGTGTCCCATTGCTCAGATGTACACTCTGTATTTTAGAATAAAGCTGTAAGGATCAGGTACCTTAAAATCATAGCCAACGAGGTCGCCAATTTTGTAGAACTTCTGAATGATGCTCACTAAGTCCACATTTCAGCAGTTTGCTCCTGTTCAAAAGAGCTCTTCAGAAGGTGAAAGGTGCCAAGCACCTAGTTTGGTCTCACTGACTTCATCCCTATTCCTCAAAGCCTTGGCCTTAGATAGATATGTATGCTCTGCACTTTTGTAAGGCAATGATCCAGTGTGCTGCTGGATGACCTTGGCTCCCACTGGAGCCAAGGGCTTTGTACATACAGTAAAGTACTAACGCCCATGAATAGTGTGATTACAGAGAAGTACATGCAACTAAGGGTTTAGCTGGATTGAGCCCCTTGATGCCACAGGGGTAGAGAGTACCAGGACCCTTGGAGGACTCAGCCTTGAAGGCTTTGAGTAGTTGCTATTCGTGCTGACTTCCACTGGCCATGCTGAGGAAGGAAGAAAGGAAGGCTAAGGGCTTCAGCACCTCATGGTGCTAGAAGAAAGAACTGTCTATCATCTATTCCCAACAAAGGGAGTAATGCTGCAGAAAGGCTGTAAAGCTGCCCTCTTGCAGAAGTTAAAGTGACAGCCATGCAATCCAGCTCAGCCAAGTGTTCTCAGGTCCCATTTCAAGAGGAACAGACAATGATAAATTGAACAAAGCAGGTGGGTTTGCGAAAGACAACAATGGAAGAAACAGTACGCAACAGAGCAGGGTGGTCCTGCAGCTGTCTTGAGTTTGTCTCCTTTTTCCAGCAGTCCCACATGAAGAAGGTCATGACTTAGCACTCAGGAGAGGTGATAAAGGCTGAGAAGTATTATGCAGAAATGTTTTCAAACTTCTTTCTCTCTTTCCCGCTCCCCCTTCTTTTTTATTGACCCCAGCCTCAAGTTCTCAATGATCATTTAATATATGAGGAAAATAAGCAAAACATTTGCACTCATATCAATTTAAATTAAAGCTATTTCTTTGGATTTTTTTTAAAGCTTTTTGCAAGTATTATTTTATTGTTTCATTTCTCTTTTAATCCCCCTTTGTTTCATTTGGCAGCCGCAACCAGAGTTTCTAGCCTCTGGCAAGGAAAACAGATGAGCAAATATTCTCTGTCTTGGAAGTTAAATGCATCGCCCCAGTGACAGGCCTCTCTAGCTTTCCAGCTACCATGAATCCTGAGCCTACTCTTAAATTGGTAAGTCAGCAGCCATGCCAGCACAATGCATTGCCAGAATTGTTCAATCAGGCCAGTCTATATTGATTTATTTTTAAATGTATTCAGCATCAGTTCCTCTGTTTTCTGTCAGTTAGTGATACTGTCACAGGCTTTGATTCACCACCCCTTCTACTGCAAATCCTATGAACACATTATCAAGCAGCCAGTGCACCTTGGATTTGAAGCTGACAATACAGGATCAATGTCCCAGGGGTTCAACCCTGAATTTCAATAATTCAATTAAATTCCTTGAATACTGGATTCAGCCAGATCGATTCCACATTGCTTGCACGTTTACATACGAGGCATCCTCCACAGAGAACCTGCATATAGTCCCCTTGTTGGTGTATAACGAAGGGAAGAGGAAGATATTGAACTGGAGCACAGATAATCAAGCGTTGAACCTGCTGAGCCTATTATGTGAAAAACCGTTCAAAAAGATGCTGCAGCAGCTGAAGCCACTGGAGGATATTGTATGTAAAATTGGGGTTCTATTAAAAATGTATAAACGTATCCAGGATTAGGTTTTAAAGCTATTGCTACAGGTATGAAATGAGCTTAACTGAGAACTCCTAGGTTCCCTCTAGACTCATTTACAACTAACAGAGGGAAAAAGTAAACTCTTTTATTGCTTGAATAATTCTATGCTACCTATAACAGTAGTTAATAGTTAATAAGGATTTATGCCTCTCATATCTGAAAGGTGTATCTAGTTTCTGCAAGTGGGAAGGCTTATATTACATATACTAGTAATTCATTGCCTGCTACTTTGTTCGCAAACAATATAGGAAGAAAGGAGAAAGAAAGAGTCTGTGCAAGCAAGTGTATGCAAAACCACAGTTTATTATCAAACAGGAAGATTCTTTAAAGAATGCCCTGACTTCCAGGCCCAACCTGAAACATCTCTGGAGCTGTTTCTTTAGATGCAGAAGTCTACAATTGCATGGTGCCCTCAGTGAATAGTTATTCATGCCAGGTGTGAACGGAACAGCCTCCCTCCCATCCAACAGCAGCTGCAAATCTATAACTGCAGGATGCGCTGAGCAGTGATAAACACTCCTCCTTAGTTTGCAGCTGGAAGCTCCTTGGGACCCTCATTACCTCTTGGTGGGTATTTGCACAACACTCAGAATGCGAAGTTATGGTATTTTTTTAAGAAATAGCTTCAGCCCTTGCTGTAATGGAAGAAGGTAAAATAGCAGTAATGGATAATAATAACTGTGAAATCAGCTACTCAGACAACAGAAAGATGGCCATGGCTAGAGAGCCTATATGTTAAGAGGAGGACGTTTGTCTAACTCACAGGCCATTTTTGATTGACGACTAAGGGACAAGACATTCCCCTTTTAACAATTTTACTGGGACTTCAATTAAGAAAAATTCCAATGGTTTCTAATTAAGCATTGTAGTTATTGAACATTTAAGCAAAACATCAAATAAGGTTTTGTGGCAAATGGCCCATATAGGGCATAGCATAATAATACCCTGGAAAGTAAACATTCATAGACCTTTCAATATCTATACTTGCCCCAGTACAGCCAGTAACAGTGAAAAAAAGAGCACTGTAATTTTAAAAGGAGACCGCTTTTTTTTTTTCTTTTTTTTTTTTTTTTTTTTTTTTCTGTAAACTACAGCCATTTCAATTCCGTAGGTTAGATTCCTGTATGACTGTTCTGGTTCTTATTAATTTATTTGTTATAGTAGCAGCCAGAGACCAATTCTGAATTGATGTATTGTACAAACACTCAGAAACCCACAAAAACTATTTTTACAAAACATGGATGAGGATCAATGAGTGTTGAAAAGGATAGAGCTTGGAGTAAATGCCATTATTAGATGGATAAAACCATTTACATATAGAACAAATGAACATGTTCGTTAAGAACTGACTGGACAGTAGTCTCAACTTAAAATGTTATTAACAGTTATTAACAGGGGAGGAGGATAAATAGATGGCCACTGTGTTCTTTTCAAAAGAAAAACAATTTTGTATTTATTTTTTAAAAATGCAGTCTGCTTTCTCCCTAGTCACATTTCTTTTTTAAAAAGCTTTATTCCTTTTATTGACATCTTCTCAAACCACAGTGAAATTTTCATTGACAATATCTCCAGGGACACCATTTTAATATCTTTTGACAGTGAGTACCTGCCCTCTGACTAGCTGGCTTGTTGAGGTTGTCTCCATTCTATACCATCATTCACCGTACATGGTTTTTTATTTATTTCAATCATTAGTTCACTGGTGCAGGGACTTTTTAAAATTTGTTGAGGTAAAGTTAGAACATGCATTTCTTTTATTATTTGTGTCCCAGACTGAATTGTAATGTTGCTTCTGTTAATAATGATACTTGCTTGAGTAAGATTTCAGGATCAGTCCCCTAGTATACAAGTGCAGTGATGGTTCATTATACAAGTATGCTTGTGACACAGGCTGTCGTCCTTTGTGGCTGAAGCAGAACTAATCCAATTAATTTGTTCATGAAAGACAAGCTGGTTTTAAAACAGGGTCTAGCACAAAAAGGAAAAGACAGTTTTTTATTAACTTTCTCCCTTGTCTCAAGACATATTTATTGCTTTCTGCTCAAGCAGAAATAATAAAAGCCTAAGTATATGGCCACTTGCATGAAAAATCTTTCAGCTCTTGTGCATGTAAATAGATTGGACTTTTGATTGAAAATACGCTGTGCATTTCTTAAGGCTGAAACTTTAAGGATTTATAAAATGCTTAATTTGGAAAGATAACAGTATGTGCAAGAGAGTGACTTTCATAATACATGGCAGCAACATTATTAATTAAAAAGGAGGACACTGCAAGGATATGTCAAAGCAAAATAACCTTCAACTACCAGAAACAGACTGGGCTATAGGTCAATTTTATTGCATTATAGTGGCAGACACTTTTTCAAATTGTGTTACCAGAGATACCAGTGAGATACTCAAGACAAGTTTTTGCTAAAAAGAGAGACCACATAGAAAGCCTCAGTAATGGCATATAGAAATTATGTGATGGAACAGGGATGTTTTCTCTTCCTCCCTATATAAAGACTTTTACCAGTGGTGGCTTTTATGTATCTCTGAAATAAAAGTTGAACACAGTAAAATGGAGCAAATTCATCATTTAAACAGGTTAATATGTGTTTACTCAGGCACCAAGGGACAACCACGTATTGGTAATTGCGCTGCTGGGAGACCTGCAAGTTGAGTTGCAGGCTCCCAGTCACAGCAGCCACTCCCTTTCTGGGGGCCGAGCTCCTGCTGGGCTGACACCCCCCAGGAGGGTGCTGTTAATTAAAGAGGCTTTTCCTGGTCCTGAAAACAAAGACTGATTTATCTGAGTGTCTGATAGAAAGTTCTTGCACACCAGATTATGACACCAAGGGTCTGTAACAGGTTTAAAAAGCTTAACATACGCTAGCAAGGTAGGATGTACCAGTCACATTGGGATATACCAAGGCAGAGTTGGGGCACTATTCTCAAACTTATTATTGCATTGAGAGATGGGGTCATGTTCAGAGAGCTTTACTGTCTGTCTAAAACACCTGCCTTGAGAAGTATTTGTCTAGTTATGAGCAAACTGGTTTCTCTAAGACTCATGTTCCTCCTTGACCTTTATATATTGCAGCTATAAACAGGACAGATCTTCACCTGGCTTTATTTGTCATGAGCATGCTGGTGTTCAAATACTTTGCAGATTTTCACCAGGCAGTATCTGCACTTCTATTTAGAACACATTTCTTTCACACAGACAGGCTGTACTGAATTGTGCTGCAGTACCAACTAATAATGCAGTCCAGTCTGGAACAGTGCTAATTAGCAGCTGCTGAAAACATCATTTGGTCGATACATGACTTTCAGTGAAAGTTCATGCAAACCCACAATGCAGCCTGAAGTATGCAATGTTCTGCTGCTTGGAAGACGGTTTGGAGTCAGGTTGCTTTCTCGTTATGAGCTTCTGACCTGTATTGGTTATATTAAGTAATTATCATCAAATATAATCCATAATGGAATAATCTTGTAAACTATTATGTGGAATTCCACAGTTTTAGTTGAGACTAGTAAGCTTTCAGAAAATGGTCTTCTTGACTTGGAGATAACAATGGAAAACCAAAACACTAGAGCTCATTAGATTAGTTTTATCTGGGCATGATACTCTGATTTAAAAAACAAAAGGAAACAAAATAAAACCCCCAGAACAAAAGAATTATTTAATCTGTCTGTGGCATATGAAGGTGTCTACATGTTTTCACAGGCTGGAATCAGAAGCACAGCAATAATACAGAAGTTGAGAAAAGCATCAGGTACACAAGCCTCTCACTTGCCTTTTTTCTTGATGACTGGCCACTGGTTGAGAAGACCCAGTCATCAGAAGCAGCCGGTCTTTTACAGGTGGGCATTTCTATACCTGTTGCGGGGACCATTTCAGCACCCATGCAGATGTCCTCTCTCTTGGCTGAGGTCAATGTGATATGGATAAAGTGGTCAAGAGAGTAAATGCTGCAGTTACTGGGCAAAAATGTTTATGCAGCCCTATCATAGTGTGCTGTGCAGAATCAGTCCTGCACATGATTCATTCCTCTTGTGCTCTGATCCATGCCACTGTTGCTTTTCTCTTGCACTCCTGGCCAAGGGTCATCAGCCACTGGTGATTGTTGGACATTCATTTTCTTCGGGCCTTCCACAGCAGCGAGGCTTGTTCGAAGCTTCACAGCAATGCCTTTCCCAGCAAATGTGTCCCCTTCTCACCTTCTGTGGCCAGGCAATGCTTAAAAACAATTCCTCTGCTATTAGCTTTGCTTAGCACTGCAGAGGTGAATACTAAGGTTTAAAAAGTTTAGAAATGTTTAAATGGTTATCCTGGGTGTACCTCTTAAGTTTTAACATGGTAATCTGTCTTTATCTTATTTCAGGAAAGGTAGTTTCCTTTTTTTTTACCTTCTTGCTTGCTTTCTTGGTTCATTTTATGCATTTTTTTCCTCTCGTTTTGCATCTGTAACATTTGTGAGCATCTATTTTGACATCTTTCATGACATATAAAAAAGAATGTTAAGTCCTTATTCCTGCATCTACAAGCTTTGGTGGACTGAAGACTATCTTTTACAAAATATGGGGCTTTCAAGTTGCAGAGGCTCCACTATGTCACAAAATAAATTCTTCTACTGATTGATTGCTTTCATTGTTAAAAATCACGTATTACTGGTCTAAAGTTTTCTAGTTTCATTTTCCTAGCCAGTGGAAGATGTTTTGTCACTGTTTGCTAGTCAGAAATATTTCCCTGACATACACAGTGATCAAATCAACTTATAACCTTTTCCATGTACATTAACAGGGCTGAGCACTAGGCTCTTAGAAAAAGTCAGAGTTTCCAGGTCTCAGGTAGTTCTTTTCGGTCATTATTGAACATTTCCAATTTGTAAACATCCTCTTCTGCAGATCACAGACTTCTGTTACTATTTTGCTAACATTATTAATAGTTATATACAGCGTAATAAACAGTTTGTTCTTACTTTCAGTATTATTTTTTATTTCTGAATATGACTACTGCTTGTCTTTTTATGCATTCCATCATAGCGGGTTCTCATGTTTAGAACATCATCTATCTATCATTTCAGAAACAGCACTTTTTCAAACACCATTCCACCTTCCTTCAACTTCCACCTAAATTCCATTTTGATAGATAATTGTCCTTAAAATTGGTTGTTTTAAAAGGCATGATGCTCAGATGGTCTCATCTTGCTAAGTGAACTTGATTACTCTGTAGAACTGACCTGACCTTATCCTAATTTACTACTTCACTGTTTTTGTGTAATCTACAGACCTTAACAGCAATGATGTTTTCTTCCAGATCATTGACAAAAATATTGACTAGTGTGGAGCCAAGAAGAGAACATGGTGGGATCTGACTAAAAACATTCTTATTAGATGATGATTACCTGTTAAAAATTAGCTATACTATCAGCCAGTTTTAATCCATTGAATATAAACCACATTGATTATTTTTTTTAAAATATAACCACTTTACTAATCAGAATGTGATGAACTACTAGGTCAAAGTATGTACTCATAGATAACTTTGTCAGCCATATTTGTAATCTCAACAGGACATAGTTCCTATCAATAAAATGGAAAAAAGTTTTGCATTAAACCCTAGTGATTAGCATCCTGTGTGTACAGCGAACCTGACACTTCACTCCTCTATTAATGTTCCCAAGTAGCCCTTGGTGGTGGATAATATCTCTGTTCCAAGAAGCTGATTCTAGGTTCAGATCACATACCCCCTTGGGTGAGTTTGCAGTGATGAAGTTGTATCATGGAATACAACATCAGGAGATAAATAAAGAGTGTGAGGGGCAGTAGGAACTGGGGAGAAGGGTTACATGACAGTATAGCCAGGACTCTGTCTTGTGATTTTATGTTCATTGTACTCCTTGGTGAGTTTGGTTGGTTGTTTTTTTTGGTTTGGTTTTGTGGGTTTTTTTTGTTTGTTTGTTTTGTGGTTTTTTTTGGTGGTTTTTTTTTTT
The DNA here is from genome assembly GCF_963210335.1 of Falco punctatus. Classification (NCBI taxonomy): domain Eukaryota; kingdom Metazoa; phylum Chordata; class Aves; order Falconiformes; family Falconidae; genus Falco; species Falco punctatus. Next base: position 34,923,296 of record NC_137581.1, read on the forward strand.
TTTTTTTTTTTTTTTTTTTTAGGTTTGATAGGGTTTTTCTTCCCTATTAAAGGCTTTGTGTTCTTGATGTTCTAAAACTAGGACATACATGACTTTTCAGGGTTTTTTTCATTGCTTTTTCTAATTCTAAATAGCTCATGTGAGTAGGAACATCACTGCATGTGAATAGTAACTAACTTGTATGGGATTGTATTTTTCTTGAGCTATTGTCAGCTATGTCGTACAGGTTTCATAGGTACTGTGCAGACTTTGGTGAAAATGTTCAATGCTTCTGCATTGTTTAAACACTTCCCCACACCCCAATTAGCTCTGGATATTATGGACTCCAATAGGGGTTTTTTTGAGTAAACAATCTACAAGAAAACTGGATTACAGTGCTATATTAGAAATTTATTGTAGATTCTTTACAGTGGGCTCAGTACAAATATTCAATTTTAAAGACTTTTGCCTTCTACCACACTCTTAATAGTCTGGCCCCAAATATTACCTTAAAATGACATTTCTGGCTCAGGAAATCTAAAAGCCACAGATTGCTGGAGGCTGAGAAAGCATCATTGTATGCTTGACCTATTTTACTCCTTTCTATTGGCATCTGTTGCTGGCCGTTGTGGGAGATAAACTGTTGGGTATTTGGTTTAATCCAGTTTGTTGTTCTTGCAGTCTCCATTTCTCCAATACTTCATATATATTCTTTAGGGGTACCAGTATATTAACTTTCTTCATCTTCGCCGTGTAAGTTTTCAAACCCTGATCATTCAGACTAAACGTAGCAGCTATACCACTATGGTAAATGGCTACATGATGCATATTTTTGCCCTTTTTCTGGTGCTCAAATACAGTGTTCATTAAATACAGGCATATTCTGTTTATATTTTATGTTTGGGAAATCAATCTAGCCTGAAATATACTCAAAATCTTTTCATGCTTCTGCCACAGAGATAGCTACCATTTGTTCCATATGTGTATTCCAAGTGAAGAGCAAAGTTGTTCTGGGAAAAAAAAACACAACATAAAAGCTAGAAGAAAGTGGTAGATTATAATAATTTATATTAATGGAGGATATCATTAACTATCAGGCTTGTTAGAGTGCAACCTGAATAAAGCACACTCTATGGAGTTCAAAAGGGATAGCACTTTTTATATTGCTTTTACTGTTCTTCCAAGTCTATGATTTTGTCCAGTCCAAATTACTTGCTGATAGATGCATATATGAGTACAGTGATATCCCTAGATCCAAGGCTTGAGGGCACTTCTATGTGTTGCCTGTTGAGACAATTTTCATGAAATTCAAGTCACCAAATCACAGGCCTTGATAAGATTCATATGTAGAAAAGCTTCAGTTTTGTTTGCAGTATGAGTAGACATTTCTGGTCCGCTTCACTGTTCTTGTGCTATAGCCAGATGAAAACTGGAGCAAATTTACTATAATTTAAATGGATTTATAACTGAATAAAATAAATAGTCTGTGTTCTGGTTTCTATGTCACTTGACTGGAGATATCCAAGACATCAAGATATAAACACACTTAGCAGTATAAACCACCAAATCAAAAGAGCACAATTTAAAGGAAATGTCACACAACCACTGTCTCATGAGTCCTTTGCAGTCCACACTACTGGTTTGCAATCATAGTTCTAGCACTCAGACATAAGGTAAGAGTGTAACATTGCAGTGGATCTCTATCTACCTAGGTGTAGACTGTGATGCAAAGAGGTGCCCTAGGACAGCAACAGAAGCCAGAGTCATGAATTGAAATGGCTTTGTCAATAAGTTTGATTGTTCCCCTTAGAGAAAGGAATATGTTATATCCATTCTTTCCACATTTTCTCAAAATGTTTGTAAGCTGGTTGCTTAAGAGTCAAAACTTTTCCACTTTCCTACACTTTGCATTCAAAAGCTGGAGTGGAGAACACAGCTGGATGCTCTAACCTGCCTCTCATGTACACTGAAGGCAGCAGCAGCAGAATGATTTCTCCACAATATAAGGATGTGATTTATGTCTCTGCTCTGCTCCCTTGCACCAGTGCCCAGGCTATGCCATGCTTTGCTGTCATGCAAACTGTAGTCTATGTAAAGTCTCTGTTTTCATATTGTTAACTGACCTACCAGTTTACTTCTAGCTTGGATTAAACAATGCAATAAACCATTGAATGTCAACGATTGCACACAGGTTTGTTTTCCTTCCTAGAAACCTTATATAGAGTTAAAAGTGTGGCAGCCTGGCAGGAGGAGAAGAATTTTTAGCACTGCTTAACAAAATTAAAGCAGGTCAGACATAAACATGGGGTGACTGTCCAGCAAATTGTTATCCACATTGATAATTATGTAATAGTGTATGAATCTATGTCTCTGTGTGTATCAAACGCATGAGCTGCTTCATGAAGCAAATGTGGATCTACTTGTGTGGCTAAGGTTTGGCTCTGCAAGTCCAGGGAGAAAGAATTATGCTCTATCTTTTATTGATAGGAACTAAGAGACATCTTTGTAATCTCAAAAAAGCCTTTGGAAGAAAAACATGATGAATCACTAGCTAATACCTGATTTCTTTTTTAATTTCTTTTTTTTTTTCTTCCCATCTCTCCCACATCTCCAAAGCAGTAGGAGTAATCTTAATTTGGTTCACTACAAGAAAGAACATTTATAACCTAGACATAGAGGTCCTTGCCTGCTAGGGGCAAGACAGATACTGGAAGGAGTTCCTGTTCATGGTTATGAAAAGAATGAGATATTTTTATTGAAAATAGTTAGTTCTAAGTCCAATATGAAAGATTAAGAGATTCTATTATTCTGCTAAAAGGAACTTGACTCCCCCTTACTGACAGGGTGGTGTGTGCTGCTCCCAAAAGTATGGTTTCTTCACTTTTGCACTAAACAATAATTTGGTCAAAAACTACAGTAAACTGAAAAGTTAAAAATTAATCCTTCTCAGAGTTAAACACTCTGCCTATAAGACTTGAATCAGAGTCTTTCTTCACTTCTCTCTTTTTTTGCCTTTGGAACATTGCATCCTCATTTTCACAGTAGCTCAACTTTGTCTACAAGAGAGCTAGAAACTAGTTATTTATGCACAATACCCTATATCTTTGGACATACATGTCATACAGGTTTTCAACACTCTCAGATCAAAATCTTAAATAAACCTGTCTCAATTTTATGGCAAGTTTTATAGTGAAAAACACTGCTTGCCTATTGAGGTGCGTGGGTGGTTTTACTTTCTTTTTGGTTCTCAGTATTTTTTTTCTTTTCAAAAATACAATGATGCTACACTTGTTTTGTGACCAGCTATAGAAGTATAATATTACTGAATAAAAGAACAATTCCTGAAATGAGAATTTTAAACCGTAAGCGATAATGTTTGAATTGCAGTATTTCACTTGTGGAAAAAAATAGCATCTGAGCTATATGCCCAATCCTGATGTTCCCACTTTATAAACTAAATATTTGCCAGAAACAGCTTAAAACCACATAAAAGACATGATAATTCTTATAAATTATAATTCTTTGTTTACTATCCAAAGATTGTTTTACTGTTTTTATAACGTGTATCTAACACTCATTTAGGGAGCTGGTCACTGTCCATGTAAAGCTAAAATGTGTTTTACATTTAATAATCAGGACTGCAATGAAATCCACAAATTTATCTTGTGTTTCAAATAAGAACCCAAGTTTCTTAATAGTCAAATGCAAAATTTAAAATTTTGTCAGTTTAAGTACTTTTTGTGAAAGAGTTAAATTAATAGATGACTAGAATAAAGGCTAGACAGATATTGCTCTCAGGTTTTCAGACAAAGAAAGAAAATTGCAAAAGAAAACAGAGCACGTATATTGCAAATGCTTAACTGAGATATCCAAATAAACTTACAAAACATCTGCGATTAGGTCATTTACAGAGACAGTTCTAGGACTTCAGTAATTTCATGTGTTCGCTTTGTTATTCTTTTACTCTTGATAAGAGGTATTGCTAGTAAATGGTACCACTTCGTACACAAAGGCTTCTTGGGGAATCAGCGTTTGTCCTTTTCCCAGTAAGAGTTTGAAAAAAGTAGTAATACCAAAATTTTCAGTGTTTCTATAGAGCTGCAGTCACCACTGAGCTTAATCAAAAAGAAAGAAACAAAGCACCTCTGAAAATGTGGGTTTATAATCTGACGTTGAAAGCAAATCCTGAAGTATCCAAATTTCTTGGACATTTCTGACAGTTCTAGCCCATTATGTGAACACTGATAATACAATATAAAAGGAAGAGAGCTTTTGTTTTTGGTTTGTTTGTTTTGTTCTGTTCATTTATTTGTTTGGTTTTTAGATCTCCATTTATCAGCTATACTGAAAGATTTAGAAACAAGGAAGCAAACAAGTTAAGTGCCTGAAGGTAGACTCCGAAGTAATTTCCATTAACTTCAATGGGATTTGGTGGAGTTTAGCACTTCTGCAAGTCAGACTATTTCCTTGGTACAATACCATGGGTTTATGAACCTAACTTTAGGCTTACACTTATGAAAGTCTTGTACCAGGTATTAAGTTTGCATTTTAAGGTATTTCTGTCAGTTGGGAAAAAAAAAAAATTGAGAAAATTAGCCAACATAGTTCTCTCATCAGACAGTAGGTTAAGCAACCTTTTAAGGTAATGGCACCCTCAGAGGTAATGTTTTGCTTACAGAAAAAATGCTATTTTTCCTTAACAAAGGGTCAAATGTGAGAGTGTAGCAAACTGAAGATTCATCAACAGTTTTAGACCTTTTTGTCTTTCCATCTTCTTAGTGCAACACATTTATTTAACTCGAAAGGAGAATTAAGAGGCAGTGATGTTGCAAGCCTGAGATGCAATCTAATTTCTACCATATGGTGTTTTTGTTTTTATCACCATCTTTGGAACAAAGGGTAGAACTTCCTAACTTGTTTGTTTTTATGCTAATTTTGCTTTTTTCTTCAGAAGACCTAAATGGTTGACTTAAATCCCGTAAGTTTCATTACTTTTTTCCCCTTAGTTTTTTTCTTTTTTTTTTGAGCAGCTTTCACATATTCAACATTGCATAAAATACCCATTTGTAATTATGTTTAACCTTTGTAAAGCCTCTGGGTAAAGTCTACTCATTAATCTTTAACCTGACAAGCCTTGGGGGTGATGGAATTGGCACAGCCATGTATTAGAAGCTCAGAGACCACAGACTAGAGGTACAAAAGGGGTAATTAAGAGGTGGTATGAAAGGAAATGGAACAAGGCTAAAGGGTTGGGATGATATTATGGTACATGTCAGACAGTAGTAAGGACAATGGAATGCAAATTCCTATAGACACAAATCAAAATATAAATGAGGCAGGGCATTTTTCACAACAAAACCAATTTAATAGTCTCCTTTCTTAGTCAAGCACAGATAACCTTCACTAAATTAGATCTCAAACACTGTAACAATCATAAAGCATACACACATGGCTTGTTTTTAATAGTGTGCCCCTCTTTATCTTTTGTTTGTTTGTTCTTAACAAACATGCTGCCTCGCAGTGACTGTAAAAGGCACAAGTTAGTATATCTCAATATTTCTCAGCAGAAAACAATGTCATCTGGGCAAGTGTCATCCTGTAACTAACGGACAAATCCTGCCCCTGGCCAGCAGTCTGTGAGGAATGCCTGGCTGCTGGACCAGCTGCTTTGGGCTGGTCGCAGCTCTCTATGGACTTACAGCTCAGATGATCATCAGGGTGGCTTAGAGGGTCTGAGATGTGTGGCATCTGTGAGAAAGGAGTCAGGGCCAGGATTCAAAACATTGGCTCTGATAAAGCTTTATGGCTTTTCCAACACCTTAGTAGGGAATACTTTGAAATCATGGAATCTACTCTGCTGTTTCTAAAGGACAAGGTCCTGTCATCTTTTTGACTGCACACTGAGACAGGTGTCTAAATTTAAGTTAATGAATTATTCTATTGGCCACAGTTAGACTCTTCATTTGATTAGACACTTGCCTTAGCATCTTTCTCAGTCTGATCTCCTCTGACCAATCTCTAAAGTGGTGGCATTAAGTGGTGATTGTACCCTAGTCCTCTGCAGAAATCCTCATAATTTGGTTGTGATATTTAGGCTTGACGCCAGGGGCTGGGTTTCCTTTCAAGAAAATTTCATTTTATGCTTCTGTAAGCCTTCAGTGTATTACTGAATAAAACAAGACTGTTATGCATTCATAAGCTGATAACATTATAAACAGTAAGTCCCACACTTGGGAAGGATAGGGTAGGATACAAAACCCAGCATTACCAACTTTTGGGGGTTTATATCCACTTTCACAACAAGTGATGATTACTTTCCCAATAGGTAAAGCTGCTTTTATCAAGACGTTACATGAGAACCTTAGTTTTCATCAGAAATAAACCCCAATATTTCAGAAGTGCTATCTCTGACCCTTCTGTTTTCATAGAAGTGCAGCAGCTGTTCAGAAGATGCAGCATGGTCTTCTGTTTCTCTGTCCCTGTGCATGGAAGGAAAAGTCCCTATGATCTTCAGCATACTGGAGTTGCAGTTTTGACAGTCCTTGCTTGAGGAAGATCCTCACCTATGTTCAGTAAGGTAGAGGCCTATTGGAAACCAATTCTATATCTGAATATGTATCAAAGTGACTTATGAATATTCCAAAGTGAATGTATTACAGGAACTTTATTTTAAGTTCCCAAGGAAGATAAAATACTTGCACTGTGAAGAGGAAAATTCTTAAGGGGAGTGTGTCCACACTGTGTGTCTCAGTGTGTTTATTTAGCTAATCACATGGGTATGGGAAAGAAGAAAAAAGTTGGGAGAAAAAGAAAAGAAAGAAATAATTGTAATGATGGAAAGAATGCAACTAATTTATTTTTTTTTCTCAGGGACAAATACTGGATTTTTCAAATATAATAAAAGCTCCTCTAAAAAATGCAGAAAAATTAATAAGCTAGCAGAAGACTTCAGTTTTGGGAGGGGTGGCATGACACATGATGTGGAAGTGGTCGACTTTGTATAAAAAGTGCATAGAAAATCTAACAAATCCAGTCTGGAAATTGTAGGAAAAAATGAAGGCTTTATGTTTTGGATTAATCTCTTTCGACTTTACTGCTTGCAAGAAGCATGGCTAGCTATAGTAAGACAGAGGGCTAAATACTACTGGTTCTGTTAACGGTTGAAATAATCTCTCTGTTCCTTCAATTAAGGTATAGGCTTTTCTAAGGCCAGATCTTAATATTTTGACGATCCAGATCAGGATTACACATTGTTGAGGCCCTCTTATTACGGCCAATTAATAAAAAAATATATATAGGAAAAAAAGTGAGGAGATCTTGTACAATCATTATTTTAAATTTCATTAAGAATGTAAACCTCATACTGAGAAGTATCCAGTTCTCTTGGTTTGTATGAACTCCCAATTTTCTTGAGGTTAGTTACATGTAAAGAGTTAAACCAGAATGAAACCAATTTAACAATGTGAAGAATCATGCCCTGGCTTTTGAAAGATCAGTGTAAATAGGAATAACCCTTCTTCTCCTTTCTTCCCTTAACCCAGCACTTTTCATTCTGTAATGAGATAGAGAACACATGTAGGTCCTACTTGTAGGATTTGCTTATCTTTCTCAGTCTATCAGGGCTCCCAAGAGGAACTAAATAAAATCTAATCAAACAAATTCTTACTAAGTTTAACAAATAACTAGGAGATACTGAAGACAGAATAATGGATGCAACCAATATGTGAACTCAGGATATTACTGTAAGACAATTATGGGAAAGAAAAATAGGTCAGAAAAAATAAGGCAGAAAATGCTGTGTTTTTAATGCTGTATTTATTAGCTGTCTGGGTCAGCTACTTTATCTCTTTCTAATCATCTGTGTAAATAAGACTAGCAATGTCATATCCTTTCATTCCTGCACTACACTGACAATTTTTATTGCTTAATGAGATCGAATGTTTCTAGGTTCTACATATGTATACTCATTCTCTTCAACCCTTTGGGACGTCTTCCTTCCCATGATGAAAAAAATCCTTAAGTAATAACAAAAAGTCTGTAGTGAATTCAGCAAATAGGTAGGATATGCATGCAATGCTTTAAATTTTCAGTTATAATAAAATTACACTCAAAACCCACAACATAAATCTCTGCTTGAGGTGCAGTATGGAACAAATCAGTGCACTGGTCATTTCCTCTGGAATATACAGTACTGGCTATTGTTGGATGCAGAATATTTGGTTTAATAAACATATTTTGATTAACATAGTGATAAATGCTGTTTTACCTTAAACATGAGATGAGTAGCTTTTTTAGACAATCCCATTGTCTATATTGATAAATGCTTATAGTGATGACTCATCAAATGGGTAATACAACACAAAATATATCAGTACTCTTTCCCCTCTGGCCTTTTTCCACATTCATGCAAAGAAGTTACACGTAACTTCCTTACATTTGATACTCTTGCCCTCCTTAAAGTAGAGGTCCTACAGAATCCCTCATAATTCCTTTGAACTCCAATCCAAAGACCTGGTAAAACCATAAGATGTCAGCTGCACCAGAATCTTTTCAAGCCTCTAGGATAACTCCCTCAGAGTAAGTATAATGTGAAGCCAACACATTATTTGTTTGGAGTGGATTAGAAACAGAAGGGGAAAAATTAAGACCCAAAGGCAGACTAAGATAATGCAGGAACCAGTCAAAAATTGAGGAGCAGCAAGACTATAACCATTTAGAGTTGAACATTCCTTCATGGACAGAGATGATGCTCAGGAGAAAGGAAGTCTAAGCAAATTCACAAAGAATCCACTGTCCACAAGGCACGAATATCAGCATCATGAGGATGCTGATATTGGGAATAGAGGAAGGAGCAAATGCTGCCTATGTTGATTTCAGTCTAGCAGAGTAAACGAAATCTCTTGCAATCACAGAAAACACGAGTAGACTCACCTTTTCACATCTAAATATTAATTCCTGGAAAGTCTCTGTAATACTGTTAAATGCATTTGGGGCATTTTTGCCAGGAACAAATACTTCCTACCTTTGTGTTGCCTATTGTAACCCCATACTGTTGCATTTGTATGTTTCTTCAAAACTGTCATCAAAGGCTGACTGTAGAACATGAATGCCTTTTTGCTGTCCTTAGTCTATCTTTTTAATTTTTCTTTTCAATAATTTTTTATTCACATGGAGCAGTTAAATACATGAAAAGGGAATGATTTGTCTCTGATGATCCTGATTAAGTTAATGCATATTTCATTATCACATTTTATACATACCTTTTAAAGAGTTTTTACCCACTCACATGCTTAATGACTGTGGCTCCTTGATCTTGACCTAATTCCTGAGTCTGGTTTTGCCTCCCTCTGCTCAGTTTAGCAAGGTGGAATCTGACATCTCATTAGATTGTTGCCAATTGCAGCTTTACATGGCCATGTGTGTTCTACTGTCCTGCCCTGTCACTACTTTCATCCCTCCTCTTTTTCTTCAGTCACTGTCAACTCCATCATCACACTCCTGGTCACTCAGCTCCATAAATAACCCATTTATTCCCTTTAACCCTTTCTTCTCTGTGGATTTGTACAGGCACACTAGTCTTCCAAGTCCTCTTGTCTTCCTCATTCATAGCATTTCCAGAATGGGGACTCCATTCTTTCTACCTTTAGGAATTAAAGATCTAGGCACCTAAGCCTGACCTAGTCAGCCTAAGATCATTTTTATAATCACTGAGGGAAAAAGGCATATGCAGAAATTGATTCACTTTATCTATCTTAAACATCTTTTTTCCGTTGAGATGAATTAACCCCAGATAGTATCTATTCCTTTCCATATACTTACAAGGAGTGTTATGTGATCTATTCAGACTTGGAAATCTCACGTGTCCAGATTTAGAGCATATGATTCCTAATATTTTTGCATTTATTGCTCAAAAAACTGCTGGCCAGCTTTGTCTACTACTATGCTAAGTCAGAAATTGCCTTGCCACAAGTGTATATATAGGACTACACAAAATATATGTGGGCTGGGTAAGCAATATGGTTACTGTCCCATCTCGACAGCCCTCTTTCTGTACCCATGGATGATATTTCTTGCTCTTAGATTTCTTCCTACAACACACCCTCTGAGTTTGGCTTCTTGATTGTAATTGAGCCAGAATTCTGTGTTGCCATGGCTATGGGTGATAACATGAGTTCAGGTGGGTGGAAACAAAGCCAGTTAATCATATCTGTCATGCTCTGGGCTTACTCTGGCCCTTTGATTACTGGGCAGCTATGCTTTATCAGAGCAGACTATATGGTCGTCATCAGGCAAATTGTTTTGCTATTTTGCACTGAAAAATTAGAGCAAGTTATAATGCATATTAATATTAGCATAACCTATTAAAATTATAGACAGTTCTGGAAAGTGGTGTGGCCAGGGATGTGGACTGAAAACTAGATGAACTACCTGGTTCAAAGACCACTGGCATGAAGTCTAGCTGGAGGCCAGTCAACAGCGATGTCCCAGGGGTCAATACTGATTCTGATAGTGTTTAACATCTTTGTCAATGAGCTGGATGATTTTCAGAGGGCACAGAGCTGGGAGGAGTCATTGATAGACAATATGGTTGTACTGCTATTCAGAGGGACCCCCACAGGCTGGAGAAATGGGCAAATGGCAACCTTATGGAGTGCAGCAAAGGGAAGTGGAAAGTCATGTATCTGGAGAGGAAAAACTCCATGCACCAATATATGCTGTGGGCCCACAGACTGGAAAGAAGTTTTGCAAAGCGCCTGGGGGTCCTGGTGAACAACAAGTTGACCATGATCCAACAATGTGCCTTTGCAGCAAAGGTGGCCAACAGCCAGAAGGCCAACAGTTGCATTAGGATTATTGCCATTAGACCAATGGTGGTCAGTCTTCCCCATTACTCAGCCCTAATGAGACACATCTGGAGTGATGGGTGAAATCTGGGATTACAAGAGAGATAAGAACGTACTATATAGAGGCTTGGGAAGGGCTACTGAGGTGATTAAAGGACTGGAGCATCTGCCGTATGAGGAGAGGCTGAGACTGCTGTGACTGAGCAGCCTGGAGATGAGGAGGCTCAGAGGGATCTTATTCATGCATATAAATACCTGATGTGATGGAATGAGGAAGAGAGAGCCAGACTTTTCTCGGTGGTACACAGTACAGGACAAGAGGCAATGACCATAAATTAAGAAACAGGAAATCCCTTCTATAAACAAGAAAACACTTTTTTTTTACTGTGGCACTGCTCAAGCACTCAGATGTTGCCCAGAGGAGTTGTATAGTCTCCATCTTTGGAGATATTCAAAGACTTATTAGACACAGTCCTGGGCAACCTGCTTTAGCTGACCCTTCCTTGAATATGGCAGGGCTTGGCCTAGATGATCTGCAGAAGTCCCTGCCAACCCTAATCATCCTGTCATCCTGCAAAATCACAATAAGATTTATTAACATTAAGTGTAATAAGTGTAATATCTCAGATGCCATAGGGGAACAGGCCACAAAGTTATCATACACCAGTGCTTTTTGGATATTTGATTTTTGTTGCAATTCAGATAATCACAAAGTGCCTGAAGTGGTGGTGTTAGAGCAAGTCCCAGAGATAACAGGATGGTTTGTGCAATACTAAGAATACTTACATTTTTTCAGTTCTTTGATACTTAAGATATTAACAGTGTTATTGATTCACACAATACTTTGAAGTGGGGCTCATATCTTGTCTGCTGTCACAAGAGAAATAGGCATATATGATTTATAGCTTTTATTAATGGTATGGAAATAGGTCTATAAGTGTGCATGTCTTAGAACATGTTACTGTGGGGAGGCATAGGCAACAGTCTGGACAAAACTTTTTCAACTTTGTTTCTAGTAAAGCAGAATTGCACTTTTTACTGGGTTTGTTGATTATTTATGAGATTGGAAAACAAAAGTTGGCATCGTAGCACATACAAGTGCATGACTGGTATTGTTACCAAACACCTGTGTCAGCTGTGGCCGAGGAGTTTTTTGCTGGCATACTGATGGGTATGCAAACTCCTAGGATCATACCTAAGGGTTGGGTTTGGATCATACTTTTGAATTTATTATCCTCCGCACCCCCCCCCCCCCCCCCATTTGTAATATAGATATAGCTACAATAATGGAGCCTTTCTGGACTAATCCACAAAGGCTCTTGCAAAATTATTCAGATCTTATGACAGGCTTGATGTTTATGATTAATCATGACCAAAGAAAATACATGCTTAAGTACAAGGTCATTTTGAAATTGGATCTATACATACTGTTAGCCTGTGACTTAATCCTTCTGGCCCTGTGACCCTCACCTTTCCTCTCTTTGCTCTCTGACTACTTGCATTGCTTCACAAATTAGATCCTGAATCTCTGACTGACTTTTCCCCTGTCCTTGGACAATGTCACTCTTTGGTGCTATTGAGGACTGTTTTTCTGCAAATGAATAGAAATGAGAATATCAGATGTGTATGGCCTATGACATGCAGCTAAAGAGTTCAGATTCTGTCTGGGAGAGGGTTCATGAGCTTTCTCTTTCTTCATGCTCTTTTGGCCTGGTCTATAAATCTTTATTCATGTCTGAAGTGGCCTTACCTGTGCAAGAATGGGGTTGTAGTACAAAAAGTTATCAGTCAAGGGATTTAAGAGCATCTATTGCTATTCAACACTTCTATGTTATTTAATGTGAAATGCAATCAAAGATGTACCTTTGAATTTTCAGTTCTTATTTTTTTGTGATGGTGGGTGGTAAGATCTAATAGGATTTGTCCTTTTCATCCATCAAATTGTCTTTGCTAATTAATGAGTGTGAGAATCTATAGAACTTGTGGCTAATGAGGATGTTCCATTTATTGGTGTATATGAAAGTATTCACAGCATTAAAGCATCGTTCTGGATGAACTTAGGTGAATATTTGGCAGAAAAATTCTTCCTAAATGAACAGACCAGAACAGTACCATTAAATCACATCCCCACTTCAACAGTCCTCTGCAGCTTCTTCATACCTTATTGCATTTTAAAATCTTTGTGTTGCTTTACTCTTGCACTTGATTGAGGACAGTGCATGGGCCAGATTCTTCCTATGTACTTCAGGAACATAACCAATGCAACTACGTCAGGAAAGTGCTGTCTTATATTCTGTCTGTGGACAACAGACAGAAGTAGGCACTTCTAAAAGTCAATCCAGAACTTCGGTGTACTAAATCACTGGCGTGGTCTGTGCTCTTAATGTAATAGAAATCAAAGTTAGGGTGATGATGAAGGGCCTGCTTCAACTTTTCATGGATGCCACAAAAGCTGTGCAGCTAATAGGCCAGTAAGGCTCGTCCTCAGCTCCTTTTAACACCTCAGCTGCTGTGTAGTTACAAATATTGGGAACAGCTGTCCATTGCCCATCAGCTAACAATGTTGACTTGCAAGAGGGAGTATGCTACATACTAACGGAGACAATGTATCCTAATGTGACAGTTGCTAGCCATGAATGAACAGCTCCCACAGCTGTTTATCCCTTCTTATCATATTTACCAATTCCTAGTACAAAACTGCTTCATCTAGTATAGTCAAATTGTATGACAAGGAAAACAAAAGATGTAGTTCAAAATTTGACTCACAGCACTTTCTCAAGACCTTTGGTGTTTTTAGCTCTCAAGTCTTTCCTCCTGCTGGTTTGCCTTCTCCACATCTTCTAACAGCTAGTTCTATTCTACATTAGCTATGTTCAACATCTGCTTCAAATCTGTAACCTAGACAGGCAGAATTCTGGCTATCGTGGGGCTTTCCACTCAGCAAATTGTATTCATCTGCATCACAAGAAGTGTGACCAGCAGGTCAAAGGAGGTGATTCTCCCCCTCTACTCTGCTCTCGTGAGATCCCACCTGGAGTACTGCATTCAGCTCTGGGGTCCCCAACATAAGAAGGACACAGAACTGTTGAGCAAGTCCAGAGGAGGGCCACAAAGTGATCAGAGGGCTGGAGCACCTCTGCTATGGAGACAGGCTGAGAGAGTTGGGATTGTTCAGCCTGGAGAAGAGAAGGCTCTGATGACACCTTATGGCAGACTTCCAGTACCTAAAGGGGGCCTATCAGAAAGCTGGAGAGGGACTTTTTACAAAGGCGTGTAGTGATAGGACAAGGGGCAATGGCTTTAAACTGAAATAGGGTAGATTTAGATTAGATATAAAGAAGAAATTCTTCACTATGAGGGTAGTGAGGCACTGAAATAGGTTGCCAAGAGAAGCTGTGGATGCTCCATCCCTGGAAATGTTCAAGGTCTGGTTGAGCAACGTGGTCTAGTGGAAATTGTGGGGTTGGAAGTAGATGATCTTTAAGGTCCCTTCCAGTCCAAACCATTCTGTGATTCTATGATGATTCATTGTTTTTTGTTCAGGAAGAGTTTTTCTTTGTTTGTTTGTTTTTTAAACCCGAGTCAAATATGTAAATTATATTGGTTGGGAGATATTTCTTTTTCTTTATTACTGTTCACTGAGAACAATCTGTACTCCAAACTGCAGGAGGGCTGAGTAGGTATCCAGAAATGCCTTAATCTCTTTTCCTTTCAATTTTGCTTTTTAAAATTTTTGTTTTATTTTTTAAATGAGTACAGGCTTTGAGTTAAAATTTTCAAACAAATCATCCTAATGGGAGAAAATATTTGTGCTTTAGTAGGTAAAAGCAGAGACAGTTACATATTTTGCTGCTATTTATTACAAAAGTCATGGCAGATCAACCTTCATCATACACATAGGAACAAATTGGGTCATTTAGGACTGCTGGGTGCAGGTAAGTGCAAGAACCTTTGTACATGCTCTGAGTTGCAAGTCAAGATGACCTTGAACTATGGTCTTCTGGCTGAATCAGTAACTCTTGCCTCTCCAAAAGACTTAGAATAACAGGTTATATGGCTTCCAAAGTGGGGCTTATGTAAGTAGAATGACACATGTTCATCAGCACCTGAGTAATGTCCTTTGGTACCACTAGTTATTGCCATATGCTGATGTTTTAATACTATGTACTGTAGTCCTGCATGCTTCATATGCTAGCACAATTTATCAAAGAGCTGCAAAAGAAAGAAAGAAAGAGAGAGAAAGAAAAGGTAAAAAGAAGGAAGGAAGGAAGGAAAGAAAAGACATTTAGAGGATTATTACTACAGATTATTTAAAAGTTATGTATGTGAGGGGACATGCATGTCCTGTATTTTAAACATACAGGACACTGATATTTTTGTGAGTTAGAAATAACTCCATGAAAAACTATCCCATAAACTACTGGAAAGTTTTTGGCACTTACCTCTGAAACAGCTGCTGCTAGAGACTATTGGAGATGACCTACTGGTTTAAATAAACCATCAGTCTGGTCTTTAAAGGAAGTGCTTAAGAACAACTACTTAGGAACAGCTACTTTATTTAGTTTTTAAATTTTGTGACAAAAATGACAAATGAAGTAAAACAAGACTGCAGTTCCCAGAGAACCTTTTAACATTGCTAGCTTTCTCCTTGATAGTCAAACCTGAGTGGGAAAAGCCCACATCAGCTAGCAGGTGCTCACAGAAGGATATGGGTGCACAAAACTGTGTGGTGTTTATACTCCTTTCAGTTAATTGAGGGAATGCAAACTGTTCAAATTTCATAACAAGCTGCATTGATTTGGCATTTCCCCCCTCTTTCAATCATGCCTGAGTAGGGAAAAATTGTTGGAAAAAAAAATAAAAAGGAAGTAAAACATGCTACATGATAAGATTGAGTAAGATAGCGCACACAGCTGTTTACAGTGCTGCTGCCACATAATTTCCAAAGTGCAGCATAAATAACATTTTTTTTTGGTTGGAATTAGACACAAATCATCCATAACTTGTGCACACTTAAGTGACAGTTGGTGTTTTAATTTTGGCTATGTGCAGTTAGTAACGTGGCCAGCATATCTGTCAGAAAGAAAGCAAAAAGTTTACCTTACACATTCCCATAATGACAGAGTGTGGACTTTGTTGAAGAAAGAGAAGTGAATATTTCAAGGAAGAAAGAGAAAAGTTTAGTATAATGGATAGAAGCAAATTTCTTACCTCATACCTCTTTCTGTGTGGCTCAGGACTTGAGTCTGCCCCAAAGCCTTTTCTGTTCCCATTACCTTTAAAGGAGTGCAGGGAGTAGATTAAAAAAAGTAGCACACACTGCCATGGATCTTGACCCATTAAATGTTGAAAAATTAGAGTGTACTTCAGGAGTGGCCCAACAAAGTCATAGAGAAAGGTCATAGAGTCCTAAACCTTCTTGACTTCTGACTTTTCTGACTTCCTCTGGCCTTAGGAATTAAATGATCAAATGCCTTATCAGATTTAAACTAACTTCATGTTATACCATCTAGAGTCCATGTACACTAGTTCTAGACTAATAAAATGATCCCAGATGTGAAGCTCAGGTTTGTTGCAGTAATGTAAATGATTTAACAGAATTGCCTAAGTTAGAACAGTTTTCTTCATTGCATATCAACACATACAACCAAAGAATGACTGAGGTCTTAGGTATCTGAAGGTCTTCTATAACTACACAGGCAACCTGCACACTTATACTGACTTAAATGTCTGCTCTGAAGGTCTAAAACTGAGTAGTTTGAATGCCTTCCATTGTCGCTGGAAATGAGTTTTATATTAAAATTTACATCCAAAGATAGAAATATAGAAAATCTAGGTTGATCCTAACTATCCACATGCTTTATTGTTAGTGCCTTCTTTATTCTGCTGACAATATATTACTAAGGAATATAACTAAATAGTATAAACTAAAATTTAGTAAAAGGTTTGAAAACTGTAAAAAGAGTGGTGAAACACATTGCAGTACTTCCTTAAAACTTCCATATTTCTCACTAACAAAAGGAATAATTTATCTTTTGAAGGTTGTAAATAAATAAGAAAATTCTTTCTTTTATGTTCAACTAACTTACTAAGCTGGAAGGTGCTGTTGGGGACTTGTTAATCAAGTACCTTATAAAAGATTACACTGAAAGAAAATAAAAATAAATGTAATTCTTCCCAAACATTCCTATTAATTACAGTATACCTGTGAAGTCTGTAGACAAAGATGTAAGATTTTTGTTGTTTTGCATTGATCAAGATGAATTTGAATTTTATTTTGAATTTTTATCTCACAAAGCTCTTAAAACATAGGAAGGAATTGCTGGAATTCAGTGGTGCACAAGACTGGAATATGTGGGCCAGTCAAATAAAGCACCTGCTTCAGAGAATACCTTCAGCGATATTTCGGGGTCTTTCTAGTCACATTGTATGTTCCCATTCAGCATGAACAACTGAAATCTAGTAGCAGGATATGGCTAAGTAACTGGTAGACATGCTTGTCAACATGGTCCATCTCAAAAAATTAACGGCATAAGGTTGATGTTAAGACACTCATTAGATCATGTACTACCAACTAGGACTTTAGTTTTCAATCATTGGTTTGTTTTCACTAAGGACATCAGATTTTCAGATCATCCTTGGTGTTGGGTGATAAAATGAGTATGAGAAGACATACTGGCCAATTTTGTTTAGTCCTCAGTCCATATATTTTGCATATTTAAGAGTGTGATTTCAAGATTTGTGATAGCCCACAAATTCACAACTAATTACCATGTAAAGGAACTCAACAGAAAAAATGCACTGGGGAAGACATAGGAAAGATAGATTATGAAGAAAGAGTAACAAATAAGAGTGTGTACCACTGGCCAGACAATGGCTACTAGAGGATGCCAAATCTGTCTACAAGCATTTGAATTGTGTAAACACCTAGGAGGCATAGGATTTGTTTAGAGGTCCAAGGGAGCATAACTAGGAATAACGGAATGAAAATGAGCTAAGAAAAATGCAGACTTGACATCAGAAAACTTCCTGTGCGGTCTATTAGTCTGTAGTAATCTCCCCTAGGAAGTATTGGAAGCCCATCTCTTGAATAATTTAATATCATACTGGATAAAGCACTCGAGAATATACTGTAGGGAACAATCCTGTACCAATTTATTACAGTTTGTAGATGGATAAAATACATGCCTACATTGGACAGAGTTCCCATGGATCTCAGGGTCAGGCTGTTAAGTGTATGACAGGACTACAGTCTAGAAGGCTACGCCAAGTTTTTACTCTGGAATGAAAGACTCTCTGAGTCTGAATATGCATGCAAAATTAATTATGTTTCTAATATTGCCAACTCTATGTTCTCATTGTGACAATTTTCATTTTGTATGTTCTTATTAGGTGGTATTTGTTTTTATCTTTGTACTAAAAGGATGCAGAATAGATGTTTGCAGTCATTGTTTTCTATAGGCAGTACCTATCTATAAAGTTATTTTAATTTTATTGTCCATTAGAAATCATTTGTTTGGCCTTCAATTATCTTACTTAAACTGTAAAGACACTTATAAAATCTCAGTCCCAATCCGGCTTTTAGCAGAATTAAGAGTGCAATGTATGTGACTTTGGAATATACAGTTCAAATCAAACAATATTGCAGTGTTAAGAGAGTAACAGGGTTAAAAATCATGTTCTTGATGTCTTTTTTGGCCTACCACAGGGTCCTGCATTTTATAGACTAACATGACCACTGGGGAACACATCAAGGATCTGTTCAGTGTCTTCCACTCCAGTGGTCCCAGGCTGGTGGAAGGACCTTGAAAGGATGATACAGCTGATGTGACTTTATGTAGGCTAAGGGAACTGTGGCTGCTGCGATGAGGATGTCAGGCCTTGAAGGACTTTTCAAGAGGGTTAACAAAAAGCAAACTCAAACACCATGAAAGCACATTTATAATTCTAGTCTTGAAATACTTTTGGGAAGCAGTTTAATCACATTAAGAAGAATGTGTCTTCCATTCTGAAAAAGAAGCTAAACATTGATTGCAGAGGGTACCTCAAGAACTCCAGATGGAATCTGGCTATTTGGTACGGTACTATCTGTGAGGAGGCTGACCTACATCCCTTTCAGTTCTCAAGGAAAATTCCAACATTTTTGTATGGGCTGTTTTGTCTGGGTGTAATTTGCAAGTGAAAGTAGTGGAGATTAAAGGAAGAATGGACAAATGGTTGCTTTCTAGCCTATGGCAGAGAGGTATTCAGTTCCCTACAGGGTCATAAACTTGATTGGTGAAGTTCAACAGATCTGCCTGCCCTGTTTGTTCTAGTTCCCCATCTATTAAATAAAGTTGATAATTCACAGAGTTGTGTCATGATTTAACTCTTGTGTGCATCTCAGCCCCACACAGCCACTTGCTCACTTCCCATCAGTGGGATGGGGAAGAGAATCAGGAGGGCAAAAGTGTGAACTCATGGATTGAGATAAAAACAGCTTAATAGGTAAAGCAAAGCTGTGCATGCAAGAAAAGCAAAACAAGGAATTCATTCACCACTTCCCATTGGCAAGCATCTGCAGGAGGCAAGGCTCCATCACACATAATGGTTACTTGGGAAGACAAACACCATCACTCTGAATGCTTCCCCCCCTTTCTCTTTCTTCCCTGAAGCTTTTATTGCTGAGCATGATGTTATATGGTATGGGATATCCCTTTGGTCATTTAGGGCCAGCTGTCCTGTCCTGGCTGTGTCCCCTCCAAGCTTCTTGTCTACCCCCAGTTTACTTGCTGTCAGGGAAGACTAAGAAACCAAAAAGGTCTTGAAACTGCATAAGCGTGGCTCAGCCATAGTTAAAAAATCCCTATGTTAACAACATAAATCCAAAAAATAACATGATATAAGCTTCTATGAAGAAGATTAAATATATCCCAGCCCAAATAATACATTATATTTTATAAGTGAACAGTTGTGAAGTACTTGGGCATTACAGTAATGGTAGCTACAGCAAGAGATGAAGACTTTCTCATAGTCTATGAGAACTACAGAAGCTAATCTTTCCAGAAAGTGTGCTATAAAGATTATGAACCATTTTTTCAACATTCATCTTGTCCTACAAACCTGTGTTAGCTTTGATTAGATGTTATTATTACCTTTAGGTGAGTTTGTAGCATGTTCAGAATATTCAGTAAACCATGAAAAAGTTTCACCAAGCAGGGTGATTTCTATGTTTTTATCAGTGACTGGCAAACCTGGTACATTTCAATAAGGAGTACGTTTCTACACCTGTTGAAAAATTTGGAAGTTCAATGATATTCTCACTCAGTTGTTTAACTTTGCTATACAGGAAAACAGGGCACAAAGTGGAATGAGATGAAAAAACCTGAATTGCCTATGTTTTAAAAACTTCCTCTTTTTTATGGAAACATTTTTTGGATTTATTTCCTTGGTAGATTAAAAAAGTTTTAGAAACTGAGATGAACATTTCTTTGCCCTAGTTTCTTAAGTGTGCTCTAATGGTTACAGATCTACTTGTAAAACTTCCTCATATGGCAACAAAAGTCCATTTCTATGAGCAATAGTTTGCAGGGTCAAGGCTTATAGTTGTAATAGAATACTCAGGCAGAACTAAATAACAAAGAATAAAGTGAAAAACACCAGTAAATTAAAATAAAGCTGGAATACACTCAATTAGCTAAATTACTATTGATATCTGTCATTATAAAGTACCCAGGGCTGTATAATTTCGTTCTAATCCCCTAAATGCGCAACTAAGCAAGTGAGAGAACATATATTCCTACAACCCCCAGTGGAGACATTGAGATTATGCATGCTTTCACTAATTTAAAGAGGGACTTTCACACTGGGGTACATTTTAAAAAGAGAACATTTAAATAAAAAGCAATTTGGTCTGCCTGTAATTGTATTCCCCTTGCTGTTATTGCTAATTATTGAAGATATTTGTGCTTGAATGGGTGAACTTTTTTTTTTTTTTTTTAATTTTAAACAGCTTAGTTTCTACTTCCACTCAATCCTGCTGAAATCACAGGGTCAGGGTCTTTCTTTCACATTCCAGTTTACCAACTCCAGTGTGGCGGGTTGACCCTGGCTGGATGCCAGATGCCCACCAAAGCGGCTCTACCGCTGCCCTCCTCAGCTGGGCAGGGAGAGAAAATGTAAAGAAAGGCCAGTGGGTCGAGGTGAGGGCAGGGAGAGATCGCTCGGCAGTGACCCTCACGGGCAGGGCAGGCTCCGCTTGGCGGCATTAGCTTAATTTGTTAGCAACCACATCAGAGCAGGATAATGAGAAATAAACCCAAACCTTAAAACGCACCTTCCCCCCACCCCTCCCTTGTCCCCGGGCCCAACTTCACCCCCGCTCTCTCTCCCCGCTCCCAGCAGCGCCGGGGCCGGGCATGTGGCTGGGGTCAGTCCCTCACACGCTGCCTCTGCCGCTCCTTCCCCTCAGGGCGGCTCCTCACAGCCCTCCCCTGCCCCAGCCGGGTCCCCCCACGGGTGCCGTCCTTCAGGCACAGCCGGCTCCAGCCCGGGTCCCCCCGGGGTCCCCAGCCCCGCCAGCAAACCTGCCCCAGCCCGGGCTCCTCTCCCCGCGGGGCCACAGGCCCTGCCAGGAGCTGCTCCGGCGTGGGCTGCCCACGGGTCACAGCCTCCCTCGGGCACCCACCTGCTCCGGCGTGGGGCCTCCAGGGGCTGCCGGTGGGGATCTGCTCCTCCGTGGGCCTCCCCGGGCTGAGGGGGACAGCCTGCCTCAGCGTGGGCTTCACCGCGGGCTCCGGGCCTGGAGCCCCCTGCCCCTCCTGCGCTGCCATGGCGGCTGCGGGGATGGGCCTCTCGTGCTCTCGCTCCTCTCTTCCAGCTACTGTTCCTAGCAGGTTTTCCTCCTTCTTAAGTTATCCCAGAGGCACTACCACCATGGCTGATGGACTCAGCCTTGGCCAGCGTCTGGTCCATTGTGGAACCAGCTGGCACTGGTTCTATTGGACACAGGGGAAGCTTCTGGCATCTTCTCACAGAAGCCACCCCTGTAGCCCTCTGCTACCAAAACCTTGCCACGCAAACCTAATACAGTCAGTTGAGGCAAATTGCCACACTCAAATGGAGGGAATCATACCAATGCTTCGCTAAAATCTGAAGCCAGTCTAAAGCCAGCCATATTAAAACTAGAAATAAGATTAAAAAATCAAAATTTTTAACAGTAAGGGTGATGAGGTCCCAGAACAAATTTCTCAGAGTTAGTGGATTCTTTCTCTCTCTTTATACCCCCGTATGAAGACTGAAATGCTTTTTGAATCTCAGCTTTTTAAATCAAGCTACATATCAGCCACATATATGCTGTTGGGTTCAACAGAAAGATGATGATTATTTTTAAAGTATAGGAAGTTACTAATCTATTGGCCCTTTCTGGCCTTAGAAGAGGCTAGTATAGACTTTGACCTTACTCTAGTGGAACTGAGAGGTGATGAGAAGTGCAGTAAAGGTGACTATATTTAGAAACATTAATCTTTATTTCATGCTATGTTTCATGTCTAATAAAAAATACCACCCCTTTTTTCCATACAGAGCAAAACAGGAAAGTCCTGTGATGAGTGTAGCCCTGTGATAAGAGTGTGAGTTCGTTAACGTTATAATCCAAACTATGGACAGGCTTTTTGTAGTCATTTTGTATAATGTGGAAGTGTGAATTTTGAGCATGGTAGGCAGCTGGTCACTCCTCAGCAGTTCAGGCAAAATTCCCACGCTGGGGGTACATTGCATAGCTATCAACAGAGAGGTCTTGGCTCAAAGT
The DNA here is from genome assembly GCF_963210335.1 of Falco punctatus. Classification (NCBI taxonomy): domain Eukaryota; kingdom Metazoa; phylum Chordata; class Aves; order Falconiformes; family Falconidae; genus Falco; species Falco punctatus. Next base: position 34,945,907 of record NC_137581.1, read on the forward strand.
CCCTGAGTGAATCAAAGCCCCAGCTGTGGGAGAGTGTAAGATACTCAGAGTTGGTTAGGGCAAAGTTACTGGGCTACCCCTGTTCCCTGACACATGCTGGTCCAGTGACAGAAGACTTCATAATTCTTTGATTGTGAATTACTCAGAGTTCGCTTATTATTATTCTGAAACCTGGATCTTGTATTTTTCCAGCCATATGAAGGTTTTCAAATGTGGTTAATAGGATCAGAGAGCCTGGCTGTCCTCCAAATTAATTTTTCTGAAGGCCAAATTTCAGAAAGCATATTTTGAATAAAATGTCCCAAATATTTCCTAACTGAATTACTAGATCTAGCAATGTGCTAGCATGCTTTTAAAGGCACACTCTATTTTTTAGGCAATGTCTTTTAATAAATTTCTTTGCTTATCCTGATATGCTGTATATATACACTTATATACTACACATCTGAACACTTTCTCAATGTGTTTTTGCTGACAATAATAATTTAGTAAATCATCTTGTTTAAGCAGAGGTACCTCATCTGGCTTTAGTCTTCTGCTACACTAGCCTCAGATCTGGTGATTAGATTATTTCTTAATACTGCACCTATTTTATACTTTTAGTTATGTGGCTTAGCAATTACATGAACAAGGTAAATAAACAAGAATTAGGGATTGTGAAATGAAAAAAAGTATGTGGTAGTAGATTTGAAATAATCTGGAAAAGCTGCTTTTAGTACAAGTCAAGAGTAAACTGTAGAATTGCTTGCTGTGTTAGGATACTCAGGCTAGATACGCTAGATATAGATATACTTAGACCATAATTTTCTGGCACTGAGGCTGACTGGCAAGGAACAGCTAGTATTTGCACTAAACTCTTGTAGCCTCCAAGACAGAGTAACTACATCCAAACTACCTATTGGGAATGGTCCCAGCTTGTGCCTAACTCCCAAAATGTGATTGGGAATTATTTGAAAGAGCTTTAATTGGTACAAGCCAAAACTGCACTAGGGATGGTTATAACAGCTTAACAAATTATCTAGTTCCAGTTTTGGGAATATTTCCTGGCTCTGTTTAGTTTACTACCACTGACAAAGCCTACAGATGCTGAAAACATAAATAGTTCAAAAAATGATTCAACAAATAGTAAAAGAAAGACGTATTCAATGCGAAGTTACATACAAAGTAAGAACTACATATCATCTACAAAATGAAGAAGGAAGTCTCTTTAAGCCACAAACAGCTGAAGACTAGAAGAGTATCACTAAATGCTTGCTTTATTCTTACATTTGTCCCTGGGGATCTCTTCTTAGCTGTTGCTAATAATATTAAGGTGCACTAGGAAAGATAAATCTTTGGGTTTATGTTCTACAAATGCAGGGTAGGTGCAAAAAGTGGTTGGAATGAAGGTGTTTCCATGAAAGAGGACTTTCCCAATATCAGTGCATATGTTAGGTGAGAGGACAGCATGGAGCTTAACTTTAAAAAAAAAGCAATCTATCCTAGACTCCTGGGAAGAAATTCTGCTTGTTGCTGATTTATTGCATCCAGCACATGAGATTGTGGAGCCAAGCAGATGTTGCCACACAATGCTGGGAAAATGAATTATGCCTATGCCATAGGAACAGAGCAGGAGACAAGACATAGTAGGTGGTGTATGAGAGGGGATTAAAGGTTCATGGCAAATCTACGCCTGGAGCTCTAGAAAAGCAATTACAGAGGTGAGCTGATCACTTCCCATTACAGATGAACTGCCATAGCACATAACCCTGCCACTCTAATACTTTAAGAAGCAGCTGTATGGAAAATATAAGATAGCAAGAGTATCTGGTGACTAAAGATATATAAAAAAATACCTAGATTTTCAAAATACTGTCATTTACTACTCAGTCCTTTGAAAATGTAACAACTTTGGAAAGTGCACTCTTCCTTTGTCTGTATACACACACACACACACACGTATGTGTATATATATGTGTACGTATATATTCTCTATATATATAGAATGTGCAACCAGAAACAAAAAAGCCAATTGATGTCATATAATAGTGTGTGATGGAAGAATGGGATATTGTGCATGTTTCAGAATTGCAAAGACAACTCCAGAGAGCATTCTTAATCACCACAGTTAACCTCCACATCTTTTAGGTAAATGTTACTTTGTTTCAAGTTAGATATCTATTTGCTTACAGACAGAGTACTGTTTATTTTCATATTGATGCTATTTTTGTTTAGCCATTTAGTTTTCCGATGAAAGTATCCTTGTTTTGCAGCCATGAGCACATGTGTATTTTTGTGTCAAAAAGGCATTGCTTGTAAAAAACACATCCTGATAAACAATTGAAACTGCAGACTAGTCCATGCCACAGGCCTGATTGCCCTCTGTCACTGCTGTAACACTCTGAAACTCATTACAGCTGCACAAACCTAAGAACTGTGCACTTGTGATCAGAACTAGTCTCTCAAACAAAAACTGCATCACTTTATGATTTATTATAATTGCAGAGGTATCTTTATTAGCTTCCTCGGCAAACAGTCAATGTATTTACTGCTGATACAACGGAAAGGGGCAGTAACACTCATCAGAAACAGACTTAGGAAGTGCAGATGTTTTGCAAATTCCAGGTGTATCCTGTGTTGTATCCTAGATATCCAGTTATAACCTATATGTTCTGTACCACATGAAATCTAGGTTTGCTGTTCCAGTTGTATCTCCCTTTTCAACAATGACTGAAGATTGTGCCTGTGTTTACCTTTCCTTTTTAAACTGATAGGTATGAACAGATAATATGTTGTTGCTCAGGGACTGACAGGTTTGACTAACCAACCGGAGGAAAAAAACAACCCATTGCTTTTAGACTGATCGATATTAGTCTTCATCCCAATTGTGTGATCTTGGATGTTGCAAGAATGCATCTGTAACCACTTTCAAAGGAGACACTGCACATTTATTAAATCTGAGACAGCCCCATTACAATCAACTGAAACTCGAGATCTGCTGAACACTTCAAACTATAATTTCCAAATATCTTTCATTTCATTAATTGAGGTTTGTTCTGCTGACAGATGAATGCACCCTCAGCTGAATTTGAATAGAACTACTGCAATAATCAGTGACTTTACTTGAAAGAAAAAAAAACATGTAGCCTGGCCCTTTGCATGGTTATGTCTAGGAATGTCTCTCAGACAGACCTGACTCCTACTTTTCCTAATTAAAATTGGTAATAACTGTTTTATTGGATCTAAATGACACTATTATTTGACAAACTTAATTTAAAGTGTGACCTATCAACTTAATGACATTTTGAGGATGGGCACAACTATACATAAATTAGAAGAGAGTGAGATACTTTGCAATAAAGAGGTAAAATGAAGAGAGAAAAAACCCCAAACAAAATACAAATGAAGGACAAAACCACATCAAAACATTGTAGCTAACAAGCTTTGCTGTTTGGAATGGAATCAGAACTAACTCTGCAGAATATTGCTTACCAGGTTAATGGCTAAAATCAAATAAATGGAACCTTGAAGTTTCTGATAGGTGTGATTTTATTTCTGTAATATAAGTGCAGAAAGTTTTAGAATTGAATTTGCAAATAAAGAATGAAAAGCTTGCTTTATTTGTTTGAATTCTATCAAGAAGGGTATCTCCCTTTTTCGTATGCTTTTCATCCGTAATTCTTTTAAGCACTTTACAGTTGAGCACCCTCACCCACGTTGTCCAGATGAGGGAGCTACTGAGATTGTGCTTATAAACTTAATATTTGAAGTGACACCAAAGAACCCCATAAATTTTACATCCCATGAGAGACAGAGATACTTTGTAGGTACTGGTATCCATTACAGCTTCTCAGGAGCTGAGGACAAGGACATTGTCTTTCCTTAAGAATTCTATCTGTAGAGGCAGATATTCTGCTTACTAGAGTGAAAATATTCCTGATAACACAAAGCCCCTCCAGAGGTGAAAAGAAGACATGAGATGGTAGAGAATGTTTGGAGAAATTGTTGGGAAAATTTATGTTGCAGCTATGTCAAAGTCCTAGGCAGAGTTTTTTTTCAGGACTGCAGAATCATTGGAAGTAGTCATGGAAACATTTCAACACATTCTTTCTTTCAAAGCAGTTTTTGGGGAAAAATACTGAAAGTGATCCTACTATGACATTTCAATGTATTTTTTTAAATTTGAAAGAAAAATGAACTTCTTTTTTTCCTCATGTAAGATTAAAAAAATACAGGAAATAAGAAATTATCTAAATTAATTTTTTCAAGTACTTCAGCTGAAGTTTTGGGTGTGGATGGATTCAACTTGTTAAAAGGTTTTACATTTTGATTTACTACTTTGAAATGGGAAGAGAAAAATGTTTACATTTTAAATCACTAAGATACAACAGCCCATGTCATACTGTAAGGTCAGGTTGACATGATAGTAAGCAATCAAATTGCTGTGTTTCATCAAGTAAACTTTTGTTGGAAGAGCTGTGGCCTCTGGCTGTGCATGTACTGTCATTCCTTTCACTTGAAATGGTTCCAGCAAGCATATTGTGCATTGGTTTTGCTACAAACAATGGGACTTTAATTGTCCGAAAGGTACTTTCTGAATTATGGAGACACATTTTGAGGAGCACTGGAAGAGAACATCAGGGTTTTATTTCTCCAGAAGAAGTAATTTTTCCAGCTACACATTGATACAGTGGCATGGTTAGTGAATCTCTGAAGATTTTCAGAGAATCACAGAACAGCTGAGGTTGGAAGGCACCTCTGGAAATCATCTAGTCCAATCATCCAGCTCAGACAGGGTCCCCTAGAGCTCAGGATTGCTTCCAGTAGGGTTTAGAATGTCTCCAAGGAGACTCCACAAACTCTCTGTGCCAGTGCTTAGTGACCCTCACAATGAAAGGGTGTTTTCTTGTGTTCAAATGGAATTTAATGTGTTTCAGTTTGTGCTCATTGACTCTTGTCCTGAAGCAATGGCCTTTCATTGGCCTTTTAACAGTACAGTGACAATAGAATGATGCAATGCATATACCTCCCTGGGAAGAATAAACTTTATATAGTTTCTGTCAGCGGCTAAATTTACCATATTTTTCTGGTAGGTTGAAACTGTACTGTCACCAACAGTAGTTGAGGGAAAATATTCTGGAAAGTATTTGTTAACAGACAAGAGAAAAGTTTCATATCACTTAATTGTTACGTTAAACTTTGAACTTATGTGGGAAGGATTTGTAAATTCAGACAAGCAAAAGAATTGTATTTCTGTTATGATCTTGGAGTAGCAATTAAGGTATTTAGAAAACAAAAATTCAGAAAAAAAGTGACACATGGAGCTTTGCAAAAGTTTTCACCTCTCAAAGGGCTTGAGTTTGGGTTTTTTCCTTTAATCACGACATGTTCTTAGTCAATTGTATACAAATAGTAAGCAAAAAACCCCCCAAAAACAACCAAGAGAGAAAATACCTGGTGTATTTATGGAGTATTTCTGGTGTGCACTGCATGACCTGTCTATTTAATCTATAATACCGTTTTCTGAAACTTGGAAAATATTTTCTTGGTATTCACTTTAGCCTGGGACACAGAAAACCACACACATTCCCATACAATGAATATACATGGAATAATATCCCAGAAGGCAGCATATTTCTTTCCTCTTACTATTGCCACACATTGAACTCCTGATGACCAGCTGAGCTTATTTGGAGGGTACAGCTCTAAACTCTGAGATCAGCGATTACTTACATGAATGAAAACCTAAAAACTGCAATGAATCATGACTGCAGCAACATCATAGCTCAGTTCACACACATTGCTTGAAATATCTCACCCATGAACTCTGTTTTTGCCTGTCTTGAATGAGTCCCTCATGGAAACATCATCCAGTTCAAATTCTCTAGGCTTGTTTCCAAAGCTCTGCTATCTAAATCCCTTTTTCATAACAACAGTGTGTACCAGCCATCTTGGGTTGACTTAGGGAGTAACACAGTGAGAGATTTAAGAAGTTATTAACTATTATTACTATTACTGAAATTCAACTGGACAATCATAGAATCATTTAGTTTGGAAAAACCTTTGATACCATCAAGTCAAGAAAGTAATTAGAAGCATTCAATGAGCATCTGGCAGGTGGGAAGTAAAAGAAGGATGGCTTCACAAGACAAACAGAATAGGTAATACGAGGAGAGGGACTATAATGGATTAAATCTGTAGTTAGTAGTGTGTGGCCACTCCCTGTTTTAGCTCCCTTAATGCAAGGTCTAGTTTTCTCACAACCTTAAATCTGTATCTTCAAGATTCCCCTATCAGGAAAATAGATATTCTTCCTTTTTTTTTTTTTTTTTTTTTTTTTTTATAATGGACAACTAGAGAACAAAAGCTGTACATATATTATTGACATGAATGACACCTAACCTGGGCTCAAAGGCATATATGGTGGCTGCTGGGGTTCTTTGCATGAAATTCTATGGAGAGTAGGTTGCTGGCCATTATTGGGGGGGGGGAAACACAGGTGTATTTTCTAGTTTAAAGCACACCCTCTTTACCTAGATTCCTGGGTTCCTTTCCAAGAAATGCAGAATGCTAAGTACTTCCAAAAAACAATTTAAAAAGCTAAAACTACAAAGGAAAGTCTAAACTTTATGATTTAGAACCTCTAAACTAGGAGAGCAGTGCCTACAGTACTAATGTGGATTGATTCAAAGGTCTTACAAATCACTGAAAAACACTTTCTTTGCACCACAAGGAATTCACTAGTTGAAATAACACTGGCTTTTTGATAATTTTGCAGTGATTTGTATATATATTTGTTTATTACATATATTTCAGTGGTTTTCTGTTTTATGCCTTTTTTCTTTTGTTTCATTTCTAAAAAAAACAAAACCAAAAAAACCAAAACCCCAATACCATATTTCATGGAAAAGGTACACAATTTCACCACATTCAATAGCCTGCAGAAATAACAAATTATGACTAATATGGATTGTGTGGATTAGCGGGGTTTCATCACTATTGTCCATGATATTTGAAGATTTCTTTGGAAAATTAGAGGTTTATTTTTATTTTTATTGGCTTCTGCAGTAGTCTTTTGATCGTCTTTTTTGCAAGTATAGGAAAGTAGGTAAATCCTTGCATATTAAAATTAATTTATCCATTGCCCCAGTAAACCAACAAATGAACATGTTCAAATGTTATCAAATGATTTTACAGTGCTAGAAAATAAGAGCTCATTTCCTCCTATAAATAATAAGACAACCCAAACTGTAAGATGTTTGAACACACCAGTAAATCAGGAAACAGGGAAGTTTTACCATAGGAGGAATATCAGTATAAAGTGGGATTTATATTACTGTTCATTACACAAGCAGGAATCCCAGCTACCCAACTGAGGAAAAGATTGAGAATAAAATGAAATGTAATAGAGATAATTTTTTTTTTTTCCCCTGGAAAGCTTTGAAGACAAGAAAATGGAAACTAAATATGTATCTGTCTCTTTCTTTATATCCTTCTTGTTGATATGTTTGCATGTGTAGATAGAAAGAGACAGGAAGAAAAAGAATGAGATAGTGTGGGTAATATCACACTTTTATTAGTATACTTTCAGGAGGGCAAAGCTGGGTTTTGGTAGAAGCAGATACTTATGCTCTTTTCCCACACATGATCTTTGGCAATAGCTGCAATATCTTGGAACAGAACTTGTAATTTTGTGTGTCTGGAATCAGATGAAAATTAACCAAAGCTACAGCTATGGTGACAGACTGAAATAATAGGTCTTTACAGGGGAGATATTCTATTTCAGTGCACTTAGTTAAGTGAAGAGGAATCCCTTGCAGACTGTCTATAACCTGCAGGTTTGCTGTAAGGGTCCAGTGGGTTAGCCTTTCCTAGGTTATTGGTATCCAATTTATAAGCACCTTCTGCAATTGAGGCTGCTCTGGTGGAAAAAGGTACCTCATTACATGTCATGGTTTAACCCCAGCAAGCAACTAAGTACCATGCAACTGCTCCCTCCTTCCCTCCCCTCCTGCAATGGGATGGGGAGAATAATAATAATAATAAAAAAAAGGTCAAATCTGTGGGTTTAGATAAGAACAGTTTAATAATTAAATAAAGTAAAAAATACTACTACTATTATTGATAAAAATTGCAATTGAAAGGGATAACAAAAAGAGAAAGAGAAATAAGAAAAAAATCCACACCAAAACAAGTGATGTGGAATATAATTGCTTACTACCCACAGACCAATGCCCAGCCACTCCCCGAACAGCAATCCCACCTGCCCCATCTAACTCCCCCCAGCTTTATATACTGAACATGACATGTGGAATGATCATGGCATGGAATATCCCTTTGGTAAGTTTGGGTCTGCTGTTGTGGCTCTGTTCCCTCTCAATTTCTTGTGCCCCTCCAGCCTTCTTGCTGGCAGGGCATGAGAAACTGGAAAGTCTTTGACCTAGCATAAACAGTACTTAGCGACAACTAGAAACATTGTGTGTTATCAACATTATTCTCAACCTAAATGCTAAACACAGCACTCTTATCAGCTACTAGGAAGAAAATTAACAAACCAGGACTCTCCATTCCTGACTTATCAAGGAGGTAGATTATATTCTCTAAGTATGTATATGCCTATATATTCCCAATAATTACATATATGGGTGTATTTGTATTCTGGGAAGTAATTTTGTCATTTTCTATTTTGCTTATTTCTTAAGTTCACAATACAGTCCAATTTCTACAAAATTTCTGACTGCAATTACTGCATGTCCATATATCTTTGTGTATGTGTGTGTGTGTTTATGGACATATACATTTTAGGCGTTTAATGGTGCTAATAGGTACATAGTAGGTTTGATTAGATCAATGAGCATTAGTTTCCAGTAGAAAATGTGTTTCCTATTCTCCTTCCTAAGTACTTTGTAGTATCTGTCCTGCAGAGCCTTGCAGTAATTCATTGTCATGTGTTCTTTGTTCCTTCTCTCACCATAGCAGCAGTATGAAAATGTCTGCCTTGATGCAAAATCCCCTCTGAAGATGCAAGTAGAGTTTTGCTACTATAGACAGATTTGGTTGGTGGCAATTTCTTCACACTTGTCCATTGTTAAGTATGGCCTTGCCGTTGCCATTCTTCTGCAGGCTTGGACAGATGCTCTGTTGTTTCTTCTCAGCCGCTTCTATTTTAAGAGCACTGAGCCAAGAACAGATTTTCATGCTGCTGGTACTGAACTATGTAACCTTGTATTTGGTGAAACCTTGCTTAAAGCTTTTTATAATTCAGGTCTGAAAAGTCTTGGCATCTCCCCTAACCAACAGACAAAATGCTTATTTTGCAATTCTTAATCAAGAAGTTGCTTCAACACATTTGTTTAGGAGCTTTTCTTAACCTTCTTTTACTTCTTTGCTCATTTCTCTTGCAAATCCAAGCTGTCTTGCTGTCATGCATCTTTTTGTAGATGTAGACCTCAAAGAAAGAAAAATTATGACAACAACCTTACTTTTAATCATATAAAATCTTCAAGTCATCTATGAAAAAAAATGGAAAAAAAAAAAAAAAAAAGAAATGACCACCTTAGTAAACTGAGGATTCAGTGGTGGGGTAGCCCATGCAGCTAGAGGTAATACAAATGAAAGTATCTCACAGAGCTCACTTTGTCTTACAGTCTTTCACAGAATTACAGAATGGTTGAGGTTGGAAGAGCCCTCTGGAGGCCATCTGATCCAACCCCTCTGCGCTAGCTGGGCAGCTGAGACACTGCTGCCCAGGACCATGTCCAAACAGCTTTTGAATCTCAAAAGGGAAGACTCCATAAGCTCTTTGTGCAACCTGTGCCACTGCTCAGTTGCCCTCACAGGAAAAAATGTTTCCTGATGTTCAGTCTTCTGTGTTTCACTTTGTGCCCGTTGACTCTGGTCCTGCCACTGGACATCACTGCAAGGAGCCTGGCTTCACCTCCTTTCATCCCTTCAGGTGTTTATACACATTGGTAAGATCACCCCTGAGCCTTCTCTTCTCCAGGCTGAACAGCCACAGTTCTGTCAGCCCTTCCTCATAGCAGAGATGCAGCAGTCTCTGCATCATCTTCATGGTCCTTTGCATTGAACTTTCTCATATATGCCCATGTCTCTTTTGTATTGGGGAGCCCAGGACTGGACACAGTACTCCAGGTGTGGTCTCGCCAGTGTGGAGTAGAGGGGAAGGATCACCTCACTCAACCTGCTGGCAATGCTCTGCCTAATGCAGCCCAAGATACCATATGCTGCCCTGGACACTATAACCTGTTCTTTATCCTCCAGTAGTTCTAACATCTGCTCCCCTTATGACTTCCTTCTTCTCCTTAATATGCTGGGATCTCCCACAAAACTTCAGAAAACTGTTGGATCAACAGTTACCTCAGAAGGTAGAAAAGCCAGGGTTAACTGAATCTATTGATTATCAATAATATTTACAGTGAGATAGGGAGATAAGTCCATGAAAGTAGTCACCCTTTCCCATGTTTTGTTGTGAATAGTCCTGCTGTGAGTGGAGAAGTAAGGAAAACATGTTTTTTAGTTATTTTTTGAGGTTTTTACTGAGCTTTGCACAAGAGATAAAGTCATTAGGGTCATGAAAGTGAACGCAACGGGTTATGCAGAAACCTATAAATAATTCCAGTGACAGGTTACAAAACATCCTAATGCCTGTCTAAAATAGACTTATGTAAGGTATTGACAACTGCAGAATTTCTTATTAGTAGGAGGTGTTCACAAGACCTTGCTTAGGCAGTATACATACCTCACTCATAAAAGGGTCGCAACTTTTCCACATAGCACTATTTCAGGACTTGGAGCAAGTCACACGTGAATGATCAGCGGGAAACCTGCCTTTTCCTTGCTAAATCTTTTTGCAGGATTTCAGAGGAATGAATTTTTAAAATAGGAATTTTTTTTTTCTGTACAGAAAAGGTTGTTAGGCTAAGTAGCATTTATGATTTACAGAATCACAGAATTACAAAATAACTTAGGTTGGAAAGGGCCTCCAGAGATTGTCTAGACACACCCCTGATTCAAAGCCAGTTCAACTAGACTAGGTTGATCAGGGCCTTTTCTGGTCAAGTTTTGTTTGTGTCTGAGGAAAGAGTTCCTACAATCTGCCTCTCCAGGCAGCTTGTTCCAGTGTTTGATTACCCTTACAGTGATATTTCTTTCCCACTTGTATGTACTCCTTGAGTTTCAAATGATCAAAAGGCATAGATTGCTGTGTGTGTGTGTTGGGTGCGTGTGCCTGTGTACACAAGGCAGTAGTAAACTATAAAGAATATTTAATTGTTCTTTTGTCTACTCTCAAACAACAGCGTAATGATAGCCAAAAAGCAAAATAATGTTGTTTCATGCTTAACTTGAATAAGGTAATTGCTTTTATAAAATTCCAGCTGAAATTCCTTAAAAAGCTGTTTCTACATTAAGACTGGGAGTCAATACTAAGGTGGTGCATTTGACCTTCATTTTGAGAAACTATGTGTGTGCAGTTTAAGGGTTTCTTTCTCAAATTTGAAAGTTATTTTCCCCTGAAGTTGAGTTAATTTAGAATTGGTGGAAATGAGGTGAAACTTCACACAAATTGAGGTCAGTGTGAGTTTTCATGTTGTCTGGTGGTGTCCGTTTTAAATAGCTGACACACACAGACTGACTGACTGAATCTAAATAGTTATATGATGATATTAAAATTCTCTTCAGATATTCTCTTTAGACAACTAAATACCCACCGAAAGTTGAAGATGGCTTCTCAGGTACTCTTCAATCCCCTAGAGTAAAAAAATATATACACATATATGAATGTAAGTTGTTGTAACATGATAGAGGAAGTGTCTTCTAATTTCACTGTGGCATTTGATATGCTCTGTGGTAAGCATGCAGTGAAACTAAGACTTGCTGCATGTATTGCAGATGTATTTTTCAGGTTAAACTATTGGACCATTGTATTATAGTATTCAGTATAACTACATATATGTGCTTGTGTTTGTTGTGTTTTGCTTCAGAAGTCCCTTCCAACCCAAAGCATTATGATACCATGAAATTCAGACCTACTCACATCAATTTATATAAACCAATATTATTTAAAATAGGTTTTCAGAAGTCCTAAGAAGACTTTTGCAACATGCTGAAATTACCTTCTGTATATAGTGTCTCTAAACAGCTTGCTTACCACCTCTGAGTCTGTATTTCAGTTAGAAATGCCTGCCAGTCCCTTTTGAGATTCATGAGAGTTTATTAAAGCTTGCTACGAGTTACTTCTAGCGAAAATGTCAGTAGTTAGTATATAACTGTGTTAGGATAACTTATAGCAAGCTAGAAGCAATTTATGTCTTCTGTGTGAGGGGGTGATATAGAATCTTATTATGTAAATTTGTTAAACCATATTTCACTTGAAAGTTTTTTCCTCCTCCCATGACCAGCAGACTGAGCTAGAGAAAGCAGTCCGCCCCTTCCTGACACTCTTGAACGTGACGATCATATTGAACATTCAGTTATTTCAATGTGCTCTTTTAATTTCCACAAAGAATTGAAGTATTAAATCCAGGAAGTGCAACGAGTGGAGAAAGAAAACATTTGAATGTGCAAGGCACAAAAAGAATACCTTTAACGTATTTCATTTTCTTGCTTTTTAACTTTATTTTTTTTTGCCTGCGTTTGATTATTTAAGAGCTTTATGCTTGCCATAACTCATCTGTAATATTTAATTGATTCCTCCAGTTGTCTCTTACTGCTGTGGGCATTCTAATCAATTAAGGATCTCCATTGAACTGTGGCCTCCTATTTTCCCTCCTCCACCTTTCTTCCATTAAGCCTCTTGAGCGTGACCACATGCCTACTTGTGTTTATGTATGGATGTGCTTGTTTGTTCTTTGAACTTAAATCAGGTTCTTTCATTTTCTTTATCTTAATGTTGCTTATCTTTGCCTGAATTTCCTCAAGATCCTGTATTCTGTGGGGCTCGCTTTAATTTCCAGCTAACCAAAAAGCTGCTTGCACAGCATCCAACAGTATAAACAGTATTTCTGCAGTGTTTATCGGGCAATCTTGCGATATTATTGCATCAATATATCTATAATGATTCAGTGTCATAACCAATGTTATCATCAGGCAGCAAGCACCTAAATAATCCTCTAAGATCCCATAAAGCCTTTCAGTTTATTTAATTCTTTCTACATTTCTAAAATTCAGCTGCATAGCTAAACTTCACAGGTTTTCTTCCTTCCTTGCAGACTGCTGTTTCTTTTTCTCATCCCATATATTTGGGAAATTGTCTTTTGATTTAATCTCTGTGTACTCCAGAGCTGTAAAATCCTAATTGTTAACACCTTTACTGCTGGATTATTTTCCTTGACATCTGGTGTGCTGAATTTTAAAAGTTGAGGAGTCAAATTCCCACACATGCCTAACCTCTGGCCCCCATATTTGAGAAATGCTGCACTTCAGTAATTATTGTTGTGGTTTAACCCCGGCTGGTAACTAAGTACCCCGCAGCTGCTCACTCACTCACTCACCCTCACCCAGAGGGATGGGGAGGAGAATCGGAAAGGAATGTAAAACTCAGGGGTTGAGATAAGAACGATGTAATAAATAAAGCAAAAAGCCACACACGCAAGCAAAGCAAAGCAAGGAATTCATTCACCACTTCCCATGGGCAGGCAGGTGCTCGGCCATCCCCAGGAAAGCAGGGCTCCATCACGCATAATGGTTACTGGGGAAGACAGATGCCATAATGCCAAATGTCCCCCCCTTCCTTCTTCTTCCCCCAGTTTAAATGCTCAGCATGATGTCCCATGGTATGGAATACCTCTTTGGCTAGTTTGGGTCACCTGTCCTGGCTGTGTCCCCTCCAATTTCCCGTGCCCCTCCAGTCCTCTCACCGGCAGGGCCCAAGGAACTGAAAAGTCCTTGACTGAGTATAAACATGACCCAGCAACAACCAAAGCCATCAGTGTGCTGTCAACATTGTTCTCACATCAGAGCCAAAACACAGCACTGCACCAGCTACTATGAGGAAAATTCACAATTGAAACCAGGACAATTATGAACCAGAATATGTTTCTTCAATATAGTGGTCTTTTTATGACGAAGGAAAAGAAACAGTTTTTGAGGATTAAGTAATTTGATATTCAGCTGTAAGGTAATACAGTTGCCTACCATAAAAATTTCTCTTGCAATAATCTTAGCACTTTTGCTTGCACAAGGGAAACAGACATTGTATTCTTCTTCTTCAGTATTTTTGTAATATATGTACCATGTAGTAAGAGGGAGGTAGCATAAATCTTTTTCTCTAGAATTTGCATACTTTCTTTTCAATGGCAGTATGCAGTGCTGGCCAGCATATACCAGAAAGAATGTTGCACCTCTAAAAAACATGGCTTGTACTGTTTCCTTCCTACTTTAACCCCTGGAGTGACAGTAGAGGCTCATCTTCTGGAAACACAGGGGCTTCCTAAAGTTCCTGATGGGGCAACATTTCTCTGTCATGTATTGTTCTACATTTTAACCTTGCACACCCAAATTCAAGAATTTTCCAGGTTGAAAGCATCCAAAGGGGTTTAACTAGTTAATTTGAATGAGAATTTACATTGCGTCAAAGTCTAGGCATTCCTCACCACTATGACCACCATTATATTCATTTTCTCTTCTTTAGCATCCCCAGGGAAACCTTAAAAAGTATTGTAATACCAACCTGCTGGCTCAGGCTTTTTTCCTCTTGGAGGGATGGCATTAAAATCCTTTCCCCAGGGATGACTGCAACTGTTAGCAATAAGAAAATTTATCTGATACTCTCTTTTTTTCTTCCTTTGCTTTATAATTGCTAAGCTGGTAAGCAATGATTCTTTTCTTCTTTTCTTCTGAGTTGTTTTTTCCCTCTGCTCTTTCTTTTGATAAAGTTACAGAGAACTCACAGGAGACGTGAAAAGACCTAAAAGGCTTAAATTGTTTTACTGGAGAATGTGCTGCCTTTTTATTACTTCAGCGACTCAAGGAAAAGGTATTCATTTTACTTCTATGGAAGATAGCATGACACTTACTGGATTAGGATACTTTTCAGTTGAGTACACTTGTGTCATTAATTGAATGAAAATCAAATTAATTTTCCAAGAATAGATAAAATTCTCATTTAAAATTTAGAAGTTTATACAATAGTTGTTTTCTTCCAAATTTAACTTATTGCAGAATCCAAGCTTTACACATACGTGGCAACTGAGAACAGATTTTGGCTGCGCATGGTGTCAGTGGACAGTTATGGTGACTGTAACCACTGTGCTTAAGGACAGTTTCAGAGCTTCTCCATTTCTGTTTTGTAGAGACTGGGGATGATGGAAGTGGCTTCATGACAGCTGTATATTTCCTGATAGTGTTCCTGTATGAAGGCACTACCTCAGTGGCTTTTTGTGAACTAGTTATTAGCGTGTTTTGGTGCCAATTCAGCCCTGATACAGCCCAATATCTAACCTTATGTTACTTTAATTTGTATTTTCTTTGTCCTTCAAATGGCTTCAGAAACACTAGAACAAAGCAGTCACGTACATATAAAGCTTACACATATACCCATACAGGTAGGATGTAGGTGTGGTATCCTGCTGATTTTAAATCAGGATCAAAAACCAAAAGCAACCCCCCAAAAAGCCACCTAGCACACTTGAACATTTTAACACTTTCTGCCTGGAAATAAGGCAGAGAAAATACATCCCCTCTTTAGATATGTATCATGTATTATAAAAGGAAGGAACAACTCCCTCCTTATGTTAAGATGGGACTAGTAAACTAGCAGTCTGGAATCATTCTGTAGGCAATGGACAAAGATCACCATTTCCAAGAGTGCTGCATACCTAATCTAAACAATGGAATGATTAATTGTCCCATGAAGGCACCTGTCTCTCCCATTAACATCAGCAAAAATTCTTGAAAAATAAATTGGACTTGATGCCCAATGTTTAGGTAGACAAATTTACAAGATATAAATCCTACTGTTAGCCATTATTTCAAGTTGAAGACAACTCTAGGTATGCTGTATCTAATCCCAGATTGTCATTTGAATGGCTTCCATAATAAAAAAATTAATCAATTCTCTGGCCATGGCAGTTCTTTTAGACAGTTGAGTCACCCCAGAGTATTTTGACCTACACTGGCAAATTAAGCTCCCCTGTTCCTCATTGCGTCTGAGAAAATGGCAAACCTTATGGAAAATCTTAGACCTAAATCGGAAAATAGGAGACTACAAAAGTCTGCTTAAACCAAACATAGTAAGTATGGCAAACTCAAAAATGATAGATTTATTGTATCATGTGTGAGACTTAATGTGCACATCTAACAGGGCTAAGGCATTAGTCTTACTGCATATGCAATGTGCCCTCAGTCTGTGTAGTTGTTCCAGAAAAAAAAAAATAGATTAGAATGACATAATGTTATATACGAAAACACAGAGGTGAGAGACTTGTAATTTTACCAGTCACCAACCATTCTCCAGTTACAGAAGAAAAAGCATTGATGGGTTTTCTGTTACATTTAGAGTTCTCTCCAGTAAGGAATACAGTTGTGCATACTTTACCTTAGCTGGACAGAAACCTCAAGACTGCTTTTGTAAAGTTACTAGAGTGTGAGATCTGAAAACAGCAAAGTAATAGAATATGTTTTCAGTGTTTAGGACTAAATGTTGAAAAGCAAGCAAATTGCTTCAATTATAAAAAGAAAATACAAGTATAAATCACTCATCTTTTTTAGATTTTTTTTTTCATAGTGTGAGTAAAACTTGTGTTTAAATACTGGCCCTTTATACAGAAATTCATACATAAGCATAAGTGAAAAAAGGTGATGGGAAAGATTAATATCTTTTCACTGAACATTTCAAATTTTTTTTTAAAAAAAGACAAGGTTCAAAGTACACAAATAGTTTGATGCCTTTTGCATGGAAAAAATATCTTATTTTGCTCTTTATTAAGATCTGTTGTGAAAAGATTGACTTTTCTAACATATGCCCAAATAGCAAAATTTTAGCTGAGAACATTTTACCTATATATACACCTTATTTTAACAGAATGTTCTTGACATTTAATCTGACTCTGAATAAAATAATTGTATTTTCTTTGTTTGTTTGTTTGTTTTTTGTTTATCAAATAATTTTGAGGAAGCGAAGAGTGGCATACCTTGATTGCTTTATCCTGAAATAAAATTTGCTTGTTTTGAATATCAAAAAGTAAAAAAAAAAAATTGATATTTTGATGTTAAAAAATCTCCCAAAACCAAAGGTTGAATGGCTGCCTTCAAACAAAACAGAAAATGAAATCTAGGGCTTAACCATCCCCAAAACTTCTGTTCCCTTAGATTACATCTCAGTTTGGCTAAAAATAAGCAGTTCCCATAAGGGTATTTTCTAAAAGATGGTATGTATGAATAGGAGACTTGGTTGCAGTATTTTGATATACAAACTGTTCTGAACTTCTTAGATTGGTATATAATTTTGCTTTGTAGGTATGGATAGCAAATAGTTGGTGAGATCAAGGCAGTATGTTACTTTTTCTTTTAAGCTGGAAACATCAGCAGCCATTACAATTTACTATTTGATAGATAACCTTTTTATTGTAATATAGGAGCATGCCACTGTTCCCTTTATGATTTGTCAGACTACAGACAGTTGGCTCTCTCCATTTATATAAATACACTGGTTAGCTTGCAAATCTAGTTAGTTATTTCAAGTTGCTGTGTGAGGAATTGATGCTGCTATAAAAGAAGTGCCTCAGCTGTAAATATGTAAGATTAGAAATAACATTGCTGCAAGTCGCAGAAATCAACAGATCTAGAGTTTTTATTTAACCCCAGGAATACAGCAAATCTGTGACATTCAGACAGAAAGGAAATTCCTTTGATATATTTTTTTAAATAAAAAAAAATCTAAATTGTTTAATTAACAACCTATAAAAATATATATACCTGAGACTGAACTGGGTAATGAGATGCCACCTTTGTTCTATAAAAATACTTTGCTATTAGAAAAACTATTTTAAAAAGAGTAGTCAGCATCTGAACCAAACTATCTACTGAAGACTTGCACTCCTGATCTTCTGACATTAATAGCTGTGAAGGGCAAAACTTACCCACCTTACATCCATCAAAAATATAGTGGGTTTTATTTGTTATTGATTCTTAAGATACAGTGAAGCACTGCCTCTGGAGTGTGCTTGCTGACGTGGCAGATGGTCTTTATTACTCCTAAAGGTCTTTTTGGTTAATGGCACTCTAATTCTTTAGTATCTCCATCTATCTACTCTTCCCTTCCAATTAAACATCACTGACACATTTTTATGGCCTCTAAAGCAGCATAAATTAGCATCAACTATGGACACAATAGAGTAATCCACTAATTGCAATCTGACGAGTAACCTGAAGATAATAGAAGACATGCTGAAGTTTTAAGATTGGAGAGCTCCTGTGAATGTTATTCTGATGTGAAGAACATTTTAAGTCTAAAGATGTGTGTATTTTAAATCCTTCCATACAAGTAGTTAAATACCAGAACACTAGTTTAACATACATCTATTCAAATTTTACCAGGAGTCCGCATGTCAGCAGTCATATTTGTAGAGGCCTGTTGTAAACAGGCATGTGCAGAAAATCTCTCTTCATATGCTACAGAAGCTAAAATACACTTTATGGGCATCCAAGCAGGGCCTGACCCTAAGTATATTTAAGTTATTGCAGGAATCCACTGCCTTCAGGGGGATTAAGTCATAGCTGTAGTGATCATTTTAAGTCACTACACAGAATCCCATAGTTTCATATCCAAGAATTTCTCATCAGAACAGGCTACATTTGAATTAAATTAATTAACTCAAACTGCAATGAACTATGGCCATTTATTATATTGATGGCTCTTTAGCTGTATTTAAATGTCATATTTTCACAAAGTTTAAGTATGTCTTCCTACTTCCCAGAAAAAAACGCACCAAATTTAAGACTGTTATCCTCCTTTCTTCAGATGAGAAAATGGTGAGGAACCGGACTTTTTTTTTTAATGTTGGCTAATGTGGAGTGCTTCTATTCTTGGCAGCCTTTGAAGTGAGCATTTAAAATCAGAGGACATTTTCAAAAGACTTCAGCCAAAAAGTACTGGATGCTAAACCAAATCTAGGGCTCACTTGCACTATTGTCCCTCTTGCGCTTCATCCATCAGATGATACTTTTAATGCTACCTGAGCATGATGGTATCCCTGTCTCACAGCATTATGGAGATTATAGATCACTAAGAGATAGCGTATACTTGCCCTGTAGTGTGCCCTGTTTTATGCCTTTGCCTAAGTTTTCAAGATTGCCCATTACTGAGGACAGGATATTTGTCTAGCAGGAATTTCAGTCTGACTGAGAACATTATGTTTCCAGCTGTGCTGCTCACAGTAAAGTCAACTGATGTGTGAAAGAAGACTTTCTTGTTCACTTTTTGCATATTTGTTTGGTCTTTGGCCACAAATTTCTTGTGACAATATTCCTTCTGGACTATCTAGAAGACACTTATGCAAACAAATTCCAATACAAATACATCAATAGGTGCATGATTCTGTCACTGGCAGTATTCAACTAAATAATTTTAAGCTCTTTCAGATAAATAAATAAGGACAGTTCTTTGCTTTTGCTTTTAAATGTTACCCTCTGATGTTCTAAATGAGAATGTGCCCTGTATTCATTCATTCATTCACTGCAGGAGTGGTAGCATAACTCTAGTTATAAACCACATGTTTTTCTGGACAAGGAAAACAATCTACCTGTTAATATGAGCATTCTTGAGCAATATCCTTTGGGTGAATTTCTAAATTATTGGGGAAAAAACCTGCCATTTTTTGCTAACATAAAAAAATACTAATACTAATTTCAAAGCCTTGTATCACTTTCCATGTATGCTTATGTATCAGTTGTTTATGCTCATAAAGGAAAGGTTAGTGTTCATGATTTTCATTGCTTTGTACTGTTCCAAGTTTTTTAGCCTAGGTTCATGTGTCCTTTTAAAAATGGATATATTTTTGCTTACAACTGTTGACAATTTTGCTGTTCTTAAGTTTTTGAGTAAAATACTTATAGTCCCATCCTTGTCAGCAACAGCAGGAAAAATTATCTTTTTTTTATGATTTTCTGATTCTTTCTTCAGATATTGTATATTAAAATTCACCACAGTTAGAATTTGCAGGGTAAACAAAATTGGCCTGTCTGGATGGTATATGAGCTAGCTGTGGATGTCACTTATTATAGTAGCATTTCTAACAAATGACAGGTCAGAGTCTTGGGTTTCAAAGTATTTATGCAGATCATCAATCATTTACCCTTTGTCAGTTCAGATGCCAGTTTATCTAGTCATACCTTTAAGGGTTACCCCTGACTTTTCATCAAATATTCTTTCTCTCCCTATCTCGTCTAGTGGGTCTTAATGATTGGAACTCAAAAAGAGGTAAATAATGACATATTTAAAAGGAAGACCTAAACAGCTATATTGTTTCTGTTACTATTGCTCACCACCTCCTAAATTTATAGTGCAATTTGACTCTTTTCCCCTCTTTACTTTTGAAATAAACAGAATTTCCTTGATTTTTCAACAGAGTCACCTTAGGCTTTCAAGTTCGAAATAAAACCCATCATTAAAGACCTAACATAAGCTGCAGCATAAGGGAGGGTCATAGCAAGACATTAGTTTAATAGCATCATACAGAAAGTATTTAATCAACAGGAAGGATGAACCTAACTTTACAGGTAGTATTTAAGATGATATTTAGAAAGTAACTTGGCCAGTATCTATAACTAGTTCAAATAGGCAGATGATGTTTGTCTTTTCAAGTGCTCATGTATGTGTGAAATGTGAAATGCATAATGAAGGATCAGTATATCATGCATTATATGTTTTATGGCAAAAACTTAGCACTGTTTTCTGAATATATGTGTCTTTGAAAGACATTTTTCCAGAGAAATTTAATTTCTTGAGTTTTTCATTTGCAAGTAGCACAAAAGGCAAAGAAACATGCTTGGTTTTAGTTCACTACAACATTCAGATGAGTATTTATAGTACATCTTGTGATTAGTGAACTATCTGTATTAGTTAATGACTGAACAGCAAGGTCTGCAAAAGTCTGCATTTAGTTAAAAATAATTCAAAAGTCTTCATCACATTACATAAGCCCTGATGAATTTACACCTTTGTGTACGATGTTTTCCAGCATGCCTGAAACTTCTTTCCACTGACATTTTTTGTTCATCTTTAGCAGGTGATACCAGCTAGTCAAGAACTGACATAGTAATTCTGGGTAGCAGTTTTCTAAAGTTTTTAGCATTTACCATACTTCGCTTCCACTGAAAGCACTGGAACTTACAGACCAATGCACTAAAAAACCCCATGGCGATGAAGATTCTGATCACTTCATGTTTGTTGCACTTTAAGGAAGTTTCCATTTTAATTTTTGTTTACATGGAACTGAGCAAAAATAGTATTTCAAGACTAAACAGAGGTTCCAGAGGTCTCAAAATTAAAAGTATTCTCCAATAGCTCTGTATGTCTTTAATTACTTCTATTAAATTCTGCATGATTCACATTTTATGACATTTCTTCATCATGAATTTACCCTTGTGAAAGTCTAATTTCTAGCCAAGAATTTAGAATTCTCTTTCACATTTAAGTGTCATGAACAGTAGGTAGAATTTAATATTACGAATGGACATTATTGCCTACTATTAAATATTAATTTAAGTCTACTTGGAGAATGGCAAGTCTCTTCCTCCTTTGCATTCACACACTTCGTTTAGTGCCTTTATGGAAATGAAGGTGTTCCTATAATCATTCTAGTGTGCTGCTCCTATTTCACAGACACTGGTGGTCATGTTATTTATGTGAGTATTTCTGCTGAAGTCTGTGGGACACCTCCCTGCTGTAAAATTGCATACAAAGAGGAAGGTGGAATTGGGCCTACAGACTTTAATGATTACCAAGCACCCTAACTTAAAAAGCAGGTAACTTAATTATGTAAATCAACAAGAGATTGACCCTGCAGTGAATTTTTAATAATACACTAATTGCTCGATAGAGAAATCAAATTAGACATTAGTGGCAAATCTTCATCTCAGCATGCAGAGACTTACATCCTCAAATCTTGTTACTAACAGAAGAAATGCACATAATTCTTGAGGCAGTATGAGAACAGTTTAGGTTGGATTTTTTCCCACTTTTTCCCCCTATAAAAAGAGTTAATATTGAGCTTAAGTCTGTCTTGGCTCTTCTATATTGATCTTGAGAGTGAATCTCAGCTGCCCTTAAGTATTATCTATTCTACTCTCCTACAGCTTGTAAATTGGTTGTGGGATGAAATACTCAAGATGTTTTTCACAAGATAGTTTTCCAGTGGAAAAAAAAGCTCTTTTCACAGCGGAGAAATTCTGTGAAACAAATGGAAAAAAATAATCTTGAGAATAAATATCTATTCTAAAATTCCATAAAAATTCTCCTGAAAGTTTTAAATTACATTTTACATTCTCATTTTAAATTTGTCTTTAGGTGTAACAGACATCTAAAATACTTCTGCTACTGCTATGTCACAATAATGAAAAGTGCTATTTGTATAATCATTTTTTTGTAGCTACTACTGATAGAAGCATCATCTGGAGATCAAAGTGTCTTTTGTTCTGTTCTGAAAAAAGCTTCAAACTGCTGCTTGAAACTTTTCAAAAATAACTTTTTGAAGATATTTGCTTTCATATACAGTCTCAAAAGTATCTGAAATTATCTGAAACCCTGAAATTTTTAATGGCATAGATATTCTGATTTTCAGCCTCCTAGTTGTTAATACCAGCAGCTGGTTATTTATGATTGAAATAATAGTGTTAAAAAACATAATATTCTTAAAATCATTAATTTGGATGCAAAAAGATCTTAAGATAAGTTTATCATCATGAAGTATTCGAAGAATAAATTTGGAAGTCAATTGTCCTGCAGAACTTAAGTTTTTTTTTTAATTTTCAGTGTCTTATTCTCAAGTATAAAGATTAGAAAAGTCTTCTATTATTATCTGAAAGCCAAATTTTTATGTGACTCCAGGAGGTGGAGCTTTAATAAATTAAAAAAAAATCAAATACCATGAGAACTATACTAAGATTATTAATGTTGTTTACAATGAAGCTGGGAAAAATAAATTACTGTAAGTTAGTTTTTATTCACTTGCTATCTCTGTTCTACCAACTAAGCATCAATTACTATTGATTTTAATGATACTACCTATTAAAAGAGAACTCCAAGAGGAGACAATGATTGGAGTTTGGTTTCAAGATACCTGCAAAACTTCAATTATACAACACAATTAAGACCTCCTTGATTAACTGTATGGGGATTTATAAATAAGATTAGCAGAGGTTTGTCACACTGTTCTTAAATTTGGTACTTAAATGTACTATTTGATTTCATAAACTTATTTATTTTTGTTCTGGTTTGCTTTGTTTTTCTAAAAAGTATGGCAGGATCTATGATGATCAGTGTTAATTAACCTGTACCCTCAGTTCTCAAAATAAGCATGCAATTGCAATGCAGCAGAAACACCAGTTGTAGATGTCCTTTCCTTATAGAAAGACTTAAATTATATCTTCTTTCTTTCCACAGGATTAAAATATTTTGTTTACAACCATTATCCTGAAGTAGTTTCATGAGTTAAACAATTAATTAGCAAATTGTCTCCCTGTCACAGAATTTGATTTAACCAACTCAGATTATGTATGAAATGGTGTCTGCAATGTTTAGCTGTATTGAACTGTATATATTAATATCTCTTCCAAAATTAAATCCACTTGATAATTCCCCTGTTTTCACTGAGCAATCATACTCTCAGTCAGAGTCCATACAAAATAATCAATGTGGACTTCTGGCAGTTTCTGCTGCATTTAATACAAGAAGTGGAACAACATTCTTTTCCCAGGAGCATGAGCAATGAAGACTTGGCAGCTTTTTCACTCCTCTTTCTTGCATTTGTTGTATGATCTGGAGCTTTAGGCAATTTCTAAGCAGCGTAGGAGTGGTGAGTTACAAATTAAACAATTATTTTGACTTGTAAAGTCCTTTGACAAATATTCAGATGGCATATATGGATCAGCTGGCAAATGAAGTCTTAGATTAAGCGCACAAGATAATAGACCTGAACTACGCTTGTCTCTATTGGTTTCATGCATTGGTATCAAAAAAACTCTCTCCTCAGATTTTAAGTGGTAGCTGATAGCATTACTGAAAGGGTCTCTTGAAGCAGCTGTGGGTGGGCTCCAGTAGGGGATGTCAATGGGCTCCCTGTTTTATTGTGTTGTCTCTTCTCATGTTCACAATTTTGGGGCTTTAGGCATTCTTAAGTGATGCTTCTCAGTATATCTCTGCCTCCAATTCAGCTCCACAGAGTGCCTCCAGCAGTTACATCTAATCAGTTATCTTGTTTGATCCTCATCTGAATTTCCTTTCCTTTTCCTGTAAAATTTGGAACATTTCTTTTAAAAAACCCTAATTGATTTGAGAGCTGAGTTCAGTTGTTTTGTTTATTTATTTTGCTTTTTGTTGTTCTTTTTATTCAGGACTTTTGAAATATTCTTTTCTTGCAGTAGAACTGAAATATCCTGTGGTTCAGCTTTGTATTGGAATATGATGACAGCATGCAATGTTCTACATCACTATTAATTTTGTTTACATTTTTTACTCTTTTCTTCTCAGTAAAACTCCTTTATTAGTGTAGAACTTTCCTGCATAGCTTTATTGCCATAATATACCGAACTGTTGCTCCACTGTAGGTTTTTTTTCTTTTTTACATAATGATTCTTATTTAAAGCAAACAGTATTTTTAAAATTTATTTAAATAGTGATGGGATTGTTGTTGCTTAAAATCTTGGACCAAATTTTATTCTTGTGTATAAGGAAAACTGCTACTTTTCTCCCATACCTTATTAGTCAGAGCTAAGATTCAGAAGAGCTATTCTTCTGTTTGAAATGAACATGTTGAAATCATCTTCAGGAAAACATGGGCTAGTCACTGAGGAAAACTTCTCTGATCTGCAAAGGGCCTGCCCTGCAGGATGCAAAAAATTCAAAACCTTTCACAGGATACCTCATGAGATAGATTTAGTCCTGGGTTTGTATCCAGAAAATCTTAGGAACTCTGCTAGTACACCTAAATGTGAAATGTCTTTGACCAAATTTGATCTAACCTAATCTGACTTTGAAGTTGGTCCTATTTTCAGCTGATGTCTGGTGCTTCTACAGATACTCTCCAGACGTTCCCTTCCTTCTCTAAATTGTTCTGTGATTCTATGACTGGTGCTCAAGCATGTAGGTAACTAGGGCAACACACAAGGATAACATTTTCAGTGTTTCCTCTCTGACATTTGCCTTGGCAGTTTACTCTTAGTATAAATGAAAACTTCAGGTTTTGTGATATTAGTTGCATTTAAAAGACTGGCTTCTAAGAAGGAGAGGAGAGGTTTTTAAAGAGAAAACAACAGAAATTTCCCCACAAGGTGACCACTCAGCAATAAAAGGAATAAAACTTCATGACCTACTTGTACATATCAAAGTAATATTTTGAACACATTTGAGTCTTAGGAGACAATTTCATCTGATGGCATACATACTCTTGGATTTGTTTCTCTTCCTAGCTTGTAGGAGTCAGACTAGAGGATCTGTTAACTTGCAACAAGTTTAAAGTTTCCTTACATGCAAGTAAGCTATGTTTAGAGATACTGTGTTTCCACCACCAGGTTTTTGTTTGTTGGGGTTTTTTTTGAGGGTTTTTTTTTTGGTTGGTTGGTTTGGTTTGATTTTTTTTATTTTGTTTGGGGTTTTTTGTTTGTTTGTTTGAATGAGGAACACTTATTTTCTAATATGCATATTATGTACCAAAAATAAGGAGGTCAAAGCTGGCAGGGAATATCTATCTCCTCATAAATCAGAGGAGTAAATCTGAAGATACAAATATATACACATATGTAAGTATGCATGTATGTATATACACATATGTAAATACATATTTTGTATTTAGGTGTGCATACATACAGACATGCACAAATTCATAGATATAGCAGCACATACATATCTAAATACAGGCCACATATGAATTAACTTCAAAG
The DNA here is from genome assembly GCF_963210335.1 of Falco punctatus. NCBI lineage: Eukaryota > Metazoa > Chordata > Aves > Falconiformes > Falconidae > Falco > Falco punctatus. The sequence goes on from NC_137581.1 coordinate 34,972,001, forward strand.
GAAACAGATGAATAATTATCTTAATTCTGCTTTTAGCTATGGATTTGTATCTTATCGGAGTAATGCAGCAGAGCAATATAACATATTCTAACAAAGAAACATAGACTACAGATACTTGAAGTAATTCTGAAAATGACTGAAGTTGCATTCCTTTTTTGTGATATTTAGTTTCATATACCTGATCTTGACATAGTTTGGCAAATTTTTAGCAATTCTTACATTTTGAAAGTGTAGCATCCCTGCCGTACAATAACCAAACCATTTCACTAATACATATCCACAATCATGACAAGTCATAAGAAAAAAGAGAGTGGACTCTTCAGCGTTTTCTCTTTAGCTTGCAGGCAGAACATGTATCTCAAAAACCCTGGACTACACAATTACATGAAGCTTCAAAATTATAAAAAGAGACACCTAGGAGTAGGCACATGAGAATAAATGGGCAGTACTTGCAAATGCTCTTGCAAATGTACTTGTTTATGCTAGAACATTTATATTTTTCAGAGAGTGCTGACTTATCAAACAACTAATCTGACAAAAAAATTGTTTTTACATTCTACCCATTATACAACGAAGTTATTTCTGGACAGATGTATATCAGACAGCAATAATTAAGCCCCACCATTGCCTTCCACAGCATCACTACCAAGATTGCAGAACATTCATGTTTCTTATAGCAGTTGAAGATACATTGAATGTTTCTAAATTAATTAGTGTTGCTTTGTAGTACAGATGTTGGATGTGCATTGGCAAGATGAGCGCTAACACCCTGTGTCTTGTTCCTGTTCACAAGTATTCATTTTGCAGCTTTGCCATATGCATATATTATGTGTAATGGTTCTGAAAACTCCCTTCCACAGATCTTAATGGTATTGTGCCTCATGTAACCTGAAGTGAAAGAGGAAAGAAAAAGACAAAATTAATCAGATAAGCTTCTTTGCTATTCTTCTTGAATTCCTCCTTTAAATCTCCTTTTTGCTGTGATGCTTACAAAATACCAGCTGCAGTACTGAAATTCATCTATCATGCTGCCAAACATACTCCTTGTATTCCTTCTATGTCTCTCTATCTGTATACCTGATACAGATTATCTGATTGTCAACCATATAAAATGAGGATGACCATTCGGGTCCTTGCTTGAACCCTATCTTCTTTTAGGGTCTTGATCCACAATTAAGGATTATGATAAAAGAAATAACTACTAATAAAAGATGTGATACAATATCAAACTGGATTTTGTAAAGTGCATAAGATATTTACAGATATATAAGAACATGATTCTTTAACATCATCATATAAAGCAAGGAGAATTTGGATGAAAGAAGCTACACAGCTAATCTGATACATGCAAATATGCCTTTTCATGGACTACTGCTTAGGGAACTCATTGTCTTTTGGTCAAAATTCTTGTTAAATAAGTATTCATTATCTGAACGGGCACAATTTATTATACTTGCTGTCAAAAATATAATGAACATCATCTTGAATATATTTTTTATTTAATATATTAGGGTTCAGCATGAACAATGTTGTCTCAGTGCAGAATGTTTGGTCCTATGTTGCTTATATCACTGAGTAACAGTCTAGTTGACTCTAGTGTACTATGGAAAATGTATCACTCAGGCATCATGTTAAAAACATGACTGAAAGCACAAGCTTTTGAACTGCTTCTGTGTGGAGCCATAAGTCTCAGGATTTTGCAGTTTCTGCAAGGAAACAGAGAGGTTTCCTTTCACACACTTAATGACTGAACATTTTAAATTAATGCATAATATACATGATTTGTATCCAGATGCATAAGTTTGTATGTCTAAATGTACTGCCATGACATAGGACAAGCTAATAATTTAAACCTTTTCAAAAAGGTAAAATAAAAAATCAATGAAGATGTACAAATGGAATGACTAAACATAAAAGGCTTATTTATTTTCTTCACTATCATTTCTTTCCAGTACTTTTCCACCTTCTTTTCCAAACTACTTTTTCTGTATTTTGCTACTTTGTAGGGCATACACAATATCTTATTATTGTTTTTAGAAAATGCTCAGAATTTTCAGCTCCTTTTTCAGCGATTCCTTCTCCATTGTTCTCGTGTTTGCTAAAAGCTCCAAATTATTACAAATTGATAAGGCTGGCATCTGGGTTGCTTAAAATATTTTTACCAGGCTCCTTAGATATGACATCTGCCTGTACCTCTTTATTTCAGCACAGTCTTTCTATACGTTATCAGCCTCCACTGCTATATCTCATAGGGCTTTATTCAACCTTTAACTCAGTTCTTGCAGATTTCCATTTGATAACACTTCTTTTTCCATGTTATCTTTTTCCTCTGTGGAACATGCCAGTTCACAAATCTAGGGCCTGTTTCTTTGTCTTTTACTCAAGTGTACTTCTTGCTATGATCATAACTGGGAATATTATTTGCACAAACAACTCCAATAAAAAGAACCTGATTAAGAGACTTGGGGGTGGGTGAGGGAAGAAGACTTCTGTTGTGCTGCATACAAGGTTGCATTGAACATAAAAGATATCAGTATTTGCTAATGATAAAACATATGACCTTCTTGTCCCTACTCTCCCAGATAACACACTGAAATAATCTCCATGAAAGCAAGATTTATTTTTGCAGTAATTTTTGTATTGATCATGGCTACTAGTAACTGATCCCTGTGTGGAGAAATTTTTAGAAACCCAGTTAACTCGAAGAGGTGTTCTGTATTTTGAAGTGCTTGTAGGACTGCGTTAGAGAAACCTTTGGCTATTCCTCCAGCTTGCTTATTTCAAAATCAATACCTCTTCTGATTATAAAGTAAATGCTTCTACTTTTTTTTTTTTTTTTTTTTTTTTTTAATGTGGTACTTCAGACAGTTGAATAACAACCTTCTTTTAAAAAATATTTATCTCAAGGACATTTATAGATCCTCAACTTGAATTACTGTACCAGCACAAAGGTTTGCTTAAGAAGAAATTACTTGCATTCACACATTTAAAACATGTGACTTTATGGAAAGACTTTACAGAATTTACTCTGTGTTTCCCCAGAAACCTTCTATCCACTGCTTGCATGCATGTTTGGCATGCAATTTACTCTTCTGGCCAGCACACGCCTTTCCTATGTGACAGGAGTAGCGAATGTAGAGCACAAAGCTGGACGTGCACAGGCTGTGGACTGCAGGCTTGATCTTAGGCAGGGAACAGTGAACATCTCATGGATACCAATGAACAAGGCAGCAGCAGGCAAATTATATCTAAACCCTTGAGGTTACGGACAGTGAATCTAAAGCAGCACATGGCAGCGGCCAGCTACAAATCCTACTGTTCAGGACTTGGAACCCCAAGTGTGGCATCTGGGCCCTGCAATTGCCAGCTCTACTCTCAGATAGCCTCAAAGGCTAACTCATCTGCAGAAACAGGCAGAGGAAAATGAAGGCCAAGGGGTCTGTATGCAGCTCACTCCTGCCAGCCACATGAGGTGGTAGTGCCAAATACATTTTTGGAGTGTTTTAGTCACAATCATGTTGATGAGGTCCAAAGATTTAAAAACGTATTAGTGTCAAATGAAACTTGGGTTGTATGTATTGGTTTAATTAAGATAGTATTAGTGATAACATTCTCAAAACACAGTATGTTTGAAATAGTTTTCAAGTCTACCTTTTCCTTCTATCCTTGGCCAACTTTGTGATCAATCATTTCACTGCTCAGAACAGATGTCAAGAAAGTGAGGAGAGATTAATGTCAAAAGATCAATAAAGAACTGAAGATAGAGTCAAAGCAGTTGTGAATATAAGAAGGAAAGTCACATAAATTCTGGTCCCAGCTCCACTATCCTTTTCAAAAGCATATAATGTGTGCTGACATGAAAAATTTGAAAAACAGAAAAAAAAAATCTGAACCAAAACCAAAACCAGCCTTCTCCCCTCTGCCCAAATCACCCAAGAATATAACTAAAAACAGGATTCTAGAGGCATGACCCTTGAACTGCATCATATCACATAGGATTTTCTCTCTACCCAAGTGTTAGCTCATACAAGAAAGCACAACTGCTCCCTTTATATGGGACTCATGAACTGGGATGACTGACTTCCATCTTTTTGCAATGCCTCTGCAACTGGTGGCATTTTCTAAAACAGAGCTTGAGAGGGAGAAGGTAGAAAAGTCTTGTATTCTTGATGAAAAGTTGATAGTACTGATGCATTCGTACACACCAATAAAATAAAAAACACATGAGGAAATGAAAAAGGTCTGTGGGATGCTAGAACAGAGAATCTCAAGCCTACCTCAAACAAATGCAGACACGGTTACTTGTAATGAGGAAGTCAGTGATAGGAGTGGATTAGGTTTCAAAGTATTTGTGTCAAATTCCTGTATTTTACCTGGAGAAAAAACATTAATTTTTTTTTTTCCTTCTTTCTGAAAACAGAGTCAGAATTCTCTCTTTCTTGTTACTACACATTAAAAATAATATTTAGGCAAATGATTCCCTTAATATGGATAGGTCTATTGTCCAGAAAATAAACAAATAAACCCATGACTTATTTGTTCCTCTAGATGTCATTGATATTTAGATAGCTAATTCAGAAATTTATTTGAATAAAACATCTGGATAGACACTTCAGATTTTAGTTGAATAAAGCGGGAAAGCTCTTATTGAGGCATGAGATTTAGGCTACCTGTCTAATCAGTATGGAGATGTACTTCTCTGTAGGTAATTTTAGTTTTACACAGATGTCCCAGAACGTAATGAAAAACTTTGTCAGGGTACTTTTGCATTGAACATATAAGCCTAGACTATTAGCTTAGTCTAAATGTCTTCCTTCCAGAGAGTCAAGAGTTGAAATTCATTTTGGTCATATAATCTCACAATGTACAAGGATGGTCTGGAAAGTACTGCAATACTTAACATTTCCGGCTAGAAATAGTAACAGTGGAACAAGACCTCTGTCCAAAAGAGTATCTGATTTCAGAGTTCTGTGCTGAGCTTTGCGTCTCATATCCTCAGTAGTATTCATTTAATATATGTGAAAAATCTGAGTTTTCCTAGAAGGAAATAAGTCATAAAACATAAAATAATTCAAAAAACCTCTAGCTATGCATCAATCTCTATTGTGTAATCACCAGTTTGACTTAAAAATTTCAGTTTGCAACTGTTAATGAACTACCTAACTTAACATTAAATATTAAGTAAAGCTGGTCAACAAATTTATTAGAAACTCTGATGAAAAATGATCCTTTGTAAAAAAATATTTCCCTGGAAATTTCTTCCAGTTGAAAAAGAATCTAGTCCTAAACCCTTCTTCCTATTTTCTTTTCTTTCTCTGCCACATTTTATCAACAGCCAGTACAGAAAGGGCCATGGAAGAAACACACAAAGTATTAATATTGTGTGTTTCATTTAAAAATGAAAAAGTTAACCCAAAAATATTTCTAAATGCTCATGAAGAAAGCTATAAATTGTTGCAAAAGTATATTGCTATGGCAAAGTGTATTGTAAGCGTAGATGGAAATCCTGTCTAAATAGGGCTTCTGTTCTGGTGTAGTATCACAGCTCATGGCAGAGAGAGAAAGACATAAATCTAGTATGAGGGAGACCTCAGGCTCCTGAAGATGTCACTAAAACACTTCTAGACCCTATGGCAAATCCATGCTATTATTTGGGTTCACTTTTTGTTTTATTCACAAATAATGTGTGCCCAGGATATCAGTAAGTGTATTATCAGGTAACAGATTTTGCCATTTTGATATTCTGATCATTCTGAGGACCAGAGTGAAATTAGTACATCTATTATTCAAGTAATTTCCTGCTCAGTATAAACAGCAGTGCTGGTTCCCAGTTATTTTCAGATCATGTGTCTCTGGGCTTAAAAATCATTCTACCTACCTGTTTTGTACACCACCATACAAGTACATACTGTGGTCAAAGGTTTTACCATCTCCTGAAGCGTTAGCATCAGATGTTACTGCACACAGGAAACCTATAAAACTTACATTCTAATCTGAGATGCCATTGTCTGAACTCCTAGTTGCAAAGCCGAACTCCTAGCTAAAGCTACAGCATTAGCACTCAGCCTTAAATTCTGTGTTTGCTAGAAAGTGCTTAAGGTTTTCAGTGTAAAACTGCATTTTGTCATGTACCAGCACTGCAAATCATTCTTACTTTGAATCTGACTATCCTTTAAAAGTGATGTCAAAAAAAGGAAATACAGTTAGAGATAGAGGAAACAGAAACACAGAGAAAACACAGCCAAGCTCAGTATATTCCAAAGGGACTTTACAGTGATAAACAGTAACCTGTTATTAATAAGTCAACTGTTTTCATTTTGAAAGTGTTTTTCCTTAGGTAATTGTGATGCCTAGAATGATGATTATCCCCTTTGACTGAGTCCACTTTCTAAATCCTCACTTTAGGTAATGTCTAGTTTTCACAGATTCTTTTTACAGACCATATCTAAGATGTGTTTTTTGCTATCTATCTGCACAGCTGAAATATCTCACGTCTCAGCTACTGCAACACCCTTTTTTCTCTGACTTTGACAAATGCAATCTTGCTTAGCTGCTGTGAAGATCATTTTCCTGGTCTGTCATTTTGACCATTTCACCTCTCTCTACACCTCCCTCCAGTAGCTACTGCTTTTCTGCCACTTCAAACACAAGCTGCTTGGCTTCACCTTCAAACATGTCCTTGTCCGTGGCAGGGGGGTTGGAGCTAGATGATCTTTAAGGTCCCTTCCAACCTAAACCATTTTATGATTCTATGAAAGCCCTTTCACAACCCATCTCCACCCCACAAATGATCTTTACCTTCAGTGAAGAGTAGTTGACACCTGCTACCGATTGGCACACAAAACCAGTTTCTTAACAGATTTTTAATCAAGCATCCTCCTGATTTTTCCTACTGTCTTCAAGACTGTGATGCACTTCCTGAAAACATTCCCCACATTTCCTCATTTCTCTCTTTTCAACCCTTTCATTTAAATTTGCCTTGCCATGATGTTCAGAGAGAGCTAAGAACAGAGAACTGTCAGAAGTACCATCTTTTATTCCCCATTATCACATTATCTCCTCATTTCTGTCTGTCTGTCTGTCTGAGTGCAACTTCTTCGCAAAAGGGATTGTGTGAAGTTTATATGTTTCTCCTACACTGGCATCCTAATAATTTTTTGAGATTCTTATGTTTGAAAGCATAAAAAATGAGAGAGATCTCCTGTGAGCTTCTTACCTGCTTTTCTACACTTTTTGCATTCAGAGTAATTTGAACAATACTTCTACATTTCCCAGACCTTCTGATCCTTGGATGCTTCTACTGTTAGCTTTGGTCTTGATCTTCCAAAATAAATATTCATAAGATTTATTGCGGGCCACCCTAAGACTTCAGTTTCTCACAATATTATGATAACTGCCAGAGCTGAGTCTACCGTCAACACTTACACAGAATGGCTGGGTGCTTTTTAAATGTAGAAACTTAGGGATAATGATGGTACATGAAATGGAGATTTCCTCAGAAGTGATACCATACGCAGTGTAACTGGATGGTTCATTCTGTCTTGCATCATTGCTCAGATAAAAATGAAGGAGTTCAGGCATTTTATGGGAAGGACATAATGCCTATAAAATTTATTTGCCTCTTCACATGGTGAGAAAACACTCCAGGATATACCAGAGAACAGCCTTGCCCAGATTATAAGGAACCTAGCACATTGGATGCAGGCGATTAAATTAGTGCTTTCTAACCTATCTAATCTGATGCAGCAGGCAGCTTTGACGGTTGCAAATATTAGGTATTAACGTGTTTCCCCTTCTTTCCTCCTTCCTCTTGTGTTTTTTAGTCATAACCTTAAAACAATTTCTAAGCACAGGTGCTGTCACATTGATGGGTTCTTTCCTATCAGTGTGAGTAGACCATACAGCAACACATTGCAGAAAAAGGACAAAGTGCTGTGGTTGGCTTGTCATATAGGATGTTCATATCCATAATGTTGTAATTATTACCATTAAAGGACCAGTGCCTTAGTTAATATGAAATAGAACACTGAACTGAAAACAACCTCACCAAAAACCAAAACCCACCAAACCAAAGCAAAAAAACCCCACCCAAACCACCAAAACATCCAGTTTTCATGTTAATAGTCTAAAGCCACTAGATGGACACACATGTATCAACATGAATGTAATCTTAGGTCTGATTCTAACTCACATAATGCTTTTATATGAATCATTGATATTGCCAGCTGGGGTTAAACCATGACATAGTGGTTTTTGAAAGGTAGTGAGTATCCATATTCATAGACTTCTATCAGTTCCTTGGGCTTGTTTTTAATTTGTTTTTTTCCCCCAGAGCTACTGAGGTGAATAAGAAGGTGAATGCTGACCTTTCAGCACACACAAGTGGAAATTTTAGGTTGGATATGAAGTTCATTATAAGGACTGGAAGTTTTTCAAACTGCATTAACATTTTTTGATGCCTTATGCAGCCTGTCTTGGTATTCTGGGCTTCTGATCTTGCAGATCAATAACTTCTTATTCTGTGCTTCAGAGTATGTCTTTCAGTGGAAGGAGGAGCAAGGCACAAAAAAGAATGTTGTGTGTACATATTTATATCTATATAAAGTCAGGGCAAAGCCTAGGAAGTGATTAGACTCAGGACCTAAAAACCCTTCTTTAACATATGTGTGACTTCAGTTCAGTAACGATGTCTGGCCCATTCAATCTAGAGTATATTGATACAGTAGGTGAAGGAAGCATTACTCATCACCAACTTTTTAAAGATCAGTGTCATATTGCAGTTTTCTGACTGTGGGAACAAGATAATTTTTTACTCAGGAAAAAAGGTTTACTTTGTACTTAAAAGCTTTACTCCTTTCTCTTTACTATATTGAAAAGGAACTTTTTTTCAAACAAGCAGGTTTTAGTAGTATTGTAGAATCAAGGCAGCTTTGAGAAAATGAGTTCTATATTTTTGTTTTTTGCATCTGTTGCATTCAGTCAACACCATGTCCAGAATCTTTTCTTCTGTTGGTGATGTGCACTCGTAGTACAGACCAACTTTCACATCTTGAGTAAATTATGCCTTGAAGTTAACTTAAGTATAAATTTCCTGAGTCACTTAAAGATAGGCAAGATGTGACTTCGGGATGAATATGTCAATACTATCTAGAGAATGTTTACAGTGGGGGAAAAAAAGTGAGAATGAAGTGTTCAGTTGCTGGAACTATGCTTAAAGCTGTACAGATTTTCATTCAACTCCTCTTTCTGAAGGACAGTGAAATTATATTTTAACACACAAATTTATAAGTAAATATAGGAGGTAAGATGTAGAATTTCCATCTAAGATTAGGAGTTTAGGACTGAAGTACCATTGAATTGCTGGGAAAATCAAAGACACATGGAAAGTTCTAAGAAATGTATAAATTTACAATATATGGTATAAACCATACTTTTCTGTATAAAAAAATATCTCATGAGATATCAACAAAAAGATAAGTAGAAAAAGGATACTTTTTCATCATCCCACTGAGGTAGCATCTTCTAACACATATAGATCATCCTTCAGCTACTCCAATTATGTACTCCATGTTTGGAGTTATCATAGACACTAGCATAACAAGGAGTGTATCAGTGAGTGAAAATCACATTATCCACCTAAAGCCTAAGTAAAAGCCTGTGTGAAAAAGGCCATCCTTCTGTTGGAAATGCAACTGGAGTTTTGATGAGGTGAAATCCAGCCTTCGATGCAGATCCAAAGTCTGGGCTGCAGCTCAACCTGCTGCTTCTCCACAGTGTGAACTATATAAATAGTGTGTTCTGGTGCTTAGCATAATTAGTAATGTCCAGAGATTATTGGATTAATTTTTGTACATGTATGACTCAAAGAATGTTACTGCATTTGTTTGTTCCTCACTGATGACTTACAAACAGATTCTGTTTTTTCCTGTGGCATTTGTGTTTCAGTGCATGTGTGAAATACTTGGGACAGAAGTTAGCAAACCTTTCACTTGAACTGCCTGTTGTTTCTTGGTGACTGGCTTCCTACAGTAAGCCGTTCTGCCTATGACCCTTGGTCTGGAGACTGAAACTTCAGCTCAGAGACATTGATTCAGACCAAAACGCAAGCAGCTCCATGCACATTTATGCTTCAAACATGGTAGAATTTCTGTGCAAGACAAATAGCTACTAGTCAGCTTTTCTGTGTTCTCCTAGCTGTAGTAATTATCTACATATACTTTGACAGAAATCTTTTTACATTTAGAATATAGATAGTTTTCATGATATTTTCTTTTTTTTTTTTCATGACAGAAAAATATCTCTATGTATAAGGCGTACAAATTTGTATGTTAGAGATGGCAAAGTCTCTGGAGCCCTAGAAAATAAAGGAGGATGCTTTGACATTCAGAGACAGTACAAAATGATCTTTTGACCACTTAATTAAGCATACTCAGTTGTTGTGTGCTTTTTTTTAAAAAAAAAAAATAATATTTTGCTTCCTGTGCAATTTGTGTATTTGACTTTACAGCTGGCCAAGGTGGATGGCATGACACAGCTTGACAATCTGTGTCAGAACAGCAAGCACATTTCTGAGTCATCGTGTGGCATAAAAATGTCAACTGCTGTGGAGACAGCAGCAATACTTATTAAAATATTGGCATAAATCCCCCTTTAAAGACAATATGTACAGGTCACAGATAATAACAGCTATAGAATAAATAAAACCTTATCTTGAGGTTTGTACCAGGACCAAAAGTATTATACATTTTTTTTTCTCAGGAAAACACAGGAGAAGTATCCTGCCTATTCTCTGCTGCACTCATTCCTTCAACATACCAAAGCTTATTTGTGGGATAGTCTGATTGAATGTTAAATGTACTGACAAATGTTGACATACTCCTGCTGAAGGTGATTTTTCCTCTTTCTCTGTAAACTGCTATACAGAAAGAAAAAAAAATCTTCAGTTACTCTCAGATTGAAAGCCATCAATATCTGCAGCATGACAACCAGAATTTATAAAATGGAGTTATTTAATTTTAAGATAATTTTTATGTAACTAAAAGACACTGCACAGAGAAAACTTTTGTGTAGAGATGGTGTAGTTTTCTTGAACGAATGTAAAACCCAGAGTATACAACAGTTGTTGAAGGACACAGTTGCAAAAAAAGCTGGTTGAAGTATTTTTATGGAAATTTTGGAGGATATTTTTTTCAACCCTTCTGATTTCCATCTATGATTGGAATAATAATAATAATAATAAAAATTAAAAATCTAAAATGTGAACCATATGATTGGGGAAATGCCATTGCAGTGTTTCACATGAGCTATAATAGAAGTTTGTCAGTTTCCTTCCCCTTCTCTATAGCAGAATTCATGGTTGACAGAAATTTAACATGGTTCACAGTAGCTTCTGTACCTTTGTGATTCTTCTTATTGACACAAAATGGTAGAAATTTAAAAGAGCTCTACTTGGGCTCACACTTGGAATGTATACATCCAAAATATGGCAGAAGTCACTCTGGTGGCATTTCTGAATTAGTAAAGCCCTTTGCTGCTTAATAAGTGATTTTTTTTTTTTTTTTTAAATGGCAGAAAAGTACAATGTATCCAAGTGGCTGTTGTTCCATTCATTCATGCCCATAGATGTTCTAACATTACCCTATTTTAAAACATGTTTTTGTCCATGAAAGAAAAAACTAGATGAGGTTTAAATGGAAAAGCATGGACAAAACCATGAACTTGAGTTCAGTCCATACACAAGTATCCTTTTGAGATGGCATCAAAGATCACTAAAATAATCAATTTCATTGTAGAAATGAAGACTGTTATACATTAACACTACGTACATCCCAAATGATTTGGTTCATTAAGCATTTCTATTGTGATTTTTTGGCAGAGAGAAAGAGAATGGGAAGGACAGGGTTTGTCTTGAGCACATTTTAGTAATTCTCTTTCCTTTACTAACTAGAGTTCCAATTTAATTATAAAAGACCAGTTTAACAACACTCATTTTCTAAAAATCTGTTAGTTGGTGTTAATTATACCTTCTATTAGTTATGACCAGAGTCATGCAACAGCTGTTCCACTATTTCACCCACAAACTGGCATGCCCATAATTACTTGTGTTGCCCTGTTTAGTCTTTTACAATGTCATAACATTAACTTTGCTCAGTCAATGAACATGATGAAAGATCATGTCTCTTCAAACCATTTTTCAAAAGCTTATACAAGTCTAAGCTTTTGTAGTTGTAAAGGAGGAAGATATATGGCCAATGAACACTACATCTATTAGTCTGTGAATATTCTTTTGGTGAATTTTCTTTGTTAATATACCTTACACTTCATAAATGGAAAAGTTTCGGAGTCTATTCTGATGAATTCTTGAGTATCAAAACTAATCCGGTGATGAAAAATGCTAACCTATATCCCTTTTGCACCACTCGAAAAGAAATTGACTTAGTTTAAGGTGCATGAGGAAAACCTGTCTGAGTCCTCAGAAGTAATTTGCTAAGCTTAAAATAAGGTGCTAGTGAAACACTGGAGAAAAGAGCTAAGTGCAGAGAAACCCTACATGTGAAGCTGCTTAGAATGGATACAAATTATCTTTGCACTCTGTTTTCCAGGCTTGATTATCTAGAGACAAATACCACTGCTTTAGCATTCTTCCCAAATTCACCTCCAGGGTTAACCATCCATGTTTAATCATTGCTGATAATGAGTTTTGTAGACTTTCAAAAATCCCTTAACTAGAACTCTATGAATAGGTTTGTGCATAAAGCAGACTGGGAAGAATTTGTCTTTTTTTTTTTTTTTTTTTTTTTTTTTTTTTTTTTGTTTGTTTGTTTGTTTGTTTTTAATCTAAAGACCTAGGAAGAGTTGATTGACTTTTTTTTTTTTTTTTTTAAACAGGTACTTCTGAAAACTTCACTATGCAAAGAGCAAGCTTGATACGCCACAGTGAAAGCAATAGAAAAGAAACACAAAGAAGCTATTCAGTTTCCTTCAGTATCTGAATATTCCTTACATAACACTGATTTCTGCTGTGTAGGTGGTCAGAGCACACATCCATCTGAGGACTTCTTAGACTGTGTGATCGTGTAATACATGAAGTAAATTAAATCCTTAAACCCTACACACTGGCATTTCCAGATATCCCCATGTCATCTTACCAAGAAGATCCCAGCTGATTACATTTCCAAGATTTCTCCTCTTACACTGATTCCCAAATTGCCTTAAAAGAAGGTTCCAAAGCAAGCAAAGTGAAACAATAAAGAGTGGAACCCAAAACAGAATTCAAAAAGTAACTAGCAGGAACAATTAAAGTAGGAGGAATGAAAGGAAGGAGTTACGAGAATGGCTGCAGCTGCATAGGAGAAGTTTGAAATTGACATGGAAAATGAGCCAAAGCATTGCAAATGCCAGAATGAGGAAATGTCAAGAACTGAGCAGTTGGAAAGGGATATGATTTAATAGAGCCATGAATTAACAGCATTTCTTTCCTGGTACTCTGAGAAAGATACAATCAAAATTAATATCCTGCACCCTGGCTCAAATACTTATTTGCGGTTGTATCCACATGACTCAAGAAAGAAAAAAACCAAAGACCTCCAAACCCTCCTAAAACCCTGGCAACCCAGCACCACACAGCTGCTTGCTCACTCCCCCTCACCCAGAGGGATGGGGAGGAGAATTGGAAAGGAATGTAAAACTCAGGGTTTGAGATAAGAACAATTTAACAGGTAAAGCAAAAGCCGCACACGCAAGCAAAGCAAAATAAGGAATTCATTCACCACTTTCTGTGGGCAGGCAGGTGCTCGGCCATCCCCAGGTAAGCAGGGCTCCAGCACACATAATGGTTATGTGGGAAGACAAATGCCATAATGCTGGATGCCTGCCCCCTGCCTCGCCCCCCCGCCCCCCCCAGCTTATATACTCACCATGATGCCATATGGTATGGGATAACCCTTTGGCTAGCTTGGGTCACCTGTTCTGGCTCTGTCCCCTCCCAGTTTCCCGTGCCCCTCCAGCCCTTTTGCTGGCAGGGCCCAAGAAACTGAAAAGTCCTTTATTTACTTTAAACAAGACCCAGCAACAACTAAAAACATCAGTGCGTTACTAACATTGTTCTCACCTCAGAGCCAAAACACAGCACTGTACTAGCTGCTAAGAAGAAAACTAACTCTATCCCAGATGAAACCAGGACAATCACAAACTTTGAAAGGTTGCCTGGGGCAACAGAGTGAACACCACTTGTAACTTTAACAGAAAAAAACAGTGCTTGGAAACTCTTTCAGTTTAACTCTGCTTTTTTATGTATTCAGCTAAACCAGTTATATTGAGTAATACCAGATTTTTTTCAGTAGTACTACATCTAGATCAAATAATACCAGTTACCAGAAATAGCTCTACACTTTGGCAGATGTTCTGTAAGCAAGTTATTCTACAGTTATTGTACATGGAGTAAAACCATGTGTGTAATACAGCCAACTCACCCAAACATGCTCCATTTCAATCACAGTTTCTCTTCTTCCCTTTGAATTTCCAGTCCATATTAAAAAAAAAAAAAATAATAATTTGAGTTTGGATTCACCTGGACCTTGTCAGTTCAAAGCATAAGGGTATGTGGAAGGAGAACGTCTGATTTTGTAAGGGTATCTGGAAAAAGGAACCATAAACAAGAACAAACCTGACCATCGAATGGTAAGGGAGGTTGTGATAAGAACCAACCTGGTCATTCACATTAGTTGGTATGAATACCTGGAGTGTGAAGATGGTGGGGTGTTCTTTTTTTGGAAGATAGGGAAAGGAAAGGGAGGAAGACAAACACACAGAGACATAAAACCTGATCAACTAACATTAACAAAGATAATAGTCAGAAATAAACCTGGTCAGCCAAGGTAACTGCTGGGCTGTAACTGAGAACTATTACAGCAACTGTAACTGATGGGTAACTGAGAAGCTGCAGGCAAACTGGGACTTCACAACTGTTAAGGATGCAAACCTGAGTGTCCTGAGTGTTGAAAGGGATCAGTGGGACTATGCCAGGTGCTGAGGCAATGTGTAGAAGAGAGGGGAGCAGGGAGGAAACAAAGAAGGGTAGACATAAATGGGTATAAAAGGAGCTGGTCAGGTGTACAACAGGGCTGGTCTGTACACTTTTCTGGCTGAGCCCTGTGCCTGATTAGCACAGCCTGTTCTGTCTTTTTATGCCTTCTTATTGAATGTTTTCTCAACTATCCCTCTGCATAATCTCACTTTGTATGCCATGTGTGTGTGTGCTGCAAGGACTACCTGCCAGCTATTGGTGAGACCATATGCATGTGACTGAAATTTTGTGCTTTCTACTGGAGTCAGACCTGGAGGGTGTTGATGTGAACATCTGCATCTTCAAAAAACCTCATGTGTCGTGGGGAGGGCTGTGCCTATGTTTATGTGTCTCTGGGATATTTTCTTAGCTCCACTACTGGGTGGACACTTTTAGCATCCCTTAACATTAAGCTGCACATGTATATGTTATAGGCACACATCCAATCTCATGATATATAACCAGTTAATTGGTTGAAAGTATGGAGGCACAAAGTTAATTCTGTGCTCATTTGCTGAAGAATAGAAATATCATTGGTAATCTGAATTTATTGTTCAGATGAGGACCCTGAAAGCACAGTCTAGCTCAAACACCTCTTACCTAAAGGAAATACTGACATCAAATTAATGGAATTTTGAATCAAGTGTTAAACAACTTTTCATACCTTTATTAATCATTTGTTTTGAAGGAAGACTGACACAATGCATACCTTTCAAAAGGATGATTATGGAAAGAAACAGGTTTATAAATTCTTCTGATAAATCAAAATGGCCAACATATAAGCACATACACCCATTCTCCTCGTTATTCAGGAAGTCTGTTCTGACAAAGAAATTAACTTTATTTTGTCACCTCATTTATCACACAGAAAGAATTAAGGAGGGTGAGCGAGAGAGAGAAATACCGTACCTTGCCCTAAGCCTTCTTCAACTAACTTGAAATTGTCATTAGAATTCTACTTTGGTGTTGCTCAGTTTAGTGATCTGTTTCTCCTTTGCAGTTTCTAAACTTAATTACTACAGCTATACCTAAGACACAGAATTCTGGTGGAACAAAAGTCTTCCTTGGAGGATTTGTTGGGTAGCATCACATTGCCTGTGCAGTAAAATGCCTGTTGCTAGCAGCTTGTGACGTGTTTTCTCAAGTCAAATTATTTTCTTTTCTCAAGCTGAAGTTTTAGAATATAAAGGACATTATTGCAGGATTTCTAGGCTCTTTTCTTAAGTTCTTCAAACAGGGTCCTTTGTCAAAATAGTTGCAAAACTCTATTACTAATGTCTCGTGCTTTAGCTCGAGTTGTTAAATCTGCTGCCAGTTGTATAATGTGACAAGACAGGCAAGGCTACCTTTTCTTTTACTTTGTAGAAGACCTTGGTTTTCCCCTAACTTCCCGTGACAATTGTCATTGCAAGCTGCAGCCATGTTCTTCCACTTATTTCCTCATCAATGACAAAAACAATTTTTATGATTCTAAGGAGATGTTACACTCTCCTGCCAAGGCACCCCATTATTGCTCTCCTCACGAAGGTCCCAGGTGAGGCAGTCAGCCGTCCTGTCATGGGGGATGCTGCTTATGCCCAGCTGCGGGCCCAGTGCTGGAAGCGACATGTCATGCTCATGATTCAAAGCAAATTGTTTTCTGTTCTCAAGCAGGGATACACAATCAGAATGCATTCTAGGGGACATATAGGAGGTGAGGGCTGTACTTAATCCTTTTGGGCTGGTAAATGCTTGCTCAGGGAAGATGAAGAGGCCCTCTCCAGGCAGCAGCGCTGGCTCCAGCCCCACCACCTTCCGGCCCTCCAGGTGGTGGTGCCGAGGCGCCGACCAATCCCATGTCGTGGCTCCTGCTCCTGGCCAATCCCCTGCTGCCAGGTGTCGCTGCAGGGTGGGGCCCTGCTGGGGCCCTGTGCTGCAGCAGGGCTGGGCTCCAGGTGCTGTGCTTCGACAGGTTGCAAAGCTGTCAGCAGGCAGAGATAAAATAAACTCTTTTTTTTTTTTTTTTTCTTCCCCCCACCCCTGATTTGAGCTGTTCTGACTTCTCGGTTGCCCCCCTTGATGCACACCAAGCGTCTGTCCTGCTCCCTCTGCCAGCGGTTGGTCAGGAGAGGAGGCATCGCTACACAGGCTGGGCAGAGGGCATGTAAATGCCAGCAACTCTGTCTTCCTATGTCTTGGGACTCTCCTCAGAGCCCCTCTCTATTTCTCTGTGCTCTTCTTGCAAGGTGTTTCACCTCCTCCCGCTCTGCAATCCATCATTCTACATGCATAGCCTGTGGCTGATTCATTTAAAATGTCACTGGGTAGCACTGTGGCTTGTGTAACAATGTGGGTGATAAATGGGAAGTTTGTCCCCAGAGCTTTTCTTCTAGATCTATAGGCACTTTACATCTGGAAGGTAGGGGTCGATGCCCACCCCTCTGTGGTGCTTCCTTCTCCACATTCCTCCCCAGGTCTCCTGGCTCTGGGAGCAGCACGCGGTTGAAGGCCGATGGGGGGAAGGGCGGAGCCGGTGTAACTGGCTGTCTTCCCTTCAGCCAGTCTGCTCTCAGACCTAGTGGGGGACACGGCCTTACACTGTGGGAAGGATCGCTGGCCCGTTCTGGTAGAGTGGTAAGAAACAAGGAGGCTTGAATGTAGAGTCTCAGGTCTATCAATTGCAAGATGTAGGGAATGGCACACATCAGTGATGGGAGGGTGGTGAAAAGCACAGAGGGAGCATGCTGTTGCAACAGTCTGATTGCTGCCCTCAGTGCTGTTTTTGCATCCATGGCTAGCACACCTAGATAATCCCTGGGTTATCTGAATCCATTTGCAGAGAGAACAGTGCTTTCACAGGTGCTGTTTAAGGGCCAGTGAGACACTGTTCCAGAGTGATTTCTGCTTGCAGTCTAACTGCTTCTACCTCTCAAATTAATCCAACTAATTTGATCATCTGCTGTTGCTTTTTTAGTCTGTTCTTGTTATCTCCACTGATTATTTTCATCTCTCTGTGCTTCTATAAACCTTTCCCCAATCCCATATTGGATTTAAGCATACTTTTCTTCTAACTCATCATGTTACTTTTTCTCTTAATCACATCAATTACCTCTTTAATTTCCTCCCATCTCTCTCATCCTTTTACCTTTCCTCTCTTTCTTTTGCTGCTGCTAAATCTGCTTTCTCTGCTTTCTCTCATTTCTCTCCTGCTTGCTTTTCTGATGCATAGAAACCTTCCTCTGCTTTTCCAGCTGTCCATAAAACTCATTTGTCTTGATCTGCTCTTGTTCCTTCCCAAACTTTTCTCACCTGCCAGTTACTATCCTGTATTTCAGAATCAAGTAACCCTGTTCCTTGCTCTCTTGCACCTCAGGAATGTCTGCTCACTCTCAAGATGTCCTAAATTTATGACATTTAGCTTGATGTCTTCCTCTCTTCTTTTTGCAGCCTTTCCTTTATGCAGATCCTGCTCTCCCCCTACTCTGCTTCTCCTGGGCTCTCCCATATGTCTTTATTTTCAAATCTTAGCTGCTGAAAACTTGTGGGGTTTTTTTCCCCCCCTCATATATAATTAAGTAGGATAATGTCATATTTTCTGTTTGCCATGCAATTGCATTCAGAATAAGTAGATAGAGCAGAATTGCTTAGAATTAGCACCTCCACAGGTTCCTAACAGAAATGTCATGGCCTCGGCACTGTCTTTCTAATATGAATTTAATTGTTCCTTTATAGAGCCCTGAATATAACTAGTCCAGGCTTCCTTTCCTTTACAGTTGTTTATATTCCCAGTAACTAAAATTGCCTAAATCAACATTGCATAAACTTTGACTCATATATACAAGGTGATGTGTGTGTGGGGGGGAAAATCAATGTTTTTCTTAGTCTGCTAGATGCAGATAGACTATTCAGGGTAGAAGGCCCATCTTTTTACCCACAGCTTTATTTTACTAAGGATGTAGGCAGAGTATTGTGGATCTTTTTTTTCCAAACTTTCGCAGCTAGGACTGACTTTCTAAAATATTGTGGCATTATACCAGCATAAAATTATGTAAATTATGTCCCACATGACAGTATAAGGTGTTTTTTTTTAAAGAAGCTGAGGATGGGAAGGGAATTACTGGCATGACAATTGGTTTGGATATTGTATTTTATTCCTAATGTATGACAAATAAATTAAAATTTAATTACAGATTATGTGCATAAACACTTAATGTTATTAAAATACTTTATTAAAATGTATGCATTGAAACATGAGCTTCTCACTATTTTTACGTTTGGTAGTATGTACTATAGATTTTTGTACATGATTTTTGTATTTTTGTATACATGTTTGTGCATACATGTATAAATAGGTTAGATTTCATTGTATGGGTGTATGTATTTTTATTTACATATATATCTTTTTATACTTTTGGGTTGAAATTCTCTCATGGAGAGGACAGAAAATCATCTCTGTGTTCCTTACATCTCTTCTTTGATATTAGCAGAATTTTGCCTTTCTTTTGTTCTGTCCATTCTCTCCTCTTTCCTTCCTAACACTATCAAATAATGACATCCATTGATCATCCTATGGGTGGATTCAAAGATCTCTTTACGTGTTTGGTACTGGAAAATACTATTTTCCAGAATAAACAGCTTTTGTTTTGCAGTTACTGCTTTTAATATTTTAAATTTTTAGGGGTGAAATATTAATATTTTCATTGAATTTTTTTTCAGGTGGCATTCATAACTATATGGCCAAATCTAATTTCTGCCCTGTATATTTGAAATCTCTGCAGGAGAAATAACTCCTGTAACCCTGAGTAAGTTGGTTTAAGTTTCATCATCCTTGGAGTCATGGATAGTCTCCCTGCCAAAGCTCATTAAGTGGACAGCGTCTTAACCGTTATTACTGGGGTATTAGTCAAATTCTCATAAGAACATCAAAGTATTTTGAAAAAAACCCTTTAAATTAAGTACAGGTTTCACAGAAGTCTTGGAGAAAAAAGGTGCAGACTAAAAGCTATTCAGCTTGTCAAAGAGCAGTTTAAAAGGGTGGTTTTATTACCTTGTGTATTGAAAAGATTTCTGACAAGAGATTGCACCTCATTCTGTGCAAAAGGCATACTGTGAATCAACAGTTGACAAGAGAGCTTACCAAATGCAGATTAGAAATAAGGGACATTTTTTTAAAAAGAGAAGAATCTATGTTAATTATTCATTGGAGGAATTCAGCTACGTGTAGGGTAACTTTTCTGTCAGCTGTTGTTTAAACCAAAAATACTGTGTCATCTCTGAAGGTTCATCTCTCTTGTTCTACTGACTGAAGAGACAGCAAGGCTCCTAAGTGTCTCTAAGTGTCCTAACTTAGGTAAAATAAATCACAAACTATGAATATCCATTTAAAGAATAAGGTATTCTTCAAGTGTTGCAATCAAGACCAAATTTAGTGCCTTACATGCATCACTCACTAGATGTAAAAGGGAAAGTAATTTATGGCCTGGATTTTAGAGGTATTTGTCGTCTTGAAGAACACCTATAAAATTTTTCCAACATAATTCTGTGGGTCTATTCTAGTGGTTAGTACTTCACTAATATGACTAAGAGCTTCATGGTTTGCCCTAAAGTTATTTAAAACATCTTAAAACTCCATTCCTTACCTTTTCAGTATAATATATGTGTAGTTTTACTTACTGTCCCATGGTGTTCTTTTTAACCAGGATCATAATTCAAATTCTCATTGGCTAAATAGATAGCAATCTGAAGAAGGGCTTAGCAATTTTGTCTAAATTCCAAAGCATTGTACAGAGGATTTGCAGAGGATCTAGAGAGAGCCTCTTATCTTTCTCCACTATTGTTAAACTTCAAATTTGCATGATAAAAAGTATAAGTGAAGAAAAACAACCCCCCCTAAAAGTCCCACTGTAAAAGCATCACTGATGGAAAAACAACCCAGAAAAAAACCCACAAATTCACACACACATACACACACAGAGAGGAAAAAAGTCCTAAGGAAAGAGCTTACACATACATAAGTGCATAAACCTAAGATGCTGATGGAATATACCAACAAACAAAAACTATCTCTACAATGGCACCATATCCCACAAAGGAAAAAATCTTTAACTGTTTTCATTTGGTGTTCAACAAGGAAACAATTCACTTGTGTAACTATTTCTAATCAGAAAACCTCTAACAAAACCTTTCTTCTTCTTTCACCTATTTGGTGTACAAAGATTGACCTGTTCTGCATTCTGAAACTGATACTGGGCAGAAATGATTTTCAACACTGGCTGGGACTGGGCAAACACTGACTAATGAAAGGAAAATGATTTGTAAGTCATCATGATATTCCACAATGACTCAAAAAAAGTGAAAACAAGTTATAAAACAGAAGCAGTTAAGAAAAATAGGACAAGCAATGGAGACAATGGCTAATCTATGTCAAACTAGTGTGCTGCATCCCTTGTTCTACTCTTGTTTTTTCTTCCCTTTCAAGTTTCAGCATGTCAAAATGCATGGGTTAGGTTAGGTTAGGTTAGAATTACAAATAGGTTTATATCAGTTAAAATTTTTGAATACTAAAATAAGAGGTTAAGTAGATATATGTCTTGTTTCCCTCCCCAGGCCCCTGCCCCTAGTCCATTCCATGTATGGCATCAGAACTTCGTTCAAGGAACAAACCCCAAGTTTCTCTAAATTTTTATTGTCTGTTCTTTTTCTTTACTCAGTGATAATATGTAAAACACAGGGCCACTTAGACACTTTTTCTGGATGAAATATCATCCAAGAAGAGGGCTTATGGCCCTTGCCCCTAAGGTTTTATTATGACACAATTATACACATGGCACAACACAGCTGTAAGCAAACAACAGGGAGGGAAAGATGTGTAAATTTGGAAAATTAAGAATTCTCAGTTACCCTTCTTCAGACATCTAAATGTAGCGTGTCTTTGAAGTGTATTGAAATTCCTATTTGTACAACTTCGCTGGGACAAATATGAAGAAGGAATAGAAAGAGAATGAATCAGGGGAGTTGTTTGTATCTGGGACTCAGATCTGTATCTGATACTGAACTGGGATGCAGCAGAAGTACATAACTGGACTCAGGAACTTGGAAGCTCTGTTGTGATGTATACCTAGCCATAGATAACACTATCTGGGGGCAGCACAGCAGAAATTAATCCTGTGGATGTGATGACGAAATACACACAGGTGGTTTTACAGAGTAGCACCCGGTTTTGTGAAGGAAAAGGAGAAGGCACATTTGAGCCAAGTAACCAATGACAGCTTAGACAGAATGTGCATGGGGAAAAAGTGGTGGGAAAGAACTGTTGAAAGACAAGAGCATATTAAGAGGAACTACACACGTAACTTTTCTTGTCCCTGTTGACTTTGTTTCTGCTGACAAAGATGAGACCTAAACCACCTAAGTTTGGATTTAAGCTTCTCTTCCCATGACTGCCCAGCATATTAGACATCATCAGAATATGCTTAATCCATGCCAGAAATATTTGGCCTTGGTCACTTTCATTCACAAAGGTATCGGGAGATAGTGGTGCCCATTTTTGCATCATATCTTATTGCATACATCGGTCACTAGGGAGCTGAGCTGAGTGCCATCTTAGAGGACAGTGGGTTGAATTTGTGATGTTCACCTGGTGTTAAGCATCCTCTATGACTGGGTAAGAGCAGAGAGCTCAAAACCCCTTAGTCTAAGAAGGGCTTAGAGTTGGGGCTGGCCCTTTTTGTGGTAAGTGGTCTAACTACTGAGAAATTGTATAAATGGAACAGATTACTGTTGTACTCAAGACAAAACAGAAAACCAAAATCCTCCCACTGAAGTATTATTCCTATTAAAATTTTCATGCTAATTTCAGTAAGTCTTGCATTGTGTTGCTGTGTATTGTTAAACAACAACTGTATCCCGCTGAAGAGATGGCTGCAATTCAGTAATGCATGAAGGCGTTCCTGGGTATTGTATGCTGTTTGAATGATCCATATAGCATGCTAAGAAAGTGTATTGAAATCCATTTCCATGACAGGTGCTAGACAAAAGAATAACCTCTGTAATGCAATTAAAGTTTTGTCCAGATTAAACATGTTGCATGAAAGTAAACCCTGATTTTGGTGTTTTTATTGAGATTGTTAGTGTTCAGTGTAGTACTTAATGATGCTTCTGATTGAATAGCAAAGTTTTTCATGCATAGTTTTACTGAAAAATAATTGGACAGTTATCAGTTTGCTTTATGAGACAGGGGAGAAGGAAAACTGATGATGTTTAAACAGTATTTATAAGTGTTACATTCAGATGTTAAAACCCCTGTGGCCAAATAATTTAAATGCTAAACACCCCATTTTTAGGACAGACCCCTACCATTTCAGTGCCATCTCAAATAAAACTGTGACAGGTGGTCATGTAATTAAAAAAAAACAGTGGTAGTTCTGAGCCCTGATATTACAGAATTCACTTCATTTTTGTTCCTAGATTTTCCCTTTACACAGATGGTGTAATTTTACCCCTCAAAGTTTTACCTCTGAAAGCTATTTTTATGTATTTTCTGCACCTTCAGGCAATAACAACAGGGGGCCACATCCTTTTTTTAACACTGTCAAACCCAATATGCTGTGAGTTATTCACATCACTTTCTGAATTGCCAGTCAATGGCTTTGTGTTTGGATCAGTATGAACCACTAACAGATTTGGAAAAAGCAGACTCTGAACTGGTAGGCACCAGAGTGGGTGTTAGTATGGAAAGAAAAGAAAAAAGGGAAAAAAATTACTTTTTTTGTTGCTTCTGTTAAATTTTTTCTAATGAAAGGAGATGAATCAGGGACTTTGTAATAACATGTGCTTGGCCACTTAGCTGTAGCAGCAGATCTGGAATGAAGCTTATTCAGCACAAGCCTTGGACCTTTCAGACCTTATGTATCATTTCTCATCTACTTGAGCTTCTCACATTTGTACAAAATAAAAGTGGGACTAAAAAATCATTTTTTTTTTTTTAAACAATTTGAGACCCAAAAGAATACACATATTCACTCATTGGACTTCTAGAAAAAAAGTTGTGATACAGTCTGATTTTTTTCCCACGAAGTATTTTGTCTTCAGAGCAATACATTTTAGAGACTGATACTCCTTTGTCTTTTTTTTTTTTTAAAAGGAGCTCAGCTCAACGCAGCAAACAAGAGAAAGAGCAAACATTAAATAATAAGCCTGTAAAGGGAATATCTGCCACATTCTTCCACTGCATGCTGGAAGGCTGCTGAAATCTGAAACTGCCATTATATTCCATGCAGATAAGCAACTCTTCAGGTCTTCTGACAATGCAGAGGCCTCAAGACAGCGTTTCTGGAACTGTTACAGCAAACTCTTGTAACAGTAATAAATGTGTTCAATTTTTATTTTTCTTTAAGGGCTGAAAACCCCAACTTTGTTTAGTAGAGGGGAGTACTGAGAGGTGCTGAAAAACCTTCTCCAACTGCCTGTTTGCTGAGAAATGTAACCTTCCTAAATCCTACCTTCAGGTTGAAGCTGACAGAAAAATCTGTGGAAAATTTACCATTTTATCTAGGGAGCTGCAGCAGTTCAGTGGAATATAATAGTTTTCTATATGAATTTACAGCACACCACAGTCAGAAATAGATAACTTGGTAGAAGTCCAGCAAGCTCAATTATTCAGGATGTCTGAAGTACCAGGACAACAAGCAAGACAAGCACAGATCTTGTTCTTTAAGTGACTTATGCCGACATGGTTTGCTTTATTACTTTGAGTGTTGAATCAGGGAGACACTTCCAGGTTCCAGCTGTAGGAGTTTTAGAAGGTGGGTTAATGGAAGAGTTCACACGTCTCACAGTTACAGACTATTAGCCTGAGGTTGAAAGATTTTCCTTGGTCAAACTGGCAATAAATGGATTCCTATTTGTAAAAGCAGGAGAAAAAAGCAACTGCATGAATATTACACTTTTTTCTGTTCTGGCTTACAGACATTGGTGTGACCACTGTGATACTATCTGGATAAAGTATCTGGGATGAGGTGAAGTACTGATCCCCTAAAAAGTTTTCTTTGCAGTTTAACCCATGTTGTGGCTGAGATCTCCTTGGCTTTGTTATAAAATGTCTGCTTTTGCAA
The DNA here is from genome assembly GCF_963210335.1 of Falco punctatus. Taxonomy (NCBI): domain Eukaryota; kingdom Metazoa; phylum Chordata; class Aves; order Falconiformes; family Falconidae; genus Falco; species Falco punctatus. Next base: position 34,997,156 of record NC_137581.1, read on the forward strand.
AGTAATCTGTAGGATACGGTCCTTCCTTTGGTATCAGGAGAGTAAAAACAATTCAGATTTAATATTTTTCAGTCAAATTTTGGCTACTATGGTGCTTGAGAATGACAGATTATTTTTTTTTAGGTAGTAACACAAAGGAAGATTAGAAGGAAGTACAGAAATGCAACAGAAGCTATGTTTGAATGGAGTAGTGGAAGCTTTACTGTGTAGGTATTAAACTATTTTTATTTCTTTAAGTTTCTAGACTGCTGTACGCTTACTTAAAAATAAAAATCTTCCATGGTCATAGTTTTCTGAGAAAGGAAGTGCTGGAATTCTTTGAGCTTAAACCTTGTTTGGCACTGAGATCATAAGTGATATTTTGATAATGTTTTACAAATGACTGATCAAAACAGTCATTCTAGACTTCCATCAGATTAGCTCTTCTCATTTGTTCATTTCATTCATTTGGTATTGCTTAACGTTAAAACATATTTTAAGCTTAGGTCTTTGTACTAACAAAAACAAAGGTGTAAAAGAGACATCTAGTGTGAAAACATTCCAAGTCCCCAAATTACTTCAATTTGAGTTGCTCAGAAAATCCTAGGTTAATTATTTTATTTATAGGAAAGAATTCATACTACAGAAAAAATAATCAGCTCTTCATAGTGTTCTTACTCATCAGAAGTCCTGCTAAAATTAGGTTATGCCATATTCAGCAAAAGTGATAACAGTGTACCCATTGCTGTGACTGTAATAAAAATCAGACACACTGGCACCAAGTGAATCAATCATCATCATTCAGGAAAACACTTCGCCAGTACATTTCAAACGTATTGGAGACAATGGTGCTTAAGCACATGATAATTGTCTTGCCTACTACAGATCTGTGTCATATCCTCATTTATTCTTTGATTACAATTTTATCATACCCTCAAAAAACCATAGTAATTAAAAATGAGATTTTCTCTTAATGTGAGTATAGCTCTCACTCAATATACATTACTGTTTTGCCAGTAATTTTAAAGGCTAAGGATGAATCAGGTTGACAAAATGGGATTACAGAAGATGAGAGCACCAGGTTAGATGATATAAATCACTTGAAGTTGTCATACTTGAAGGTGCTGTGGTAATAATAATAATGAGGAAGATAAATTTGGATAAAAATTCTGGTATCATCTGTAAATGGTGATGCCTTGACATTTGGTACTTTTATAGTTGGTCTGGGGAGGAAATGTGACTATCAGAAGCAAATAGACATTGTAGGTTGAATTGAAGCTCTTATTTTATTCCCGATTTTTATTTAAATTGTTAGAGTTAAGAATGATTCTTGAAGAAGTCCTCAAGAACAATTTACTAGAAGAACTAATAACTATGGATAAACATTCTTACATTAACTAAGGGAAATAGTACACCTATTTTACAGTTGTGTAACTGAAGAACTGAGGACAACTCGCTTATCCCTTGTTCTGAAGTGGGTGGCATTCTTAATTTCCAACATTTCTGGGCTTTCTGCTTCAGGAAACCACAACGTGTTTACTAGTTTCAAAATAAAAACCTCTGGGGACTTGCTTATACAATGATTAATTGCAGGATAAATATAGGCCTGTATGTTACAGATACAGTGCTTGTTTCTAAATAGCTAAAGAATGCTAACATCCATATAGTTTCAATAAGGTCACCGGTCATGCAGTGATTCAATGCCAAAGTGTCCCATACTTTATTTGAACATTTGATTGCATTTTTCTTCCTAAATTAGAGTCCTTGATTATAATAATTGATTGTGATAATACATATACTAAGTGAACCAACTCTAGTCACTGTTCTATTTAACCATCTTGTTTGAATGCAGGTGTGCAGGGTAAGTCATCTAGTTAAGTGGAAGTTTGATAACCTAATGTAACATGTTTGACATCAGAGATCAGATAAAATCTTTTATGTGTCATTGGCTCACAAGGAGTCTGGCTGGGCAGATGGTGTTGGTTTTGTAAGACAGGCATACATTGCCTGGAGAGTTTCAGAGAAATATGGGCATTATTTTCAAACTCCAGTAAAGGAGAAAGGTGTCATTTCACTGGCAGCCCCAGAGAATATTTCCCTGTTACTGCATGCTTGACAGATGCCAGGAACAGATTGATGTGTAGAGAAAGGAAAGGTACAAGGAAACTGTACATTAAAACTCATTAACTTTAGATAAGAAAACTCTGTTGGGAGCAACTCTAGAGCATTTTTTTGATGTACAGTGAATGTTTAACATTCTAAATATATGTGCTTTTTAATGTGTTGGGACTGCATTTACATATTTGGTGTAAATCTGAATGAAAATGAAAACAGTGACAAGATAAACACGAGAGAAAATGCAGCAGTAAAATGAGCCATTAAGAATCTGAAGGAAAATACATGAGACATTTTTCATCCTCCTAATTCTTGATCCACCAGAAGCTATAGGTGTGGTATTTGGAGTGGATCACTTGGATTTTCTACTATTATTTTTTTTCAGAAGAAAACATGCACTCTTGTTTATAATGTAACTCTTGTTTATAAAAAAATCAGACCCACTTCTCAGTCCAGCCAAACCCTTATGTGTAGCCTTAACTTTTGCCACTGAACAAAAGAAGGTGGAACCTTATTGTCTGACTCACAATGGAAGCTAGTTCTTTGGCCAACCACTCCATACATGTTGTCTGTCATCCCACTGATGTCTTCTCACAGATACAGCAAATTCCCATGTTAAAGCTTATGATTTACATGGCTCCACCCCCCCCCCCCCCCCCCCCCCTTCCCCCCCACCTTTTTTTCTAACTAGGTGTAAGAAGAGTGCTATCAGATAAATAGAGCACTGGATTATAAACATAGAAGCATTGCATTTTTAATATAAAATTAAAATTGAAATGTTACATGTACACAACTAGAATTACCTCATTATGAGAATCACTATTGCTGACCATTGATGGGGCATGGATTTGAAAAGGTGTGTTCTTGCCTTTAGAAACACCAAAGATTCACAACTGAAGGAAGATGTATGTGCATGTGAATTACATAGGCATCTTTAATTTTGGTAGTTCTTCATGTGAGCACTTGACTTTTCAGCTTTAATATTCTTTTAAGGTAGATCTCATTAGGAATTTAATTTATATAATCCCTGTTTTGATGTAAACAAATGTGATCATAATTCTGTAGATGAAAACAAATTTTAAAAACTAAACAGTATAGCTGAAAGGAATGTTTGTAAGAAATTCTGTTTTCAATGCAAATGGGACAGTGTTTAGTGAACTGAAAGTGGAAAATACAAATAAACAATGGCATGCTCTTAGTGTGTGAATATCTACTTATTCTATATCTTCATGTTAAGTTTGAAAAGGATTCTTTTAGACAGGTAGAACTTAATTGTTTTATTAGAGATGTGTAGGTACTAAATAATTGAAATAGTCATGCATAATTCAAATAATTGCTTCCAGTAGCTACCTAGTCTGATAAATATCTGACAGAAATGCAGATAGAATACTTCTTCCTGATATGAGTTTTTTTTTTTAAATTTTAAATTCATGAAACGTTGTCTTAATTTGCATAATGGCATAACTGTAACAGCAGGTTACAGGTGATGACTTGGACTTTGATGCTACCTGATACAAAAAGACCCATCTCTTACTTCAGCTTGTACGCTGCAGCTAATGGAATTCAAACCTATAAATACTGTGCAATTATAAAGATGAAGAAAACATATCTTGAAATGTAGTAGCCATATATATTAATATACTCATTTTTCATTGTAATAAATGCAAATGCCTGGGTTAGATACCACAAGGTCTGTGCTACAGAAGTTTACCAAGAGCTACTTTCTGTTTCTGAATACGATCACATATGTCCATTAAAACAACAGTGTTTGAATAACTTCTTGGTGTGGATTGAACAACATTGGCCATACCTGTTACATGTGGTTTGTTTTCTCTCTCACACGTGTTCTCTACCCAGGAGGAGGAACTAAACAGGCAGGATAAAAATTCATTTGGTAAGATAGACTGTTCTGTCTTAAATGCATTCACTAAATTTGTGATAGAAAAAGCAAGATCCTGCCTCTGAAATAACATATTTGGGGGTTTAAGGAGGCCCCAGTTCCTGTGGCCGTTCACAGTCTCAGACTGCCACCCTTCCCTCAGAAAGATCTTTCTCTCATGTGGTAAATCTTTACCTTATGGTGAAAGGTTTTCCATGGTTATGGTTTAGAACTGGACCAGTCTTTCAGCTACACAGCATTACAGCATCTTGGATAATAAGATTCCAAGTTGTTTATGGATGATAAATTCTTAAAAAGAAATACCTCTATCTTCTGGCAGTTTTGTGTCTCTCCCACTAATGCTGGACCTTCTCCAGTTTCATCAGTCTGCTTGATCCTCATTTCCACTGACACACCTTTAAATCACCATCCCTACCCTCTTGTTCACCTTGCTTTTTAATGTCTTTTAATGACTCAGAGATACCTTTTGCTTCTTCCTAACATACAGAGACACAGCTAGCAAAATAAGGTTTGTTGTTTCTGAAATCTCTTATTTTTAGTCCTGAATGAGGAGGAGGAGGCAGATGAGAGAAAGAAGAGGAAGAGGTAGAAAACAGAAGTCCTTTTCAGAACTGAAAGTTCTAGTAGAATTTTGGTAAGTTGCCTGTGGCATCATTTCAAGATATAGAGGAGAACTGACCAGTACGATAAGTAGAGGGCTAAATATTCAACAGAAGAGTTTAGGAAATATAAGGATTTGCATTTCCTTAGTGCATTATTGATAAGAATATCTATTTATTGTGTATGTGAGCATATGTAGAAAAAACCACAAATCCTGAAAGTTAAATTCACAAGCCATGTTAAAATTCTACCATGGCTTCACATATGTAAGTATTCTAGATAGAATTGGAATTATTAGCTAAATTTGGATTGCTTAAATGATTGAGGCAAGGTTTCAGTGACTTCCAAAACCTGTCCATCCCTCCATTTTTGAAACTGAAGACGTAAACATGAACCAGAGGTGTTGAAGTAATTTCTTCTATAGTTTGTTCACTTTACAATTCATTATCCATATCTCTTGCCTAGGCATGTATACACTATTATTTTCTGGGAAATCTGAGAACTATATTAGGTTTTGGTTGCAGCTGTTGTCAGGAAACTCAGAGAACTAATTTGTAGCAACACAGTCCCCTATAATACTGAGGGACTGAGTGGGAAGTAGCTGTTTAGCACATGAAGTTCAGAAGGTTCTTAAGGTCTATATACAAAGTATTTATTTTTTTAAACATATTACAGTTGTATGTAATGAAATAGTGCAACTGTAAAGCTGTCAGGAAGTATTGTGGCAACAACATTTCTTGAAGGAGCATATAAAATAGTAATGATGTCAAACATCTGAAAGAGTGAGCAGACCTTGCATGCAGTTTTCTAGTCATAGGAAATTAAAAAGGGGTTGGAATACTGCCAGTTAACTGACTATAGGGAAAAAAGAGAGACCCATAATAAGCAACACTTGTAGTTACAATATTTGCTGAAACCAACACACATTAAATAATAATGAAAGCAACCATCTAAAAATGCTGGCAGACTATATGGAACAGCTGAGCTGAAGAATCTGCAAAAAGGATGAAAAGAAAAAGAAAAAAAAAAAAAAAAAAGCAACCGGTATGTAGCCAATGTGCTGCCAAAGAATACAAAGCTCCATTGGACACTAAATGGTAAGATCAATTTCAGACAACTATTTATGAAACAAAAAGTGTGAAAGGAAAAGAGTTAATTCTTAGGTTGTGTAAATCACAAAATCTTCAGAGGTAAAGTGATCTCTTCAAAGAAGAACTTATTTAAGTAGAGTTCTAAAGCTTTTTATTTTCTTGCAATTATTTAATTAGTAAAAGATGTGGCAAGGAAGACATTTGTTAACACATTGAAATACAGCACGGCAATGGTTTTGTACAAGAATTTGACATGAAATTATTTTTTAAATTTATGGAAGACATTAAATTTCCATCTAGCCAAAAGGACCTCATTATCTTTACACTAAAGAATTTACACCTAGTAAGTGATGACACTGGGATCTTGTGCTTGCTTGTAAGAATTAGAAGGAAAATTCAAGAAAAAGGATTTTCTGAGGATTTTTAAAAAGATTCCGTATGGATGTCAGCAATGGAAGTGTTGAACAAGTGCAATATTTTTTTAGCTCTTATCCTATACATGCTCTAGCAAAGTATTAGGCTATCATAGCTACTGGGGAGGGGTGGTGGTGATGTAAGTCTCTTTTTCAGTGTTATAAAAACGCCAGATAAATCTGCTAAAGTCACTGGTATTTGACTGATAACAACACAACTCAGATCATTATTAGGCCTTATGATTACATGCAAAATATACACAAAAAATACGTGCAGTGTTAAAATGGAAATGACGATTGGAAATGGACATTGACGTGCAAAACGCAGATCCTTTCAATCCCAGTTCTGTTGTTGTATAGCGACAGAAGTGCCTAATTTAGGCAATGCTTTGAAAGCATTTGACTTCCCAGAAGCTTCATGTTCTGTTCTAGACACATCTCCATCTCGGTATGTTCCTCAAGTCTCATGATTCAGCCCATTGGTACTCACTCCCTCAACTTTCTTCTATGGGAGTTGCTTGTGGAGTCCAACATACTAAGCATTCATAGAGAGCTGAGGAATATTTCTGACCCTGAGAGGGACCTGGCTTCCACTAAGACATCTGTCAATGGTGGCATTTGAATCTCCCTATTTGCCAATGATATTTACATATTTTTTGGCTAAAGAAGTTATAAAACAAATGGGGCCACTCACCTCGGCTATGAAGGCATTAAGCTTCCAAGCCCAGGTCTGGCAAAAACCTAAACCAAAATGTCCTCCAGATATGCACAGGAACTTGTTCCTAGTCTTGTTCCCCTGGACTTTGAGCATTCCAGTCATCTTCACCTCTCTCTATTCTAGGTATTGCAGAATGAGCCTTAGGATTTGAGGTGCTCTGGTGCTCAGACCTCTGATATGCAAGTTTCCTTTGCAATCTGGTCTTTGCTATTAATATTTATGTATATATTGCTTGATCTCAGGGTACTATAAAACACTTAGGTCTCTATACCCTGCCTGTATACTAACTGTACGTAAAAAAACCACCTGTATATAAAAAAAGCTCCCCTATAATATGAATTCCTTAGAAAGGACATAAAGAAGAATAATACAGACAGTCTGAACAGGCAGGGGACCTGGTTTGAGGCATTCTGCATTACATGCCCCAGAAGATCAGCCCAAGGTCACTGAACATGACTAAGAGGTTCCCAGTATTGCTTGAATGATCTAACCTCTCTGCCTTTGCAGGCAGTCAAACCTGATATCCTTTAAATGCGTATCTTTTATGGAAAGTTGTTTTGTACACCTTTTTTCCCCATTTTTAAGGTTATATGATGCATAATGCAAAGAACATGAAAAATATTTCCATGTTTGAATCCTATGGTAGAAGTCAAACTGCCTCTGAAAACCTTAAAATTACTCACAAAACCTTCTGAAGGTTATGACAGACCTCCTGCTTCTTTGTTCTTCTTGGTGATGGTAAAAGGGTAAAAGCTGGACCCATGCCCAGTGCAGGGAACATAGTGTAAATAGTGTTGCTGCAGATTGCTACTGGATTGTTCAAAACATCAGATGGCTAGAATATGTTATTATCAACAAGCTGTTTACTGGCCAATCAATCACAAACTCTGATAGAGCACTAGGCATTTTATTGTAGTCTAGCCAAATGGATGGAGAAAACATATGTCAATCTCTCTGTTACTTTAAGGGGCAAATTCTGCTCTTCTGCTTCAGTGTGTTGCAAAACCTTCCACAATAGAACCACACTGATGTTAGTATAGAAAGGTAGGATTTGTGGCAGTGCTGTGGGAATCACTAAGACAATGCAGTGCTTCAGATATTTGGGCAAATTTATGTCAACATACATTTGCATAATAAGAGTACAGCTGAAGTATTTGTGGGTAGTTCTCCCCTCAAAAAGGTTTTGAATGCATGAGTATCTCAGTCTATGTGCAATACAGAAACCATCAGGAATTGTTCATTGGCTTTTACATTTCTGTTAGTTTTTACGAGAAGTGAAGTTCCGAGTCTTTTGTTCTCCTTTTATGTTTATATTCTCCTAGGCTATAAAATGAAGTAAGTCCATTGTCTGCAATCTCAAACTGGAAAATATTATCCAGAATCAGATGGTTCAAGAGGAAATTTTCCACGTTAGACAGGATACTGTTTACTCACAGTACCTTAATTAAGAAAGTATCATTGGAAGGGGCTTTTTCTTTTTTTTCTTTTTTTTTTTTTTTTTGTCTAGGCAGGGTTTGGTTACGATGGGGAACAGGATTTAGAGAAGTAGAACAGAGTCATGAGAGAAGGAAAAAAACCCCAACTCAACTTCCTTCGGAAAAATCTATGGTTATATTGGTGGCAATTGGTTATATATAACCTGTTCAAAGGACTCTTGGACAATGACTAGATGGAACAGGTCTCATAAATGTCTAGTCATTCAATACGGCTGTCTATGTCACAGTATGTCTGTGGCTTGCAGGCTGTATTGGCAGTCACTGGAATTTCTCACCTGCTAAAATTCAGAGGCGATCCAAACCGATGTTCTGAGCTGGAATGAAGGACAGAAAGCTCTGCCTTTGAAATCCTGAATTAATTAAATATTACATAAGGTCTCTTGGGATGAAACCCCCAAAAGTATTTGAAAATGTTAATTTCTAAGAAACATACACTGAAAAAAAGCTACATTAATGAAGGTCTAAGCAGGTGAAGAGATTTTTCTTTCTGCCTCTTCTCAGCCCCCAAATCAGTAATGTGCTGAGGCTGAAAAACAGTATTAAAGGGAAAGAATAAAAACAATTGAGAAGTGTGTGTTAACTATATTCAAGAACTATCTCATTTAAAATGTTTGAAAAGTTGAATAACTTCTTACTGATTGTTCCCTTTGAGTATTTTTTGCCACTACCTGTGAAAGTAAGTCACTCTGCAAGTTGTTCATGAAAATACCATCAGGAGGGAGAAGAATCTGGTCTGCAGTGAATATATCACCACAAGAAACTTGGGACCAAGGGCTGTCTGTATTCAAAAGAAAGAAAGGCTACCTCCTGTGGAGATGATGAGCTCTGGAAGAAAAATAGAAAAAATAAAAGCACACCTGCTTTACACTGAAAAATATTCATGGATATGTCTTTACAGAAAAACTAAAATTCTTGCCCAAAACCTACTACTTAGATTTTATTTTTTCTTTTGAGCAAGGAGGAGCTAAGATTTCTTTTTTTTTTTCTTTTTTTTCTTTTTTTTTTTTTTTTCATTTGAAACGGCCTGAAATGATGCTCCAGCTCTCTAGTTTGTAAATCAGTTCTGTTGGCTCTAACAGACCAATGCCAGCAAGATCAGAAGGGCTGAGCCCAGGCAACAGAGAAAATCACTGCCACTTAAACTATGTATCATCAATGTATAATTTTAAAATATGCACTTCGTCTCAATGAAATATTTTTCTTCAGATCAAAGATGGTAAAATTTACTTAAATACACTTTGAGGAGGCAGGAGGATATGAAAATTGTTGATCTTCAGATTCTTTTTTTTTTTCAAGAAATGGAAGCATAAATAAATGTAGCCACAGTTGTTTTTAACAAATAAAATACATAATGCAAGCAGCTCCAGTTATGCTTATAAACAAAAGTCTATTAACATACACAAGCCATGCTCTGTTATCTGTCAAGTATGTGTTCCTCTGAATACATTTTTTAACCCCTGGAATTATTATGATTTCAGAAATACAAAGAGTTTAAACACACGGGATAGTATACAAGATAGGAAGGATGGAGAAGCAGGATTGGGTTTTGGAAGCCAGTTTTATGGAACCATTTGCTATTCTAAAAGATCTCAGCCAGTTCATCTATGAGATTGAATGCCTGATGCAAAACCTTTAGTGTGGCTGTTCAGGCTGCCTCTTTCTGAATGGTTACTTTTCACTGGCATCATCATCTTCTTCAGATTAATTGAAACCCATCAAATCATTCAAGGGTAAAGGATGGAAAAGCAGGGACATGGTAAAGGTTAGTGGAGCAAGTTATTAAACAAATGGTAACAGGACTTTGAAATGATGGGAAGAGAAGCAATGGATATGGGCATGTGCTCTGCTGACAGTCCCAGAGCCACTGAAGTGTTTAGGAGTGGGAGAAGGGCTGTTACTGGTGCAGCTGATGGAAGCTGAAGAAGTTGTATTAGCACTCCTAGGCTATCAGTCACTTCAGAAATAGGCACAGATCAACCATGCTGCTCAATGTAAGTATCTCTGAAGTAGCCACTGTTTGATCTTTTGTATTCTGTGAGAATTCTTATCATCAGAAGATGGACTTGACTTGCATCTTTTCTCCTCCCTCTGCTTCAAAAGTTTAAATGATAACTGATAACTGCGACAAGCCATGCAAGATTTTAAGGCTGTCTATATTTCCTTTTATCCCTATCTATATTATGACTTGGACAATATTTGAGGCAATGTGCAAAAGAGATGGCAACATGTCCACAGGCAAGAGCTATCTCACATTAAGAAGAAACTTCTACAATCTAGTAAAAGTGTAGGGCAGATCCAGGAGCAAAACTTCAGCTGATAACACTAGATAGCTCTGATTTCCCTTCTTCAACAGTTAGATGTTAATTAATGCTATGGAGTGGCTTTCAAATTGAAATCAATGGGAGTTTCATTATTCACTTAAATAGGAGTGGAGTAAGATTCTAATAGTAAATAGAGCAATGAAAATCTAAGAAGACAAGAGGCGTGTTAATGTCTGTTTTGTTTAAGAATTCGCAGTTTCATTGGATCTGCTAAACAAACAATTGAAGCCAAGGTTCTTGGGGGTGTGTGAAAGTATGCGTGTTTCATGTAGAAGACTGTACACCTTTCCACTCATGTTGGATGGAGACAAAACTATAGGCAAATAATTTAGCCTGTATGCAGAAGGTGTTGGAACAAGTGCTTTCTAAAGTTGAAAAAAAATAAAAAAATGTTCCATTAAGTGTTGTGTGTGTTTTACCAGCTCATGTTTTTTTTGGAACCATTAAATACAAATAGAATGAATAATTTAGCATTTTACACAGTATGTGCATCTTGCACCACTGAGTTTTTGGAACAGTTTCACATAGAGAAAATGTAGTGGGTGCTTACCTTGCTGTTCTGTAATTTTACTTTGTCCTTATTTCAATTACATTTCAAAGCAAATACTCTTCCTAGTTGTGAGTTGTATTTCATTCTAGTGAGCTAGTGTGCTTTTTTTGTTTCTCTGTTTTAGAAATTTGGAATGTGAGATATGGAGAACAGAATGAATATTTTGACTGATCTTAAGCTAAATGAAGCTCTTTTCTCTGTTTATTCTTCCATCCAGATTCATTGGTGCAGAGACTCTGTTTTACTTCACTCCAGGAGAGTATAAAACACTTAGCAGTGTACAGATACTTTGTCTGGCAATAGCCACCCCGGAGCTCTCATTTCTCATATCCTGCAGATTCTTTCTGCTCCTTCTTTTCACATTTGCACACTATCTACCTTCACAGTCTGATTTCCCCTTCCTTTTCTCCTTGATACATTGTTCTGCAAAGGTCAAGGTTTTTTTTTTTTAAAAAAAAGATCCGTGGTCACTTTTTGTATTTTCATAGAAGTCTGGATCCAAGTAAAATGTTCTTAGTAGAACTTAATGAGGAATTCCTTCTCCATGAAGATATGAAGTCAGTCTGCTCCTGGTAGCAGTTGTTCTAATTCCCCAGTTTTCATTCTGTATCACAGCAGACTGGGATGTATACCAGTACCCTCCAAATCTTGATTATTCAGGGAAGAAAACCTAGTATCATAGTCTTTAAGAGAGCTACTGAATAGTCTAACCAGGATCTTAGGGCAGTCTTCAGATCTAGATAGATCAGTGGGAGACATTTGCCTTTCTTAAAGGGGCCACTGACTCAGAGTGGCTTAGAAACAGGCAAAACCAAAGACATACTAACTTACGGGACTAATGAATCAATGATTAGTTCAACAAGCCTTCAATTTTAGTGAGAAGCTCAAACATTACAAAAAATTCATTGCATTAAATGTTGCATTTAATTTTTTTTAACCAGAAATAAAAATATCTTTCTTTCAAAAAAACATAGTATGTTGAGAAAAAATTGTTTAAGTAGCAATGGAACTTTCAAAAATGATAAAAAATGGATTGTTTTGAGTTACTTAAACCAATGTTCTGCAAATTTTTATATTTACAGAAGTTTCTGAATGATGACTCTTTCATTATTATACTCTATTTAAAATTCTCTCCAGTGTTTTAAAAACCTCTGTGGATAGGAGTGACTATTTTCAATTCAGTTCCACCATCAGTTCTCTAGAAGCTTTTATTTTACACACACATAAGCATGCCTTCCAGTGGCAAGGTTAAGTCTATTAACCTATTGTTAAAATTATTTGAGACTAGGACAAAACAAGAAACTGCAGTGGATATTACTGTTTTAAAGGACTCTAAACTGTTTCTATCTCAAAGCACATCCACTTATCAGCACATTTTCATTGAGAATAAATCACTATGCTTAAAAAATACTTTATTCGGTTAATCTCTTTATTATTTTCTTTCTGCCAACAAAATGGTTGAATCCTTGTATTGAATAAAAGTTTAAATTGGGTCTTACTGTGAAGTTGGGAGAAATGCTTTTACCTGGAGAAAATGGTGACATTAGTATTTCTCTCATTGCTCCTCCAGGACCGCTGAGTACTAGTGTTTTAATCACTGAGACTTCTAAATGGGTAACACGACTGACACCAGGAAAGTATTTCCTACCCTTTGTTCTGTCCAATTTGTCATTGAAACTCTTCTATTCAGCAACAGAATTTGTTTTCCAGAGCTTGCTTTTTAGTACCTGTAAGGGATCAGTGTAAACGCTATTAGCTGTAAGCACTGCGGTAGAGTGGTACTGAATGTACCCTCCAGATCTGAACAGCAGAACAATCAGGTCTATATTTACATGTTGTATTAGGTGTATACTTTTTGCCTGGCCAAGCCTCTCACCGGCTTCTTCTGCATCTGCAGTCGGGCATTTTTCTTTTACCTGGAAGACGGTAACTACATGTTTTCCAACTCAGACTAAGGAATACTATTTGACCTTTTCTTTACGTAAGTAGAGTGTAGGCTTAGCAGATCAGCAGTGCTATGAGCTGCTGTTCACCTGATACCAGCACCTCATGCCAACGGCAAACTCAGTGGATAGCATTTATGGTAGTTGTCATCTCTCAGCTGGGACCTTTGCTTCACCATGGCTTGAATCAGTAAACTTGCCAAGTGAAAGGCCAGGAATAAGGTGAGCTTAACAAGTGATTAATGAGTAGGCAGAGACTGATCCAGACTGACTTTTGAAATGTCTTGTTCCAACCAAAGCGAATGCAAGAATAGAAAGGAATGAAAGCACTCAGGGATAAAAACCAACTACAGTTAATAAGTGTTTGGAGAAAGCCATTGGGCAGGAGAGTCCAGTACAAAGACTGAATTAACGTGTAATTGTGCTGGCAAAGGTGACAGAGTGGGCACATGGCTGCTGCTCTTTTGAAGCCATTCACTGCCCTTAGGCCCTTTTATAATTGCTTCTGGCAAGAAGGAGAGGGGGGATGCAGGAGCAGAAACAGACAACTTAAAACACACGTAGCAGGATGTGTATTAACCATGCTGTTCACTGTAGTTTACTTTTCGGTACCAGCTACCAGCCCAGGTGGTTACAGTGGCAAGTGCCAATCCATTGTTAACAGAGGTAACAAGATTAATTACTTTTGGAATCAAAGTATCTGAAACAATAAAAGACATAAATAGTCTGACAGTCAGTGTCCTGCTACTTAATAGGAATTATGTCTTCTAAAGTGAGTTTAGCATTTATTGTTCAGCAGGTTATGATAAGGGTCTGCATAGGATGTTTTTTAAGAATTCAATTAGCTTTTTTTGTGAGTTAACGCCATTTGCATGGTAATGAAACATTCCATCAACAAAGTGTTGAAGGAAAACACACTAATTAGGTTTTTGAACAGCACCTGACATTCATAGGACCCAACGGTGATGTTGGCTAAATGCCTGTATGACTGATGCCCCTTTTTCAGAGCTGGCCAACATTTTTCTGTCTATGAGTTTATGAGCAAAACAAGCAAAGAAAAATCTCTTCAGTCCCACAACAGTTTCTTAAAATGACACAAAGCCAATTTAATGAAATTTCCCAGACATACCTCTGTCACCCTCTCTGCATCCCTTCTGCTGCCTTCTCTTTCTTTGATATATCAAATATTGTTACTTTTTGCTGTTACAGACCTGCATGACTTTTCATTCTCTATTATTTCTTGCTCTGTATAAAAAGATGACTCCTACCTTCTAGTATCCCCCTATGATCCTCCATGCACTATTCACTTGTACTGTAAGAATCACCATGGCAGCAGAACAGCTGTGAATACGTTGCTCTCTCTTTTTCCATTCAAGGGGGCTCCAAATTGCTGACCAGTGAGAGAAAATAAGTTACAACAAAAAATGGGCTGACACAGGTTACTTCCCTGCTGGGGTTCCTGAGAGCAGCACAATTCTGTTTAGCCCTTCCATAGGGGAGACAGGCAGGTGCCAACCCACTCCACAATGAATAGCGCAGCAGAATAAATAAAACCAAAATATTCTTTCAACAGCCATCACTTACTTGAGTAAAAAAAAGAGAGATTTCATCTTCTGATCAAATTGTGCTCAGATTTGATCCTACAGTGTTTCTAATGGTTTTGTCCATTTTGTCCATTTTTTGCTTTCCCCCATCCCCATGTGTTTGTTCAAAAGCTTTTTGTTCATGAAAAGCTCTCACAAACTCAGGTGTGTTTATTCTGAGGGAGATTGTCATGCTGGAATTGGCCACCTTGTATTTTTTTTTACTATCTTTCCTCTATAAATGTTTCTATCTTACAATTATGAAATAGCTGTGAACAAGGTAACTAACGAAGAAAATACAATATCTGTATTAAGTTACATATAGTGGAAGGTTTGTGGCCTCACCTGAACAGGCATCTTTTGCACATGTGACATCTGTTACTTCACCGTGGTTTGCTGCTTCATAGATGGTATCTAATCATGGAAGAAAGGAGCTAAAAAGCACCATGAAAAGTCATAGCTGTCCACTTTTGAACTTGATCTAAGGCAGACCTTCAGCTACCACCTGACTCCATGTAAGCAAAGGTGCTAGCTCCTTGGAGACCTTCCCAGAAGATTCTCCCACTACTGCAGAGCTCTCTTGAGCACAGTAGTGCATACAACTGCAAAAGAAAAGAAAATTTGCTATAATTATGCATTATTTGAAGATAGTGATTTGATTTAAATGAAATCTTGTTTTCAGCTTTAAGCTGAGCTGCTGATTGCCCTCATAAGGTACTGCCCACAGTCAGTTAAGCTACTATGGTTTAGCTGATGGCAGGTGTCTTTATGTCCTGTGCTTATCCCTAACCCATATAACAATTCTCTGTACCAGCTGTTCTGGCTGGGAGGAAGGAAATGATTCTCCACTCATTTGATAGACTAAGATAAAGTAAAAATCCATTGATTCCTACTGAGTAGGGAGCAGTTTTGTTGTTATTGTTTCCACAATGCATTGATGTTATAATAGTGTTATAATAGTACCTCTTAACTGGTTACCATTTTAACCTATCTTGAGAATGCTGTAAGCACCTTTCCAGTAAAGAGAATGGCTGTAATCCGGCTGAATTTAACACAAAGCCTGTGGGGGAAGAGTCAGTCTTTGTTGCGGTGGTCTTCCCGCTACAGACACTGTGAGATAGGCTCCAAAGCCTGGCTGCTGCCAGGAGGGTTGGCACAGGCATCTGTGGGTGAGTTATTTCAGCGAGTGCACAGCAGCTCAGACAGCTGCCAAACAAGCTACCTGCAAGTTGTTTGACTTTGGGTGGTATTGTTAGAAGATTGAGTGGGGAAAGAGTGTTCATAGCACAACGGGAAAGGTTGCTTTCTTATTATTGTTCTCACTCTCTTTCATTATTGCATTTATTTTATCTCATCTCTTAGTCTGTGCATTGTCTATTATGCAATTGCTATAATACTCATTAGCAACACAATAATACTTGGTACATTTTCTGAGATGGAAATCTCTTCAGTCCTTAAAAAAACCTAATACAATATATTTTTCAATGAGAGTTTGAGGATAAATAAGCAGCTGTAAATCATAGTGAGTCCTTTCATGTCTGTCATGTCCAGACAGGGTCTAGGGAAAAGCAGTCAAAGTCTTTCCTGATTCTTTCTCTTGGTGAGCTCTACCATCAAATCCTAGCTCTTGTAGCCCTCTTTCAGAGTTAGCATGTCTTCATAATATTGCTAATAAAAGTGGAATAGGGGAGCAGGATGGTTTGTACTAAAAGGAATTTTAACCTTCTAAATTCATTACTAAATAACTGTTCCTGTTTTTCCAAGTACTCCAAAATAGGCATTTTCCTTAATGCTTCATCCATAAAACTTGAATTTATTTATTTATTCATTTATTTTAGCTTAAAGCTTTAATCCTGCAAACTGTTTTACACACATATATATCTGTAGCTCTGATAAAGGACTGAGAATGTTGCAACTGCTCACAGTTTCTCTCTTTCACTTTAGTTTTCTCAAAATAATAAGCAGAAAAGTCTCATTGTCCTGACAAGCTAATTCAGGCATGGGTTTCTGGCTGTAATTTGCCATTATTAATTGGATCATTCTGTTTTCACACAGGAAAGGGCTGAAATGGAACTTAAGTACTTTCTGCATCATGAAACAAGTCAGGTGAAAAAACATGTCTAACCTACATGTTCTGTTTATTTAGCAAGCTGGTGACTCAGTCTATGCTAATGAAGACTACAAAGGACTGTAAATAACAGAGAAAATCTGTGTTCATCTGTCCAAAGTATGATGTCTTAATTTTATTCAGGATTTATAAAATCACCAAGACTACAGCTAGAAATGAAGGAAAAATCAGAGCCTCAAATAATTTTGATTTTAGAAAGAATAAGAAATTATAGAGCTTTTTTGACTGCACTTAGAAGATGGCATTTTTACAGCAGGGGTTTTGATGCATTCTGTAGAGTTAAATTTCTTACTGAAAGCCAGGCTAATGAAAGTGGATGTAGTATCCTTGCAGGTAGGGTTATTATGTCGTTTAAAATCCCACAATAGAAAATTTTGGGATGGTAAACAGGGGCCTGTTAAAATGTTTTGTGTGGTGGCTTAGGGAGTAGAGATACTGCAAGAATATAAAGAACTCCCTAACCTGGGCTGAGACAAGTGCAGAACTAGCTAGAAGACACTTTTTGGCTATCTGCATTCAATTTACTTTTTGTGTACCACAGGCACTCATAAAAACAAGGAACATGGAACAGTGTTACAAAAATCTTTGTAACGAACTGACTTTTACTCTACCTTAGCTGGAAGATTTGTGTGATTTCTTGTAACCTATTGACACACCACAAACAAGAGTTCATAGCAACATGAGCTGTGGAGGTACCACATATTTAAATGCTGCTTCAGGATCATTAGCATACAGCACAAAAGGCATTTGTGTTGTACCTCTGTTACTAAATACTGCAATTCTCGACATGGGCACATGCAGGTGGAGAATGTCTCTTGTAAGGACACTCTGTGTTCTCAAGTGCATTTAGAAACCTTCATGAAGTGTGCTGTAATTACATACACACATAAACGCAGCAGCAGGGTCTGAGGTCTACTGATTCTGATGATAGAAAGGACATTAGTTAAATGCCTTCTTATTTGTTAAATCCAATGAAATGTCAAAATACAGCTATATACCGAAGTGATCTGTCTCTAAAATCTGATATCAGATTAAAATTAAAGAAATAATAATGATAATAATAATAATAATAATAATAATAAAACCAACCAAAACCTAACAAGCCACAACAGTCATTTACAGATGCTGAATACTGTCATTACTAATTTTAGTCTGGAGATCTTTTTAATTAGGAGTATGACCATGGAAATGTGGTGCAGGAACATTTTTTCTGTTTACAGAAATGTCACATTTAGTGCTTCAGAATCAAAACCCAGTGCAAGAAACTTACAAAAAAATAGCTCACAAAATCTGATATTTCAACTGTATTTGGTTGATGATGTAAAATTAGATATAAAGCAGCATTTCTTTTTAGGGAATTATTGGTAGAAGAAAACCACTCAGGGTCCCTAATCACTGAGCAAAGTGACATTGTAGTGCTGAAGTGACTTTACTTTTTGTAAAGCACTCAAAGGTTCAAGGATGAAAAACTGTGTGAAAGAGTTATACATTATCTTCATTAGTTTACAGTATGAACATGGTTCTAAAAAATTTTACTCTGCTTACTAAGAGTTTAAGCTGCTTTTAATTGCCGGGGCAATATCTTTCTTTCAGACTGAGATGGGCACTCCTGTCTTTTTAAAATCTATGTCAGGACTGAAAAAAGATAACTTAGTTAAAAATGAATGAATACAGAGGACAGTATAAAGGTGAAATGGATAAGGAGGTTAATATAAAGTGACAGTGTGACTTAGGCATAAAATATATTTTTTTCAAACCACATTTTTTTATCAAAATCTAGTGCTACCAAGTATATTAAGATTATTTCAAGTGAAATAATATTAGGTCATTGAAAAGAGAAAATTGAAACACCTTTGGCAAATTCTGCCCTTAGAAGTACCTACACAGCTTATAAGGGCAGAATTCAGGAGAAGGTGTTCCATGGTGTTACAGCAAAACTTCCCTGTAAGTCAGGAAGGAAAATCAATGTGTCTAAGTTCAGGAATGAGTTACAGCAGTGGTGAAGGGTCTTTCTAACCTTGTGGTAGAATAAAGATGATATGTTAGCCAGGACTCCTTTCTGGAGGAGGTTTCATTCAGAATGAAAACTACATCAAATAGTACTTCCCTGCAGGCTTTCTCCCTCAAGTGTTATCCACAGTAGGATCTGTTTGGTAACCTAATGCTGTTTGTCCTAAATGGTACTTTCTAAAATCTTTGTCATGATGTGGGCCTTTGTGAAACTGAACAAACACGGTCTAATAGCACAGCTGGAAGTCTTGTCCTGATACGCTCTGAATTTATTTGATATGAAAGGGGTCCTACCTGAATGTTTCTCACTTGACTCTCTGGACCAGTGGTCCACATGTAAGGGTGTCTCTCCTCAGGCAAAGGCTTCACACCAGCAGCTGAGGAGAGGACAGCAGTAGCTGAGAGCCAGGGATTCCCCTCAGCAGCCTTGCACAAGGCTCTCCCTTGCCCTGTTGCCTCCTTGCACTTCTGCCTGACTGCTCCAGCCACCCGCTTCTGCCTTGGGGTTGCAACACTGTTGTGATGGGTCTGTGAGGCTGAGTGTGGCTGGGAGACAGTGGTGAGGGGCACAGTAGGGGAAAGATAACTTCAGAAATTATTGGAAGCTAATATCCTAAATTTTCTCCTTTCTCAGAACTGTTCTGATATATCCAGGTAGTGTAATGAGATCTCTGATTCAGCCAGTCTCTTCAGGGTTATCCATTATGAGAAGGAAGAAGGTATTAGCCAAAACCAACTAACTTGCCACATCAGATTTCTTCTCAGGAAAGATTCATCATTTAAAGACATTAAAGAATGTCATGAGATCTTGGCTGGAATAGTATAAATACCACAGATGGTTTGGGATCCTGGTTGCAGTGAAATCAGAGGTCATCATGCCATGGAGCTGAATCAAGACTTTGCTCTTGGTTACTGGAAAATGCTTAGCTTTAATTAATTTTGCTCCACCTACAGTATTGATTTTGAATATTGAGATGTATGAAACTGAAGCTTTAATGAAACTATTTCTACTATGGAAAATTAAGTGGTAAATGTTTTGAAGGAAAGATGTTTATCAATATTTAATATCTGTGAGAAATATAAGAGAAATCTATTACTAATTTAGGTTAGAAAGAACAGAGGGTTACTTGAGCCTCATTAAAATTTTGTAAATCCCAAAGTATCTTGAAGACAAAAACTATACCACATAGATTTCTCTTGGAATGGATATTGTACACATGAGCTTTAATCATGTCTATCTGTCATACACAACTGTGTATGTGATCACAGCAGAAAGTTTTATAACTCACACCAAAATATATTATAAAAAAAAAATCAAAGAAAGATGCTGTAAAGTTGGGTTAAATTTCTTATAAAAGACTAGGAATAAAATACAATTTTAAAACAGGGACTAAATATGTAGAAAAATACTTTTTTCAAGTGATATTGTTCTAACTCAAATATCTAAAAAGAAGAAAACTTCCCTGACAACTACAGTTACAAATGCATATAAAATATAGTCTGAATTCAGTCAAAACTTCCTTACGTATTTTGCCTAGTAATGGAAGCACAGTGCAATATTAAATGTCTTCAGTCATGCAAACTCCCTTTGGATTAGAGGGTGAAAAGTAATTTTATCATATTTCATCTTATATGGCAGCTTTAGCCCTAAGTTCAGGTTTAAGCAGCTTGGTTTTCAGAAATCAGATCAGACCTTCCTTAAGCACATGTTGGTCCCATCGATATTACTGAAACTTCAGCACAAGCTTGAAAGCTCAAGAATTTGAGTGCTATTTTGAATAGGCAGCCTTAAATTGTTGGTTTAAAACCTAGAAGAGGTGGGATAGTTATCATTTACTAGAACTAATGTTTAAGTTAGGAATAGTGACTTGCTGACCATGCCTGGATGCCTGAGTTCGTGCAGCAGACTGGATAGTCTCATGTTTGTCAGTTTATGTACATGTGTTTTGGAGGAAAAGTACAAAGCAGAAGAAAACTGAAAGATCTAAATTAGACAAATAAATTGCCTACTTTATCATTTTAATTTTGCTAATAAGACTTGGAAGTTTACAACTTATTTAGATGAATGCTGTCTTAGGGAACTGATGCTA
Organism: Falco punctatus; assembly: GCF_963210335.1. Classification (NCBI taxonomy): domain Eukaryota; kingdom Metazoa; phylum Chordata; class Aves; order Falconiformes; family Falconidae; genus Falco; species Falco punctatus. Next base: position 35,018,093 of record NC_137581.1, read on the forward strand.
TTTTGTGGAACTGCCAGAGCACACATGATGAGAAGAATGAGATGGGGACATGTGGCTTTACACATTTGTTGATTCTGCTTAGTTGGTGGCATTTGTTCTCCAAAGCTGGATTGGTAGCACAATGTCTTTGAGGAAAAATATTAAATAAGACCCTGTTCTCAGCCTTTCTTTCACACCTCTTTGACAGTGCGAAGAGGTGTGAGAGTCAGTGAAAATAACGGAGAAAATTCAGGCCTGTTAATTACTCCTGAGCATATTACTTGCTCTCATGAGTAGATCCACTAGAAGGAGGGTATAAATCACTGTGCTTGGTTGTAAATGTTTTCAAGACTGAGAAGTCTTCCAAGTCTTCTGGGATGTTTTGTTGTGTATGCCAATTACACTTTTACAACTCATCTCTCTTGTGCTCATTTTCCCAGCAACATCTCCCTTTCCTACTAAGTTATGCTGGCCCAGCAGGCCATGAGCTGTGCCTATTAAGCAAGATGCCAATGGGTTATGCTCAGAAAGTTTTGTGTTTTTTTTTTTTTAAAAAAAAAGCTTAACTGTTTTTGGAATTGTTGGGGGTTGCGCAACAAAATCTCAATTCTCTGACTGTCATAAGAAGTTATTGCCTGACCTTGCTACTTTAGCATATGTGGAAACCTCTTTGAAGCAAAGAAATGTAAAATAATGCAATGCCAGTTCCTTACAGTTATATGCACAGGCAAACCGACAGGTTTAGAAGCAGAGTGCTGAGAATACCTGACACTCTCTCTTTTGTTTCTGGTTGTAAGTAATAGTAAAATGGTTGTAAGTAATGGCAAAATGCTTTTGATTTACTTACATTTTTTATAAAGAAAGAAAGAGTGAAAGTGGTCTCTTCTTTCGGGAAGAGAGGGCTCCAAAACCCACAGTGGGTCTGAGATCATAAATAAAAATTTAAGTTTCAAGAAAAAAAATATTACACAATTTAGAAAAATTATGTCAGGGTCTATAAACCTAACTTTTAAAAAGTTTCCTTTTCCCTTTCCTTTTTCCATTGAAAAATTTCCTTTCAGTGCACATTTTTTAGTCTACAGAGAAAACACGTGTGAGTATATGAACATTTTGCTATCACTGTACCTCACCAATGTTATCCTCTAGATGACCTGGACCCAAGTAACATTTCAATGAATAAATGTATGCATGTATGAGGCTCATTTTTTCTCTTATAGCCAATCTCCTTTCTTAGCTTATATTCGAGATATAAGCATTGTGCTGTTGGAGAGGGATATAATGTTACCTATTGGCAGATGCTACTTAGCACTTTACTTCTCTTGCAGATGAATTTAAAATGAACTCTTCAGACCAAAATTAAACTGGTACTCCCTCTCTAGAGGGTGAAAAATAAAATAAAATAAAACAAAAAATTCTCACAGCTACATCTGGCACTCAACAATCTCATCAGAGGACTGAAAAAAATCTATTCATTATTAGAAAAATTGTCTATTGTTAATAGAGTAAGCAATGGATTCCTGTTCTCATCTCAATGGGAAATGAAGCTGGCTTGCCTGTTTGAACAGAGGTGACAAAAAACATTTCTTGATTGAATTCATAGAACATCTGCTTGCACAATCAGTCCAGGATACCCTTATGCGTATTACTAACTTGCTTTAGATTGAATTATTTTTCTTCATTCAGTGCCAGCAGAACTTATCATCTGTACACTGACAGCCTATCACTGCATATAATGTGAACTTGGGACATAATTTTGTCACCCAGAGTATCTTCATATAGGAGACAGGTGCTTTTTAACTTGTTTTTAACCACCTTTCTATGTTTTACAGCTGAAATAATATTAAAAAATCAGTGTTTTCATTTCTACTGACTTGATATGCTTCTGGTTTTACTACAAGACTGAATTCACATTCAGGGAGAAAGAAAGGTTTCTTAATCATTCCTTTTTCTTCCTTTTTTCCTTTTCTTTTCCAAAATACTTATTTTTGTTTTCACTTTTGTGCTGGTTTTGGTTGGGGTAAAGCTAATTTTCTTCACAGTAGCTAGTATGGGGCTATGTTTTGGATTTGTGCTGGAAACTGTTGACGGTTCAGGGGTATTTTAGCTATTGCTGATCAGCGCTTACACAGAGCTGAGGCCTTTGCTGCCTCTCACCCACCCACCCCAGCACTGAGCAGGCCGGGGGTGTGTGCAAGAAGCTGGGAGGGGACACCGCTGGTACAGTGGACTCCCGTGACCAAAGGGATATTCCATACTGTATGCTCAATATATAAAGCTGGTTGAAGAAGGAAGGCAGGGGGGATGTTTGTAGTTATGATGTTTGTCTTCCCACTGTCACGCGTGATGGAGCCCTGCTTTCCTGGGGATGGCTGAGCACCTTCCTGCTGCTGGGAACTGGTGAATCAATTCCCTGTCTTGCTCTGCTTGTGCATGCAGCTTTTGCTTACTGTCAAACTGGTTTTATCTCAATGCACAAGTTTTTCTTGTTTTTACGCTTTTGATTCTCCTCCCTATCCCATGGTAGGGGGAGTGAGCGAGAGGCTGTGTAGGTCTTAGGTGCCAGCTGGGGTTAAACCACAACAAATTAATTCGAAAATCTATTTATTGCAAATCAAGTTATTTATCGAAAATCAAGTTATTGCAAAATTTACAATCAGAACAAGTATGAATTCAAAAGGTTTCCTGACGAGTCCAGCATTTCATTGCCACAGGCTGTGATCTCCTATGTCCTTTTTATTATATCAAAGCCTCAGTTAATTTCACAGGGAAATATAACAAGTAATTAACACTATTTGTGTATAAGGTAGATGCTTAAAAAAATCCTGATGTACTGGGCAGACCTTGATGTGGAATTAGCTAGCAACGCTGTATTAACATTTGGAAGATACAGATTAAACAAGGGAAGGTATTACTGCATGATCTTAACTGTAATACAAAAATAGCTGGTGACTAAGAAACAGAAGACCCTCTGCACTAGCTACAGCACAAATGGACGGTACTTCAAATTTTTACCTCTTAACTAAAGAAAGCAAGACCTGCTAGAAGGGGAGCGGTCACAGACAGGTGAAAGTATGTGTCTATACTTATACAGAAGGTCAAGGCCTGAACTGTCAATAAAACCTGTATTTCCTGAGTTTCTGCCTGATACTGTCTCCACGCTCTGGTGCTGCCTATAAGGTAATGAAATGCGTGTAGATTCTCACTCCCATCTTTTCTTTCATATACTTCACTGTGTAACATGAAGGTTGAAACATTCTCGGCACGGTTTTCAGTTGTGCATGGTCTAATATTTAGGAACGCCTGTACATTTGTGCAGACAACAGAGTGCTTGATTTGTAATGGGATATCAGAGCACATAAATAGCTAGTGAGACACAAGGCACTGTCAGTGCCTGTAAATGCTAGGGAAGCATGCAGTCGAGTTGACTACATGAATTACACAGATGCACTGTTTTGCAGGTGCAGTTTTGCAAAGCCAGGTGAGGGAAAAAGTCACAGCACGTGAATCATTTTAGCTCATGAGTATAACTCTCTGTTGTCAATTCCAGTTTTGTTTGTCATGAGACAAAGACACTCAAGACAGTAAACCATTACAGCTCTGCATTCTTCTATTCCCAAGAGGGCCTTTTTAAAGAGGCAAATTGATTTTTGCCACCAGACGGTGAGTCATGCATACAAACTAGGAGAGTACTTATGAATCCCTATATTCATTTCCCCCTGGTGCTTGGTAAGGTGAGTTGTTTGCCTGATTTGTTTAAGAATAGATTTGGGGAAAGAAACAAAACAAAGCAAACCACAAAACCCTAACGTTTTTAACCCCTGCCTCAAGAATAAAATATATCTATCAGCATTCAAATAAATGTTTTCACTCCCTATGGAGGGCTTAAGTTTCTGATTTACACAGAACTGATATGATCAAATGTTTTGCCATGTGCTGTGTGTAAAACTTTTAAAGCAAATTTTTACTTGGCTATTTTCAGGAAGAAAAGGGAGAAGAAAGGAACATAACGCAAGTAAGAGGGATTGACTCTGTTGCCTACACAGAGGCATCTAATGCCTTTTGAGATACCTTAAGGTCCAAGGTGTTCACTGGAGCTGTGTAAGACCTGTATCCTTTTAAAGGAGTAATTGGTGCCCAGGTGGGACACTAATTCCTACAGAACCATGTGGATGAGGGGAGATTTGGACCCAGTCAAAGAAATTGAAAGTAGACTAGTTAAACTAAGCATATTTCTATTCAAAGACTAAAACTGAATTTGTCCTACTCTTCAAATTGAGGAATACTGGTTTTCAATCTTTTGTACTTCCCCCGAAAATAGGTTTTGTGCTGGAAGGGCCTTTGGTTTTGTTTCTTTTATTGTTTATGACTATTTTTTAAGTAATTTAATATAAATATGTGATGATTTAAAAAGACTGAGTATCAGAGATGATTAAATGTTACTGAGATAGCTTTATCTTTCAAGTTAGGTTTGTCAGCTTTCAGTGGTGCTAAAAGAGTGAACAAAAAAAAAAGCATCACCTAGACTGACAAATCTGCAGCACACACTCAGAGTTGCACCTATTGATAACAGATGGAGCAAAAAGTGGTCTTGCAGAAGAAAGCTGTTGGAGACTGGAAAGAATGAAATTTAGTTTCTAAAGGCTGCAACCGCTTTTGCTTTATTAGTTCATGCCACAAACTCTGTATGCCCTTCTTGTCTTCCTCCTTTCTCCTTTTTTTTTTCCCATCAATAATCTCTGAATGTGGATAATGCCAATACACATAAATAATGTATTTTAACATTTTAATTTCTCTGTAGAGTTTCACATTCAGTCCCAGTGCTGCATTTTGTTTTTAGCCAATGACTCTGTAATAAAGATGAACACATTTTATCTAAATCTCCCCAGCCTCTCATGTAAAAGATCTTATTCCTTCAACACAAGCCTAATTCAAATCTCTAACAACTGTCTGTCCCAACTCCCACCTGATATGAGTCCTCTAACTCACCTCTTGAAACATGCCTTTTCTTGATACATTCACTGGAGTTTACCAAACATCTAAACTTACCTGACAACACCCACCCACACATGGTCAGAGCTCTCTGCACTATTCACCTCTATTGACTAAATCTTTACTTTTTAGTGGGTGCTTGGACTCTGTGGCTTACACTTACAAAACCATCTTTAGATGTCAGCCATCAGTAGCTGAATCCTGTCCAAGGTGTATACAAAGTAAAGATGACTCTCAGCCTGAGGTCAGTGGAATAAACACTGAAACCAGTAAGGAAAAAAAAAAAAAAAAAAAAAAGGCACGAAAATAGAATGAAATAAATGAGTATTTTTGGGTTTGTACCTAAAATATCAGTTATTACTTTTCAACATATAGTACCACAATGAAAAACAGGAGTATGATTACCACAACTCCAAGTTTATGCCTTGAACAAATACATTTTCTTGTTTCTATTTACATGTCTCCAAATTCAGAAGTCATGAATACAAGAGGAAAAGATGCCATATAAAGTTAACTTTAATGCATGGCTGAAATGAACATCTTAACTAAAAATTATGAATACTCTGATCATTATAAAAATATGAAAATTTCAATGTGCCTCATTCATATGCTATATAGTAGGTCTATATATGTATTGTACATATATATATATATATCTAGATAAGAGTCAAAAAGTTCTTATTTAGACTGGACACAGAAGAGCAGGTTTTAGCCCAGCTGATGTAGGTAGTAGAATATGTTGTTCACCTGTGAAGGCAAAATACGTGGAGAAGAGCTACTCGGTGTAAAATATCATAGCTCTCTTGTCTTCAGCTGAGCCCTAGTGATTCATGACCACTGAGGATCTGGTCTTGGATATATAGCCAAATCCAGTTGGTTGATCACCAGCTGGCAAACACAATGCCCTCAGTGTGACATAGAAATCATGTTTCAAATGTTCTGTTATTTTTTTAATTTGCTTTAATGGGAGAAGTACTTCACAACACAGAAATTTTGCCACGGAACAAAGTAGTCAGAAGTGGAAGATGCCTATCTAAAATCACACAGAGTTCTCTGGAAATATAAGAATTCAGTGCCTATTTTTCTTAACTTTTCTCTGCATAATCCAGGCCTTCTTTTTTCTTTCTTTTAGATGTTTTATATTTATACTTTTTCCTAAATTCACGTTTTGAATATTTTGAAATGTTCAAAGATCCTAAATCTCAACTAAATGTAAAACATAAACCAGTAACCAAAGTCAAAGGGAGCTTTGTAACATGAAGAAGTCAGACAGACTTTTATATTTACTGATATAATATTGGCCCTTGAGTTTAAGCAAACATAGGAATATTTCAAAGGATGACTGACTGATGGAAAATACTGAAATGAGAAGGAAAGAAAGGAAAATAAATCTATAGACTCCTATCAGTAAGTTGTTTAAAAATATAGAGGAGTAAATGGGATGGAGAAGGTACAGTGAGATGAAAATAGAATAGAGAGGGTGAAGAAAAAAGCTGCTGCTGAGACATAAAAAGGAGTCAAGGAATGAAAAGATACAGAGCAGTCAAGAAATAAGAAAATAATTAATGAAGAGGAACAATATAGAGGTTGCAGATTTCATTCTTACTAGAAAAGCACAGCAATGATGTGATCAGGACAAAACAGAGACCAAATCAAATCTTCAGCCCAGTTTATGCCATATCTTTGAGAATAGGTCATATTTTTAATGTTTTCAGGAGAAGGATGCATTGTACATTTTTGATTAAGATTGGAATACAAAGTAGAGTAGTAACAAGACTCCAAGGAAGGCTCTTTTTTTTTCCTCCCCTCTCCTCTCCTGTATTTTTGATAGAGGTAGCAAGTATGAAAGCTATAAAAAAGAAATCTAGCTATGAGATAGGAAGTAGATAATGGAAGACTAAATTGTTGCAAAAAATATAATACTTTGCATAAAATGCATTTTTTCTTAGTTGAGTTTCTGGTAGAAAATTGTCCCTATTAAAGCCATGAGCAGCACACAGATCAAGAACCATATGAAGAATTTTTGCCCCATGAGACTACATCCCAGAATTATTAGCCACTGCTTGCCAGCCTGGGGACAGCTGGAAGCAGTTTCTTTGCTGACGCATGTGCTGCACTAATTCTAAATTTTTATTGTGTTTCAGCCTGTAGCCTGTCCAAAAGCAATCCAGTTTCTAGCACGGTGGTTCAGTGAAACTTGCCCCTAGGATATCTCTTATTTATTTCTTTCCTCTCAGAAAAAAAAACCAAAAAAAAAAAAAAAACAAACAACCACCCCTCTTATACTCCTAACTGCCGCTAAATTCCTGCCATCTGGATATAGTGGTAACTTAAGACCTTCATGTCAACTTTAGGATGACATATCAGAAATGTCCTGCTTTTCACTGGACCATCCTGGGGAATATGTATTTTCTCTTTCCAAAGGATCAATGATTCTGAGGATCTGGGTTCTTGTGGTGGGTTGACCCTGGCCAACAGCTAAGCACCCACGCAGTTACTCCCTGCCTCCCCGCCCGCCCCCCCCCCGTGGGATGGGGGAGAGAATCAGAAGAACAAAAGCTGAAAACTCATGGGTTGAGATAAAGAAAGTTTAATAAGGGAAGCAAAATAAGGGAAGAAAAGCTGTATTCACAAGGAAAGCAAAATGAGGAATTAATTCATTAGTTTTTATCAACAGACAGATATTTGGGCATCTCCTGGAAAGCAGGGACACAGTATACTTAAGAGCTACTTAGGAAGACAAATGCCACAACTCCAAACAACCCTCCATTCTTTCTCCTGTCCCTTAGCTTTTATTGCTGAGCATGATGTCATATGATATGGAAAATTTTGGCCAATTTGGATCAGCTGTGATGGCCAGATCACCTCCCAGCCTCCTACCCACTCATAGCCTACTTGCTAGTTGGGCAGCATGAGAAGTAGAGGAAGCCTTGATGCTGCACTGTTCAGCAATAGCTGAAACATTGACAAGTTGTCATTGCTATTTTAGTCACATATCCAAAATACAACGCCATGAAGAAAGTTATCTCTATACCAGAGCAGTTCTCCTGTAAAGTATAACTGGGTAAATTCTGCTGCCACTTGTGCCAATCTTTTGCAAACTATCCCTAATCAGATCTGTAATGATTAATTTGGATTTATTCAGATAAAAGTAGGAAGAGGAATAACTACCATTTTTGGCTAATTAATTCTAGTAGAGAAAGGTAAAAATGAGAGGACAAATAGATATACTTTTTTATTTTTATTTTATTTTTAGATAGACATTTGCATAAATTTAAGTGCAAGACCAGAAAATGCTTTAGAGAACAGAAGTAAAATAATTCCCAGTAATTTTCTCATGTAGCTAAGGAACATTTCAACTTCTATTTAAACTTTAGGAAAAAAAAGCAAGATAGATTATTTATTACTGTAGGCTAACAGTGTATTTAATTCTAATATTTTGCATGTTTATGATAGGTTTTGCAGCATTATTTAATTTAGATAACTGCATCATCTTCTGCTTGAATAGAGACATTACTGAGTTTTGGTAACTTACAAGGAAGCTAAATTTCAGGTCTTTGCTAAGGATACAAAAGACTGAGGATAAATAAAGTTTCCAAATGACATTGCTATTGTTATAAATCCTTGCAGTATGTCAGTATTCCTAAATGGTATAAGTTTTAACATTTGAACAGAGTCTACAGCATTAATCTGATAATATGTCTATTTTTACACCAAATATACCTACAGAGGATAAAGAAAAATGAATCAGGTCTGAGGGGCTGGTTTGATCCTTTGAAAAGAATGGCTATAGAAAATGTCTGTAACAATATTCAACAGGTTAATAAAATAGGGCTGTAGAATGTAGTATTTCATCCTCTGGAAGCCTAACCTATATCATGTCTACAATGAATATTGTAGGAGATATTTGGCCAGTATACCTTAATTTTTACACCTGCACACCTAAAGACAGTAACTCCAAAAGCAAGGTTTGTACCCTTGTCTTCTGTAAGAGAACAAAGGTTCTTTTTATACAAAATATATTCCGTATTTATTGATTCATATGTTTATTTGGATTCATTTTGTTTGATGCATAAAGTTTTGTAATTCTTTTTGATAATAAAGAAATATTACCTAATGGGAAAATGTTCAACTTGTAATCCACCCAGATTCCAGGCCCTCTTCTGCAACGATGCTTTCCAGCCAGTCAGTCCCTAGCTTGTGCTGGTGCATGTGTCTAGTCCTCACCAAGTGCAGGACTTGGCATTTCCCATAGCTGAAATTCAAGAGGTTCCTCTCTTCCCACTTCTCTGGCCTGTCAAGGTCCCTCTGAATTAAACACAACCGCATGGTGTATCAATGTGGTGGATTGACCTGGCTGACATCCAAGCACCCACATAACCACTTGCTCACTGCCCCCTCTCCCCCTGGCAGGAGGATGAGGGAGAAAATCGAATCATAGAATCAGAGTATCTCGGGTTGGAAGGGACCCGCAAGGACCACCAGTCCAACTCCCTGCTTCTGACATGACTGCCTAAAGTAAACCATATGACTAAGACCATTTTCCAGATGTTCCTTGAACTCTGACAGGCACATAAGAAGAATGAGAATGAGAAAGTTCATGGGACAGGGAGATCACTTACCAGTTACCAGTGAGGGCAGTAGATACTTGACTTCAGGTAATTTGACTTAGTTTATTTCCATTTAATGTAGATATTTGAGTACTGATTTGGATATTGGGAAACAAAAACAAAAAAAGAAGCAATCACACACTTACGGTAAACACCTCTCCTCCACCTTTCCCAGGCTCAACTTTACTTCAGACTCTTCCCCCATGTTGCTATTGATGCAGTTTATACTCAGTCCCTTCAGTGAGACAACTGGCATTGTAAGGGGTGGTAGTGGTAGTAGTTTCTCTCTGCTGCTCCTTCGCTCTCACTCATTTCCTATGCTCTGGTGTGGGTTCTTTACAGGCTGCAACCCCTTTGATGGTATAACTAACTGCTCTGGCATATGATCATCCATGTGCCATTTTCTCTTTAGGGAAGATTTACTTCTGCATGAGTCCTCCACAAGCTGCAGTCCCTGATGGGGAATACCTGCTCTGCCATGGACCACCTCCTGCTCCTCTGCCCTTGGTGTTCCCCCATTGTTTCCCCTCTAATTCCCCCCTCTCTCTTTCCAGTGTTTCCTGCTTTTTCTTAAATAGGTTTCTACAAAGTCATCACCAGCTTTGCTGGTAGGCTCAGCTGTGTCCTGTGGTGTGTCTATTATGGAGCTGTCTGAAACTGGCTGGAACCATATGAATCCAGCACAGGGCAGCCCCTTCCCTATTATTTTAGAGGACACCATTGTAGCCCTCCCATTACCAAACATTTGCAAACTACACTTAACACCATCGACCACTCCTCCCAATTTTGTATCATCTACAACTTGCTGAGAATGCTCTCTGTCCTATCATCCAGGTCAGTAATAAAGATGTTACATATTATTGGCCCCAGTAGTGCCTCCTCTCCAAGTGGGGACATCACTAGTGACTGGCTACCAGCTGGATGTTGTGCCACTGATCTCAGCTTTTTGAGCCTGGAAGTTTAACTAGTCCACCCTGCTCTCAATTTATCTAGTATGTATTAATTTTGTCAATAATGAAGTTATGAGAGACAATGCCAAAAAACATGCAGGTGCATCATAAGAAAAAAAGCTTTTCAAATCTAAATTGAAAAGAAAGGAAAAAAATAAAAAACCCAAAAGGAATATACTATTTCTATATTATGGCTTGGAAGAGATTAAGTGACTTTCCTAAAGTCTCTGAGGCAGTCTATGACAGAGGAAGTCATTAAGCCCGTGTCCCCTGAACCAGTTCACACATTACAGGAGAAATTTTTCATTTTGTAATCATTTTTCTATTTATTACCTACTCTGCCTTGAAGCTGTTCTCATTCAACTGTTTTTTGAAAGTATCCTTATAACTGGTCACTCCTATCTTGCATTTTTCACAGCCCTGGAAGAGCCTGGGTATCATTCTGCTTTCTTCCCTATCACACACAAAGTGAACTGCAGGAGTTGTAAAGTACTGCTGAACTGACAGGTTGGAGTTGCTGCTGACACTGTAGAAAAAGACTTCCTGAAAGGTTAAAACCTACATTTTTATCAAAGAAAAAAGCAATGAATTATTTGAACTGTTCTGTCTTGAACTACAGGTCTTTGAGATAACATACGGAATCACTTAATCCTTCTAAACCCATCTTATTTTAACTTTTATATAATTATCTGCTCATGCAAGTCTGCATCACGCTTCAGGAACTGTTAGGGCTGGTAGTAAGACTGATGGGCTGAGTGTGAGCATAGGCTTGGAAGATTCAAGCATAAGCAGAAGCCTTAAGTCCAGGAAGAATATGGACTTCGATTTTTATAGTTTTGATGGATGCAAAACATGTATTTCCAGGTTATTTGTAATATGCATGAGTCAACTGATGAAAGAAAAATGTAATCAGCCCAGTGAATATTTTTTTTAAAAAAGTAGTAAACATATTGACTGGGACCATCTTAGGAAAATACTATAATGATAGTTGTGCCACATAACTTTGAAATCAATTAGACTTGACTGCTGTTCTCATGTGACACATTTAGTAGAGCAGATTGATCTGTTTTGTGCAAGGTAAGTAGTTACAATAAAATTTTGATTTTGCTGTTACCAGCAGTGAAATAAAGGGGTAAGAGATGAGCAGTAACACCCTACTTTGAAGTTTCAAAACCTTGTTAAAAGGGTAAGACCCATCATTTTATAAGTATAAATAAACACTTCGGTCATCATCCAAGAAAAAACTATAAAAACATGTTCTTTTTATTGGTGCATATGTTTAATAAAATGCTGAGTCAACCTGATGTAGGTAGCTAAAGATCTGCCAGTCAAGATGGTATGGAATATATAAAACACAGAAGAGCCAAATAAACTGTCATCTGATAATCACAAAATACACTTTTTTCTTCCTAGCTAAGGATCTGTCTGCACTTAATTAGATTTGTACCCAGTGACATGGCTTCTCCAGAAAATGCTGTTACACAGTTGGCCAATGGTAGGGGCACAGTCCTGGCTTATGCATGAGAAGGGGGGGGGGGGGGGGGGGGGGAAGAAAAGCTACCGCATGAACAGAACTATATGCAAAACAATGAGAACAGCTTCGAGAGCTGTTGATATATATGGCTCTTGTATGTATGTACTTCTTGCTTGAGGCACATTCTATTGATTGTCAAATGCTCAGTCTCTCTATAGCCCCTAAAATAATTTATTTTTCTGTATATTTAGGAACTTTTCAAAGAAGGAAATTCTGATGCTTTCTCAACTCAGACTTTGAATAAAAGTGACTGACTGTGCTGAGTGAATTATGTGGAAAAGGGTGGGTTTCTGTATATCCCAGGTTTTGAAACATATGCTATAGACTTTATGTTTCATCTTAACAAGTGTTAAGATGGAGCTATCAGTAGACACCCCCTTGAAAAGATGCTTTGAGTGTCTTACTGTTCCATGAAGCAATTCTACTTACACCAACTTTGTAGAGTTTGGATCATTGCATGTACCTCATATTAAATATTACTGTATGAAAAAGCATTGCTTCCCAAACACAGTATATACCTTTCTCTACACTTCAGTACGCCCATCATTAGGAACCTATGAATCAGGAAAAGCAAAACTGACAAAAGGATTCATTTTAGAATACAACTAGACACTGTGTTCTTTCACTTGAAACAGAATGAAACAACAATAATTGCAATGTAAACTGAAACTGCAGAACAGTACCCAGCTAACCCTAATCGAATGCTGGCTTTCCATTATTAAAAAGGGTAGATCTGGCATTTACCACTTCTGTTACCTGAATCAGCACATGAAATTGTCTTCCTCTGAGTCAATTACCAAGCACTTTTGTTATAAATGACAAACTATAAAGAACTCCTGCTCTACAAAGGTTTATTTTGAAGACACAAGCTGTTGAAATACAGATCTGATCTCCAAGAACTTTCTTCATTCATATTTATATATGTATATAAACATATAGAGGTTGAAATGATTACCCTCAATAAATGATGATCCTGTATTGGAATAAATAACAAAGGAAAAAAACATTTTTCTAAAAGTTTTTTTTTTTTTTTTGTTTTTTTTTTTTGTTAAAATCAAGCAAGCTATTGCTAAAGTATTGAACCCTTTTACTTCATGGATCAGATTCACACATAGAAGGATCCACTTCTGCATCCTGGACATGCAAATATAGATGAGAAAATAAACATGTTTTCAGACATTTCATTGAACTTCGGATTGGGTCTTGAGTCATTGAGTTTCCTAGAATTGCACAAAATACATTGCATAGAAGACAAGTTTGCATTCGTGTCACATGCCAACTACCTTGCATTAGATGGATCCACGTTTTAAACATCTCTAAATATAATTCAGGAATACAACAGATCTGTTTTGTGCTAAAAGCTCAGCTGCATACACAAAAAGTAGCACAGAGAGACAAGAGCAGGTGTGGGAGCTGATTTGTGTGTTCTGTGTGTGCTTACTAGAAATACATCTCCAGTCTCACCACTGGTTGGCCCTGGGGGAATGGAGCTTTGGCAGCCTCCCCTTTTGCTATTGGATCCAACATGGTGTATTTTCCTCCAACAAATTGCGACAAAAATGGCAGTGTAGTTATGAAAGACGTCCATTAATTTGACAAAGAACATCTCAAAATTGTCCAATAATGGACTTTTTCTCTCTTGGACAATTAAAAGATAGCTTGCTTTATTTTCCACATTTCCAACAGAAGCATTTGTGAACAGCAGCTTTACTCAGTTCTGGATTCTAGAGATGAAATATCATCAAAGGCCAGTGAAAAGGAGTCTGAAGGAAATGTTGACTTCTAAACTTGAAATCTTGTTTTCTTTTCTTGTCTAGCACTAATAAATTCAATTACATTCATTATGACTAGGATAGGAAAGATGTAGATACACCTGTTTCAGCCTAAAGGCAGAGGGGTGAAGTACATGACTTCTGTGTCCATTGCAACCCCATTTTTTCTAATACTGACCTGCAATTTTACAGTATAACTACAACTTATTTTCATTTTCAGTTCAGATGTTCATTGCTGTTCATCACTGTTGTTAAATATAAATAAATACAATTTTAATAATCACCTAAAAGACTCCACAGCTGAAGATCTTGGAAATGAAATCCAGGTGAAACAGCTAAGACATACATGGTCTCTGGGAAAAGCTACCAAATGAAATCTGGATTGTCTGGAAGTTAATGGTATCTGTTCTGCTGATTTGAATGGGAACCGGCCTGGATGTCAAGCCACTTCTGGCCTGGATCTCAAGCCACTTAAGTTCTTCTCTGGTTTGTAACACATGCTGAGTGTTCAAAGCAGAACATAACTCCAGATTTGGTGTCTAGCAGGGGCATTTTTAAGGGAAAGGGCGGGGGGGGGCGGGGGGGGGGGGCGAAGCCAGCTTTCAAGTTAAAAAAAAATGGAACAAAGGAAAACCTTCATGTTTATACTTTTAGGCAGAACTTACTTAGCTTATGCTTTGTTCTTAACAGAAATACCACAGCACGGTAGAAAAAAGAAAACATTTCGGTACTCACTTGTGTGCTCTACTATTGTTCTTCCATGGCAGTATAATTGCTGTTTAGTTAATAAGTTTAGGTTCCAGTGATAAGTGCAATTTTATGGATAGGATACTGACGATAATAGTTAGAAAAAGTATGTTGCAAATGAGACAGTCCAAAAGAAATATTACAGTCCAAATTGCACATAACTTTGTTTTCTCTGTGCAATCAGGAATCGAATACCATATAGTTATTTTCATCTCTGTATTTACTGTAAAATGAGAATAATAACTCTATATGATTCATAGCAGATGCTGGTGACACAAAGCTGCACACCTGTGGAGAGTAGGATGTTATAATCCCACTGTGATTAAGAAGATGTATGCTTACTGCTCTGCAATGAGGATGGATTGTTTACTTTTCCTATTAGGTCTGTAATTAATCACCCAGGTTTGATCTGTGTGATACCAAATGGATTTAACATTAGCAGGATGTTGGTTTGTACAATACCTATTGTTTTGTATTAAGAGATGACTCCATAGAGCACACTACAATGTTTTTTTTCCTTACAGAACCTTTATTTTTTTGGACAGAAAATGACACTGCTGTGAATATAAAAAGATAACCAGAGGAAATATACCTGGGAAAAAAAGTACATTTGAGTTACCATTTCTGCACTGAATAAATCATTTCTTTTTACATAATGCCTCTATGTACTGTATTTTAAAGTGCTTTAGACAAGAACTAAACAAGTCTTAAAGGAACAAAAAAGTAAAATTGTTGCAGGAGTGCTTTGATGGAAAGAAGAAATGTCTGGGTCAAGTTATCTATCTCCATTTTGGAATAGTACATATAGAGCAGTACTCATGTCTAACTGGGCCTGAAGTAAGGTCATGACTAGCTGTCAGAGTCCAATACTGTCCAGCCAGGTTCTTCTAGATATTCCACACGTGGAGAGTATAATTTTAAATACCAAATTTACTCCTTTCGGATGGTTAATGCTGCACGGGATTTCCGATTTAGCAGAGTGGTACAAAATATACTGAAATCACAATACAAATGACAAATGTAAGTTACACTTTGCAAAATATAGTAATTGCAATCCACAGTTCAATCACACTACCGATGTGATTTCCATTAGTAGTTTCTATAGTAGTGTCACTGTCACGACAATGGGTGTCCTCAGTTGCCAGGAAGGAGTAAGTGGGTTGAAGCTAGCTCAAGCTTTTTGTTCTCTTCAATTATTTTTTGTTTTACTAGTTGTCCAGTTTTTATAGTCTATGTTGGGCTAAGCCATGCATTAAGTTTCCCCATGCTGGTCTGTCTAACCCAAAGAGGTAGTCATGCTCTTAATGAACTGAGGGAGAAAAACACCACCAGGTGACCCGCTCAACTATTGATAGCTAAAACAGAAACCACCCTCCTGTCCCCTTTGTGTTGAGATAAAAGTCAGCTTCTTTACAATAGCTGTAGTTGCTCACACCCTGCATTATACCCTGAGCTTCATGGGTATATTGCCCTTGCCCATCTCCTCTGACCTTTCTTCCATTTTAGGGGTTTATTGGTCAGTCACACTGATGTGTTCTGGGCATTCACCTGGCTAACATAGGCATCACCACTGTGCTGGTGAACTGCTTTTAAGAAGCTGTCAAGACAGCAATTGAGAGCTATTGGCTGTGGTAGTGTCTTGACTACTAGCCTAGACAGTGAAATGGAACAGCAGCTTTCCATGAATTATGAAGAGCTAGGAACTTCTGAGGCTTGGCAAATCAATAAAGATCTTCTCTTCAATATATGATGTTTCTGTGTGCTTTAGATCACATTTGTTAGATTATTTGGGACATGCAAGAAGGTTAGGCAAGATAGGAAGTGGTAAGCATTCAATATTCCTTTACTTGTGTTACCCACTTTGCACGATACTGTGTTTGCTGGGTGTACCTAAAGAACTTACAATTTGACTGGATGCTGTGTATATAATAACACTTCACCTCAAAATGGTGAGATCATCCTTAGAAAAGCAGTACTTTGGGATTTGCTGTTTTTCAAAAAATGACAAGGCAGAACATTTTTTTTTCTTAAGGAAAAATGTAAAAGAAAATCCCTTACTGAGCCTTTATTCCTTGTCTATCTGCTGCCTTTCCAAAGGCATTAAATGTGAATCCAGGACATTCATCAAATTAAAGTATGTAACAGCAGCAATAGAGTCAAATAAGGCTGTGTTTACTGTTCCAGTTGCTTAGTCCAGGTACTTACCTTGCACATATCTCCCCCCATTCCCCATCCATAAATCTGAAAGACCAATCTTCACCAGCTCCTTTTCGTCCCATGCTTTGCTTTACATGCAAAAGGAATCTGTATGTTTCCTCCTAAGAGAAATGTGTTCTTGGCAGGGCTAGGTCAGAGGAAGCAGAACCCTGGGCTCTCTGTGGAGTTCAGGAGATGTCAGTAGAGATACAGGGTAGGGTATTGGAGAGAAAAAGTCGAGTCACCAAGTCATGGTGTTTGGATTCAGGGATCGATGTCTAAACAAAAGACTGCCTGAGTGTGGGGTTATGTCCTAAAAGGATTTGTCTTGATGAATTGTTCTCTCTGATGGTATAATATAATAATTATTATATTATACATTATTCATTTTATATTATAATTTCAGCATCACCTTAAATGATATTTCAATTTCCTATGTTAGAGTGGAGTGATCACTGATCCTCATATACTTCTGTGAGATATGTTTGAGCTTGTTTCCAGAAGTGAGATGTCTTTGGGTTATCACTGAAACACATAATTTTTCCTCACTTGAAAATGTGGCATTAGCTATGGACATAAACCATTGACACAAGACAGATCAAATTATGTGTACATAAAATTCTATGTTGAATAGCTGAAAGATATATTTTGAATAGCATTTTATTTCTGGCAACTCGTGGGCCAAATTAAGTTTGCAGGCCCACAAAGCAAGAGAGACACCATCCCTGTAGACTCATCCATATCCATCTTTCCAATCTGACTTTGTGTAGTGTCAAAATGCTTGAAGTAGAACCCCTGAGCTGCTCATGAAATGAAGGCAAGATGATAGCTATGGTGCTATGACATTGATGTTTGCAAGAATAGAACGAGAACCTTGTACTGACAGTGTTTTTTCATCATCCACTGATAATGAAAATTCCGTTAATGTTTTGGTAACTGAAAGGAGAATTTTAAGTAGACTTTCAGATTTGGAGTTTCAGGGCAAGAGGGGGATTTCAATGATAGCAGAAAAATCAAGACAACATAACATTAAAATACACTAATCTTAAGAAAATGCTGAGGCTACTGCCAAACAACACCTTCAGAATTGGCCATGGTGTTAAGAAACCTGCTATGTTTTTCAGAAGGATGTAAATTTGAAGGACTGATAATACAGTTATACTTGCCTAGATGATATGAACTATTACATTCACTATCCAGAAGAAATCTAAGGTGTATTTTAAATTTGTATTTTAGGAAACACATGTTTATTAAAGCCACAGACAGGTTCTAAAACTGGGTCTTCAAAAGAAACACATCAGTGGGATGAGTCGATGGCTTAGGGTTTTCTGAATCCTTTCTGGAGAACCGGGGTATATTTGTCATCCTGTTCATTGTCATGCTCTCTTTCCTTGTACTTTCTTAATTTCCTTGGTCCTTCAGGAAACAGTAGGAAATTCTTTTCTTTCCTACTGAGTCCAGAGAGATGCCTAATTCTTATCTCATTGCAGTTTAGATGCTGGTACACTTGCTGACAGGTGTCTCAGAAATTCCCTGTGTGAATCATGCTGTTGTTGGCATACAGCTGTTTTACAGGACAGCTGAGCTGTTGCTGCTGCATGGAAATGTTAACAAGCATTTGGTCTGAATCAGTGAGGATTCTCCCTGAAGTTTCTGATGCTGCAAGGCCCCTTCATACTTGTCCCTGTCCTGGCCATTGCTTTGACTAGAGAAGACAGCCCAGGGCTGTATCATACTGTTGCTATGCCCCTCTGACCTATTAAAGAGATTAAAGAGATGTGTCAGATCGACTTCGAGCTGTTTGAAGGCTAGATGCTGAGCCTCAGAACAGAGGGGTGAGGAAAGAGCTCATTCGTGGATGTGTACAGCCCACTTATCACCCTACTATCAACAGTGCTGCGGATGAAAGTGAGTAGCAGTTTCCTGAGCAAAAATGAATTGCATTGTTTGGTTGTTTTAAACCATTCAAAATGAAAGTATGCATTTGGCCATCTGTTCTAGAGTCCCCAACCTATGTCACTTGTCTTTCTTTTCCTGCAGCACTGGGATAGGGAAAGAGTCTGAAAAAAGGATTGGTGAAGGTAGAGGAGTGTGCATCCCAAAGTAATCACTATATCATAAACAGCAGGAAGGCATATTTCAGGAGATGGTTCTGATGAATATATGCATGTATGCAACTTTGTGTGGCAGAAAGGTGAAGAGATTGAATGGACAAGGAACTCTTTTAAAGCCCCCCCCAGTAAATATATACCTTTCCAAAGTGTAGTCACTTGAGGGAAACAGAATTAGGAAAGGACTCTAAATTGGATTCTGTGAAGTGCACCCTAGATATTTATTTTCTTGTATTTTGATCAAGAAACCCAAACTTCCAAATTCAGTGCCTAAAATTAGACTATATAAATCTCAACTTCAGACATGGAAATTTCCATTTTTAGAAGCATGATCTTTTGCAAAATATTAGACCTTAAATACTAGCTACATGTGGCATACTCACAAATGAAACTGACTTATCTGTGCAAATTCCTGGGGGCTAGTGGAGCCAGGAATAAACAAATTTCCCCATTAAAAAACTTGCCCCGCCCCGCCCCCCCCCCCCCCCCCCCCCCCGCCTTAATGAGTGGCTTTGTTCATGTATATACAGAACTCACTCAGACTGAATGCTTGCATAGAATTTCATAGCTAAAAATATTTCTTCCACAAAGTCATGAATATTTGAAAATGTATCTCTTTCACAGAGGTTAACTTTTATTCTGTGCATTGCCCCGATGATCAGCAATCACTGCAATGCAACGGAAAAAGTATTTTTCCCCTGCAATGCTACCAGCTAGAAATAATTTAACTTGTTATAAAGTGACTGAGGTATCACAGATACTTGGTGGTGTTTTCCAGGAATCACTTCAGTTTTAAAACAATTGTGATGTCATTTCCAGAAACCACTTTCCCTATGAGTACAAGAACTGCAACTAGACACTGACTAAGATTAGCAGCTGACAAATACTTAGATGCATACATACATGTTCCTCTAGTCCACTGTGAATCCAGAGGTATCCAATGAAGACCACAAACGGATCCGCTATTAGTATCACACCTCCAGCACTGAACATTAGTTTCTCATCTGTTTTCTTAGAAGCAAAGTTGTTACAGAACCAAAAGGCTCATTAAGTCAAGCAGTCCGTCTTCCTGTCAATACAAGAGTGTTCTCCAAACTATTCTCTATGGTATATTTTCTGGTATTTGACCTGTGTTGATTCTGAAATTTCCACAGAAATAACATTGCAACTTCATTTTGGGAGACTGTCAGCTACATAACAGATCTCACTGCCTAAAACCCATACATGGTTAGTATTTTATTTAAATGTTCATATACATATGTAAGTATCACATTTATTCATGTATAGGCATAAAGGTAGCAGTGGAGAAAACAGTACTTTCTAAATTGCTATAAATAGGAAATACTTTAAATATTTTTAGTATGTTTAAATAGGAGATACTTTAGAACCTGTTAACATATTTAAGCTTTTGTGCAGCAATATGAACATATTATTGCTGACCTCTGTGAATATGAATCCTTCATTTCATTTGAAATGCTTTTATATAGCCAACAAAATCTGCTTACATCTATTTATACATATATTTTCCCACATTTACATAAATAAGTTTAGGTGTTTACAGAACAGAGGGGGGAAAGGAAGGAAGCTAAAATTTTCCCTTTAATTTTAATTCTGAGTTAAACCAGGAATTCCCAGCTATTAAAAAATCCAACAACAACAAAAAAAGAAACAAACCAACAGTTAATCTTTATTTCTTTGTATGAGATCATTTTGCTGGATGTCTGCCACTGCTTTGTGTTTTCTGGAGTTTTCTCAGGTTTGTGTTTCAGTGCACGACCAATTACATTCAGTTGGTGTTGGCAATTTTTGCACTGTCCTTGTTATGTTCCTTCTGGTTCAGAGGAGTCTTTGATGAATTATGACATATTACTGTCTTTTTCTTTAATGATGTTCAAAATTTCATAACTTTGCATCAAAACAAAAGTTGTACAGTGCTTATCATTTTTTGTTCTATAGACAGTTCTGCATGGTTCAGGTCTCCTTTGGAAATAGCCGAACAAATCTCTTGCAGGAAACTCAGCAGAGCAGTTCAACCAAAGTAAGCTCAGCAGCTTCAATTAGTACTAAAGCTAAGGAAAACTGGAACTAGAGGAGTTTCAGAAGTGAAATTTGGCAGGTTGGTTAAACTGGTAATTGAGCTTAAAGGTGAACTGTGAGGGGAAAAAAACCCATGCCAAAACAGAAAAGTGGTGCTCTTTACTGCTTATTTTTTTTACACTAGAAAAAAAACACAAACACCAGCCCTCAAACTTTCATCGTGCCCCCATTTTCTCCTTTCTCAGGTAACAGAATTACTTATCTCTATTTCCATGGGGATAGCAGAATAAATCCTTGGAGGATTTATACAGTGCTAGCTGATGAAGCTTCATGAAGCTGTAATGTGAGCATTGAAATTCTGGTCAGTGGAACTATTAAACCTTTATTCTGCAATTATTGTTATAGGTAAGCAGACAGTCCCACTGTGTTACTGTCTGTGACCCATGCTGAGCTCACTCAGATGAGCAAGTGTGATGTAATTCACATGGTTTAACAAATTATTATCCCCACCTAAAAGTTACCTCTCTGAGTGGAGGACCCTGAGTGCTCTTACTCTATTTCAATGCCAGGTAACATATTATTGTAAGGTACCTTTGCCCTTAGAAATGATTTCCCTAGATATGATTCGGCTGTAATGACAATGTCTGACATGTTATTTGAGTTACAGTCAAGGCACAGTACAATTTTGGTGTGACTATTCACTCTGATAGGCAAGTGGATACAATATAAAAACTGAGAATACTTTGCAGGATTATGTTGTTTTAGCACTGACTCTGCTTAAAATCACCTAAATAATCCATGTTTGCAGCCATGAATACTCACAGAAAGAGTATTATAAGTTGGTGTGTCTGAGAGGACTTATGGGTACTTTATACACTTTTTTTTTTGTAACAAGGAAGATCTATTCATATCCAGGTACTTGGTTTGAATGCAATGTCAAAAATCTAAGTATCAAATCAACTCCTTACACCAAAATCTTATATGTAGGTAATTTTGTAGGATCCAATCTTATTGACCCAGTAGAGGACAAGCCACAGTTTTCTAACTTTCTCTAAAGGGTCCCTAATCCTCCTTTTCTAATATCTATGCCTGAACTGCTGCTTTTCTCCCCTTGTGTTTATGAGAAGTGCCACTGACTATGTGAGCCATCATCTTCCTGTTTGTAGGTGAGTTATATTCAAATGGAGAGAAGAAATTGTACTGAAGGGCCGGTCATAATTTTATTAAAATAGCTTACATTTCAAATGCGACATGTCAAAAGTTGGTACAAGAAACAGTCAAAAAAATCACAATTATTTCAGAAACAGTCCATCAACAAACAAACAAACAAACAAACAAGCCACAGCAGAAAAGGAGATGTCACTAATGTTGCCTGCTGAATTGTCTTGCTTCTTGTTTTTTGATGGGGATACTTCATAAGACCCCTAGTACCTGCAAGATTCATGGTAGCCCATGATTAATAGTTTTCAATGCTGCTTTTGGCACCGACTATTGATTCAGTAAGACAATCAAAAGTTATGACATGTGCATAAAGAAAGGTCAGCTTTATGCTAATTCGCTATTGTTCACTGTCATTCTAGTAACTGGTCAGGGTGGAGACCTTCAGGTGCTAACAGAAGAGAGAAGAGGCATTTTTAGTATCTTGTGGGTCATCTCCTTTATGGTGATCTTTACTTGAACTCTTGGATTTTCATGTTCAAAATAAATAGCTTTTTATATAGAAGGCTGCACAGCCATGCAGAAATCAGAAGTTTTGCTGTGGCTTTTCCTATCCATTTGAGTTCTACACATTATGAGGAAGAAAACCTGTTGAATCACTTATGAAAATAAGTATTTGCAGGAATAAAGTTCTAATGGTGCTATTCTATTGCTGGTCCCAGAGCCCTGGGGGCCCTGACGGGCCTGCCTGTCCCTGCCCACCCCCCAGGGCTCCCCAACCCTGCCCACAGCCGGGACCCCCCCGCCAGCCCCCCAGGGCCGCCAGCCCCCCCCAGCGCCACGGCAGCGGGGCCATCTCCAGCTCCCAGTGCCCGGCCGGGCTGTGGGGCCCACCGAGCCGGGCCCACCCCGGGCCCATGTCCCGGCCCAGCCTTGGCCCCTCCCCGGGACACTGGCTGCCAGGCCCTGCCCTGATAGGCAGTGCCAACAGGGAATCTCTGCAGCACTTGGCTCCAGGAAGAACCTGCCCCATGCTGTGCCTTGACAGCTGGAGGTTTCCATGGTCACACCTACAATTACCCACTACTAAGAAATAAACTTACAGGGTATATTATTCTAACAAATATAGCATTCTGGAGGCTGTTTTCTGGCTGTGAGGGCAAGCATCGCGGCCTTGTTGAGGTCTGCGTGATTCAGCAGCCTTACCTCCCGAAATGCAGGACCTGTACCCAAACTGCCTGTTTAGGAATATTCCCCTTTGTTTCTGCTGCCACCAAACCAAACCGTGTGTGGGTGCTGTCTGGGAGAGCACTAGCTAGCCTGGACCAAAGCTGCACAAGGAAACCTGCTGCACAGTGACAATAAACACTTTTTTTTCTTCTTCTTCTTTTTTTTTTTTTTTTTTTTTTAATTTTCCAGACATTCATATCAATGTTATAGTCTAGTTCTTGCTGGTTATTAGAGCTGCATGCTCCTGAAGTAAACAAAAATAAAGCCCACTAGTAAGGAATGCCTGATGCAGCAATGTAACTTTCATCTTCAGGGGAAATCAGCTGGTGAGTTCCCTAGTAATTGGTGTTAAAAAGGGATTATGAGCTGAAGCTTATAACCATTTTCTAAGTGTGGTAAAACTAACAAACAACACAACAGGAGAGACACTTGTGTCTCAAGCAAACTTCACCACCAGCCTGTTCATGCAATCAGCTACTGGTCTCCCAGCATGCTATATTCAGACACATCTTTCGATGGGATAACTAGTCTTTTGGTAAAGGCTTTTCTGCTCTTGCAGTCCTCAGATGGAACACTTTAAAAGCTTTGCTATATCTACCATTACTCCTCTCATGATCTGCTAAGAAAATGCATGACTATAGAAGGAACCAGGGAAAGGAAAATTGATGGAAAGAGACACATGTCTGGACAGAACTGTAGGTAATACTTCTGTGCCTCTGTGTTAGAAGTTCTACTGCTTCCATTTCTGTAAGAAACCTGTCCTACATGCTGAAAGACAAACAGCGGAGAAGTAGCGGATAGGGAAATCTTGCTTTCCAGAGACTTAAAAAAAGTTGTGAAAAATCCGAAGCCAACACCTCCATTAAAATTATGTCCTCCTCCTTCTTTAGCCTAAATAGGACCCTCCCTAAAAGCCACTTGTAACTCCAGCCCCCTCTTTGATGTGATAACCCAGGAAAGCCCACTGGGCAGGCTTTTCACAGTTCTGTGGTTGAAATGCAATTAGTATTTGGGAATTACAGAGTCTGTCATCTGCTGTGCCAGCTTTCATCTGTAAGCAAACATTTTGATATTTAACTTGTTGATAATCTTGCTTAGCATTTTGACTCAACAGGTGAAGATTAAAGAGATTTCTGTTCAAGTGGGCAAAATTTTGCTGTTAAAATATTTTAGAGATATTTAAAACTCCATTGTGGGTCTTCATGGTTTAGTTTAGCAGGTTATGGACATTGCTGATCTTCATCCTGTTCTCAAGGAACAAGGATAGGTGATTCTTTCTGTCTTTCAAAAAGAAAAGCTGTGAAGTTTATTTTCACCATAACATATGAAATTATCAAAAATAATCACAAGGCTATATGACATCAATATGCAATATCTGTTATGCTTCTTGGCAATTTGTCAATGTTCAAAAGATAAAGGAGGGAAGAAGCACTAGGCACCATATGGACATTATTTGAAAATAACTATAATCTTTGTGGGTGTGAAAAGTTCTTGCTCTTTTAATGCAAAATCACAGGGTTCAAAGTTGAGATCTAAAAGCCTACCAAAGTCATGCATTCAACAAATGAGACATCCTGCCAATATGCCAGAACCTTAAAATGTAGCTAATATGATTATAATTCATACAGCTTTTCTGGAAGCATGTAGATATTTTCATGTTTTCACATAAGCTTCTGATCATGTAAGATTATGTTGATTAGTAGGATATGCTAACTTTTCACCAAAGCTTTGTTAAAACTAAAAAGCCCAAGAAAGTTAGCTCTGGAGTGTTGTAGGTGTTCAGACACTTTCTGCTTGACTTTTAAATCTCATCTCTCTTCATTTTTTGATTTAATAGGAAGTAGGTAAATGGTAGCTGTTATTAATGGGAACATGCTTCATGTGAGGAAATACTTTTATATATACGCAGGAATGAGGTAGGTTATAACTGGAAATGTGATGAGCCACCTGTAGGTGGAGACTCTTAGACTGAGCTTGCTTGACCTGTTAAACAGGCTAGGTTATGTATTACCACCCTTTACACTGTGTGAGGTTTGAAAACTTACTTTCCAAAGCAGACTCCTTTTGATACAGCTGATATTTTATGTCCCAGTTTTATAGCATTCTGCCAGGGAAAATTCAACAGCTAAAGCGATAATAAGCCTTCAGGTACTATCTTCTGGTTTTGCATCTTTGCATCTGGGGGGAAAAAAAAAAAAAAAAGTTTGTTCATCAGGACCAAAAAAAAAAGCCAGGAAGAAGCCTACTTGAGCTAGAAAGTAAGAAAGGCAAATGAGGTTGCTTCTCCCAAGACTGTTTTCGAGAAGTTAGGGAGAAGACCACAAACCATTGCCTTACCTACCATTTGACTACAGGGATGCACAGATTTCAAAGTGCCTGGAAAATTAGTTCTTTTTTTGAGCTGAAGCACAACCCTTTCACCTCTTTAAGCACTGCAGTGATTCCAGAATAATATTTTTCTGCTGTGGTAGTATTATGATTAGCATTTTGTTATACGCACAACCAGTGTAAGAATGGATGACTATTATAACTCTAAAATTTCCTCTACTATCTAAAACTTTGTCTTTGTGAGGCTTCTAATGTAAATTGTAAAAGCCACTATAACCATGGAGCTATGATCACTTATATTAGCCAAGGGCTACTGCTTGGATAAAACTTAAAAAGAGGGGAAAAAAACACTTCTAGTAAATTGCTTTAATAATCTTGCTACAGATGGGCAAGCCATCTATTAAGGAAGGAAATAATAAATATATAACAGGGCTCTGAATTCTACAGAGTTTCATGCTTTCATTTTTTCATATATTTGATTGATTTCTTAAAATCAGGACACTATTTTTATAAAAAATATTAAATCACTCTGGCTTTCATTCTAGTCACACTGATACTTATTTTGGTGTGGCTTTTAACTTTCGATCCTCTCTTGATGTTTATGTTATATGTTTGACAATTACATTGTAGACTTCAGAATGAAATTGATAAAGACACTGAAGTTTTGATCTGGATTTCTTTTTACTCTGAAATCCTCTGCCACATTAAGGAAACTAATCTTATCCCTCAGGAGATGGACCGCAAAAGTAAAATTTCTAATAATAAATTTAATTTTTCTTGTGTTGAACAGATGAGTGGCTGTATGAGTAGTATTCTTTATAGGGCAATTTGAGGGCTAATGCTGTTTAACATCTTCATGAGTTGAGGTGCACCATCATCAAGTTCACGCATGACAAAAAATTAGAGTGAGTAGTCAGTATACTGCAAGGCAGGGCTGTCATTCTGAGGGACTCTGAGAAGCTGGAGGAATGGGTTGACAGAAGCCTCATGAAAGTCAGCAAAGACATATATTAATTATTACTTGACATATGACTGTAGCCTAATTCTAGTGTGAGATGCATTTCTCCATTTCATTTTATTGGAAATTCAATGGATATGTGTACAATCCCACCTGTCTCAGACATTTGTAAGGACAAACTTAGAGCTGTGTAAGAACTAGACCTCTTTCATTTCGAAAACTTTAAAATTTTAAAAGATCTATAAATGTGAACTCCTCCCCACCCCAGCCCTCACCCCCAGTTACCTATTCCAGTGTTCATTAGCAACTTTTAGACAAACATAGTGACTCCTGTGCCTGAAAAGATAACTCCAAAGATTTATTTATAATTAGAAGTATATAAACCAACTTTCAGCTAGATAAATCATAACTTCCCTATTCATCTGAACCGAGTTGCAGTGAATTTTACCTTGTACATATTTCAAGGTCAGGAATTCGAATTTTTTCAGTTCAGAAACTTTAAGATTGCATGCCACTCTGTCTATAATGATCTTATTATTTGAGCCTGCTTCAAACCTTTCTCTGTTATATCTCTCCAGTTCTTTAACTTCCTTAATTTGGGATTCCTTAATTTTCTTAACTTTCTTAATTTGGGATGCAATTCACAGGAACAGCTGTCCTCGGGAGACTTTTACCATTTTGACTCTTGGCAATAGCTGTCCTGTTAGTCTAATTAATTTTTCTAAAAGATAACCATGAGCAATATGCAGCTTGATTTGTAAAGAATAGATCTTACCAGGCTCATTTTATTTGCTTTGTATTGCACAGAATTTTTAACTTTGTGGGTGAAGGGAAACGGCAGATGCACTGCAGTTTGATTTTAGTAAAGCTTTCAAATCTCTTGCAAAATCTTACCCTCAGATTAATTTGTAGAGGCTTGGGTATGAATACTGATACACGGATTGAAAAGGAGCTGAAGAACATTAAGTGGAGATTTTTTGATAAGCAACAAATAATAGGGCACCAAGGTGGATTTAAGAGGCTACCCAGAAGACCTCCAGGGTCTGCATATCTTCAGTAGTTCAAAGGTGGAAATCAGCTGCAGACAGTGCAATGCCCAGGTGACATTTAACCAAGACAGGCTGTGAAAGGTAAGGATTTGCATTGATTTGCCAGTCTGAGGACAGAAAAATATAAGTTAATAACATAATTGAGCAGCAAATAAATAAATCAGGCTAAATTAATTTCAAGATGCATGTTCATTTTACAGCTCAGGAAGGTAAGAAGAGCCTGTGTATAGCTAGTCTAATGCTATTCGTGTGGAACATTGCCTAGAGGTCTGGACATTGCATTAACAAACACATTCATAGTTTGAAGGACATTCAAAGAGAGAAAACAACAATTAGGATAAGGTGACAGGAACTGATTTATAATGAAACATTAATGGAGTTAAATATTTTAGTTTTAAACGGTATCAGCCATAGAAGAAGATTGATAAACTACAGATATTTCAATTGGAATCAGAATTATGGAATAAGAACTTCTTAAAAAATATAGAATTTTATAGCTAATTGTTGTCTGAAGTTTGTGGCTTATTCTGTCTCTACTCCAGAGGAGGAACACAGGATTTAGACTTATTATTTATGGGAGACTTCTAGTTATTTTATGGTTTTGCAAACAAACTCTTTTTAATTTATATTTATGAACATAGGACTTCGTGGATGCAAACAAAAAATACTAATATGAGTTGAATTAGAGGGAAGTACAAATTGAATTATATGGATTCAAAAATGTAATCTTTGTTAGTTACAGTTGTGAGCACAAATAAATTGCTTAGAAATGTAGCAGGTGAAATCTTATTTTTAATTTACATAAGCAAACACTTTAGAAGATTGCCTCCACCAGATGTGTGAAGTTTAGTCTTCCCTAAGATTAAATAAAATGCAAATACAGCCAGCTTTCATCACATTCTGTAAACATTAAAATTAAGATAGCAGGAGCAGAAAAAATAGAATATTTATATTTTTGAGCACCTTCATTTTCAACCTGAGCCTAGGATGAGTGGTATCATGCCATCATGTGTCCTGCTTAAAGAGCTTTCAAACATGAAGAGGTATGGTAACTCTCAAGTTTAACTGAAATACATTCTCTCTGGAGGATTCAATCACCAGTTGATTTAACATTGCCTATTTAATCATATTATAAACTACTTCAACAAGATGCTTGTGTAATTGCCTTCTTAGCAGAAAAGGATAAAAAGCATACCTTGCAATTTTGGTTGCATTAAACAGGATATTACAGTCCTATGAACACCAAAATGTTTGTCAGCATTTCCATTATCAACCCTTATTTTCAGGACTTAAAACCACCTCCGTAAAAGTAGTCTCCTGGCTGAAAATTCCCATATAAAGTCTCATCCTGGGAACAAACTTCCTCTCCTCTTCCTCTCCCTCCCCAACTATTTCATTTAATTTATAATGCTATATTTTTTTTGTGGGCCAAATCCAGATTTTTCTGTTCATCCGTATCTGCTATTTATTACACAGCAGCTACGACACATAAATTTTTGTCTTTATAGATATCACTAAGTGATGTGTGTAACCTGATATTATTCATTTTTTTCTTATAAAGAAGCTGAAAAATTCAAGGGCATTTAGAAAAAGGTAAAATAATTATGATTAGAGGTGAATTGATTTAGAGTGTTGTTCAATAAGTTTATATTCTTTAACCAGTAAGAACAAAACAAGCTATTCCTATCTTAAAAAGGAAAACTATGAGAGGTAAAAATTTGATATACTACTTTATTGGTTTATCGGTCCCGAATTCTCTTTTGCCTGATAGCACATTATAACGAATGCCTGCTCTTGCTTGCTTCAGTTATGTGATACTGTTAAGCTGATGGTTATTGAAACATTTTTTATTAAAATACAATGTTTGTGTTGCTTTCCTTATTTATTTATTTTCACTTGCATTTATTTCAGTTATGTTCTTTTGGGGAAGTAGGAGAGGGAGCAAGGTAGGAGAGAAGTGAAGAGAGAAAGAAAGACAGAGAAGGCTGCCATGACTCCTCAGAGACCCTGGAGAGAGACTTCATTGAACGAGACACCTTGCATGCTTTGAGCCATTGCCAGGCCTGGAAGAAAGGAGTCCATGAATCTTTGAAAACTTTGTCAGTCCTTGGGGAAGACCTGGTTTTCATTGGCAAAAAGAGATTGGGAATCTCTATCTCTTTGATTTGGCCTCAGAAGCAAATCTTCTTGTAAGCTTCTTTTTGTGAAAGCTGCATTGTTATTAAAGTACTAGTGCTTCCCTCTCCTGCCTTCTGGAAAGATCTCAGAACAACTATAATATTCCTGGAACAGCATCCACTGGCTGTGGGTGTAAGGATCACATAACTCGATCAGATCCCGTTGCATTTTCCTTACCTTACAAATGTAAGCAGATGTATCTGACAAATCTGTACTGTCTTTCCTTCTAAATAGTTCTAGAAAATGTCCTAAAATGTTCTACAAAATATAGCTGATTCTGGCTTTCTCTTTCAGTAGTGAGATGCTTCCTTCTTTACTTTAAGATCTTGAAGCCTATAGCTGGCTATGACAATATCTTAAAAGAATCTGCAATGCCAAGTGACCCTTGAAATTGATTGTATACAAAGGTCTTGAAAAAGAAAGCAGTGAAACCTCTTGGTTCTGCTTGTTTAAGTCCCAACACCCATATAGGGTGCACACAACTCTTGAAATGTTTCTCATTCTGTAAATATGTCTTCAATACTTCTAACATATTTTTTTAATTATTGTGTAAATATTAATTTAGTGTAAAATACCCTCAGTGAAAAGTTACTTAGCTGTGTTCTCCAAGTCCCTCTAAGACTAAATAGGGGTTGAAGAATATCTTCTATTCTCCCATTCTGCTCCCCCTAAAGTCAGAAGATGTTTGGCTTTGTTACAGACTCATGGTGGAGCGCGTATTCCAAGTTGATATTCCCATAACCATCTGTATATAAGTGCAGGTCTCCACATTTCTGCAGTCCCACCCCACTGGTTGCCATGTCACTCTTTCTGATCCCTTATTCCTTTCTTCCTTTTTTTAATTTCCCTTTTCTTTTTGACTGATTTGTTATTTTTCCCCTGAAGAACTTTCTGTATGCTCAGAAATTTGGTCTGTTCTTCTTGAAATTGTTCAATGCCACTGATTTTTGTAGTTCTCCATTCCAAAAATAGGATTGCTTTTAATTTAAGCGGATGCTTAAATCAAAGGGTTTTCTCCCTTCACGAAGGCAAAGCCTAACAGATGAAAAATGTTATCTACTCACCTGGGTGGTGCAGATAGCTGTAATCTTCCTTATGATAGCCTCTGTGTTCCTGTTTGTGACACCAAGCACCTACCCAGCTCATGAAACAAGAAAATATTACATGTAATCCTCACTCCGACAGCCTGAATACCTAGAAAAAGGCTGCCCATTCATACCTAGTGTAAGGTAAGGGGTCTGTCTTTTGTTTGATTCAGGTGTTGTTGGTTTTGGTTTTTTTTTAATTCAGATTGATTTTCCTGAATTTCTTGTTATGTAATGATTTACAGTACAGAGGTTTCATGTTCTTGACAGTCCTACCACCACTGCTCAGGCCTGTGCTGTTTTTTTTTTTTTCATTGAGATTCATGGAGATGCAAATGGAAGCAAAGTATCTTTTCAGCTTGCTGATCATCTTTTTCAAGCAAGTTCCTTCTCACCTTTCTGTGCCAACCTGTGCGGTCAGTAAGAGGAGTCCTTCACAAAGCAATGGGGACATCCACCCATTCATTATACAGCAGAAAATCCAATGAATTGCCTTCTGTTCTTAAATGGCGTGAGACCATGGTAGGATTTTTGGTTTTTACACTGTCTTTCATTTCCATAAGAAAGACAGGCTAAGGTGGCTTAGACATTTTTCGGCATTTGCTTCTAGATGACAATCATAAATCTGAAAACAACTTTGTGAGCAAGAATTTTTATTCAGTAGGTCGGCCTGATGAATAAATTTTTTCATACTTTTTAGTACTCCATGGTCCACCAGACAGAGGGGAGGAAAATATTTTTCTCAGCATTATTGTCATATTTAACGAGCAAGAGTCACACAGTATGTGATAAAGAAAAAAAAATATTCCTTGGATCTTAGTCCTAAACTACCACTTAGAGAAACAGCCTGATCCCTCTCCCCAGTTTCTACTTGCAGATATGATAGTGCTCAAAGCTTTATAAAACAACACTGATGAGCTATTACTTTAATGAAGCAACAATAATGCCATTACACATTCCAAGTACTATTTCACAACATTTTAGACACAGTGCTTCTGACATTTGTAGTCTATCTACTTTGACACTACCACATTCTTAGTGCAGTGGCTTCTATTGTCATAGCTGTGTTGTTTCATTCTCAAGCTGCTAGAAGAACAGAAGTCTGTGAGGTAAGGGGATTAAAAATGTGTTCATTGAAGACATAACATAAGATGAAACAAGAACATGGATTAGCTGGGGACTTTACTCAGGTTTCCTGAATCCAAAATCAGTGCCCTTCCTCGAAAGATGGAGCTGTTGAAACAATTTTTGCAGTAAGTTACATTGTGAAACTAACTTCTGCAGCCTGCAAGCCAGTAGAACATATGGCCTATTGAATTTAATGTGAGTCTTGCAGCTGAAAAACCTACACAGAGCTTTGAAAATTTACTGCTACATGCCTTACTTCTATTCATAAAAGGAAAGGTTAGAATTAAAGTTAATTCTCTAGTATACATTTGTCCATAAGAATCCCTTAGTAACGTGTAGTTTACAAGTTAAAGACTCGTAAGTCCAAAGTCTGTGAGCCAGCAACGAAAACAATTGCCTGCAAACCTCATGTCAGAAATCTGCACAGTAGCCAAAACCACCTGCTTTATATGCTGTGTGCTCTTTTTGTTTGAGACATAAAACCAGTGTCACACTGAAGAGCCATAAACTCCAAAAATAAAACAAAATGTTTGTAGTCTGAGGAAGTCCGTGAAAAGTCAAAGTATATGTGTACTACCCTGGAAAACCCACTTCTGGCAATGGAAAAAAGAATTGAGGAAAGTTAGATCGGCTGTCAGTAGCTCTAAAGCAATTGTTGCAAGAGATCCATAGTTCAGGATGGCAAAATATAAATTCTGCAGTGGGTGATTAAGCAGGCAGAGGCCATCTACAAACACCATAAGGACTGTGGCCTTCCATTCAGGCTGTGAAGGGTTAAGAAAAACTGTGTTTCTACAGACCAAGCCCTTTCTTTCTCACCTTTCCCAACACAAAGGATGCCCGGAATTTAACCCTACAGGTTTCAAGTGTCTTACCACAGGCATCACAGCTGTCAGGTAGTGCGTTAATAAAGATGGATTTTAAAGACTATGTATAGCATTAATAAAAATTTCTGCAATTTAGCCCTTTCCGTCCTACCCTTCCCCTCTCCCTGGCCCTCAAAGAAGCCCCTTTCAGACCCCAATTTAAAACAAACAGCAAATAAAATAAATGGTTTAATGAAATTTACTAATTCCTTCTGAAGAAGTCAGCATATTTAAACTGGTGGAAAAGCTGTGTCAGTAACTGCATTTAAAGATGAGCAGAATACAGTTCAATTCATCAGCCAAAACAAGTGCTTTTGTTTTCTGTCTGTTCACTTAAGTTTTCATTTTTTTCACTTTTAAAATTACAAAATGCCTAGGTTTACTCACCTATCTCTGCTGGATGACATGGTGTGTAGAGACAGTGGGAAGAATTAGTTAGTTCTGGAGTCTGTGGGAGGTTAGTAGTCGGAGTTACTGTTTATATTTGCATTAATGGGAATAGGGGATATAAATTTCTGCATGTTGAGATAATATGAATCTAATGAGAGAAAGAAAATAGTATGTTCCCTGAGCTCTCCATGTATTCTGCCACAAAGATCCCACCCCAAAAGATTTTTCTTCCATTTTGGAAGTAATTTTTTTTTTTTTTTTAATAAATGTTTTAAAATATTTCAGTTTTGAAATGCTAAATCTCTTCTTGTTTGCCTAGTACTTAGGCACTTTGAATTTAAATTCCAAATTTCCAAATACTGATTTTTATCTCAGGGTTCTAACCTTTCCTATCATTCCCATCCTAACTTCTCAAGAAAAGTTTATTAGTCCTACAAAGGCTTCTTTCCCCCATAACACAAAAAAAATCAAGCATTTTTGAACAATATATATTAGAAAATAATTCTCATTCTTTTGAATGTTATAAAATATATTTCAGTTGTGGCTCCTTTAATATCTAATTATATTGCCTGACTATAAAAAACTTCAGAATTTACATAAATGTTTCTCCTCCATGAAACAGATAGTTTTTCTAGATACGTAAAAATTGTGCACATTATTATTTTTCTGAGAGTTCTTCCTAAACCTAACTGGAAAAGGAAAGGAATAGTCCACTAATTTATGTTTTAGGTGAAAAATGAAAATTTGTAAGCTCTTTAGAGCAGGAAACAAATCTTTGCATTTGTAACATCTTCTTTATTAGGGCCTTTGGGCATTACAGAAAGATAAATACAAAAAGATAGTGCAAGGATGACAGCATTTTGCTGGAGACAACTACACATTATTGCTGTGGAAAAAGGGCTTATCAGAAATGTGAATGCATGTATGCATTCTGTATTTTCAAATAAAGTTTTTGTAGTGAATTTTGAAGTGCATATTCATTAAAACCTGGCAAGTGCTGGAGATAAGTGTACAGATTTTGCAAAGAAAGAAGAAATTAATTGATTTGTTCCTTTTTTTTTTTATGTTCCCTCTTTCTCTTTGCCTGTTTTCCGTTTGAAAAAAAGTCACAAGTTTGTAAATACAAAGCAAAAAATAAAATGTTGCCTCTACAGCTGTCATCAAAGACTAGCTCACACCAAATATTCTAATGAGAGGTAAATGAACAATGAATTAAAACATGATAATAAATATGTGATGAACTAAGGACAGCATAAATCAATAATTGCACTCAAGCTCTGTGGAAATTATACTGTCCTAGATTCTAGCAGGAGACAATTTGCTGCAGCATTTTGTGAACAGAGCTATCCTGTGGGATCAGGCTGCAGAGGACATTTCAGTGGGAGGAAGAGAGCAGTAGGAAGAGCAGTATGATTCATGTTCAGCATCTCAAGTGAAGGATAGAGCACAAGGATTGAATAATGAAACAAAGACAAGATATTCAGCATGCCAGGAAGGTTTCTGTTAGAGAGCTGTTAGAATTATTTAAAAAGGTTAGTCTATGAATAAACATGCTTCATCAAGGTCTCTTACACATGCAAAGGGAGATGCTAATGAATAATAAAAGAGTAATGGGGACTGGTGAAGAAATTAATGTTAATCTTATCCAAAGCAGATACAAATTAATATTGGAGAAACATTTTTGTAATCACTTCTCAAGGCAAAAATTCAATTAATGTGACTGAATCAATATTTCAAATCTCAGTCCCTTGAAAGTATACTTGTCTCTTTTCATATCAGCATGCTCTCCTGTGTGATCAGTCTGTGTTATTCAAGCTAATACTTGGGGAGACTTCTTAATGGTCTATTTTTGAGAAATTTGGTCCAGTTTTATAAACTACAATGCTGTATTTCAAACCTACCTCAAGGTACCTTTCCGTTACGAGAGCTCAGTTTACATAGGATAATTACTGTATAGAAAACAGATATCTGAGCCAAGGATAGTTTTGCCTTGAGCGTCATGTTTGTTATTTATAATTTTTTTCTCCCAAAGATTAGGTAGTACCCATTCTTTGCACAGGATGACATGTCAGTATCTGACATCACACCTCAGACTATGTACTGAAAACAACATCTTTAATAATGTCTAAAAAGACCCAGGCCAAAAAAGAGAAAAACAAAACCCAGAACAGAAGAAAACAAAACTCTTCACTTTACAAAAAATAAAAATTGTCTCTTCAGAAGAAATAACTGTATTTGCTTCAACTTTATTGCAGCATGGGTCACTTTATATGTCTCTGATAGGCAATCTCCCTCCTTGCATATAACTGAACTTGGACAGCAAAGATATCTTTGCAAAGATCACAGGAATTATGACCTTACTGGTGCACTTCAAACAATAATACAAAGTATCACAAAGTGGTTCCTGGCTTCCATTACTTTGTCTTTTCTTTCCTCATTGGTAAAGCCACTAGATAAGTTTGGGTTTTTTTTACACAGTAAGTGATCTTTCTTGTATACTATACAATATAAATGCCTGTCATATTTTGTTTAAGGTGTCAGGGAATTGGAAAAAGTTTATGAAACTAAATGGACTCCCAAATAATAGTTCTGCAGCTCTGGTAGATTGTGCTGTTTATGCTGTAATGCCTTGACAGGTTTATACGATCAGAGGTCCTAAAGCCACCATCCCGTGATAGATTGGAATTGTTTGAAGAATGGTGTGGTTGAAAAATAGGCTTGTGTGTTCTTGTTTTCAAAACCAAATAGTGACCCACTCAGAATCATCCTATTAAAATAACTGCATGGACAATCTCACTTCTGTACTTTTAATAGCTAGAATATCATTCCCATAATGAAAGAAACATGAAATGGTTTCCATGCTGAATGAGCTCCCTAGAGATTCTGGGATTTGTCTCATTATTCAAAGCTTTTCCATCACCATTGCAATGCCTCTTCTCATCTTTGCTTCTCATCTGAGTGGAGAAATTTCTGTCAACAGCTTTAGTCTGACTAAACCGGCATAACACTGAAAGGGGGATATGCAGTAGATAAGATTACTTTTTTTCCATTTATGTAGAAAATTATACACAGTGTCCCTGCTTTAAAAAGGATTACTGTATGATGTGGACAGCATTCTGCTCTCTCATTAGAAGAGACAGACTACAATTTTATTTCTCTAAATAAGTCTGGGTTAGGCAGGGAGATCAGTAATTTCGATGCTGCTGCATTCACAATGGAAAAGAAATCATCACTTGTGTATTCTTATCAGAAACTTTAGGTAACTTCACTGTTCAGTACTGATCAGAATAACTCCTTGCGTTCTGCAACCTACGACATGCCTCAGTAATTTTATATGCAGGAAGGAATAGTAAAATAATTAAGTAAAATATTATTAAAATAATACTACAGAGTAGAAAAAAACACCACCGAAACCAACCAAAAAACCCCCCACAAAAACCCTAGGAAAATTTGGGACAAAGCTTTCCTAAATATGCCCTGAACTTCCCTCTTACCCTCTTTCTGCCACCAGTTTTTAACAGTTTACAGGCCAGGTATGATGAAGAATTTATTCCAGCATATTCCAAAGACTAGGACTTGAGGCTGGAAAGAGCTCTTGGAGATATGTGGCCAGCAGTAGGTGAGTCAAGGGGGATCTCCAGGCTCAGAAACAAGCCATGAACCACGAACTTCCTTGGAAAGGGGCCAAAAGGACAGCTACCACATACATCTTCTGCCCTTTCTAGATTTCTATACCTCTGTGAAACTAAATCAAGGCAAGTATGAGATTGTGGGTTTGTGGCTATGATAGTCTATAGGAGTAGGTTGTGTACTGTCACTGCATAGAAGCCAAAAGGTACGTTGGCAGACTAATTTTCTACAGACCACAACATAAATTAGGCACCTAAACCCAGATGCTAAATCACATAACTCAGAAAAGCTTTCATTTTTCTATTCGATCTAGCTCTTAAGTCCCTGATTTATGGATTTGGGCTTAAACCCTGGGTCATTTTCCTTGCCCCGTAGTGAATGGAATTAAATGAAGTGTCGTTCCTTCCTATCTCTGGGAACAATATCAGCAGGTCAGATTTTCTTGACATCAAAGACCCTTCAAAGTGATGTAACCACCTTTCTGATGACAGTTCCTGCTCAGGGAGAATGTCATGTTGTGTCAGTGCAAAACAGTAACAAAGGAGCTATACAGGTAGAAATGGATTAGGAAGAGGAAAAAAAATAGATTATAATTCAAATATTTTTTCATCTAAAACAGATGCAATCATTGGCCTTTAAGAGCTGCTGTTAAATTTAAAGGGAGTTCAGACTTTAACACAGCAGAATCCAATATAGCCACAATTTAGTGCAGTATTAAGGTATGCTACTCAGAAGCCCATTCTGAATTTTAATATGTCATCTTTTTCTTTCTGAGAATACTGCTGTGTCTTTCCTACCACAGCACTATTCTTCAGCCATTGTTATATATCATGCCATTGCAGACTAAATTCCCATTTGGCTACTAAGAACAGTTTGCCCTAAGACATTTCCAAAGCAATTATTATCAAGTCACAGGAACTGTGAGAACTAGCAGAGTTTTCACAGAAACATAGCAATTAATTCTATTTGGAACAATGTCAAAATCATTTGGAAATGTCTGAAAGAGGATAATATAGAAATAGCTTATTTGCAATAATATCACATTTAAGATGTCTCTCTGCTATACTGTGTAACCAGTTTGCTCTGGTAATTTCACAGAAACAAAACTATTGAGCATTACTCACTGAGTCTAGGCCCTGACTGCAGTTAACCACATTAAGCAATATGATGCCCTGGAGATGTAAGCTTTTTTGTAGTACTGTGAATTTGTTACTCAGGGAGAAAAAAATCCAACAACCCCCAAACCAAACATTCAAAAAAAATCCCCAAACCAAACAAACCCAAACCAAAACACCACATAAAGAAACAAAATAAACAAATAAATAAAAAAAGACTCTTCATAGAAAATATTATAATGTTGTTTAAAATATGAGCTGGAGGTCTGTGGACCTTATTTCTATCACCAAAAAGGGTAATTTGTGGGTACTTGTTAGACCCTTTTGATCCTTTTGCAACCCCCGAAGAGACTGCAATTCATAGACTGGAAAACAGTAACTTAAGGTACCCTCTTTCCTTATATAGTCAATGGAAGTAACATTGACAGTTTGCAAAGGGTGATGTACTTCACTGTGAGGGGGTGCTGGAAACTCATTTCACCTATTTTTGAGCCAATGGTTCAGAGTCCTTTCATCATTCATAGACAGAAACAGACATTTCCATCATGTAATTCTGCTCAATTCATGTGTCTAAAGGAGAAGAACTTAATTACACTTGTAAGGATACATTTGTCCTAATAACTGTAGAGGGAATCTAGACAGCTACCCCCGTAGACATCTTTTTGTAAGCATTTGAAGTTCCTCTGGAAACCACTAACATGTAATAGGTTTTCCTGCAAATTATGAGCAATGTGGCTTTCTTCCTAAGTATTGTGATCACTAAATGCAGGTCACCAGAAGCAACTTCTTCCTTATATTAACTACTTAGCTAACTTCAGCATGTTTGTGAGACTGTTTTAACTTTTCACAGCTCTATGCTCAAACTGTTAATATGTTTGCACCTTGAATTAGATGTCTATATTAATCCCTTTATTTTCAAATTGCAGAAAGACCAAATAATCTTTAAGGAAAATATCACAAAATAACATTGTTAATGTTATTTGTTGAAGTTACATAAAGATGCCAGTTGGGGTTTTCAAATACAGCAAATTAGATGTCTAACTCCATTAGATTTAGTGAGAATTAGATATTAAGGGACTATGAAGAAGTCCCATTTGGCAGATTGTAAAGATAAATACATAATTGCAATGCTAGAAAAAGCACTAGTAGAAGTATACATATATAAAAAAGGGAACTCTAAAATAAGGAAAATAAATGGTTAAAATCAAAACATAAGGGCCATATTTTGGTTCTGATCCAAAGGTCTTTCTTAGTCCATTATCTTGTTTCCTACTATAGCTATAGCAGAGGTAAAGCTTCTTAAACATATTCCCCCAGCTCCCATCAATTACTACTGAAGAATTTTTTGAGCCAGAGAAGATATCTTAATATTTGATAGCTCTTCATGTTGGGTTTTCTTCCCTCTCCTGCCTTTCCCCCAAATCATGGATTTGTCTGCTCTCTTATTGAACTCCTGTGAATTTTTAGCATACACAATGTCTGGTGGAATACAGTGTCAAAGTTTAATTAGCCATACTATGAAAAACTCCTGTGCTCTACCCTTCTGTGCTAGTTTTGTTTAAGAATCTTCCGATCTTATGTTGGAATAGGCAATGAAAAATCATTCTGAATTTATTTTCTTTGTGCTGTGCATGATTTTGAAGACCTTTGTTGTATTTTCCTTCAATCATCTATTTTCCAGGCTGAAGAATCCCACATTTTGATCATTCTTGTTCCTTTTCTCCATTTGCTAGTTCTGTTACATTCTTTTTAAGATGGGGGACTCACACAGCACACAATATTCGAGATAAAAGCACACAATGGATTTATACACTGGCATAAAAATGGTCTCTGTTTTGTTCTGTGTTTCTTTCCCAGTATTTCCTACCACTGGATTTGCTTTTTTGACTGCTACTGAGCATTAAGTTGCTATTTCCATAGAACCATTTATAATAACTCAAGATGTATTTCCTGAGTAGTAATAGTTATTTCACAGCCCATAATTCTCTATGTAGGGTTAGGATTGTTTTCTCCTATGTGCATCACTTTACATTTATCTACATAGAATTTATTAGATTACATTACATTGATTAAAGATGTGAAGTGAATGTTCAATGACAGATGAAAAAAGATGAAAATACAGCTTAGCAGAATGATAGTGTGTTGTAGGGATACTGAAACCGTGAGAGCCAGATGAGGACTTAGGCAATTTGGCATGTGGTTTACATGACACTCTTCCTTCACTTATAGATACCTGCTTGAAAGTATTTACTAGAATAGTTTGCAATTAGGAACAGTTACAAATTAAGACAGAATAATACCCTACCTATTAGCACAGGATTGTGTGTCTTTACCAATGTTTGTGTATGTAAAACTCCCGTAAGTGTTAAAGCATTAGGCTATTGATTGACTTCTTAACCCTGCCACGCTTTAAACATGATCAAAAGTGATTTTGATGAGTTTACTTTATGTGAAAAACACAAGCCAATATGAATCAGGAAAGAACAACTGATCTGAAAGGAAGTTCCAGGTTTACCACTCCCTGGGTCATTTCAAACTGGATTGGAAATTAGAAGGCAATAAAAACAGATTATAAGGAATTGTATTTATTGGTTCTGGGACAAACTGGGAGACCTAACTGACAGTTTCTGTGTCTAATTTATGCCTTTCTATGAATCATCAGATAGGTATATCCAAGACAGCTGATCCTTCCTGTATCTCTGAGACAAGTTGTATTTATTATGATCCCATAAGAAGACTGGTAGAAAATCTGTCATTATAGCAGCAGATCAAGCAAAGTCTACATTTTTGTCTTTAGAAGAGATGAAGTTCACCTTACAATAAAGCTATAAATTGAATTTATACAATGCTGCCCATAGAGCTGTACTGACTTTACAGTTCTGATGTCTGATAGAAGTGAATCCTACAATCAGGGAATGTAAAAAGCAAAAGACAAAACCAGTATTGAAAGGATTTTGTCTAAACTAAGGGTCAGTTGGCAACCCCTTAGCAGAAAGCCTCAGTATGACACAGAGGAGAATACTGATTCCTATAATTGAAAACAGATGAAAAGCCAAGGCATGAATTGCTTTAAAAAGTTATACGGTAGTTTGATGAAGTGGAGAGGGCAAAAAGCAGATGGGAATGGATCAAGGAAAAAGTTATCTAGCATTAAGTCAAGCCAGGAGAAGTCAACAACACCATTAAGGAGTTTTTAGCTTGAATGGAACAGCTTTTCACCCCAGTCTTCAGGATGGGATAGTTGAGAGTAAAGGAATTTACACATTTCTTCTTAAAACAATCTCCCAGCTGGAACCACAAACAGGCAAATGTTTCATAGTTAGATGAGTGACATCAAAGTATGAACTAACTAATGAAAAGGGGGACCAAAAGGTAAAAAAAACCCCGATAGATGAAAGATACTGAGGAAGCAGACCTGTCTGAAGTTTTAAGTAAAGCTTTTATTTGGACCACTAAAATAATTTGGCTTCTACAGCTATAACTCTTAAAATTATTAGATTATTTCTCTCCATTAGTTGATACTAGGAAGGCAGTAACACCCACAAAACCAGACATATTTTGATGATGTTGAACACTACAATGGTCTATTAAGAAAGTAGTGCAAAGAAGGGTATATGTATGTTCATCATCTGTTGTGTGTTTTCATGTCCTGTCTAAAGCTTGTGAGCAAACTGGGGTTATTAAACTTGTGTTATTTTTCATAACTTGGCTTGAGCCAGGCAGTTTATTTCTAAGGCAAGAATTGACTTTTTGTCAACAGACATGTAGATTTATGTTCTGAATATGACTTTTTCAGGATGTGGCTTTGCACCATACTCTGTGTGTGTACTTTGTTTTGGACTTGAAATAAACTTGCCAATGCATTTTTTAATGAAGCATGAGGAGCATATGCTAGGGGCAATAATCTGAGCACTAATGCTGATGGGCAGGGTTTGAAATTAAGGAAATCAGGGAGAAAGAAAGATAATGCTTAAGCCAAATATTTCAAAAGTTGTGAAGGTGTCTGTAAAATGAATTTAATTAATGATTTTTGGAGGTTTTACACACTCCAGGTACACAGTGTGATTATGCAGTATATATCCTATATGTGCAGAAATAGTTTTCTATGAGAAATCCATCTGGAGAACAGCATAAGCCATACATAATGGACAGGATGGTAGGAGGTGTTCAGTTTATCCCAGGTCTGCAAACTGTAGTGGATTGAGCATGTTAATTATCACTCTGCTTCTCTATACTGTCATGAAAGAATTAGGAAGGCAAATGTACTTTAGTGACAGGTTAGTCTTTACTTTGATTCTTTATATATGACCCTGCCTTTAGCTTGCATGATTTGTACATTTGCCCCTCTTAAAATCACAGTTCAGATTTCTATTATTTCTTTTAACACTTTCTTCTGTAGGGAAGATAAGAAAGAACATTTTTTCAGGTAAAATGTAAAAAAAAAAAAAAAAATAATTCTATAAAAAAAGGAAATGAGGGTTTGATTCTTTCTAGACTCAAGCTCTCAGGTGTTGCTGGAATAGGACCCAAATACTCAGCTGGTTAATCAATGAGACATAAAGCTAGAAGCTTGGCGATACACACACACACACACACACACCCCACACACACCGACACAGACACACACACACACACACACAACCACCACCACCACACCCACCCTGCCCAAACTGCGTTCCCATTCATGAACTTTCTAACAAGCTGTGTAGATATCACTGAGTTGTCTCTGGGGGTGGCAGCAAAACCGCTTTCATCAGCACAGGAGCGTAGCTCTGCGCACTTCTGCACTGTATTGTGATCTCATTTCTGTGGAAAAAATTTGGGTATCTAACCCAGCTTTGAGAGCAAATTACATGTACAAATTTTTTCCATTCAACTAAAATCTTTTTTTTCCTCTGAACAGGATGGCCTCATCTGCTCTACACATTGGGAACATTCCCTGTATCTTGCTATACCTTAAAATGTGCCCAGACATTTTATGGAAAGGTGTTAGTGGCATATGCCAAAACTTTGGCAGGCAGTTGCATTGCAATTAAAGAGTATAGATAATCATGTCCCAGGTTCAGCCTTGAATTCATGACCTGTCCAAATTGGACCTACTGTAATAGACATAGTAACAGTGTGCACATACCTGTAGGGCACAGTAACAGGTTTAGTGGTCTCTCTGACTTAGCCACGTATGTGCCATCTGTATAGCACCATAAGTGCCCCCAGGAGTCTTCAAATTATCAACCTAAACACCTCCACCTGAAGATAAACACTATTTAGAGAAATGAATATTATCATGATGTGGTCTGGCTCCCTGCTGTAACAAATAGTTACTGCTATTGCAGTAGTAAAAAAAAAAACCTGCTGTGTAATTTTTAAGGGATTTGAGTAAAACAGATAGAAAATTTCAGATGAGTTGGGGACTATCTGAAGCCAGTAATAGCTTAAAGGTGCCCTACAAGCTGAGAACTATAGTCAACTGTAGTAATATATGGAAGAGCACATATGCTCATTCACAGCCACTACACACTTTAGAAGAGCAAATTAAATAGCCTGTGCTATTGCATAGCTGTGAAATGGGAGTTGATAGGCAGGAGCTGGCCAGTGTTTGTTTAGATAAATTACACCGTACTGGTATCCTGCAGAATTAGGCGATATTGATGGATTATTCCTCTACACAAAATACATTCTGAATACATATAACTACTTTAGGTCCCAGTTATATCATCAGTTTATGACTCAAAATGTATACCAACCCTTTTTATTGTAGTTTTCTGGATAATGTAGACATATCCTTCATATTTTCTTTAAATGGGGCATTGCTTCATAGGATCTTGCAGCGTTGTTCAGGAAAAATTGCATTAAACATTTAAACCAACTAAACAGATTTCCTTGATCTATCAGTTCAGATATATTGAGCTTATCTAAGACGGCAAAAGGAACAGATCAGAGAATATAAAAATATTTTAAAGACACATTTAGTGACACTTCAATAATTAAAAGAAAAACAACTGGAACTGTGGCACAAACAGTAAAAACAATATAGTACTGTGCTTTAAAATACCACAAATCAGACACTTCCCTTAAGCTAAAGAAAGAAAAAAGTTTTTTGTATTAAATAAAAGAATGCAAGCTAGCAGCTTTCATTGAAATTATACCCTGGTATGTAAATAAAGTATACAGTACTGATAACGGCCACAACCTATTACAGTATACTCTGAAACCAGCAAAGTGTTCAATCATAAGGTCAATATGAGCAAAAGGAAGGCTGGATAGATAAAAGTTTTCTGATGAGACTGGTAATTGTCTGGATGCTGAGATTTGGGGAAGCTGCTTTGCTTTCTGTAAATGGGAAAAGTAACCTGAGGTTCAACGATTTACTCACTTAATTGAAAGTCAGCTCTGCCAATGCTCTGTTTGTTAAGTCTTGAGGTACGACAGCCACTCAGATCTCTGCGGCTATTACCTGGCTCACTGT
The DNA here is from genome assembly GCF_963210335.1 of Falco punctatus. Classification (NCBI taxonomy): domain Eukaryota; kingdom Metazoa; phylum Chordata; class Aves; order Falconiformes; family Falconidae; genus Falco; species Falco punctatus. Next base: position 35,062,599 of record NC_137581.1, read on the forward strand.
GGATGTGTTTTGACTGTATCTCCTTTTTCTGTTGCCCAAAAATGCAGCTGGCAGTACGAGTGAAACACATTCCCACCTCTGTAGTAGAATCCCAGAATCATGGAATCATTGAAATTGCAGAAGACTTTTAAGATTATCAAGTCCAGCCATTAACCCAATGCCGCAAAGTTCCCACTAAACCATGTCCTAATGCCACATCTACATGTCATTCTAATACCTCCAGGAATGGGTGACGCAGCCACTTCCCTGGGCAGCCTGTTCCAATGCTTGACAGCCCTTCAACGAAGAAATACTTTTTTTTAATATCCAATCAAAACCTCCCCTGGCACAACTTGATGCCATTTCCCCTTGTCTAATCCCTTGTTACTTGGGAGAAGAACCCGACACCCACCTCGCTACAACCGCTTTCAGGTAGTTGTTGACAGCAATAAGGTCTCCCCTGAGCCTCCTTTTGTCCAGACTAAATAACCTCATTTCCCTCAGCCGCTCCTCATAAGACTTATTTGTGCTCCAGACCCCTCACCAGCTCCGTTGCCCTTCTCTGGACACGCTCCAGCACCTCAATGTCTTTCTTGCAGTGAGGGGCCCAACACTGAACACAGCATTTGAGATGCGGCCTCACCAGTGCCCAGTGCAGGGGGACGGTCACTGCCCTAGTCCTGCTGGCCACACTATTTCTGATACAAGCCAGGATGCTGCTGGCCTTCTTGGCCACCTGGGCACACTGCTGGCTCATACTCACCGGCTGTCAGCCGACACACCCAGGTCCTTTTCTACCAGACAGCTTTCCAGCCGCTCTTCCCTAAGCCTGTAGACTTGCATGGGGTTGTCAGGACCCAGGTGCAGGACCCGACGCCTGGCCTTGTTGAATCTCACACAGTTGGCCTCAGCACACCAGTCCAGCCTGTCCAGATCCCTCTGCAGAGTCTTTCTGCCCTCAAGCAGATCAACACTCCTGCCCAACTTGGTGTCATCTGCAAACTTACTGAGGGTGCACTCGATCCCCTGGTCCAGATCATGGCTAAAGATATTAAACAGATCTGACCCTGGTACTGACACCTAGGGAACGCCACTGGATTTAACTCCATTCACCACCACTGTCTGGGCCCCGCCATCCAACTGGTTTTTAACCCAGTGAAGAGTACAACTGTCCAAGCCATGAGCAGTTTCTTCAGGAGAATGCTGTAGGAAATGGTGGCAAAGACTTTGGCAAAGTCGAGGTAGACAACATCCACAGCCTTTTCTCTCATCCAGTGAGTGGGTCACATTGTGCTAGAAGGAGATCAGTTAGTCAAGCAGGACTGCCTGTCATAAACACATGAAATTGAGCTGAACTTCAACTGAGCAAGAATTCCAGTGCTTTCAGCTGAGTTGAATGCTTTGTTAGCCATAGTAAAATTCTTCCAAGTGCCTCCAGGCTAGAGGAGAACAGAGGCAGAAAGAGAGAGAGAAATGCATATTGGAAACATTTTGTGTTTTTCTGTGCAGTCTCACATATGTACACTGTCTTCAAGTACCAATATATGCCTGTTACAAATAAGAAAGCCGGGGTCATAAACATCTGAGAAATATACCCACCATTTGTAAGAAATCACCCACTCATATAACTGCATTGTGAAGCTGTTCATGCAGTGTGTCAAAACAAAATGCAGCATAATAAATACTCTTACATTTTATCATGACAATAAGTACAAAGCAATGGAATATTGAAGAAACTATATTAGAATTATGATACTGGCTGCACACTTCAAAGAAAAGAATTATGTATCAGTGCACTCCATAGTTAATAGGAAAAACAAAGTTTTACTTTTCTCAAAGAAAACTATTTGCAATAATTGACTGAACATTTTTGTGTCTCCCTATGTTTCTCTCAAAATAAGGACAATAAATATAATGTTTCCTAAAATTCTCTGTATAGTTAGTGTTGTTCAACAATCTCTGCTTTATGGTTTTCTTTATTTTAGGATCAATTATGTGAGTAAGGATAATATTAGAAACCACAGAGAATCTTATTGAGTTCCTTTATGAGCTACTGACATAAACACAATCTCAGACTCATCAGAAAGATCTTTTGCAATCCAAAGGTACAAGAATCCCAAAAGAAAACAAGAATTTCAGCAAGGTACAGAGCCACCAGCCCCACAGTGATAGGCAGCAGGCCTATGTATTAAAAAGCAGAACAGCCACCACTGCAATTTGTCTAAGTGACATTCACAAACAATTCTCCCTTTTCACCCATGCAACCATCGCTCTCATTAAAAGAGGTCTATCAGATTGAGACAGAATGAGCATAAGAATAACAATTAGCACAGTGCATGCTTCTCCCACCTGAACACCTACTGTCTGTCTGTCAGTCTGTTTATGCAGCTAGAATTCTGCTCACCGACATGCTCAAGTGCTGATCCTACTGCACCTTCTGGCCATGACTTAGCCTGCACTTTCAGGCTCTCAGAAGACAATACAGGCATATCAAATGCATCCTGGAATGTCCTGCTGACTGTACCTACTTATGCACAGAACCTTGCCTTGGGCCGTGGCTTTGTGTTACAGCTATATCTAAGGCCTTGTAGGCCAAGTTTAGTCCTGGTTTAATGACTTGAGCAACTTCAAAGGAGTTGCCTTGATATAGTTTGCAGTATGGTACATGCTCTCCCTTTCTCTTTCTAATCCCTTCACTTAAGCTTTCCATCATTATCTGCTTTTCTCCCTTATGCCTTACATGTTTTTAAATTGCCATGTTTCATTTCAACAGAATGGGACTCTCACTATCTTTGTGGTAGCACTTACCCCATCTTGCATCGCACATTCTTTTTTCTTTGCTCCTCATATATTTTCTGATGTAGACTCTGGGACTGGAAGGTCTTGGTTTTTAAATTTCTGTGAAGTAATATTTGAATTTAAAGTGACACATACATATTTAATTAGAATATGCATAAAAATAATTACCTATATTCTTAACTGAACTGAATGCAAGATGATATGGTTTTAGATCTAAGCTTCTTTTCTTCTCTAAATATAAGCCTGTACATTTGCATCAATATATAGAAAGAGATTTGGAAGAGAATGTCCCTAAAAAAGTCTTCCAAATAGAGATGTTCACTCGTGGGAAAGTATTTCATTCCATCGTGACTCAATCTCTCCTTGTGCTTTGAAGCTGAACAAATCCTCCCATGTAACAGAGTAGGCTGTATAAACTAAGGACAGCAGGTTTATTGGGGGCCATACAACAATCTTGTGCTTTGCTATTCCAGCTGAAATTGTCTGTCTACAATCTTTTATGGTCAGATATTGGAAACTGCCTGACTCCAAGCCAACCAGAAACATTGAAGTCCAAGACAGAATGAAATTTCCTTATAATAAGCCTTTTTGTAAGATATTAAATCAGGCTCAACACAGGGCTACTGAGCCTCTACAACTTCTGGGTTCATTCTTACTACCCTGGATAAAATAATGTTTTCAGCAGACATTCAGGTCTTTTAGCTCCACTCTTGTTTTCTGGATGTGATAATTACATCGCACCCACAATTGAGGAACAGGAAAGTCAGTCTGAAGTAGGCACTTTTCTTAAATTTGCAAAGCAGAAGCAAGAGAAGTTTTTTATGTTAAAAAGCTGATAAAAATTCTCTCAAGCGTGCATCATTTTCCCCCAGTTGCATATTTGTCATACTCTCACATAAATTTCCATTACTCACTGCCCAAGACCTTCAGCTAATCACTCATGTACCCTGTCACTCTGGAGGTAGGTCACTTACAGCGTGCTGGCTAGGCAGTACCTTTCAGGAGCTGGTTTATTGCTCCACAATAGTGTCTGTTGAAGAACTCTTTTGAGCAATTCCTTACAGTAAACAAAAATTAGTTCTCTAATTGGAGACTTTACTAACCGCTTTCTGAGATTTTAACTCTTCATATATTCACCCCCTAAAAATATGCATTCCTTTGAGCTACATTGCTGTCATCTTCAGGTAATAACCCAGTCATGTCCTGCTTGAGCACAAGTTCATTGGAGGTAATCTTCAAGAAGGAAATCTTAAAGGCATAGGAGCAGGTCATCCCCATGTGACAAAAGATAAGCCAGAAGAGGAGAAGACCAGCCTGGCTGAACAAAGAGCTTTGTCTGGAACTCAGGAAAAAAGAGAGTTTATGATCTCTGGAAGAAAGTGTAGGCAACTCAGGAGGGCTACAGGGATGTTGTGAGTTTATGCAAAGAGAAAATCCGAAGAGCCAAAGCCCAACTAGAACTTAATCTGGCTACTGTCATAAAATACAATAAAAAATGTTTCTGTGAATACATTAGCAACAAAAGGAGGGCTAAAGGAAAATCTCTATCCTTTACTGGATGCAGAGAGAAATACAGACAAAGAATGGGGAAAAGGCAGGGGTACTTAATGCCTTCTTCGCCTCAGTCTTTAATAGTAAGACCAGTTGGTGTCTGGGGACTCAGCCTCCTGAGCTGGAAGACAGGGAAGGGAAGCAGAATGAAGCCCCCATAATCCGAGGGGAAATGGTCAGTGACCTGCTACACTGGTTAGACACACACGAATCTAAAGGGCTGGATGGGATCCACACAAGGGTACTGAGGGAGCTGGCAGAAGCACTCACCAAGTCACTTTATATCACTGATTAGCAGTCCTGGCTGATCGGGGAAGTCTCAGGAGGCTGGAGTTTATCAAATGTGACACCCATCTACTAGTGTCCGAAGGAGAATTCGGGTAACTACAGGCTTGTCACTGCGAACTTGGTGCTGGGGAAGCATATGGAGTAGATCGTCTTGAGTGCCATCATGTATCATGTACAGAGGAACCAGATGTTCAGACCCAGTCAGAATGGGTTTATGAAAGGGAGGTCTGCTTGCATTCTCCTGAAGAAACTGTCTGCTCATGGCTTGGACAGTTGTACTCTTCACTGGGTTAAAAACCAGTTGGATGGCGGGGCCCAGACAGTGGTGGTGAATGGAGTTAAATCCAGTGGCGTTCCCTAGGTGTCAGTACCAGGGTTAGATCTGTTTAATATCTTTAGCCATGATCTGGACCAGGGGATCGAGTGCACCCTCAGTAAGTTTGCAGATGACACCAAGTTGGGCAGGAGTGTTGATCTGCTTGAGGGCAGAAAGACTCTGCAGAGGGATCTGGACAGGCTGGACTGGTGTGCTGAGGCCAACTGTGTGAGATTCAACAAGGCCAGGCGTCGGGTCCTGCACCTGGGTCCTGACAACCCCATGCAAGTCTACAGGCTTAGGGAAAGAGCGGCTGGAAAGCTGTCTGGTAGAAAAGGACCTGGGTGTGTCGGCTGACAGCCGGTGAGTATGAGCCAGCAGTGTGCCCAGGTGGCCAAGAAGGCCAGCAGCATCCTGGCTTGTATCAGAAATAGTGTGGCCAGCAGGACTAGGGCAGTGACCGTCCCCCTGCACTGGGCACTGGTGAGGCCGCATCTCAAATGCTGTGTTCAGTGTTGGGCCCCTCACTGCAAGAAAGACATTGAGGTGCTGGAGCGTGTCCAGAGAAGGGCAACGGAGCTGGTGAGGGGTCTGGAGCACAAATAAGTCTTATGAGGAGCGGCTGAGGGAAATGAGGTTATTTAGTCTGGACAAAAGGAGGCTCAGGGGAGACCTTATTGCTGTCAACAACTACCTGAAAGCGGTTGTAGCGAGGTGGGTGTCGGGTTCTTCTCCCAAGTAACAAGGGATTAGACAAGAGGAAATGGCATCAAGTTGTGCCAGGGGAGATTTTGATTGGATATTAAAAAAAAGTATTTCTTCGTTGAAGGGCTGTCAAGCATTGGAACAGGCTGCCCAGGGAAGTGGCTGCGTCACCCATTCCTGGAGGTATTTGAATGACATGTAGATGTGGCATTAGGACATGGTTTAGTGGGAACTTTGCAATGTTACATTTAGGGTTGGAGTTCATATTAAATATCTTTTCCAACCTAAGTAATTCTATGATTCAGCAACTATTAGTCATAAATGAACCAGATCCACATAAGTATTTAGGCTCCTAAAGCCGGTAAAATACCTGTTTTCCCTTCTTTCATGTAAAAGTTGGTTATCTAAAGCCAACTTAGATGAATTTTAAAAATATTTGTTCAGGAAAATCTGTCAAAAGTGTACCAGTTATTGAAAAGACAAAACAACCATTTTTTCTGGTAAAATTTTCTGTATTAGGGACATTCACATATGCTTAGTGAAGAGGCTACCTTTAGTGAGTAAAGAGTCTGGTCATCTCGGTCACCAGGTGTTGTAAGGCTCAGTTGCAAAACCTAAAACAGAGTTTCCAGTGATTGCTGACCTGAAATTTTAAATTCAAGGACCTTAACAGCTGACATACTTGAATGTTAGGATGTCAGTAAGGCACCCAAAAAGCAGGAAAATGCTGCACCCTTCCTGATCTTAAATCCTCTATTAAAATGGTATCTAGGAACCTTAGTGAATCTGTGATTTTAAAATTGCATTCTGTTGTTAGAAGCTGACATCAACATTTTTGTTTACAATTACGGCAACAGTACCTGGCTCTCACATAATAGCTTAGAACACACAGTGGAGAAAAGAAAGTCATAAAAGTTAGACTAAACTCTCAGCTCAAGGAGATCTAAACCTATAAATCTCACGATTTTATCTGTCACAAAGCTGTGGAGCATTGAAGATGAATGGATATCCCACCCGATGAAACTGAGTCTTTGAGAATGCAGAATTTCTGACTCAGGGGCGAATAAATAAGTCAGATCCTTTCTCTGTTCTTACTGTTCATCTACCTGCCTAGAAGGTGCTATGCAAAAGAAAAATTTTTTACTTTTGCTCATAGAATTGTTTATGCATTTTACATGAGAAAAATACTGAATTTTAATCCTTCAATTAAAAGTAAAAATATTTTATTAGAGTATGAATTAGGTTTTTCATCCCATCTTTCACAGGTACACGCAGCCAGCACCTTGCAGATAATGCTGAACAAGACAGACAAGAAAGGTAACTACTTCTTTATTCTTGCTAAGTTCTGAAGCTATTACAGAGCATGTCCTGAATCTTGGTGCCACCACTTTCCACATCACTGGGAAACCCTGATGGTATTTGGAATGTATATCCAGGTTATTTGATTTTGAAATCAGGTATAGGAGACTGATATATATCCAGGTCTCTCCCCAGGGTCAAGTCAGACTGCAGAGAGGAAATATACTTTGATGCAGCGTGCCTGTGCTCTTTACTAGAAATGTAAGATATACATGTTTGTTGTTCATCAGTTATGGAGTTATAGGAATTCCAGATCCTCAGCTTGGTGTCTAGCCTATGTTTAGGGCAAAAGCCAGAACATATGAGAGTGGTGGAATTGTCTTGGGATGTAATGACTCCAGGGATCATTCAAAAGTTTCAATTGACTGTGAGATTTGATGTATTTTGGCCATCTTTGTCTTGCCCACCTCCTACTGGTCCTGCTATAAAGTACTGTATTTTAGGATTGAACACATTCCATGCTGTAACACAGGGAAGGAGTTGTTGTTTCCTCTCACTGCTGGTCAGTATTCCTATCAAGTTCATATAAAAAACATGTAATTTTTTTATTGAATTTCAAGGGGATCTCCATTAAAAATAAGTAAGAGATTAGAAAAGAATCTATATTCTATACTGATCTGTGTCACAGTACATTTGGGTTAAATTTTAACCAAAACAAGAGTGCAAAGGATGCCTCCTTAACCTTAAGTTTATAGGTTTCAAAAAAGATGCACCAAAGGAATAAGGAAAAAAAAAAAAAAAAAAAGCAACCAAACACTTCACAAATATTAGAATTGGATCTCTGGATTAGGGAATAAAACAACATCAAATTTAAAAGTGAAAATGTGTGTATAGGTCTTCATAATTCCATTCATGTATGGAAGAAAATACTCTGCCATGGTGTCTTTAAGACAATATCAAGATTCTAAGACTTTACCACAGAAAAATTCAGACACTGAAATATTTTCAGCAAATGATTATATTTATAAAATCCATATGAAAAGTGCGAACAGTCAAGGGAAATCATTTGGGATGCCTGGGGGTATAGGGAAAATTAATTAAGAACTCCATCTTAACTGTTGATTTAAGATTTGATAGAATAATTTTATCCTCTGATATATATTGTTTGCTCCTGGGACCATCTTGTCAACTTTACGTCAATTTCTAAATATATCAGATATAAATACTAATGTGGCTGAGAGTTTTAATTGATTAATGATAGAAAATACTGAAAAAGTTAAGAACTGGCATATACTGGCAGGCCAGACCCACAATACAAGGTCAGGAAGAGGTAGTGCACTGTGGGGAAACTGAGTCAGGGAGCTGCATTCAGTCTTGTCCCTTACTCTGAGAGCATTAGATACTGTAGTGCACTTAAGCAATAACAGTACTGCTCTCACTTTACTAAGCAGTAGGCTTGACCCTTCCATACCTATCTAAATAAAGCAAACATAAAAATACCAGGTCCTTAGCAAATGCTTACAGAGTTTTCAAGCAATACTTTCAAAAAATTAAGCATTATAAGAGGAGCTTTTGAGTAAACAGGACATTTAAATTGAAATGGGAGTTAATTTTTCTTGAAAATTCTTCAATGTCTAGGAGATGTTTGGTTATTTTAATAACAAACTATTAAAAACTCCATACATATAGATAAACAGAAAGTACTTAAAAGAACTAGATTAATTAGACAAACCAATTGGTGGAAAAGATTATTGTGGGTAAGTGGAAGGTATGGTGTATCGGAGTGGATAGTGCAAGCTGCCCTTACATATTGATGGATTTGTAATTAGCTGCAGTGGTTTAGGAAACAAACGTGGGTGTCACTGGAACAGTTAAACGAAAACCTCCACTCAGTGCTCTATAACCACTAGAGATACCTGAAAGGCATATGATTTTGAAGAGTAGGATAAAGAATGGAACAATACCAATGACACATATTTCAAAAATTCAGTATTCATTGCTGCAGTGTTCATTTTGATGTGAAAAGATACAGCAGAAGAGAAACAGTCCAAAGAAGGGAAATGAGACTTCTTATAGGTTTAGAAAACTTCTATTGGAAGAGAGATCAAAAAGATTAATTCAGTTTAGTTTATAGAAGAGATGAATAAAAGGTGGCAGGCTGGTGTTATATATAGTAACAATAGCATCGTGAATGACATCCCATTTGGTCATACGCCTGTCTCCCTTTCACATAACTTAAGAACAAGGAAATAGCTAATAAAATTAACACCACTGGAATGATTTTGCTGCAGCTTTTAAAATACTCTTAGTGCATACTAAACTATTAATTTCACATGTTTTTCTTGTAGGTTTCGACATTTTTCCTGACAGAATCTTTTTTATTTAAGTGAAAATCTATTTTAATGTAAAATAACTTTTTTATGACCAGTAAGCATCATCAATGAAAGTGTAAACTTTGCATTTTGCAAATAACAAATATTCAAAGCTTTTATTTGTGAAAGAAAACAAAAGTTAATGTCATCATAATCCTAAATAGATGAAGCAGTGGTGAAGAAAACTGCAAAGCAAATATGAAATTTAATAATGGCCCTCCGACAGCTTGCTTTCAGATTGTTAGGAATTCATTAAACAATGGTTGAGCAGAACAGACAATTAAATTATTCTCATATGAAGTATCTATCCATATTATGAATATTGCATATGACAGTATACATTTCTGAAGGGAAGTAGTCAACAAATTTCATTTCAGAAAATCAGCAAGAGGTTTGATTTCAGCCTCCAGATATACCCTTCTTTGTTTTCCAGACAAAATAATAACAACAATAATTGGGATGCTGATGTATAAACAGAGTCAATACACAGAATCTTAAGAACATAATGTAACCTTTCAATAATTGTAGACAGAAGCTTATGCCAGTCACTTGACAGATATTTCAGATACACATTTGCTGTATGCTTATAAAAAAAAGTACAGGAGGGGCTGGTAAAATGTTCATGACAGCATTAAAAAAAGTCAATGAGATTAAAAGTGCCAAAACAAACACAAGTAGAATTTAGAGTGCTGTATATCATGATATGGAATGAACAAAGAGTGTGAGAAATTTATCTCATATTAGCATTCAATCTTATTGTTATGTTTTTCTAATTTTAAACTTGACTTCTGACTGATAGGCACTAATGCAAAAAAAAAAAAAAAAAAATCTGAGAAAAAAATTCTGCTTTACTGGGCACATAAATATATAGACCAGGTATTTATTAGAAGTCAACTAAGTCACCAAAAGTCACTGGTAAATATTACACAGCATATCTAAAATAGATTTTAACATAAATTTGGATTCCTTTAAGCTGAGTTATGCAGAAGACACTTTACACAGTGTTTACAGTTAAAAATAAAAACTATTATGTTTTTATAATAAAAATAATATATAATATATAACAAAAACTATTATGAAGAGAACTTTGTACTCATTAGATTAATGATCTACAGCTAAGATCAAGATGAGCAAAAATAATATAAATAACATGGCAAGTAATACATTCAAAACACCTTTGAGATAATATATTCTTAAATAAATGTTTTCAGAGGAAAAATATATGCAAAATACAAATATGTCTGTTGTGCAGATTTGTTCCTACTGTGTCCAGATACAGAGAATTAATGAACACAGGCCAGACATCTAAACTCTGAAGTTTGGCTTTTCAGGTTGTAATTCAAAATGTAAATGGTGTGACCACCTGGCAGCTTGATGGGATATTTTAAAAAATATTTTGATCTCTTAAGAGGCTGAAGATTGGACCCAGCCTATGGAATATACTAGTCCATGCCATCAGGTTTATTTCAGATGAAGCAAGAGAAAACAACCAAGGCAGTGAGTGAAGACACGTGGTTAAATGTTTCCTACTCTGGTACACGCTTCAAGAATTGCCTCAGCAACTTTCCTTGATGCCTGCTTCTGCTCCTCTGCCACTCTTCTATGCTCTTATCATTGCCAGCACTCTGGATATTCAGCTGTCTGTAGCCACAGCTAAAAGTCTTAGTATGTTCTCCCAGCAGCACTTACAGCATGTCAGTCTTACTGAAACATTAAGAAGTAACAAACTGGCCACTTCTAATTTAGATGCCGAGATCCAGACTAGGTTCAAAACTTGCAAGGCTTTCCTATTTCTTTAAAAATACAAAACTCACTAGGCTGTCTCTTGTTCCAGTATGAATAACATTATTTTCCCTAGCCTTGACAAATGCAATATTGTCCCATTTATATTATATCTATTTATAATGATTGTTTTCCTCAATTGTCACTTGATCATGACATGACCCTCACACACTTTTACTGGTGCCTCCCTGCTCTCCTGAGTTAAAGTACTTCCCCCTGCCACCCTTATTTCAATTACTTTTTTTTTTTTTTTTTACATTTCTCTATGTATTGCCTTTTATTCAATATCAGGCATTAAGACTTGGTCTATCTATTGGCGCATTCTGTGCGCTGCTATTTTGTGCTTATTATATTTTCAGAAAAGTTCCTTAGCATGTGCTTTTGCCTTAAGAATGCAAGGGTATCTGAGTATATGACTGAAAGTGCACCCGTAACACCAGAGAGCCTTTTGGCTTTTCTAGACAGTGTTTTAAAACATTCAACTGTTCTAAAATGTTTTTATCTGGGCTGACTTTGTTTTAAGTAGGATGATGATGTCCCTGTTCTTCTAATTGAGGTAAGTTGGCATCAGATACAGAAATATGCATGCCAGCTGCACAAATGTTGTCTGTACTGGTGATACATTCTTGTTAAAGAAGGAAAAAAAAAAATGCATCTGTGCTCATCAGAGCTAGAAAGCCCTGAGTAGATGCAAGGCAGGTTGGTGTTTTTCACTTGGTTCAAGCAACCAAGAAATTCTCTCATCGCTGTGTCTGGGTGCAGGCCAAGTAATGGAAATAAGGTATGCCTTGTGCTCTCATTTCTTCACTTTGCAGAGTAGCAGGGACAAGGGAATGTGATTCTGTGTTCTGTTCAGGCATGGGTGGGGGAGGAAGGGGGGTGAGAAAGCTTCTTTAGTCTGTGGATTCATACTGCTTGGTAAGAAGCACATGCTCACCCACCATGTGAGACAGTTGTCAATATGTAGCCTACCCTTCTGGTTGGACTTGAAGGAAACTTGAATTCTTTCAAGTTAAAGCATCTGGTCTTAAATCTTTGGTAATAGATTCTTGTTTATCTATCAGGAGAGGAAAAAAAATGAGAGTGAAATCCCTTCTTCAGGACAATGAATCAGGAAGCAAGGTGCACAATTTATTCTTGACAGAAGTCAAAGGAAGAAACAAATCTTACAACTTTTGGACAAAGAACAGGCCTTCACAACCAGTCCACACACTCAATTTGGACACTTTTCATGAATTTTCACCAGGGATCAAGGCAGTCTGTATAGCTACAGAAACCAGTCTTGCCAGTATAGGAAGGTCCAAAAGTAATCATTAGACCTGCACACACTTCTGCAGATGCTGGAGCAGGTCCTTGGGAAATATCTCAGGGAGAAACATCTCAAGACTTTTGACACAAAGGATTTTCTCAAAAACCATTTAGAGAAATGTGTCATCAGTAAAAATGCTAGAGCAATAAAACAGTTAAGGTATTTCCAATAACCAAATCTTGAGCAAAATTATTAGTGTTTTATCATCAAAATAGAAGGACTGAGTGGGTTTCTTATTTGCATAATGATGTTCTAAAAAAAAGCATGTATTTCACTGTAAGGGGTGAATAAACGTATAGCTTGCAAGATGTGTGAAGTAATCCTTCTGCCTTACTCAGGAAAGTTTCTGCTGGAGTACTATACCCACTTTCAGGCTCTGCTCTACAAAAATGGAATTGTTTTCCCAGGACTCTTGACATGAATATTCAGAGCTCGAGAAATCAGCTCCTGAGTAAAGGACTGTGATATTTCAGGTCATTTAGCTTAGAGATACAGAAGCTTAAATCCGTCAGAGGTAGAACATGGTTAAACATTAGTTTATGTCCAGTTAGAAGAGAAAATGGAAGGAAGGAAGTGATCAGGTGAATGGAGAACTGTTAAGCCCCAAACCCCACAGTATGGGAAGCAGGATGCTCAGTGGAAATAATAGGAGACCAGTTAAAAACATAGAAGAAGGAACACTTTTGCATGAAAGGCAGTGAATTCCTGGAACTTTTTCCTATATGGCAGTCAGGATCAGCAAGTTCAAGAAGTGATTGAACAAATTCCTGGATAGCAGATCCCTAAACAGATGCTAAAAATAGTAGGGAGGGATTGTTCCTCTAGCATCCCTAATACAATCTTTGTAGATACAGGAGAACTATAGGCATGGGCTGAAGAAAATGAGCAGGCTTACATACTGTCTTTAAACAGCCTCTCATTGCTATTGTCTGAGACAGAGTACTGAACTAGAAGTAGTATTAGTATGATCCAACAGCAATTTTCTTGCATTTTAAAGACAGATCTATATTTTATCCATAGGAGGACAAAAAGAAAATTAAAATTAAGCCTTCCTCCCTCTCCCCTGAAAATACAGTATTTTAATGATGACAGAATACCTTTAAACAATTTGGATTATGGAATGTTCAGATACCCCTTCTGGACATGTAAGCTAAGACAATTATGTTAATATTTTAAATTTAATTTGTTTAGATATTTTAGGGGGTTTAATTTTGTGAGTTAGGGCAAATCAGACCAGGGAACCTGTTATTCTTATTCTTTCATTGTTATTTAAAGCTAGGCAAACCTTGGAGGGCATTAATCTTCTGTTAAGTCCCAGAGGGAAGAGAACACATTTTCCAGGCTACTGGTGGAATCCATCTATCTCTGCAGAGGAGATTTTTCATTGCCTACTCACTGAACAGCCTAACAAGAAATGGAGTGGGCTGCAAAGCTATTGATGGATTCTGGAAGTGTGCCTTGCCCAGAAATCACATTTGACCATCTTATGATCCTCCTGCATGAAAAAAATAGACAATCTTACACTAGAGATTTTGATCAAAAGCGAAGTGTTTTTAGTCAAAGATATAGAGGTCTGCAGACTGATCTCTCCCTCCTTTTTGGTGTCCGTATTGGACTACCCACCATAGCTGATGTATGTAATGAACTTTTCCAACTACTGCAGACATTGGGACAGAAAGTCTGTAGTGATTTGGCCAATATTTTAATGTTAATAAAAATGCAATGCATTCCACTAGTACAAAAGAACTGTGAAAGAAAAGGCATGTACTGCTGCTATTCATGGAAAAGGCTTGCCACTGGAATACACAGAGAGAATTTATTTAATCTCTTTCTGACTGCTGTTTCTGGAATTGTGCTTGCCATTCTTAATTTTATAGCACGCTGTCCTCTGCTATGCCTTTACTTGGATTCAAGATAGAACAAATAAATCCAAGAGACTAACTAGTGTGCACACTTCTTGGAGAGGGCAACTGTGAGTAAATGCCTACCCTGTGCTTAGGTTTTGTCTTCTTAGAAAGTAATTTGGTTTATTCTAAACTGGAACTGGGGTGTAAACAAATACATATAGCATGTATGCTCAAGGTTTTTGGGTCAATAACAACCCAAAGCTCGAAGCTGATTTGACAATAGCACTATCCATCTCTGCTTGTGTTGTATGGCAATTAATTAAGCTCCTTTCTCCTCTTCAAATTATCCTCATATAAATGCAGATATGGTGTATTTCAATAAAAAAATGTCATCCCAACTGGAAGAAATCTTGAATTTTCCCTCCAGCTAAGTAGTAATAACCAAATGTTAGCTGTCCTTCAGTGCTGTTTGGCAGCCCCAGGATTGGGGCTGCAGAAACTACAATAGAGCCCATGGAACCAAAGATACAAATGCCAAACAGATGTTTGTGGTTGTGGTCTTGATGGATGACTTCTACTAAAGGCAGGGTGACTGACCCTTGGAGCCTATATGTTTTGGACCCTATATGTTTTGGAGGTGAATTGTGCAGAAGAGGCCCCACTGTATAATACATTACCAGAAAATGAGAAGCAATATGCCCTGTTTAAAGATGGGTTCTGTTGTTTTGTGAGAAAACAATGGCAGTGGGAAGCTGCTGTATGGAGTCTTACAGGACAAATCGCAGAAACTGTTAAAAGGAAAAGGTGAATCAAGTCAGTTTGTGGAAGTGAAAGCCAACCAACTGGCTTTATATGCTGCTGAATGAGAAAAATGGCCAGTATTCTGTCTCTATACTGACTTCTGTATGGCAGCAAACGTTCTGTGAGGCTGGCTATAGCAATGGAAGCAGGCCAGCTGGCAGTACAACAGTAAACCCATATGGGCTGCTGCTTTGTGGGAAGATATCATTGCCCAAATAGAGAACCTGGTTGTAAAAATAGGTGATAGATGGTCACATACACAAGAGTCATGCCACTGAAGAACATTGAAACAAGAAGTAGGTGATTCAGGCTGCTAGAATTAAATTGGCTTAGGTGCATCTGGACTAGAAGCATAAAGATGAACTATTTATAGATTGATGGGTCCATGGCATGTCACGACATCTAGGAATAGATGCAGCATGCAGATGGCCTTGTGATCAAAGGGTAGACTTGACCATTGACATCATTGCACAGGTTATCCATGAATGGAAAACACATGCCATAATCAAACCAACCAAGCAGCGAAAACCTCTTTGGTGTAGAGAATGATGGCTGAAATATCAATATCAGGAAGCCTGACAGATTGATTATATCACATTTCCACAAACCTGCCATGGCAAGCACCGTGTGCTTACAGTGGTGGAAATAACTACTGGGTGGTTGGAAATATACCCAGTGACCCATGCCAGTGTCTGAAATACTATCCTAAGACTTGAAAAGCAAGCTTTGTGGTGACATAGCACCCCAAAAAGAATTGAATCAGACAACAAGACTCATTTCCAAAACAACCTCACAGATATCTGGGCCAAGGGGTGGTTCTATCACATCCCCTATCGTTCACCAGTCTCTGTGAAAACTGAATGGCAAAATGGACTGTTAAAAACTACACTGAGAGCAATGGGTGCTGGGACATTCAGGCATTGGGATACAAATTTACCAGAAGCCATTTGGCTAGTTGACACTAGATGATCTGCAGGTTGACCTGGCTCTGCCTGGTCAGAACCCCTATGTACTATCAAAGGTTGTCACTGCACACATAAGGAACTGGCTAGGAAAGACAGTTTGGGTTATTTCCTCCTTGGGAAAAGGCAAACTCATACGCGGGATTGCTTTTGCACCAGGACCTGGGTCTACATGGTGGGTAATGTGGAAGGATGGGGAAGTCCAATGTGTACCTCGGGGACATTTAATGTTAGGTGAAAATAACCCATGATCTAAGATGTATGATGCCATTGTTGTATGATGCCAGTGTTATATGATATTGTATGTCACCACTGCTGTGATTGCCATATGTCAAAGGTATTATAGCAGGAAACTCTTGTCGCTAACCAAGCTAAAAGCAAGGGGTGGAATTAATTGCAATGTTAAACACTATGGCCTGGTCCAAAGCATCCAGGGGCAGATATTTTAATGGATATACCTTTAAGTTGTTGTAACCCGTTATTTAAATCACATGGTATAGGAAGTACTATAGCAGGAACCACCTGGACCATGGAGAATGATCCTGATATGAAACAGTGCAAGAGGGGCAGTGACCTAACTTCAGCTGCCTTTGGGTGCCCAGTAACACCACACAACACACCACTTCTCCTGTCTGGTGTGACCTCCATAACAGATGGAGTCTAAAGTCATGGACTAAACAAACTCAATGGACATTTTGTGAATACTATATTTTATGGTCATTTTATGGACTTTTTACAGGAATGGTCCGTAGACTAAGGGAGTGATATCTGTGTATATATCAAATGACAGAATGAGAGGTGGTGGTTAGTAGGGGTGTATTGTGTAGTGTGGGACACGAACATGACTTAAATAGTGTGATGTAAGAGGTGGAGATTGTACTGGTTTTGGCTAGCACAGAGTTGAATTTCTTCATAGTAGCTTGCATGGGTCTGTTTTCTATCTGTGATTAAAACAGTGTTGATAACACAAGGATGCTTTAACTTATTGCTGAACAGTGCTTGGACAGCGTCAAGGCCTTTTCTGCTACTCACGCTGCCCCACCAGTGGTTAGGCTGGGAATGCACAATTTGGGAGGTGACACAGATAGGACAGGTGATCCCCAACTGACCAAAGAAATATTCCAGACCGTATGACATCACACTCAGCAAAATAACTGGGGGTTGGAGAGAGGCTGTCCATGGCTGATGTTGGTCAGGGGCTGAGTGGGCATCAGTCGGTTGGTGGTGAGCAGTTGTGTTCTTTAGCACAACTTGGGTTTCTGTTGTTTGTTTCTCTGCAGCCCCCCACCTCCACCCCACCCCTTTGTGTGTGTGTGTGTTAAATTATCAAACTGTCTTTATCTCAACTTATGAATTTTCTCACTTTTACCTTTCCAGTTCTCCCCCCGCCACTATCCCACTAGGGGAGAGTGGGCAAGCAGCTGTGTGATGCTTAGTTGCCTATTGGAGTTACAGTATGACAACTGGACATACAGAATCCAGGTCACTTACAGACTTGACCAACCTGAATACTCTATATCATGAAACCTTTCCTATCTCAGATTATATTGCTTTTCCACAGAGGAGGCTGTCATTTACATTAAAACTTCTTACATTACCAAAGAAACCTAGAGTACATGTTAATACATGTTACACAGCTCCCAGCGAGGGTGATCAAAGTAACCTTACCGTGAGGAAGAATTAATGTCATACAAGTTTTATTGTCAGGGAAACAGCAAGTCCCATAAAAAGCATAGGACTACACACTTTATTCTCTGTGAAATTGTTTTAAATAAAGCCTAAAAACTCCCCTTCTCTAAGACTGAGTCTAAATCTCAGCCTTGTCAAGAAAAAAACATTTCCAGAGAAATAATTAAGTGCATGAATTTAAAAGATCTAGGTTTCCAATTGTCTTTATTTTCCTTCTTAGAGACAAAAATATTCTCAAATGTTGATAGATTTGCAAATAAAGAAATAGGTGGTGCCATTGCTGCTTGGTAATCCCATGAATACGAATTCATTAATTTCTCTGGAATAGCTATTGCATATTGCTAGGTGCAGCTATAGCTTGGAAACAGGTATTAAAAGTGCATAGAAGAATGTTTGTACTCTCTTGAGGATATTAATTGTGGCTTATCAGAAAGCAGTAGGACAGAATATTGCTTTATTGGAAATATATTTCTTTATACAAAATGTTCATGGTATGGAGCAAAGTCTAAATATTTCAAAGAATTGATATGGAACATTTACAGAGAAGTAAAACTTACACAAGGGAAGAACGAAATCTTGTGAGTTTGAGCACATCTGAGTTCATTTTTCCAGAACCCCCATCCATGCAAGCAGCAATATTAGCTAGGATTCATCTCTCCTAACTTTAACATCTGCAGTATAGATGTCCACATTTGAGCATATCACTTGCTCTTTTCTTCTAGTCAATGTAGAGCATATCCTAAACCAGAAGCTTCATTAAAAGTGGCTCTTTTCCACCAAATATCAGGCTTTATCACCTTATCAAGTGTACTACTTGGGGTGTCAGCCACAGGGAGGTTTGTCCAGCTGGTAGTGCTCCACGGGGACAGCCTGCCTAATAGGTCTCTACCACAGCTCAGCCCTTGAGCAGCCCATCTGATGAGTGTGAGATGTGACAGGGGTTTATGTTTCTGCTCCCTGTGCAGCAAGGCAACCTTCCCTTGTGGCAGACCTAAATGTGGCCTCAAAGCCTGAGTTCTGAGATCTAAAGCCTACAGATCATGGAAGAGTAAACATAATGGCATCCATGGTCAATGTCAAGGAGCTGTGAGTACAAAAGCCCTCAAAGGCTCTGCTGAAAGTGGCTTTCAGCTGTGACTATGCTGTAAGATGCCCAGAAGGCCTAAAAAATGTGTATTGCCTGTCACACAAGCTGAGGTTCTCAGTCCAGAAGTCTTTTCTCCTAGGAAAGCCCATCACTGGCTTCATTTTACTAGAATGACAAAGACAGTATTCTAGGTAAGTTGTCTTTCAAGTAATGGAGACAGCAAATTAGAATGCAAATGTTTCATTCTCTCATACAGCCGTGGTCCAGGACTGTCTTTGTATACTTTCTTTGCTGCATTGCAGATTGCAGGTTTGCGTGTTGCAGATGGCAAGGGAGTGGGATATGACTTTTGTTGTTCTTTCTTCTTTCTAACACTGGAGCTGAAAAGTCAGTCTAACACTGGCCTTGTGAAATAAAGTGAAATTGCTGGAACTGTGCTCAAAGAAATGCAGAATGACTACTTTCTACATTGCAAACCCACAAAACAAGAACTCCTAGCACTGCATTTAATTGGCTTAAGGGGAGGGAAGGGAGCTAAGACTCTACATTTTTGCAGATGATGTTTTAAATATATTAAAGAAAATGTATAAATTATATAGAACATTAAAAAAAAAAAGTCACAGTAATATAGAGTTGTAGAATGGCTCGAAAGAGGTCTTAAACTATTCAGGTTTCGGCCATCAGTGGGTATTACCTAGACTAATAGAAGCTGATCTGAAGGCAAACTATGATTGCAAGTTCTTTTTTTGTATTTATCATCATAAGCAGCTCTGCAGATGGGAATGGTGCTTTGTCCCAAGGATTACTGCTTTGGTAGTATGCGTCCAAGGGTGGTGGTGCAGGACTACATTCCAACTGAAAAGGAAACATTAGCAGCATATGAAGGGATCTGAGCCACTTCAAAAGTAGTTGGTACTGAAGGACAGCTTCTCTTGTACCCTGATTGCCCTTGATAGGCTGAATATGCCAAAGGAGGGTCCACTCTATGCATCATGGAACTGATGCTACATACAGTCACACTGATCATGCAATGGGCTTGAATGGGTAGCCCTGACTGCCCAGGAATCCTGGAACTGATGATGGACTGGCCAGAAGGAAGAAAATTCAGAGTGCTGATGAAGGAAATCAAAACATATAGGCTGCAAAAATTGTAGAATATTGCTGAGAGATTGTCTGAATATGAACATAGGTACATGCTAACATCCTGATATGCCATACAAGAATATGAACTCTTTACTCCACACACACAAAGAAAGATTAGATTCAGCAGGAACGTGCATTGGTTTAGGGCATTTTTTTTTCTTTTGTGTGGATGTGAGGTGGTATAAACATTTCAAAAGTTCAGGCTAGACATATTTTTGGCATTTACAGAACAGAAATAATATGAAAAATTGGGTTTGACGTATTTGATGCAAGTACTTCAGATAAAAAGGGGGAGCATTCAGTTCTAATTCAGTCACCAAATTTAGTTGCCTTTGCATAGATCTCTAAATGGGAGTTAGGTTTCAAAAATTTCCTTAGAGCCAAAGGAACATGATTCAGTGGCATTGCAGTATGTCCCAGTCTTTAGACGCCACTCTGTAATATGGAGAGCTTCTGTAGGTCCTGTATCTTATCTGTCAGCTCTCTGCAGATGTTTTGAATATCCTAAGATATTTCATTTGGCTTTGGGTGCCTCTGTTTAGATAACAGAATCTCAATCGAGGCGCTACTAAAAATATTTGAAGTCTAGTGTTCTAACACAAGGCTCATTTCTGTGGCCTGAATATAAGTTTGTACTGCAGTTTCAGAAGCCCTAGAGTATCCAGGACATCTGCACAGAGCTCACAGATATGACACAGGACCTATGGGAGATTCATGCCCTTCTGAAGTACCCATTTGAAGCTAGACAGGATATGACTGGTGTTTGAAATGGCATAGACATCTGTGTTTAGGCAGTAGAATCAACCCCCCTAAATGTAGATGTCTTAATCTCAGATTGAATCCCACCCAAATAGCCTATGTTTAGAAATTTAATTAAGCTAATTTGCAAAAGTTACTGAGAAACCAACATCTACTGAAGTCAGACTTGTATTCAGGAGGGTGGTGGTAAAGGATCTGATTAGTGAATAGAACTACGAGGAGAGAAAAAAAGATGCCTATCCAGCTTTTCTTCCCTCTCTAATAAATAAATAAATAAATAAATAAAAGATCATGAAATGGAATAAACATTTTGGGGGAAATTGTAATTACAGGGGGAGAAGACTCAGATTGCATGAATATTCATATTTGTAGATGATTCTGCTTTACCCATGTCTGCATGTCTTAACTAACTTGAATATCTTCAGGCAATCAAATTTAGCAGGCAGGAATCACACACACAAGCAAATTTCAAAGTCACAAGTATTTTCACAAGCTGATTGGCACACAGAGGGATTTCTTACAGAATTGCTTCCATGCTCATCCAAACACGAACAATGATGTGCAATTTTATCTGACCTATGCTAGGGAATGAATTTTAAACATGAATACTGATCTGTGCAGTAAAAGAATCTATCTAAAAATAATAATCATAACAACAGAAATCAAATTCCATTTAAATATTGCCAGCCTGCTTTACAGATATTACATGCAGAAAACAGGCTAAATTGATTTTATGGATTTGTTCCAAAATAGACACTATTCAGTGTTAGTAATACACACAGCTAATGGCTAATATGCAATGAATGCAGCTGAAACCAGTTTTGGTGCACGTGAAGAGTCAGCCAGCAGAGTGGAGGTATAACGAGTTTGTGTTTCCAAGAGCTACATCAGTTAATGCAGAGTAACAGTATATGTTGCAGGCCAAAATGACACAACACGACAACAGTAAGCCCCTGCACTGTACAGGCACCCTGCCACCCCTTGTGAGATCTGTACAGCTTCATTTAGCTCCGGGAGCTGAGATCACTTGTGTATAGCACTGCCTTGCTTGCCCGGCTGGTGCTGCACTGTGGCTCAAGGTTATGGTCAGCCATGCCGCACCACTTTGCTCTTTTGTGCTAGCAGCTTCCACCGCTGTGAGGTGTTTTGTGGCTTTATCACCTAGGTCTGTACTGGGAAGAGTTGGCAGGGCTGAGGGGTGGGTGTGGCATATGTGGAGAAGGCTTGTTCTGCAGCCAGGCAGAGGAGCCCACAGAGCTCCAGCTCACACGTTTACACAAGAGCAGCAGCTACTAGGAGCAATAGACATTGGGGAGACATGTGGGCAGAGACACATGGAGAAAAGTTCTTGGAGGAATCTTAAAGTGAGAAGCTGTTGGGAAGATACGTAGGAGAGAAGTTCTTGGGAGGACACACAGGTGAGAGGTTTTTGGACCAGACCCAGGGGGCAGATGCTCCTAGCAGCACACTCGGGAAGAGGCTTTTGGGAAGACATACAAGTAGGTGCTCTGAAAGATGCTTTCAGAGACATGCAGATAGCAAGACTTCAGGGGCAGATGAGAGAAATTGCATGAATATACAAGAAACTCCAGGAATACCTGAGAGAGGACACTGAGGGAGATCCAAAGAGACTGGAAGAAAGAGGATCAAAATGACTTCCAGAGGATCTCATGCCCTCAGCCCAGGACCATGCACTGCCTAGCTGGGACTGCTGAATTGACCCACCCACCTTCCTCCCAGACCTTGCTGTCCCCCTGGCTGCAAAATAGGGAGGTTGTGTAACACTTAAAATGGTGCATGTATTTGTGGTTAAACTCTTTTGATATCCAAGTCCATTAAATCTCAACATTAGTAATTTGGTCTTAAACCATGACAGGGTATCCTGCAATCTTTTTGTGTTAGTTTGGAACAAAAATGCCTTATTCCCTCCCACCCCCCATATTTAGATAACCTTTTTTTTCCCCCCCCCCGAAGACAGTATAGCAACAGAACTCAAATTTCTTTACACACTTTAAAGCCTGTTGTTTTGACAAGCTTAGCTCAATATACTTTTCTGCTACTGTTCACAAATTATAGATACCCTTTTCTTGACAGCAGTGCTTAGTCATCTGCATAGGTCCTCTTTAACAGAAAGCACCACCAGGTCCTCCAGCAGATCACGTTACTTGCTTGGAAGCAATCATTCCCAGCAAGCCTCAGATGCCAGGTTTTCTTATGTTTGTCCATCATTCCAAAACTGCATGACTGTTGAAAATGTTTCCTTTGGAAACCCAAGCTCCTTGTGCCTTCTTTGCCAGTTCAATCTTCATGTACACCAAAACTGGTTTGAACTGCATTCACTGCACAGTAGTCATTAGTCCAACTCTAGTTCTTTATAGCCTATGACTAGGTGGAAGACAGCTGAACAAATTCACAGTACAAATATCCAGTAAATTGCAATCCTTTTATTCTGGGATGAAATGGTCAGTGATAGATGACTATAAACTACACTAGGGTAGCAGAGATAAAAGGTGCAACCAATATTGTGAATACTGAGCTCTCTAGCATATACTAAGGCAGTATATGAAGGAAGATATCATGGAAAGAATATATTACTTTGATTATTAGTGTATTTGGTTTTAATATCACAGAAGAAAGTGATTATTTTATCCTTCACTGTTGTATTTCAGTTCATTCACTGCAAATAGGTGCATCAGGTTGTTTTTTTACTTAACTACTGAGCTAAGCTCTCTATATCTGTTGTACAATCCAGCAATAACACTACAAGACTCTAAACTCACAAGAGGTGATATCAGTGTTCACCAATAACTATGGAACCTATGTAATTATTTTGTTTATTTAGAAAATATGAATCGGCAGTTATTGGTATAGATCTATTTTCCTAACCAAACTGTTTAGGTGCTGTTAAACTATAGTTTTTATTTTCTTACTATGATTTTATTACTACATACCGCATATGCCAGAACCTGTCACACTTAGGCTTGTTCAATTACACCTCATGGTTATATTGTTGAAAAGGTAGACTAAAGGGTATTTTTGATTGTATGCGATCTTTTAAGAAAAAAAGCTATCAGAGATGTCCTCAAGTTTTCAGATGGCCTTTATCATGTTGTCATATCCTATCACTTCTCATCATTAGCACTTCTTTTCTTTAACCTTCAGATTGTAATTGACTTTGATTCCATCATCATAAATCTACTTCCCTTTCCTCCCGCCCACCACATTGTACTTCTGTTGTTGACCTCATCCTTGTTTTAACTAATCAATATTCCTTTTCAGCATCCCAAACAAATAACAAAGCCTTTTCTTTCTTTGTATTTATATAATATCGTTTCTAGGGGTAATTTAGAAGACTATTTCTTCACCACAGAAGAACTAGATAACTCTGTTGCATTTTCAACATCATTTACAAATCTGTTTCAAATATAGCAAATGAGTTCTTTACATTGTCATTAGGTTATGTTAGTGGAATTTAATGTCACTTCTATCTTTTCACTTTCCTACTATTGATTTGTCAAGTGTAAGCTAGCTTTTACATAACAGCATTTGATTTCTCTATTTAAGTTCATTGGCAGAAATAAGAATAGTGGAATGATGTGGATTTTATCTGTGTTTCTTTTTGGCTCTGTATATGCAGAAAGCTTTGCAAAGTGTCCATCTAGTAAGTTCAGTGACAATGTGTGCTATTTCTACAACTGTATTGTGAGATTTCACCTAAAGGATGCTGTTGGAGATACAGTGCCTGAGGCACTAATTTAATGTTGTATCTATATATTTATTACCCATCTCATTCTGTGTGATCCTCTTAAAGCTAATATATGTTGCAGCACAATGAAACTAGTAGGCTGCAATGAGGCTTTACCATTGGTCAGATTCTACTGTCTGTGCTGTATCACCTTCCTCCAGAGGTCACACCCCACTGCTGCTGCTCCTCCATCCAACCCCCTCCCCCAGAATCCTCAGGGCTATTTAACCACTTAGCAGGAACGAGCCACAGCTGCACATCACCCATGTCAATCCACCCACTGCCTCTGAGGCAAGGCCACAGCTGCATGTTATCAATGCTAATCAACCTACTGCCTTCATTCCTCTACAATTCCCCTTTTTTGTTTTTAACCAAAAAGGCTGTGTATCATCTATTGTAGGGCCCTTGGCAGGATATGTGGAAAGGCTGTTTGGGTTGAGTTAAGGCGGCACAAAGCTACGCCTCTGCATCAGGGTCACCATGATATTCTGACTCCCCTCTCAAGGGTTCTGTGGCACAGCCGGTGTCTGATGTCCTCTTGTCAATTCTAGGATCTAAAACAGGCTTAACACACCTAGCTGGAAGCCACCACGGCCCTGCATCTGTGGAGACACAAGCATACCCTCGTCCCCAGGTAATTAAATCCCACAGGCCTGTCCATTTTCCCATTTGTAGATCTCATACTAAAACCTTTGCTCAGATAGGAGGATCTCCTCCCTGCAAAGACAAGAAATGTGAGATAATCACAGGACATTCTTTCCCAGCCAGCACAGTCAAATAATTCTATGTATACACAGCTTTCCATAGACGAGCATGCAGAGTCTCAGAACCCATTCCCCCTTTTTGTTTTTCAGGAAGTAGCTTTAAAGTATGATGAGCACGTTCCACAATGGCTTGGCCAGCTGGGGAATGCAGGATGCCAGTAACATGTTCCACCCCCCAAGAGGCAAGGAACTTGGCCATGCATGCAGATGAATATGCTGGTCCATTGTCTGTCTTGAGATGTTTCGGAACCCCCAGAGCAGCCCAAGCCTGTCAAAGATGTGAAATGACATCAAGACCCTTCTCCCCAGTATGGGTTGATGCCCATACAACTTTTGAGAAGGTATCAATGGAGACATGAACATACTGTAAACAATTGAAAGAAGGCACATGTGTGACATTCGTTTGCCACAGATCCAAGGACTGATATCCATGTGCATTGATCCCTCATGGAAACTTTAGTCCGGGACCCAATCACTGACACTCTGGACAAGCGGTGATGATGGATTTTGCATCCGCAAAAGATATTTTAAATTGATGGACCAGTGCCCAAGCCCCCTGGTGAAAAAATTGATGAGACACAAGGGCCTGTCATATCAGATCTGGCACTGGAGGAGTCCAAGAGGGAGCTGCAAGAGCATCAGCATGGGCATTTCCTTCACAGATTAATCCTGGCAATCCAGTGTGACTGCAGACGTGTAGGATGTAATGTGTATGTTGACTATTACCCATAATATTTTTAATTAAAAAAATAGTCATTCTGAATTTACCTCCTTAAGCAGGGCATGGTCAATGTGTCACACAACATCTGCAGCATAAGTAGAGTCTGTAACACATTTACAGCGCATTGAGAAAAAGATTTAAAAGCAACAATGACAGCGCTAAGTTCAACCAATTGGGGTGATCCCTGTGTCAAGTGTATCAATTATTGCCATTGCTTCCCATCATACCAAGTAACCACTGCTTTTCCAGAACCATCTGTAAAGACCGTAGGGCCTTGCACTGGGCTATCTGCTACCAGTGGCTTTTGAAGTATTTGTATGTCCGAATAAGTTTCTAATCATCTTCCCAGTAATAAATTATAGGATATTTGTCCCTTGAATCCTTCCAGAGCCAAATGAAATGGTAAACTGTTTGCCAAACACCACATTACATAATCACGTTCAATGGGAATTATCAAGTAATTGGGATCTTGGCCTGTGAGCTGAGCACACTGTGTACGCCCTTTGGTGATGATTTTTTGATGCTAATTCAATCTGAGTGCTTACTGTCTTCTGTGGTTGTACAGATAAAAATAACCACTCTAAGACATGTAGTGGATCTTGCCAGCACTCATTCCATTGGCCCAACAATCCCATGGGATGATAGTTAGCAATGACAATATATAAACTTACTGGAGTTTTTAAGTCTACACGGTGTACCCTTTTTTGTTGCAGACCATTGGCCACCCTCTTTAGGGAGACATTAAATCAGTGTCACCCTTCAATAGATCAAAGGGTGGTTTCAATTGTTCTGTTGTAAGGCCCAAGTATGGCCTTACCCAGTTTATGATCCCTAATAATTTTTGCAAATCATTTAGGGTTCTGACATTTACTCAGAGCTGGATAGACTGCAGCTCAAGCATTTGATCTAGCACTTTAACTCCCAAGTATTTCCACAGGGCTGCTTGTTGAATCTTTTCTGGTGCTATACATAGCCCAAAGCTGGCCAACAACTGCTGCAAAGCTGGATACACTTGCTGAAGTCCAGCCTTATTTGCAGCTGATACAAGAATATCATTCATATAATGTTAACAATATACTTGTGGAAATTTTTCCTGTACAGGTGACAATGCCTTTGCTACTTACCATTGACATATAGTAGGACTGTTTTTCATACCCTGTGGCAACACCATCCATCGGTATTGCTTACAAGGAGTCATGTTGTTTCTGCTAGGTATTGAAAAAGCAAATTTACATTTATGAGCTTCATGTAAATGAATACTGAAAAAACAATCTTTTAAATCAATTACCAAAATGTCCCAGTTTCACAGGATTGTTGTTGGGGAAGGCATACCCGATTGCAGGGCTCCTGTTCTCTCCATTACATTGTTTACTTTCCTTATATCTTGTAACAAACTCCATTTGCCCGATTTCTTTTTTATCACAAACACAGGGGTATTCCAAGGACTGTGGGGAGGTTCTAGGTGTCCTAGAGCAATGCCCTTGTGCTAATTGTTCTTTGACTAATTATCGGAGGGCTACACATTTTTCCTCAGGAAGGGGCCACTGTTCCACCCAAACAGGGGTATCTGTCTTCCAAGTCAAAGGCAGAGTAGGTCTTTGTATGCCCTCCATCACAGCGGCTCCTATTAAAAATCCTTCTGGGTACCAATAATAACTCCCCATTGTCCCAAAACGTCCTGTCCCCACAAATTCATAGGGACATCAAGCACATAGGGATGGAATGTTGCTGTCTGGCCCTCAGGGTTTCAAACTTGCACCGTATACTGACTTTGGACACCGTGTCACACCACCCACTCCTGCCAATATGGAACCTGCCAAATAGGCAGACCAAGAGCAAGGCCAGATGTGCACAGATATAGTAGTTACATCTGCTCCCATGTCAATCATTCCAGTCACGTGTATTGCGAAACGAGTCCCTTTGGCAAAGGTGATTTTACAGGTTAGAGTTGGTCAAGCATTTTGTACACTCTGAGTCCAGAAAGTCTGTGGTGTTCCTGTTGAACGAAACCCTTCTTTGCCCTGGGCCTTTGTCGTGGGCACATGGGCATGATTGACTTGCACCCAGAAAGGAATTATTTGTGCAATCCAGCTACCTTCAGGAACTGGGGGTGGGGTGGGGGTGTGTTTCCACACCATCACTGGGATCTGACCCATATAATCAGCATCAATGACTTCCTGGTAAGACAAACAAACCTTGTAATGTTACACTAGAACATCCAAGCAACAGCACACTCATTTGATTGCCGATGGGTCCCACAGCATTCAGTGGGACCTTATGTACTTTATCATCCTCTATTGCAATGGCAGCTGCTGTGGTAACATCCGATCTGACACTCCCTGAAGTTCAGGCTGTGAGTTGGCTGTGTAAGCCTGGAATTGTTGTGGAGGATTCATTTGTATCATCACATGGTTCCTCCCCGCGTTCCTCCCCCCATTTCCCTGCTTTCTGTTGCCACCTACAAGTAATTGTCCTTGAGTGTTAAATTTAGATCTACAGTATTTTGCAAAATGTCCTGGTTTGTTACATCAATGGCATACCAAACCAGAGCCGTCAGCTCTTCCCGGCCTCAATCTCTTTGGATAGACCTTCTTTTGGTGACTTTCTTGCCCACATGTGTAACAATGGCAGATGACCCTGAATA
Organism: Falco punctatus; assembly: GCF_963210335.1. Taxonomy (NCBI): domain Eukaryota; kingdom Metazoa; phylum Chordata; class Aves; order Falconiformes; family Falconidae; genus Falco; species Falco punctatus. Next base: position 35,091,161 of record NC_137581.1, read on the forward strand.
CATCAGCAAAGGTCTTTGCCAGACACTCCATTTGGAAGGCAGCACTTCCTACCTTCCCACATACATTCATTAATTCTATTAAAGTGGGATTATGATGCGCCATGCCTGCAATCACCTTTCTACAACCCTCATTCATGTTGTCCTTAGCTAATTGAAGTAACAATGCTTCCTCAGCTGCTCCATTCTGTATTTGCTTATCCAAGGCATCTCTCAGCCTATCCAGGAATGACAAGTATCCCTCATTTGGATCTTGTTTTATTGTGGTCCATGACTGTTGTGGAGTGCCATGATCCGGAACTTGCAATAAAGCTTGGAGAGCTAACTTTTCCCTACTGCAGGACTAAAGGATGTAAGTGAGCTTGTAACTGAGGAGAGTTAACTGGAGCTTCCCCCATCAATTGTGGAATCCCTGCCCCAAAACATGCATCATCCTGGGGGTATTCTAAATTCATCAATGATTGCTCATTTGCTAAGCGCCTCCAATTTGACTCAAACAATATTTGCATAGGGGTCAATATAATTTACGCAACTGAACAGCAATTATAAGCAGTAAGCTCTGCTGTGAAAATACTATGTAACAATAATTGAGCATAGGGTGAGCCTATTCCATACTGTATACAGGTTGATCTTAACTCTTTTATCACTTCCCACTTGAAAGGTTCCCACTTGGAGGGAGCATTACCGTTCTTTCAAAGCACTGGGCAGGCTGACACCCTGCCCCCCACGGCGGTTACAGCACCAATATCCCCTTCCGCGAGTGTTTGCTCCTGCATCCTTTTCCAGAATTTGGCAGGATCTGGTCCCAATACAGTAATTTGGACTGGTTGTTGAACATGACCAGAGGTCTCCTCCAATAAACCTATCACAGATGGCTCAGGATCACAGGCAGGCAATAGGACAATGACTGGATCTCCCTGCCACCCCAAAGGGAACTGACTCTGCCCACTTGACGCAATGCCGCTCTACTCCTCCTGCCAGCCTTGACTCTGTGAATCAGGTGATGGCAGAGAATCTGATGGTGCCAAAGGTACCTTATTGGGCATCATCTCTGCAACTGGGGATGTGGCTATTCCAACTGCAGCCTTCGTCTCCTTGTTTGCTTCTGATTGTTCTAGTAAATCTAAGACCAATCTCTATGTTGTCAATGACGTTTTAGCAATTTTGTCCCCTCTCGTGGAGGCCCCCAAAAGTAACAATCCAGCATTTTGCCGTATCTGAATGCTAGAGACATTTTTTACTGTAACAGGCAAATTATTCCTTTTACACCACCCTAGCAGAGTTCTTATTGCCATCTCATCATACTTTATTTTCAAATATGTCTATTAGCATCATTAATATAGGGATTTATTTCTCTGTCCACATCTGATTGTTCTAGCGAATCTATGATCAATCTCCATGTTGTTAACAAAGCTGTAGCAATTTTGTTGCCCCTCGAGGCAGCCTCAAAAAATACCTTTCAAACACTTTGCCATGTCTGAATGCTGAAAACCTTTTTCACTGTAACTGGCAAATCATACTTTTTACACCACACTCACAGAATTCTTATTGCCATTTTGTCATATTTTACACCTCTTTTTTTCAAATATATCCATAAGCATTGCAAATATAGAATTTGTCTCCCTGTCCACATTTAATTGTTCTAGTAAGTCTAAGACTAATCTCCATGTTGTTAGTGATGCTGTTGCATTTTTATCACCCCTCAAGGCAGCCTCAAAAAGAAAATTTCCAGCATTTTTCCACATCTGAACACTGGAGACATTTTTCAGCGTAACTAGCACATCATTTACTTTATACCATCCTAGCAAAGCTCTTATTACCTTCTTGTTATACTGTTTTTTGTTGGGTTTTTTTTTTACACTTTATTGTTACACACTTTTTTTACAAATACATCTATAAGCATTGTTAAAGTAGAATTTTCTTCTTCTGTACCCATATCAATTAGTCCCCATCTACATTGGGTACAAAAAGTTGCAATTTGAGTTAAGATGGATAACAAATATTGCAATAAACCCATATCAATTAGTTGCAACAGCTCACCTCTCACAGTGTCTTTTATGGGTTGTAGGTTCTCCCACTTGTCTCAGCTACACTGAGCACCAGTTGTTGTAGCCAGAGTCCAACTCAGTCAGCCTCACATGGGGCACCAATTTTTGCAGCATATTGAAACCAGTAGGCTGCAATGAGGCTTTACCATTGGTCAGATTCTACTGTTTGCGCTCTATCACCTTCCTCCAGAGATCACACCCCACTGCTGCTGCTGCTCCATCCAACCCCCTCCCCCAGAATCCTCAGAGCTATTTATCCACTTAGCAGGAACGAGTCACAGCTGCACATCACCCATGTCAATCCACCCACTGCCTCTGAGGCAAGGCCACAGCTGCATGTTATCAATGCTAATCAACCCACTGCCTTCATTCCTCTACAAATATATGTATTTGCTTATATATATTTCTGAAGACCTTCAGATGGCTATCGAGTCCATAAAACTTAGGTGATATCAGAAGCAAGGAACAATGCTAGGAGTATATATCCATTTGGGTTCTAGTCCACTGTTGGTGTCAAATGAAGCAGGATTAATTCTTAAAAAAGAAAGAAGATGGCATTTCAGGCCCTACATTTCACAGAATATTCTAGTGGTTAAAGCTTTTCCCCTATAAGTGGGAGGACATGGTTCCAGACCTGATTCAGAGTGTGTGTGCTGGAATTCACATCTCCTATATGGGAAATTTTGGGAGTGGGTGTTCTTGTATTTTTCTGTTGAAGTATTATGCAATGAGGAGGACAGCAATGGCATGGTGCCACTTGGAGTGCACAAGTCATGGTGACTGCAAGAGAAGGAGACTTTTTGCCTCATCAGGTGATCAAGATTTCAACTAGCTGATCTTCCCTAGGGTAGACCTATAAAATCTCTTTGCTCATTAGGATAAGCTACAGCTTTGTCCAGTGGAGTTTCTGTAAGGATGGAAGATCATCAAGGTTGAACACAGATATCAAATGTAGGTGTGAAAGAAAAGACAACAGAAAACCAGGTAAGTAATACTTTAAAAATAGAGTATGTTGCCTGACAATTGCAAAGAAAGAATCACTGCTATTATGCACAATGCATAAGTTATGCACAGATAAAACCTCAAATCATTACAGCTTCCATCACAGGGTTAATTAAGAGCTTGGAAATATGTCTTAATTCTCAATTTGGAGGTTTAATTATAAGACTGCAATGACACTAAAATCAGTCATTGACCACCATGGTAATTTCATGTCCATTAGGACATGCCTTTGCTCTTGATGAAATAATGATCATTCAGTGTATTTCCATCCATCATTATTTGATTAACGAAGAAATGCCAGTTTTCTTTTAACTAGCAATGTCAAGTCTGTCTTAGACTGGTTTAAATTACAAAAGCAAAGTCAGTCCTTATTGAATACTAGAATACCATAAAATCATACTATATTGCTGAAAAGAAGCTCACAAAGAAAGGTGCTGAACAGATTCAGTCTAAGAATCCTTACCAAGAACATTATATATTTCTGATCAGCATGACATATATTTTAATTTAAGAGAACTGAACTGGGCTTTATATGTATAATTAAGTATAGGTTCTGACAAAACTGTTATTACTATTACAAATTTACTAGCTAATAGGTTGCACATGAAGTCATTGACAGTTACTGATATCTATGACATATTTTCCTAACTTCTGTAACTGCTGCTCCAGAGGAGCTTGTTACCATTATAAATCTTAAAAGCAAGTCTCGCTTTTCAATTCTGTTTTGGCTTTACAGCTAAATGTTATGCAAAGGAGTGGACACAGCTCAGCAGGGTCATTTAGTTTTATAGAGCTGCTTGGAGAGAAGGAGTACTTTTTATCTGTTAGGGTGTGATATATTGTTATGCTGTTTCACATACTAAAGTAAAAATGGCATGAAAGTGGAAATAAAGAAGGGATAGGATGGGCAATAGAACTGGGGCATTCAGTTTCATCCAAAATACTGTCTGGGTACCTGGAACACAAACCCTCTGTTTATGTCTGTGCACCCTTGATTTCTTGAAGCCTTCAGGTGTCTCTGAAGACCTTTGGAACAAACTATGACATAACTGTACCTGGTTCTCGGGAATTGCTTAGAAAGAGTAGTCGAAGGCATATAATTTGTAGCAATTTGTGTATTTTCCATTATGTTTGTTTTATAGACATTGGCATGCAAGTAAAAGAAGTAAAGTAAACATAAAAGTGCATATTGAAGACAAGGTTTAATCAGTGACAGAAATATGCTATCTAATCAGTTATTTACCTGGAAAATGGCTGCATGTTTCTTTGGAAGTCTTCTTGAAGCAAGGCCACTGACTTCTGGAAATACAGCCAGTCACAGCAAACAGTTGCAGAATACTTCTAAAGGTAACACTCTAATCAGTAGCTTAATTGATGAACTATAAAAAAGTAATTAAGTTACCTTTTAGCTGCAGGTATAAAATAATGTTTTAACATTTTGTCATCTATCATTCATTCTGGGTCATGAGCTATCATGATTTAATAATAACCCATTTAGTCCTTCTCATTCTGTAAATCACATGAACAATAGAAAAGCAATTTGGAATTGAGTACAGTGGCTTATCAAAATAACCTAAAAAGTCATAGGACCATAAATTGTCTATTGATAGTCAAATCATCTTCAAAGAATCACAAAATCATACAATGGTTGAGGCTGGAAAAGACCTCTGGAGATTATCTAGTCATCCCTTCCCCCTCCAGCAACTTTCAATAAAACACACAATACTTTCAATAAAATGCAATACCTTTCAGTAAAATATGTAGCAGACTAAATCCTCAAAGCAAACTTAAATGAGTTAAGTCCCATTTCTTTGATTTCACCTTCTCCATCTGTAATTAGGCTATTAATTTTCTTTCAAATGCATCTTTTCATGTCCCGATTTTGGCTGGCACCAACAGCTGGACTGTTAAGAAATTACAGAAGCCCAGAAACATTGCAGAACCTTTTCAGGTTAATCTGCAAGGTTGAATCTGAGAAGATACAATGGAACTAAGATACAATACATACAATAGAACTTGCATACAATGCAGCCTTCCACTGAGAGGTTTTGTGATTTTCCATTTTGCGCTTTCTTTCAACTTGTTGTTTATATACAATTGCCTGAATCTTTCCATGCGGTTCCTTTATTTTTACCTCTTTTTTTTTTTTTCTTATTTATTTATTGCATTTATTTATTTTCCTTTTTTTTTTTTTTTTTTTTTTTTTTTCCCAGTGCCTGACTTCTGTTCGACTATTTCTGGTGTGTGGGTTGAATCAACACTTTTTTTTCTCACAGTAAGCTCAGCATAGACTGTTATTCTCAGCTCATTTTATAAAAACACTTAAATGCTAATTAAACAAACAAACAAAACCAAACACTAAGACAACTAAGAAAAAAAATTCACAGAAGTCTAGTGATTTGGGTCTAATGTAGGCATGAGAGGCTTGACCTACTCTTTCTTAAAGGGTTCTAATTTTCCATGAGACTTATTGAAAATGATGCTGGTTTTCTCTACTCTCCAACCCAAATACATTCAACTGTTCATGCCCCACTTCTGTAACTGCCTGCAAGCAGAGGCATACTGTCTTTCCCACTCTCATTCTATCTTTAGTACTCTCACCCAGCCCTGAGTATCTCTTGTGTACGGTAATGGGCACACACCTATCAGCCTGGGAAACTCTAACTTAGTTCACTTAAAGCTGCCTTGCATGTTGATTGTGAATGTGTTCTCAGACTAAGATCGTTATAGCCCCTGCACTTACCTTTAAAGATGTCTCATTTTGCCCCCTCTATAAGTGTTACAACACAGAGGGCTGCATTAGTTGTCTGAAAAGAAATGAAAACTGGTGTTTGGGTTTTTTTTGCTATTGGTTGAAGTACAGCTTCTCCCACAGAACTTAGTGCATTTGTAATAATCTGTCTTTCTTCTTCTTCCATCATTTTCTTCTTGTCTTTCTTTTTTGTTGTTGTTTTGTATCTTCATGATTTGTTACATAAACTACTTTTCTTCTTTTTCACCCAATGGTACTGTAGCATTCTGGGTGTCTTAAGACACCAACTAAGTGTGCTAACACTTTTTGACATTCCATGACCCTTGAGAAAATATGTGGAAATATATTCTGGTTTTACATTAACTAAGACTTCAGCTTATGCAAAACTGACAGACAACTGGTGTGGAAGTGATACATAAGACAAATACAACTAGACACTCTATTTATTGAACTGACATTTCATTTGCCATCTCTAAGGAAGAGGGTGGTTCTAAGAGGAGGAGCCTTGAAGTACGAAATTTTGCACTTTTTTCTAGATAGAAGGCAGTGTTGAGATTAAAAAGAATGCTTTGTAAACAAGGATATAAATTTATAAAACACAAATATCAAGTCCTTTCTGGTGATGAGAGGACTGGCAAGGGTATCTATTGAGTTGGATATGGACTTACAAATCCCTGTGTTTCTTCTGCACTGTACCTTATGCAAATATTTATACTTTTGAAGAAAGGGTATAAAATATTATCACTGAGAAAGGCATGGATGATTCACAGAGGAACAGTATGACTCACATTATCATAAAATAAGAAGTATCATATGTAAAAGTTCTGGAGGAATGGGTCTGTCTGCATTGGCTATGGACAGAATTTAAATGACTCGTGTAGACTAGGCTGCATGTTTCACACAGCTAACTTAGTTAAGGAGATTACCAACCCTAAAGTCTACCTAGAATGAGATTTAAGTCAGTTAGGTGAAGCAAATTCACCCTTAGGCCTTTAAGTCCCTTAGTTGCTTTTGAAAATCTTAGAATTAATCAGATTCTTTTCAAACGGTTAAAAGGGACTCAACTTTTGACAGAACTCAGCATCTTTTATCTATAACCCCAAAGCTTACGATGTGCCTGTAAAGCATAATATGTGATACCTTTCCAGTATTTCATATCATATTTCTAACTCTCATCTGAGGTAGGTAGAAGTTTAAATACCTTGTAAAATTTATTTCATTATATGAGGTTTCCTGCTTTGTGGTTCTTCCTTAGCCTTGATCACGAGTTTGTTTGCTAGCCTCTATTCACTTGCAATTTTGTATTTGCCTGCCTCCATTACCTCTTTGCTTGTGTAAAGCTTTTTGAACTTTCAGTCACTCTTCCCATTAATAACTGTGATATGACACATTCCCTAAAATGAAACTTTGTATATAAACATTTCAAAATCTTGAAAAATGACTCAAGGTTTGAGTAACCGTATATACTGTATAATACCACTAATCTGTCTCTCCCCGTAATGCTAGCTGCAGCTCCACAGGACAACTTCTTCAGCCTGGAAAATTATGTTCTGAAGGAACCAGACATTTCAGTGAGTCTAAATTTAAAGTTAGAAGATTATCACTAAAGCCGATCTATTGGAATTACTTATCTGAGCCAAAGTAATTCAGGTGCAGTGAAACACTTCTAATTTTAAATTTAAGAGCACTGAACAGTGAGTGGGATTCTTTGGCATAGCTCTTAGTTGCTACCACTCTCTCCCTCTCGTTTTTTCTGCTTTCTAACTTCATCCTTTTAAAGCCCATTTTTCCAAAACTCGGGTACTGATGATGTTAGATAAAAATTGTATCCCTATATAATAAAGATATTTACCATTACATATTATACAACTATCATAAATGGATAAAGTATATATTATTTCTAAAATGCTGTAATAAGTAACACCATAAAACACTTTATGTGATGCAAAGATTACTCTTGGGAAAACAGTATAGGAGGGTGATAAACCCATCAGATGGCTGGTAAAGTGAGACTTGTAGGGGGTTTTCACTAAAGTTGAATTTGAAAAGATTGAAGTGAATAGGCTCTGTTCGACTATTCAGGCATAACAGGGGCAGGAGAAATATAAGTAGATTGTTTTAATATGGGTATGCTGAGGGGTCATGCATTTATTTGTTTCTCAAATAAACTGGAGGAAGATAAGAGCCATTAATGCTGCTCTAATGGTGTTTGATGATTAAATGCTTCACACAAAGACCAATATTATGAGTAACGTGCACATGAAACTGTTCTTTGTGAGTTCCCTCACCATTGTCAGCAAGGCGCACAACACATCACCATACTTTTAAGAGTTACTTGTAATTTCATAGTTAAAACCATGAAGATCCTTCACTAATGTATTGTTTACAATTCTAAGATTAAGGTAAAACAAAGTAAAGTATAAGCAATTTTTGAAAGTTACAAATCTGTATTCCTGATGAAACACTGCAGAGTGGAGTTACACCATATTTTGATTGTGCTACATTTTCTCCAGCAATGAAGTTTCTGAAGAACAGAAGTTGAATGGTGACAGATGCTTTCTTTCATAAAAAAAAAAAAAACAAAAAACAAAACAAAACAACAAACAAACAAAAAAGAGAGAGGGAGAGAAACACAATTCTACTGTCACAGTCTGGAAATTCTGATTTTCAGCTATTGTAATAACTGAAGATAGCCAAAGAAAGTTAAGGGCATGATCATTAGCATCAACCAGTGTGTTCTTGCAACATGTGACAGGCCATATGGTTACACCCCATGGAACCCCATTTCAGACTGGGACTGCATCCTCTCCTAGAGATTATTGCATATAGTCAAATAGTCTCTGGAACATAAATGACGGTTTGACCAGGGTAGGGGGCGGGGGAGGGAAGGTTTGATAGTGCAAGTAAGTTACTGAAATGGTTGCAGAACCACAGTGTGCACAGATCAGAAATGGTAATTCTTTAAATAAATATATAGTTTTGAACTTTGAGAAGGCTGTTTGCCGTCATACCAGGCAGACTCAGGAAAATGGAATTTCAGGATGCTTTTTTCTTTTAGAAATTGAGAATTGATCAATAGAAATCTTGACTCTTAGTATACAAGTAGATCCAAGGCTAATAAAAAATACATGCATGTGTTAAAAAAACCAAACCCAACCCCAAAAAACCCAAAGAAAACCAAAAGCATCTGAGATATCTTAAATGAATTCATCCTATCAAGCTTTAGGTAGTTAAATAATAAATAACAAATGCAATAATAAATTTGGGTGTTAGGTGCTGAATTTAGGAACTTCTCTTTTTCATTTCTCTATATTAATATCTTTTACATCTAACAGGTAAAATCAGAGAGGAAACAGACATGGGATGAGGAATATAAGGACTATAATTTGTAGAAATCAAAATAAATTTAAAGCAAATAATCAAATTAGGAGAAAGGCTTAGATAAAAATGTTTGAATTCTGTAAATTTTCCAAGACTATTAATAAGGGAAATAAACTAACAAAAAACCTAACAAAAATAAACAAAGAAAGAAAGAGGGGAAAAAAAAAGAAAATGTGCTGTATTACGCAGAGTCTTGTATTTAAAAGCACTTTGGCACTCAAAATAAAGACCTAGCAACTAACAGGCAAACTCAACAAAGAAAGTAATGAGGTTTTAAAAATTATCAAATGGGTTGTGGTATGTGTTCTTCTTTAAAACAAATGAAAATCAGTTGCCTGAGTCTTTTCATTGATTTTGAAATATAAGCTGGCAAATTTAGTAAAAATTCCTTTTGGCATACAAATGATCAAAAAGCGCAGAAATGAGTGGTGGAGCTGCTGTGGAACAAGCATATGCCCACAATTAAAGTTAGTGAGTCAAAACTCAATAAATGCTTCATCTTGATTTTCAGTAAAGCTGATGACGTTGAGAATGGAGCAAAGACATCCTATCTAACGGTTTGAAGGATATTGAAAAGAGCACTGTAAGACCCGAGGTGCAAGCCAAAATTGAATCCTTTGTGTTCAAACTGGAGGTCATCCCAACATCCTGATGTAATACACGGAGTTGTAAATTTTGTGATAAAATATAGGGGGCACTGTATGACAGAAAAAGGAAAGTGCACTATGTCTTAGAATGCTACCTATAAAAAATTATCTACTGATTTGGACAGAATTTTGACAAAAAGTATAAATAAACATGCAGAAGTAGATAGAAATTAGGATAAAACATGATATATTATCTACTAGAGATTACAAAGGACCAATCTGAACTTTTTTTTTTTTAAAAAAAAAAAAAAGTTTAATAATTTTATGGACCAGAACCTCCCTTGATTTAGTGAAACATCTGATATGATAACACGGGAAGAACCCACTTACCCTGGAGTTTATAAGGGTCTGGAGAAGAAATGTAAGGTAGGTTGGTAACTTTAAATGGAGATGGTAGGCATTTATGGTGAAAAGTGAACTACTAAGATGGAGGGAGCATGTTAGTTGATTCTTTATGATCCATCTTACAACTGATATTGTTTAACTTTTCTGAATAACCCTGGCTGTAATGAAAGCATAGTATTGATATGGGTTAAAAACACACAGCTGGAAGGTAGTGTCAGTGCAGATCCACTACAGGGAGAATTAGGCAACTCAACAGAGTTGTGACCTCAACAGCAATAAAAGGATGACATGTGATAGTATAAAGTTTAAGGCCATAAGCACAGACAAAGACACCCATGATAATTATGGAAAAGGAAAGCTTGTCATGTTGTTAGGGAAGAACTGGAAAAGCAATCAAGCAAAATGGAAATGTTGGTAAATACATCTAAGAGAGGGATTAACATAGAGGAAGAAGAATAACTATTGACTACTATAACTACACTGACACACTGGCTAACAGACATATCCAGATCTTAATTACATTTAACCTGGAAATTATAATTCCTGGTTTTCCATCAGATATTGCACAGGAAGAAATTCTAGCTAGTTTAAGATTGACCTTAGTCCACTAATGCATTTAATGATGTGATTTGGTGGTTTCATAGTGTCAGAAATCTTCAGGCAGTGACTTGAGCAGCCCCTTCTAGTCACTTTCTGACAGATTCACACTTGAAGTTTGTCCTTGGGTCTTCTTTTGCAAAACCAATCTCCTCTTTCTATATAGCTTTGAAAGAATTGCCCAGGGCTGGTGTGCTGAAACACTTAGAATTTTAAAGAAAGTGAATTCCTCTCATCTTTTCTTGTTTCACCTTATTCTTGAATAATTTACATCTGTGAGCCTTTAGACTCTCTTACATCCTACTTCTTTCAAGTGGTGTCATTACAATATTGTCATCTATCCATGCATTGGACACTATGGCTTTCTTCAAAAGGAATATGAAAACTGAACAATAATGAGTCAAAAGGTATGAGGTGGAGCCTTAGTCTGAGGTATATTTCTCAAAGTATGTTTTATGAACTTCCTTACTTGTGAATGGTCCAAAAATTGAGGGATGTTAACAGCTAAAGATGACATCAGAAGAGTTCTTTGCTTTCCTAAGTGTAAAAAAAAACAACCCAAAACATTCAAATGTTTTGAGGCAATTAAGTCATAATGTGAATTGTTGCTTGACATCCACTGGCCTACATAGACAGTCAACATAAATAATCATAATGACCCTTTGTGGCACACAGACACAGACAGACACACACAGACACACACACACACCCCCCCCAACAACAACCCAAAACCTAAATGCAATTTTTAGTTTATTTCCCTTCCTGGAGCTCCAGTGCTTCTGTTAATGATTTATTAACTCTTCCACTTTCATGCCAAAATAGAATGCTAATAATAAAAATGGGTATAATATAGAAGAAACAAAAAAAAGTATTTCTTTACTAAGAAGGAAAAAGAGAAAATGATAGGATGAAAAAAAAAAAAATGTGTAGCAAATTTCAGTTCCTTAACTGATCAGCAAGTGTAATAAATTGTGTATGTTGCCATGAACTTCTATTTACAAAGAGAAAAATAAGTCTTCAGTCAAGCAACATGGGATTCATTGGAAAGGAGGGGGTTTCTTTGTTTCAGACTTCTTTGAAGTGAATTCGTTACATTAAATTCAGACTGCCAAATTTAATTTCAGCAGACATTTGGTCTGGCATCAACAAGATTCTCTTTTAAAATATACCTGGCACTCAATTCCAAAAAGGTTTACCATCACTGTCTGAGTTCACAGAGTTGTGTTCATCAGTTCTTATTTTTGTCTATATCAAAGAATATTTACTGACATGTCTTCTAGATAGAACAGCCTAAAAAAGAGAGACATATGTAATTTGCTTCCTTCCATCTCTCATTAATTCACAGTGAAAGGACTGGGAAATTCTTCTGGAACATGAGAGCTGTGTGGTCAAATTTTCTTGGACAGACATGGGATGGGTAGCTCTTTTTCCCATGTCCAGGATGAGTGGAGAGCACACTGTGCTGAGATGTTGCACAGAAAGATGGAGGCAGCACCTCATTCTACTCCTATTTGGAAGGAAAGTTTTGCCTATTAGTTTTCTTTCTAAGGACTAAACACCAAGCCTCAGAGGGAGAAAGTTCTTGGGGGTGTCAATCCCACAAGAAAAGAGGCATTTTTCTACAGTACCTGACTAGAATATTTATAATATAGAGAAAGCTGGAATCATCTCCATGTTTTTGTCCTCTGTGTTTTCACTATTTAACTTAGGTTTCCCTGGCAGTATGTTAGCTCCTGTGAATCACATTCTTAGGTCTTACTTCCCTCTGTGCCCTGGCATTCACTGGAATCCTACCAGGCCATTATCAACCTCATTGGATAGGTAGTTCTCTAAAATACACACAGATACTGCAGAAGTCAGTGCTATGAATCCAAAGTGTTTTCTGGACATCTATTCTTATACGTCTTTGTTCAATCCTTCCAACTAAGTGCTCATGTCACTAGATGGATCTTGGAGACGTTTGCGTTATTCTATTTGTTGAACAGTCACCACCACTGCTTAGTCCTTTCTATTTTGTGATGAACCAGGACTGTGATTTATATTAAGAAATTGTTACAAAATTCTCTTTTCTGTTATCAGAAGACGTACATATTGAATGATAAGAGTAAAGTCATTATAGAATTCTAAATGGATCTGAAAGGTCTTGATAGAAATGACTTATAAAGAACTATCAAATTGAATTGGTAACGACACATTTTCATAGGTTATTAGAGCCTTCCTGTAGTATTCTACAGAGAAAATATTTTGTGCCAAATCCTATAAAGTTCTGCACAGTGTTTTATTTGATGGAGAGATAATATTATTTAGTAAGTGGAATGGAAGGGGGGAAAAAAAAAACGATTAAGTTTTACTGTATATCACAACAGTGATTTTTCGCTACAGCTAACAAAAATATAGAATAAAACAAAAAAATTTCCTTTTAAGGGCTTTTTTTTAACTTTGGAAAAATGTTTTTGACTTTTTGATCTTCAAATGGTCTCTCACCCACACATTTCACAGTTTCACTGTAGACATGTTATTCTCATATATATATATATATAAATAGACAACAACTTATGAGGTTTGTTCAAAATATTATTTCCTAACATTCTGAAATGAATTAGTGTCTGTCAAGTGTGCTTCTATACTTACACCATGTCTATTATCATGTCCTCAGCAATTTTCTGTTGAGATTTGGTGAGTTTCATATGCTTGTGAAAATGTCAAAGTTGAAGTGTTATATTCAGCTTCAGAGAGCATGCAAAATTTGTTAAAACATCATGACTGGAAGTGTCCTGGCTTTGGCTTGAATCTTTGATTTTCTTCTTAGTAGCTGGTACAGTGCTGTGTTTTGGATTTAGTATGAGAATAATGTTGATAACACAAGGATGTTCCAGCTGTTGCTGAGCAGTGCTTACCCTAAGGCAAGGGCTCTTCAGTTCCCGTGCTCTGCCAGTGGCAGGGGCACAGGGAGCCGGGAGGGAGCAGGGCCAGGACAGGTGACCCGAACCAGCCAAAAGGATATACCATAGAACATCATGCTCAGTATATAAAGCTGGGGGAAGAAGGAAGGTGGGGAACCTGGAGTTATTGGTGTTTGTCTACCCAATTGTTTTCATGGAGATGGTTTAACACCTGCCTGACGATGGGAAGTGGTGAATGAATTCCCTGTTTTGCTTTGCTTGCATCAATGACTTTTTCTTTACCTTTTAAACTACCTTTATCTCAACCCATGAGGTTTTTTTACTTTTATTCTTCCAATTCTCTCTCCCATTGCGCTGCAGGGGAGTGAGTGAGAGGCTGTGTGGGGCTTAGTTGCCAGATGGAGTTAAACCACAACAGCAAGGTATCAACATTTAGCTATTTTGGTTTAGAATCTCTAGGAAAAAAAAAAAAAAAAGAAAAAAAGAAAAAAAAGAGAGAAAAAAAGCAAGCTTGTTATGCTTATGATCACTGTATAGTGGGAAGAAAATATATACAAGCATTTTATAAATTAGAAAGGTTTTTATCACAGCTGCTAGGCTATTAGAAGCATACAAAAGAATTATCTGAGGCACTCTGCATTTGAAATTCACATTTAACTTATTCAACCATTAGATTGCTGAGATAAATGACTAAGAAATCACAAGAAAAGATGCAGAAACAATCTCATTTTTAATTGAGAGAAAATCAGAGTTCAAAACTGATTGAAACTAACCATATGAGCAATTTCCATTTAGCAAATGGAAATGGAAAAATACCCACCATACAAACAAAAACGTAAATCATATTCTCTCACATTCTCTCTTCTTCAGGAAATTTACCTGTATCTGTCTTGTCTTTGAACTTGGTAACTTTTGAAATGCATTGCCTTTACTTGAGATGCATGATCTGCAATGGACGAAGTAATAAATCTAAAATATCAGCTTTAACTTTTGCAAATACAGACAGGTCTAAAATATAAACATTTAATAGTGAGTTAGAATGAGGTAATTTTATGTGCAAGGAATTATGTTACTCAAACCGATTAATGAAACAACGCATCTCCATGATCTTCCCAGCAACCTTATGCATTCATCTTCTAAAGTGAGAATACAGCTAACCCCATGCGGAGGGACAGTGGTTTAAAATTCAGATGCAAAATGTTTGGGTGGTGAAGAACAGTTAATCTCCTGTGTTACGATTGCCACATGTTGATTTCCTATAAATAAAGATGATATCAGGTATTAGAAGATTTTTCTTCTTTTTTTTTTTTCCTGTTTGAGAAACAAATAGTGTGCATGTACCTGGAATAATTTGTGTACTGTTTATGGCAATGATGAAGTTGTGAGGCCCAGATTTATTCTGTGATTTGTTAAATTTGGAACATTAGTTTAAAATATACACTTTAGAAACTGGGTGAAAGCCCTCTTATTGAGCAATAAGTATGATAAATATCTGACTATATGACAACTCAACTTAATGTATGATTTGTTACATTATCAAAGAACATTTGAAATAACTTCTGTAAAAAGACATATTGAAAAAAATGCATTGTAATAGTGTTTCAAAATTTTCAAATTCATTGGATACTGAAGGAAGGAAATAACTTACCAAAAGACAAAAATTTTAAAACATGGAGTACAGTAACTACAGGCCTACGTCTAAACAATTGTTTCCTGACGAGATCTTTGCAAGCTATGCGATCCTGAATTAAGCTTACTGCTAACTATAAAGCTGTGCAGTGAAGATGGTAATGGGGCATGACATAATGGCCAAAAGCATGGAGAATGAGATCTTTGCCAATGAAGCTTTTGCATCCTCAGAAACTTGATCATGTTTGAATTTACTGCCCATAAAGAGAGATTTATTGGGATAGTTCATTCTTTCCATAGCAACCCAAACATGTAGAATCATAAAGCGATATACAATGCTGCTTGAAGAGTGAGGTTGAAACAATTCAAATGTTTCAGTGTGACAAGACAGCCTTTCATATCTGCTAAATAAGTATGTAGCAGAAGCAATGCTTGTTGGCTATTTGCAAGGCAGCTGGGAACCACAGGAAAATCTGTTACCACAGGCAAACTGTTAGTGGCAAAGCTGGGAAGACACTGTGCTGTTTTGATTTCATTCTCTATATGACAGTAATGCCTTGATACTTAAATCCCATAAACATGATTTTTATTATTTTATATTTCCTGCCATTTCATCAGAAATGTGAAGCTTTTCTTGAAAAAAATGTTGTGGAAAAAAAAAACCAAAAAACCAAAACAAAGGGGGAAAGAAAGGGGGAAAAAATGAAATTTCCAGATGTGTTGAAAACTCCCTGTGTAATTCAGATATAGGAATACTCTTGATCCTTTCTCTAGACTCTGAGAATAAACTTCACCAATCATGCTCAGAAAACAACTACTGGGAATACAATTAAGCTTCCCTGTTGGGACTTGCCTGAAGACACGAACAGTTGGAAGGGCTCTCTCTAGGAGATATAAACAGTTGGTGCGTGGTTTGTTTAAAATTATCTTCATAAAGGTGGTGTCATGAAAGAACTGGTATCTTGGCTTGTAAGAGGAAAAATTAAGATAACAATGATAAAATCTCCTATCACTATTAGAAGTCAGTAACAGTATCTTAATGAAGCAAGTTGTCCAAACAGACAATGCTTTTTCTTTTTGTTAAACATGCTTTATGACAGATTCAGATACTGGTGAGATCTCAGAGGCGCAGCATAGCCTAAAGACAATCAGATTTGTTATCAGTCTTAATCTATCAAAACAAGGCTTATAGCCCTTTAATACCTGTACAAAAGTAAGTGATTCTTTACATCTCTCCTTGTAGCAAGTCTGTCTAAATGAATAAAGTTGTGACAAGGGTTGCTGAAAGCATAGATGTCTGATATTTTGTATGACTGTCGATACCAAAGTAGATGAACCTTCAACTTTTCTTTAGGGCAGCAGCTGGTTTTCTGCTTCCCTTGACTTTCTCTTATGTGAGATGAGAAGGATTTATTCCCATCTGTGGAAATCCAGCATACGAATGAAAAGTATCTCTTGGTAATGGTTAAATCTGCTGAGGAAAACAGAAAAATCAATGGGAAATGCACATCAGGTTTACTTAGGGAAGGCTGCTGTGTTGGACCCATGGCATAGAAAATAAATAGCTCTTTAGCCTGGAGATGTTGATCTTGAAATTTCTGAGCAATTTCTCCCCCTAGCATGTATTCATTCCCAACCCAACTAAAGGCCTGGCACCTGGAGGTGTTGCTAAGTGGTGTATCTGCCACATGGTGGAAACATAATATTGATTTTTAGGAAAATCAATTCCCAGTTTTACAAGATCAAAACCAGAAGATAGCAAAAGAGAGACTGGACTTTATTTTATAATGATAATCATTATACTATACAGATTCTTGAAAGAGATGCATGGCTAAGAGACATCATATTGATTTACTAGTAATAAACTCTGCCTGTTATGGTTCTAACTGAGCTGCTTGAATCTCTAGATATAACCCTATTGATCACTAGCAGTGAGTATCTTCTTAACTGTAAATAAAGAATTCCATTCTATTTTTCAGGCCTTTCATATCTGTGTAATGTGGAAAGCGTAAAAGGATGGCAGATGTCACTGCAACAGTTTATTTTTAGGTGAAAAATAAAAAGACTTGAGTTTTCTCAGAACTAGGAGTATCAAACCTGGAAAAGTGACCTTTAGGCCACATTATTAAAAAAGCTAGCCTGACCATTTCTGGGGAATCCCAGTCTTTAATCATGAAATATATTATTAATATATTGTTTTTCTTTAACTAGTGAATACAGTTCATCTCACTTATTAAATAATGACTTAGAGTGGGTGAAGTAAGAAAGGCTTTTACACTGAAAAGAGCATACTGCCAGTAAAAACAAATGGGAGATTAACAATGCATATGTGAATCCAACATTATTATATATACTGGAATATAATTGTGATAATAGTTTTAGAAAAGTATTTATTATGCCATTGAAAATACTGTTTGTTATGTGATTGGTGCATACAAGAAAAGTTGCAACCAGAGTATCAATACAATCTTAAAAACAATTTAGTCAAGCCAGTCAGACTCTCCTCTGCAAATACATTTAAACAAGTTTATATAGTAGTCTAACATTTTATTACCATAGTTTAACACAATTTTGTCACTTACAGAAACATGCCAAACTATTAGGCAAGTAACAGATGTGCCTATGTACACCTACCTAAGAGCATTAAACCATTGACTCTGAAATAAACTATGCTAATTCAGATTTCTCTGTTAAGATCCTGATTCAAAATGCACTGAATTGTTTGAACTATTCTTATAGACTTTAATAAGTTATGCATCAGTTCCAGATCAGTGAATGTTTGTGGTGTATTTTGAGCTTCCTGGATGAAAGGAGACATCTAATCACAACCTACAATCATTTTATTATGATACAGAATAATTCTTGCTTTTTTCCTCCTGTCTTACTGTGAAAGTGTTATACTGTGCAAACATCATTACTACCTCTTTTTTCAGATATAGATCAACAAAAATAACTAATGGGAAAAAGAAAAAGAAGTATGCAAAGTAATTCACCTTGTCAGTGTTTGTGCCTTTGGTACAATATGGAAATCGACAGCAGCAATATTTTAAAAGTGCTATTTTTGTCTTCTTCAATACTAGTAATATGGTACCTAACATTAATTTAGAGGCAGAGAATTCTAAATAGCAGTTTAGAACATACTGAGACTGAGTAAAAGTTCCTATCTTTACTCAAATACTGGACAGTAAATAATGTCAAGATTACCAGTATATTTTACTTTTGCTACTCAATTCAAATATGTCTATCCTCAAGCTGATTTCATTTTCCCTTTGAGGAACTTGTAGCTACCCCAGGGAGAATGATGATATGGGTCAGACTATTTTATATGTTTGTGAAAAATTTCCCTGGTCTTGTCTTAGATCCATCACATATTGCTAAAAAACTTTTAGCAATATCCAGTCATTCTATTACTCACAAGTTTGAAAACTGTTTTGTGAAGGCACAGATAAATTCACAAAGGCAGATCAGCTAACACATTTCAGATTGGTTTGCCAGTTTAGCTTATGGCAACTAGGTATCACAGAGTCATAGAATCATTTAGGTTGGAAAAGACCTTTAATATCATTGAGTCCAGCTGTTGACCTAACACTGGCAAGTCCACCACTAAACCACGTCCGTAAGTGCCACATCTACATGTCTTTCAAATACCTCCAGGAATGGGTGACTCAGCCACTTCCCTGGGCAGCCTGTTCCAATGCTTGACAACCCTGTCGATGAAGGAATTTTTCCTAATATCCAATTGAAACCTCCCCTGGCACAACTTGAGGCCATTTCCTTTTGTCTTATCCCTTGTTACTTGGGAGAAAAAAAACAACCCCCACCTGCCTACACCCTCCTTTCAGGTAGTTGTTGACAGCAATAAGGTCTCCCCTGAGCCTCCTTTTGTCCAGGCTGAATAACCTCATTTCCCTCAGCCGCTCCTCATAAGACTTATTTGTGCTCCAGACCCCTCACCAGCTCCGTTGCCCTTCTCTGGACACGCTCCAGCACCTCAGTGCCTTTCTTGCAGTGAGAGGCCCAAACCTGAACACAGTATTTGAGATGTGGCCTCACCAGTGCCGAGTCCAGGGAGATGATCGCTGCCCTGGTCCTGCTGGCCACACTATTTCTGATACAAGCCAGGATGCTGTTGGCCCTCCTGGCCACCTGGTCACACTGCTGGCTCATGTTCAGCTGTCTGTCAACCAATAACCCCAGGTCCTTTTCAGCCAGGCAGGTTTCCATCCACTCTTCCCTAAACCTGTAGCTTTACATGAAGTTGTTGTAACCTAAGTGCAGGAATGATTTTGTGGTACCATACGTCAAGGGGAAAAAAACTTTCTTGGAGTCACTATATCACCGTATAAGTTGCTCAATTTTTTATCAAAGGGATGAAGTGGCACAATGATAGTTCTCCTTAGCCTTGTTGAATGTCGTACAACCATCAATCTAGTTTTGCATCAAATAATGTAAAAAACATTGAGTTACATGTTAGCCTTTGAACGAACTGGGTGTATTATTGTTCCACCAAGCCCTCCTTTCTGGTGGATGCAACACTGTAAAAGCAGGAGGTATTTGGCAAAGTTTCTATGACTTCCTTGTGATTGCATTTAAGCATGCGGACGTGCACCCAGGGGCCATCTATACCAGTGTGTGGTAAAAGCAAAACTGGGGCTCCCAAAGGGGCTGCAAACTAAGGTTGCTTTATTAAAGAAATCATGGAATGGGGAGAGAAGCTATATTTGTGGATCTTATGTCCCACATATGATTTTGGGGAATGGCTATAGATTATGCTCAGATTCAGAAGTCGCAAAGCAGTTCCAATGTTCACAGCATGGATATTGCTTCTACAAGAATCTGCCTAAAAAGGCAAGAAACACATCAAAAGAAACAGCTTGACACTGAAGGTAAAGTGACAGCGGCTACAGTTCTTGCTCTGTGCAGGGGTACAGGAGTTCACCTATGTAGCTGTCAGTGGGAAACTGCATAAATCTTACTGCAGTGGGTTTCACCTGAAGCAGAGGAAAGAAAGTAGATTGCAATTAACTTTATACTGTTTCCTTTGCCAGTTTTAGACCTCTTAGCACAGCTGGGGCTGTGACATCCACCTGCACCATTAGAATATAAACACGTATTACTGTTGTTATGTATGTGTGCCTTTGAAAAAGTTAACTGTCCATGACAAACTATTGAGCGTCTAAGCAAACATGTAAACGCTGTAGAAAGCTTTTGATATCTTTGATACTCTGTGAGGCAGATCTTGAGACAAACCGTCATTGCCCTATGACATCAGTAAAAATACAATGCATTTCATTTCCACTCATCTCTTGCAGAGGGCAATGTGACAGATTTCTGCCATAAGTCTTGTGAAAATGGTTCCTGTAGTCCCTATTTCCAAGTCACAGTTATCAACATCAAACTGATCTTTGCTGCTCAGTTTTACCTGTACAAGAAGAAAAACTAAGTGACAGAACAGACTGTGTTTCGGGCTCTCAAGTAAAAAAAAATTCCCGTGCATTTACAAGTGCCTCTGTTCCTGGAGGTAAGCAATTAATGATTCCCAGGCAAGAAGGGCTTAGCACAGCTCCTGGTGAACCTAAGAGATGCCTTCCTTTGTCTCAGAGGACAGTGGTTCTTCACAGACTATTAACTAAATCCATTCTTGGCATAGGGAAATGCAATTCCATTAAGTGGTACTCAATTTAGCTGGTGGCAAAGGTACTTTTCTACAGGATACCCTATTACAATTGTAACTGCACAACCAGGCCCTTCCTTGGTAAGCTATGTAAATACCTTATATATTAGGTTATTAATTAAGAATGGTTTGACTGCTCCAGATGAAATGCAAGAGAAGAATAACAAATGTGTGGTAAATTCAGAAATCTGAGGGCTTGACCCAACCATAGATGTAAGTACTTAAGGGTAAGGGGGACTTGAAAGCTGTGGTTCATGTGCCTGATCCTTACAGAGTGCATATGCAATGATAAAGCAAACACTGCCTGGGAATTTTCCAGAGTGTTGGAAGCTCAGCATTTGTTTTGCTAAATCGTTACAATTGTCCCTGACACAGTCATTGCCTGTGCCAAATAACCTCCCAAACACTTTCTAAGAATAGTTGATGACTTAACGTGGAGGTGGGGCCATTCCTTATTTGCAGCACAGTCACTATGATCTGGAGAAAACAGAGTGGCTGCAGGCTGTCCCTCGCCAGCTGGCCTCAGGGTCAGAGAATGTCTCTCAGGCATGTTTGATGCTGGAGTACAGATGTAGCTGCAGAAACTAGATTCCAGAAATCTGGATGCAGTGCCCAAGAACTGGGAGAGAACAGGACCCAAGCCAGCCACACAGAGCTAGCCAAAGTGGAAAGCTGAGAGGGCAGAGTTCTGAAATCCCTCTACTCCACAGTTTCGATGCTGTATGACTCTTCAGTGTCAGTATGTGTTTTGGTGCCAGAGCAGAAAAACACTGACTGAATATCTGAACATACCAAACCAAGACTTCTACTTGAACATTTCCATTTTTACTTTCAAGGAACTGAGAAAGTGTAAACTTTTAAAACAACCACTACAAGAGAAATTACAAGAGTGTGCTGGAAGGAAATGTTTCCTACATACTCAACAAAAACCTCCCCTTCCCCATGCCTCACTCATCTGTTATGTCTCAGTGTATTCTTAAATTCTTCTGCCTAACCCATGTTCTGTTGCTTGCTTATACCTTGCTCATATACTCCTTAGGTTTGTGTAGTGCCTAACACAAAGCTATCCTGAAACATAAAATAGAGTTATTAAATGCTGGATAATGATGATAATGCTGATAAAAAAATATTGTTTGATTAATTATATCATTCTTTATTTGCATGAAACAGTCTTACATTTCCTTCTGCATTTTAATAATACAGTAATGGTTATTGTAATGAACTCATTAAATCTGAGAGTCAATATTAATGGACTATGAGAAGGATCTTTATGAACTTCATTGGCAGGCTACAAATAGTGGATTAATATAAACTACAGAATGAGTCAATTGGTTGTATAGTTATGACTAATCAATTTATATTACTAAAAGTGCCTTAAGTTAGAAGCAAACATTTTGAAATACTGGGCTGGATCCTTGTTAGATGTAAATCAATAAAGGGAGGTCAATCTAAACCAGCTGCAGCATTTTAGCAAAGGAAATGTTGTTTGTATTGATAAAAATATTGTCAATACTAAATCATCAGGCAGCCCCCAGAATATAATGATACTACATTGATATAATGTGAATTTAATGAATAACTGTATATTTTTAATTGGTATAACTGTGTATCTATATAACAATTTCATATAATTTTATTTATTTTAGTTTCTGTCTCTGTATCTGCATATACTTTCAATTTTTTTTTCAATTCAGGTACCATTTTCAAACTTTTCTCCAGGCTTCAAAAGTTAAACACTTACTTTATTATTTTAAATTACAACTGAGTTAATTTTGTTGTGCAATTGCTTGTATTTAATAGCTTTTGCAACAAAAAATATAAGAGCTGTATTAAAATCAGAAAAGCTGACAATGTGGCAGTAATTCAATTATGGAGTTGTTATCCTTCAAAATAAAGTTTTTATGAAAAGGAGGAGTATCTTAAATTGTCATAAAGTGGTTTTAACCCTTTAGTATGCCCTTAGCTGGGATGTCCAGGTATTGCACAGTGAGACTCTCTATAGCAGAGATAGCCAGCAGGACACTGGATTTGAACTTTATTAGTGCTGCCAAAGGCTTCTATTTCCTGGTTTATGCCTTCATTAGTGTTGAAATTTTTTCAATATTGCTGTGCTTAGCGATGTGGCAAGGCACTCAGGAGGCTGGCATGATGGCCAGATCCTAGTACATAAGGCAGTGAGCCATGTAAGT
The DNA here is from genome assembly GCF_963210335.1 of Falco punctatus. Lineage (NCBI taxonomy): Eukaryota > Metazoa > Chordata > Aves > Falconiformes > Falconidae > Falco > Falco punctatus. The sequence goes on from NC_137581.1 coordinate 35,114,325, forward strand.
AGAGGACCAGTTTCTCTGTTTCTCCTGGGTTTGCTGGCACCTACTACTAACAAATGGTCTCCTCCTGAAGCTTTGCCAACAACTGAGGTCTTGTCACTGGCTTTCTCACATCTGAAGTTTTTTACATCTGATAAGTGCTACACTTATCTCAGGACCTTTGCTTTAGACTACTCTTTCCAGCTGCCTGTTTTCATATTAACTGCAGGAACTTAACAGTTACCCTTAAGACTTAAATCCCTCTTGAATTTCATTGAATGTTAGCTGGTAAGTTAAAAGTTGGAGAGACAGACACAGACCCCCATGCAGAAGTAGGAGAAAATAAATCTTTTTTATTTATAAAGTGAGGGAAAAAGGCAAAGCCAAATAGTATACAAAAGGAAGCCTGCTAATCCTTTATCTCTTTCTCAGTTTTTATTATTGTGTGAGGTTATGCAATATATTTTCTTAGAAAGCTCTGAAGAACAGTTCTTTGTTTTATTTTTCTCAGTCCAATTTTAATTAGAGCAAATTTTCTCTCCCCAACATTGATACTAAAGTTAAGAATGACTACAGGTTAAGAGTTTCTAATTGTCTGTCTGAGTCAGAGGTTCAAGGTGCTTGAATAAAGAATTTTGACATAAGCAAGAAAAAAATCACAAACAAACTGAAATTACCTTGGGATGTGCTATAATGAGTAAATCACCTTGGATTTCATGATCATCTCTTTCCATTTCTTTGTCTTACTCATCAGGTTTCACTTTGTTGAATATGTGTTTACAGGCAAGTACTGGTTCAAAATGCACACACACACATCATAGCAGCCATAGCAAGTCACTGCTCTGAGACAAGAAACAAGTAAACAAACAAAAAGAATGGATACCCCAACCCACTCATGCAGATCTTTCTCTGGAGCATTGCATGTTATTGTAAAGTCACTCAAACAGAGAAAGAGAGAGATGAAGAAAAAAACCCAAACAACCTGAACCCACAGTTTTTTTCTAATGCAAGGTATAATTTTTTTTATGTTGGCAGTGTTCTGCCCTTCTACTTTTCTCCTGGACATTTGACCAAGTGACCAAGCCTATGAATCTCATTATTAAGTCCCATTCTTGTCTAATGGGGAGAAGAAAATTTGTTAGCTGATCTTCTGTGTTTTTACATTCAATCATCTATAAAAATCTATAAAACATCTATAAAAATTATTTCTTTTCCAAAGTTTTTTATTTATTTGCTTTTGGAGTTTGTTTGTTGTGGTTTTGTTGTTGTGGCTTTGTTGTTGGTTTTTTTAATTATTATTTTTTTTTTTTTATTTGTGAATATTTGATAAAGCACAGAAATTATGAGTTGGAAAAGATTTTAAAGTGTATCAGCCTTTACCACCTACCAGCCACTGTGAAAAACTATGCTGATGCCAGCTAGTAAGGTTATTTCTGTGTATTGGCAGTAAAGGGTTTTATTCTTCATATATCAGAGTAGTAGGGGCCCAGTAAGTTGATAAATTCTCCTAAGATACACTTGCAGCTGGCAAAAGCTGAAGATTCAAGTTGAAGAAACCACATTATCTCATGTCAGTAGTGGTCATGACCAAGAGTATCTTGTGAATCCGAAGAAAGTCTCTAGTTTCTAATTCAAAACTAGGTATGCTAAACTTATAAAAATAATTTAATATTTTATTCATTGTAATATATTATAGATGAAATATGGCAGAGCTGGGCTCTGAAGGACAAACAATGACTGAAGCTCGGGATGGGAGAGATTTCTTTTGGAGTCAGGATACAACTCTGGGGTGATTTGTATATGTTCTAACTCAAGCTGGAAAGCTGGATTCCCAGTTCTCACATGTTAGGGTACGTTGTAACATGCCCATGTAGGAGTGTTCATGTTTAGTGTGAAACACGGCACTGTGAGGGGGCTGGTGAATACCTACCTAGATCTTAACATGATATGCCATTGAAATTTTGTTGAATTGTGCACCCAGGCTAGATGACCATGTGTGATGGACCTATCCTCTACAGATGTAAAATTTAACATCTAGAACTGTTGATTTCCACTTGCAAATAAACTATCTAGCTCAGCTTAATGTGGTGCTGCCACGTCCTGTGGCCATGCAGGAACTCTGATTGCTCCAGTGTACTATCAGCTTTATTTCTACTTACTCTGTCTTCCCTCAGAGCTGTTTTGTGGACTGGTGTGGACAGGGTAGCATACACAAACCCTATGGCATTGCCAACTGTGATTCAGAACCTCTGTGAAAGGATGAATGATTTCATAAAGGGCTGCACAGCTTAGCCATGGGCACTCGAGCACTGCCATGGGGCATTGTTAGGGACTGGAGCGCATCTTCCTTCTAGGAGATTAGTTGGCTGAGTCAAGGAGTTTAGCTGGTGGAGTCCAAGGTCAGATTCATTGCCAGTAAGTGCTGTTACAAACAAGTTAAACTGAAGTCCTACACCACCTTTCTCATGGGAACTACTTTTAAGCTGTGGCCATACTGCCAGCCCCTGCCTGGGCTACATCACAGCTGTGCTGCAGCTACACCTGCCCTTGGGCTTGTGCCTCCTCTCTCTAGACCTGATGCTGGGCAATCACCAGGCTGTTTCTGACCCTGGACACCGTCTCTGGCTTTGATCCTGACCTGGACTTGTCACTCTTATGGTCAGGTCACTGTTCCTGCCTGCTTTGTTATACCCCCTGACCCCAGCTCCCTTTCCTGGAGGATCAACCAGCCCTTGCTGCTCCCTCAAAGCTAAGGTCTGAAGCTGGATGGAGAGAGAAGACCAAGCATTTTGATTAACTATACAAGTACTTTGCATTCAACCTGGCTGCAAAGGTCCTTAGAAGACTCCAGCTCCACTGGACCATGCTCATCCCCAAACTGGGTGTTCAGTTCTCAATAGCCAATGTGACAGTTCTGAACAGGACACGTTACCATGATTTAAATATTTAACGGACAGCTTTCATCTGGCTAATTATCATATTTCATTGTAGGATGTGTTTTCCTTTTATACACATAAAATGCCATCTATTTACTCTTAGATTCCTCTATTGGTCTCTTAACAGTGTGGGGCTACATTATTCCATACTGTAGAAAAAATGTACTAAAAATAAAGAAACAACATAAGTTTGCCTTACTCTGGATTTCTGACCTTTTCCCCAATTGGATCTTCCTTTCCTTATTTTGTTTTTCTTTTTATCCTGTCTTTCAAGCTATCCTGGTACTACAGCTAATCCCTCATTTATATTTACAATTACTCCTCTCAGTGGGTATGAGGCAGGAGACAACAGAGGTTTGCTTTCTTGAATGAGCTAAGGAGCTAGTCTCAGTTGCTGGTACTGTAGTTTGTCTTTATAATTTTTTTTCTTTTCACATTCCTGGTTCTCAGAACATGTGTACACAGATGTGAAAGGTCATTACTGTATTTTGCTGAAAAATGATCAAACCTTTTCAGACGTAATTGTAGCTGATTATGTGACATAGTCTTTTCCAGCATGCTTTAGTTAGGGTGCACCGAAAAAGGAATATGATATATGATAACTAAAGAAATTAAACAATCTTTCTCCCCCTTCACAACTCTGTCTTTGTGTACTGTCTTCATGTTTCTGTTTTCTTTGCAGCATATCTTCCCAGAGCTCTGGTGGTGAATGTTAATGATGAAACGTTTGGTTCTACTCTATGCAATCATTCTAAGAAAATTAAGCCCCACACAGTGTATACTTTAAGCATGATGATATATTTCCACAAATGAATAATAATGATATTCAAAGGAGCTCAAATTCTGATTAGTGAATATTTCACCAACTGGTCAAGAAAGAATAGCAATTAATAGAAAAAGGCTTGTGGAATAGACAGTGTTTCATTTTAAAAAAAAGAGTAATTTATTGTTGCTAAGAAAAACAGGTTAGAAAAATCCAAGCAAGGAATATGCCAGAAAAAATAAACTAACACCTTCACAACTGCCATTTTGAAATGTTTGTTTTTTTCCTGAGCAGTTCAGCATGAAGAAATGATAGTAGGTGATATTCCTGTTTAGTCAGAAGCTACAGAGCCATTTGATTTCATGAGCAGTAAACAGGACATATGACCTCAGTAAAAATAACAGCAACCAACTAGCAGATTCAGCAATAAAACTAGATTAACATAATGGGGAAATAACATTGGAACAAGGTGTGGAGATTCTGACTTCAGTTACTCTGGTGTATATCAGGGAGTCAGCTGACAAGTAAAAAAATACACGTACTTTGATACATATGAGATGAGAATTTTGGGTCAAAGTTTTAATTACTGTGATCAAAAAAGTAGACATGATTTAGAGATCATGCCTCAGTTTACAATGATAAAAAGGATATTTTCTTGCCTGGAATTTTGCTATTCTGTTCTCTGGTAAAGATTCTGTGTTGTTTTCCTACACTAATAATTTTTTATTCACTCCAAGACTTTTTGCTTGGCAGAGGGTTTCTCTTTAAGAACTTCCTAATTTTTTATGCTCTTGGTTAATAATGCTTTGCATGTAAAGTTTAGAAATTATTTACTGCCCCAGACAGGTGGGACAAACTGCCAGCTCCTATACAATTGCTTTTACCAGAATGTAAATTTTACTAGCTTTATCACCCGTCCTTCTAGGATCACAGAGACTGCTCATGTCCACTGTTGACACAGCTACCCAGGGGGCATAAATATAATGCAGTGTAATAAGTATATGACATTACTCAGAGATGAAAGCAGTGAGGAAAAAAATATTTCTGAACTTTTCTCTGTCACCTCAGTAAAAAGACAGGACCATCAAGGCCTCTGTTTTGCATTAAGTCAACCTAAAGTTCAGGGTACAAAAAATTATGGGAGCTCTGCCTAGCTTCCATAGGTCCACTCTGAGTCAGGCACATTGACACACAAGGACAAAAGAAGTGTAGCAAACTGCAGAAGGAATGCAAGAAAGGGGTGGAACAGATGGCACAAGATGACTTTGGTGCTTAGTAGTTTGCCACAGATATTTAGAGAAATCACAATCTGATTCTAATTTTACCTATTTCTTTCAATAGCTAGTGTAGGATCTTGGGCAGTAACAGAGAATTTCTTCTTAAACTCATCTTTCTTACCCCTCACTAAGACAATTTTATCTATTGTTCTTGAAAATTCATCATCGTTAACAGGAAAAAAATAATAAAAAATGCGGGTTTTTTTCTGATTACCTAAGATCTCAAGGGATGGTATCAGTGTACATTGGAAAATTTTACATATAAAAAAAATTGAACCTGGTAACTTTAAAGTCCCACTTTTGTTATTTATTGCAGAAACCAAATTCCGAATTTAACCCCAAATTCAGGGTGTGTGTGTGGATTAGAGATCCTTGTGTTTCGTTATATGATAGCCAGTATACGTGGAAATCTCTTGCTTTGGGGTACATCACTATCTCCTTTTAAATGAAAGTGTCTCCCATTAAACATGAAGAACAAAAGAAAAATACTAAGTTCCTCTCCCCATCTTCTTTGAGTTCAAGCCCTAAACAAAAAAAGTATGTTTGAATCACAGAAGTCTTCTGCACATTTGTGAAATGAGGGATTGTTTCCCTGTGTGAACAAAGAACAATCCTTCATTGCACGAGATGAACTGTCTTTTCATCCTGGAGGTTTATGATTGTATCATATGATCTTCTAAGTGCACACTGTATTCTTGGGAACAAAAACAAAAAAGACAAACAGAAATCAGTGAATGAAAAGCTCTGTTGGTGATGAAAATGTTTGGTACTGAGAGATGGACAGCAATTCCAGTTTCTTCTGTTCACCAGTGAACAAATATCCAGAGAAGGCCTAATGAACAAATCAGAGGGAAAGTTAGGAATCTAAAAGCCTTTATGGTTTCCTTTGCAACTAAATTTTTCACATAGTTCTGGCTATGCTTTCACAGTGCAGTATCTTTGCTATTCTATTTCACCATTCATTAAGAAATTAACCCTCATATTCCTAAGAATCTATACATTGCATGGTGCAGTGCCACTTCCTTGGCTTAATGTTTGCATAAGGCACCTGAACTGAAAGGCAATGACAGAATACTTTATTGTTGTTACTGGAGCATGCAAAAAGACAGCAGTCTCAAGGAAGTAGCAATGGGTAGCAAGTAGATCATACTAGGCAAGGAAGAGAAGACAGGAAAGGTAGAGATGATGTGGTGATCTGAATTTAATCCTCATCAGTTTTCAAAAGAAGCTCTTTGTCTGATGAATAAGTGATATTGACAACCACCATGGGAGATCCCCAACTCATAAAGTGTTCCGGAATCTCTTATGAACTTAAAGATTAAACCCCCTAAATAATACTTTTGCTAATATGCTCTGAGACCATGATAACACTTCACTAAGGCCACTATACAGTCAAAATACAAGCTGCTCACCAATAACCTGAAATAGATCTGAACTAGCAAACTAAGTTAACATTTGCAAAAGCATGTAAATGACCTGGCCTCTTAGCAAGGTTTTCAAAAACATGTCTGAGAAAGGTAAGGTACTTAAATACACAGATATCGAGCTATATTTCCTCCCCCCTTTTAAAAAATGTCACTGAACTTTTATTGATTTCAATGACAATAATTTCAATGAGAGTGGACTAGCAAGACACTTTCAGAAAATCCTACCAAGCATCTACATGAAACTTAAAGCCCCTAAATACCTCTGTAAATCTGACCCTTTTATACTTAGAAATACTTAGAATCACAGTGAAGGGCAGTGGGATTTGACTCGTGACTTAGACAAGTAAGTGCTTTTCAAAAATCTTCAAACATGGGAATGAATTGTTACTTTAAACTCTCCTGTGATATTTTCTTCCTTAGTCCATTGATATGAACAAATAAATTATGCAGGCATGTGGTTTACAGTAGGATAGCAGTGAAGTAGGACTTACACACTGCAGTAAAATAGTAAGAAACAAATGAAGGTTGTGATTGATATTCATCCTGGCTGAATCTGAATAGAGAACAGGACAATAGAGGCGAATGTACTTGAGAAGAGATATAAAAATTGGAATAGCAACAAAGACTAAACTTTTTTTTTTTTTACCCTAATATATTTTTCTGAGAGCTTATACAATATGAAATCCCCAGTAGTGCTGAGAAATGGCCGGCTGTTATTCCTGTTGGGTACTGAGGAACTAACAGCATTAGATCATTAAAAGAAAAAGGGGAAAAAATGTGCTTTTCCAACAGCCACAATTCACCAAAACAACTAAGGACTGATTTCATGAGTCTCAAACGTCCTAATACACAGAAGACCTTTGGGAGGAGCAGGAACTCCACTCACTCACCACCATCTCAAAAAAGCAACAAGGGATCACAGTCTTCAAGATCCACAAGGGTCCAAGAAAACAAAGACTCTACTGCCATTCATCTATGTATGTATGAGCTTATTTTTAGTTTCAAATAGATGAAAACATTTTGTTCCTTCTCCTGACCAGTTCTGAATCATGACTATACAGACTGAGAATTTCCTGCCATGAAATCCAATGCAGAGGAACATCTGTCTGACACTGAAAGTATTATTATTGTTTTGGAGTCTTTTACAGAGACTTTTTTTTCATAGCCATTTCTTACTGTTTTGACACTTAAATGGCAAATTAGTTTTGTTGCCAACATAAGACTGAAATGGAGATGGCATGTATAGACCTCTTACTGTTAATTTTACTGGGACTGCCAAGGACATTTCCTCATTCTCATGTTGAGAATAACTTTCACATTCAAATGAAAATTTTGGCAAAAGATAGATAGATAGATAGATAGATATAGATATATATATATAAATTATACTCAAAGTGTATTTTGGCAGTTGAAAACTGTTGTCACATATATGGTTACTAGTTTTATTCATCCCTCAACAATCAATCGATCCCCCACAAAATAAAAAAAAAGTGCAATAAACATATAAACATTTCATGTTCCTCTTAAAATAGTTCCTGTAGATAAACTTAGGTTTACTGTGGAGTGATCACAATCTGTGTCTTTGAGCTTATAAGACTTTGGTACAGCTACTTTGACATCCAGACTGTCAGCTGTAGACCACCATGTTTTCATCTGCCACTTTCAGAATACTATAAATTTCTATAAATCCCACATTGTCTGGTTGCATCAATGTCTTTCCAAGAAGGAAACCACAGATGTGCAACAAAATTTCCAGGGTGGATGGGATGGACTGTGGCAGCGGGATTACTAACAATCAATCCAAACAGTTGACCTTGTGGTGTAGCTAGGTCTGTGCCTGAGTCCAAACTATGGCTGTGTCATCTCAGGTACACTCCATCCATATGTAAATGCCCTAAAACTTTCCTTAAATCTGAACTTCACTATGAGTTGGCATACACATAATGCGGATAGGCAGCAGGTTTGAATATCATCCAAACTTAATCTGATCTAACTGACCTGAATTTACATTTGATAAATAGGATAAATGTATTCTTACAGGACCAGAATTTACTTGTTTGCATGGGGTTACAGCTTATTCCGCAATCTACAGGACAATGAGACACTTCTTATGACATGGATGCTAGAATTGCCCTCTTTTCTGCTACTAATAGCTAGACTGTGCAGTATTTCTGATGAGCAGGACATACTCCTAGGAATTACCAGTAGAAACACTCTTGAAAGGAAATGATCACATGGATGAGTGACAACTGTAAAAATTTACCTCTGAACCAGCAGTGAACTCCAACTCCAGTTCTTTAACATCTTCTCCTTCCAGTGTCTCAGGGGAGACGATGTTCTGCACAGCAAAATCCCACAAGGCAGATTTGACACATTTGAATCTAAATTAAACTACTCGAGGTAGATTTGACACATTTCAGTTTAAATTAAACTCTGTTTGAAATAAAATTATAAGTTTGGAACAATGTACAGGGGGTATAGAACAAAAAGTCAATAACATGGTGATAAGATGAAGTGGTTTTAGTTCAGAATAATAGCTTGAAAACTTAAATTTTGGCGTTTATCAAAAGAAAGTACAAGTTGATTGTAAATCACAATACATAGAAACTTTTGTTAAATCTATCTTTATTTAGCTTTGGAGTTTTAATAGCTCTGTTGCTGTAAAGTACGTAGCTTTACTTTAGCTTTGTTGTTCACTGCTTACCGTAGCTGAGACTTTGCTTCAGATCTGATTTCCAGTTCTCTACTGTTTCCTTAGGTTTTGTTTTAGTAAACACAATTGGTAATATTTTCAGATGTATCTGAAAAGAATTTTCAAATTTAAGATTGTAGGATGGGAATCAAGTTTTTTGATACATAGACACACTGAAAGGGGTGGGGGGAATATAAAAAAAAATATTCCAGGGTTGGGGGGGGAAACCAAGCAGCCACAGATGACTGACTGCCACTTCATCCATGCGCCGGCCCCCTGTTTAAAAAGTCTGAGGACCCCTGCTCTAGATGGAGTGAGTCCTAAGTGGACTAATAACATCCTACCAGCTCCCTGTTTATTCAATGGAAAGGTAACCACCAGCTAATTTGCGTAAGAAGAGTTTCCCCTCTTCAGGCCTTTAAAAGCTCTTACAGCTCTCCACAGACTGTAGACAAATTTTGTGGGTTTACTTGACTAAATATCAACAGAGAAGATGTCACAGATTTCAGAGCTGGAGGCACAGGCTAGCTGAGACCCCAGGGGATTGGCCTGGCACAGTATGTAGACCTGTGGTGCCATGGGTACTAGAAATATTCCTAATGCTCATCTCATTTAATGCCAAATATGTGGAGAGAATTTACATTTTGACTGTTATGCTAAATAAAAGTTTTGTAATATATTTGATTAAGAGGAAAAATTGCCTAAATTTATAAGCGAATTCTGGCTATGAATTTAGAAAGCAGTCTGTGATTATTTTTTTTCTGTATGAACAATAATGATTTCTTCTAATGTCTTAGACCTTTGCTGTTATAGCTTTATTCGTATGCATTTTTTTCAATGCCAAGGATCTTTAAATTGCTCTAGTTAAATACTAGCCAAAATATGTCCATTATTTTTTCTATACTTAACCATCTCTGATGCTTGTTTTGGTAATCTATCAGGATTTATTGTGCTCTTTTTAAAGGCCAAAAGTCTTCTATATGGTTTATTACTTGATTATTGGATTTGTCTTTTGAAATTATAGCAGTAATTAAATAAAAATGAAATCAGTGTGAGTAATCCAAAGCTTTACCTTATAAAGTCAGAGTGCCTTACTCCAGACAGTTAGTTCTCAAGTGTAAATTTGCTACATTTCCAAATCTAGCAAAGTGTTTCCTGTAATAATAGTACAAATAATGACACATTCAATCTACTGGATGTCTTTGAGCAAGTACTGCTGTAACATTTATGCTAAACTTCAACCAACTTTCCCAGCCATCTTACAAATGTATTTAATGATACATGGAGCCACTGGACTCTTTGTGTCATGGTCCATGTTGTACCTTCATCACGGCCTGTGTCTGCCTAAAACTTCCCCTGACAACGTGAGCTGTCTTTCTCAATACAGACAACCCGTAATGAAGTTATACCACAGCTATTCAACCCCACAGGCAACTAAAGGAAAGAACTTTGACTCATTGTTCTTCTTTTACCCAGTTACTGTAGTGCCTGGGGAGCAAGGGGGTGGTAATTTACTGCTGGCAAAGTAAAGCAGCAGCTTTATATATATATGTATATAAGCAGCAGCTTTCTGCCACTAACACCTCCTCCCCTGCTACTCAGAGAGCTGAAGTTTCACCCACTAGCTAGCACCAGTAAAGAAATAAATAGGCATATAGTTGGATTTCTTTCTTATTTACTTGCAAGATAGAGAGAAAAACATAGGATACACTTATTCCCTGAAGTCCAAGACACTTTATGCCTAAGTCATGACATGTAACAGAATAAGAAAGAGAAAAATATGCACTTTTGTTCTTACAACAGTGCTACTACTTTGGAGCTCTAGTCCCTTATTTTTAAGTATAGTTCTTCAGCAGAATCAATAATCGTGACATCCAAAATGATAAAAGGAGGGTAGGACAAAGAAGTGGAGGACAGAAACAGATATATAGAACAGAATGCAAAAGCATAGTCTATTGATCACAAAATTTTCCTGCATGTTATTCACGCTTATTGAAACGTTCTCCTTTTGTTTCACAGAAACAGTAAAGGGACAGGTATTAATATGCATCTCTATAGAGTTATAAGGAGGTTATAAGAAGTGTTATATTGTTGTGCAGATGGCCTTTGGTCTAGGAGGCTTCAATAAAGTATCATTGTGCTTCTAATTAAAGTGACTATGCCAATTGCTTTGCTATGTTTGAAACCTTCTGTTCTCATATGTTTTGATGAGTTGTTTATTCACAAAAAATACTTGGATGTTTTGTTGGCTTCAAAGTAGCTCTCAGAAAGGTACCAAAGTTGGCAGACAGCTTTACACCCACTTGTCAGGCTAGCAGAACGCATTAACAAACTTCAGGAAGTGTTCCCTTAGACCATCATTGATTGAAGGGTAAAGTCTATGACTGTAGCCTGTAAATATTTCCTGGCAGTAATTCAATATAGCTGGAGCTCACTGTTCTGTAATGAACTGCAACTGTAACTTGCTGTTAAACTAAGCTAGCACCCAAGTTGTTACAAAAGTCTTTACGAAATGGGTCTATCATGATCCTTACTCAACTCTTTAAAAGATTAGTAGTAAATTAAATGCTGGCATACAAAGTAAATTAGAACATCAAACGATACTGGAATAATAAACTTTAAACAGTGTACCAAATTATGTTCAGCTTGCAAAAGGCAAAATATGTAAATTAAGCCCAACGCACCAGGCAACCACTGTGCATATAACTGTGTGAAATGTAATGGGAGGTGTATGTATTTATAGCTGTTTTGAAGTTATCTGACTGATTCCTGCGTAGGTAGCCTGCAGGAGTACATTAAGGCAAATGTTGACATATGGTTTAGTCCTGCATTTGCAAACATATAGTGCACAGCCACATTAAAACAACAACAACAGCTCACATATGTTTATTTACTGATCAGATACTTGGGAGAAAACTGTTTCTTGGATGCTACTTCACCAAGTTTAAAGGATGCTCAGATGTATGCATGGATACGTTTGCTTTCTCCAGGGCTTCTCACAACTTCTTGTGCTCCCTGCACATGGAAAACCACTGATTTTTTGGAAAGTAAGAGATCTTATGAATAAGTTATGTGCATGTTGAGAAAGGGGGGTGGGTGGAGAAGGGGATTCTTCCCTTACTTGCATCATAGAAGTATCAAACCCCATGCCCTCCCCACGTAACAGTGCATTGCAGTGCTAGGGGGTGTACGTGAAGTATATGGTTCAGTTTTAATCTAAATAGACTCCATAGGCATAGTGGGGGTTGAAAGAAGTGTTACATTTTACAGACAGAGAGCAAAGAAACAGAGTTCTATTTGGGCAGGTATCCTGGCACAGCAGTGCCTAAGAACAGTCATTGGATTGCTGGCAGAGCAGTCCAAGCTGTCAGAGGGCATGTCTGCAAAAGAGGTTTGACCTGAAGTCCTCTGTCTAGTCAGATTAGCAAGTGCTGTGTACGAATCTACCTGCATTGCTCCTTTGTTCTGGCCTGAATGTCCCACACTGTACATCCAAAACAGGATTTATATTAATTTTAAAATTGGCATATTAAAAAGAGCAAGAAAACACAGGTGAATACTTTCACCTTTGGGCAGCAAAGCACTGCCCAAAGCACTCTTGCAAACATTTTCCTGTGGCCTCCTGATGTGCATTCCTGCCACAACAGTGTCCTACTTTCAAAAGGAAAGGCTTATAGCTCAGTGATGATGATGAGGTGTGGTTCAAACCCTTTGAAGCTCAGGATATTTTAAATGCCACGTTTAACAAGTATTACTATTCTTTTCCCTGTACATGTTTTTGTACATTAGATAAAGCCTTGAGGACGCCTTATGGATTGGCTGGTCACAATTAGCATGCTCCTAAACTTATTTCAAACCTGAAGTGCTACTGGACATGTTAAAGAGTCTTCTTAAGCTCCTAAAGAATATCCATTTGAAAACTGAGATGTTCATAGAGGGTTTAATGTGCAGAGGTTTAGGATCCCTAAAGCTCACTTTATGCACCTATGTCTTTGTTTATATTTGATCATACTTATCTCAGTTTCTATTTTAGTTCTGACCACTATGTTAAGCATAACATAGAATTATCAGGAAAGAGGCTCACCAGCTAGGTTTCTTTTTTGTTGTTGTTTCTGTTGAAAAAAAAGAGAAATTGGAAAATGTGTCACACTGAATAGCAAAAGCATACTTTCTGTAAAACACCAGAAGGTCATTCTCAGCTTAGAAAATGTTCAAGAACAAATACACAATATGAAAACAAACAAAACATGAAGTATGAAATTTAAACCTTCCTACTTGAGAAGGTTTTTCTGCTTCTGAATTTGTATTCAAGTTTATGTATTATGAGCAACATCAATAGGTTTTTTACTCAAACAAAAAGTAAGGTAGCCATTGCTACCAAAAAAATACCAAAAAAACCAACACCAAAAACAACAACACCACCCCCCAAAAAAAACCAACAAAAGAGAAGCATCTTAAATCCCTGTTTGTTAGTAAAGTTTTATTACACTGCACATAGCATTTATACAAAGGATTAAAAAAATGTATTAAAACAGGAATGCTTTCTTTAATAGCTATTGCTTTGTGAGTGCTGCCCTGCATTAGTACAATCGATTTTCACATCATTTTCATGCTCCTGCAGTATGTGTACCCTATTTTAAATGCATGGATTTGCTGTAAGGATAGGATATTGTTGCCATCCATAAGACAGCAGCTAGATTTATGGGAACTCTGAAATCAGTTTAAAAACTCCTCAAGTCTCTTCCCAGTGTGATCGTTTTCCTCCTGGGTCCAAGAACCCTTTAACTGTTCTAGGGCTCTGTCTTGATTCTGGAAGAGAAGTTCACCATGATGTTGCCACGCAGTAACTCATCCATCACTCACAGTATGTTCCGTGAGTACTGACTGCACAATATCATTTTCTCCATGTATTGAGGATGCTTCACTTGTCAAAGGCCTTTGAAAGTAGTCAGCTTTCATCAATGGATCTTGACAACATGGAAAGAATGAGTCACCTGAAGGAAGTGTAGGGCATAGCATTTCAAAAGTGATATCTGAAGACTGATTATTCTTTGTCCTTGACACCCTGCCAAGGGCTAGGTACACTGAACATTTGGGAAGTAATGGAGCCTACAAATCACTGGTTGCCTGCAATCCTACTCAGGCCACAAGAGGATATTATGCGTGACTTCAGTTCAGTTTTTATTACATGTTGTAAACTTGTGACTGTTCTGATATGTGTTGTCATTGACATGTCAAGACTGGGATCTGACAGGGTGTCTGACCTGACTGAGATCAACAATGCTCTGTTAAAGCTGAAAATAAAGTAAAATATAAACACTATTGTGGGCACTTCCTTTCATCAGCCATAGTCAATAGCTGTGCCATATGGAAACAAAATGTGGGGTCATGTTAGCATGTAGCAATGCTCCTGGGTGAGTTGAGTGGGCGTAGGAATGTACTGCCAAAGTGTTCTGTGATATAGAAGCCATACACTATGACATTCCCTTTCTTGTTAGAGAAACCTTTGTCCTGATGCACTTCCTGCTACCACTGCTTCAATATAGACCCAAAGAGAAGTCACCATAAGGCTTGGCTGAGTACTGAGGATGTTTTCTTGGTACCATTTTCAAACCTTTTATAGAAAAAATCAGTATTCTATGGTTTAGGACTAATCTCTAATATCATCAATGCTAGTGCTCAGCTTGTCCTATTTAGTGAGAATCTGGTGTCCATTAACTTGTGTTTTTTTCCCTTCACTTTAACAAAAGCATTTTGTCCTGTACAGCCTAGAGAAGCTAACAATAACAGTGTTTTCATATCATTTGTAATTTTAAACAAAGAAATAGAGGACCAATGAAGCCACATTGCCCCAAAGCACACTTCAGATTTTAATTACAGATCCTTAGGTATATCATGCCCACTCATAAATGGAAAGATGAGACACCTCAGAATGTGACACCATACCATCTGCAAACAATACTGTTCCCTAGATGTGTGTCAGAGCTCTGCCAACTCAGATGAAATATTAAAGTGCAGCTAACATCTGAACCAAATGAGCACATCTAGAAGATTCCTGTGATGGAGAGTCACAGAGCCGTTTTTATGTAGACAGCTGAATCTGCAGGATGTAAGCCAGCATGAATTTAAGAACTCATTTTCATCTGAATATTTAAAGTCGAAGTACATATTTTCTGGAACTACCAAATTATTCCAAAAGTTA
The DNA here is from genome assembly GCF_963210335.1 of Falco punctatus. Taxonomy (NCBI): domain Eukaryota; kingdom Metazoa; phylum Chordata; class Aves; order Falconiformes; family Falconidae; genus Falco; species Falco punctatus. Next base: position 35,129,598 of record NC_137581.1, read on the forward strand.
TGTGGTTTGCGGGTTTTTTTTGTTTTTTTTTTTTTTTTTTTTGGTTTGTTTTGTTTTTTTAAGAAGGTAGCACTGATACAAAATAATTTTAAAAGGTTCTATAATCTCTGCACTATCACTATCGTTAACCTGTAGAACCATTTCGAAGGAAACCTTCAGATATTATTTATATTACTGGTATCTATAAATCTTTGCAACTACTAAAAAATTGAACCAGTATTTATAGTTCTCTTGCTGAATACAGACAAGAAGCTCATTCTAATACTTAGGAAGGAAAGCAATAATTCACAGATTAAATAAAACCCTTTAAAGTTGCAGATGCTTTTGATCCTGACCTCTGAAACAACGCAAGGGTCATGTGAACCAGTTATTTATTTTTCTATAGACTGGAGAAGTTATAAAGTGTTGAGATGGAAATTATTTCCTAACACCAGTTCTATCTTCTGATAAACAAAGTGTGACAAACAGCAATATATTTTAGCACTGTGGCATTATAAGCATAGTTTTTCAATGACAAAATTTCCAGTACTGGCTGTTTAATGGTTTGACAAAAGTTTTCTGACCTCGTCTAGACACCTCACAAAACTTTATTCTTTGATATGGTGTAATACCCAGTATACTTTAAAACCACTCAAGTGAAAGAACTACCACTTAATTCTTCAGGTCAGTATAACCCAAAATGACAAACATTTGTCAACTTTTCTGTAATATTTAGCCTGCATTTTTTTTATTTATTTATTTACTTTTTTTTTTTTTTTTTTTTTGCCTTTACATTAACATAACTCCACCTGTTTTGGTCATTACACCCCTTCAATACTTGTACACAGGCAATGTAACATATCTTTGACATAGATAATTAAGGACAATAGATCAAATTAAAACAAAATATTGTGAAACAAGAAAAATTACATTGATAAGAAAAGGACCATGCTACAATTTTGCAATTGATTTGCCATGACCTCCTAGTTTCTTCAAGCAATTAGAAAGTCAAAACATAAAAAAGTTCAAGGACTAGAACAAAAATAACAGTATAAATCAGCATGTAAGCTTTCCTCCAAATTAGGTAACAACAATAAAATCAAGCAGCTATCTAAATAATACAAAATGAATGCTAATAAGCAAAAAACTGGCATGTCTGTGAAAAGATATAGAATTTTTTACTTCAGAGGAAGTAGAACAGTGCATACTGTGAGGTGAAATGTAACATAACCCACCCAATTTGTACTGCAGCATTTGAATTTGTTCACAGTAGCAGAATCATAGGACAGTTGGGGTTGGCAGGGTGAGCTAGAGCAGATTGCTCAGGGCCATGTTCAGGCAGGTTTTTAATCTCTTTGAGGATGGAGACTTCACAACCTCTCTGAGCAACCTGTTTGTGTGCTTAGCCACCCTCACAGTAAAAGTGTTTCCTTAATTCTAAGTTGAATATCCCATGCCTTAGTTTATTGTTTCTTGTCCTGTCAGTGAGCATCACAGAGAAGAATATGGCTGTGACTCCTTTACTCCCACCAAGCAGGTATTCATGCACATGAGTAAGATCCCACCTGAGCCTTCTTTTCCTCAGGATAAACAATCCTAACTCTCTCATCCCCTGTATGTATGCCAGATGATCCAGTCCCTTAACCATCTCTGCCACTGTTTGTTACATTTGTTCTTAGACATCCATGTCTCTCTTGTACTGGGGAGCCCAGAATTGAACTCAGCACTTCAGATGTGTCTGAATGTGTCTACATGTGTGTAGAGGGCAGGCACCAGCTCCCATGACTTGCCAGCAATGCACAATGTTAAACTCCATGAGATTCCTTTTTGTCCATTTCTCTAGCTCATCAAGGCTCCTCTGAACGGTGTCACAATTGATACACCTGGTGTATCAACCAATCCTCTTGGCTTTGTATCTTCTGCAAATTTGCTGGAGGTGCTCTTGGTTCCATCATCTGCTTCATTACTGAAGAGATGTTGACCTCTGCTTGACCCCTGGGTTACATACTATTGACTGGATTGGATTTTGTGCTGCTAATCACATCCCTTCAATCCTGGAAGTTCAGTCTGTTTTCAGTCAACCTCATTGTCCACTTATCTGGTCCATTCATGAGTTTCACAGTAAGAATTACATGGAAGACAATGTTGAGACCTTAAGTCTGTCAGGCTGTCAGGTTCACCAGGCATGATTTCCCCTTCATAAACCTATGCTGAGTACACTTGAGTAAAACTTCTTGTCCTGAAAATGTTTTGAAATGCTTTCCAGGAGGATTGGCTTCATCACCTTCCCAGGCACTGAGTTGAGGCTAATTAGCTGGTAGTTTCCCAGGTCCTCGTTCTTGTTATTCTTGAAGATTAGTGTGACATTATTTCCCCCCCTAGCACTCAAGGAACCTTTCCCAGTCACCAAAGTCTTTTAAAGACAATAGAGATTGGTCCTGCAATGGTAGCAGCCAGCTCCCTCAGTATTAATCCCATCGGGGCTTATGTAATTGTGTATGTCCATTTTGATTAATGTTCTCCAGCAGAATCCTCCTTTAGTCAAGGCAAGTCTTCCTTGCTCCAGACTTTCCCACTGGTCACAGGGACCTGGGATTTCTGAGGGCAAATCTTACTAATAAAGACCAGAGTGAAGAAGACATTGAGTACCTGGGTTTTTTCCACAGTGTTTGTCACAGGTCCTCTGTCCACTTCAGAAGCCCACACATTCACCAGTCTTTCTTTTGCTGCCAATGTACCTGTAGAAGCCATTCAAAGCATTCATCAGATTCACCACCAGGTGGGCTTTGGCTTTCCTAATCACATTATTACAGTCTAAGACAGTGTATCTGTATTCTTTCTTGATCATCACTTCCTGCTTTCATTTCTAGTACACTTACTTTCTGTCTTTGACTTCTGTTTGGAGCATCTTGTTCATCAGTAGGTTTCTCGTACTGCTTTATGGGCAAAACTTTCAGCTCCTCACCTGTTATCAGGGCACTGACTTTATTCCATCTTCAGCTTGTGATAAAATGTAATTCCCAAATCCTTTTTCCAGAAAAATGTTATGTTGTCCATCCTGTATTAGCCTTAACTTTGTATGTGCCCCTGTTCAGTTTTTTCCCACAGCTTCGCCTAGTTGTCAAGATAATTCTTAATCCTTGAATCCTGCCCTTCAACACCATCCAGATCCTCAAAGCTTTTGGCTTTCATCCATCAACTAATTCATTGATTAAGTATTTGAGTGTAACTAGTCACAGGATGAAACAATAACCTCTTTCCATTTTGAGAGGGAACAACTAATAAGTAAAAGAGGACTGGTTTTCAATCATTTTATATATCTTGGGGGAATGTGTTTGCAAAACTGTGTGGACTAGTGTAAAAACTAAGCAAAAGCCTCACATTTAAATGTAAATACCTTGTAACAACAAAGGGAGGAATTTCTGTGAAAACAATCGATTTACTGAGTAGTGCCTTTTAATTTATTAATAGTATTCTAATTATGATTTAAAACGTTTTATACTATTTTCTGTATTGTATTTGAGATATTCGATTTAAATGAAATTATAGAACTGGGTTTTATTAACACATTGCAATCTTCTAGTAAAAAAAACCAAAACAAAACAGTTTTTGTTGCTACAAAATCCTTATGCCTAAATCTGTATAATGTTTTGTAAAAGTCTAGAAAAGAGATTTCTGTTTTGGTTTTTGTAATGATCTTAAGGTGAAATGTCATAGAAAGGAAAATGTGATAGATTTTCAGGTCAGATTGTCTCTGTACCCTTCTCCTCTTTATAGATAGAAGATTATGACAGAGCAGAATTTAATGAAAAATTAGAATTTTCCTGTGAGTGGATATGGCTGAAAAGTCAACTCATACAATGTGATGTAATGGTAGCTTTTTCTTTTTAAACAGTTTCCTAATCCAGTCCAGTCCTTAGCTTGTAACTTGGCAACAGATTCAGTCGAAACAACAGATGCAGGAAGTTTAAAGTTAGAATTCATCTCATCCAACTTTAGCCATCTAGAAGTCAGTTGTCTGATCAGAGTGAATTATTTGCGTGCTCTCAGTCATTAATGGAAAGAGAGAAGCATCTCTATTCCTTCCTAAAATAAGCAGGATTAATCTAATTTTATTAGAGTCGCTTCTCTCTCTCAATTGACTAGTAGAGTGAACCTCTATACTCTATTTGAGACAGTACAGTGGACTAAATCTTACTATGCAAAGGAAGGGTATATTTTAAGAATTAGAATGAGCCATTCTGATTTTACAAACAAGAATCCACCATGAGTAATACAGGAAAAGTCAAAGTTTGAATATAAATTTCTACTAAAGCCTATGAATTTGATACACTTACCAGTGTGAAAAGAACAGGCTTTTCTTTTGACAGCTCTTACCTTTTTTCCCCTTCATTAATGAAATGAAACTTCAATATGTGTAGTCAGCACTGTATCTTTCAGTGAGATACCACAAAGGCCATATTTATCGTAAAGAAGTTACCATCTCACCTATAATGAAACTATAAAATATTTCTGCCTATGTTACCTCAATGTGTGCACATTCTGTTACATTAACTCTTCAGGACTTCTCTTTCTGTTTTGATTCTGGTGTTAAAAAATAACAATAATATGCCACTTACAAATACAGTTGTGTGGCAAAACAGTCCTTATATAGACAAGGCTTAAGCTAACAGTAAGCAAAAAAATGTGAGAGGAAAATGTGGAAGAACAGCTATACCTAAATTCAAACCTCATTTTTGATAAACACACCTGCAGAACTTATCCATTATTTAGTATGGCATGTGAAATATAATCAGGTAACAGTCTTTGTAACGTCCTTGAAATCTTCCCTGGTCCTTCCTGGAAAGCTGGAAGGTAGCTTGACATTTACTTCAAGTATTTATTTGTGGCATCTTGGAAAGCCTTGAGGAAAAATTATACTTAATGGGTAGCTCATGGTAAAAGTGACTGAATTGCAGTGCATTGCTGTTGATAACATGGATCTATTTACCCAGGACTCGGTTAGAAGGAGAAAGGGGTAGCGCGTGTGTGTGCATGTGTGTGTGTGTGTGTGTCTGGGAGGATTGTCTTCCTAAAATGAAGCTGCTGAGATGGAGAGAATTCAAAAGGTCAGCAAGGCATCAGGGGAAGTATTTGTAAGAGAGAAAAACAAAACAAACAAAAAAATAGCTATTCCAAGTAAGCCCAGAACTGTCAGACATTTACTTAAAAATAAGAAAAGAAAAATATGTCCAAGAGAAATATTTCTAGCTAGGAAAAAGAAAAATTCTTGGCTGGTTAACACTAGGACTGCAACACATACTGGACACATTACTAACATGTGCTGTGGGAATCCTAGAATATTTCATTTATTAAATTGAAAGATTATTAAGAAACTTTTGCATGTGACTAGTGCTGACTCTACAGGGTTGTTACACTGCATGTGGATCAACAATGAGAACAGAATGAGATATGGACTTTACCACTGAACTGAATTATACAGCTGTTTCCTAGATAGTACTGTTGAGACCAAAACATAAGAGATATAATTCCAGACTGAAATGGGGAATTCATTGTAGTGATTTTAGACTCTCCTGACCTTATTCCCTTAGTCTTATTTCTAGTCTATCTCTGCTCAAACTCCTAATTTATGCTGCTATAAAACTAAATATTTCTCTCTCTTCCTCAGCATTTAATCCTGCTTCAACCATTTCTCCTGCCCTTGTCTCATATTTCTGCCACAGGCTTGCACCCCTAGGCACATTCTTCTTTTTCTTTCCCTGTTGCCAGCCCCTGCAAGCCCTAGTTTGTTTTATCTCCATGCCCCACTCTCTCCTTTCAGTGTGCTTTGTTCCTGGATCCTGTTCTCGCCACCTGCCTCTGCTCTCCTCACACCTTCTCCTCTTTCTTTGCCTCCACATGATTTCTTCTTCCCTGCCACAATATTTATTCTTGCTTAACTCCAAAAGAGGGAGCAGTGAAACCACAGACACAGTTTCCCTGCTCACAGCGGCTGCATGGGCGGTGGGGTTGCAGGGGGAGATCAACCCTGTGTGTAGCAGGATCATGCTCTGGTGCTGTGAGGATGCAATATCTGCAGCTCAGTTGGGTGCAGCAGTTGAAAGAGAGCACTGGCAGAAGGCTGCCAATCTGACCTCTGCTGTGTGCAGCCAAACTGTATAAGCATCTAAAGCTTAGAGCTTGGCCACATTGAAGGGAAATTTCTGTGTTCACAGTTAATAGCATGTTACCTAAACCCGCACCAGTGTCTTGCCCATTCTAGCTGGCCAAGACTTCCATAAAAAGGTATGTGGAGTGAGATAGCGTCTCATTCACTGAATTGCCTGTCTAAGGAAGGACTCTTCAGTATAAAAGAAATAAGAAATATATCTAGGGCAGTGACAATGAAGACAATAACAAAGACCAGCACCCTTCAGCCACTGGATCATTAAATGCACCTTGAAGAGCCTTGAAGAGGATCAACCTGAACTTGTATCTGATAAGAAAGGCAAAACAAGACTAAATACTAAAACCAGTATTATCAGATATTAAAGAAGGCTTGTGATATTTTCTAAAACTTTTTATAGGGTGTTCAGTGTAAAGGCCAACAGTGGGGAAAGGGAAGGATCAGGGTGGATTGGGAAGATACAAGCACAGGAAAACAGAGAGGGAGGAGATAACAGGACTAGCTGCCTATCTGCTTATTAAATCCTTTTACCAACCATTTCTTCTGTGTAAACTCACTCCCTATCACTTATGCATGAAAGTTGCAAGGCCTGCATGCCTGCAGCTGGAGAAGAGTTGTACTGAAAGGACTGACAGATCTACATGTCAGGAATTGGAGATGCAGGGGTGTATATATGTGTGAGAGGTCTAAATGGCAGGAACTGGAAAGCCTGGGTATGTTAATTTTTTCCCCATAAATACAATCCTGTGTGCATATGTGTGTATGTGTCATTTGCGAGCAAATTTTAGCTGGACTAGCTGGCAGGTAGAAGGAGATCTGCATCAGGAAGGACTCAGGGTCTGAGCCAGTGCCTGGGAAACGGGCTCAGGGTCCATGCATAGATATGAGGTGGAGTTAGAGGCCATCCTAATACTTGAGGAGCTTGTGAGTGTGGGTACATGTGTGAGAATGCAGCTACCAGAGGCAGGCAACAGAGGCAGCAGTTGTGCAGCAGTGTCTGGCTTCTGCTTTGGGAGTTTCTGCACCTGCTGGAGGCAATTTCCAATATCATCGGGAATTCCTGGGAACCCTCTGAGAAATGGCTGCTGTCAAGCAAGGATGGGTAAGATGAACTACAAAGGTTGGGCACAAGGAAGATCTATTAGCTTCTATCAAACATGATCGGCTGCCCTTAACCCAGGGTGTCTAGAGGCTCTGTTGCAGCTGCCCCCTGCTTAGGGCAGGTCAAGCACCCTTCAGCTGGTGCTGAGGAGAGGCCTGCATAAAAGCTGGGCCCAGAACACAGCTCTTAGAGGTAGCAGTTTGTGCAGGAGAGTGTGAAGGAGGGTGTCTCAGCTGAAACTGTGCCACTGTGACAGTCTCAGACGCAGTGGTAAGGTACCACAGAGCAGTTTCTCCAGCAGATACTGGAGCAACTGTCCCCGCTAGGCTGAGGCTTCGGTGCAGGCTGAGCCTCAGGTGGTGGATGCGGCTCGGCGGGAGTGCCTGGTGCCTGCCGGCAGCCCTTCCTGCGGGAGGTGAGCTGCCTTGGCAGAGCTGTGCTGCCGAGTGCAGCCGTTATGGGAAGAAGTAAGCAGGCTGTGCAGCACTGGCAGAGAGAGGTGAAAGGGAGATAGGCAGGGCTGTCTCTGAGACTCAACAGCTTGAAGAGTGTAAGCCCCCATCTGCAATGGAGAAGCAAGCAGTGTCTAACCCTGTTATAAAAGTAAGGGAAATCTCTAGAGAAGGGGAAAGATGGACCCTGATTTCTGGCAGCAAGAGTAAGGCCTCCTGCCCTACCTGAGTGCTTGTATCTATGGAATAGGTTTAGCACCCTTGAAGTTAAATGGAAGCCAGATGTACCTACAAGCAGAGAACCTGCTTCACTTAACCCTAAACCATGCAAGACTACCAGGAAGAAATGGCGAGTCACTGTACTGGGTGACCCTCCACTGCAGTAGATGGAGGCACACAAGTGCCAGCCCAGCCGGCCACCTGGAGAGGTTTGCTGCCTGACAGGGGCCAGGATCTGGAGTGCTGTGGTGTGCTGTTTATTTGAGTTTTGGTACTGTTATACATGGACATTGCTAAGGGCAGTGCTTGTCTATGACAGTCTGCATACCTGGCTAAGTGTCTGTGTGTGTGTGGGGGGGTGTCTGCGGGGTACACACTCAGCTTTGGTCCTGGGTGAACCTGCAAACAGGACCAGCAGCAACCACCTGCATGGGAGTGGAATGGAGAGACCCCCAGGGTCCCGGAGTGCACCCAGCTGAGCTTCAGCACCCACAAAAGAGGAATCTGGAAGTCTGCTGCATCTGGCTGGTCTAGTAACATCCTTAATATAATATTTTCCAACAAGACCTACTCCATCTGTGTGGGGTTTTTTTATTTCTTTAGAGTAAGAAAAGAAAAAAAAAAAACCCAACCTTTAATAATATTTAATCTTTGTTAAAACCCCAGAGTGACATAAATCAGGTTAACCAGTTAAAGTTAAACAAAGTTATAAGCAGCAAAAAGACAAGGTATGAGACAGCCTTATTTTTCTTGCTCATAATGTTATTCATTGCCTCAGAATGCAAAATGTATTAATTGTCCTTCTGATTCAACAGACTATGTACACTCTGTTACACCTGTTATGGTAACAAAGCATTAAGACACAGAGTGAGTGATGATTTGAAGATTTCAGGCACTCACACAGGGTCACAGTAAAAACAGACCTCAAATAAGTTTGCTTTCAATATGCAATTTCCAGTACCTGAGAAGCAACTGAACCATGTCATGAAGGCTTTTTTTTATGAAGCCTGTAACTGTAGATTTCCAGAACATGAAATAAATGCTTCTTCTAAAGTTTAGGGAGCTCTAATTACTGTTTGTTATGTTGACAAGGCAAATTATTTCTGAGAGAAAAAGCTAGATTATTTCTATTTCTGGAGACAATAATGAATTGATATGTGGTGGTTTCTGTCTGGTGTTCATTGTTGTTTGTTTTTTGGTTTTTTTTTAATTGAGTGGGTGGCAGGTGGATTGATAATTTGGTCCCAGCAAGAAGCAGAAAAACAAGCAACGTCACCCCATCCAGTGAATGAAACAAGTAGATAGAGAGAAGAGACAGGTGGAAGGGGAAGCAAGAACAGGCTTTACAGGATTACAGCTGTAAGAATTTTAAAACATTTTTGTACAAAAAGCCTAAGGCTGACTTTCAGGTCATGGAGCAGCACCATGTGTACTGTGCTATGAAGCACATCACTTCCACACAGCTTTTATTACTGGCACTAGTTTTATGTTCAGCACATACCTCCCTCTCACTATAAACTTTTGAGGATGCATTGCACTTATCAGATTTGATTCATTTCTTCCAAAGAAGAGGTGTTATCTTCTAATCTTTTCTGCTAGCAGAGAAATACCAGGAAATCTGACCCTCTTTTGGATTCCTTGCTTTGCCTGCCTGCTGGGCCCTACTGTTGACAAGCTTGCTTAAATTACATTTTTTTTTTGGTTGGGAAAGTAACGTGTTGCTTCTATCAGGGCTGTGACTGAAGCCCAGCACATCAGAGAAGCACAGCAGCGCTGTGAAGCAATCATAGATAAAAACAGGACATATTTGTAAACAGGTTGTGTGAGCCTCTTGGTTTTCATTCACCTGTGGAGAGAGCATGAATGCCTTATAAATAAAGCCAAAGGGGAAGATGCTAAACATCTTGCACTTGCTTTGTAAATATATGCATCCAAAAAATAAAGTTACTTTCATTTTTTGTGTCTAGCTGTATATTATTACATCAAAATCACTTTCTACTGTAGCCTGCAAGGCAAACAAAGGGATATCAACAAAAATGAGGGCAGTCTCTAAAGCAATTTTTTTTTTTTTCAGCAGTAAGGTCGATGGTGAGTTTTCAGCATATGTGTATCTGTGCCAGAGAAATTATGTTGGTTTGTTTCAACTGAAATGGAAAGGCATCCTATGTGTCCCTCCCATATCTCCCGTTCTCATTTTGAGCATCTTAGACCATCAGGAAAAGAAGGCTGTCCCAGCTGAGAGAGATCTTCTAGGAAGATCTTTCTGCCCCTTAAAACACAGTGTATAAGGACCCTGCTCCAAAATACCCCGGAAACCTGAAACTTGGTGCTGAATATCTTCCCTGCATGGTTCATGAACTCATGTGATGTGGTAAATACAGACCATACTGGTCTGTCCTGCAGTGCACCTCCCAGCGAGAAGTAGGTGAAATAGCTGTAAAGTACCCTCATTTGCCTGGAATTTGTCACATTCAGCTTTGACATACCTTCCTGACATTGCAAAGATTTCCAGGGCCATTAATGCCTTTCTTTGCCCCAGTGCCCCACCAATCTCCTCTTTGGCAGTACAGGTGGGATCATTCTCCTCCCTCATTTCCACCTCACAGCCAGGTGTCCTATTAGTCAGTTAAGCTCCCACTAACAGGCACCAGTACAGAGTAAATAATTTGAGTTATTTTAGTCTGTTACCTCAGAAGGAGATGGACTGCCACAGGAAGCATTTATCAAAGAAATCTAAGTGACTAGCCCAAATGAAACACTGAGCTTTCAGATGGTTGCAGTTAGGGGAGATGACTTCCAAAACAAGCAAGGTGATTCTGCAGAGTCCTGCCTTGCCTCAGGAGCCATCTGAGGAAAATGAAGCCTCTGGAGAAGGAGAAAAAAAAACAAAACAACAACAACAACAAAAAAAAAAAAACAACCAAAAACCACCTAAAGAAAAGCATTTTCCAGTAGGTTGTTAAAAGCCAAAATTGCAACAAGATGAACGCTTTTTGTCTTTATTCTGCTATTGCTGCTCTGTTACGTTCTTCCTCTGTCCTGTGCCCCTCCTTCCCCCACACCTGCATGTTTCCTGGGATGTGTGGAGGGGAATTTACTGCTGCATAATCCTTCTTGCAGAGCTGTTTTCCTTCTAGCCAGGAGAAGAAAGAGAGATGATCTCACCTTAATGTTCATTTGCACTGAATTTTGTACTGGTTTTGTTAGGGGCTAATGACACTGGCTGCGGCAGCCCCATTTTTCATTATCTTCCTCTTGATTGATTTTGGGAGAGTTTCTGTCTGGTCAGATCAAAAAGTCTTGGTCTTGCCTTATGCATATGTGACCGACACTTTTTTTCTGATATGTGAAGTTCTTATTGCTGTCATCCAGTGATAAGGAAGGAACACAAAGGTTACTGTAAAATAATTTTAAAAGTATCTCTGTAATAAACTTCACATAATGATTTTGAGTTCTAAAGGAAGATTGTTTTTGGCTATTTCTTTTAGTGATGCATAAAAAAATGTGACTGTAACAGAGGGTTCATAATCTCTTCACGAAATAATTGATCATAATGGCCTTTTAATAAATGCATATTGCATTGTATTGCAGCAGAACCTCTTCTGAGAAAACACGTTACATGGATATGAAAAACCCTGTTGCGATTTTAGTTTTAGAGATTTAAATGTCAGCCTTTAGGAAAAATGTTTTTTAAAAGCTGAAAGAAGGCAACAGACCCTTACATGAAGTGACCTCAGATGAAGTTCTTTCTAGAAAGGAAGAAAAATAATGTTTTAAATGTTAAAACAAAGGAAATTGATTGTATTTTAAAAATTGAGGGTTTTAAGTTATCAAATAAAGTTATATATTATTTTCTACTGTACAGGCATAGCTTGTTTGTAATTTTCAGTTATATCTGTATACTGATGGAGTGGAAAGCAAGCATTTCTGTCCTAAAATTATTCGTTTGATAAAAGTAGATTTCCAGCACAATGAAAAAGCTTAGCAAGGATTATAAAACATCGGCTGTACTCAGATTTTCCTCATTAGATCAAACTTAAACATTTACAGTGCCCTCTGATCCAGATAAAAAAATTAACTGTTAAAAATACTGTGCTCCTGGGTTAACGCTTGTCTCATGGTCCTTGGAGGGTAGTAAATGGGCCTATTTTCAAGCTAAAAAATAGAGCTGGAATTGAGACTGGGTTTGCCTCTCAGGAGGCATGCTTCTTTTCAGCGGTGAACAGACAAGCAACAACCACTTGGTCACTGGCTATTTAAATCTGTAAAAAAGCTTTGCCAGGATTGTCCCTTCCTATTTGTGTGTGATAGAGGAGGAAAGGTATTTTAGTAAATAAATAGGCAAGTCCACCTGCATGCAACACTGCACTTCATAGAACTTGTCGGTGTTAAACATCACATTTGAAATGAACTAGAAGCTTCATAAATGGAAAACATTTGCTATGATAACCAGCGATGGTATGGGAGGCTGAGACACCTTTCCCAGTGTTCCTGTCTGCCTGACAGCATGTCTGTTACAGCATACGAGCCACTGAAAGCAGAAAGCTGAAGGGATGCTATGTGCATTACCTGTCATCAGAAATCAGTTAGGAACCTCAGGAGAGGAGTCTGGATAAACTCAGAAAATAAAAGTGAAAGACATTGGGATGGTTAAGGCACTAATTCACAAAAGGGGAAACAAATGTTGAAGATCCCTGTTTAGAGCAAGCGTTACCAGTGCTTGCAGCAGTTTGTATTTTTGCAGTTTGCTTTCATAGGACAGACAATCTCTCCTTTCTTCAAAATCATGCATAGATTTTGGAAATCTCAGTAATTTTCAAAGCAGAGAAGCTCCTAGTCCAGTTCTGCGTAGGGCGGTGGTGTAAAATGCAACATTTCCATTTATTTGTATATTCTGGAGTTACTGTCTCTTTGTTTCAGATCTTAAGACAGGCTTTTGGTTCCCAATGTATATCTGCTCACAACACAAAACATAATTGTGGTCTCAGTTTCTTACAGTCACAGGGAATGTTCCTTCCTGAAGGTGCAGATGTGTGTATCTCTTCTCACTCACACAGCTAGAGAAAGATACATGGTATTTCAGATTCAATTATTTAGCCTTATTCTATTTCATTGGTTAGTTTCATTGACGTAATGATTGAAGATGTAAAATTAGCAAGATCAATGAAGATATTAGTAGATGTCGAAAGGGACTGTGCTTGATGCATCTGCTCTCCCTCTAGAGATCTGGGATAAATAGTAAAGCTGACACCTCTAGCCGCCTCATAAAAATATATCTGTTTCTGTAGTTTTATTAACAGTAGACAGAAGTCCTGAAACCTAATGACTGCCAGTTTTGAATGCAGACAGTGCAGGCAAGTGGTTATGGAGGCTAAAATCACCTTGATATAGTATTCAGCTGACTTATTGTATGCAACTATTTCAGGGTGTGATGAATCCCCATAGGTCTGTGCTTAACTCTTCACTGCCATTTGTGGGAACTTACATAACTTACTTATACTACAAGTTCAAGTTTTCAATGGTTGCAGTTAAGTGACTTGAATCCCATCCAAAGTGGATACTGTAGTCCTACTGAATTCAAGAAGAATGCTCACATCAGCATTTGCATGCTGATTCTTATACCAGATAAAGAATCAGACCTTACTTTATGATACCACATGCTGTAGCATGTTTGAGTACTTACAATTAGATGCTCCATATGAAACTAACAAAGCCTTTGTTCGACAATATGTCTCTATCTGCATTTTATGGTACTTCATAATTTTTCCTGCCTATAGCTGTTTATAGTCGTAGTAAGTTATTGACACAGTAAACAGCAGCTGTTTAGAATTTCATAAATATTATAGATGCCAATCATTCAATTAAAACAAAAACAGGAAGAAAAGGTATAAAAATTTGATGAGGGGCAGATTCCTAATGTTTTAAAAAATAAAACCACTGTTTTAACCACTGTATTATGGCTGGCAGGGCCAGTAGAAATATACTTCAAATATAATAGCTGAATAACAAATATTCATGTAGGAAAAAAATCCAAGTGAAAGAAAATCATCCACAAATTTTAAATTTACAAACTTTATGAGAAGTCCTAAGATAGGTTTCCAGGATTTGAAAGAAATTGACTAAGGCTTATTTTGTCTACAGAACTTTTGCATCCCATTCAGTAAAGACCCTACCCTAGATTTGTCAGAATATTTCCTATTGAAAAATAATTGATCAGATGACCAAAATATACCAGTAATGTACAGTGACTACTGTTTAGTAAGGCTAAGCTAGAATATTATGATTATGTATAGAAATAGCTTGTTAATATAATCTCTGTATGTATGTAATCAGAGCTATTAGAACAGTGGATTGCAAAACTACAAGAGGTTTGTTTTGTTTTGTTTTGTTTTGGGTTTTTTCCCCTTATAAATCTAGATGGATGGTGTCTTCCTCTGTGAAATCATTTTACCCTGCACTCCAGGATAAGTTCTGTGTTTCTCTATCACATAACCTAGAAGATGAAGTGATCTGCAACAGAATTTGTAACTATACTATTGATGTATCTATACAGAAGCCGATCTTAATGACAGCAGGGTTCCTTCAAGAATGTGTATGGATCATTTACTTTTACAGTTCTTTCACTTATTAGAAGCTTACAGTCATCATTACAGATGTGCTTGTGAGCAGATGCTTTCCCAGTTAACACATTAGCTCCCATGGAAGTACTCACTGTTTAGTGCAAATGTATTTGGGTCATCATCCAAACCCAGAGAAGATTCCCACTGATGTCAATAGAATCAAAAGTATGCTAGATTTTTAATCCATTTTTACAGAGAACAGATCTCCAAGAAGATTGGTTACAGAAACAATAATTATTTTGAAAGTAAAAACGGTTCAGAAGCCTATTTCTTAACTGTTTGGAACATGGAGTTTTAAATCTTTTTTTAAAAGGCATATCATATATGGAGAAAATAATTACTGATATTCTGATAGACAGAATTAGATAATACACTTTTAAACTTTTTGTCACTAATTCAGTAACTCCTATGTGGCTTAGCAATTATTGAGGAAATGGTTTCAGACTATTTAGCCATAGCAGACTGAAGCCCTCTACACTTATAGTCCAGGTAAACACCTCAAGTGCTAGGTTATTGATTTAGTAAACAGTACTGCCCTATCTACCCATTTCTATGTCACTGTGTATATGGGGATGCAGGGCATGGGGAAAAGGAGGAAAAAGAGAAAAATCACAGCTTATTCACTTGGAAACACTGTTAAAACTATGACTTTTTAAAGAAATTTAGACATCTAATTCTATTTCCAGACTCCAGTTAAGTAGCAAGAACATTTATTGTAGGCATGTAAAATGACATATTGGATGTAGTCTTGCAGTGTCTCATGTAACAGAGCCAGGGGCAATAAGTTACAATAGGAAATTCCCAATGTACTAATCTGCAAACAAAATGAACTTATCAAAATAAAGAAATAAATGAAATGGAGGCTTCAACTCTTTTAATCTTTTAATCAAAGGCTTAGTGGCAGAATGTTATAATGAAGACCCCACATTATCAAGTCTTCATTACTTGAACGCTAAATTCATTAGTGTTACTATGAAGTTTCATAAATTATTTAAACTAGCCTTGTCAAAATAAATGAACAAAGTACATTCTGTGATACTCTAACACTTTTCTTTTTTCCTTTTTTTTTTTTTTTTTTTTTTTGTTGCTTTCTTCATATTGTTCTTGCTTGTGTGCTTGATAGTTCACAGAATTGGTTGATTCACAGTGGAGACCTGCTTCAATGACTATTAATGTTAGTTGGAGTCTTACAGCTAAGCTTGGTGGGAATCTGAGTGGGCACTGAGTGCCCCAGTATCAATGAAAATAAGTCATGTTCTATTGTTACCACTAATTAGCCTGCAAGCATTGCAGAGCAGGGCCGGTCTTTGACTGTGTGGTTGTAGAGCACTTAACACAATGGGGGCCTGCATTCTGATTGGAATATCTCCATTAATATAATAGTTCTTTTGTGAATGCAACTATTTTAAATCTCTGCCCTGTGCTCAGGGTATTTGTTATTAATTACTTGCTTTTCAAAAGTTCCAATCTGTGCAAGACAGTGGATAAATAGAATATGTACTATAAAGTCTGACAAATAGTTGTTATCTAGAATCATGGAAAGATTTTAAGACTCTTTTAAATTATAGTCAAATGGCGAGAACAAGAAAAAAATGTATGAGAGGGAATTTAATAAATCTCTTTAATGCATACACACATACATGAATAAATATATACATATATATGTATTTCTACTTATGCATACTTGCATAAAAACTTTGGGCCAGATTGTAATCTGCTCCTTCAGCAGATGACCACCTGGCTGTGAGCTCCATCAGAAGTATTATTTTATATGAAACTGACACAGCAGACACCCCAAAAGGAGCAAGGAGGAGATTCAAAAATATTGCATGTCTGACAAGGTGTAGCAATGAACATCTGATATTAATTTTAAAAAGACAATTCCTACCGTAGCTTTTCTTTTAAAGTACTGTAGTTTGCTCTCCTCAGCATGGGGTTCTGCTCAATAGTCATACTGGGTGGAAACAATATGAGATTTTATTACGTGAGGCATAAAAGGGAAAGATCAACTCCAATCATTCCTGCAAAACACTTGGTACTGCAGACCCTCCAGTTTCTATGACATTCTCATACAAGGCAAAGAGAAAACTTAGTATTTGAACTTGATCTGCAAGAAGGCAAAATCAGACTTTATTCCTAAATCCTAAAAAGAAGAAGAAGAAGAAAAAAGATAATATATCTTTCTAAATACAGTTTTAGAAAACATTTTAGTGAAGAAAATTAAGTGTTCCAGGTCTATGTGCATCATCTGCATCTCCATGTACAGTACTCTTTTACTGAATTTCTCAGCTTTGGAATTCCACTGGATATTCGTGCACTGAGTGTGAGTACTGGGGAAAGGGCATTATCCTTAAATTATAATAGCTCTGTTTTGTTGGTTGGATAAATTCCTATTAGTGTGTGCATGCATGTGTAGGAGAGAAGCTGCTGATATTTTTCTCAGTTCTTCAGTAATCCGAGTTTAAAAGTCTCAGAAAAGCCTAGGCTGTTTTGTCATTGGTGATACAGCAAATACTGCTGGCCAAAAATATCACTGTTCTTCATAGTCAACACTCTATTGATGTGGAAGGAAAATGTTCCCCCTTCTTCCATGTTAAATGCTGAACCATCTCACTGTCACTTCGACACCTTCATAGTGCATACGCATAACCTCTAACCTGACTATGCACTTTAGCAGCAGATTAAATCAAGTCTGTTTCATGGGGGCAGTAGGACTCTGCAGTTACAGAGTGGTAGATCCAAAAGCAATTTTCTCTGTGCCACAAAATGAATTTGTGGGGAGTCCCTTCATGTGTCCAAGACCTTGGAAAATAGAATTGCAGCAATACATTTCATGCTTTTTATTTGTGTGGCACAGTGAGGGGACAGTTGCTTCCCCAAAGCACTGTTTCAATCTGTTTATTTGGAGACTCAGCCCTGGATTGCTACCTGCCTGGAACACTGTCATCCCAAACAGTAAGAACACAAGATTTCTTTCTCTTAAAAGTTTGTATTCTGCAGAAATTGATAAGTATACCAGAGAAGATTGGCATGGTGTAATGCCACATTCTGGCTCAGTTTGAACCCTTATAGCAGATAAATATGAAATGTCATACCAGATGTCTGCTTAAAATGCAAGGGCTCTGTTTGTGAATCTTATGTAAGGTTCAGCATCACTTGTTTTCACAGTTGACTGTGAAGTGGGTCTGGCTCCCAGCCCAGGTCTCTCACACAATGATTAACCTGAGACTACATGGCACCATCTGGTACTGTCTCAGGTAGGAAACATATATAAATGACTGAACAGTTATGCTTTTCCCTCTGTAAGCAGAGTAATATTTGAGGAATGGAACCTTTTCCCAAAGTACCTTTTCCCAAGCAGAACTGCCTTGAAATATTTCATGTACAGATAAAACTTTCACTTAGTACTAAACTCTCTCCCCCAAACCTGTCTAGAAGTCTTTGCTTCCTGCCTTCTTTTTTATAGTCTGACTTTCTGTTTCTCTTCTTCCTCCTTCTCACCCTTTCACTTTATTTCTTTCTTTTCTTCTCTCTTGTACTTTTGCCTAGTCCTTTCTGAACATTGATCTTGAGCCTGGGGGGTTGATTCAACTGCAGACTGAGATCTGTCATGTTTTCTATTTTTGGCTGGAGAAGTACTTTTGCGGGAGCATTTGGTAAGTCATTGGTGAAGTAAAAAAAACAGCTCAGAAAGAGTGATGACTCTCAGGGCTGATGTGATGGCACCACCCCTGTTTCTATCACCTAAGCAGAAAATCCTAGACACAGCTCTTTGGAAATGCCTCATGGAGAATTTACACAAATGCTCACTCAAGGAGACAACGTTAAAGGGGGAAAAATGCAAACCACAAAATGGATCACAGGCTTCCATCTTACCTGTCTGTCTTTCTTGGGTGGTCATATGTTTCAGTGGCTTAAGAACAATAGAGCATGGCGCTTTGCTGCCTTTCCATGTTTAAAAACAAGAAAGCTGACCCATTCACCCTCCTCTGTGTTTCTAATGAATCTCTTCTAATGTGCCCCTTGAAAATCATAAAGTATGAAACATGAAGGTCATAAAATGTGAAATAGCTGAGGATTTGAGATTTTTCTGAATTCCAAATTTTGCAGGCCCTGGTTTCTATAATGCCTGCTCGAAAGCCAGCAATATCAAAGCTCTTAGATCAGGGGCTGAAGTGGTGGTATGGCAGCCACTTCTCCAGCCAGCAGCAAATAGGAGGGATCTCCCTACCGAGGTGGACCTGATACAGCCTCTAAATGGCTCTCATGACTTCCCCCCCCCCCCCCCCCCGTACCTGTGTATTTCATTCACAGGAAATTTGAAATAAGAAACTTATAGGGTTCATAGACCTCGTGACTACAGTTCTAACCCTTCATGAGAACCCAAATCCATGGAAATGAAAATATATTTTTTTAATTGATATTCATATTTATAAAGACACAGAATATTACAATGGAGCAGTTGTGGCAGAGAGCAATAGCTCAGGAAAACCAGTTTAGACATAGTCTGGGCACTTGAAACTTTTAAATATTTGGGAATGATTGATTCTTTCTTTCTTTCTCTGCAAATTTTGCCAGAAGTACCATCTTTTTCATAACTCTTATGTACAATCTCTCTCTTTTTTTTTTTTTTTTTTTTTTTTTTATGAAGAAAGTATTTTAAAAGCACATGCATTATTAGAAAATATTTAAACAATTATGTGTAGGGTTATGCTGGGTGTTGGAAATTGTTAACATTTGGGTAGGTATTGTTAGGACTCTGCTTTTCACTGTCTTCTGCTCCAACAGTCAAATGCAACTGGTAAGCTACTTTGGCTTGCGCTCCTAGAGGTTCCTAAACACAGGAGGTAACATTCAGAGATGTGTTGAACCATGAAGTTAGCTAAATATCGTTAAGCTTGCAAGGAAACACATCAAGGTGGGTTGTGATGTTGGAACTTAAAAAGGCAACCCCAACGGACAGACAGGAGTCTCATACTGCAGCAGGATAGATGGAACAATTCCCAGTTTCTTAAACAAAAGCATGTGTCTGTTCATAACTAGAAGACTCTTAATTATTTTTAGTTATTATTATTTTATTAGAAGTTTAAACTCCTCAGAAAGAGATGGTAACACAATGAATAAGGTTTGACATTGCAGACCAGAAAGCAAGCATTGTACCTGACCCTAGATGTTCACAGCAAGAAAAAGAGGAAATATTTACAGCTGTGTAAGGGGATTATGACTATGTTTAATGGGACAGAATTAAGAACAGCCAGATGTAGGCTGAAAAGCATCAACAAATTCCTCATACTGATATGTCTCATTACATGGAAGACACTCCAAAGGGAAGTTGTAAAAGAAGCATTAATGCTAAAAAATAGACAATAACAATCAATTCTTCATTGGCAGTGACGTGAACCAGGCAGCCCAACCGGGCTTTTCTATCCTTGGCTCCCATTGTTCTATAGTAAAATTAGAAGGCAAATAAGCAGAACTGTTCATGACAGCCTTATCTTTTATTGCCAGTAGGAGAATGCTCACTGTTACCCAAGCTAATCATGCTGCAATATAACTTCAACACTTTATAATGGATATTATGATAGGTACATATCACTGTAACATAGTGCTTTCATTTTGAGCCCATCATGGTGCTGTAACAGTTTTCTAGCAAAACACGTTAAATTTAAAGGGGAAAAATGAGTGGTAAGTATAGCACTCAATTATATCTACTGTGGCTTCTGTTTTAGGGGTTTTATTGTTAGACTTGGTTTTCATTACTAGTTCACAATGGCAGCTGGGATTTACTTTGTGTGTGTGTGTGCGCATGTGTGATTTTAGTTTGAGGGTCTCCAAGGCTTTTAAATGCATTGAGCCTTTCCTATACTGTGGTATTTATTTTGCTTGCCTGCTTTTCTGTAGTTTCTAATTTCATTGAAATTAATTGTTTAGATCAATGATTTGTAAATGTCAGTACACTGATGGGATGCTGGGGAAGAAAAAAAATTTCATGTGCTTTCATGAATTGTGAGGACATTTGCTACTTTAGCAACTCCTTCATGCGAGGTAGTAAAAATAAACTTTTTAACCTTTGCATGCAATACCAGAAATTAGGTCCAGATTACACAGAAGGAATGGTGCTCCTTAAATTGTTTATCTTGTTCCCATGAGCGAATGGATGCCTTTATGGAGTAAAAAATATCCTGTTTGCTTGACTTCTGCTTATTTTGAGGAAGAAATTTCTTTGAAATTCCAGAAATGATTTATGTAAAAAGGAAGCTCTTGTTCATCAAGGAATTCATCCACCACTCTGAACAGATCCAGCTAGCAACTAGACATGTGCCTCTGTAGAGATTTAAAATAATTTTGAGTCTAGATATAACCTCCACCCCACACCCCCAAAAAAAGAAGAAGGTATAATACATATATAAGGTTGCTCAAAATCCAAGGTTGGCAAACTGAGGGGCAGAGCACTGAGGTGCTCAAAAACATGAGCTCAGAACTGCAATTATAACTCTTCTTCCAGATGCACACACATATACACCTGCTTCTGATTTGTCAAAAAGTAAGGACTTTGTGAAAGAAAAACCTATATATTTTCTCTGGGTCCTAGACGTTACGATTTCCACCTGAGAAGAGATATTTTAATCTCTTAATGTTTCATTAAGTAAGTTTACCATGAAAGAACAGTAGAACCACTTTTACTGTCCTAAAGTATGCAGTAAATATGCATAGATAAAATTAGGTAAGATCTGATTTTGAATTTTTTATTCTTGTAAATTTCTACCTTCTACAATATTTCTGTCACAATGTGCATCTCAGTTGGCCTTGCTAATCCGGAAGCAAAGGGCTAATCTGAAACACAATTTTAATATAGTGTCAATAGATCTTAATTTAATTTAGTTAAATACCAGGTTAAAGAGAGGTCTCGAATGTGCACCTGTTTCTGTGACGCCCTTGTTCACTTGGAAATCAGCAATGGATAATGTAAAGGTGACGGGCAGAAGCTGCATCTACCTGTAAACAAGCTAGGACCTCTGTTTAATAATCATTAGGCTGTAACCCAAGGACTTTGACCTTCTTCCAAGTACCTGAAGAAAGCTCTTTTGATGTGTAACTTCAATGGCTAGTACATCTGGGTCCTCTGAGGCACTATACAGACACACCACTACTTGTACTAGTACAAAATGAGATTTTACAACAACAGTGTGAATTATATTAAAAATACACACAGGTTTTATCACTGTTATTATTATCTGGTACTTTTAACAAAAAATTTCAACTGAAAAGTTCGTAATGATGCCTTATTCTTGCAAATGTTCTATTTTGTCCAATGCAGCAGAGGAGGAAAATTTGTATTACGGGTTTGAATTAGATAAGGAAGATAGAACTGAGGGTTAATTTAGTTTCCATTTATTTCTAGTGACACACATCATTGTATACTAGCAATACCCAACACTATCTGAAGTCTGATGTTTCCAGGGAAAGAACTATGCTATCAGAAATTATTGAGGTACCTAATTGAAGTATGATAATTTGTTGGGATGATAATCAGGAATGAGTCAGCATTTGAGAGTTTGGATCACCATTGTAACACCTCCTCTTCCTACAGTCCTGTTCCCTGAGAGCACCTGCAGGTAGGTGTCTGAACCTTTGGTGGAGCAAGGGAGGAGTGTGTGTGGGGACAGGGAGAGGCACCAAAGCCTGCCTTCATCTTCTCCTGCCTAGAGAGGTCTCAGGAATATGAAGGAGAGGTGTGGAGGTGGTGGGGAGGAAAAGGCCATTATAGATGGGTAATGGAGCTGGCTACTAGTGCTGGGCACAAAACCAGTCTGGGCAGAACTGCAATTCCATGTTATTGACATAATAGCAAGCTTAATAATGTTAGCATTATTTAGCCCTGAATACATTTATAAGTGTAATATTACTAAAGGTAAAAGTGTATATATATTTATGCATATAGCTATATATATGTATGCACATCCTTGTAGTTATAGTTGAATATGCGTAAATACATTCATCGTATACATACACGTATATATACAAACCCATATTCCTTTAAGTGCAGAAAACCGGCCTGACATCTACATCAGACAGGAGTATTTCTCAATATGCACAATGTTAGCTAGTAGTTTTGAGAAGATGTTAAGTCTAATGGGATGGGAACAGAATAGAAGGGCTATATAGCTGTGATCCATTGCCCTGTATTGTCTCTGTAGTGACAGAATAGCAGCGTATCACAGCTTGTAAAAAAACTTACAGTGCACAGAGAGTATTTGAAGAAAACATCAGCTAAGTCTTTCTTTTCAAATGTTACTACTTACAGAAAGTCACCAGTATGATAAGAATTTAAAATCCTATTAGGCAATTGAGATTTTTTTCCCCTGTAATTTGACATTAAAGTCTTTTTGTTAGTGACTTTCATATTGTATTAGCTATAAAGAGGGAATGAAGAAGTAGGCTTTGGCTGCTAGCCAAGTCTGAGATGCAGCCCTACCACAATAAATTCCACGGTGAATGGCAGAAGCATGCAAATGAGCTAAAAACTCTGATGAGCAGACGTGGCACAGACAAGCTGATAGGAAAGTGCAATGGTAACCTCCCATTTCCACTATGACAAAATTGCTTGAAATTTGAGGAGGGCAGAGCACTGGCTCAGAGCCGGATTTTATCCTTTAGCCTTATATGTGGACACAAATGCTTCTTTAACAGGTTGAACAATGTCTGTTCCACCTTATTAGGGATCATTTTTACATAAACCCTCTTCTTTTCCCAATTCATGGGTATAATTCCATCTTTCCATTGTAATTTGCTTCAGGCGGCTTACTGTCTAATATTTTGATTTTCTTAGAAACCTCAAATATTTAGCAGAATAGTGTATCTCAAAACCTCACAATCCCTCTATGTGTGCAGAAAGAGAATAAAATTTGTGCATTGTCTAAATTAGGCTTCAGAATTAGGTCATTTCTTTTTAAGGAGTAAATGGAAAGAGAGAATGAAAAGATTATGATTCTAGTTAGTACACCTATCTAGAGAAAGACCTAACTAGAAAAGAAAACCCATAGCTAATTAAATAAAAAATGGCAGGGCAAATTATACATGAAGGAAAAAAGAAATTATGAATATATGTATTTACACACCCAGTGCTTAATGAAAACGCCTGGTCTTGGGTGGGTGTGGGTGTGTCTGCTTTCCTGGGGCGGGGGTGTTGGTGTATGCAATGCAGCATTTATAAAGGCTCTTCTCCCTACAATCTACAACAGAAATTCAAGGTTTAAGTGGCATAATGAACAGATCTTTGCAATTCAATTGTGGTGTCACTAAAGCCTAACATAAAATTATACTGCTGAAAGTGAAAAGAGCTCAGAGGAGGCAGCAGCCAGCATTTATCTGGTAATCAAGGTACTGCACTGATAGTGCTATGAATGTGTGATATAGGCCAAGTGTTTTAAAACCATTCCTTCTTTGCCTGCTTTCAAAAATAACAGATTTAAAATAACACTGTATAGTGAAGAACTCAAAGTAAGTAACACACATATAATCAAATTTACTAAATCCTTTTTTTAAAATGAGTTTGAAGTTATTTTCTAGTTTACTATAAAATGGACTTGGGATATAAAGTTGGCATCCTATCTAAATCAAATTTTAGCATTCTCTCTGAGTATTTCTTGCTAATGACTGAAAGTACTAACCTGGACAAAGTTGATTTGTATCCTGTTCATGGCTTTCCCAGTAATTTCCCTACTAATTTCCCCACAAACTGTTTTCAAGTGCCTCAGTGTCCTAATTTCTAAAATAAGGATAGTAGTTCTCTTGAAGATCTATGACTGAAAAGCACAACTGGAAACAAAGATATAGTAATGTGTGTTTTGAGTGAAAGAGACTACTAGAAATGAGAAAGAAGAAGAAAAAAAAATATTTGTAATTATATTACCAGGAGAAATCACTAAAAATTTGGGTTAAATTATGGTTAGTCACTGGGCTTTCTGATTTAACATCTGCAAAACTAGAACATTTATCTTAAATATTGTTAATTGACAGCTACCTGTCTTTAATATAGAAATATGTATAAGCTAGGGGATAGGAAAAAAATAGCTATAAAAGTTAACACTAAATAGAAGTGTGGGGAAGGAGGGAAAATAAATGCAAGACAGAGTTCGTGCCTCAAAGTAAAACTGAACTTTTTTCAAAGTACTTTAATATATATATTATTTTCTGAGATACAGAACTTCAAAGCCTTTGGTAAAAATGTAGATAAATAGATTATTTTTATGCTGCTGAAGTGACTCATCATTTCAACAACACTTGCAATGTTTTTTTATGGATTTCCACCTCAATTTACTTGCATTCTGTCTTATAAAAGACATGTTCCTTTTATCTACATTATTTTTATCTTCTTACTGAACAGGAAAAAAAACCCACCCTACTTTATAATCACCTACAGTACATTGTTTGATGTCATCACTAGACAGCTCAACAAATGTAGAGAGGCATGATAACTACGGTATATGAAAGACTGATGATAGTCACTACAACAAATTTTACTTATCTGAAAGAAAATAAAATACAAAAAGTAGAATAATTTCTTTAAAAAGAATTTTTTACAATCTTGGAACAAAATTGGAGGCTCCAGATTTTGTTAGTTGGTTTGTTATTGCTACATGGCAGCTATACCAATTGATTTTACTACCTTTTCTATTTGGAAGCCATCTGGCAACCACTTTTTCTCTGCCCTAGAACTCACTGTTTGGTGCTGTGAGTAGCACACACGACACTTATTACATCTTGAGATGCACTTTGAATTAGCTAGAAAAGTTAATTGGCAGTTAATGTAAAAAGTAATACAGATGTGAGGCTTGAAACTCACAGACCCACACATTCAAGTGGAAATTAGGCACCTGGCTCCTCTTGGCTTCAGCGGGATATAGGTACCTGAATACCTTTGAGAACTTGGCTTTGGCATTTTAGGGGACTACTTTCTTACTTAGAACATGTGATCCCACATGCCATTAGGTTTTAGGAAGCAATGAAGTGGGAGAAAAATCACAGCTTTAGTTTTCCTTACTGTTTTGGATATTTTGGTGTGTCAGTTTAGATGGTGTTGCCATTGATTGCATAGTTTGCTTTCCTCCACAAACACTGTTTTAATAACCCAGAATGCATTTGATAAAAGTATTTAAAATATATCTCCAGATAGATTGTATCTTTCCAATACATTATAATCCTTCCAGGAGATAGCAAGCACAAGTGCTAGCAGAAGCTTTCAGACACACTATAAAAGATCCAAGTAATGACAGTTTAATGAAAAAAAAAATGTTTTGAAATAAATCCTCTGTATAGTTTGTGAGGAATATCACATTCAGAACCACACTCCCCACCTAAAATAACAGGCATCATCACGCCATGGGAGAGTATGGCAAAATGGATATTTCCATAAAAATCAAAACAAACAAATAATCTCCCCCAACACACCGATTAAAAAAATCCTACTTTACTTCCCAAACCTTTATCAAGGGAAGATATTCACATGGTTACTATAATTTACTTCTAGAATTATGGATAAAATATTTTCAGAAATTTTATTCACATTGCTATTCTTTCAAGCACAATAGGGGAAAAAACCCTTCAATTACTTACTATTCACAACATTAGCAAAATTGATATTTATAGCAAATGCATGGGAGCAATCTAGACCTGAATATGACATCCTGTCACAGTATACCACTTGCATCAAAAATGCTTTTATTGGCAGTTTTGCTAGCTTTCTGGATTCATCTTTTCTCTTTATAATCTCGGAAAAATCCCCACTGAAAAAAGAACAGTATAAAACCTTCTGAAAAATTAGTAAAATGCTCTGAGATGATCCACCTGCTTTAAAGCTGAAAATATACTAACATTTATATAATCAGCTTTCTGAGGGAAAACTTCAAAGCTTCTGAGCTACTTGCAAAACAGCACTGCCTGTAGCAGTGGGGTGCAGAGAAGGGGAGAAGACTGACAGTAAGAAGGACAGATGGTAGGTGGGGAAAGGAATCAGTCTTTTGCTACCTCATGGTTAAACTTAGCAGTATTTACCATAAAAAAAAAAAAAAAAAAAAAAAAAGGAGAGAAAGAAATGGATGCTGCTGTTGTTTTTATCACCAGTCATAACTATTTAATAAGCATGATGTGCTCCGAGCTGTTTGTGGATCTTGGTAAAAATGGTCCAAGAAAATGTCTTCCACCACCCGCTCAACTTGCGGTCCCTGCATGTTTTATATTGCATGCTTTTGCAGCTGGTGCTTACACAAACACACAGAGAATAACAGGAATACCCTTTGGTGACCTGTGTACTGGGGTATGTATTCCTGGGGTGGGCTTCATAGAGTGTTGCTCATTAACACAGCCCAGGTAGTTTAAAAAATATACAGTATACCCACATTTTTATCTATACTTAATTTTTACCTAGACTTCTTTTGCTTCCTTTCTTGGTAAAACAAAGCATTATGTTTTGGGTTTGTGTGAAGATTTCTGAGCCAGTTCCTCAGCTGGCCCGGTTAAAGCCCATTTACATGAAGTCAATGGGGCTAAGCCAATTTGCACCAGCTGTGAAGACAGGCCTCCATGTATTTGTATTCATAGGAATGAATGTCTGGTGCAGTTTTGATTGGTGATTGAATACTGCCAGGTTCTAAAACACTGGGTTCTCATTAATCACAGCAGAGATAATTGTTACTCTAGGCTTGATTCAGGCACTCTTAAATCATTTCTAAATTGTAATTTGGTCAGATCTAGGCATTTAAAGGTGTGTCTGTATAGATAAGTGCAGTCAAATATTTTTCCCAGCATACTGAACTGGTTAGAAATGTCCAGCTAAGGTCATATGTACTGTGTCCTATATCGCATTTGAGCAGTGTGGTGTCCTCCCTTGCAATAAGGTTGCACAAACCTACAGCATTGCTTCTGAACCACAGCTACTTTGTGCAGGTCAAGCACACAGTGAGGACAGAATTAAAAACATCTATTTGCATTTGTCCCTACGAATATTAGACAAGGTTTCAAGAAACCCATTTACAAACGTCTCTTAGTTCATGGTTGTACCGAAAATTCTCATGCTGTTGGTGATGAATCACAAATACCTACCTTATCCTTCAGATGTCATCTGATTTAGGGCATGTAACCTCTACCCAGATGCTCCCCGCAGTGCTTTGGTCGCCCAGGAACTACCAAGCTCTCCAGGAAGCTTCCTAAGTAATATTTCTTAGAAAATATAAAGCATACTCAGGAGCTTTCTGTTCTGGGCATTGCCACAGTACACTTGTGACCCCTGACTTATGGTGCTCCTGTCTGTCTGTTGGGCCTTATAGCTGCTCTGCTAATGAGGTTACAAACAAGACTGGTATGAGCTTGTGCTCAGCTTAATCTGTCCAAACTGTGTTCATAGACAACGAGAAGTGCAAGAGATGAAATAGTAGGCAGAGATTAATGAATAGACAGGCTGTCTGATTTGATTTTCTTTTGTTGTTATTAATGTAGATATTATTGCAATCATGAGATCAGCCTTGAAGAACCGATGAAATGTGCAACAGTCCATTCAGCAAAATTGAACGCAACATCCTTGGGTGCGAAAGAAGACTGCTCCCTGCCTCTGCAGCCTCCGTCTTTATCTTTCTTAATGACTCTGAGAACTTCTACATTTGGTTTATAAGCCTCTTCAGTCCAGTGTGAAACAGAGCATGCTATTTTCATGCTCCATAGACTACGTCATGTTAACGGTGTTGTATTCAATCTGTGAATTTAACACAATTATTGAGGCACTGGCTGTTAAAAACTTTGTGCTAATCTGCATAATTTTCAACAACCATTGCCATTTTTCACTACTAACCTGTAGTGGTGATGTCTAGTAGTTGCATGTTAAGGTTCGGTGGAGGGGGTAAGATGTGTAAGCACTAGATAAAGAGCTCTGAAGTTGTAATTGACACTTCCAAGATAGGGGACAAGCATTTCTGCTTGTGAGAATATCTGTTTCATCCATTCAGTTTAAAACACAAGGAAAGAGTAAGGGAGTATGTAAGCTTTAAAAATTTTGCAGTTTTATTTGACTTCTAAGAAGAATTCACAAAAAAAATACAAGGTTTAAGGGAAAATATAAATGAGAATGAATATATAAAGTCAGCTCTGAGGCTGCGAGGCTCAACCAGAATTATCAGGTATGCTTGCAAAGGAAGTATTAGCATATGCATTGCAAAGCAGTGGAAGTGTAATTGTGATGACAGTTATGAACACATAAGAAATATACAGAGAAAGATAGGACTTTTGGGGTAAATTCAATTTTAGCACAGAACAGCCTGGTTCCATCTCTAATACTGAGCATTTTTTGAGCTAGTGCATTTGGATTATGGCTGTTCTGATTCTTCAGTCTGCTTCCAGCCTCAGCAAAAATTATGATGGCTGTGGGGCTGATATAGCTTGCACCAGCTGGCAATGGGCTGCTGAAGAATCTGTCAGAGTAAGCACAGCCAGGGCGCATTGTGTCCTGACCGCTCCTGCCCTGTCTCTGATGTACTTCTGAGATGCCTTCAAGGCAGGCAGGCAGGGAAAAGGGTTGCTGGGAGAGCAGTGTGATGTGCTGCTGCCACTGTGCCTCATGCAGAGGGATGTACCTAAGTAGGAATCTACATTCTTGCTTACACTTGTTAAAGGAAGTAGGACTGGAGTGCTGAAGGGATTTGGTCACTGCCATTGCAAAATCTGAAGTTGAATGTGAATATGTTTCATGAAGAAAGGCAGGTACTTGTGTGAGAAGTCAGAAAGCCAAACCCAAGACATACTGATGAAGAAGAAAGGCAAGGACACAGAAAAAAAAAAGGACTGGTATTCACTGTAATCTCCTGAGATACCCATGTTTAGCCCCAAGAGGCTGAAGATTGTGTTTTACTTCCTTATCCAAGCTGTTTTAGCACTAAGCTCCTGTGCAAAATATGTCTACCACAGGAGCCTTGTCTTGCTTGGACATTGTTTCAGGCATACCCCAGGAGCAGAGTGGAGGCCCCAGGAGGAAATACAGATAACAGTGCTAGCTAACAGCCCTGGGGAGCAGGTATGGAGCAAGATGCTCATCTCTTCCACAGTGGAAAACAGAAAAGCAAAACTGGAGGTGGCTCTTGTTGTTAAACCACTCGAAAAACTCTGCAGTATGTTTTGTGGATTGTTTGGTCGGCTAGGTACTATCAGTCAGTGGTAAGACTTCAAAGCCCAATTCTCTTTTTATATCTAGACTAGATATTACCTTAGGAT
Source organism: Falco punctatus (assembly GCF_963210335.1). Lineage (NCBI taxonomy): Eukaryota > Metazoa > Chordata > Aves > Falconiformes > Falconidae > Falco > Falco punctatus. The sequence goes on from NC_137581.1 coordinate 35,159,391, forward strand.
ATGTATTGTGAAAAACTGGCAGCAAGGCAGAAGGGTGAAATGGGATACCACCTACCTTTATCTCCTTGTATTTCTTCTTTATTTGCATTTTTACCTAGTGGTTGCTCTTGTTCCCTCCTGGTCCTCCCCCTCCCCCTAGCTGTGCTCTTCCTTACCCCAGTTTCTCTGCTCCACATGCACAACTTGGCCGGAAGCAAAACTAATAAGATTTTCAATCTACAAAGCACAGATGGCACTTTCTGTGCTTCAGAGACTGTCAATCTTGTTTGTCTCACTTCCTGGTCATTAGCAGAGAGAAGGGAGGAATGGGAGGTGCAGCAAGTCTCCTGCTAGGCTAGGAGAGGAAAATACCCCCTATCAGCATTGATAGGGAGTAAAGGTAGATGAGGAATAGGCAGAAGAACAGAGAAGCAAGACAGTGTACAGTGCAGGAGTCTGGTCTAGTAATGATGCAGGAAAGAAAATAACAAAGCAGTGCTAAAAGGAAATACACTAAAAAGAGAATAAGGTGTATTTTAGGGAAATAAACAGGGTAAATGCAGAGGATATGAAGAATTTTTGGAGAAAAAGGAGCCATGTGTTAGGAAATGGAAGAGATGCAGAGCCTTATGGCAATAACAAGAACTGTGTAGTAATGTCAGTTAGTTGTGTGGGAGTGTGTGACATTTGTGGGGCTGGAGTCCTAGGGCTGGAGCTGTGAACGGGAAGGCAGAAAGCTGGTGTGAGAGTAATGAAGACATGGCCAAAAAGAACTAATTATATATTTAACATGGCCTAAATTATTGGTTAGAAAGGAAAGTTATTTTGCCTTTTTCTTTAGCCTAGTTTTTTTTAAAAAAGTTATTTGTTGCCTCTGTAAAGTATGTGTAAGAATGTCAGATTTTTCCTAATAGTTTTGGGTCTCCTAACCAACTGCAAACAACTTGAAAAGGTGGATAAAGACTTCATGTAAAGGCTCGATTCCAAGTGCCCACCAAGCTGCTCTACCACTCCCCTTCCCATCAGAACAGGGTGGGAAGAAAATAAGATGGAAAAAAAAACTTGTGGGTGAAGATAAAGGCAGTTTACTGAAGCAAATGCAAATGCTGCATGCACAGAAGTGAAGGAAAACAAAAGATGTTATTCTCTACTTTCCATCAGCAGGCGATGTTCGGCCACTTCCTGGGAAGCAGGGCTTCTGTATGTGTAAATAATAAATGCCCCCTGCCCCTTCCTCCTCCTTTCTCTTAGCTTTTATATCTGAGCAGACATCATACGGTATGGAATATCCCCTTGGTCACTTTGGGTCAGCTGTCCTGGCTGTGTCCCTTCTGAGATCTTGCTCACCTCCAGCCTACTGGGGAGAGTTAGGGGGGAAGGTTGGGGAGACAGCCGTGATGCTGTGCAAGGACTGCTCAGCAGCAGTTAAAACACTGGTGTGTTATCAACACCTTTCTAGCTACCAATACGAGCATGGCACTATGAGGGCTTCTATGAGGCTCAGTCAGACCCAATACACCTCAAATAACATTTTTCTAGAGTTTAAAAAAAAAAAAAAAAAAGACTGAAATACTTGTAGGCTTATGTGCTGGGCTGAAGCAGAGCCCAGCATAGGGTTGCAATGTAGATGACACTGAGAGCTACCCCTATCCCTTTTCCCAGTCATCAGAGTTGACCTGTTGAGAAGGTGTCCAGGCACCACACTGGGGAAGGAAATGCCTGCAGTCCCACTGGCACTATTAAGAAATTTTGCTAAACCACACATTGAACTCTCATCTGACTCTCATCACACAACTCTCTTCTCTCCTCATTCCACAAAAAGTCCAGAAAACCATCCTAAAAACACAGCCAAGGCATTTCTTTCCATGTTTCTTGTACCTTGTGATTTGTGTTTTGTTATTTGTATCAAATATAAAAACACCTCTTGTGAAACAGAAAAAAGTAAGTGTTTACATGTTGTCATTTTAAAGACACATCTATAGGAAATTAGGCTGTGCTGGGTTGACTTTGGGTAGCTGCCAGGTGCTCACTAAGCCACTCTCTCACTCCCCCTCCTAAGGAGAACAGGGGGAGAAAATAACATGAAAAACTTGTGACTTGAGATAAAGGCAGTTTAATGAAATAAAGCAAAGGCCACATATGGAAGCAAAGAAAAAACAAAAAAAAAACCAAAAAACAAACACCACCAAAAAACCCAAACACCCTAGAAGTTTTATTCTCTACATCTCATCAGTAGACAATATTCAGCAACTTCCTGGGGAGCAGGGCCTCAGTACATGTAGGGGTTGCTTTGGAAAACATACGCCTTCATAATGAAAGCCCCATCCCCATCCTTTCTCTTAATTTTATTGCTGAATATGATGTCATACAGTATGTAATATCTCTTTGGTCAGATTGGGTCAATTGCCCCATCTGTGTCCCCTCATAACCCCTTCCCACCCTTAGCCTATTGGCCTTTGATGTGGAGTAGAGAAAGAGCCTTGATGCTGTGCGGGCACTGCTCAGCAATCGCCAACACATTGGTGGGTTACTAACACCTTTCTACCTACCAATACAACACTGCATGGGTTGCTATGAGGAAAGATATCTCCACTCCAGCTAGACCAAACACATATGCCAAACTCAGTAATGATCATAAAGCTCTAGTTGGAAAGGCCCTGTGGAGTCATCTTTTCCAGTCTCCCACACAAAGCAAGACTAGATAAGGTGAGCTGTGACTTTGTCTAACCAGGTCTTGAAACCTTCCAAGGTGGGAGGTTCCACAACCCCTCGGGAGAGCCCAGTCAGTGCTGTTCTATTTTCCTAGTGATTTTTTTTCCCCCTAGTGTTATATTTGAACCTAAGCCACAGCTTATTTGCAGGTCATTGCCCACTGTTATACGATCTATCATCACTAAGAAGAGTTTGGCATTTACCTTATCTCAACATGTCAATTGCCTTAATAAATCAATATACTGATTCTGAGTTCATGGTGCTTAACTCTTACTGCACTAGTGCTCTATAGCTAGTGATAGAGGATGGCTTCATGATGAGTTGGAGATGGAGCCCTATGTATTTTCATCTCCTTATTTAGGATGGAAGATTTCTTACCTAACTTTAGCTTTCTAGAAGCTAGCTGTCAGACCTAAAATCTAGTCTTCCTTTGTAATTGCCGAAAAGCCCTCCCACAATGTCATTAACTACACCTACCTTATTTTGCACCTAAAATTAGGTGGTATGTCACTTACTGTTAGGGTTCTCTGCATACATAGAACGTGCTAAATATTCAGCTGAATAAAAACAGGTCTTTGTTGTAAATTCTTTCAAAACTAATTGGAACTAAACTAGCAGATAGAAAGGCAGACATATAAAATGACTGTGTTATTGCCTTAGGAAAGTGAACTAAAGGAAAATGCACAATATCTGTTCTTTCTGCTAAGTAATGAATGTCTTATACCACTTGGCTTATTGAGGGTTAAACTCTGAAGGCAACTGGCATACAATAAAATCTTTCTGCAAACTAATTACACAAAACATGACTACCACTTTTTTGCTCTGTAACTTCCACTGACGCTGATGTACTTTATATAAATAGGAAACATGCTACAGTTTACGTGCATGTCTCTGTTCTATGTATTCAAATCTATACCACAACGTTAAAAAGCATTATATTCCTTCCCTTCTGTGGGGGATCGATACTAAATCTGTAAATCTGAAAGTTTTCAAATAAATGTAAGTTATTTCATGATTCAGCATACATTCTAAAAGTGTAACTAAATCTTCACTTGTTTCCTTCTTTATTAAATTAGCCTGTCATCATTCCTAACTCTTCATTGTAATTCAAGATGTGCTCACTAAGAAATATCTTAATCTCTTCAAGGAAGAAATGTCTACTTAAAATATCAACATCATTTAGTCTACAGAAATTTAAGAACACATTTCTCAAAGTAAGCAGAAATAAAATTGTACCTTTTAATTCAAAATATATTATCTGAAATATTTTTATAAACCAGGAAAAAAGAATTACTGCACAACCCAAAACCTTAAATCTACTTCTTAGGTTTTTTGTTTAGCTCTTTTTTTTTTTTTTAAAAACACTTAATTAAAGAAAATTCACATAGTTAAGGCCAATGTTTGGTTTACAATAGTGTAGTCTTCAGATAATCTGCTTTTCAGAAAGGGAAAAATACTAATTTAAAATTGTTTTGTATTATTGAACAGACTTGTTCTGCAGTGCAGTTATTTTCTTCAAGGACAAATTTAATTTTAAGCCTCTACGTTTATTTATAGAGCTAGATTCTCTGCTGGGTTTTTGCCTTGATTGTCATTTACGCTGATGCAGAGTCATCGTTACATGGGTGTAAAATACTGTTATTCTGAGCTGGTTGATATTTACTCTACTTTGCACATATATACATCACTAGACATAAAGCAAAACACTACAGAGTTAGGCCAGCAGTTTTACAGATATTTTTAGAGGAACTCAAAGGTTATTTTTCACTGTGTTTTCATACTGATAAAATACATGTTACCTTTTCTAAGAGTTAATGTCTTTTCTCACTGTGTGAAAAAAAATCCAAGCCCCTAAGACTCCCAGTGACAGAAACCCAAACAATGGTTACTGTCTTAAATTCTTACAGAGACAGGTTACAGGCATCACACTAAATACCTTTTCATATCACTCAGCAGCATCTCTGTTATGTAAGTGTTAGGCATTCCCCCACTTCCCTGGTGCTGTGTGGTGCTGGAAATAAACCCAAATGAAGAAAGAAAATAATAACTTTGATCATAGCCTTTCTCACATTTTTTGCTTTAAAGACTCAACTCAGTTACGTAAAGACAGGAATCTATTAGTCTTTGAAATGCCATAAGACCATATGAGATATCCACACAGGCTGTAAGATAAAACAGAAAACTGTACCTTACTGGAAGGACAGTTAAAGGACAGGTGGGACAGCTTAGGTCATCTCAAATGCACCTGTGTACCAATGTTTAGGCAGCTCAAAACCACCCTAAGATTTTCATAAATACGCACAAAAAGTAGTAGTATATGTTGTCATATAAAGGGAAATGTTGCCTTAGAATAATCCGGGCTTTCTGAAGCATGATCAAAGAGTTCCTCCACTAGAGATCTGATCTCAGCCTGTCAGGAGAGGCAAAAGCATTAACTTAAAGCACCTTTGTGTGTTTTATTTCAAATCTGGAGCAGACTTTAAGGATGCACACAGTCAGTTAATACAACTTGGGAAACAACCAGTTTTGATAACTCCATAAGGTGACCAGATCCTTCTGGTAAACCTCTACTGTCCCATTTTGAAGCATGCAGAACATGAAGCACATTGGGATTTCAGTAGCTGTGCTGAATAACCACTCATACAAAGTTGCCATGGATCAGTTTTTTTCCACTAGGGAATGAAGCAGAATTAATGGAAAAGTCTCAGGACAGGATACAGCCAGATGTAAACCATCGCCCCCCTGCCCCACAGCTAGTACTGTTGAGTACTGTTGCTTGCAATCAAGAGAAATTCTTCTCCCTGGTATACACAATGTGTTTCTCCAGTTTATAAGTTATTTCTAAATAAAGCTGAGGCTAGCTCTGAAGCTGGGTGGTAGAACCAGCTGTAGTTCTCTTCCTCAAGCTTCACACTGTGCTGTTTGAGAGCTGGAGAGCAGCTCTGCAGAAAGCGATCTGCAGGGTGCCAGTTGACAGCAGACTCAATGTGAGTCAGCAGTGTGCCTTGGCAGCCAAGAAGGCAAACCACATCCTGGGGCGTATCAAACACAGAACAACCAGCCGGTCAAAAGAGGTGATCATCCTGCTGTATTCAGCATTGGTGTGGCCACACCTTGACTACTGTGGGCAGTTCTGGGCTCCAGAATTTAAGAAGGATGTGAAGGTATTTGAATGTGTCCAGAGGACAGTAAAGCTGGTGAAAGGGCTGGAAGGAACATCCTATGAGGAATACCTAAGGACTTTGTGCTTGTCTAGTTTGGAGAAAAGGAGGCTGAGGGGCAACCTCATTGCTCAATACAGCTTCCAAAAGATGGAAGGTGGTGATCTATTCTCCCTGGTATCCAGTGATAGGACATGTGGGAATGGTTCAGTGCTGTGCCAGAGGAGGTTCAGACTCAATAATAGGAAGCATTTCTTTAGGGAAAAGGTGTTCAAACACTGGAACAGGTTTCCTAGAGAAACCTGTCAGTGTTCCGGAAGCATTTGGACAACGCCTTTGATAATATGCTTTGCCTTTCGGTTGGCCCTGAATTGGTCAGGCAGTTGGACTAGATGATCGTTGTAGGTCCTTTCCAACTGAAATATGCTAATTCTATTCTATTCTATTCTATTCTATTCTATTCTATTCTATTCTATTCTATTCTATTCTATTCTATTCTATTCTATTCTATTCTATTCTATTCTATTCTATTCTATTCCATTCCATTCCATTTCATTCTATTTTTCTGTCCTTTCCTATCTCTACCCTACCCTACCCTACCCTACCCTACCCTACCCTACCCTACCCTACCCTACCCTACCCTACCCTACCCTATCCTATCCTATCCTATCCCATCCTATCCCATCAGTAAGACTTAAACTAACGCATCATGGCAATTTCCTGTATACATCTTTTAAAAGTCTGCAGTCAGTTTATATCATTTTTTTGCATTTGGCCCCCTGGAAAATTTGCAGTCCACAGGGTAATTTCAGTATCGAAGGCAAATGTGATTAATGTTATGAATTCTTGTAAGATTTGAAGATTGTAAGATTTGGATTTCATAAGATTTTGCACACCAGACCAGAGAAAGTTTGAATAAGCATATAAATATCCCAAGATTCTCTAGCTATTGATATTAATGCATTTACCTTGAAAAGATAGAATTATGTTTTACAGAGGCTCTTCTGTCTTCAAACAAAATTAAACTACTTGCCTAAGGCTTTGAGTACTGTTCTGCTTTCAAAAAATCATCAGGCCAGCAAAATACTTTTGATGATGGTGTCAGTCCAAACCATACTGACATTTTCAGTCATCTTAAGGTTTTCTTATCTGTCTATTATTATTATATTTCTGTCATTCTTAATGAGTTCTCTTTTATTTTGTCTTTTCTTTTGTCTTTATTTTTGTTTTTCTTTCCTTTTCTCTCCTCTCTTCCCCTTCCCACTTACAGGGCTCTTGTCTACACTGCTTATAGCATTTGAGAAGAGGTTCCAAAATCGCATATGGGTTCCAAATAGTGTCAGATGACTGTAGGACATGATTATCAATTTAGGGAACAAGGTGAATTTTTTTTCAGTTCCAAGCATCCAGAATAATGTGAAGGCTGTGATGCAGTTACCAGAATGGTACTTTTACAGCATGACACTGAGGAGATGTGTTGTATGCCCAGAAGAGGCCTGTGGAGGTATGTGTATGCATTCCTGTGTGGACAGCTACATAGGATACAGACAGACAAACATGGTGTGGACTTGTTCATACTGCTTGTAAGGAGAGAAGCATCCCCAAAAGCACATTTGAGTTTCACCTGAACTATTCACTTCAGAGAGAGCTTGCAGTCAGGCAAAGGAGTTTGGGATAAACAGTGGGACTAACCGGGACTAAGACTAGGGACAAATCTAATCTATTCCAGTTTGCAGGTGCTTAAGCAACATCACTTTTCTCCTACGCTTTCCAAGGAGTGGCTACACCCCAGTTTACCTACTAATTAGTAGTCTGCCTTTTCTCCAACAGTAGTTTTATATAGCTCTTTGATTAAATTAGAGAAATAACATACCTGCCAGGGTAAATAAACAAAGACCAGGGAAGAAAATAACCCTTTCCCATTGGTTTCTTCATCCCCTTCTCCTCTGCTTTACTTTTTTACCTGAAAATATTGATTTTGCTAAAATTACTTTTTTTTTTTCCATTGGAAAAATTGAAATTAAATGTTTTGTGCCAGCTTGACATTCATTTGTGTGTGCGGAGCTCCCTTGGAGTCTGAAGGGAAATCAGTTTGGGCACTGTATGCCCCTTCCATGGGCTGGTCTTCCCCTCTAAACTACATCTTCTGTGAGGAGAAACCCAACACCATTCCTTTCAATCAGTGTATGCCTCTATACTTCCTTGTCTAGCTCCATTTCTTTCTAGAGAGATCCCACTTCACCTTTTCACCAGAATCTTTTTTTCATTGGGAAAACAGGGGTTTTTTTCTGCTTCTGCCTAATGTCTTTCCACTTTGCTGCTGTCAAGCCCACAAGAGCTGTACGTTCCACCAAGTGTATTCTTCTGAAGGATGCATTGCCCTGGTCTGATAATGAGGACAGGCTTTGCTCTATAGATCCCTTTATATTTCAAATATATCTTTTGCACTGCCACAAAAGGGTTTGGTGTATCAAAGAAAGTTTGAAAAGATATTGGATCACTGTATTGTACTTCTCTTGAAATTCAAAACTTCTGTAGTAGCCTGAAAAAAAAAAAAAATCTTACCTTTGGATGATTTGGGGGTTTGTATACGTGAGGTTTTTTGTTTGTTTTCCTTTAAAATATTTTTTACTAAAGCCCTATAGATTGGTCACATCTGGGACTGTTATCTCTGGTGGCAGTACTTACACACACATACAAGCATGGATAAACAAGATGCCAGATGTAGTGTCAAGAGAATCTTTTTTCAAGATTACACTCACCAGGATTGCTTTTTGCCTCTTTCTGCCATACTTGGCATGGTTTCCTTTGTAGCCTCATCTGTGAGCTTCCTTTATGAATAAATGTGTATTTATATCCTGTTATAAGGTCTGAAAATTTGGGAATGTCTCTGTTATTCTCAGATTTCTTTTTTTTCTTTTTTTCTTCCTTTTCCTTTTTTTTTTTTTTTTTTTTTTTTTTTTTGGTTTGGGTGTGTCATGTCCCCTCCTCCCCATACCTCTTGTAGTATCTCTTAATGAATTATTTTCTTCCTTTACCATCTCCTGCAATTCCATTTCTGTCTCCAGAAAAGTCCTTTCATCATTTTCTAGTGCAAATATCTATACTGGGACTAGTGCAAGTTGCGTTGTTTTCCAAAGTACCCCATTACATTCATCTGGATAAGGATGTACTTAAGGTTATTTGGTTTAGAGATATTTAAGTTATATTTTTTATGTAATCTTTACTATATATGACAGATCAAATTGGCTTTAGGTGTTTGGAGGTTTTGTTTTGTTTAGTTTTGTTTAGTTGTGTTTTGTTTTGTTTTGTGGGGAGTGGATTGTTTTAGTTTAGTTTTAGTTTTGGGGCTGGGATTTTTTGCTTTTCTTAAATCAAACTGAACTGAGTCTAGTAAGCACAGCAAATGCTAATCCTTGCTTTGGAAATCTTTATAGAAGGAAGTCTATCCTCTGATCTCAGTGGCACAGGAATAGCAGTGAAGTGGCTCTCTGAGCCTTGGTTCAAAGCCAACAATAATGAAGTCTATCTGTTGCTTATGAGCATTATTTGCCTGCATATGTCTTTAGTAAAGACACCAGGATTTGGCCCTTAATTACATAGCATGAATGTGGATAGGGAATATGTTGCACTAAAAAAAGCAATTATTTTGCAATAGGACTACAAACGTAAAATTTAGAAAATATTTTTGTGGCAGTTAAAATAAAAATTACATGTATTTGGGATGGCACCTAGATAAACAACCTTTTTTTCTAGCCTCTGGCTCATAATATCGACAACACGAAACAAAACAGCTCAGGTCCCATGATTAACTACAGTACGTTCCTTAACATGGATCTTTCCATGTTCTATTAAAATGGTTGATTTGAACAATTTTAAAGGAGATCTCAAAAGTTAAAAAAAATTATCAAAAAATATACATTTTGGAAAAAAAATATGATGTTGTTTGTTTAGTGAGGGAACAAAACTGTTTTTTTGAAACAAATATATTTTTACACTGAGAATAATATTTATGCTCAGCCCCTAAATATGTGACATACGTACCTGGATGTTTTTAGAAGCTGAAGGGAATTAGACTACAGTGAGGGCTTATCTGGACATCCACTCCAAATATTGAGGAGATCTGATTTGATCTCACAAATCACAGATTTGGCATCAGGTCATCAGCTTTAACCTAATGACATTTAAGGATAAATACATAAATGTGCAGGCGTTCTGTGTGTCTTCAGTGAAGGCTGTGCACATTTGGCATTTTGTGTATTCTTTTTTTGCTGCTGTGCAGAAGGGTTAGAAACTTCTGGAAATGAAGGAAGGAGTGATGGAAGGATGCAGGAAGGGAGCGATAGAAAAGATTTGTCTGTAACCACATGACTCCAAGCCCTTTCATAATAGCAGTGTGGCGGGTTGACCCTGGCTGGATGCCAGGTGCCGGGTCCCCCCACGGGTGCCGTCCTTCAGGCACAGCCGGCTCCAGCCCGGGTCCCCCCGGGGTCCCCAGCCCCGCCAGCAAACCTGCCCCAGCCCGGGCTCCTCTCCCCGCGGGGCCACAGGCCCTGCCAGGAGCTGCTCCGGCGTGGGCTGCCCACGGGTCACAGCCTCCCTCGGGCACCCACCTGCTCCGGCGTGGGGCCTCCAGGGGCTGCCGGTGGGGATCTGCTCCTCCGTGGGCCTCCCCGGGCTGAGGGGGACAGCCTGCCTCAGCGTGGGCTTCACCGCGGGCTCCGGGCCTGGAGCCCCCTGCCCCTCCTGCGCTGCCATGGCGGCTGTGGGGATGGGCCTCTCGTGCTCTCACTCCTCTCTCCAGCTGCAGTTGCTGCTGCACAGTCCCGTGTCCCTGTCCTCCCCGCACCCACACCCCCCACAACCCCCCCTTCTTAAATATGTTGTCCCACAGGCACCACCATCACCCTGGTTGACAGGCTCGCCCTTGGCCAGCAGTGGGTCCATCTTGGAGCTGGCTGGCACTGGCTCTGTCCAACACAGGGAAGCTTCTCACAGCTGTTCACAGAAGCCACCCCTGTAGCCCTCCCGCTCCTAAAACCTTGCCAAGCAAACCCAATACAAGCAAAAACATCAGACTGGGATAATAATTTTAAAAAAAAGGCATGATTTTTTCAGTGCTACCTTTTTCCCTGCAATACTGTAGTATGATTACACACACCATTGTGTGATACTTAAAAGCTATGTTTATTCAGAGATATTTTGTCCTGAAAAAACCAGGATTTTCAACGAAACCTCCCAGAAAAATACTCACGTAGAATTTCAGTATTTTTTATACTATTTCCAACTTAAGAATTACATGAACAAGGTGTCCTTCAGGTATTGGACTCAGGAACATTAACTCTAGTCAAGGAGGAAGAAAAATAGGTGGCAGCATAGAAAAAAGATAAAGACACAAACTTTGAAATTCAACAAATACTCTTGCTGATAAAAAAGCCTTCTTTTTTTTTTTTTTTTCTATGATGTCCACATGTTTATGCATATGTGAATGACACAACTGTGTTGTGAGTTAAAAACTTACTGAGATTCTTACGGATAATCACATCAGCAGGTTGACTCTATCAGTGGAATAGGGTATGTGAGGAAAGCAGGCTGCATGGGGCTAATGCTTTCATCTCTACACATCCCTGACACTGAGTGAACAGAAACGGGTAAGGAGAGTGAAACAACAAAGCTCAGAGGATGTCAGCATACAGGAGGAATTAATATACACCAGAGAATACTGAGAATAGTCAGCTGAAAAGGTATTTTTACCAGCAACAGGCAAAGAGAATCAATTTTTTATTGTTCAGGTCTGAGAGAGTACAGACAAAAAATACCACTTCAAGACAGATAAATCAGTACATGCTAGTGATTAATCCACCAATAACATTGCACTTATTCATTCAGATGCAATAATAATAAAAAAATAATAAAGATTGTAAACAACATGGAAAAGAGGGATGTCTGGAAAAGTTAAGGGAATGTGTTAATGGCATGCTCTGAAAGTGTAAGGACAAAGAACAATATTTAAGCAAAGCCAGAAAATATGCATGTTGTCTGACTGAAGCTTATGAAGAAGCCTCAGCTGAGTTTACCAAATAAAAATGTCAGATGCAGTTTGGAAAGGAGTGCTGGGTAAATCCAGGTTAAATGTCACTATTTGGATGTTATTCATTTAGATGAATACACTTTAACAGAAGTTCTACTCCCAAGATACTTCGGAGATTAATTGGGTAGATCTAAGAGAGCTAGAAAGTTTTCAGAGTTTGTAATGGATGATGTTTTAATTTGGCTTAGAGAGTTTAAATTATGCAATGAGACATTTTGGCAAGGTTTTCAGAGAGTAGGAAGAAAGACGTACACCAAAGACTTAGATTAATTGAACAAATGTTCTATGCATTAGACAGAGAGAGACTAATCCTTCACTGTTTTATGCCCTCAGTGTAACTTTGTGTAACTGCAAGGAAGACTCTGCTTTAATAGCATCCATGTTACACAATTCCAAATAACTGTATCAAATATGAGACAGCAGAAAACTATGCTGAGTGTGAATCACTACCCACAGATGCAGGTGAAACTAAACTCTTGAGTTTTTCTCTCACTATAATCTCTTTGCATGCAATGCCATGTTGGTACAAAGGCTGTTATGGACATTTTAATTATAATGTCGGTTTTAGAGTAATAAAATAAAGTCCTTCTTTTGGGGGAAAAAGTCTATCTTTTTCTGTTTGAAATATATTTTATTTGTGTGGTAAAGTGGAATGGAAAAGTCCGGAATCCATTATTAAAATCCGTTTAAAACTCCGTGAATTCCAGGCAGCAAAGTAACAAAATGGTCTTTCCACAATGGGTTACAGAGAAATTATTTAAATAACTGCATGAGATGAGACAGCTCTACCTGTAAAAAAACAATTTCTTTTAAGTAAAGTATCAGAACAAATCTGATATTGCCATTTCATCACCAAACTGCCTCTCTCCAGCTATTTACAGTGTAATTGCCATCCCAATTTCAGTGAAGTTCTGAAATATTTTTCTTCCATGCTGTTTCAGAGTTGTAAAGATTTTACAAAACTTCAAACATAGCTGCATTTGGGGGAGTGGGGGACAGGAGGAAAGCAACCAGCAGCATTGCCCCAGGCTGCAGGCCATGGGAGGCTATGTTGGATAGGAGTACAATCACTCCATTATTGGATGGAAAGAGAAATGCATCCTTCCTATTGTGTCTTCCCAGGTCTCACTGTGTCACCTATGTCCCCAAATCTCCCTTGGCTCTGGAAATCTGGGAGAGATGTGTAACAAAGACCTTAGATTGTGAAAAGTACTTTAAAGGGAATCTCCCTATTTTCTTATATTACAAGATTTAATTTAAATAAGAAATAAGTTAAATAATTGGTATGTATAAGAAACAAACAGTTATCCGCAATTCAGTACCATAAATATTTCCAATTAACATTTCAGCATGAAGCATATGGTTAAGAACTTAGGTTCAATTCGAGCAGAACATCATTTGGGATTTAACTGATAGGTATTCAGTAAAACTCTACAGCATGTTTAGCAAACAGCAGCAAAAAATGTGTGACCAATTTAATCAGTGTGTGCATTGGGAGTGGCTATAAATATGTTTCTAATGAATACCCAACTACCCTTATGAAATCAACATTTATGTGCTGCTTTTTCTCTCCCCCTTCCACCTGCCTTCTGAACCTTGCATTGTGTGGGTACTCACTGACAAAAACAAAACTGAAGAAACAAAGCAAAACCTACATGCAAGGGCAGGAGAGGAGCTCTTGCAGTTGAGCAGTCTGACAGAAAGGAAGGCAGGTTACCTCCTCACTACCTTCAGCTGGATTAACATACACGCACACATGCACATAAACATTTACATTTGTAAATAAATGTGTGTGGAGTAGCGCCAAAGCTCTTCCTGCCTCTGGAGTTTTGCAAATCTTTGTTCTAACCTGCAGATTAGACTCAGGGCGGGACAGGCATCAGGGAAGTGGTCCACAGGCTCTGTTCCTCTCAGGCAAACAGGATCAGAATACAGCCGTGATCCCGCTGGGCGTGGGGAAGGGGCTTATGTCACTGCTCTTTGCTGTCTTTTCAGAAGATGACAGCTGTCTGTAGACTGATTTTCAATGCTGACTATTGTTAAAGATTTCTTCTGGATCTATTGCCAAAATGCCAACAGCCTTTTCATGTACTGTGGTGGTGCTTCTACAGTCTTGTTAGTAGAGCAGTATTCCATTTACTTTGAATAGCAGAGTACCATTTTGAAGATCTGTTTTAGTGATGCCACAGCAAAAGCTGATGGTGCTGGAGTGGTTTCTGGTACTCGGAAAACACAGCTTAACAGTTGCTCTGTAGCTGCATGCTGGAGTAGGGAAAAGAGAGGACTAAGTAGCTGTTGAGGAATGAGACTGCTTTTCATATTCACTGACATTAAGCAAAATGTTCTTGCTCAGGAGAAGAACTTAATCAATCAAGAAATGATTTTAAGTACCTTTAAAATTGCTTGTTGTCTCAATTCTATATGCTAATGCAATGATTCATGTGGCTTCAGTACTGCAGGTTGCAATCAGTCTTTCCAGTAACTAAACACAATCCTTTTAACTAGCATCCTGTAAAATCCACATTAAGAGGCTGCAAGCCTACTTCATTAATCTTTTCATTAATCTACCATTCACCCATCAGACAGGAGAGGTACTAGGCATCTGTGGGCCATTTTATGCAGATTTTACCCCTTAAATTTCTAGAACATATCATGGTAATAGCTTGGTGTGCATTGTTGCAAACATATCTGACAGCATTTCTATCTTCATCTGATCAAAAAAGCATATAAGCCAACAAAAAGTTCTATTCTGGGGATTGGTTCATATCTAAAAAATTTCTGAAGTATTTAAACCATTTTCTTTTAGGAAAAAAATATAGATACAGGTTGACAGCTTGTATGACAAGTTTTAACCCAATGGGATTTTTAAAAGCTGATAAATTAATCCTGAAAATCCAGGTTTATAACGGAAAGTCTTATAGGCTCTTACCTGTATTGCTAGTGAGAGCAGTTAGAATACTAACACTTTTTTAAAAAAAAGCCTTTCAAAATGTTTTATTTTCAAAATTAAAACTTTAAAATAGTTTAGTTGTAACCAAGTGCCAAAACTATAGCACTAGGAAGGAGAAAAATCACTCTCTTAATTTTTTTTATTAATCAGAAGTATTTTCAAATATTTTTAAAATATATCTCTGAATAATAATAATAATAAAATCCTCTCACTTCTGTGCAGCATTCCAACTAAAGATCTTGGGAGTCTTTGGAAACACTAATGAACTCACGTTCTCAACCATTATGTGGAACATATAATTGCTTTCATTTTACAAACAGATAAACTAAGTCACACAGTGAAGTTTGCTTAGATATTGCAGTTGTTCTTCCCCACTCAGCTTCCACTATGCATTTCAGTAATTACTTATTCTTTGCCCCAGAATTCACAATAAAATAATTAATATTCTCATTCATTTAGGAGTTTAATTAATGTCCATATTTATCTGGAAGATTTGATCTCCAGTCTGTGTTTCAGAAGAAACACAGGAATGTACCATCCATGACAGACACCGGGGAGCATTAAGTGTCTTGACTAAACAGAGATTGCAACTAACATTCAAAGGCTGAGGTTCATTCCACCTCACTTGTGAGCTGTCCAAACTAGGAGCTTAACTGCCCTGCATTTCTACAGGTAGCAGAGGAAGATGATGATTCAAGCCACAAGTGAAGAAGACCTTAAGCCACAAGTGAATGTTTAAAAGGAAAACAGGTTATTTTTTTCTTCCCTACTGTTTAGCTTATGTAGCACCTCAGTGTGCCAAAGTGAGTGACTTTCAGTTTAGCACATTATTTTTCTGCTAGAATACTAGGATGCTTTTTCTCCCTAGAAACTTATAAAAGAAGCACAAACATCACACTGAGGGCTCTAGGGTCTTTCCATAGCCCTGGTGTTTCTCAATAGTATGATACCTTTGTTCAGACCTCAAAGCTAAAATCATACACAGTTAAGTATCAACATGAAGTATAGGATAGGATGGGATGGGATAGGATAGGGAAGGACAATTCACTTATTCCTTGTTTTGTCTTACTTCTAAAAGACGTGAAATGGACTTGACTGTGGTAGCAGTCATTGTGAATGTCACATTTACTTACTACCCTACTAGTGATGTAGTGTAAAAGTCTACTGTCTACTCTCTATTTCAGCCATTGCTGACCATTACATACTTTCCAAACAGTTCAAAAGACTCTATCTTTACTACTAAATCAAAGTGAAACGGCTTACTCAAGCTTTGTTCCTTGACTCAAAAGATTTGAACCTTCTGAAGTAGCTACAAAGACGAACTTTCTTAAGTAACTGGAATCAAGCAGAAAAAAAAAAAAATCTGTTCTTCCTACACACCTCTACAGGTACAAATATAGTTAACAGCATAAACCTGGTGCATTTTCACTGTCCAGAAAGGAAGCACTGCTATATTTAGTCCATCTATACACTGCAAAACTGTGCCCATGTTAAGTGGGTATTTGATTGTATTCAGCAATTGCTGCCTGATCATCAGTGTCTGCAAATCCATTTGTGGCACCACATAAAATTTTCCC
Source organism: Falco punctatus (assembly GCF_963210335.1). Taxonomy (NCBI): domain Eukaryota; kingdom Metazoa; phylum Chordata; class Aves; order Falconiformes; family Falconidae; genus Falco; species Falco punctatus. Next base: position 35,175,861 of record NC_137581.1, read on the forward strand.
TCACTCCCAGCATTTCCAGCTATTGTAATTTCCCCAAAGAGAAAGGAGATTTATTTTACCCAGCTACAGTACTTGAGAGATTTATCAGTGCTGGACATTGTACAACTGCTAAATGACCCTACTGGAATACATGACAAACCAAATCTTTTCATTATCCTTCCCTCCCTCCCTTCCTTCCTTCATTTCTTTCCTTCTTTCCTCTTTCATTCCTTCATTTCTTCTTTTCTTTTTTTCCTTCCTTCCTTTCTCCTTTCTTGTTTTCTTTATTTCATTTTTCCATTCTCCTTCCTTCTATCCATCCTTCCTTCCATCCATCCTTCCTTCCTTCCTTCCTTCCTTCCTTTCTTCCTTCCTCTCTCTTCCTTCTATTCTCACTTTCTTCCATTTTTTCCTTTCCTTCCTTCTTTCCATTTTCTTCCTTTAATTCTCTCTCTCTCCCCACATTTATGTTATTTTCCTTTTCTTTCTCCCTCTCTCTTTCTTTCTTTTTCTTTTCCTTTCCTCCTGCCTTCCTTCTTCCCTCTCCCTCCCTCCCTGTTTCTTGTTTTCTGTTTTCAGTTTTTCCTTTCTTGTTGAGAATGACTTAAGGAAAATGGACATGTATAAGAGTGTAAATAAATGTTTAAAGCATCACATTTGGCCATTATGTTTCTTCAGTGCTCTGTTGGGTTGACATTCAGGTGCATATTGTCATTTACAATGCACTCAGGCATTCGGTGGATCATATGATGATCTGAATCTCATGACTTACAGTCCATATGTCAGTTGCTCCAGTTGAGAGGCATTTTTTTTAAGCAGAATGTCAGCCAGTGAGAGATGTCAAAGTGTTAGAAAGACTATGTCATTGTTCCAGGCACATTAAACAAAAATGTTTTCAGAGTTTCTGTGGCTCCTCTGCTGTCACCAGTCAGCATTTACCTGTTGAGTGGCAGAACCTGCGGAAAGGCAAGGTGAAAGCACAAAAAAAAGGCATTTCTAAAGACTGTGGGACTAGTGTAATTGCTTATGGTTGTTTAAAGAGGACAATTTTTTATTTTCAGGTCTTGTTTTACTGTTGTATCGGGGTTTCTCTTTCCTAAAATATTACAGAGAAAGAAAATATATTTAGAAATCTAAATATATGAAACAGACATTCATTTGCAAAACCACATTGGAAGAGAGCTTATATCAGCAGTTTCCCATTAATGCACCTCTAAATATTGAGAAACTTGTATTTGTGACTTTTGCACAAGAAATACCATTATTTTTCTCACTACCCCTTCCACAATTGTAAAATGCCACTCTTCCATCCTCTTTTTCCCAATGATTGTTTCATGCTGTCCAGAAAGTCTTCCAGCTGGTTGAAAATGATTTGCAAATGCAACTGATTGCTCACAGTAGATCTTGATACTGTATGTTATGCTCAAAGTCTTGTCTATGGGCAAAGATGAAGCATATTGTGTAAGTATATCTATATGAAGTCAAGAAGTTATTGTTAATGTAACTAATATTTTAACAGTGTCATTCAGGAATCATTTTTAGTTTTGGGTCTAATTTTATAAGAAAGGAAAGAAGGAATAATAATGCAGTTATAATACTTGCATGGAGAGAAAAAAGTGTCAATAATATTAATAATACAATTACAATTGTAACACATCTTAATTTCTGTCCCTTTTTCTGGTGTTATGCCTATTCTTCCACTGCTTTTTTGGATCTTAAACTATTGACTACTTAAAGTAGTTACTTGAAACAGCTTTAGACTGCTAGAGAGGGTAACTACACAAGTTGTCAGCTTGTCCTCCTTGCTCTGGCAGGAATCTGTTGTTGATGTTGGTGGTTTCTTCCTCATTCTGGGATCCACTTGGGGTAAGTTTTATATGTTTACTTTTTATGCTTTAGCACCTTTACTCTGTTTTTGTCAGTTAGCAGTTTCATGTTACATCCAAATTTACTGTTTATAATGGCTTTTATGTATTAGATACTATTTTTGTTCTCTTTGTTACCCCCAAACCAGTTTTGCCCAGATCTGCGTTGCTGTAACTGACCATGGATGAGTTGTTAATAGCTGTGACAAGTTTATAGCCATGGGGTCATCAGTGCCAGTCCTTGATCCATCCCTTATCCCACGCCAGTACAACTCTGCAAAGGTCCTCCGAGACCTTTGCTATCATACCAGAAGCATATTTCTCTACTTCATTATGCTAGAGTAAAAAATCTCTCCTTCTGCATAGAGTAACTGCTCATTACAGCTATCTAATCCATGTAAAGATGTACCACACAAAGACACAGAAAAGAAATTAACCATAGACACCTGGCCAGTTTGAGAAACTGCAGTCACAGTTAACCAAGAGAAACAATGCTGCAGGCAGGTCAAGAAAAGCTCAAGCAGGGCAGGTCTGGCAAGCCTCACTTCTGCAAACCATGCAAATTCAGTGCTAAACTTATGGGCTGTTACTAGCAATGACAATACCATATTACAGGGCATACATTCTACATGTTACATACATCGCAGAGTAGCAAGAGGTAGTCAGGCATCGTTTCAGGCAGACAAATTTGAGTGTTCAACAACAAGAAACAGGGTTAGGTTTTCATCCATTTCAGTCTCCCCAGTGTGATGTTGCTGAGGAGGCTGATGGGGAACTTGCAGCTGATTTTGGTTAGTGCAAGGATCAAAATGCCAAGTGCAAACCCTCTACAATTTTGCATGTGCTTAAAATCTTCCTATGAAATTGTAATGAAATCTTTTGTGTAACAGACGTAGAGGCATTGATCTAAATGGTTCTAAAATATTTTTGTTTCTCTTCTAAATGAAAAGTACTGTTTCAAAATCCAGTACGTTGTACCATGGCTGTGATAGGATTGAAGAAGCCTTGGTTCTGGTCATTTTAAATAGAATAATGACACCGAGGGACCATCTGGTGGCATTTCAACCATGGATGAGCTGATGAGCTGTCTTTTCTAAAACAAAATAAAGAAGACTTCTTTTTGCATTAATTATGAGAATGATATGGGCTCTTCCTGTCTTGGTCCTTTCTCTCTCTTTCTCTCTTCCTGTCTTTCTGTCATTCTCTTTTTCTGAGTGCAGCAATTGATATAATAAATAATAAAATAACTTGTGGATTTTAAGATAGCCCTGTGCATCCATGGTTTCTGGAGAAACATTGTGGCATTTCCTATGTATGAATTCATCCTGATCCTTGGTGAGATTCTACATGACTTAAAAACATCCATCTTAAATAAGGTTTTTATGGAAACACCACAAATCTTCTACTATTTGTTTTATCAGTTATGACTGTGCTTCCTAAACATGTAAACATATGACTTGAACTAATTCAATACACTAAAAATGAATATTTCTTACTTATACATCCTCTCCACTTCTGAATAAACCTGTCATTACTGGTAGAGGTGACATGCATTGAGATTACCTCTTTCTCAACATTAAATGAAAACTGCTATATAACGTTTAAATGCTTTTGTCACATCATCATTCTGTGGGGTTTGTTTGGGGTTTTTTATTTTCATGCTAGTTAAAATTGCAAAATGGTAGGAAACAGCAAGAAAAACATTACTCTTAAGCCTGACAAGGGTGGATCAGCCAAATCTGAGGCTGAAATGACAAACACATCAGTCACTGACACAAACCAGCTGCCAGGCCTCTTTATATGCAAGTCATTCAGTGAGATATCAAAACGTGGAAAATATAATACTCCTACCAACACTTCTTGTTGAATTAATGCCCAGGTGAGTTCTTATGAAATGCTGCAGTTGTATCTTAGAAAAAACAAGAAGCAGTAAAGCATCATACTTATTAGGACCCAATTTGCCACAGCAGCAGTCAAGTGCTTCAGCCTCTCCCAGTGGCAATGGGAAGGGAGGACTGGGGATAGGGAAACTTAGATTAAATTCATAGTGCAGTGCACATTTAGAATTCAATATTGACAGCTCTAATTACACACACCTTTCTATCACAAGTTCATTAACTAAGAGGAAAATGCTAGAAACAGCAGTATCAGCTTCTTGTGGAAATAAATAAATAAGTGCAGAGCCAAGCACTCCAGATTTTCTGACCTTTCCTCTTTCTTTCTGGCAAAGTCTCACATGTTATTCCCTGATCCAAAAATTTGTTTATTTTTCAGATTGGAAGAAAAGAAAAAGCTGTCTGGATATTAATCCTTTGTTCAATATATAACCTTAAAATGTTACAGTTGGAGTGTAGGGTATGATGTACTCTTAGGTATTTGCCTTCCAGGAACTTTCTTAAAACAAGGAATCTCAGCTACTCTTCAGGCTTCCTCTAAAATAGATGGCAAATATTTTAGAATAGGCCAAACTGTTTCACAGAAATAATTATTTTTTTCCATCAGCAAAAGAGAGAGCTTGGATGGCTAAACGGTGATTAAGGTGAATCCTGTTCCTTCAGAAGATATCACTAAGAACACAAGAAGTCCATTACTCATCACAAGATCAAACGAAGACCTACCTGTAGGATATTAAACATACTTATGTCCTTTGTGTAACTGCATGTGTCAGCCATAGTCCAAATGCAGCACTTTATAGCATTGGAACAGGATGCTACAGTCAGTTAATTTTAAACGTGATTTCCACAGCATAGAAGGTGATAGAAGTAATTCATCAGCATATCCCAAGTCAATTAAGTGAGACAACTCACTCTAGTTACAATCCACAAGTTACAGATAATGAGGGGTACAGTTTTGTTGTATAAGTTACTGTTCATTCATATTCACCATGAACTTTTGGTAAGATCAGCTTATGCATTGTACCATCAGATAAGAGTTTTTGTAAGTCATTTACATGCAGATAATGCTAAACCTCACCAGTGTAAGTACAGCCTCCTGTTTTTCCTCTCTGATCTAGTTCTCCATATTTAGTTTGGTAAAATTTGTTGGATTTTGAACTCTTACAAAGTATGGGTATCTCTTTTCTTTGAGCATTGTGTCTCCAGAGAGAGTAAAGCTGTATTTTGAGTTAGGCTACAAATTAACTTTTGCAAATTCTGGTTTGATTCTATCATCAGTTTGAGGGTGTGTAATTCACATGAGCTATAATGTTGCAGACAGTCCCCATATAGTAAATTATGTGTGACAAGGAAGTGTGCCAGGAAGCTGGAGGAAAGAAACACTGGCACGTCCTTCTCACGATCATGTGAGACCATTGGTAGGGAACCCAAATAGGACTGACACATGCCTAGCTTAGGACAAGGTAGGACAAGTTGAACACAGTCAGTGAAGAATTCCTTGTTTGATTTTCTTTTTAATAACCATTTATTCAAAATTTCATAAAATACTGAGGTATTCTAAAACTGCAATCAGTCAACTCTCCAGTCATTCAAATGTTAAATAATTTGGCTACATGAATAATAGTGTGGCACAAGCTCCTTATGTACATTCATAAAAACCATGATGCATTTTCCTTGTTCATTTTATGATAATATTTCTCTAGTGTATGAGTCAGTTTGAAAGATTTGTTTAGGAGCACTAGGAACATGAATAATGTCTTAAAACAAGAAAACTGAATCAATCCTTACTGAGCTGCAAATCAGTGTTTTATCTATGGATACAGCATGAAATGTATATGACATTTTTCTCTTTATACAAACAGTAGACTGTAGAACTTCACAAGCTACTAGAAGTTTCTACTTTCAAAAATGTCCAAGACTTTGCTATATCTTAAGAAAAATAATCCTTTTATAGACATTATGAATATTTTAATATGCATATGATTCAGCTCCTCACAGCTAGTCGCAGGATTCAGCTGATACCATGCAGACTGCCGTAAAGATTACTACAGTCTTTGCTGTATTTCCCACTGAAAATTTCTTTTTGTCCTCATTCCACATATTATTCATGACAAAGCACATTTTCTCAACAGGTGCATTAATGTTCTAACATGCCAAAGACTGTTCTGTTAAGACAGTCTGATACTGGGAGAAAGGATGCTATTTTTATTACAAAGATTGAACATCACCCATCTAGCAGGGTTCCATATTTTGTTTATCTGCCAGTCTTTCTGTTATCTAACAAGTACAAAGTACTTGACAAGGAACATTCAAACAATTTTCATCAATTACTTTTCAGGTTAGGTTGTCTGTAGTTGCATTTCTGCTGCTAGGTTTTTTTTTTTTCTTCTTTTTTTTTTTCTTTGTTGTTAGAAGCTCTGTTACAGAATCATATGTTCTGGCCATTTACAAATGCTAGGGAAATGCTGTACTCTTGCTTGGAACAGGTAGTTAACAGAATTATGTCCTCAGTCTTCTATGTAAGTGCATTTATGGCTACTCCACAATGTCGCTTGCTTCCAGAAAAAAAAGGTCTTTTATAATCAGTAAATTTCCCATAACACTGAAGTAGTAGTATTTTTCAGATGAAAGACATAATTTTCTTCTTCAAAGTAAGTACATCAGATCTAAAAAAACATCTGATTTCTGTAGGTAATATGTAATAATAGAAGTCCCTAAATTTTAAACAGACAGCCTAACTGGATTCCTTATTACATGTCCATCCAAGGCTGTGAGGAATATGAGTACTTGCCAGTTCTGGTTTAAGTGAACATGTTGGCTACATAGTATGGAGCATTTTTTTGGCAGGATGTCTCTGTCTCTAGAGTAAATAATATAATCATAGTTCATATTTTCTTTTGAGGAAGTATAGTTTGAAATATCTGCTTGTGAGTATTTTTTTTTTAAGTGTCCATTTACTAGAATAGAAAATACAAAACAGTACTGCAAGTTTGTGCATTGAATTCAAGGAAAGGTTTTTCTAATATAGTTTTGTTTATTTATATGCAATTTGACTTTTAGAGAAGTTAGCTGAAATGTGGGCAAGTCCTAGATTCAAAGCTGCAGCAGCTTTATATTTATCCCCAGGTTAGATTTTGTTTCAGCAAATCTTCATATGGTTTGTGTGTGCTCTTACGATTACATCAGTAGTGCCTCTAAAAGCCATTTCCCTTTTTAAACATGCAAAATTTATCAGTGATTAGTAAACATCTGCTATCAGGTGTGTTGTAGAATATTGTCTCTTCATCAAGCTAGGAGGATTGCATTTAATCTGTTCCAAAAGCTCAAAGATTGAAAGTATAAGAACTCTAAGAAGATATTTTTATTTTTCTTGTTTACAAGTTTCTTCACAATGTAAAATAGCTTCTCTGTATATCAAATCTTCAAATGTTTAAGCTGATATATTATTATGTTGACAAATGCTAGCTGATGATTCCTGTAATCTTTCAGTAACAGTAGAGTGATGCTTTTACTCTCTGTACGAGAAATTAATTGAGGTGAGAAAGAGAAAGAGTGCTATTGATCCTGTGTTAGCAATACCTGATGGAGAATGTTTTCCATGTCACAGGATGCCTCTACCACCATGACAGCACTGCCCAGATTGTCAGTATTTTATTAGAACTGTGTGTCTGGGATAAATGCACAGACAAATCCAAAAAATGTATTTTCAAAAGCTCCTGTGCAGAAGTAGACCTCAAGAAGAATGCAAGACTAGATAAATCAATTCACATTGGTTGCTCTAGTGATACAGCCCAGCAGTAAACGCTGTTCAAATAAATGACTGAAGTAGGTTTATAGTTGTTTAACTGTGAACCTGTTCCCCACAATCACAGCATTTCAAGTTTTGAAGTGAACCATATGTTGATAAATGCTCAGATACTTAGACTCTTTGCAGCGTAACAGACACACCAGCTGTATCTGTTTTCATTTTGCTCCAGTGAAGAACTTAAGTGTCCCAATTTAGCTAAGCATTTAAGCACAGTTTTACATATTCTTTAAGCATTTTGTTGAATTTGACTAATGAATTCAAAACTGAAATCCCCATCTGCCACGTGAGCTCTCCTGAAGGCCCTAATGAAGTTAGAGGATTATTGTTGGGTTTCAGATTTCACAGGAGTGGACTGTAACACCCCTGTGTTGATCTTTCTGAAGGACCTGTAGTTACAAACTGTCATGGTTTAACCCCAGCAGGCAACTAAGCAGCACACAGCAGCTCGCTCACTCCCCCACAGTGGGATTTGGGACAGAACTGGAAGAGTAAAAGTGAGAAAACTTGTGGGTTAAGAAAAGACCATTTAATAGGTAACGCAAAAGCCGTGCACGCAAGCAAAGCAAAACAAGGAATTCATCCACTGCCTCCCATGGGCAGGCAGGTGCTCAGCCATTCCAGGAAAGCAGGGCTCCATCACATGTAATGATTACTTGGGTAGACAAATGCCATCATTCTGAATGTCCCTCCCTTCCTTCTTCCCCCAGTTTATATGCTGAGCATGACATCATATCATATAGAATATGTCTTTGATCAGCTGGGGTCAGCTGTCCCAGCTGTGTTGCCACCAACTTCTTGTTCCCCACCAGCCTACTTGCTGGTGGGGTGGTATGAGAAGCAGAAAAGACCTTGACTGTGTAAGCACTGCCCAGAAGTAACAAAAACATCTCTGTGTTAACACTGTTTTCAGCACAAATCAAAAACTGTAGCCCCGTGCTAGCTACTATGAAGACAATTAACTCTATCCCAGCCAAAACAAGCACATTCTCTACCCTTCATTCTATACCAATTACGTCATGCTCCGGTACTACACATCCATCCAATACAATCTCATTAACCACCACCACTCTTCCCATCCTTTGATATAATACACCAATATCATTCCCTTAGTCTACAGATCGCCCCTATAAAATGTCTTCAAAATGTCCAAAAAATGTCCATAGAGTTAATTCAGTCCATGACTTGGGGCTCCATCTGTTATGGCGGTCATTCAGGACAGGAGAGGTGGTATGTTATGTGGAGTTACTGGACACCAAAGCCAGCTCAGGTCAGGACACTGCTGTACTTGCACTGCTTCTTGTAAGGCTTGTTCTCCATTGGTTCAGGTTCCCAGTCAAAATCAGCACACAAACCCTTACAGCAATGGGATGTCCCATGGCTAGATGCTAGACTTATCTGGCATGCCTAGCACACGTTTGATCTCTGTGTGGAAGCCAATATCACTGTTTGGATGAAGATGATTGCTCCTCAAAATTCCTGTAAAACATAAGTGTTTCAAGTTCAATTTCTATGATCTACTTTTATTTTTTTTCATCTTTCAAATACTATAAGCTTCCTTCCTTCAATTTATCATATTCTACAAGCAACTGGGAGAAACCTCATGATTCTCTTGGGGAACTTCAACCTACCAGACATCTGCTGGAAATACAACACAGCAGAGAGGAAACAGTATAGGAGATTCCTGGAGTGTGCGGAAGATACCTTCCTGACACAGCTGGTGAGGGAGCCAACCAGGGCAAATGCCCCACTGGACCCATTCTTTGTGAACAGAGAAGGACGGGTAAGCAAGTGCTGTGGTGGGCAGAGGATGTCTTGGGCATAGCAATCATGAGAGAATACGGTTTTCAGTTCTCAGAGAAGTAAGGAGAGGGGTCAGCACAACTGTTACCTTGGACTTCCTGAGGGCTGACTTTAGCCTGTTTTAAGAGCCTGGCTGACAGTCCCTTGGGTGACAGTCCAGAAGGGTCAAGGTGTCCAGGAAGGCTGGACATCCTTCAAGAAGGAAGTCTTACAGGTTCAGGAGCAGTCTGTCCTCCTGTGCCAAAAGACAAGCCAGCAGGGAAGAAGACCTGCCTGGCTAAACAAAGAGCTTTGGATGGAATTCTGGGAAAAAAGGAGAGTTTACCATCTTTGGAGAAGGGGCAGGCAACTCAGGAGGACTAGAAGAGTATTGCGAGGTTATGCAGGGAGAAGATTAGAAAGGCAAAAGTACAGCTAGAACTCAGGCTGGTCACGGCTGTAAAAGATAACAAAACCTGTACAAATACATTAGAAACAAAAGGAGGGATAAGGATAATCTGCATCCTTTACTGGATGCCAGAGGGAAACATTGCCACAAATGATGACGAAAAGGCTGAAGTACTTAATGCCTTCTTTGCCCCAGTCTGTAATAGCAAGACCAGGCACCCTCAGGGTACTCAACCCCCTGTATTGTAAGACAGGGACAGGGAGCAGAATGAAGTCCCCATAGACAAGGAGGAAATGGTTAGTGACCTGCTGCTCTACTCGGATACGCATGAGCCTGTGGGGCTAGATAGGATCCACCCAAAGGTACTGAGGGAGCTGGTGGAAGGGCTTGCCAAGCCACTCTCCATCTTTTATCCTCCATCATTTATCAACAGTCATGGTTAAATGGGGATGTCCCAGAAGACTAGAGGTTAGCCAATATGATGCCCATCTACAAGAAAGGCAGGAAGGAGGATCTGGGAAACACCAGGCCTATCAGCCTGACACTGGTGACAGGGAAGATTATGGAGCAGATCATCCTGGTGCCATCAAGAGGTACGTGAAGGACAAGCAGGGGATCAGGCCCAGCCAGCATGGGGTTACGAAAGGCAGGTCCTACTTGATGAACCTGATCTCCTTCTGTGACAAGGTGACCTGCGTAGCGAATGAGGGAAGGGCTGTAGATGTCTACCTGGACCTTAGTAAAGCCTTTGTCACTGTCTCCCACAGCATTCTTCTGGATAAACTGGCTGCTTGTGGCTGGATTGGGCATACTCTTTGCTGGGTTAAAAGCTGGCTGGATAACTGAGCCCAAAGAGTGATAGTAAATGGAGTTACATCCAGCTGGTGGCTGGTCACAAGTGGTGTTCCCCAGGGCTCAGTAGTGGGGCCAGTCCAGTTTGATGTGTTTATCAATGGTCTGGACAAGGGGATTGAGTGCACCCTCAGTAAGTTTGCCACCAAACTGGGTGGGAGTGTTGATTTGTTTGAGAGGTAGGAAGGCTCTGCAGAGGGATCTGGACAGGCTGGGTGGCTGGGCTGAGGCCAGTTGTATGAGGTTGCACAAGGAGAAGTGCCAGGTCCTGCACTTGGGTCACAGCAACCCCAGGCAGAGCTACAGGCTTGGGGAAGAGTGGCTGGGAAGCTGCCTGGTGGGAATGGACCTGGGGGTGCTGGTTGATGGGCAGCTGAACATGAGCCAACAGTGTGCCCAGGTGGCCAAGAAAAGCAACAGCGTCCTGACATATCAGAAACAGTGTGGCCAGCAGGACCAGGGAAGTGATTGTGCCTCTGCATTCTGCACTGGTGGGGCTGCACCTCGAATACTGTGTTCAGTTTTGAGCCTGTCACTTAAAGAGGGATGTTGAGGTGCTGCATCATGTCCAGAGAAGAGCAATGAAGCTGGTGAAGGGTTTAGAGAACGAGTCTTAGGTGTGGCTGAGGGAAGTGTGGTTTTTTAGTGTGGCTCAGGGGGGAATCTATTCCTCTCTACAGCTACCTGAAAAGTAGTTTTAGACAGGTGGAGGTCGGTCTCTTCTCCCAGATAACTAGCGACAGGACAAGATGAAACGACCTCAAGTTGTGCCATGGAGTTTTTCATTGGATATTTGGAAAAAATTCTTCACCAAGGAGTTGGTCAAGCATTGGAACAGGCTTCCCAGGGAAGTGGTGCAATCACCATCCCTGGAAGTATTTTAAAAATGTGTAGATGTGGTGCTTAGGGATATGGTTTAGTGGTGGACTTGGCAGTCTTTGTTAATGGTTGGAATTGATCATCTTAAATGTCTTTTCCAACCTAAATGGTTTTATTCTACGATATACTTTCTTCACAGTTAAAGAGTATGTGTGCGTTTGTTCACAAATATGACCCAGTTATCTATGCTTTCCTTTTCCTTCTTTTAAAAGTAAAATTTCTTTCAGTCACTTCAATAGCGCCCTGCATTTTCCTTGAGGCTAAATACATATAATTATGTGTATTTTGATGGAATATGCTTAGCCTCACTAATGTCTGTAACATCATGTGAAGTAGAATTCTTTTTTTCCTAGGTGTGGCAATGATGAAGAGAGGTTGATTCACTTTGACTTCATCCATAACGACTTTATAATGCACGTCAGACAGCTAACTTGATCTATGTGCTGAGGGGTATTGACTGAATCATGTCATAACATTTTGCTGGCTACAGGCCTTTAGAAATCTTCAAATTTTACTTTCCAAGGGAACTACCTGTTCACTTGTACTCAAAAATCCAGAAAATAATATCCAATGTAGAGGACAAATGGACTAGTACTCTGGATAAAAAAGGGAGAATATATACTTGTCAGTGAAGTTTTACCTTTGAGTACTTCAGAAAAATTATTTCAACATTTCTGTATTATTTGGCATTTAAGTATCTTAGGATGTAAGCTGAGTGTGTTTAGGTTGCATAGCTGTGACCCTCTTTGGAGTGTCAAACCACCTAGATATTCCCAGAGCATGTCCACTAGAAAAGGGTTTACATTAAAGACAGCTGGAGTATAGCAAAGTACATGTATTCATTTCTGAGGTAAGCAATGGACAAGGAAATCATTTGGCATTTGGAGAACCCAAGTAAAACCTCAGTTGCATTTGACAGATAATTGTTTAAGCAAAACAGAGGAATGTTAGCATAAAACAAATTTAGAGACACTTATCTGAGAGTAACCAATACATTGGGATCTGACAAGACTAAAATTTTAGTCTTTGGTCCTCTTAAGGTATTTTACAGGTATGTTTTTTAAGTCTTCTAGATTCAAAGTTTTAGATCATATGTCTGGTCACTGAAGTGGGATGTACTAGAGGAGCAAAGGGTATCTGTATCTGTCTTGTCTTTCAGGAGAAAGTGGGTTTGTGTCTTAGCTATCTAATTTAAATGTAGAGTTTACATCTCAGAAGGATGAACAGAGAAGCATTTCTCTCCAGCCTCAAGTTAAGAGACCCAGTATCTTCAAAAACCAGAACTTAAGACCTGGACCCTGAGCATTCTGGAAAGTATAACTTGATGCCTACCTGTTCATCATCAAAACTTTTACACATTTCACATCCAGATTCCAAATTTGATACCTAAAGGTTGGATATTGCAGCACCTCTTTCTTTTAACATTTAGCCAAGCATGTTCACAAAAACTGCTATAATGGCAATAACTAAATTCAAATCTGCTGCTTGAGGCCACTCTCTTAACCATTTTGTAGATTTTTCCTAATCTTTATGCTTGTCTCTGCAACAGAGCTACCAAATGCATCTATGCTAGCTACAATTTCAAGAGTTTATTTCTGTTCTGGTATCTTTGCTCTAAGTGTTCTTCAAAGTAATAGATTGTTGACCTTCTTATGTTTGTGCATACACAAAGCACATGAACAGTAGCTAAAACTCTATGGGCTGTTTGTATTATAGAAGTGAAAATTATTCCTCTGGTTTCTAAGAAAGCAGTCATACCTGCGCATTTTTGTCAGGGGTCTTATGCCTGCTAATTGAGTTTCATTTTGAAACACCAACTTAAGGTAACAGTGACAGCCATGAATTACATCCTTATTCAATTACAATTGTTTGAAGTTTAGAAAGAGTTTTGCCTGTTTCATTCACCTTTCCTGAAATCCCAACTTCACAGATCTATGCAGCTAAAAAAATAATGAGTATTTCCTTTGTGTCCACATGTGCATATAACAATTTACAACACATGTACACATGCTCATGCAAACACAGGTTTATATGACCTAATTTCAGCCTAATTTTCTTTCTCCTTCATTCTAAAAATGTCATAACCTTCCCTTATTAGCACACCACAAGCCCTTTTCCCCTGGTATATGTTCTTTTCTTGAGGTCGTGACAGGTCATACATTACCCTCGAAAGATATGGCTATCAAAGCACCAGTCATCTAACAGAGATATGTTATAACCATGTAACAACTCAAGTGTGTCACTGCCATTATCCATTGATGAAGGTCACCAGCACCATGATTTGCCTTGTATCAAGATCAGAGTCCCTGAGTACTCCATTAGCAGTCGCATGGTTTGGCTTTCAGGGTCCCTGGCAGTGCACCTAATAGCGATAATTAACTACACTGTCAGAAAGTCCCTTTGCATACTTTTACTTTGACTGTTCCGGTTGAATAGTACCAGTATTTTTTCTGTTGATATTTAGCAATGAAGATACTTTGTCTGAAATATGTGCTATAAGATTCTTCAGCTTCTCACTAAAGGTCATTTTCACCAATTACACTAAAAAAAAAAAAAAAAAAAAAGGAGAAAAAAGAATGAAATAACACTTATTGTAAATCCTAATTGTCGTTCATGATAAAGTAGGTTGCATGTGTGAATGCCATTTCACTTACTATCTGTGAATGCCATTTTGCTTGCTATCTTTACTTATGAGAACGGGTTTATATGTTGAATTATGCTATTTCTCTACAATTTATCCAGGTGCAAATGGAAATAAAGGTAGCTAATTAGATGTAAGTGTATTTTTATTGAGGCAAATAAGTATCAGTTAGGTGACTTTGTTTCCTTCTTTCCTTCTTTTAATAATTACAGATTTTGACTTGCATTCTTCCTGAGTTTTATCCTGCTAAAACGGATTTCAGCATGAATTCTTGTAAAAACTGAAATATTAGTAGAAAATAGCCCTTCAACAAATTCTGGAATTGTTGAAAATAAGTTGATGCAATCTATCTGGATTGCTCAGACACTGGATGAGAAAGCTAGAAGAAAGAGCAGATTTATTAATTAATTTTATGCACAATTAATTGGGTGTTATAAAGTAGAAAAAAAATCGGTAGAAACAAATTATTCTAACTTAGATCTAAAACAGTATCTTGTAGACTTTTTATCCTCTAAAGACTTGATGACAGTTTTCTAAATAGTTTAAAAGATATTCTTGTTACCTTTACGTATTTCAATGAAAGTACATTCTACCTACTACAGTGTCTGCTTTACTCTATGGATTTTTTTTTTTTTTATTGTCTGCTTGGCAATTATATTCCACTTCAGGAGGGGAAAGATATAGCAGTATGTAACAAGAGTAGCACTCCTGTTGATGCATTGGTGTTGAACAGGTGCCACAGTCCACACTAGAGGTGTTTGCATTTCAAAGCTGAGTGGAATGAACAAGATAACAAGTACAGTCACTTTAATTTATGCAAGTCTGTGTCTGTGTGTGGTTAGTGTAAACTGGTGAGGGCTTATTGCAGTTCTTAGGGAATTTTGTTTGCTTTTTAAGAGGAGATTATATCTAAAAACTGAGGGAGGTCAGCAGTGCAGAGTAGTACGAAAAGTGGAGGAGGGTGAGGTAAAGATGATTTTTGTGTAGAACACTGATGTGTAGCCCACTGGTGGTGACGTGAAAGAGTCTGACCAGCCCAGGTGTTCATCTGAAAATTAAAACTGTTTCCATGCTTTTTTATTACACAGAACCTTGTGTTTCTTGTAAATATGTTAATATTAAAAAAAAAAAAAAAAGAAAAAAAAAAAAAGAAAAAAAAGAGAGAAGTGTTTATCTTCAGTATGCCTTAGGAGAACAACTTTCAGAGATAAAGTGTTCTAGGTAATAAATATATCAGTCACTTTTAGACTGCAAGTGCATCTTGCTCATATTATGCTATTCTTCCCTTCTGCTTACTGAGCTCTGAGTTGTAAATCAGTGTGAACAGTATGTTGTGTTTGAGTTGGGAATATGTGCATATACACCACAGTCAGCATAGCCCCTTTCTCTGACTATAGCACACAGAGGCTGGGACTCAATCTGTAGTCTTTTATAGTGTAATACTCTCATATGGCAGCTTGGCCAAGTTAGTGTCATTTTATTGTACCATATTCCAACAGAAACATTCAGAGATTTTGACTCCAAACTGAGGAAATTACAACTTTTAGGATGGCTTTTTGACTGATTGGAATGGGTAATTCATGTCTTTAGAGCTTTCCCTCAACTATGAAGGCTGCAAAGTTGCTTAATGAGAAATTAAAATTTAGCATCTTCTATAATAACTTGATTCCAGGAGCTGAGGTTACAAAAAACCCTCAAAAATGTACACCCACATCTCCACACAGCATTCCCTAAACAACCTGTGAAAAAAGGCATCTTAGGATATTCTGATTACTGTAAATGCAGTCACAGAGTTTCATGGGGTTTCTGTTTTTCTCTGCCACACCCCTCAAAGCATTACACTATAAAACAATCCTCAGAGCCATAAGGGAATTAAAGGATTGTCTGCTTCTTATATTCTTATCCCCAAAATAAAGAATGAGAGAGAAGACCTCTGACAAAAATTAAACTTGATGCCTTGTATAATTTTTTAGTTTTTTCATATATTAATATTAATGCATTATTGAAACACAAATCAGCAACTTAAAATAATTAATAATTCTGTACAGGAAGAGAAGAACTGAAAAATATTTGAAATGAAAACAGGGAACAAGATGATTCTGCATCTTTTTCTTTCATGAGGAAACACTAGACTGGCCTCATTTTAAGGAAAGTATTTATAAAGTCCACCCTAATTTTCAGGATGTGTCTTGGAGAGACATTCAAAGCAATGAGCAATCTGACAATTCAGTGGTGTGGATGAGTAAGGGTCTATGGCTCAGGTTCACCCCCTGGCCTGTTTTTACTTAACAATGCAAGTGTACCCCTCGGCCTTTTCTGGGTGGTCATTGAACCCAAAATGGGTCACAGCAGGCATCAGCAAATATAGCCAAAGAGGAAGGCGCGGCCATATAGAACAAGGAATAGCAGTTTGGTTCAAAGCTCTGAGTGTGAACAATAGATATATAATTAGTTTGGACCTCAGCATGTGCAGAGAGAACACACCGTTTCTATGTTTCATATTGCATTCACATCTGAAAGTCCTGGAGTCTGAATGAGCAGCCACTGGTCTGCACCCCTGAATGCTGTGGGTAGCGGCAGTGACAGGCGTGCAAGGAGAAAAGGAGAGCTTGGACTCTTAAGGTATTATTATTCTCACCTATATTTAGGCATGCTTGGGACCTGAGCTGCCAAGAAACCAAAATCATGGCCTCTGAAGAAATCAGGCTGGAGATGAACCACTTTTGCGTCTTTTTAAAATACACTTCAGTTTCAATAGCTCCACAAAAATTGTTGAATTCATTTTGAATTGTTGAATTCATTTTTTGCATAGTTTCAATCAGTCTGAATATCAGATTTACAAGCCTGATCTATTAAATCTTTCTGTCTGACCTGGTTCTATGTAATCGGGGGTGTGATAGGTGGATGTTTGAGGAAACCACAGCTTTGCTGAGATAGCAGGCAGATTCCTGTCAGAATTTTCCTAACGTGCCTCAGAGTTTTGCTTAGCTCTTGTCCCGCTCACCTCTGTGCTTGTTATACTGCTTAGAAAATAAAAACGGTAAGGCAAGGTCTCTGGGAAAGGGAGCCAAGGTATACATTCCTGGGCAAGTAATGATGTACAATGTAAAGACGGCACCAGCATACTCCTTGACATTGCTTCTTTGCCCCCAGCAAAATGAGAGCATCTTGTGCATGTGGGGAAAAGCTGCTTCAAATTATGTGTTAAATTATGCTCTAAATTACGCACATTTATTAGACATTGCTGGAGGCTTGTTCTCCCTCTTCTTCCAAGATCTGAGCACAGGTCAGTCAGACCTGTTCCCGTAAACTGAGCTCATCTCAGTATAATTCCCTGACTATTGAATCAGCTAAATAGTTATTTTCTTTACAGTGCCAAAGGTCTTCTGGTTTTGTTTTGATTTGTTTTGGTTTCTTTGTGTTTTTTTTTTGTTTTGTTTTGTGTTTGTTTTGTTTTTTTAAAAAAATAAAAAACAAAACACAAAACACCTAAAGATAACTAGTAATATTGACTTCTTTTGTGGTTGGAAATCACAGGCATTTTCCTTGCTTGACCCATTCAATTTTATTTTGAGCAACAGAACAGTACTATGAAATCTGAGCTCAGTATAAATCAACATGGTTAATTTTATGAGACATGGGAAGTAGTGATATTGTTTGTAACCTCTATGCATATGTGTCAGCTGTGATTTCCTGTGCTTCTGTGTAAAACATTTCTGGGCTTAAATTCAGTCATTGCTTCCTGTAATAAAGTATTTTGAATTTACAGATGAAGTAAAGTCTGAATGTTTAGAACACCATTTATACAATGGTAATAACTTACTTAAGAGTCTCTCCCTTAGTAATCAGTGGGATTTCTCCAGGCTAGGATGTCTGTTATCAACTTGAGTCATCATGGCAGTGGGTTGTTGCAGCCTTCAGTGAGTAGCTCTGGATTCTCTAATGAAGCTGATGCTATCTTTCTGCTTCCTACCTGCAAAACAAGGATTATTTGTTCCGAAGCAGTTAGAACGTTAAAAAGCACAGAAACAATTTACAAGTCAGTATCATAACACTGAAGAGATTTTTCTTACACTACAGTCCTGAAAGCCAATGTACTATTCTTAACTATCTACAAAGATCACTACACATTTTGAACAATTTTTTTTTACTGAGCTTTCAAATTAAAATGTTTTCTCTGGAAGACAAATATAATCTCCTTTGTAATTTAAAGTCCTGGATGATATCATTAGGCCAAATAACAGCTGTGATTTCTTCAGGGAGAGTTTAATCAGTTTGCTGTGACATGGTACACCAGGAACTCAATTGTGATTGATCACTACTGCTCAAGAACTGGCCAGAAGGGAGTCTGAGCAAATAATTTCAACAGTGCCTTGGAGCTGCAGAACCTCAGTCAATGAGAGGCCTCTTGAATCTGGCAGAAATATTAGCAGGCTGCAGGAATGGAATGGTTTCCAGCAACTCTGTAAATACTGCCTTTGGCATGGCCAGGGGGACTTCTGTTATCCTATTACTCAGTGCACTGGTTCTTAAGATTGGATGAAGAGTAAAATAGATCACTCTCTGAGGCCGCCTTACTACTAGTAGTAAAGTGTCAGTGAATTTTCAGGAAATTTAAAAAATATTCTTTCTATGAAAAATAATTTTTCTGTGGTTCTGCTGACTGTATCACGTTTTCTTCTTCCTTTTCATAGACTCAGACAACCAAAGAGGCCCTTACGCTCATCTATGTGTAACTAACATGTATCCTGGCCATAAAATTTCATTGATGATGCTTGTATTAAATCAAAATGTCATGGCTGATCTAGAGAACACTCTTTAAAACAGCACTGAATCCAAGGCATCAAGCCATTGAGCAACTCAATGGTTCACCAAATCCCAACGTAAATCATTTTAGTAGCTATTTGCCTTTTTATTGGTTACGTAGTGGCTCCCGCTTTCAGTCACTAGATCATGTTATACTTCTTGTCTTCTACATCATGCCTTTACTATAAGAAATCTTCTTTGATGTAACTACTCATAACAACCCAAATCCCTGAAGGGTTTTCCTCTGCTTGCTAGCACATACCAATATCAGTACCATCATAAGTTAACCAGTATTTTTACCAGTGCTGTATAATAGGTTGCGGCAAGCTCCTTTTGAGATGATCCAAAATCGTTATACTGTAAAATCTCCTAATATGGAGAGAATAATAACATCAGCATTTGCTCCATGCCTCTCAGAACCTTTTTGTGTCCCAACAGGTTGTCAGTACATACCACAGTCATGTCACCATTTTGCAAGTAGTGATCAAATCTGCCTTTTTTAGGTAATTTAATTAATTTAACTCCTCTAATAATTGATTGAAAACATCTTTTCCTGGTCTCAAATATTCCTAAACCTTAATTTTCACTTTCTACTTTTTTTATTAATTGTATTTAATGTGGCCACTAGAATCACATATAACAGTCTAGTAATAGCATTTCTAGTGCTGTAGAACAGTTTTTTTACTTATATTCAGTATTCCTTTGATTATGCATCTAAGGATCACAGCTGCTTATCCAGATGTCATATGAAAGTAAGAGCTCATCACTATGAGCTATTTGGTTTCCCAATTACCTGTTTCCCCAGTCATTTATTTCCAAAATATTGTAATTTATGCTGTATATTCTTTGTCTTGAAATGGTAAAATGGAAAGACGGGAAAAGATAAAGGGTGAGAAAAAAAAATCACTGCAAATAATAAATATTGATAATTTCTAAAGGCCAGTTTAAAAAAAAAAAAAAAATAAAAAAGTGGGGGAAGAAACCCCAAACCACTTTTATATGTAAGAGATGAAACTCCTTAAGTGGTTGTTCCAGTCCAGGAAAGCCTGAGCCAGGGAGATTTGGTGTTATACCTGGAGTGAGATGAAGACGCAAATGAGGTCAAATGCCACCAATCAGGAAACCTAGCAAACAGTCGGGACAGAATTGCAGGAGATAGTGACCACCATGGATGCAGCAGCGTCCTGTTGGTCTGTAGTTTCCTTGTCTATCAGTGGTGACGGTCTCCAGATTGTGCCTCTCACTGTTCAATTGTGTGGTCTTTTACAGGGTATTTGGGGAGACCATTTCCCTGACAAAGGCACGTACCACACATCTGTGCAAGCATTCTGAGGGGCACACGTGACAGCTGCATGGTCTTTTGTCATGGACTGCACATGCCTCAGAGGGCTGAGGTGGTTGTTCATATCTGGACATGTCCCTGAAAACAGTGGGGCCATACCTTGACCCCGGCTGATGTCTGGTTTCAGGCGGCTGCTTGTTCCTTGTCTGGTCCGCAACTGATGAGTTCGGTTAAAATGCCAGGTAGCCTTGCATCAATATGATGGGGATGTGAACGAACTTTGAGACAGTCAGCTCACAATATGGTCTCCCACACCACCCTGTGTCTCAAAGATTGTTGCTTCTTTGTCCATGGTGGTGGAAACATAGAGAAAATAGTAGTGTGGAAAAGAGCACAGTTTATATAATGTTTACAACTGAGGTTTCATGCTTAGGCTGAAATACTGCATGGATATGTCTGACATCATCATGAGGTGATGTGGCTATGAATTGCATACTTGAGACAGTGCGTTGTATCAACTATATAAAACATTAATTACATGTTGTAAAAAATAAAATAGACAATGCAACACCACATAACATATAGAAAAGGATGCGTTTGACCCATGGGGTACCTGGAAGCCAAGAGAAGGGATCAAATTCCCAACTCTCCCAGGTCTGGACAGGGACATGGGCCACTTTTTGTGTTTTGGAAGTGGTATGTTCAACACCTTGGCCATTATTGTCAATGTTTAAACATTTAAACAACAACTAGAATCAGTAAGTTTACCACAGACACCCCCTTCTTCAGCTAGCAAGTAACTGAGAACCATTTGGTGTTGGAATGTTGCTGTTTGCATCTGTGTGGCCTGATCTGCCAATAGATCAAGGGCACAGGTAGTCTCATTGGTGACAATTTCTAGGATGGCTTGTAACCGAATTATAGAAAGGTTATCGAGCACCACTAACCAGTTCATTAGGGTTCCAAGTGGATGGTCCATAATGCTGTATAATTTGTTATGTGGTGGCCACACATCCTTTCCCCAGTTCTGAGTTCTCCCACCAGTGGGGGAGGTATCAATCATTCATTTTTCTCTTATTAGCTCATCGTATACTCTGATTGCTAATGCATTTCCTTGAATTTTAGGTAAAAAACAAGGGCAAAATATACCCTATAAAACATATTCTTGACCAATTAGGGGGCAATATTTTTTGTACACATACTGCTCACAAACCCAATAGTGGTCTTGTAGGGCCCAGGTTCCTTTAGGGAAAGGACCGGTCCTTTTTTTGTCATTACTTGGGGCACTGTAATATAAAGTGTCCTTGTTTCCCCAGCAGTCCAACTGTAACACCTTTAGCAGAGCTGTAACTACATCTCCAGTACTGTTTCTTGGCATCCTTAAAACTGTAAGAGCAGAACTAAATAGGTCGAGTGAGTCCTTCCCAAGTAAATGCAAAGCGTTCTTGGTCCTTGGGTTGCAAGGGGACCATAAAACCCAGATCTTTGACATCCACATTTGCCATAATGGGATCAGCTTGTTCCTGGGTAGATGCTATAAGCTCAACAATGTTTGGCACAGCAGCTGTTAATGGGCTTGAGTTAGCATTAAGCCTTCAATAGTCTATAGTTAGTCTCCATTTTCAGTTTGGCTTATGAACAGGCCATACGGGGGAGTTAAAAGGAGAGTGAGCCAGCACTACAGTTCCCTGTTCCTTTAACTCCTCCAACACTGGGGTTAAACCTTCCCGTGCCCCTAAGGGTAATGGATAGGGTTTGACTTTCATGAATCCGAAGGGAAGGAGCAAAGGTGCAGTATGTAACAGCTGTATACCTATTGTCAAGGTGCCAAATGTCCAATTCCTCCCCTTTTCACCAGTCCACACCTTACCGTTCAGAACATCGAGTCCTAAAAGGTTAAGCAGGAATGGCCCCACAAACATTGTTAACAGAGTGTTTGTCTCCTCCCCAGGTAATCACAAACCAACAATAGCCAATGTTTGCGCTTGAACAATACCAAAAGCATCTGCAACAAACGTGCTGCTTAGACAAAAGTTACACCGCTTTGTGCCACATCTTCAGTTTTAATGGCTGAAATCTGAGCTCCAGTATCTTCCAGGAACGTTATTGGTACCAACTTAGCTTCCACGAAACAAGTTATATAGAATCTCGGTGATTTCCAGTAAGCTGCCCAATATGTACCCATCCTTCACTCCCCCACTCATTACAAGGGGCGAAGGCATTAGTTTCCCATTGGTCTAGGGGATGCAGTTGGCTTTGGTAAGAGGGCACTAGGAGCTGGGTGCTCATTCTTAACTGGTGGACTTTCAGGCCATCCTGACACCAGCTTTTTCAGTTTGCCAGTTGGCAACCTGTTCATAAGATCTCGGGGAATACCTTTCTGCTACCCCATGGTCCACAGACCCTTACACCTGTGCCCTCTCTCTCTCCCACTTGGTGATGCTACGGGAGACATCCTTTTATTGTTAGCTGGGTGTGGGGAAGGTTTCAACTCTGTGCATCTTAAACTTTTTGGGTCAGTTTTGGTGGTTGACCCGGTGACAGGGCCATATTCTTGTCCATACTTTATTAATTCTTGAGTGGCTTCTCCCCAGATCCACATTTTGTTTTCCTGGGGTTTGTGATTAGAGGTTGCTATCCCTTCTAATGCAGCAATAGCTCTTTTTCCCTGGGACATCACCTTTATTTTCCCCTGTAACTGAATACCAGTCGCTTTTAAGGGGTTGGGGAGACCCCTTATGGCAGGAGTCATTCGTTCTGGGTTGATTGCTATCACCGTTGGAGATTCCTGTTTAGGTCTAAGCTCCTGGTCATACATCATGTGCAGACATGCTGCCTTCTGTACGTTTTCTACTAGTTGGTTGACTGTCCCCAGAATAGCAAGGGGATCCCCCTTTCCAAAGGGTTAAGACCCGCAGCCCAACAGGCTGCTCTCTGGGTCAGGGACCAGGTGCACGGTAGCTGCCAGTGGTTGGAAACACTCCACCCCCCCCACCCCCACCCCCCACCCCCCAGCCCTCGGCTTCCTTTTTGCTTAACAGTATCTGATTCCCCAGACAACAACACTCTCCAAACAGGTTCTGTCTCTGACTCCTCAGGAGAACGGCCAAGCTCTCTTTCCAATTTAGCCAGTTCAGTAGCAGAATATGGAACTTCTTTACTAGTAACTTGAGGAAATTCATCATCATCTTCATATTTAGAGTGTCTTCACCAAGGGTGGCAAGAGAACAGGTAGGGGCATCCAGTTTGTTGATCGATGTTGATTTTGTTCCCTCTGATTCATTACTGGGACATTGAGTATTTTTTTCAGGGAGCAAAGAACTGTCCTTGCCTGTGAGGAGCTGCTCTTTCAAAGCACATTGTAAATAATTTGCCTGGGTTCTTTCCACTTCTAGTTGTCCCTTTCAGTTCTCTACTTGCCCTTGCAAGGACCGAACCAGATCCTGTGAGGATTCTACGACCTGGCACCTTGCCGCGCACTGCTGTCCCCTGGCTGCCACCGCAGCGCACGCGGCGCTGCCTGTCCTGGCCGAGGCCGCAGCCCCGCACCCGCCTGTCCCGCCCCGGTTCGGCCGGGCACGCTGCGCCCGTCGCAGCCGGTTCCCCGCGGACCGCCCGCGCCCGGCACGGCGGGGCCCGGTGCCGCTCCGAGAGGCCGCACCGCACCCGCTGCCCCGGGGCGGCCGCTCGGTCCCTCGCACCGCGGCGGGGCGGTCGCCTCAGAGCGGCGGCGCCACCGCACCCGGCCCCGAGGGGCGCGCGCATCCGCCAGAGCGGGAAAAGGCCTGCGCGCCCCGCGGGGCGGCTGCTCGGCCGTTGGCGCCAGCCCCCGCAGGGCCGAGCCGCCGATGTCTGTCCCGGCCCGGGACGGCCCCGCCGGGGGTCGGTGTGACACCCGGAGCGGGGGCAGACGCACACGCGCTCAGACGGCGCCGATCGGGGAAGTTTCTGGGAGCGGAGCGTCCGCCAGGGAGCAGCGGTAGGAGGGGGCGGGGCGGGCAGCGCGGCGGGAGCCCGGCGCGGGGGGAGCCCAGCCGGCGGCCGGGGCGCGGGGGCGAGCGCCAGCCGCCACCCCGGGCCCAGCGGCGCCCCGCGGGCCCGCAGCTCCCCGCCCGCCGGTGCCGGGGGCTCCGCGTCGCGCCCCTGGCCGGGCGACCGCGCGGTCTCTGACGGGGCGCGCGGGAGCCGCTTCCCGGACGACGGCTCGTATCGCGCGCACGCGCCCCGCCTGGGCACGCGGTGCCGGGGGTCGCACGCGGCGGCCGTGCCCGGGCGGTGGAGGCGGCCGGCGGTGGCGGGACGTGTCCCCCGGGACAGCGGGGCCGCTCCCGGGCACCGGCCGGCGTCGGGCTCCGGGCGGCGGTTGGCTCCGCGGCCGCCGAGTTGGGCGGCACCGGCCCGGGCCGGGCACTGAGGGCGGCGGGGGCTGGGATGGGGGGGTGGGGCGGGGGGGGGGCAGCCGGCTCGCGGCTCCCACAGTGGTCACCTTCACAAAGGACAGAGGCAGGAAGCTGTATGCCTACTCTTCCCAAAATGATTTAGTACAAGTGTTTGCAAAGTTAAAAATCTTTAGTAATAGGATGTCCATGATCTTCTGTTCCGTTTTCAGTGGAACAAATACTTATAGCCCTCTACCAATTTCATCTTCTCCCCAGTTGTTAATTTTACGTACTATAATTTGGGCTTTATATATTTTAAATAGATAATTTTATATATATTACAAAAACTTGCATCTTAGCAAATATCGTGACTGGTCTGAAATAAAATGCTCTCAATATATTCCAGCCAGGTGTAGCTGGAATAGAGCTGCTTGCTAGCTCCCCGCTGGAAGCACTTACACAAGCAGGTAACAGAGGACAAGGGGAAGCTGTGAGTTAGGAGAACTGCTGGCAGCAGATGTAGAACTGAAAACAGGGTGAGGATGAAAGAAGATTCTAGTAATTCATCAGCACTATTGCTGATGTATATTTAGCTTTGAGATGTCCGTTGATAATAATTTAAAAAAAATATCCAAAACCTAACAGGCAGCGATAACAGCATGCCAGAAACATGCTCAGAATGGTATTAGTAGAGTAGAAGTATGGCACACTGAATTCTGAAGCTATGGTAACGAATGCTCCAGATAGCGCTATGGAGATACAGAGAAAAAGAGGCACAAGGAGGGAAGGAAAAATATACTAGCCAAACTTTTCAGAATAGCTATATTGTGATAAGGGGAAAAATACAGAAAAATTTGATTGGGCTAGAAGAAGGACTGAAAAATATCAATATCACAGATACCTATTTTTCATCAGATGAATCCAATCTTTTTACTTCTGTTACTCTATTCGCAGATTACTCTGGTAGCTTTTTCTCAATTTATTTCCATGATACTTAAAATTGCATTTCTTGGAAATTATTGATTAGATGACTCTATATTTCCTGGCTGAATGAAATAATACTTTTGGTGTGGGTTTGCTTAACAAAGATTTTTTTCTTTTACATTTTGACAGGAAAATCTCTCTTTTGAGAACGCTTATTTGTTATCCTACTACTCCTAAAATCTGGGTTCAACATTTGGTACAGCTTTTTCCCAGTTGTGAACTGATGATTGTGAACAGAAAGAAAAAGAACAGATACGGACACGTAGGTGAACTTACTGAGACAATGTATGTGTGTTTGGCAGCTAACAAAAGTAACGGCAACAGAAGTCTGTATCACAGTCTGCACCAGAATACAAATGTGTACCTAGGAAATGTTTTCCATTATGGACAAGATCCAAAGCCCAGTGAGGATTGATTTAGTGGTTTTCTTGTGACTTCACAGAGCTAAGGAAGCACCTTATATGCTCAGTTGATTAAAATATAATCAAATGCTTATGCAGCTAGATGTGATAGGACACACAGAGTTTCAACACAGTTTGGCTCTCCTTCACATGAAAGGTAAGAGGTAACTATCTTCATTGCTGTCATCACTATTAACTTACTTGAACTGAGACTGGCAGCTTTTCAGTAATTTGATTCTTAAGATGTGCATTTAATCTAGAAAACACAACAGATAAGCAAGTGGCTAGCATGGAAGAGACATATGGTAGAATATGTCATAAATAATGTCTTCTATGGAACTAAGAGAAAATGGATTAGAAAAAACAAATAATTTTCTGTACTCCTACTGGAAGTGATTTGAACCATGTGGACCGAAAGGCTAAAAGATCTTAAGGAAGAGATTAAAAAGAAAAAAAAGCTATTGCTAATAGAATGGGCAGATTAGAAAGTGATGACCTTCAGATAGAAAGAGAGAGAAGGGAAGAGTTACTACGTTTCTGCAGGAATTCATATGTGTTTGGCAACCAATAAAAATATTGGCAATAATAAGTGGAACTCTGAAGCTAAGGCTGGCAAAGAGGAAGCAAAAAAAGATTAGTTCTTGGCAGGGAAGAGAAAAGGAAACTGAGCCTGTTATCTGAGAATGGACTGGCAGAGAAAGACAATCTGTTATGACACTGAGCAAGGCTTGATGCCTGTAGGAACAGGTATGGGTTTGAAAGGATGAAAGACATGGATAGATGTACCCAATTAGAAGGATATGAGGCCTGCAGTAAGGTATGGAGATGAGAGCAGAATAAGAAAGTTTCTCATTTTAAAGTAGCTAGCTCGGAAGTTGTTTGATGTGGAGCAGAAAGAGACTAGTAACTATTTAGAAAAGAATATTGAACTGTATAGGGAGAAGGGTACAAAGTCTGGTGAGAAGTAGCCAGTGAAACCATGACAGAAGACTAAAGACTGACAAACAGGAAAGGACAGACCTGAAAACCAGAAGCCATAAAAAGAAATGAAAGCTAGGGGAAAGCCTGAAAAGCTCAAGAACACTCAAATTCTGTTACCTGGTGCTAGGCAACAATAGTTGGATTGCTCAAAAATAGAAGCCGCAGATAAAAAAGCTGTAAGATACAGCCTCTTAAACAATTTGGCTGAAAAAGGCATGCCAGCCTAGGGGAGGGAGGGAATCCTCCAGATATGGTTATTGCTGAAAAAGGAGAAAAATAGTAAATACCACAGTGAAACACTCAATATATCTTCACCAATCTGTTTTATAATTACTATAGAAATTGCAAAATGCCAGTCATGTGTGTTTCAAGACACCAAGTCTCATCTACTTTTGAGCTCATCCAACTCTGTTAACGCATTATAAGAAAGGAACCCTTTACTACCCAAAGGTTAACTTTTTGAAGTCATCTATCTGTTATTATTGTTTTAATATATGAGTCAGAGTGTGTTATTTATATGTCCCATGAGAACAAGAAAAAACAGTCTTACATATGCATATTCTGACTTGGAATATGTCCAAAACTAGCTGGCATGAGGGCATGAAAGTGCCAGCATGATCTATCATTCTCATAGTGATACTGAACTTTTGTGTATGTTATTCTTGCACCAAGCGTTACAGCATTTTCCCACTGCATAATGAAATGTACCTTTGCAGTCAGGATGAAGTGATTTCTAAGGAGCTTAGCTCTTAAGTGCTGCCATTTCAGACTTGAGAAGATACTTGGAATTTTGAAGTGACTTAAACAAACATTTCAAAGAAATCAGTTTAATGACAATTGCTATCTCTCTCCTGCTGTGTAATCGTTCAGACACTTTCATCCATGTCAGGAGGGATGCAGTATGTGTGACATATGCACCTAGCCAACTGTCAGGATCCACTGGAGACCCATGTTCTCCTAGACCAGATGTTCGAGGCTACACATTTAAAAGAGTACCAGTGAGTTATGTGTAGACAAATGGACTGAAGCACCTTTCAATAGCCAGTGATGTGTGGAGACCTGTACATCGACTAAATCTGTGTGATTATGCTAGGGTGGGCTGAGTATCTCAGCAGTCTGTATTAACAATAATAACTAGATCTCCACCATCTATAGTAGAAGTTTAAATGCTATAGCTGACAGGTAGTCATCTATACTGAGACCTAAAATGTCTAAAATCTGCAGATGAATCTGGACAGTGCCCAGCCACAGCATCTAATGCCCTTTGAGATGTCCCAGTATATCCCAGTTGTGCTTCAGCTGCTGTTTCAGAAAGTGGCCTATGTCATCTTTCATATCCTGTTTTCCATTTCTGGTCATTTTGGAGTGAATCTGCATTAAAGTCTTAGCTTAGATCAGTAATGCACCTTTGGAATGTGTCACCTGGTTGTGCCCACCTGCTGTGTTTGGTTTTGTGTTGTGGAGCTGTCTTAGAGTGCATGAACCTGTTTCCTTTTGGATTGAATTTAACCAGAATATGCCTTCAGTAAGTGTATTGAACGCACTCTAGCCACAAATGTGAATTTTGTCACCAGGCAAGATTATAAAACTCTGAATCTGTGCTCACCGTCCACTGTTTCACTCTAGAAAGTTGCCCCTGTAAATTGGGACTATATTCTGGGCTGCATCAAAAGAAGCATGGCCAGCAGGTCAAGGGGGGTGATTCTGCTCCTCTATTTCCATCTCGCAAGACCCTTCCTGGGGTACTGCATCCAGCTCTGTGTCCCCAGAAAAAGAAAGACATGGACCTTTAGAATGGATCAAAAGGAGAGTGACAGAAATGCCTAAAACGTTGACACAGGGGTGGCAGATGTGACAGAAGAGCATTAAAGATATCTGCTCCTTTCTGGAGGAGCAGCTGGAGGCTGTAAGGGTTCCTCTAGGAACTCTAAAGTGGCATTAGATGTGGCTTTTTAAATGAGAATTTAGGCTGCCCCTGACTTCTTCATTGCGTACACTACATCTGGAGCCTATATATGTTACTCAGACAACTATGAGAATGGTAGTGCCTATGTGTATAACTTTGTGAAAAATTCCACTGAATGCAGCTAATGTCTGAATAATGGTTAATGAACAGGATCAGGCATTAACTGTTCAGGTCTCTGTTTTTCCTTTCCCTCGTTTGTTTTCTCTGTAGTCATATGGAATGACTTAATTACCCATTCCTTCTTCTCAGTTCATTGCAACATGTTGACAGGGACATCCAAATAATAATGCATATTTCTATATATTTGCTTCTGCTGCTGCTTATTTCTCCAACTATCTCTAACTCATGCATTTCTACTGCAGCAACCAAGAATACAAAATAATATATATAATTTTCAGTGTAAGGAGACCTTCAGCAAAGACCCATGCTTATAATTTTCTTAACAAAAGTTGCTTGTGTTCCTATAATTAAAACTTTAAAGTGCAATTTTCCCTCACTTATCAAGCACACATTGTCTTTGCTGGAGGTAATTTCTATTGCCGGCTACTTCCTATCAGTATCTCGATGTACTGAGTAGTGGGAACCTGCTACTAGAGAAAAGCAAAACAACTTCATATTTTAGCTTTTCTTTCCTGTAAATGTCCTGCTTCTGAAGAAATAGTGTGCTGGTATCCTTGCTGAGAAGTGTATTAGCAATTAAAAGCCTAACATACATTAGTGCTTATATAATGCACATAGCTTACACTACCTGAGGGGTTTTGCACTTCATAGACTCACTGTGTCTTCAGGCATTTAGTTTGTGGTTCAGCAAAACAATTATTCAAACTTCTAGTAAAGCATAAAATTAATTGCATTAACTTTACCAAAACTAATGTATATTAAGGGAAACACCTGCTGGTCAGGACTTTTGATTCAACAGGCCAGTCTGTGTTGCCATACACTTGTATGACCTTAGACAGCTTAAGCCAAAACTGCTTGTAAAGTAAATGTGAACATTTTAATAACTTAACAGCACTTTTTCAGTTTAAGAAACAGAGATTGGTTCACTGCTGCTGAAAAAAAGTAGTAGTGTGCTCATCTTTTTTTTTTACTCATAATAATCTTTTATACAAAACTACAGTAGTGCCGGGTGGGCACCTAAGTTGCAGGCTTTCTTTGGCCTGACTTTTTTTCTACTTCACATTTCCCAGGAGCATTTTAATTAAAAAATTGTGGAAAATGCTGGGATTCTTTCTTAAACCTGCCAGGAAAAAAGTCAGATTCGTAGTGCCAATGCCTAGATCTTACTCAGAAATGCAGTCACCAGCAATGATGAATTTAGAAATGCAGCTGTGCCCCATACCACAGACTTTGTGGGTCAGCTCAGAGTGTGAGTGACAATTGTTTCCAACGTCAAGGGAGCATTGTGAGGACAACTATGTTAAAATGGGTTATTCATAGATGCTAGGATAGTTAAAGGTGTATAAATGTCGAAGAAAGATATGTAGTTGAGTGCTAATACAAATATAAACTTAAATGCTAATGTAAAGTGACTGTAAATGTATCAAATCGGAGGAAAATACCTTACCTCTAGTTTATGTTTAGGCTGTTTAGGACTGCAGAAGATACAAAGCGATTAAGGTGTGAGGTCCGTAGGGCCATGATACTGCAGCACTTTTATGCCACTGATTTACACAGGCAGAATAGCAGATGAAATGAAAATGGCATTCAGTATCTGGAGAAAAGATTGTTGGTGGTTTGTTTTTTTTAATACCACTATTTCTCACTGAATGTTTACTTTGGAACCTAAAAGGATGATTCACCACAGAATACCTCAGTTTTACTGCTAGTTTACCTTGTTGATACCACTAGGCAAAGTCAAAGACTTTGATCTCGACCTTTAAGAACCTTACCTATGCACTTAATATTAGCGTGAAGTTAAGCATTTCATTGATTAAAGTGCTGTGGGTTTGCTTTTTGTGCCGTGTGTCTAAAGTGGGGTAAAAGCTACTCAAATAAGAAATGGTAATAACAAAGTTTGCAAACGGTACTGATGTGTAATCAGTAGAGAAATATACTGGTCACCCGGGACCTTGGTTCTGTCCTCAGCTGGAGCTGCTGGCTGCCCTTGAGCAGTTTTTCCCTCTGCAAAACAAGGGAAATACTGCTGTGCAAAACACTTTTCCATGAACTGGGGAAAAAAAAAAAGTCTGTAAAAACAAAGTATTATAAAGTATATGCATTTTGGTGGTTTTCTAGTATACCCAGTTTCCCATACCATTATCTACATGATGGTCATGGATTTAGAAAACTTTTCAATGAGCAGTTGTGTAGTCAGAATTGTACTTCATTAGCATGTCTGCCTCTACTAAACATCCGCTCTCATTTGCATTACATAAACTGTTTCTTTCAGCTTTATTTCCCCTTATTCAAGCAAACAATGACCTTTGAAACGATGAGATACATTAACAGGAGGAAAGTTATTTTATGACAAAAAGAACCAATTTTTTAAGAAGTGTATGACAAACATTTTTTTCTCCTCTAATTCCTCATGGATAAGTTACACTTTTGTTCTCTCAGCAATATTTTCATATCATTCAAAAGATTAGATCTTTGCCAATGCATTTCAGAGATTTCAGGATGTAAAGAAACATTTTAAACACTGGATTTTATATGGATATGTTTGGCAATATTTCCATACTGATTTGGGCTTTGACAAGTGTAATTTTTCTGTCTGTCTCAAACCATTTGTTTTGGGAATAAACAGTTCATGATTCACAAGAGGACTGTTCCTCCTTTTGTAACCAGATAAATGAGTGCAAAGTGACTGTAGATTTTTTTTTTTCTCATTTGCTTTTGTAGACACAGTAAAGAATGAGAAATTCTGGCCCAAGTCTATTAAAAAATATTTTTTTATTTTGTGTTTTTTTATTGCTGTTTGGTATTTTTATAGAGGTGATCTGATGTTTAATGAAATTTGTGTACTTCCCTTAATTCCATTCCAGTGGAGTTTTTGGCCATATGCTAGGAGAAATGAACTTGAGTTCTCTGTTAAAAGAAATAAAAAAACACTTTCCTAGTAAAGGAACACTCATCCATTGATAATATATATTATTATTGATGTATTCTGTAAGTACAGGTTCTGTTTTCAAGGTTCTTTCATGAGGAGAAAAAACAATGCTTGGAAAAAACCAAACAAAACTCAATTTAAGTATGGCCTTTTAGTGTGAAGACCTGAAGAGCTTGCAGATTTCCAGGAAGCTCAGAGCTAAATTATCCCCTCTGAGGTTAATATTTTGATTATAGCAACTGCATTTAAATGTATACATTAACACAATTATATGACTTTTTATGGACTCTTAGAGTGTGTGAGTGACATTATTGATTGATGTTTATCATGATACAGTTCTGCATCATATAGATCCACACTCACAAATCACCTGTCACTGATGACCTGAATTCTTTCTAAAAGATGCTGTGAGTAAGGTGAAACCTATTTGTCATAAGCTGTGAATTTTGCTCTAGCTAAGCTTTCCTGAGAGAAAATGCAGAAGCGAGCCATTTGGAATATGCCTGTGGATAATTTCTCAGGCAGCAGTTTTAAAGCATTCATAGCTTTAATATAAATTTTAAATTAATATTGTTAAACATAGTGAGGTTGTGTGAAAATTAATGCATCTTTAGCAGAAAATTCTGCCTTCCTGAGCAGAGGACCACTTGTTGGAAAGTGAAGGAGAAACTGTTTTTGCACTTTTCTCCTTGTTTTTCTTGAGTACAATATATTGTAAGAAAATGATAATAATATAGTCTGAAATAAAATGATAGGTGATGTGTGAGTAGACCAGATTATACTTACTTGTTCACTCATATGGAGAAAAACAAAAAAGAAAAGTGGAGAAAATACTTCCAAGCATCTTAATAGTTCTCCTGAAAGTTTGCTATTGGCAGATTTGTAATTTTCCCGAGGGTAAGTATCAGTGAAAATCAGCATAAATTCATCCTCATTAAATGGTCAAATGAAGTTTGGCAGCTCCAAATCATCAAGTAGTATAATAATGTATTACCATCTAAATCTAAATTGGCTCTAAATTGGAGTTTGGCCCTGTTTTGAGCTGGGATTTGGACCATTTAACTTCCAGAGTTCCTTTCTTACCTGAATTGTTTTTTGGGGAAAAAAAACCCAACAAACCAAACCCCCAAAAAACAACCCTAAAGTATAGCAACTTGAAAAGATTTATTTATTTTTTTTAAATGTCTTTTTAATTGCCAGTAGTAGTTATTTATGTACGGTACCTAAATGAGGCTTGTAAAGTGGTAAGACCTGACTAAAATTCCTTTAGTGGAAGCAGGAGGCATTAATAGATATCTTCTTTTATTTATATATTTGTATATTTATTTATATATATATATATTTATATACATATTTCTATATATATTTATATATTTAGAAAACAGGCCTCCTTTAAATTGGGTTCTGTTTTCATTAATAACTGGAGTGTTTTTCACACAGGATTAGGTTCCACAGTGTGAAATCCTGTAGAAAAAAAAGCAATATAATTTCTAAGTTGGATACAGCTGTTGTTCTAGCTTTTACTCAATATCTAGCGTTATTTGACTGAGGTAAGTCCTGTGTGTTACAGCTTGGTGTTTCCAGGCAGATCTCTTGCAAACTGTGCAAGATTAGCATATTTTTTAATTGGAGTGAATTAACTGATGGGTCTGACATAAAAGTGCCCTAAAAGGGGTTACATATATTTAGCTGATTCTGTTTCTAAATGACTTAGAGCTGTGTGATTTAACTGGCATGAATTTTTAAAATTAAACTAGGGTATCTCCCGTTATAGACATTCTCACAGACATTTTTGAGAATAAATTAAATGGATATATAATCATCTTAGGTTACACTGAAACAAATCTGATTTCAGTGAAAATTTTTCACTTTCCTATTATTCATAAAATTAAAAAAAAGTGGGAAAAACATTGTGGTGTAGTTTATAGATCATAAAGGAGTAGAAAGGGAATGAAAAGATTCCTGGTGATTACCTCTAATAGAGCAGGTCTGTGCAAAGCCTGTGCTAAAAATAAGATGCAAAGAAAGGCAACTATGCTCTTTTTCAGTGTTCTGAAGCTATAATAATATTAAAATAATCCTAGGACACCACATTAAACTGAGAACATGTGAACACTATACAAAAGTGGGCTTTGTACTTAATTTTAGAAATGAATTATTGGATTCAGAAAATGCATATACATGGCATGGCTGGGGGAGGGGGGAAGTAATGACTACAGAGTCCTAGAGGAGTGGATGGCCTTTTTGTCATTCACTTAAAAAATTGAATGTTCTGAAGAATGGAAGATGTGACCCCCTGTGGGCTGAGGAACATAGATCCAAGACCAAATGTCTATCCTATGCAAGAGCTGCAGTCCATGAATTTGTGGAAGTGGATGTCATGCCCTTTCTCAGTTCTGAATGAAAGCTGACTGCAGCTTCAAGGTGTAACACAGATTCTGATACAGGCTCCTCAGATGTTTTAAACACAAGGGTCTCATTATTTTATTCCTTAATGAAGTTAAGACAAACTTTTCAACCAAGTGGCACTTTGGGACAAGCATAGTAGCAGAAGTTTACTGGAAAGAAGTTTGTTTCAGTAAAAATCTTCTGCACCAAAGCAATCTAATAAGGTTTGGGGCAAACCAAAACCTATGTGACTAATTGCATAAAAAATACTTAGTTGAAACAGTGTCCCAGAAAGAGGCTAACCTTCCAGACTTAAAATCTTGTATGATAAGTACAGCCTCAATATTAGTTTCCTCATAATATTGCTCTCCCCCTTAGCTTGCCCCTACTACTCAGTATCTTTGAGTAAGACAGAATTGCTTATATGCTTCCTGACATGATCCACAGCTGAATCAAAGGCACAATTTGTAAATGAAAAGTTCCAGTCCTCTATGCTAACTCCAAATTCACAGCAATGAATTTTAAAAATGGGTCTTTTTTTTCTGATCACTACTTTCCTGTTTATCCAGTGGTGATGAGTCTCCTCAGGACCATTTACTGGATTAGTTTTGTTCTTCTAAAACACCTTACAAGTGGATGTGGTTAGTAAATCATAGATAGGAGGTAGGGGGTTTTGTTGTGGTTTGGTTTTTTGATGTTACGGTTTTGGGTTGGTTTTTTTTTGACCAAGTTGAAAGCAGTTAAATGTACCAGTGGTTTCACTTGGTTTTCAATAATATTTTTGCTGTGTTTTAGTATAAAGCAATCATCTCATTTTATATGGACAATCTGTGTTTTGAACGAGCCTAAAGATTTGATACTTTTGATCAAGAGTTTAACACACATCCTTCTTATCGGAAAATACAGTCAAAAACATTATTTGGATTATAAGCAAAGCTTTCATTTGTACAGCCCTTGGCTGTCTGTGTCATAAATATGCACATATCTCTGCCTCAGCAAGACTTTTCTAAAGCACATTTCATGGTACTTTTCATATGCACAGGATTTGATTTGTTTTAGGGCATAATATAAATTCTTGCTGTGATACCAGATTAAAAAAAAAAAAATCTTTAAAAAACCTGTCTTGGTTACATGGCTTCACTCATCCTACAGAACCCTAAGTTTTATTAACTGCCCAAATAACCTGTTATCGTTGTTTATGCAGAGAGCCCTCATTTGGTTCTGAGTATTGTATCTACCTTTTCTTGCAGTATCTTCAAGTTATGCATTCGCCCTCAGTTAC
Source organism: Falco punctatus (assembly GCF_963210335.1). Classification (NCBI taxonomy): domain Eukaryota; kingdom Metazoa; phylum Chordata; class Aves; order Falconiformes; family Falconidae; genus Falco; species Falco punctatus. The sequence goes on from NC_137581.1 coordinate 35,211,486, forward strand.
TAGTGTGAATTCCTTCAGCATAATGATAGTGTTTCACATTCCAAGCCATGAGTCTGTGCTACACGCCACAGAATACAAATGTGTGCAAGGTGGTAGTTTCATTATCTTAGGGTCAGTAGAATTTCAAGAGCTCTGAAATTACCTCTATCAGTAATGCAAGTGTCAACTTAGTTTTAATAAACCTTTGGAAACAGTCATGAGTTACTTCTAGGACATCTTCCCATTTCCGGAAATACATCATTCAGCTGCCAAATCCGCTATCAGTTTGTAGCAAATAGAATTTCATCCATTAAATGCAAAGTCTCACTTCAGCTTCTGCATGCCATCACTCTATGATAGCTAAAAGTGTGATTAACCTGAAGTTTAGCTGATACCAAGCCAAATGTATACTATTCCACTTAAACTGGAGCAAGGTCTTGAAAAATTCTGTTTTCTGCAGCATATGCATAAAGAATGTTATATTTATCACACTTCCGATTATTCCACAGTACCATCTCTTGATGCTGTTAACATTGTGTAAAGAGATTTTGACAGTTTCTCAGTTTTCATTTATTCTTTTTTTTTCTTTTGAAAAGCTATGCAAAATCATCAAATCAAATCAAATCAAAAAGAAAATCCAGTCTCCCATTAATAAAAGAATCAACATATAGCAGAACATCTTGTTTGATTATAAGAAACTAATACTGTGTTACGTATTCAGGCAAAAGCCCAACTGAAGTTAATTGGACAGCTACGGTATTTTACTCAATGCTGACTTAGAATAACAAAATCTTTTTAGACCTGATAACTACACTAATTCTGACAACAGCTTTTGTGGAAAAAAAAATAAATACTGTACTTATTTTGTAAATGTCAAAACTGATATGTATGGATATTAAGTGATTTTCCTAAAATGGTAAAGACAGTCTAGGAAAAAAATAATCAGGATGAAGAATAACAAAATGAAAAAAGAACTGAACCCTGAGTGTGACATGCCAACCAACAGAGTATTTTACAAGCCTGATATGTCAAGTTGATGTAAATCAGGAGATATTTCTATTAAATTTGATTAATCCTTTTAATATGAAATTTCTTTATTTTGAAAAGACTGTCTTTTGGCCTGTTTCTAAGTTCCTGAAAAGTGGAGGCAAGCCTTAGGTACTGTTTTCTAAACATATCAGGTAGAAAAACTACTTATAAATGAAACAAGTTTCTGATGTTCCTTATGGTAAATTAAGTACCATTCATGTTTTATTTTTGTATTTTGCAAGCTTTCAGTGATTATTGTCTTATATGTTACACATTTCCCAAACATTTTTCTTACTTATGTTGAGTAATTAATGACAATGAAAATGGGGATGTCTGGAGTCGTACAGTCCCATCTCCCTTTAAGTGGGAATATTGATGGCAACAGATCACATCAATTGTGCCTTTGTTCAGCAAAATCTTCAAAACAACTAGAATGCAAATTCCAGTCTCCTCAGATAGTATTTCACAAGAATTCATATTGAAGTGAGACAATAAATTTCTTTATTAAAAAACAAAAATGCTTCACAAAGTACACCATTTTCAATGGTCTGTTGCAGTGTTTTGTAAGTAGAAAGAGAGATAAAACAAAATCAGAATTTGTTAACTTTGTTAATTTTTTCAGTGGAACATTGTATAAACTCAGCAGACATGTTTTAACCTTGATTCATGATATTAAATACTATTACAAAATCAAGGATATAAATAACCATTAATATTTAAATCAATATGGTTTTTTATTTTACTTAGTACGTACTTACGAATTAGAATTTTAAAGTTTTTGTGATATATGCTAGCCCTACATTTACGTTACCGTAATAATTATACATGAGGTGTTTTTTGTTTTTCAGGGAAAAATCTCAGTTTGGAATGGACAGAAGGGCAAATATTCAAGTTGTCAGGTATTCCATGTTACCTTGCAAAGTTATGCATATCTTTGGCTTACCTTCTTCATCCTTTTCATGCCACTATTCCACATTGTACAGGGGTGTGTGTCAGGTTTTTTTTTCCTTCATGCCTCTCTCCAAAGACTGCAATGTGTTAAACACCTCTAAACAATCATTACCATCTGGGTTCAAAATAACACTTAAACCAACATTCAGCTTCAAGAATTAAGCTAAACTGTCTCCAGTATTTCAGTGTTTTCTTATATAAAAGTGCCCTTTGCTTCATAACGAACAGCCTTAATAAACTTTTTACTGTATTTCTCTAGCATAATTTAATTACTTAGCAGTAATACCACTATTTTTATTGCTACTAGACTGTCTAATGTCACAAAGGGCAAACTGCATGTGGTCTATGAAAAATTTTAAGTAGCTTTCAAAGAGACTTCTCAGTTGTGGTCCCTTCTGGCCAGAACCAGTTGATTGTTAATGTTGCAATAATTAGAGGACCCTTTTCAGCTCAGCTGCAATGGGCAGATGTTCAGGTCCAAAAGCTGCAGGAGCTGTCAATCACTCTGAGCTTGGGACTGTGTCTTGTCAGGGGATTTGTCAGCCAGTGAAAGACCCCACTTCACACTCCACAACATGCTCTTCTGCCCTTCCAGTTCAACCTACACCGTGGCCAAAAGGTCCTAAAATTACTGTTTCAGCAGTGCCAAATTGCTGGAGTCATAGACTAATACATTTTGGATTCTAAAGACATCAAAGCAAATGTACTCACAGTATTAAGGATATGGAGAATTGCAATTCTGAGGTATTCAAAGTCTAAAAAGTTATGCTGTGAAAAAGAAAAATAGAAAAAATACAGATTGCCGAGACTGAAGTACATGGAATACTCAGATACTGTGAAGTCAGTTGTATATGTATATTTTTGTTGACATATTAGTTTATGCCAGTGAATTACAAAAAGAAAAAAAAATATCTGTATATTTGAAGTTACTGGTTTGGGGTTATACTTGGGGTTTTTTTTACTTTTTTTTTTTTTTTTAGGCAACTTACTAGTTGTCTCAAGATATAACAAAATAATATAAAATATCACATAGTGAAATGTAAAGATACTGCCAAATTATGTTGAATTCTGCTTCCCTATTTGTTTTATCTGAGAGAAGAATTATAAGCAGAGCAATAAATTAGCTGTGATTTTAATTAGAGCTTGAATGTGTGCAAGTCCCTGACATGAGCTACTATAACATATACAGTTTTATATTTTTGACCTTTACATTAAATTACTGACTATCAAGAACTGCAATAACGAAATATTACTATCTTTCTGTTTCATTAACTAGAAAAATATAGGAGACCTATACTGAGATTAAAATACTGTATCTATAAATTCTAAAAAATGGCAAGCAAAGACTAGGAGGACTTACGTATGAAGGTCAATATCATAGTTGAAAGACAGTGGATTGTTCAAATCCTGTTAAGGTTGTAGTTATTAAAATTTGAGTGTTTCCATCAAGCAATTACAGATTAATCCTTTCTGCTTCTGTAGAGAAAAGAAATACCAGATTAGAACATTTCATATGGAAAGAAGCTAAGCAGAAATATGATCTGTGAGACCATTTAAATAGGTTATATCTGTACTATGTTCAAAAGAATGGGCTGGCTGTTTAACCAATATCACCTGCCTGAAATTTCAGGCCAGCTTCCTTTATGAACTTCCCAAGAAGCTGAAGAAACTGATTCCCCTGGAATTTGTATGGAACTGAAGGCAGGATTACCCTGTTGCGTGATCCAGTTCATAGCCACATGGCAGATTATGCATCACAATGTCTGGAGCTAAGAGAAGAGTTATATACCATAGAGCATGAGATAAATCTAGCAGACTGCAAAGCATCTATACCTTTACTTTTGTGGTGGATTGACCATGGCTAGCTGCGAGGTGCCCACCAAGCTACTCTTTCTGTCGCTGCCCTCCTCAGCAGGATAGGGGGAGAGAAAATATGATGAAAGGCACATGGATCAAGATAAGGACAGGGAGAGATCAGTCACCAGTTACTGTTACAGGCAGAACAAACTACTTAGAGGAATTAATTTAATTTATTGCCTACCAAATTAGAGTAGTATAATGAAAAATAAAAACTAAATTTTAAACCACCTTCCCCCCACCCCTCCCTTGTCCCCGGGCCCAACTTCACCCCCGCTCTCTCTCCCCGCTCCCAGCAGCGCCGGGGCCGGGCATGTGGCTGGGGTCAGTCCCTCACACGCTGCCTCTGCCGCTCCTTCCCCTCAGGGGCGGCTCCTCACAGCCCTCCCCTGCCCCAGCGTGGAGTCCCTCCCAGAGGAGATAATCCATTAATTTCTCCAACGTGGGTCCTTCCCATGGGATATAGCTCTACATAAACTGCTTTGGCAGTTTTCTCTGGGGTGCAGTCCTTCAGGAACAGACTGCTCCAGCGTGGGTCCTCCACAGAGTCACAGGTCATGCCAGAAAACCTGTTTCAGCGTTTCCTGCCAGGAGCCTGCTCCAGCATGGTCTCTCCACAGTGTCACAGCTTCCTTCAGGGCACATCCACCTGCTCTGCTGTGGGGTCCTCCATGGACTGCAGAACGGCTATCTGCTCTACCGTGGACCTCCATGGTCTGCAGGGGTCCTGTTTCATTATGGTGTTCTCTGTGGGCTGCTGGAGGGTCTCTGTTCCAGTGCCTGGAGCATCCCCTCCTCTTTCACTGACTGACCTTGGTGTCTGTATAGTTGTTTTTTTAGCATATTTTAACTCCTTTCTTCTACCTGCTGTTGTGCGGCAGTTTTGATGCCTTCTTAAATATGTTACCCCAGAGGCACCACCACTGTTGCTGAGTGGCTCAGCCTTGGCCAGCAGTGGGTCCGTCTCGGGCACAAGTTGAAACACAGGAGATTCCCCCTGACCATGAGAAAATACTCCTCCAGAGGTCCCTTGCAACGGCAACCATTCTTTGATTCGGTGATTTTTTGATTTATCCTTTGTGCCTAAACAAACAAGCCTAAGTGAATAGGTTAGGAGACTCTGTGACCAGGACCAGGATATACAGTCTGTTTCATGTAATATACCTCACTTTCTAATTAGTTATTTTCATAATCTTTATGGTCAAGTGAAATGATACCCAGTTATGATTGCCTAATATGAATAGCGCTGAGAATATTGGCTCAGATTCTCTGTCCTTTTGTATTTATTTATTTTAATTAAGAGCACTTGCACAGCTTACACCATTTCTATGTGAGAGAATGAAATACAATAATGTAACTGAATTTATTATGTTATTAATTTGTTGTCTACCCAATAGCTCAGGTTTTCTATATCAGAATAAATTAACTGTTATATCCTTTTACTTCCGTTGCAACTGGAGGAGAAATTTCAGACTCTGTAGGGGATAATGGAGTTATCTTTGCCTTTGGGACAGGTAGCACACAGGCATTGCAGCACAGACTTCAATGCACAGTGCATTTTGAAGCCTGGGTTTAAGCCAGTGGCAAGACAGTTTCATCTCTGAGGGTCCCTGAACTAGTTAAAGGAAAGGTAACTGAAGTGTATTTGACCCTGTTTCATATTCATGTCTCTGACTCCTATGTGGATGCACCCATAGAGAATTACAGACCTAGTCTGTATCATCCTTACCATCTACAGTCGTTTGCAGCTAAGCAAATGACTTTCTGTATTTACAAACATTTGCTCTTTGCTGCTCATTGCCTCTGTATTTCTGGTGCATGATGTGCTGGAAATCCATCTCAGAATTTGACTGTTTGGTCCATGGAAAGTCCATTAAAAAAATATAGCTATTGTGTTGTTCAGTAAAAAAAAGTCAAAAAATGAAGTTTCCGTCATCAGCTGTTCATTTTTATAAGCTTATTATATAATATGTATTATATAATATACAATAAATTACTATTATTGTAATAAAATTCCTTTTATTCCAATGAGGAATCTTGATGATTTTTCTCTGCTGGTTAGTAGACAGACAAGCGAACTAGCAAAGAAGCGAAGGAACAATGCCTATTGCAGATAGTCAAACAGTTTTTAAACATGAAGAATTTGGTCCTGATAGATGTTAATGCATGTGAATAGATTATCTGCTTTAGGGTTGTTTAAATCCTTTATAATGTGTTTGGCAAATAGAACTCAAATGAAGTACAAACCAAGATAGCTACTGCAGTAGCAGAACAGCATTCTTTGGAGTTTGTAATGCCTGCAAATTCTAGCAGACCCTATCTGCCAGAGAAATGCAACAAATACATTCGTTATATCTGACAAGCGTAAATCTTCCAAGTAAAGCACACCTTTAATTTGCTGCTGAGCAACAACAGAATGTTGTGGCACGAAATTTCATGATAGCTTGAATTTGATATTAAGGTTGGAAAGATTTTAGGGTCTCAGAGATATTACTGTAGGGATGAATTTATGTTCTGGTATGCAGACACTTTACTGTATGAATTAATGTTGATTGTCTAACCTTGTGATGTGACTGGCAGAGCGGGGCAGGAGTGCTGTAATTCTCATGCACTACAGAAGGCATGGTGTTATCCGAATCCCAGTGGTCCTCCACTGAATTGATGAAATGACCGGGAAGGCCTAATTAAAGCTGTTCAGCTCAAATGTATTGATGTATTACATCTATTACGGTTTGGTTCAATAGGTCTACCCTATGAATGCTGCCATGCCTGTAAAGCAAACTAAACTGACTGCATAAATAATGCTGGAAGGAAAAAAGATGCCTATGGAATCAAAGCTGAATCAAGCAAAATGCAACAGGCTGCCCTGTGAGCTTATTTTCACATAGTCTTATATAAATAAGAATATTACTTATATTTTATCAGGTGAGAATAGAGACAAGCCCTGAGATTGAAAACTGCTATGTATTTGGCAAGTGTGGTGTTTTTGACTTCGTTATTCAAGACACAATTCCTGAAAATGAAAAGGTTCTTCAGAGCTAACTTCTTTTTCTATGATTAAAGTATCTGTGGAAAGTAAATCCATTATAATGAACAGGAATTCTAGTTGTACAGTGGTTCATTTATGTCTGATTTCTTTGGGTAATAAGTTATTAAAATCTTATATTGTGTTAACCATTTCCACAGGAATGTGTAACTTCAAACATATTTATAATTTGGCCATGCAGTTTTAGCAGAAAACTGATGTAGGATCTAAGTTGACATATTCTGCTGATAAGTAGGAAATTCACGAAAATATATAGAATGAGAAGAACCAGTACTATTCACAAAATGAGACTGAATTAATTTGTGTGTTTTTGTCTACAAGAAGTTGAATAAGTCTCATCAAAAAATGTCAAATATCAAATTTTGATTTGATATTTAGACTTCTAGAGATGTTAAAAGATTTCTGCTCACTGTTTTAAATAAGTATGAGATATTTTTTTTCTTCTTTATAATTTGGCATATGTCTAAAAAAAGGAAAATATTATTAAAAAAGTTAGCCTGAAAATATGAAAAAACCTCAACATTTCATATCAAATAAACCAGACCAGCTACAGCAATTCCAGACTTAGTTTTTGTATTTGCTAATTGAAAAAGCATGTATATGAAAGTTTTGCTTTAACCGAAATTATGTTTCTGTTGCCTTTTTTCAACTTGTCAAGAAAAATTTGTTATTTACCTAGCTCTTCTGTAAAGTGTGTTATGTAATTTCAAGTATATCTATATGTAAGTGGGGTGAATTTTTAAGTTGGTCTTAGGGGCAGGATGCATAAATGTACCTGGTAGAAATAAAAATAAAAATAATAAAATGTATTGTTTAAAATCTTCTTTTTTCCTCCTTCAGGTATGGATTGCTTACATAACAAAGAGACATGTCCCAGATATCTGAGTTCTTGAGTCTTTTGGGGTTTGCACTTGGGCTAAAAAGGATGTTATAGTAAAACCATGACTTTATAATACCCTGGGACTGCTAGTTTTCCATAATTCATTCTGATCTGTCATGCAAAGAAGTTAGAGCCCTATATACCGGCAGTATAGGATCAGATTATAGATAATAGAACATCACAAGTTAGGATTTATAAAAAATTAGACTTAGCAACATGGCTAGATTCTATGGTTTTTAAGAGCCCCAAGTACTATGATAACATTTTCTTGACCTCAGATGTAAAATGTGGCCCGTTGTGAACACAGTGTGTGAACATTCTCCCTTTCACTTCCTGCAAAATCCAGCTTTCCAATAAGGTGTGTTCCCTTTCATTTGATGACAGTGGTGTTAGAAATTATCTCTCTTGGTCTGTCACTTTAAAAATCCCTGTGACAGACAGAAGGTGGCTTTTCAAAGATTAGCCCACTGAATCAATCACAGGATTGCTGAAGTAGGAAGATACCTCACAAAATCATCTAGTCCAACCCCCTGCTCAAAGCAGGGTTAACTGCAGCAGGTTGCTCAGGGCCATGTCCAGTCAGAATTTGAATACCTCCAGGGATGGAGAATTCCACAACTTCTCTGACCATGATGAGAATTTCTCATAGAAGCCTTGATTTACACATCTTTTTGATTAGTTGATTTCAGTGACAAAGGAGTGCATGGAGGATGAGTTTGTTTCTGGTTAGAGAGTCTGTTGTCAGGATGAAAATGGGTTGGGGTGAATGATCAAAGAACATTCAGATTAATTCATAGCTTTCAATATGACAAATGTGTTTTTATTGACCAAATGGTGACTTTGAGGCATAACACAGCTGTGGCAGAAGTTCACTGCTGGTGTGCTTAGGGAGTAAACAGGCTATTTTAGTTGTATATTTATTTATTTATTCATTCATTTATTTATTTATTTATTTATTTATTTATTGTTCTGTACTGCAAGATGGCCCTGTAATCCCTCTGCCATGAGTTTTAGGGTGGAACTGGTGTTGTGGTTGGTACCAGATGGACGAGAAAAAGAATGAAGAGTATTTATCCTTGCAGCCTTACTTTTACGTATTCCTGTGTGGCAATCACTCCCAGGACCTTAGATTTCAGACATTTGTAAGTATGTCAGTTGACAGGCAGACCTAGACTTAGGATAGGTGTCCCATTAATTGATAGAGAAAAGTTTATGCCCTTGGTCAAATAACAGAAACAAATGTCTTCTAAAACCTCAGTGGATAGCAGGCTTTAAGAAAAATATAAATATACAGAAATACCTGGTAACATAGGTGCCTTGAGGAAACCTGCTAACACAGATAAAGCATTGCAGAAGGTATACATCCTGAAACACCAGGACAGTAGTTCCAGAAACACTTTCCATCATCTTCAAGATCCATAAATGAAATGAGAATGCTTATTGTGAATTAAATGTCTAAAAATTCAGATAAAAGAACTTTCGGAAACAAAAATGCTTTTAAAATCATCCCTTTGATCCTGGCCCTTCATACATTTTTCTGTTTATTTCCTGTATTGACAGATTTTTGATCCAGGTTATTTTATTGTCATAGACCTGATACAGAAATATGTACATTATTATAAGATGTCCTATTTTGCTGAAATTTTCTATTCTACTCAGTGGGAAAAATATATTGATACAATAACATTTTTAGTATCTATACCCATATCAGGAAGTTTACTTTAACAAAATTATTTTGGCTATTTTGTGCAGATTTAGAACATGCAGAGTTTTTCTAACATTGAAGAAAGCCTCTATAAACAGTCTAACCATGTTGTGTTTTCTGTCAGAAATGGCTGCTTGGAAAGTCATATGGAATTCAGTTTGTTACCTGGATTAGGCCATTTACAGTAGTTTTCATTTTGTGAAAAGGAAAAAGAGGAGGTTATTTCTAAATAAAACAATCAAGTGAGAGGATGCTAAATAAGAATAAATAAATTATGATCTGGACTAAATCAAACCAAACCAAAAAACAACATACACACGGACTAAGAAATGTCAGTTTATTTAAAAACTCCAAATTGTTCCAGATAAACTTGATTGTTTTATATTAGGAATATGAGATAATTTTTTGTTATTATGTGAATTAACACAATTCAGTAAACCTAACACACCTGTCTCTCTTAAATAGGTTCATAGCCTTATCTGAAATTGTATCAGCCTGCTTTAGATAGGTACACTTGTAGGCTGAATACAGGAAATTTGTAACAACACAGCAATGACAAACCTCAGTGGCATAATATATGATGCTATGTTACCTTTGGTTTTCTTTTCTTCACCAAATTTGTTGATTGTTTAGAAGAAGCAGTAAATTAGAGGTTTATGAGATGACAAAACACAGAAATTATACTAAAATGGGTAAGACCTGGGGAACTACAGACCTGTCAGACTGCCCTGTGTGCTGGGGAAGATTATGGAGCAGATCCTCTGGAGTTCCATCACACCTCATTTACCAGACAGGCAGGTGATCAGCATGGGGTTATGAAAGGCAGGTCCTACTTGATGAACCTGATCTCCTTCTGTGACAAGGTGACCTGCGTAGCGAATGAGGGAAGGGCTGTAGATGTCTACCTGGACCTTAGTAAAGCCTTTGTCACTGTCTCCCACAGCATTCTTCTGGATAAACTGGCTGCTTGTGGCTGGATTGGGCATACTCTTTGCTGGGTTAAAAGCTGGCTGGATAACTGAGCCCAAAGAGTGATAGTAAATGGAGTTACATCCAGCTGGTGGCTGGTCACAAGTGGTGTTCCCCAGGGCTCAGTAGTGGGGCCAGTCCAGTTTGATGTGTTTATCAATGGTCTGGACAAGGGGATTGAGTGCACCCTCAGTAAGTTTGCCACCAAACTGGGTGGGAGTGTTGATTTGTTTGAGAGGTAGGAAGGCTCTGCAGAGGGATCTGGACAGGCTGGGTGGCTGGGCTGAGGCCAGTTGTATGAGGTTGCACAAGGAGAAGTGCCAGGTCCTGCACTTGGGTCACAGCAACCCCAGGCAGAGCTACAGGCTTGGGGAAGAGTGGCTGGGAAGCTGCCTGGTGGGAATGGACCTGGGGGTGCTGGTTGATGGGCAGCTGAACATGAGCCAACAGTGTGCCCAGGTGGCCAAGAAAAGCAACAGCGTCCTGACATATCAGAAACAGTGTGGCCAGCAGGACCGGGGAAGTGATTGTGCCTCTGCATTCTGCACTGGTGGGGCTGCACCTCGAATACTGTGTTCAGTTTTGAGCCTGTCACTTAAAGAGGGATGTTGAGGTGCTGGATCATGTCCAGAGAAGAGCAATGAAGCTGTTGAAGGATCTAGAGTACAGGTCATATGAGGAGCATCTGAGGTATCTGGGTTTATTTAGCTTGGAGAAAAGGAGGCTCAAGGGAGGCCTTATCATTCTGAACGACTACCTGAAAGGAGTCTGTACCAAGGTGAATGTTGGTGTCTTCTCCCAGGTAACAGGTGTTAGGACATGAGGAAATTGCCTGTAGTTGCACTAGGGGACCTTTAGGATAGATACTGGGAAAAATGTCTTTCCCAAAAGTGTTGTCAAGTATTGGAACAGACTAGCAAGGGTAGTGGGTGAGTCCCCGTCCCTGGAGGTATTTAAAAGACATTTAAATGTTGTGCTAGTGACATGGTTTAGTGGTGGACTTGGTAGTGCTGTGTCAATGGTTGGACTTGATGATCTAAAAGGTCTTTTCCAACCTAAACAATTCTATGATTCTAAGAGTGACAAGTGTCATGGAGGTCAGATAAGAAAGAGACATGTTTTGTTGTTGGATGCAAAATAGCTAAACAGGATTTAAGAAAGTACAGACTAAAGAGAAACTCATCCAAAACATGTCTACAGAATACGTAAGTAAAATTTTTAATGACTATACTGAATGACACCTTGGAATGATAGTAAATAGCCATGCCTCTTTGCAGATATTGCAGTGTATGCTCAGTATCTGAGCTGTATATTTTTTTATGATAGGACACCTCTTACATACGTCTTCAGTTTTAAGCAGAAGAGCTGATCTGAGCCTATGTGTAGAAACATCCTGTCACTCAAGTGGAAGGTAATTCTTTTTTGCAGAACACCAGATTCACCTCTTTAAAAGCTGGTAGGAGTCTCACTTTTTTTTTGCTTTGTTTTTTTTGGGGGTTAGTTTTTGAGTTTTGGGTTTTTTTGTTAAATGATTGACTCAAGATTGTATTTCTTGTACATAAAATGCCAATTTGATTTTTAGTGGGCTCTGGTAATTTATAAGGAATTCAGTATTGAAGTAGGTCTTTATAGTCATGGCAAACACTTTTAAAAGAGGCTAACAATTCTGAGTGCCTCAACATCTGAATACCCAAGGAAACATATTTAAAGAAACTTATTTTCAGGTAAGATTGCTTGGACTCTTTCCAGATAAAAGGGTCCTTAAAATCACCTCAAACTGGGACCAAGTTCATACACTAACTGCCTTCCAAAAAGCTTAAATTTTCTGTTGACACTCTCCCTCCTCCCCTGTCTTCTCTCCTCCCTTTGCCATGGCAGTGGTGGTGACAAAAATTATTCCACTATTGCAGTATCCAGCGGGAGTTTCCATCTTCAAGTCCCATCTGTGTTATGAATGGAAATATTACCTCACTTTGTTTCAACATTCTTCTAAAAAGCATCCACTCCTTGACACAACTTGATGGATCCATTCTTCATTCAGCTGTTCATGTGGAAATGTGCTTATAGCACATTTTGTTTTGAAAAGTTTCCTAAATGGCTCAGTAGGGGTCAGGACTCCTAGAATTAAACACATGCTATTAATAAAACTGATTACTAATTCTTCAGTTCTGTTAGCTGGATGTTATAATTGTATTTGTATCAATATTCAAGCTGTGCCATTTCTGAACAATCCTACCTCCAGCTGAGATCACAGAAAATGATGCACAACCTCAAGCTAACATATTCTTCATCTCCATATCAAGTACAATGACGCTACAGTACACAATGATGTAAAATTACTCAATCACATTTTGAAAGGTACCATCTGCCTTTTCCTTAAACCATTCAAAATGTACTGGTACAGAAGGGTGACAGGGAAGGAGGAAGAGAGAGAAGACAGAACTAGAATTTAATTTTATTTAAAAGGGTTTTTTTGTTAATTTCAGTCAGAGGGCTTTCATGCTTCTGGTGTTGTCTAAAAAAACACTCACCACATGATCCAAATGTAATTTAAGCTATTTATTTAAGCTCTAATCAATATGTCACTTGGAGGTGTTATGCTGTGATGTTGTTTATATACTCAGTTTGAACTGTTTTTCACTTCTATGTAATAATGCTTGGAAAATAGGGCTGTTTATGAACATCATAGCTGTCACCTGTCATGGACAAATAGCTTCCAAAGTGTGGCCAATTAGATTAATATTTATGTTTATTCACACTTATTAGAGTCTCATAAACTAACCAGAAAGTTGTTTCTTTGTGTGTTTCTCCTTCACAAAACATGAGTCAGGAAGTCACTGTCATTGCCCAGCTGCTCAACTCATTCCCTAAGGATCCTCTTCATAAGGGGAAATAAAACACCACTCTATCATGCGGAATAAACCATCAATGCACCATGCGAAATTCTAGTAGAAAGTGTCTTTCAAATAACAGTTGCACAGAGAGCATCCATTTTATATTGACAGTGACTCGGTAATGATCACAGAACAAGAATTAACCTTGCTTTGACAATGGTTTTTGTTGGTTTTTTTTTTTTTTTCTTATTTGCATTACAGGTCAGCAACTGAATGATACCTGTCAAACTGTATACAGTCATATCTGAGTAAATAATCATTTCTGCATGTCAGGATTTGCTTAACAGTATTTTTGTCTGAGAAATGCCAGCAGCAAAATGGCCATTAACTGCTTCCACCCGGTGTTCTTAGATAATTATCTGTATCTTTGCTTTCTGGGGTGATGGGGAGCAGCAGGGATAGAAGCTGTTTGTTCTGGTTTTGTTATAGGCTTCACATTGCTCTGGGTTAGAGTCTGCTTGGTCACATCACGTGGCACAATGCAACCTAAGACATTAGAACGTGCCATGGCTTCATCTTGCTTAAGAAATGTAAGGTGACATCATGGCAAATTTTTATTTGTTGAAATAGGCAACCACTTCTGCACCATATGAAACTGAACTACAAAAGTAAATTAGAAAACATAAATTAGAAAAAATTAGTCAACACCTCTGAGTTTCCAACAGCTGTGCTATGGATTTTCTTAGAATATAAAGATGCTCGGTGCTAGAATAACGACGAGAAATTACTGTCTGCCTAGTCATGGACGTTTCTATAAGTCTCACTTTCATTAACAGGCAATGTGTGCCTCTGGCTTACAGTAAATCCTTGTGGGGAACAATTACATCCCTGTCACATTGGTACGCAAAAGGACTTAGAGAATACATGTGAATTGCTAACGGTTTCTCAAGAGATTCAGGTAACTTACTGAAATACTTAACACTAGCTCTTACAATGCATATTTATTTCTTCCTTTAAAATCTCATTCCCCACAGCAAATACATTTAGACATATTAGTAAGTGGCCAAATCCAGAACTGTTTATTCTACAAACTAATCCTATGGATTTTACTGAAGTGGGATTCAGCCCTGTACCTTCCATGATTAACATTTGGCTCTTCAAAATAAAACCCCCAGTTGCCAAAGCTAATTAAAGTATAAGCTATTGCATTTTTTTCTTCAGTCCCAAGTCATCAAAAGTAAATATTAAAATAGATAAAATGATTACAGCTATCTTAGAAAAAGATAGGTGGACCTGTGTTGCATGTAATATTATATAAACAAAGTTGTACATTTAATTTATCCTCACAAAACTTCTTACATTGAAAAAGTTAATGCCACTGAAACCAATGACATAGATTGTTTTGACTTTGATCTTTTTCAGGTACAGACTTATTTGATACTTCTTTATAAATCTTTGTTTACCAAACTGGATTTTGTGAATCAGGTGCTTTCTACTCAGTGAAGTGTGTAAGTGAGAGTGGCATAATAGACTAGTATGATCTCAGGAGGTCCCTTCCAACCCTGACCGTTCTGTGATTCTGTGACTCCACAGAGATTGATTTGGTTGTCCAAATACAAATATACCTGCTTTGAAAGGCCCTTAACTATTCCCTCTGGCCTCCAGCTGCTGCTCCAGGAATTCAGGAATCTCCATGCCAGCCTTGTACAAGTGTCTCATACCTATATACAGGTATTCTACACATCCTGTGTCGTAATCACCAGTTCCGTGCATCCCTCAGGTACCTTATAGGACATCTCAGATGGCTCAAGATGCCTGTGTTTAGCAGGTGACTCAAGTCATAGATCTCCACTGCTTATGTTAGAAATTTGCATACATGGTCCACATGTTGATAAACAAAATGTGCATGGATGTCTGAATTTGGCACTAAACCCCTTTGTACAGTGAAAAGCATCCTTGTAAAGGCTATGGTAAAGAGGTGTAGGGCTGACTGTAGAATGAAGTACTGCCTTAACTCCCCAGCAGAAACTGTGGTATTAAGGTAGCGTAAGGTAGTCTTGCTACAAAGAAGAGCAACCATTTGAGAATACTGGCAATCTTTTGGCCACACTTTGCAATGAATAATCTAGATTTCATTCTCAGAAATGCTTGCAAGGATCAAAGCATGAAAGAAAAAGCTAATATGTGCTAAGGCTTGTGCTCATTCAGGAACACCAAGAACGCCCCCCCCCCCCCCCCCCCATTTGTAAATTCAGCCCCAAACCCAATCAAGCTTGTGTAGTTTGATTTGGATGTGTTACACAGCACTAATTCATGCTTCATTCCAAAATTATTTGGGCCTTGATTTAGCAGAACACAGAATCTCTTGCCTAATATTTTAAATATGATTCAGTTCATTCCCTAATTTAGGACTGTTAGTTCAGATTA
Organism: Falco punctatus; assembly: GCF_963210335.1. Classification (NCBI taxonomy): domain Eukaryota; kingdom Metazoa; phylum Chordata; class Aves; order Falconiformes; family Falconidae; genus Falco; species Falco punctatus. The sequence continues at coordinate 35,227,163 of NC_137581.1, forward strand.
ATCTCACTTACAGATTCAGACATCTAAAGGTATGTATTCATGATGTAGAGAGATCTATAATACACATAGTTACAGGGCCATATAATACACAATATAGTGTACAGGGCTATATAATACACATAACAAGTCTTCTGAATAGTCTGTGTCTCATGAGCAGGTAATTTATGGATACATCTACTTGTCTATTTAAAATGGCACTAGCTACTTATGTGTGGGCAACAGATTAAGCAATCTGTTGAAAGAAGAAATCTTCAGAGTGTAACAAACCCCTCCTGTTTTACAATGGGATCAATTACCCTTCGGAAACATCTTTCTCTGGATATATGAGGAACATGGACAGCTAACTTTTAGTCTTAGATGGGAAAGCTTTGGTGACCTGAATCTCTCCCTTGGACAATAAAACATAAAAAATCCGTTGTCTTTGTGCCAGGATTATTATTTTATTTTTTTTCCTCAGTGGAAAAGACTTTTGTTTTAAGGAACAAAATTGCTGTAGCAATTAATGAATAAGCATTAGTGCCATCTGGCAAGTTTTCAAGATGACTTATTTTACTACACAATGCTTGCACTGGTTTTGATACAGTGACCTGCGTAGCGTTATTTTTGACCCCGCTTAAGTGAGCAGAAACAGTACCAAAAATTACATTACTCATTTACCTGAGAAAGCATTTTTATAAGGGGAGACAAGATAATAACATTATATCATGATCTGAGGTTTGGTGCATTAGAAATAATAATAAAATGTTCTCTGACTCGTTTAAACTCTTACATGGTATGAATTCCTTCATTTAACTGCAAAGGTGACTTATAGCATAAAATTTCAAAACTGTACTTGAGTAGATAAGGGATTTTCTGTAAATATCAGTGCACTAAATTTTGAATCAGTAATTTTTTCTATGATAAATCACACTGTAGAAGGAAGAAACTGGACCCTGATATGATGAACTTAAATAAAAATAATGGTTTTGGGTTGTTGGGCGAGTTTTTTTTTTTCCAAAAAGAATGAAATTATTTTATCAATACAGGATACACTAATGAGCATAAGATCCATCAGGTGTTAAACTCACAGGTACATCTCTGTGAATATTTTGGACAAGATGCAGGAGTATAAGAGAGAAATCATATTTTATCACTGCCTTGAGGAAGGTCTCATGCACGGCTGCTTTGGTTCCACTGAACAGAATACAGATCTCTGGGGTCTTTAGATCCATCCTCTGGACTCTTACAGGATGACTGACCTGTGATTCATCTTATTTACTATGGTGTTAGTGTGCCTGTTCCACTTCAGGGATGAGATACTACAGAACATTCCACTGTGTTCAGTGGGAGGTTTTGGTACAGCTACATGCAAATACTGCATGCAACTAAACCTAAATGTATACCTTTTTGCAACTGTTACAACAAATCAAAGTTAATTGTCCTCATTTATCTTTAAATAAAAAGCATGTAGCATAAGTATTTCAGCTGGTGGTGTAGAAAGCCACCACAGTAAGGATATACAGACTTTCTGTAGAGCACATTAGTAATAAAATGACCAGCCTGGATCAAATAAAGCCCTCAGCTCTGCTTCATGCTTAATTACGCTCAAAGTGATTCAAAGCTATTTGCTAGCTGTGTCTACTCTAATTTCTAAGCTGATGGTCACAAGGCTGATGGAATGCTAAAAAACATCTCATGCTGCTGAGCAGGATGACCAGCAGCAGCACCAGAAACTAGAGGAGTTTGCTGTTTTGTGTTTTGCTTTCACTGACGGCGGTTAGCTGGTGTATGGCTTAGCTGTCAAACAGCGTAAGTCCTTTTGGCACACTTGCAGCAGAACGGGCAAGATGTGACTTGGAAGAAATCAGCTGACATAAGGTGGAATTGTCTGTGAAAGGAAAGAGGTCGTTATTGGCTAGTTTTGTTAGATGTCTCAGGAAGAGAAAAAAATGTCAGTCTCTGCATGGATCCTTACGGCTCTCTAGGATGGCAAGCCATTGACAATGACAAGGTGCCATCTGTTAAGAAGCTATTCTGGAAGAAAACCGGAGCTGCTGGAGGATTTCGCTGCACTGCAGTCAGCAAGTGGCATGTTTGTCATATCAGGGGCCCGTGGATGTCTGCAGACAAGCATGCCCTTACGCGCATCAGCTTTTTGAGTCAACTAGGTAGCAAGAGTGGTGACTCTATTACAATTATTTTGGGAATTCTGGCAGCTATTCTAAATATAAATAGTTGTGTTAAATTAGTGATCTCCACTTCTAATGTCTTCCAGGAAGAACACATTATTTCAGCTGGTAGTATTATAGAAGTTACCGTTCTCTCTGTTGGGGATGATTGATTTAATACTTCTTGCATGTGGGGGGGGAAAAAAAGTCACACAGTCCAGCCAATCAATAACTTATGTATTCCTTTTGGATATATTTCTGTCAAATTTTCTTATGAACATGGCAAATTTCCAATGTTAAAACCCAAGCAAATCTATTTCATATATGTGAAACTTGGAAAATGTCAGATAAATGAAATATGCTTGCCTAAACAAGTTGGTGGTTTGCAGATATATCTGCATAATTCTTATTTTATCTTACAAAATAACCAGTTATGCTTTGTGTCTTTGATTATTTAAGTTTAAGGAAAGTAAAGTTCAATAAAATTTCAATTCTGACACTCCTTGTATTATAAATATGAATTAAAGAAAGCTGTATTTCTTACAGAAAAAAAATCTCATATGTAGAGTATGCTAATGAGCTTTTTATTAGGGCAGGTTTTGCATTTAAAGCATTCTGTAGACAGCAAGAATAATGACACTACTGTAATGCAGACCATGATGCAATGAAGATGACTGCGATCAGATGCTCTCTGCAACTGATGTTTTAAAGTCCTCTCAAGTCTGAATTGCACAGTACTAATACATAATAATATCAGTAATAATTTAAAATTATGTGTTACTCCAGACAGACTGGAATTGTTCTGAGCTGGATTTGTCTTTGTACTGTGACAGATCTTTGTAAACTTTCCACTGCTTCCTTTGAGGATACCCTTTGCATGACTGAGTTTGCTAGTTTAGAGATCACAGATTCAAGAAATCCAACAATTACATTATCAAATCTCAGACCTGTCAGCATCAGCCAAGACTCTTAATAGTGATTATAGCAGACCACAGTAAATCATGGTCTACACTGCCTTGTTCTCTTTATTGGGTTAAGAGTCTCAGGGCTCAGACCTGCTCCATATTGAACTCAAACTAAATATTGTATGTAGATACAGTAGGAGCAGGCCTGGATCCTCAGGCAAGGGTTGGAGGGGAGATCCCCATTAACAGAGGGAAGGGAATTCTCAAATTATGTGCAAATTACTCATTGTATATGGAGATTAATTAGACTGAGTTTTCAACTGGATTCAATCAGTACAGCTCCAATCTTCCATGGAGTTATACTGATTTTTCAAAACTGAGGCTATGACCACAGACATCTGTTCACTAAAGGGTTATATGCAACTTTTCATTTGTGCTGTACCCTGATGTCACTTGATGTTTTCTTTCATTTTTATTGCTTTCATAAACCTGGAAGACTCGTTCCACTAGCCAATGGCCTCTTGCTTTCATATTGACCTTGTTGAATGGTCTGAGCACACTTTATTGGCAGGGTCTGATCAGCTTTGCCTTTAAGCGAAATTTTCACCTAGCTAAGAAATGTGGCTGATTATGTCCCATTTAGTTCACTTGCTGTCAGCTACTGAAGTTGTGGCAGGAAAACAAAAAAAATATTGTCAATATTTTGCATGATTTTGGTCTGTGAAGAACTTGGGAAGGTGTGTGTGTGTGTATATATATATATATATATATATAATGTTATATACATGTTCTAAATTTAATACCTTTCTAAATTTAACTATTTTAATATTGGATTTTTCCTTGACTAAAGTTCCAGAGGACTATCTCTGCTTCTTTCCTAAATCTGGAGGAAGATTACTTATATACTTATTCTTTTTTTTTTTTCCCTGCAAATAATAGTAAGAATAATAATAACAACAACATAATCAAAAACAAAATAGACAAAAATGTCATTTACTATTATCCCCTGAGGTGCATAATGGTTCATATAATTCTCTTTTGGAAACAGCCAGATGGAGACAACAGAGAAGGGAACAGAAAGGGAAGGAGAAAGGAAAGGAGGATAACAGTAATGAATGTAGAGATAGAGGGAGGAGACTACAAAGGAAGATAATAGGGTCAAAGTCCACACACAGAGGTGAAATCAATAAAACTATGCCTTTTTATATGACAACTGATATGGGAACAACTGTGCATGAGCTGTGGATTTTTAGAATGAAACAGGAATGTCAAAAAAGCCTGACAAGGAGATCGGTGGGCTGCTACTTAGCACACATTTGAAAGCATTTGCCGGTTGTATTCCATGGGTTAAAAACTAGTCTCACAGGGTTTTGGAGGAGAGTCATCCTCACTGAAAATAATTTGGAATGATGGCTTCAACTCAAACCAACTTCAGATATCAGATACTGGTATAGATGTCTGCATAAGCAAGACATCTCAGTTCATTTTCCCACATAAACATGTCTAGCACCGTTTGAGTGTATCCAACCTGGCCTGCAGCTGTCATTCCAGAGCAGTGCATGTTTCCAAGAGGTCACATACAATATATGACTGCCATCTCGGTGTGTATGTCATGGGTACTGCATGGCCTCTCAAATGACACCAGGCATTTAAATGTGGGCAGGTGAGAAGAGCTTTAGATCCTCCTTGACTAAAATGTGGTCTAAGGAGCCCATCCAGCATGTAGACAGGGTAACAGCCTACGTTAAGTAAGGTGAGCCTGTGACATTCAAAAAGATGCTTTGGTTCCATCACAGTTACAGCATACCATTAGCCCACCTTTGCCCTTAAAGCCAGTGAGGAGTTACAAAAAAAAATTCTGTAAATAAAGGAAATTAGAGAACCAGGGCTAAAGAAGAGGAAAAAAAGAAAAATAGTTTTTAAGAAGGATACACTAAAAAGAAGCACAAAGAAGATGCTAAGAAAGAAAAATAAGATCCTTACCTTACATATTTTTAACTAAAAAGGCCCAACATTCAGTGCTAGAAGTAGGCAAGTTAAGCTGTGATTCAGCGAAGTATGTAAAGCTTCACTGAGACTTTTTCTGAACCTTACACAATAACACCTCTTCCACTTTGGCTAAGGAGGTTGGTGTGCTGTTGATGGATAGTCTTAAACTGTGTGTTGAGGCACAGTAACTGGAACAAGGCTGTTAATTTTATGGTAAAGCTACAAATAAATATTCTGCTTAGCAACATATGAAAGATCTTTGCACTCCATTTTAATCCCAAAGGTTAATTAATATGGATATCATACCTCAGGCATTATTTTTCACAACTGTTTTTGGTGCAACACTGACAAGTCCAACAATACTTAAATCAGTAATTGCTCAGATATTAAACTTGTCACACTCTACTGGTGATCTCACAAGCGTGGGAATTGTCCTACTAGCTGCTACTTAATTACTTTTACCTCATTATTCATATTTTCATTAAACTAGTAGGCTGTCTTTTCTGTAGTGTGTTCCGTATCTTTTCTCTCTGGAACTGGGATTGTATTAAATTACTATACTTTACCTCATCCAGAACGTTTTACAGCTGCACTCTAATCACTTTAAGACATTTCATTTTTGCATAACCTTTTTAATGGTACTGACATATTTTGTATTATATTGCATACATATATTAAACACATACTATTGGGATAAGCTATTTGAAGCCTGGTTCTGCAGCACATGTTCAATCAGTGGGATTAATCCTATCACAGAATACTCTTCAGGGTAATAACATCAGGTCTTTGAGTTGACACCCTGAATTTTATAGAATGAGTAAATAGTTGATCAGATTTTGCTGTTTACGGAACAAACTGAGGAATCCCAGTATAGCAGGATTCCAAATAAATGCGCTTCACAACATACAGATAGGTAAGTCTAACTGCACGTGTGTTTTTGATGATTTCAGAGCTTGTTAGTTTCCTGGAGCATAGTTAGGTAGACCTCACCCTAGTATTTCCAGATTATTTACAGAGAAGCACCTAATTCCCCTACATAATTCAGCATTGAAATGTGCTTCCTTTTAGTCCTTACTTTACACAGGTCCAATCTTAGGAACAGAACTGTTGTTACTGGAGTCACGTAGCTGAATTAACACTGAGGGTGGAGCATTTATGCCTGACAGAAAAGTTACAAAGTTTCAGGTAGTTTTCAACAAGAAACACTGCCAAAGTGGGTATCATAAGCAGAACAAGTCATATATGGACTCTTATCTTTGCTGCTTGTTCCAGTTCCTCAGTGAACATATACTGAGCATTCACAGAATTGCAGAATGGATGAGGTTGGAAGGGACATCTGAAAGTCATCTGGTCCAAACCCCCTTCTCAAGCACAGCCACCTACAGCCAGTTGCCTAGGTCTGTGTCCAGATGGCTTTTGAGTATCTCCAAGGATGGAGACTCCACAGCCTCCCAGGGAAACTTGTACCAGTGCTTGGGCTCCCTCACTGTAAAAAATTGTTTCCTGAGGTTCTGGGAGAACCTCACTGTTTCAGTTTGTGCCCATTGCTTCTTAAACTGTAAATTGCTTCTTGTCCTGTCACTGGTCACTATTGAGAAGGGCTTGGCTCTGACTTCTTTAGATCCTCTTTTTCTTTAGGTCTTTATTTACACTGATAAAATCCCCCCAAGCTTTCTTTTCTCTAGGCTAAACTGTCCTAGCTTTCTCAGCCTTTCCTCATAGGAGAAATGTTCCAGTCCTTTCATCACCCTTGTGGCCCTTTCTTCAACTATGTCCAGTATATCCATGTCTTTCTTTATTGAGGAGCCTAGAACTGGACACAGAACTCCAGGTATGACCTCACCAGGGCAGAGTAGAGGGGAAGGATCATCTCCCTCAGCCTGCTGGCAGCACTTCTTCTAATGCAGCCCAGGATACCATTGGCCTTCTTTTCTTCAAGGGCATATTGCTGGCTCATATTCAATTTGTTGTCTACTAGGACCACCAGAGCCTTTTCTGCTAAGATGCTTTCGAGTTGCATGGCCCAACCATGTACTCGTGCATGAGGTTGTTCCTCCCCAGGTGCAGGACTTTGTACCTCCCCTTGTTGAACTTCAAGAGGTTCCTGTCAGACAATTTCTCAACCCCGTTAAGGCCCTTGTGGATAGCAGTATGACCCTCTGGCACATTAAACCACTCCTCCCAGTTTTGTGTCACTGGCAAACTTGCTGAGGGTACCTTCTGCCCCATCACCTAGACCATTAATGGAAAGGCTGAAAGGACTGGATTCAGTACTGACCCCTGGGGTATAGCACTAGTTGCTGGCCTCCAACTAGGCTTCATGCCACTAATCACTACGTTCTGGGCCCAGTTCCTCCCAAGAGACATTCCTTCCCTTGTGTACTCATCTATAGAGACATACTCTGTACTTATCTTTGTAAAGATCTGGAAGACTGGAGTATGTTCCTCTATGTCCTTGAAGTTTCTGTTATAAACTATAGTAATGTCAATAAACATATTTCTGTGCTCATAGGTATTCAACATTATTTTAGGGCATGATCTGAAGAGGTTAGTCTGTAGATACAGGCTTAGGCATACATATATATATATCTCTCACATGAATGATACAGAACTAGATATACAATACTTTTTCAAATAGATAGATGAGGTGCTAAACTTCTATTAAAGATTAATAGAAACATGGCTTTTATATGTCCAATAAAGCCCTTTGTATTAGATACATGTAGCGATATCATGCAGTACAGCAAATATGGCACTAAATTTGGTTAATGAGAAGACATACTAATACAAAAAACTGGGGGTTTTCTTTGGGTTTGTTTTTTTCCAGATTAACAGTATAAAAGACATTATCATACGGTCTATACTGAAACATATCATATAGCTAAAAAATTTGAAATAAAACCAAAAATTAAAGTCTGTTATTCACAAGTTTGCATCAAAAAATAGTATTATAGTGTCTCATATGTCATAAATTCATATAGAGTTTCTCGGAATTATTTTTAGGAAGGACTCGCATAGAATTTCTGGTTCCTGTATCACTGAGAAGACCTTGGACTTGTAAAATATCTCTTGAGGAATAGAATCTGTCATAACCTTGTCACACAGTGTAGCATGTAGGTATATAGTGACTCCTCACACTTTACAAACCTGGCTTAGAAATTTTGTTTGCATAGACATGGAGAGTGGACATGGTTTTCCAAGTGTACCTTAACTATTGCCTCAGTTGCCTTCAGTTATGGCATCCAGTTTATTTGAGAAGTTCCTGGGTTTATATTCTAAACAGATGACTTTTCTCCTAGCACCAGTACTTTATGCTAATATTCCATCCCATTTCTCTGATTCTGGTTTGCAAGTTCACCTGGCTGCATATTTTTTACCTCAATACTCAAAACTCTGTGAAGTTTGCAGACAGTGGAAGCCTACACTGAACTCTTTCACCAAAAATGTAATTAAATCTATTACACTGGACTGACCCAAGATTCATCCCTGAAGATCACCACTTATGTCTTCCTATCATCCTGACAGATCTTCCTTCAATATAAAACATCAGTTTCCTATTTATCCTTCTTCCTGAGCAGGCTGCAGTGCTTGTGTTAATACCTACCAAATCTGACCTTAATAATAGTTTCTTTTGGGGAACTTTTCCGAGGTTTTTGTTTGAATCCAGATAAATTTATTCCATTGCTTTAAGAAATATTAGTCCTTAGACTGTGGTATTTGCTTTATGGTATTTGGAAGCAGAGTCTTATTTTCAGCAAGATTAATAATACTTGCCAAATATCCATGGATTAGTGAGCCGAGATGAGCTGATATAGTCATGGAGGAAAGAGAAAACAAGCTGTAAGACACTCAACTGTTTTCTTATAGTGCGAAGTAACAGTAATTTTCAATAACATATGAGAACACTTGCTCTGATTTTAGCTTGTGTCAATTGTTTTAACCTTACAAGAGAAAAAGATATTGCTAACTGGGGTGCAGAAGGTGGTATTAGCAAAGGGAAGATGATAAAGTCTTTAATGCCATTGTACAAAAAATGGACAGGTAATTTTCCCATATGAAGCACAGGGAAAGAGTGTGGAAAATTATGGGGTTACACAATATCAGAATCAAAGGAATTATTTCTAGCTTTCTGCAGTCACATGACTTGGTTCTCATGTTTGTCTTTTGAAGATGTTCTTTTTTCTTTGAAAATCAGCTGAGAAGTCAAAGTTCAGAGGGTGTTTTTTGAAACAAAAAATATTCTTCTCTTAGGTGTGCAGTTCAACTAACATTTTAAAATTCCTACAGTGTAAATGTCTAGGTTTGAATCAATCAATTAAAAGAAAATATCAGAGCCACTGGAGAACAGTAAGTACTACAAACTGTTTCACCTGACCTATTTCCTATGGCCACTTTAGGATGAAATGAAATATCTGAATTTATTCTGAAGAAACCTATTTCTGCATATTAGTTGTAAAGATACTCTGGGCAGCTGGCTGCGGCATGATGTGTGCAGCACTGATACATGAATTGAGACACACATTTCAGATATATACATTCTTTTTTGTTTGCTCATAAGAGTTCATTCTGTGTTATAAGGGTGCTTGTTTTCCCCTATATTGCTTTCCTGGAGACAGTCAGTGTATTCTTGAGTGTGGATGCATGCAACTCACATAAGAATCAATGGATTTTGATTATTATGTTTGAGAGGAAAAATCCCCTGCTGAAGCTGTGAAAATATGTTGGAAAATACACATTTGTTGCTGGGACATAGTTGATTTCCATTCAGTAAGAAGTGTTGCCCAGGAGATTTTCTTGGGTTTCAACTACATCAATTATTTTAACAATAGTTACAACTGACCTGCCTTCACCAGTGTCTCTAGACCTATATGACCACAGCAGCAGCCCTACTGCTACAAGGCAAAAGGTATATTTTTTATCTGTTATTGCCTGTAGGTGTATGTGGAAGGACAAAACATCAACTCCTTTAGGGGTGACTGGTCAAGGACCTTTTCAATGCAAAAGGAGATAAAAAGAAAAGGGGGAAGCCATAAGCAAGAACATACAGAGACACAAACCTGACTGACAAATGATAAGGGAGGGGGTCCAACCTGGTCCGTCAGACTAATTGATGAGGGTTTGTGGGATTGTGGAAGTGCTTCTTCCAGCAAGGTTATCTGATTAGAGACCTTGCCAAATGGGAAACTAAGGAAAAGGGGTAAACCAGGAACAAAATACACAGACACAAACCTGACAGGTGAACATAATGGAGACAAAGACAAGAAACAAAGTTGGTCAGTGAGGGTGACAGATGAGCTGTTGAGAAGCTGCAGACAAATCGTGACTTCACAACTGACAACGATGCAAACCTGAGGATCCTGGGTGTGGAAGGGTGTTGGTGGGACTATGCCAGCTGGTGGGGGAACATGCAGGGGAAGTGGTTCAGGGAGGAACAAAGAAGGGGTAGACAGGAAGGCTATAAAGGGGACAGGCACATGTAAAACAGAGCCAGTCTTGTCTGACTGAGCCCTGCACCTGGTCACTCCAGTCTAACTAGCTTGTGAGTAGGATGCCCCTTGTCCAGACAGGTATATCAGGTGGGAGGAGGGTCCCTGTGCTGGTGTTCAGGAGGACCCATGAGCATGGGGTGCCTATGGGACAAGTGTGTGAGTGCTGCGTTTGCAGTGAGCACCCCCTGGGCCAGGCAGTGAGCTGGGGACAGGAAGGGTGGCTGGGATCCAGGCAGGGGTGCTGGGTGGGCAGAGGGGCTGTACCACTGCTCAGGGATCTGTGAGTGTGTGTGTGCTTGTGAACCTGGAGAGTGTGGTGTGTGTGCTGCACTGGGGACCTTCTGCCTTCCCCAGCCCCAGAGGAGGAGGGGACGTGGCTGCCTGTGCCTGTGAACGTGAGGGCTGCTGAGGGCAGTGTCTTGTCTGTGGCCATCTCTGTGACTGGCCCTGTCTGTGTCCTCTGTGTGTCTGTCTCCATGTTTGGGTCTCTAGGAGATGTGCTAAGCTGCTGGTTGAACCCACAAAGGGGAAAGCAGCAGCTGCATCCCTCAGCCACGGCAGATTATGCCAGGTTCCTAGGGATGGAGGAGGCAGCTGCTCTTAACATTAGTTAATGTTGCCACTCTTAAGGTATGTATAATTTGCTCATCTTGAGGATGTCCTAATTTACAAAAAGAAAAAAGCTAAGTAAAGGCAGAAGGTGGGGAGATTTTGATTGTGACAGATTTTTTCTTATTGACACAATAGCCTTATAGAATTATTTAAGAATGACAAACCCATAGAAAACCACTTTATAGAATACCAATGCAGGACTACATTTTGCTATTATATCATATAGACTAAAAGATTAATGTATTTGTACCTTTGGTCAATAGATAAGCTTGAGCAATTCCTGTATAAATATCATGGTTCCATCTATTTTATCCTATTACTTATTACAGACCACTCTTTTCAAGGGAAATTTTCTGAACTTGCTCACTTCACCTTTACTGTAAAACAGTTGTGGAAAGGAAGGGGTACAAAGGAATTTATTTTCTGGATGAACATAGGAATAAAGAAAAACTGAAGTGCTCCATTTGTCAGAAACCAATTGACAAAAATAATCTCATCCCTGCTGCAAGTTTTCATGCATCAGCAATGAAGAAGGGTCTCTCTTTTATTCAAATTTTAAAGGTAAAAATAATTTGTCGTAACTGATGAAAATAACAGAAGATAAATGAAGTTCCTTTGGCATGTTTTGAAAGTAAAGCTTTGGAGGGATGGGAGACAGTATAACTCGGGCAAAGGAGATGATGACAATAACAGATGGATCTACATGGTGAATGAGGAAGACATATGTACATATATAATACTCTTAACATAATAACCCTAATATATACATATATGTCTGATTTATACCCTAAGGGCAATGGGTGAGTTTTCAGTCATTATATGAATATATACAGAGTTGTAGGAGTTATTTTACTGTGAAAAATATTTTTGGATAAGTCTAAGCCATTTTCACACTTGAAAAACTGTGTGTAATAATTCAGGGTGACTTTTTTAAGGTGTTTTAACTAAGTGTAGCTCCTTGAAAAACTCTTGTGGGTCAAGAGCTCTAGGGCTACCATTGCCTGTAGCCAGCACAATGATGGGAAGACTTCTTTTTCAGGTGTACATCATCTGTAGATGGCAGAAGACATTCCACAAGACAAAGGCCAAGTATCAGGTCCTGTCAGTTGGTAATATGGACTGACCTTTGCTGACACCAGTAACCAATTAATTACCTTTCAGCCTGTGCTGTGAAGAAAGAAAAGCTGGGCTGCCGTCCTTGTGGATTTGGGCAGAACCAGAAACTGGGTGCCTTTTAGTTGTTAAGTCTAGGCACCTTAGTTAGCTGAGCACTTCAGTTAGCTATTGATAAATCCTGTTATACTTATCCTATGATTAATTAGTGCTTTAGCCTTCCAGCATACTGCAGACGAGTACATTCATTCTTGTTGTGTCTGATCAAATGCAAGCACTGGTGAAAAGTAATATCTGACACAAAATCAAAGGCTGCTTCCACTTAGTAGCAGACTGGAAAAGGAGGAAGAAAAGAATAATGTTGCACGTATAGAACACATTAGGGTGGCATAAACATTAAGAAACACTGTCATGGCAGAACTCACCACTGCAGTGACAACCAGCAGCAGCTTCCCTGCCAAATCTAACATAGCATTCTAAGTACAAACAAGCATATTGGTATTTTTTCAGCAGAGCAGAGTGAGTCACTGAGCCAGGCAAACTGTTGCACACTAGCAAGAACACGTTTCTAGGGTCTGAAGGTACTTTATTATATTGGTATGAGGAAAAACCAGGTATGACATATTTAGACAAATGTTCTTGCTCTTAACTTTCCTCTTTTAACATACAGTATTTGCTCATAAGCTACCTTTTTTGGTGTGTTTTGACATCGTGTTTTACACCATTTATTAAGAGCAAGACATTAAGTTTAACTGCCTGCTAAAGATCATTCACATTACCTGCCCCTATTGTTGCCTTCAGTGACTTATGTGAGTTGGTTTTACTGGCAATATTGTTCATTTTGTAGTCTATTCAAAATCTACCCAAGCCCATTAGTTCCTTTGAATGCAGTGGTTTATGGACCAAGGTGTTTCCTCCTGGGTGATTAAAGTCTTATTTGCCTTATATATGTGCTTGTAGGTCTCCCCTCTTACAACTGCTGCTTTTATCACCTCTAGGGTTTCTAGTGCTGCTCTCTCTGCTTACATTTTCTGGTTCTTTGCATGTAGCAAATACAGCTAGGTACTGTACTCTGGGCAGAACAAAAGAGCTGGTGATGAAATGGGAGATTAATTGAAGTTCCCATATCCTCACCTGTTAGTCTGCAGATGTGCCTTTTGGCTGCTTCCAGAAAGTCATATCCTAATTCTGGCTACCAGTAAAGTAAAATTTGTTTAATTGCTTCAGTTTATTCCTACCAGCAAAAGCATCCTTTAGAAAGATGTGTATGTCTGTTGGCAGGGGGTTTGAGGGGGTGAGAGTGTGGGTGGCGAGGTGGGTGTAGTTTTCTTAGTACAGTAGGTGTTACTTCCATGGTTGGAAACCGAAGAAAAAGCCCTGGATATATTTCATCTTACCCAGTTTTAATGTTAACATCTACATCATTTAGTCATATTAGAAATTTCATAATGAGTATATATAAATAAGCAGCTTGGAGATCCATTTTGCAGTAGTATATGAAATAGGCAAAAAATACTCTGTTTTAAAAATCTAGTTTAGGGTGAAATTGATTGCTCCTGAGTAGTGTTCTCCTCACTGTCTGCTAAAGGGGCAGGGGACACAAAGTGATTAGCTCAGATGCAGATGCTCTGATTTCTAGGCACCTAACAGTAAGAGTCCAATGTAACATAGGTGGTTGGTGTCTCATTAGATTTAATGGAAATGTAGTCAATAGTATCACAGAGTCCTAGAACAGGTTGATCTGGAAGACCAGCTTCTGGATGTTGTCTAATCCAAGCCTCTCCTCAAAGCAAGGCTAACATTAAATTTGAATCAGGCAGCTCAGATAAATTTAGGAGATTTGATAACATCTATGTTGCACTGGCAAAGAAAACCAAACAAAAAAACCACTTATGCACCTGTGTTTCCTTTCACAAAACCTCATGCACCTTCCGGTGCTTGACCACTAACATTTTTAAGCTTTTTTGCTAATATGTAGGTAGAATTTATCTTACTGAAACTTATGATCTTATCTTTTTGTTGAGCAATGCTGAGAATCTGAAGACTGAAACTAATTTTCCTCTCAGCTTTTTCTTCTTGAGGTTAATTAAACCAATTTTGCTCAGCTTCTTCTGATATGTTACGTACTTTAGTATGATGTCTTGTACTGGGGGTCTGGGAGCTGGTGCAGTATGCCATGTGCAGTCTCACAAGTCCTGAATGGAGGCAAGTAGTCACTTGCTTTGAACTTCTTGCTATGCCTCTACTAATGCAGATTGCAGTACAGGAAGCTTTTATAACTACAAAGGTGTACTGATGGGTCCTGTTTTAATGTTGTCCTCTAGAATTCTCCAGCCCCTTTCTGAAGACCTGCTCTCTATAGATTCGGTCCCTAATCTTTACAGTGCAACAGAGTTATTCCAGTTCACTGCAGGACTTTGCATTTATCTTAGTTGACCCTCATGAAGATTGTCAGTCCATTCCTCCATCCTGTTGAGGTTGCTGTGGATGGTATCCATCTTTCTAGCATATCATCTGCTTTCCCAATTTGCTGGCATCCAATGAGCTATTTGAGGTTCCATTCTGTGCCATCATCAAGGCCATTGATCAGGGCTTGTATCAACCCCAAGGAAGATTAATTTTAAATGATTGACAGATTGATCCATTGACCACTGTCCCCTGAGTTTAGCTTTCTGCAGTTTTTCACCCACTTTGTAGTCTACAAGGGCCAAACCAGGGTCAATGAGTTCTTGAAGGGCCTGAGAACTTTAATGCACCTTCTCAATAAGGAAAGAGCAGGCTTGCTTAAAGGCTCCCCTACATCTAGAAAACAATCTCCAGTGAATCATGTAAAAACTAGGAGGAAGTGGTGTTCACACTGAAGATGCTAGGAACAGGATAGCTCTAAATCTGACTCTGATCAGCAGTCAGGAATAATGAAAGACTTCTTGTAATGCTAAGCAGTGCCAGAATCACTTAGCAATACGTTAAATACAAAATGGCTTAAAGCCTAAAAGAAAACATGACTGAAATTAAACACAAACAATTGAACCTTTATTTTTAAAAGTATTAGTTTGCTGGAACACAGTGACAAATTCTAATGAATGTCCTTGATGATTTTACAGTGGGGCAAATCACCTGTGAAAGTAAGGTGGTTATAAAAGACACTTACTGTGCATTATGAATGCTAAATGAAATCAGACATCCCTATAATCAACATCAATAAAAGTACCATAACTAATTTTACTGCTTCAAAGAGCCGCATAATAAACTGTATCAAAAGAAAGAATCCATAGGCTAAAAACTTTGCTCACACATACACACAAACTTGTGCATGTACATAATCATACCTACATTTTCATTGTTAAGTAAAATGCTTACAAGGGTAAAATGAAGAAATGCACTGAGATAGTCTTATCCTGTTCACAGTTATTTCTTTTGACCTGGGAGAGGGGGGAACGAACCACCCTTAAATAAAAATGGAATAACTTCAGTGGAATTGAGATGATATCCGCAAGTTATGTAAATATTAATTCTCATGCAAAAATAATCCTTTCAGATTGCATAGTCTAAGATCCCACTAAAGGTTTTACAGGTTGATTAGAGGTAAATAATATAGAGGAACTGTACTTACTAATAGCATGAAAAGGAAATGGTGAAGAATGGATACACTGGAACAAGAATTGACTTTTTTGTTCTGAGTTTGAGCAAAGGCATTTGAGAAAGTGATGCAGTGGGATTTCTAGAAGTTACTGTGATACAAATCAGTATGTGAGGGAAAAGGATAAGTGGGTGCCTAAGGAGTACATAAATTCAGTATTCAGACTTCTGATTTTGAATCATGTCTCAATATTTAAGCATTGTTTTGGGTAAAAAGACCGATACTTTGGGGGGAATTGTGTTGTGATGTTATTCAATAGACAAAGAAGATATTCTAGCTTCTGTTAGGATGAAAAAAAAAAAAAAAATATTCTGATTTTTCAAAACTACTGGTTTTTCTCTTATGCTAGCTGAAAGTCTGAGTAAAAAGGATTCTCTCTTCTTTCTCCACAAAAAACTGAAAAACTTTTTTTCACATTTTCTTCTGACAGTTATAAATGTATTTTCCTTTCAAATTAACTATCATGCCAAATTTAGATTTTTAGATGTTATTTTGTCCTGAAAAATTTTCTTTTAATTCAGAAAGCACAGATATTTTCTGATTTAACAAGGTACCAATTTATCAAGTCATGAAATGGTTAAGTGTGCATTTCTTCAGGAAATTCCAGAATCACTTCACATCGCTGGATTGACAAGACTTCAGAGTCACAAAACTGCAGTCAGCACTTGCCTTGCAAGAGCATGTTGGATATGCATGTACATAACCCATGTTGGATGCTTCTGCAGGAGCATGACAGATCACAATAGTCACTGCACATATTTTGCTGTGAAGAAAGTAAAAGAAGAGTGATCTTAGGGAGAGAAACAAGGACGGATAAAGCCTTGGCTTTATTCCTCATGGACTAAAGGTGAGAAAATTTGCTATAATTTGCTACAAACATATGTTAGCAGAAGTTAAGCTGTTTGCATCCACTGGGAAAAAGGTAGGGCAAGTAGTTCTGTCTTGAGCCATAGTGGCTATTAGATACATCTCTGCAGGGATGTATCTAATAGACACATCCTTTAATCAAAACTGTATCTAGGCCACAACATAAGGTGTAGCATTACGATGGTATCTTAACATTACAATTAAACTTCTGCTGAGAAAGAGGTGAATTTTTTCTCCTTGTTTCCTCATTGACAGATTTTTCTCTCCATAATCCCTTAACACCATTTATTGTTAGTTGAACTAATACAGGAAATACAAATACAAACACACAGGGAATCTTTTATGTTTTCAATTTTTTGCTTTAAGAAATTTGTAACTTCTGAACTATTTGAGCATACGTTTGATTCACAGAATGGTGCAAACAGGCTTTCTGAGGGAGGTACCCTGCTGTTGGCATCTCTCCAGGCCTCTTCAATGAAATACTAATTTAAAATAATTTTAATTACCCTCTTTAGAGCTTTGGCTTTTACTTAATTTGTATAAATAATTTGGGCATCTAATTAGCTCCCACTTTGTATCACATAAAATAATTGGGACTACTTTGTCAGGCAAAATATTCCTTTCAGAACGGATTACTCAAATGCAAATCCTTGCTCTCAGTTCAGGAATCACATCACTTCCAGCTTCATCATCTCTTTTTCTAAGTCAGACTGATGTTGATCAGCACGGACATCCCCTTCTCTGCTGCTGGATACAGACACCATTGACTTACTAATATTTCAACAACATTGTAATCCAGCTTCAGCTTTCCTGTGTTCTGCCTTCATTGCTGAAGCATCTCAGTACCTCTCAGTCTGTAATGTTCTTTTTCAGCAAGCTGGATGTTCTGCAAAGGATTATAAGGAAAAAGTAAATGGGAGCATGCTTGCCATGTTCATTTTAAACTTTAATATTATGTTAATTGAAGAAAAGTATGTCAGATGAAACCACTGGAGGGTTCTTCTTCCCATGTAAGTCAGCTTCTTGAGTCAGAGAAGCTTGCAGAGCTTGGGAATTGTGGGTGAAGAACCTGTAGACCCATCCTAGGAAGATCTAGGAATGCAGAGTCCATGCGGAGGCTGAGAAACTGCTGAGAGGAGCAGAGGCCTCCGGCAGCCTTAGCAGAGGTCAGGCAGCCGTGCCTCCAGCATGTGCAGAGAGCCTTCCTGGGGACTAGCCAGGGTACTGCAGAGCTGATTGTGCCTGGGAGAGCTGCTGAGATGACATCTGTGCTGGAGCAAAGACTAGTTTGCAAAGAATGTGGATGGCAGGAGAAAAGTCTTTATAAACCTTTCTTCCTTTGTATTGCACGTGATATAGTCAGTTCAGGCTTAATTTGGTTGCCATCAGTGTTTAGTTCCGTTTGAGGTTCTGTATTTGAGATGTCACAAGACCTCCAGGATACCCAGAGCCTTCTGGAGTGACAGGTGGGGCTAGACAGAATACCCCAGAATATCTGAAATTAGGCAAGATACCTTGGGTATGTGCGGTTGCTTAGCTGCCTTTGTTGCTTAGGCAACTGAAACAAGACCTGGAGATTTCTCTGTTTAAAGAAGTTAGTTATGTTAGTTTATGGTCTAGTAAAACCTCACCTTCTGAAACTTAAAAGCCTTTTGTTTTCCTTTTTTCTTTTACTTTTTTTTTTTTTTTTTTTAATTTCTTCTCTTTCCTCTGAGAATCTCATTATAAGGAGAAAATCTAGGCAGAATCTGCCTTCAGGCTCTGACCAACCCAGAGTCCTTTCATGGTGAAAGCTAGAACTTTAGGCATCTATTTTGGCATCTAACATGATAGCTAGAGCCTGGAGGTATTCTTATAATCGTAATAGAGGCAAAAGGATTCAAGCATTTATAGTGGTGTCAGAGGAACTCCAAGGGTTTCATTAATTTTCTCCCACATAGACATCTGCTGCAATTTTAAATGCTCTGTGTTTTATCTGTCATGGCTTCTAATTTCTTTTTCACAAGAGCACTTTTAGGATAGTAAGTGTCATGCCATGTCTACCTGATCTGTTAATCCTAAATGACAATAGATACTTATTTTTATCAAGAGAAGCCAAAAGAGTGGGATTCTTGCAAATAAATGGAAGGGATCCAGACACTGTAGCTTGCTGGTGCCTAAACTTCTAGCAGGTCTGCACTTCCGTTCATGTTCTTTAGGACTGTTCAGCTACTTTATATTATGCAGTCACTAGATTAAAACACAGAAATAAACAAGCTAGCATCCCAAAAGCAGATTTATCAGGAGAAAATCTTTGCTATTATTGCCTCCTTATTGGATGAGTTCTTTATATCTGTGTAACACCTGATCAAAGTGAAGAAATTACAAATAATTGTGACTGATTATTTCATATGCAAAACCACTGTCAAACTGCTTCCATTTTGAAGGCACTGCCTTCATCAAATCAGTGTTTTGTTGAAGTAAACTAATAACAATATTTACATTGTAGCAGTGAAAACTGTTAACATACTGGAAGCAGGTACGTATATCTTAACACACTGTGTTTCTCATATAGGTATGAAGGAGACATCATAGTTTGAGAAATATGAAGGTGATGATTACTGGTGCCAGACCTTTAAGTAACATTTTCTGGCAAAAGATAGGCATAAAGAGCAATAAAAATTTAGTAGGACTAGTAGGTAACTCTGTTGTAGCTTATCATCCGAGACAATCCTATGGAAAAATAAACAAGAATGTAGGAATACAGGGAATGCACCAGAATCAAACAGGTATTTCTGACAGTGGTTAGAGCCAGAGACTGCACTGTAGGTTGGAAATAGTTGGCAATTAAGCAGTAAAATACTCACAGCAAAGATCTTGCTAATCCTAGGCCATTGGCAGCTGTCTTATGTCTCAGGGCCAAAGTCAAAGTTTATATCCCCTAGACATTTTTATCTTAGGCAGTGTAAGTATAGATATTCTCGGACTAAGACAAGTTAGATAAATGTCAGCATTCATTCAGTTCCTACAGTCTTTTAAAAAGATGAGTTTTGCAGTGTGAAGTACTGAAATATAAACTGTCACATATTATATTCTATACATCCTCACCCTAATGAATACTGTCCTTTTTGTTCCAATTCCCACATCTTCTCAATATTGATACAGTAATAGTTAATCACAGAGGTTTTTCACAGGTCAGCTTCCACTCTATATTTTCCAGAGACTGTTCTCTCAAAAAGAATAATCTTTCTGACTCCTTTTGTGTGTAATATACTAACGGAGGCTTTGGGGTTACTATTGATTTCATCATCCTGTGATGCTTAAGACTCTCAGGTTTGCAGTCATTCCTAGGCATCTTGATTTAGTATACTATGTATGTCACAAAGGAACCATCTTTTTGTGTGCAATGTTGTGGACCTTTCTGTCTCCTAAAAAACCCTACTCATCTTAACCAGCTTTGGTTTTCCAAATAGGTTTTCCTTTTCTTTCCCATATCTATTCTTTTCTTCACAGGTTTAATGAAGTGGTCTTGGAGAATTCCTGTTATGATATTTATGAGATGACTAACTCCACAAGTGATGAATTGTTGATTATTTTGTTTAATTGAACTGTATTTTGTTCATGCACAACAATAAATACCCTGTAATTTCAATTTCATGTGGAGTTACAAGTGTTACAGTAAAATGTATAGGTACTCAATGGGAAGATTGAGGGGAAAAAAAAAAGTTGTGCTTAATACAGGATTAGATAGATATATTGAAGACTTTGTGTGCCATGCTGGCTTTGAAAACACTGGTCTCTCGTGGTTGTACAGCCTTGTGGTTTTGGTGGAATTTTTCGTAACTAAATAAGCCTAGAAAAAAATTTCAGTTCTTTAAACATAATCTTATTATATTAAAATTTTCACCTTTCCAGATCTTGATCTGAAAAAAACCAGAAATACATTACAGAATTATGTCTACGGACTCTTTAAGTGTCAAAAATCTGAAGCTCCTGATATTTTTTTGGCAACCTTCAAAGAATTTATGTAGAGAGGCAAATGTGAAAAGCATAGATGAAATCCAAATGCTCCAAAGAAAATGCATCTCTGTAGTAAATGAAAGACTTCTACTATCTTTAATGTTCAAATATTAAATGCACAATGCAAAATCCTCAGCATCAGTTCTCCCAAACTACGTAAGTTTCAGAATTCACAGGACTTTCAGAAAAAAAATCATCCTCAGAACTGTCTCTTCTTTACAAAATACCATTGAAGCCTTAGGGATGGTCTTTTGTTTGCATCTGGGGTAAAATGTGTTGATAATGTTAGAAGTTATATGCCACAGAAATAAAACGTATTATTCTCACTAAAAATCCAGTACTTTCCTTTTAAGAATGGTATAAAGGCAACATGACTATAGGGCATTACTAAGGCATGGCAAAGTGTCATGGATATTTTGGGAACCATTGTCTGCTTTACAAGGTATTATATACTTCCCACTTACTTTCAAGATATCTGCTTTAATTATATTGTAAACTCCTCAGTATTTCACTGTTAAGAGCTAGCCCAGTGTAAGTAAAATACCTTTATAAAACTGAATTCTTTGTTAAGAATTTAAGGCTACAGCCTCCATTCCTGTTTGGTTTGATTATGAATACATAATTAAATGGAGGTATTAAACATAGGAAACAATATTTATTTCTTATATAAAAACTTAATTTCATGCATCAGAAGTTGCTTCTTCCCCTTTTTGTCCACTTCTCCATGTCTCACTAAAGCAGTAATTTTGTGTGGAGAGATTTTTAGATGACAGCTATTACTAAGGGCCCATACAGGTAGTTATTTTTATCCATAATATATTCCTCACAGATTACCAGTTGTCATTAATCTGCTTGGCTTCCAGCAGTTAAACCTAAAGACTCTATGTATTGAGGAAATGAAACAATGGCTGGAAAGCTGTTTATAGGAGAATGTCTCAGATTTGTGTCCATTTAGGATAGAATGGCTTGAATTTTTCACTTCAGTCCAGGATCTCATACCAAAGTGATTATACTTATCCTGATTTCAGCTGGGACAGAGTTAATTTTCTTCCTAGTAGATGATATAGTGCTGTATTTTGGGTTTAGTATGAGAATAACGTTGATAACACAGGGATGTTTCAGCTGTTGCTGAGCAGTGCTTACCCTAAGGCAAGGGCTCTTCAGTTCCCGTGCTCTGCCGGTGGGCAGGGGCACAAGGAGCCGGGAGGGAGCAGGGCCAGGACAGGTGACCCGAACCAGCCAAAGGGATATTCCATACCATAGTACGTAATGTTCAGTGTATAAGATGGGGGGAGTTGGCCAGGAGGTGCCGATCAGTGCTTGGGAACTGGCTGAGCGTTGGTCAGAGGGCAGTGAGCAATTGCATTGTGCATCACTTGTTTTTTTTTCTTGAGGTTTCATGCCTCTCTCACTCCCCTTCTCATTATAATTGCTGCTGACAATGGTGATGATGGTTATCATCATTGTATTTAACTTTATTATTAAATTATTCTTATCTCAACCCATTAGTTTTATCTTTTTCTCACTCTCCTTCCCATCCCACTGGGCATGTGGCTGCATGGTGTTTAGCTGCTGTCTGGAGTTAAAACACAGCACACTGCAGTGTACAATAAAAAAATAACATGCAAGAATCTAGACTTACTGTCCAAGTGAGGCAGTTAATAGGGACTGGAAAAGATGGGATGCCCTTCACCGCCTTATTGTACTACCTTAGCTGCTTGAAAATAACAGTAGTTTGAAGTCTGTAAGGACTGTAGGATTAAGACTGTAATGAGAAGTTCATAATGTTTGTTTTGTTGGATTTAAATATGTATAAAGTTCAGGTTTGCAGGGAACAGATGGAATGAAATAGAACTAATTATGTTTCTGTTGTGCTGTTAAGGTTATATATTACACATACAATCCCCCCCTCCCCCACCCCGCTTTTTCTCTCCATGGGTAGTATACACTGGAATTTGCTACAGAAACCTAGAGACCTGGACTCACAGTGTACAACACAACAAGCAATGAACAGTAATGTTGTGTCTGGAGATACTCAAAATTTATTTCATCTAGCTTTAGCTACATAATAGTTAAGCATCGTGTCCAAGCAAGCCCAGGTAGTCAATGAACAATAGGGAAACTGCTACAGGAAATATCATCTCATCCAAACTGTCCTCAGGATGTGCCAATCTATTTCCATCAACTAGAGGGGGGTCCAGGATAGCTAGCTTGGGTTCAGTGAACAGCTTTTGGGAAATGAAGTTAAATTAAATGAATCCTTTGAGACAACCGGTAATATTTTTGTGTGAGGGATAAACTGTTGTTGCTGGAGAAAGTGTAGAAAAGCTGTAATTTGCTTTGTAATTTCTGCATGTGGATCTGCCATTATGCACAGACAAGTGGAAAGGAGTGCCAAATCAACAGTTTAAGTTCAAAGTACTTATTTGAATCAGCTGAATTTTATCCCAAACAACCTGAATTTCTTTTACAATGAGGAAAGAAAGGAGTGAAGGGGAATACAGTAGGTAGAAAAAAGGTCATTGTAGATAAGAAAGCAAAGAGAGAAAGTCTGTAAGGTGAAAAAATATGCTCAAACTTATTGTTGCATGTCCAAAACAAAACACACAAAACCTATCGTTCCCTTTCCTTAACTCACACCTGCAACCAAAAAGAAACCCAACTGTGTTTCTCAAAAAAAGACCTAGGTGAGAAGCAGAATATTTAGCAAATTTCTTAAGGAGCAAAGCTCAGCTACATTACTTCTACTACCACACTTCTGAAGCATTATGCAGAGTTTCTGCATAGCTCCCCTGGGGGAGCTGCAGAGTTCAAACCCTCTGCACTGTATATTAAATGGAAGGGTTAGTTTGAAGCATTTGATGTATCTGTAAGAAATAGATTTCCTTACTGTTATGTAAGTTACTTACTTACATTTGATGTGCAATGCAAGTGGTTTTCCTGGTTTCGGCTGGGACAGAGTTAATTTCCTTCTTAGTAGCTGGTGCAGTGCTGTGTTTTGGCTCTGATGTGAGAACAATGTTGACAGCACACTGATGTTTTTGTTGTTGCTGGGTCATGTTTGTACTAAGTCAAAGACTTTTCAGTTTCTTGAGTCCTGCCAGCAAGAGGGCTGGAGGGGCATGGGAAACTGGGAGGGGACACAGCCCAGGACAGCTGGCCTGAACCAGCCAAAGGGATATTCCACACCACCTGACATCATGCTGAGTATATATAAGCTAGGGGAAGAAGAAGAGGGGGGATGGGGGGGATGTTTGGCATTATGGCATTTGTCTTCACAAGTAGCCGCTACATGTGCTGGAGCCTTGATCTCCTGGGGATGGCTGAGCACCTGCCCTGCTGATGGGAGGTGGTGAATGCATTCCCAGTTTTGCTTTGCTTGCATGCACAGCTTTTGCTTTGCCTATTAAACTGTCTTTCTCTCAACCCACAAGTTTTCTCACTTTTACTGTTCTGATCCTCTCCCCCATCCCTTGGTGGGGGCAGTGAGTGGGTGGCTGTGTGGGGCTTAGTCACCATCTGGGGTTAAACCATGACAATGGTGAGAAGAAAATATAATCAGTTGAAGAGCTATGATATGAGGAAGGAAATTTTATATTAATTTTCCATTCAAATATGCACAAAGCAGAAAAAAGTTAAGTAAAAGGGTCAAGGAGATGTGATAATTGACTATGAATGGATTAAGTAGAAAAAAGCTCAGTTTACAGGAGCTAAATCTTAAGGTATAGGATGCAACAGCAGTGGCCGAGGAACGACAGCAAAAGACATCATTCTGACATGTACAAATCCACACAACTTAGGAAATATTGTGAAGCAAATCCTTTTTGTAAAATGCTTTCAAAATGTCTATCATGACAATGACAATTGAAAGACAGAGAGCTATTCAACAAAGATGGAGAGTGATAAATGAGGAGTGAGAATGAGGAATAGGAATGAGGAGAAAAGAGGATGCAGGGAAACAATGAACCTTGGAGAGAAGTAGGGAAGTAAATGGACAAGTGTCACAACTGAAAGAAAAGAAGGTAGAAGTTATCAGAAAAACATGATCCTTCCACTACACAGTTACATTTACTTCACTCAGAACTTTTTGTGATTATAAATTGACATTAGTTGTGATTCAAAGGGATACAATATAACTCAAGAACATAACTAACATAACATTTAACTAACATAAGCCACCTTTAGTGCCGTTGAGTTGGATTAGTCTTTAATTTACATGCTGTGGATTAGGTCATCTTGAACACTACATTGGGTTTGGTGATTAAATGCTGGGACAGGTTGCCCAGGCTGAAGTCTCAATTCTTGGAAGTGTTGAAAACCTGACAGGGTACAGTCCTGAGTAACCTGCTCAAGTTGACCCTCCTTGAGCTGGGGAGTTTAACTAGACGATCTCCAGAGGTCCCTGCTAACCTCAACCATTCTGTGATTCTCTGAATGTTCCACCATATCAAGGTGTGAAAGAAGCAGAGACTGCTAAAATACATTTTAGGATATTCATTCTTGTTTCCAGTGAGTTATTATGGAGCTCAGTATTATAATTAAGAATAGATAGGCAGCGAATCATAGATGTGTTTTGTTCTGTGGATTGTTTTTTAAATGAAATGAAAAAATATGGTCCATATTGCAGCTGCTGCAAATTATATCACTTTTCTGCAAGATGACTGTTGCCTATTGAAAGCCTGGTAAGACATTGTTTTCAATCATATTTCTCACTTCATAAATATAAAGAAATTGTTCTTATTTCATGCATATGTATTATTGTTTCCTTTTGAGATGATGTGTTAGATCAGAGTTTTTATTGTTTGCAAGGTATTCATTTTTCTCCTCTATTTTAGTAGGTTTTTATTTGGATTTTAATTGTGAGAGAAAACCCACAGAGATATATGAATATATGAAGCAAATATTTCTAATTTATCATTTTTGGGCTAGTTTTGTATTGGTTTTATTAATCTGATGTTTAGCTTTATTCTATTCTCCATGCTTTCTTTGAAAGAAAAATGTATATAAGGGTATTGCTCATTTATTTTCCTAAACATTTGTTCTCTGTTTTTAGACTCACCATCTCCTTCCTTAAACCTCAGTCGGATACATCCTGAGGATGCTCTCATCAGCAGAGATTCTTTTCTCTCAGATGATATTGTGACTACATGGTCTTTTAAGCAGCAGGTGATGGCATATTTGTTAAAATGGACCATTCATTGTATTAACAAAACAAACTGAGGTATTGACTCATTATGTGCAAGATAATTCCAGTTCATGGCTACTGTTCATATCCTGGCAACCTTTGGTTTGGAATCAAACCTGTAACATGCAATATGACTTGAAATATAAAGAGAGAAAAATTATGGAAGATGCACTGTTTTGGTGTCATTAAACAAACATAATCCACTAGGAGAATAGTTTTCATACTTTGCCTTTTCCAATAATCATTATATTAATCTTTGATGTGGTTTCTGCATAGTCACAAAGAAAAGAAAAAAAGAACCAAACCCCAAACACCTCCTCCAAAGAACTGGAAAATGTAGTAAAATAGCTGTGTGAATTAGGTCAGTCCTAAATGAGAGCTGGGACAGAGCTGTGCTGATTGTAACAGGCCCTAAGATGCAGTGTTATCTTGAGCACATTGCTTAATTGGAGCCTAGGACTAGCATGGTTCTAGTTAGTATGGTTAGAAAAGTCAGAAGAGTTTGAATCTGTCTTCATCCATGTGTGTACACATGTTCATAAAAATGCATTTTTAATTGGGCTAGACAGACAGAGCTGTAGCATAGCTACACAGTCATTGTTCAGATTTCAGTAGCCTGACATATTGAAAGAAGTTAGCTGCCAAACAGAGCACAGAGCTTGTGCAATGGAGTTAGGAAACTGCAATTCTGTTTTTGTAATTGTGTGAGGTCCTAAAACTTTTGTCCTCCATGCTATTTTGATTCATTCTTATATGAAATATATGCACAATGTATCAGAAGCCGAAAGAAGAAGTCACTTAAAAAGTCATGGCAAATATCAATCCTTGTAAATGCCCATTTTTCCACCATCAGACTTATGAATCAACCACAGTTTTAATTTTTAAATTATCTTATTTCTGATCAATGAGTTTAGTTTCACATGAGAAAAGATTGCTGGTAAAATGGGGATTTCAATCTCCCTCTTACATACTAAGTATTTGTTTGTAGACATTGACAAAAATGTTTTGGTCCAGGAAAAAAAGAAATCTTAGTTTTCACAAAGTAATTTAGTTCTCATCAGATCTTGGCAATTTGTCCTTAGAAAAACAGTGGGCTGGTCACAACAGAGCACAGACATGCACAAACAATAGCTGGCATGATTTATGATGTCCTTATCTCGTAAATCTGCTCAAATGCACATTTGTTTAGTTGTCTGCAGAAAAGCATAGGTATAGAGAATCATATTAAGGGATGCAGTTTTATTTGGTGATCAATATAGACAAGAATGCCATGTACTTTCTAGCCTATGATTCCACTGTGTTAGTACAACTTGTCAGTCACCATTTACCATTATTTTTTTAAAGAAATGCTTTTTATTCTATATGCTTTAGTATTTGTGTTGTATTCTAGGGAACAGGGAGCAGAAGGGAGGGCAAAAGAGTTCAAGAGCTATGTGGACTTATGAATGAGCTTAAGATCATTATCATTGAGAATTGTTTAATTTAATCACATGGCACTAACCCAGGAGAATAAAAAGCCAACATCCCACTAACCACTCTGGAAACTTTTGAGCCTACACAACATGGATAGGTTAGATATTTTGTTAAATTAATGCAGGCTTTAAAAAAATTATCCTTATACTTGTATGCTGCATTAGGACAAAAATGCTTTTCAAATAGTTATAGAAAAAACATATTTTACCATGTAAAAAAGAAACAAGAGAAAATATGTCTATGCCTAATCAACATATAAAATTTCATGGTCAAATTAAATGATTCATTCAGCTGATGAAGGTTCCAGAAGGTACTTTTATTCTTCTTCTTCCCTTATACTGTGAATACTTTTTTCAAGTTTTAAAGAGAATTAAAATTAAAATCATCCACTCAAGATGATATTTTCTTAGTGAAGTTTTATTTATGGAACCTTTTAAAACTGATGCTATACAATCTCTTCAGAAATATGACCTTCACTCAAACTTATTTATTCAGCATCTGCATATTAACTGCAAAAATCTGATGTCAGTTGTGGCACAGAAGAGATCCATTATTTTAAAATACTCAATTGCATAAATAAAGGCCTATATTCCATTAGTTATGATGGGAACATATATTAAAAATGTTTTTGTAAAACCTGTAACTAAATTCCTCTGTTTCTCTCCTCTTCACTCCTCTAGATCCCCTCCCCTGTGTTTGCAATGAAGGGTGGAGGATTAGCCAGGGTAGAGTTAATGGTACGGAAAATCATGCAAAATTGTAGCAGGAGGAGTGAAAAACATAACGTTCTACTCATGGGGTTTCTCTTATTCCATGGCAGGTGAAGGATGGGCTCATTAGGTCAAAGGAAACAGAAGAGCAAAAAAACCAACAGAAAATCAGGTTCCTCATCCTCCAGCCCAAAGCAAAGCTCTAGCAGCAACTGGCCAGTCCACCTTGTGTGAGCAAGCAGAAAAGTCTCTGAAAGTGAGTGACTGAGGACTGACAGATACCCAAAGGGAAAATGGCACTTCCCACTGTCTCGATGACCATATGGGTATGTGAAGTTACCCTCAAACTTTTCCTTCATATTAAAAAAATAAATAATAATAATAAAAGCTATTTTCTTCAGGCAGCTTGTTTCTCCATGTATTTTGTGGAAATAATTATTTCTAAGAAGCCAAAGTTAATCATTATGTGGAAGCTAAATAGCATATTTCAGGGCCTTATAAATCTCAGGGCGTGGCTAGGCTGCTAAACAAAAGAGAGCCAAGGAGTAAGTGTAAGCACGTGATCTCTAGCTATTCACCACGATTAACTGTCAACTCACTCCCTCAGACTGCTCCAATAAACTCTCTCAAAGACAAACCCTGAGCATGCTTCCAGACATCATTCACTTCAAGCACTGCTCCTGAAAGCAGTATGAATGATCTTGCACTGGATTTTGTTCCCTTTCCCCTATACAGTTCTTCAATGCTTCCCCAGTAGGCTTTGCACAACCTTGTATCCTAAGATACTTAACATATACCTTCAGCTTCATGCAATAAAAACACTAATCCTGTCTGATGCGACACACTTCTGTCATTGTTTTTGACAATCTGAACAGGAAAAAGTATACAAAAAGTTGTATTTTAGTTCTTCAAGACCATGTCTTGATTCGGAAGACAGAGACAAATACTGACTAGTGTGGAGGCTGCCAGTTTTCTCTATAGGGAGCAGGCATGAGAAGAGTGTGAACATGAGGCAGTCTGGCTCAGCTAGCCTCAGAAGCAGGAAATAGACTGTTCCTCTTCTATTTAGCAGAATAAGACAGTGCTGGCAGTGATTTTGTCTCTTCTCACTGACACAAGATAGCATGCCGGAGACATCACTGATTTCCTTAAACTACAGTATCATACTATTTTGCTATATTATATTTCTTAGGCTGCTGTCCCTTCTAAGTTGTTCTGTTACAAGGTAAGTGGAAGGTAATGGTGTTTGAATGTACTGGTACTTTCTCAATGGTGCAATGCTCTATGAAGCAATAATTCTATCTTTTTTCTGCTTGCCTAGTTACTCCACTGTGTTTAATTTATATTTTGTTTTACTCCTCCAATGGATTGTTTACCTCTTTAGATTCTCCCCTCCTGTACAATGACAAAAAATTTCCAAGGTGCCCACCTCTCTTTGTGTTCCCATCCTCTGCCAGCCTCCGGGAGCTGGCATTACATTGTTTTAAAAGATACCAGCAATCAGTTACTTCTCGCTTCTTTGAAACCACATCTGGGCTCACCTTTGAAGTTTGGCCAAGTAGTGTGATCCTTGAAAAGCTGTGCCCTTCAGTTTACTTAGTCCAGCCAGAAAATTTGTAGTATGAGCACAACAAAACAAATGTAATTGAGGTTTTGATGGGTAATGTAATGTTGTTCAGAGAAAGTCCTTTGGCTAGCATATGCTGTGTTTCCCTTTACAGTCTAAAGCCAACATGAATAAACAACCTTCACTCCATTCATCCTCTGAAGATACTAAGCAGATCTTCCCTTTCTACTGGACCTCTCCCTTTGTGATACCATCTGCAAATTTTTGGAGAACGTAAGCAATCACATAAAACACAATACTCTGTTACATACAGGCATTTTATGGAGATCATTTTTTTATGTTATGTTTACATCATGGTTTTCAGTAATGTGAAGACCATACTGTGGGCTCATGCAAGTGCATGGGAGGTGTAGTGCAAAGTCCCCCATGAAGTTTGTGATACAGGTAAAACAGCTTTAGTATAGGTGGCATCAGTCCACCTGAAAAGCTGTTAAAAATAAGAAAGTATGCACCATGGTATGACGCAGGAAATCCTCATCATCTACAAGTGGGATTTATTCCTTATGGTGAAAATTAGAGTGGCCAGGGGATTTCTTCAGATTTCCAGCATGATTTAATCCTATATTTGTCTGAGAGCAGAATTCAGTGAAAATGCTCTTCCCTTCTTCCAGCTGTACAGAGCAGACGTGGTGTCATTGATGTACACAGTTCTCACTGCAAAGAATTATTCCTTCCTGAAGGGATCATCTCAGAGCACATGAGTGTTTGGCTGAGACTGCTTCTATACTGCAACCATCCATCCACCCATGGCATTCAGTCCAGATTTGACCTGGAAATCTCTGAATCCCAGCCTGCTATTTTTGTAGTCAGTTTTTAAACTATATTTTTGTAGATTTTCTTCAACGAAGACTGACATTTTAACAAGTAATTTCAGACTTTCACCAAGAACTTGGCTATTTCAAACGTGTTTTAGATTTAAGGGCTGATAATTTCAGCGTTTTTAGAGAGATGGTTATTTCAACTAATCAATATCTTTTTTCCTTAGTTTCCAATTATCATTTCTTTTAGAGTCTTAGGGACTGTGAAATAGTGCTCATTAACATGTCAATTACAAGTCCATGCTAAGAGTTCATCAGCTATGAAGGTTGCAATCCTTAGTTCAAAAATCCATAGTGAATATGAAATAATAATAAAAAACAGTTAAATATGAATGTTGAAAGAAATCAGATTAGATGAGTACACTTCTTTAAGACCTAGAACATCCTCAACCTAAAGCCTTTGTGATTTTTTGCTTTTCTGAATGATTGTAGGCTCTTTATTACTAATTTCTGCATTGGCCACTTTGCAAAACTTTCCAATTATTTCTGATGTAAAGTAATACTCCAAAGTCCAAAATTTGCATTGTATCAAGAATGGGCAGGAGTGAAATTTGATTGATTTAGTTGTAATTTATGGAAGTTGGACTTCCTTCTGAATAGTATGCCACAACTATTTATTAGCAAGCGTAAGGCAAGTTCAGATTAGGTAGCCTAATACTAATTATAGTTTTGTTCTGAGATGAGTCAGTGGAGCTCAACAAAAAGAAATTCCTTTTTATTTTCATTAATTCACAGCATCTGGCAAGAATAAGACCATGGATATTACTTTTTGAATTATTTCTGTTGTCAAAAGCAGATTTTTGACTGTGAAAAGAAGTTGATGGTATCCTGCTTTTCATTGAAAGCATTTGTATTGGTCAGTTAATCTTCAGCAGGAAAGTGAATTACACGTGGATGCAGTTGGTGTAAAATAATATTCTTACAGAATTCTTCCTCTTTTCACCCCTTTAAAAACTTTGAAAATGAGGGCTGTGTCAATGGAAAATCAGGCCCCATGACTCCTGTCCCTAGAAGAGAAACTCTTGCCTGAAAAAAGAAACTATGCCACTGGAGATAATTTAAAATGTGTTTAGTGAATTTATTTTCTGCTGGAAAGAGATAGAAGAGAAAGGAGAAAAGAAGATAAAATAACAAATTTAGAATTGTGCTTTTACCATTTATGCTTATGCATGCTATGAGCTTTTTCAAAGGAGAGGGTGTTGTTACTTGCTAAAGTAAGATAGAATAGATAAGGAAAGCAGAGATTTTTTTATGCAAGATTGGTTGTCTAGTTTAGACTGTTTAACCCAGCTAGGAGAATGTCTTGGGATAAAACCAAGAATGTGCTTCTACTCATATGCCAATAGGTAACAATTATTCAGCAGTTAGAAATTCTTGGAGTCAAACAACCTAAAGTCCAAGCCCAAATAATGAAATCTTTAGTGCTTTAAAACTGATTTCAAATGTCTAGTTTAATATTTACTTGTAAAATTTCAGAACAGCAAGCACCAGGAACTTGCTGGTGTTGTAGGTTAATACACTACCCTTTATTCCTTACAGACACAATTCAGATCATGACTGGATCCCAAGTGAAAATGAGACTCCTAATTCTAGGTTAGTCAAGGCTAATTTTTTTCTGTTTTTTCATACCAGCCAGTTAGGATTAGCATTCTGTCTTCACAAGTCCAGGACCAGAGAGATGCACGGCAAGCCAGGTATGAAGTGAATTGCCAGCAGTTCTCTGGAGATACATGCACACCTGCTTTTGTTACCTCAGGTTCAGGGTAGGATTATTAGCATCTCAATTTCCTGAGCACTGTATTCACTCATGCATTACTGAGAAAAAACCGAAAAGTTTCACATATGTAGAGGGGTTTAAAACTGTTCCATGTTACTTAGCAATATTGAAGGGCTGGCTAGAACAATAGAGAACAGATTAGAATAAGAAAATAAAGAGAGACTTAGTTTCAAAAAGCTGTCAGCATGGCGAAGAGAAAATACAATTAGAAGACACAGAAGTAGAGAATCAGAGCATGTACGAAACCTGGAGCTGTGACAAATTACATTATCTGCAAAATAGGTACAGTTGGTCAAGTCTAAGGTTTGGTCAAATACTGTGGAAGTAATACAATTTGGGATAAGAATTTGTTGCTGATTTCTTATGTTCTTTATTTTTATAACTTTTTCCCCCCTTTTTATTCTTTCCTTCCAATGCTGAACTTAGATGTGGAAATATATGGAACTTAATGAAAGGGAAGTTCAGAAAGGAAATGTAAATTCAATGAGTCTGTTTGAAGTATATGTCTTGAAAAAATATCTAATTTGGTAATCTATTAAAAAATTTAGCAATCTGAATGTTTAAAAATATCAGGGACAGTATGCCATTCCCTTTATCTAGTGAAACACATAAGAAGTACTAATGATTCTACATAAAGTGGATGATGCCGCTTTTCACTAATAGTGCTCCATATCGCATAAAAGAGAATGTATTTCTTTCTTAAAAGAAAGAAGAAAAAAAAATCACCATGATATTCCTCTATTTTTTTCTCTTCAGGCTGAACAAATAATGCTACATGTAGATAAAGGCCACCTTCTTTATTATTTATTTAGTTATGTTATTGTGTTTTACAGCATCATTTAATAATCTGGGTCTGATTAAGTGCTAAGCAAACACAGAATTGAAATATACCCCAAGCACTACAAAGATCAATACACTGATGCAAAGAGAGAAGCACAGGGAAAGAAAGGGGCAGTGTACAGGTCTCGGTCAAGCAGGAGCCAAGGTGTTTAATGCTTTCTGAAGAAGGTCAATATGTTAAAATCTATAGCTTAGCCTTGATGTAACTAAGTTATTAGAGTGGGACAAGTCACAGATGGCATAGGCCACTCTACAAACTGCAATTACTTGTTCTTTCCTGTTGAGGTAGGTTTTTTGGTCTGTGTTTTCTCAGGAAACCTTCCCAGTCATGTTCTGCTATTGGACTTGCTCATCTGATAATTGTGAGATGATTCTCAATTAAAATTTTAGGATACATCTCTCTTAATAAACCTAAATTGTGAAAAACAGTATGAGGGTTTTTTTGTTATATTTGTGGTCATAATCCAAACAGAACAATAGAATAAAAGAACAGCTGTCTGGAGGATACAGTTACAGGTACCTAGTTAAGGCAGAATAGAGGTTTTGGAAATATGGCTTAGCTGTAATCTAACTAAATGTAATCACCCTTGGCTGCACTGACCATGAGGTGGTGGAGGTCAGGACCCTGTGTGGAGGAAGCAGGGTAATAAAGTAGGATCACAACCCTGGCCTTCAGGAGACCTAACTTTGGCTTCTTCAAGACCTACTTGGAGGAATCCAGTGGATTAGTGCTCTGGAAGGTAGGGAGTCCAAGAGAGCTGGCTAATATTCAAGCATCACTTCCTCCAAGCTCAAAATAGGTGCACCCATAGGAGTAAGAAATCAAGCAAAGGGGGCAGGAGGTCTGCAGGGATGAGCAAGGAAGTTCTGGTAAACCTCAAATAGAAGAAGGAAGTTTACAGAAAATTAAGAATGACAGGCCACTTGGGAGGAATATAAGAATGTTGTCAGAGCATTCAGGTATGTGACAAGGAAGACTAAGGTCCATTTGGAATTAAATTTCACAAGGAATATCAAGGATGGCAAGAAGGTCTTCTTCAAGTACATCAGTAGGAAAAGGTTCGTAAGGGAAAATGTGGGCTGTCTGCTGAATGAGGTGGGTGCCCTGGTGACAAAGGATACAGAGAAGGTGGAGCTACTGAATGTCATCTTTGCTTCAGTCTTCACTGCCAGGACTGTCCCTCAGGAATCCCAGACCCTGGAGGCAAGAGAGGAAGTGTGCAGAAAGGAAAACTCCCTTGGTCAAGGAGAATCATATTAGAGAACACTTAAGCAAACTCAACAGTCACAAATCCATGGATCTTGATGGGATGCAACCCTGAATGCTGAGGAAGCTGGCGGTTGTTATGGCTAAGCCACTCTCCATCATCTTTGAAAGGTCATAGAGAACAGGAGAGGTGTCTGAGGACTGGAGGAAAGCCAATGTCACTTCAGTCTTCAACAAGGCCAAGAAGGATGACCCAGGAAACTACAGGCTGGTCAGCCTCACCTTCATCCCTGGAAAGGTGGTGGAACAGCTCATCCAGGAGATCTTGAAGCATATGGAGGAAAAGATTATGAGGAACAGTCAACATGGATTCACCAAGGGAGAATCATGCCTGACCAACCTAATAGCCTTCAAGGATGGAATGACTAGCTGGGTAGATGAGGGGAGAGTGGTGGATGTTGTCCACCTTGTCCTCAGCAAGGCTTTTGACACTGCCTCCCATAACACCTTCATAGGTAGGCTCAAGCAGTGTGGGTTAGGTAGAGCAGTGAGGTGGGCTGAGAACTGGCTAAATGGCAGAGCTCAGAGGGTTGTGATCAATGGTGCAGAGTCGAGCTGGAGGCCTGTAGCCAGCGGTGTTCCCCAGGGGTCAGTACTGGGTCCAGTCCTGTTCACTTACTCATCAGTGACCTGGATGAAGGGATGGAGCATACCCTCAGCAAGTTTGCTGATGGTACAGAACTGGGAGGAGTGGCTGATATACCAGAAGGCTGCGCTGCAAGTCAATAAGACCTGGACAGACTAGACAGGATGAGACAGGAGAGCTGGGTGGAGAGGAACCTCATGAAGTTCGACAAAGGCAAGTGTAGGGTCCTGCACACAGGGAGGAATAACCCCATGCACCAGTACAGGCTGGGGGCTGACCTGCTGGAAGGCAGCTCTGCAGAGAAGGACCGGGCAGTTCAGGAGGACAGCAGGTTGCCCATGGGCCAGCAGTGTGCCCTGGTGGCCAAGAAGGCCAGTGGGGTCCTGGGGTGCATTAGGAGAAGCATGGCCAGCAGGTCGAGGGAGGTTATTGTGCCCCTTTACTCTACCCTGGTGAGGCTGCATCTGGAGTGCTGTGTACAGTTCTGGGCTCCCCAGTTCAAGAGAGACAGGGGACTACTGGAGAGGGTCCTGCGAGGGTTACAAAGATGATTTGAGGACTGGAGCACCTCCCTGATGAGGAAAGGCTGAGAGAGCTGGGCCTATTCAACCTGGAGGAGAGAAGGCTGAGAGGGGATTTTACCAATGTCAATCAAAGGCCAAGTGTCAGGAGGAAGGGGCCAGGGTCTTTTCAGTGGTGTCCAGTGACAGGACAAGGGGCAACAGGCACAAACTGCAACACAGGATGTTCCTTCTAAACAAGGGGGAAAACTTTTTTACCTTGAGGGCAACAGAGCACTGGAACGGGCTGCCCAGAGAGGTTGTGGAGTCTCCTTCTCTGGAGACATTCAAAACCCACCTGGATGTGACTCTGTGCAGCCTGCTGTACGTGAACCTGCTTTATCAGGGGGTTGGACTAGATGATCTCCAGAGGTCCCTTCCAATCCTGACCATTCTGTGATTCTGTTTGTTGATGGCACTCAGTCACTAGTAGATGCAGAGAAAACACTTCTTTTAAAATAGAAGTCAAATTGTCCTGAAATTCCTACATTGAATTTCTTGTGTGTTACTAAAATAAGGAATTTTTTATTTTCATAATATATATTGGTGGATCTTGTGGCCAAGGACGGTAGAGAACTTTGCAAACAGAAATGAGCAAGCAAGTACCAGAAGAAGAAAACAACCCCAAAAAGCTGTAGAGTAATACTTGTTCATGTTAATCTGAAAGTCTAGCTGATTTTTCACTTCTCCTTACTTTATTTTTAAGTACACTTTGAAACCTTGATAAATGACCAGGAAAAAAAAAAAAAAAAAAGTAAAAAAAGTAAAAAAAAAAAGACTGTATGGCTTGGGACAAAATTATTTTTCAGAAACTTGGGAATCTGAACACCTCATTTGTTCTTCTTTCTGGTGGTATCAAAGGGGATGAAAAAAACCCCAAAAACCACACATCAAAAAAACCACAAAAGATACTTATGAATAAAATAAAAACATTTCCATTCAAAGAAGTGCCTTAAACTATTGAATATTTTTAGTAACATAAACCTTTCTTACTCTCAAATAGCCTGTGAAATATTTCACATTTAACTTCTCATTATACCAAACCTTAAACATTGTTTTTCCAAGATAAAACAATTTTAATCATTCAGAATAGACATTTATTTTTTATTTCTGCAGTTGTTTTTTTTCCCCAGCAGAGTTCTTTGCACAGAGTTTTCTGAGACACAAAACTTTGAATCCATAATGAAGTGCCATTTCTGTGAAGTTGTATTTCTATTTAAGAGTTCAGGACACTCAAGCTTTTGTCTACATCCTCCTGTTTCAGGAAAAGCCCATGGATGGAGTAAACCCTTGAGGGTCATACATTCAACTATTTGAAACAAGTATATTTTTTTTTCAGTGAATTTACAGTATAATATAAAATGGGGTACTTTACATAACATTCTATTTATTAATTTATTTATCCATTTATTTATTTATTTATTTATTTATCTATTCATCCATTTACATAATATTTTTTATAGTACAGGTTTTCATTTTTTGTTGTCCTAAAGAGGTAACTTCAGTCTGGAAAAAGCTGCCCTGTGCACAACTACATGGGAAGTGAGGACCGAGAAAAGGAGAAACTTCTAAGAGACAGGTTGGAGGAGAAACCAGAGGAAAGAACTAAAAGACTACATTTAAGAAGTGCGAATCAGGGAAGTAAAAGAAACCCAGCCTGTAGAATGAGAATTCTTATAACTGCGCTGAAATTTTCTTAGAAGATATTAAGAAACCAAGAGGCAAGGGATGTAAGATGGAGTCAGGAAATGAGATTTCAATACATAAACTGTGTATGCCTTGTTGGTGAGTAAGATAAAAAGAAAATTGGTAGTGTTGCAGGAGGTGGGATGGTTTTTTTCTGGATGTCGGGAGCAAGAAAGCAATGATTGAATACTTTTGGTAAAGTTTTAGGTCCTAAGCTGTAAATTTTCTTTCCTTTTTTCTACCCTCCCCCCACCCCCCATCCCTGCCTGCCTTTCTTTCTCTAGGCATATTACTGGGATTCTGCTGATAATCCTGGGTAAGCTACTCCTACTTTATGGTTACATGTGTGGAGAAGCAGACTTCCTACCAGCTCCTTCTACTGCTATTGTAGTAGTGTCTCTCTATCACAGAATCACAGAATGATTTGAGTAGGAAGGAACCTTAAAGATCATCTACTTCCAACCCCCCTGCCACAGGCAGGGACACCTTGCACTAGACCAGGTTGCTTAAAACTCCACCCAAAATGGCCTTCAACACTTCCAAGGATGGGGCACCCACGGCTTCTCTGGGCAAACTACCAGTGCCTCACCACCATCACAGTAAAGAATTTCTTCTTAATATCTAATCTTAGCCTACCCTCTTTTAGTTCAGAAACATTACTCCTTGTCCTTTTGCTATAGGCCCTACTACAAATTCTGTCCCCATCTTTCTTATAAGCTCCCTTTAAATATTGAAAGGTTTCTACAAGGTCTCCCCGGAGCCTTCTCTTCTCCAGGCTGAACAACCCCAACTCTTTAAACCTGTCTTCAAAGGAGAGATACTCCAGCCCTCTGATCATCTTCATTGCCTTCCTCTGGACCTGTTCCAACAGGTCCATGTCTTTCTTATGTTGGGGGCTCCAGAGCTGGATGCAGTACTCCAGGTGGGGTATCATGAGAGCGGAGGGAGAGAATCACCTGCCTTGACCTGCTGGCCACACTTCTTTAAACGCAGCCTAGGATATGGTTGACTTTCTGGGCTGCAAGCACATATCGCTGTAGTCTCAATGCTAGGAATTCTAAATGTATAGGATGAGAAGACACTAATGAAAAACTGTAAAAATTAATTAAAAAGCCCATAAAGTTCTATTTATGCATATAAGAATATGGATTTTTTAATGAAGTACTCAGGAAGTAACAGAACAAGTAATAAGTTTTATGTTCTACCATAAAAATAGAAATCTGAGACTTTCACCAAAATAAATTTTACATTTCTATTTCTGATGAATCATGTGATTTTACTGCACTGAACTTTTCAATAATAAGGGGATTCCTGCTACATTGTGCAACAGAGTAGTTTTCAGTTGTCATACATTTAAATAAATAAAATAAAATAAATGAAGCATTTTAAATGAGAGGTATATTTAATACTACCCTGAGAGTTTGATGTTAATAATAATTTCATGGTGTATAGATAGGATATGGGTCAGAAGAGCAAAAGAAGTTAAATGTATCATGCTACTGTCACGTGTACATCTGAGATATAGGTATGCTTATGTAAATGTTTAGTGTTCAAAGTTATCATAAGGAGTTGAATCAATAGCTCATATCCTTCTTTGAAATACTTGCCTCATCACTCAAAACTGTTTTGATTGCCTAAACCATACACATACACACAAACCTGTCCCAAGCAGATACTAACGAATGGGTTCCCAACAGACTCTGAATTTGATCTAAGAAGATGAACTGCTATTGTCATAACTGAACAAAGCATATTTCTCCAAAGTATCCTTTCATGTGTTGTCCTTGTCATGGCTCTCAGAAACTCTTGATGAGCTTCTCTTTCCAAGAGATGTAAAGTTTGTAGAAACAGGTAACAGAAAAACCAGGCAGTCTATCAGACACAGAAGCCGCCTGAAACAAAGGCTGTAGAAAACAGAAGGAGAAAACCTCAAGCTAAACCCAGGCTGGGAACAAATATTCTGAGTCTAACTTCATTATGTTAATTAGCAAGAGTGTAGAGAGAAAAGAGCAGTTAGCACCGTGGCGCAGGGGGGGAAGTTAACAAGGGGGGCAGTGATAAGGTCATTAGCTCTTGTGCAACAGGGAGAAGAGACAAGCACTTATTGCCTGTGAAACAGCACTGCATTAGCAGGAGCCGAGATGTGGGGTAAATTTCAGGGGGCCATAAAACTAATGTTCTGAGAGTCCAGTCTTTGTGTAGAGAAGTGTATAACACAAGTCTGTAAGTATTTCCTTCATTATCTGGTTACATGTCTGCATGAGCAAGTACCTTTACATTGACCATGGAGTCAAAACAAGATTTTTAAACACAGTTTTTGTACAGCGAGTTGTATAATATTGCATTACCACGTAATAAGATTCCATACAACATACGGTTCTATATTTCACAGGGAATATATTGTCTCCACCAAAGTACTACAAGTTGCTTTCAAAACAAGTTTAACTCCCATTAATGAAACTGATTTAGTGTATTTTGTATTTACACTCTTTTTGGAAGACTCAACAGATTTAAATGTCTGAGTCATATGTAAGTCTAAGTATTAAAACGTTATGATCTGCCCTAGGTGATAAAGTGAATCAGTTTACAAAGTAAATGACATCTAGAGCCACTCTAGCAGTCATCTAATGCTATGAACACATTTTGGGGGCATGGCATCATTTCCCAGAAAATGACACAGAAGCACAAAGTTCTCCTGGAGACCACAATCGGCTGTTTATTAGTGTCAAAACAGTGTATAACAATGTGACTTTGTTTATTCCAGAATTGCCTTTGTACTGTACAAGTATTGCATAGCATTATTTGACAAAGAAGAACCTAATATTTTGCCTGACTATAGTACAGAACTTTCAAATCAAAGTACTTTGCTCTTGAAAAATGAAAGAAAAGCAACATGAATGATTCTGTTCTAATGAAGTGCATGGCTTCTCTTGGGAATAAAAATATGATAATTCATATAACCGAAGCATTCCATGTAAATTGTCAGCTATTCAAATTAAAGAAGTAACTAATGAATAACTGCATGCAAGATTGCATGGTGATTAGCAGTACAATATTTAATATCAACTGATGTTATCAATCATTTCCCACTGTAATTACTCAAGGTGTTGAATAGAAAATTGCTTTTAAAGTACATTTCAATAAATGAAGTATTAATTATTACAGGAAACTTGTGAAACAGCCTGTTGCCACATAGAAGTGGGCAAAAAAGTTTTCCAACCTTATGAATATTTTTAAGATTTTTTAATCTGTATCAAAATGAAACAAATGTTTTCTGAAAATTCATGTGCAAAGTGAGTAAGAAATAAAAACAGCCCTTAAACTCACCAGGCGTCTGACAGTGAACTTGTCAACAATGTACAAAAATGGTGTCAATGGTCAGCCACAGGCACATGGCTTAAACAGCGCAATATTCACTCTCAGAGATAGAAATGAAACATCAGTTGACAGATTGAAAGTATATATTTTAGATATGTATATGTATGTAAAGTAAGGCATTTATTTTTTTGCAATGCACAGTTTAAACACATTAAAGTGTTACGTTCTTACCTAAAATAATGCATTTATGCGTTTGTGTATCTAATTATTTATTTATATATTTTGTGGTAGTATTATTTTCTAATTATGTTATCAAGTTAGTGCATGCTAACACTCTTCTTTAAGAGGATGATAGATAATATCCACAGTAACAAGAGCAGGGCTACTTTTCATCATATATTAGTAAAATGAAGAAACACTTTTCTTGGAATCTGTGAAATCATCCTGATGTAAGACTATTTGTATGATCTCTCTTAATTTCACCTTTTGCAGGTGTTCTATTTGATTGAGTTAATCATTAATTAGAGCTGGGAGTTGAATCTGAGTTTCTTTTATCTGAGGTGTATGTAAGTGACCACCAGATTAATAGATATTCTAAACTGGCAAAGTGGTAAGGGATATGTTCCTTTTTGGTTTTGAATAGAAATTTCATCCTGGAGCTAAGAGATTTTTTACAATATAAATTTAAACCGAACAGCTAATTTTTCTTTAAGTTCCAGATTTGAAAACCATCTCTGTGTACATGAATCGTTTTCTATAGATTTTATATTAACAGCAGGTAGGAGTGAGGTGGGGAGGAGACCTGTAAATCAACAGAAAACCACTCTGCTGATTAATTTGTGTTTCATGACATTCTTTCAGAGTATGAAAGTTAATTTGACTTCATGTCCTTGGAATGTGCTGTTTGTCTCTCAAACTAATTTCTTTTTTAATTGCTATCACAGAATCATAGAATGGTTGAGGTTTGAAGGGACCTCTATGGAAATCATCTTGTCCAGCACCCTGCCTAAACAGGGCCACCTTAAGCCAGTTGTCCAGGACCATGTCCAGATTATTTTATATTTTTCATACATATTTCTTCATATACTTTTATTTCACTACTTCTTTGAAATAAATCCAGGTGGTTTTAAGTGTTTGGTGGTTGTTTTTTTTTTTTTTTTTTTTTTCCTAATTAATTAAATCCAAGACCAGACAAACTATTATGAATTAAAGGTATTAAAGTGGAAAAAAAAATCATGCTTTTGCTGCATTTCTTTTAAGGATCTGGAACTGTAGTTGTGGGAATAGGAGGAACACTAATGCTGACTTTCTTCACATATCTAAATCAAATCATGCCTAAGTCAAAAGGTTGTTGTTATTTTTCTTACATAATCCCTGGAGAGGGCAGCTAGAAGGCGTTTCAGAATAGAAGCCTAACTCACAATTTGTTATTGGAGAAGCTTTTTTCTTTCTCTGTGTACTACAGAGAGACCTTAAGGCGGCTGTGCTTCTAATATGCAGATTTTAATTTGAACCTTAAGTTATGTGCAATTGATATCTTTTTTTGTGTTTGAGGGAAAAGTTTTTTGTTAGGACAGTGTGAAAGG
This sequence comes from Falco punctatus, assembly GCF_963210335.1. Classification (NCBI taxonomy): domain Eukaryota; kingdom Metazoa; phylum Chordata; class Aves; order Falconiformes; family Falconidae; genus Falco; species Falco punctatus. The sequence continues at coordinate 35,269,357 of NC_137581.1, forward strand.
ATCAATTTCTGCCTGGTTCATTAATTGCAATAACTGAAGTGTTTTTTTTTAAATAAACAGAAGATGTTAAGGATCCTTGTAAGCCTGATGTCATGCAGAGGAGCTATCTAGTTTTGGAGTCCGTAGGAGAGAAGCTACAGTCAACTCAGGCTTGTACTAAGGAAAGTTTTGGTGCTTTGTTTAGCTTAGTGTTTTGCTACACTTTCCCTAAGTGGTTTGTTTCCAGAGGATCTTATTTTCCAATTTAAGTACACAGGCTTTTCTTGAAGTGCTCAGAAATTTGTTTTCAGAAGCTTGTCAGCAGAGCAGGAAGCCAGCTAAGCTAGCCAGGACCAGAGCAGGACATGGAAATACAGGGAGACTGCAGATACTTAAGCTAGTATTCCTTATTCAGACCCAAGACTATACAGCTTTCTTACTCACAGGTCTCAGCTGGAAATCCTTTCCTGCAGTTAGACATATAAACTAAATTGTTCACTACAGCAAGTCATGCCCTAGTAGCTGAACAGCAGTCTTTATCCTGATGCAAGGATTGGCATAAAACAGAAATGTGACAGGCTCTGCCTGTGCTGATTAATTTAAAAAAACAAAACAAAAGAAAACCAGCCAAACCAAAGGAAAAAAAACCAAACAAAGCAAACAAAACAGCAAATAAAAAATGAGCAGTATAGATTGGCTCATGTTTATAATACTTTGTGCTAACCTCTTCTATAGTATATTTTCTTGGAAAGGTCTAAATGGAGTAATCCAAAAGAACTAAGTGACAAAACAGGGTTGATTATCAGGGACCCAGTGCTCCAGCTCAGCTTAATTCATACACCATGGTTCAGAGTAGGGCTTTTGAAATGCTTGCTATCTGTGTAATAGCTGTAGTACATACAAGTTATTCAATTGATCCATTGCAAAGAAAGCTGAATAATTCCAGCACTGGGATGCACTCATTCGTTTTGAAAAATGTCAGCTATGAAGATGCTTACAAAAAGTAAGGAGATGCTGGAGTACTTTTAAGGCTCCGGACCTCCTGCTTCCTGTGGGTTGACCACAGAGAGACAAATTGCACCCTACTGGTGAATGGTTCCTGTTCCTGATTCTGCTTATGACCTCCTTGAAAGCTGATGCAAAAACTAAAATAGTTTTTTTCTATCAAAATTTACTTTTCGCCAAATTAAAATGAAAGCCCATACTAATTCCGAAACAGATAAATGATCGTTCTATGAATGTGGTGTGACCCTCTTGGCAAATCTTATGCTACCGTTTTCTTGAGTTGCGTTTCTAAGCATAATAAATGGAAATTGCATTATCTGTGTCACTAAAAATATGTATGAAAAGAGCTGTTATTTTTCAATAGCTGCCAAGCTGTCCTCCAGCCTTCCTCTTTCCTTGCCACAAGCAGATACCACAAGTGGAAAACTGATATTCGAGTGGAAGTGACCAGCCAGGAGGAGACAAAACTGGTACTCTGAGATAGTACTTTTGCTAGAGGAAATATATCACTGAAATTCACCCTTACTGCATTAAAGGCCTAGGATGAGATAACACAGTGGTGCTGAATGAACGGTTCTGAGAGACCATATGCAAACCCTCTGGTCTGGTACATAATCTATACAAATTCAGAGCTAGTCAGTTTACTGCTTATAAACTGGGAAACAAAACAAAACAAAGCAAAAACCAAAACCCCATAATGTCTAGTAGCAGTTCCTGAAAACAAAAAGATAAAAAATCCTCAGGGTAAACTGTCAGTTTACATTGCAATCTTAATAAAAAAGAACATTTTAAAGGAATCAAGCCTCAAAGTTATAACCACTTCAGACACTACATTGTAAACCCGTATCACAGAATTATTTTGATGTATGTTTTTAGTATAGACAAAAATACCAAAAAGAGTATATAACGAAATATTCATTGAGCAGTCTTGGAATTTGGTCTCTCTACAGTTTGGTACTCAGAAGTCTTGCTCGAGAGGGCCATAAACCTACTTTAACGGAAGTTACTAATTTGCCTACTGTGTGTTGAGTCACCTAATTGTTGTTTATGTTGATGTAATTTCTATGATAAAAGTAGTAAAATGGACTAAACTACATTTTCAGACTTACAGAGTGATATCCTCATTAAATTAAGAGATGATCACTGAATTCCATCTGATTGGCTATTAAGACATTTCCCAATGTTAATTCTGCATAATAAAACATGGTTTACATCATCTAAGAGACAACATAGATAGAATGATGCCAAAAAATGAATAGAGCTGTTTGAAGTCTGATTACCCTGATGCATTCCTTCTTTACTGTTTTTTTATTTCTCTGTTCATAATTTTGGCTCTTTATAGGCCATTACAGAATTGAACAGCTTGTAAGTCTAATGCTTACAGCAAAGTGGTGGGGAGAAAGAATACACAAATTCTATTAAGCACTTGAATAACTCACACTATGACTTTTTGTTACTAATCAGGCCTCTCTGTGCCTCAGTTTCCATATTTGTAAAATGATAATTCATCTGCTTGCATGGCATGTTAACAGTTAAAAACATTACATTTCTTTAGTAACTGTCATGTGAGGATCCTGAAATGGCACTCAAATATTGAAGAAAAGGTTTAGATGCTAAAAAAAACAACCTTGTCCCCCTAAGGAGAGCGAACGGATGTTTGTGGACATTCATGGTGCTTCTTTCATAGCAAACACTGAATCTCACGTTGCAATCAGGAGTGCTGAGAGGTAGAACAAACTTTTAAGAAAAAGTGTAGATAACACCAGAATGCTACAAAAAAATACTTGACCTTATAAGGGGAAGACTTTGTTGTTCAAAAAAAGCAAACAAACAAACAGTCTGGAAGATTGTCCAAAGAGTACAAAATGGAAAAGTATAACAAGAAATCTCTTTTAATAGGTATAGACAGAAAATGGCTAGAAAAAACAAGATGTTCAGAGTCTGCCAGATGAACATTGAAGGGGATCTTCCAGTTTTGCGTGGAAGATCAAAGAGCTAAAATAAAAATACTAGCAGATAGATTTGTCTTAAAAGTAAATGACTTTGAAAACAAATTTGTGTATCAGCATTCTATCAAGTTCCAAAATGACATACAGAACAAACTAAAGTAGAGATGCTAACATCTGCATATTCTACTTCAGCTACAGGGCTGTGGTTGTCCACCCAGATGTCACAGTCTGGTATCTTTTGTTGTCTATTATCTTTACTAATGACCATTTCATATTTTCTCTTGAAGGAAGGAAGGGTCTTCCTGATTTTTTTCTCATGAAATAGGCACTAGTATTGGATTTGCTTCCCTTGCTGTGTAGAAAATCATGTTCAAATTAGTTTGTACATTTGCAGGAACTGGTAAATTGATAGATAAAGAATTGAGGGCATTTCTTGTTGCTTCTGCACTTCACTTCCAATATTACAGGGTCCTATGAGACAAACGTACTACAAAATGAATGCTGCATGGTTTCCTCTTTTAATTACTAGGAAAAGTGAAACTTGTTCATCTGGGATTCAGCAGGGTCTTTCAGGAGGTCCTGCTGAATCAACCCTGTATTTACACTGTTCTCTTTTCCTCTGAGATTTGTTCTCATAACCCATTTCACTGCAGTGTTCATTCAACACTACTTGCAATTGTATGAAAGTTCTGTATGTAATTACAGTTACCATTTTCGATACCAGTTGGTAAATTCTTACCCTTGTAACACCTGTGCTGTTACTTTAAATGCAATGGAATGCCTCAAATGGCTCAGATGTCATCATGGCAGTCATTGACCTCATACATTAACTTTGGCATGAATGACTCCGTGACCTTAATGTCTTGTGAGTGAAATGCATTTCTTCCTGACAGTTTTGACTGAAATCAGACTTATTAATTTGTAATAATAGCTTTATTTTACTAAAAAATAAGAAGTTGATTTGCATACTAAGTAGTACACATTTTGTTGCTTATATTGAAGAATATTCTTTCAAGCATTAATTAGGCATTTGACATCTTGGTGTCTAGGCTATTGCATAGGATTTTAGGGGGAAGTGTATTTTACCAAGTTTTATTAAAACCATTTTAACAACATTTCATTCAGTGTTCTCTTGCACTATTGAGATTTTCTGTATTGAGAGATAGGGAAGGGAGAAGGCAAATGGACAGACAGACAGCAAAAGGCAAATCATCCTTTCAGCACCAATCCAAGGAACATCTCAGGCTCTAAATTATAAAGATGCTTGCCGCCTGAGCACTGTAATCAGAAACCAAACATAACCAATCAAATAGGATAAAAAGAAAATAAAAGCATCAGAAGGAAAACTGATTTTAGTGGTAATGTCTGTAAGTGCAAAGCCTCCTCTGTATGATTACTGCATGCCCATCTAACTACAGTAATAAATAAAGCCATTAGTTAAAAAAAAAAGTCAGACCATATCAATTAGGTGCTTACTGTGCACTTCTTTAGTAAAAAAACCCGCTTAATATAGATGAATTATAAAGTGAATGCATGTTTGACATCTTTTGGTCCATTTCCTTTGAAATATGCACTTAAATGTTAATATTAGATTCCATAAACAAGTGTAACAAAAAGGGCACCCACAACAAAGATGAAAGAACATAAAAGGCCTGAAGTTGACAGTGTAAGTACCAAATCTGATAGAGCACAGCAGATATAGAAACATAAAACATGTTGAAAACATCATAATTATAGCTGGTTAAAGATCAAAGAGATATGTGTAATAAAAGCGACATAAGGAATCAGATAACACACATTTTAAAAAGAATTCTGCTGTAAACATGAATGATGGCTATGGGATAATATTTAGCAGACATTATTCAATTAAAAATAAAATGTTATGACATTGATCTTTTCTTATTTATTCGCTCACTTCAGTTTCTTAAGATATTATGCTTTGAGTATGAATGTACATATTTTAGATGTTTCTAGGTTTTATGCTTTGAATACGTATGTGCATACACACTTGCGCACACATATGCATACATATGCACACACATGAACACACATATATACATATTTGTATGTGTGCATGTGCACAATTCTTAAGATTGTTTAAGGGGAGAGTTTATATGATATCCTATGAATATCTGATAACACCTGAGGGAAAATATTTCATAATCTGTATAAGAGCAGTCTTTACTATTCTATAGTTGTCCTTAAAAAGATATGGAAGTATGATACTTGAAATATCAACAAAACAGGACAACCACAAGGTGAGATATTCCTATTACACAGCAAGTTTCATCAATTTCATGGTTGTTTTTTTTTTCTTGAGGAGATATCCTGCATGACAGAATTTGCCAGATAGTCCTCAATAACAGATATAGTTACCCACAAAGTCTGCCTCAGAAGGTACTGAATATCAAGTGGATGTCTTCTTACTTGAGAAATAATTTCAAAGACAAAATGAACTACACCAAAGTTATGTCTTTTTACATCCACTAACTATAAAAGTTCCTACAGTGATCATCTTCTATTATAAAATTCTAGATCCCCCCTTTGCAACCCAGCTGTACATAAACTAAGCTGATCTATTGAGAATAATGACATCCCATTGCTTCTCTCACGCAGAGCCGCTAACATAAATGTGACATAGTTATGATCCTGGACATCCACTGCCATGCCCTTGCATATGAGTATGGATTGGTCCTTGTCTTTTTCAGAGGCAGGAAGAGAATGTGGGGCTGCATATTCTCAGCAGAAAGGCTTTCTGTGAAAAGTGTCATCAGGAAATCAGATGTTGCTGAGAGAAAAGCATGCTCCCTGGAAGCTCTGGCTAGTAGAACAATTGCAAGATTAGTATTCTGAGTTACAGAAAATGTCAGTATCATTTAAAAATGTTCTAATTAAGACCTGGGACAAAAAATTAAGTTTAAAAGGTAATATGGATATACCTTGTGGTAACTTCGAGTTTCTGAACAAAAAAAAAATAAAAAAAAAATTTGTTGTTCAGTTTTCCAAACTCAGAGATACGGAGAAGGTTAAATATCAGAATCAGCTGTAACTTATCTTACATCCTTGGAACAAATGTTTCCTAATCTCTTGTTTGTTCAATTCTTTGTATGATTGGTTTTAATTTCAGTTATTTCAGATCATTTAAATATAACAAATAAAATAAGAAAAATATGTCCAGAAAATTTCAGTAATCAATGACAACAAAATAATTTTAGGATTATGTATTCTTTGTAAAGCCTGTCTAGAAAGTACTTATTTTCCTATTACCTCCAGCTTGCAAAGTCTATTCTGCAGTCCTCCAATTGAGGTCCCTCTAGTATTCTCTGATTCCCAAGACCGGAGTTGTGCTTACAGCCAGCTGACACAGTGGATGTTACAGTTCCCAGTGACTGCCAGGTCATCTGGATGTTTTGTTCATGCTAAACCAAGTCAATAGTAGGAAATAGAAACCCAGTTTAAAGATTGCCCTGTGGCAGGAAATCTGTACAGCATAGCGACATCAAGAAAGAAGTGCAGAGGCCTGACCAGGTAGGAATTTACTAAATGTTCCTAACCTGAAGTATTTGGGGATTTCTCAATGCCAGATTATTTTCCTTTTTCTGTTGACTATGTCAGAGTGCTGCACTCTGGCATGTAAACAGCATCAGTAGCAAAGCATCATAACTTAGGAAGTTCTTTCCTGGTGGCACACCACCCCCACCCACTTTTTGTTATATTTTTTCCTTTCACTTATACTACCTTGGGAGCTATTTCTTATATTTACAATTGGTAATTGCACTTGATCTGAAAATATGATTCCAAACACATTAATACTTTGAAATAGTCATACTATATTTGCAAAATATTATGTTTTATCACACCTACTGGTTAATTTTTATTTCCTTTTTTTTCCAAAATCCCAAAGTCAGTGGGAAAGAAGAGGTGTTTTCTCTCTCTTGTTTTCTCCCTCTCTCTTTTAAGATGTATGCTACATTCTGGAAATGGATTGGGAGGACATTTCTTGTTTATGATATAAAGTGCCAAAGTTGTAGTCAGAGTCCCTGAAATATATGGTTATGTCAAATTTGAAGAAGACATTATGAGAGCCACAAGCTGCAATGTAAATCCTGCAGGAAAAGGAGAGCTATTATGAAATCAAACCTAATTAGCAGCATCCGAGCAGCCTTCAGAGTATGCAGCCACCTCCTATCATCCACACAGACATGTAGTTATTTGCTAATCTCAGAACTATACCAGCTGCCAGGTATATACCCTCTCATCAAATTCAAAGAGACAGAGAGATTAAAGTAACGTTATATATTTAATATATTGATACTGATTTGCATGGTGATAGATACTAAGCATGTTCTTCTAATAATGACCCACAGAAAGGATTAGTAATAGGAAACTGAGATGAGAATGAGCATATACACAACTGGGAGGAATGGCTGGTATGCCAGGGGGTTGTGCTGCTGTCCAGAGGGTCCTTGACAGGAACCTCATGGAGTCCAGCAAGGACATTGTACATGCTGGGGGCCACCCGGGTAGAAAGCAGCTTGGCAGAAAAGGCCTTTGGGGTCCTTGTGGACACCAAGTTGAACATAAGCCAGCAACGTGCCCTTGATGTAAAGAAGGCCAATGGTATCCTGGGCTGCATTAGAAGGAGTGTTGCCAGCAGGTGGAAGGAGGTAATCCCTCTACCTAGCACTGGTGAGGCCACACTTGTACTGTGTCCAGCCCTGGGATCACCAGTACAGGAGAGGCATGGACGTACTGGAGGCAGTCCGTCATAGACATCATGACAGATGTCACAGAGATGATGAAGGGTGTGGAGCATCTGTTTTATGGGGAAAAGTGGAGAGAGCTGGGACTGTTCAGCCTGGAGGCAAGAAGGCTCAGGGAGATTTGATCAGTATATATAAATACCTGAAGGGAGAATCTAAAGACAGAGCCAGGCTATTCTTAGTGGTGCCCAGGGACAGGACAAGAAGTAATCGGCAGAAACTGAAACAGGAGGTTGTTCCTGAACATCAGGAAACACTTTTTTTCACTGTGAGAGTGACTGAGCACTGATATAAATTTCCCAGGAAGGTTATGGATTCTCCATCCTTGGAGTTATTAAAAAGCCATCTGGATGAGATCCTGGGCAACGGGCTCTAGGCACGTCTGCTTGAGCAGAGGGTTGGAACAGATGATTTCCAGAGGTTCCTTCCAACCTCAACCATTCTGTGATTCTGTGATCTATTCATTAGGTTTCCAGTAATGTTCTTATTTAGGTTTCAGCTACTTTATTAATGTGGTAGTGTTTAATAGGAGAGTTGCTGAGTGATAGGAGGAAGTTTTATGAGGAAGGTTTTAAATTTTGGACAATATTATATGTGCTTTAAGAAGGGTATGAAATACAGCATTACTGCATTGGGATTCCATCTCCAAGCAGTGATACTCCACAGTTTATGATGTCTCAATGCTGGGGATAACACAGGTTACGCTTCTGCAAAATGCTTTCAGTGGTGGGAAGAAAAAAGTCAGTGGCTGATTAATAAATAATATTAAAGCAGGAAGATAAGCCTTTTGACTAGCAGCCCTTAGCAGCACTTAAGGAGACTCAGAGTTGAGCAAGTGAAAATCATTCTTGCATTTGGCCATGTGTTTTCAAAAACCCTGCTAATGAGATCTGCTAGTATCAAGAAGATAAAAAGGATAGAAAAAAATAGATAGTGTTATTGGGAATGATATATTTCTGTGAAGTATCTTGTTGCCTAATTTGAAAGTGCAAGGAAGGTAAATTGTTAGGGGAAAAAAAAAGTTACAGAAAGCCCTTTAATTAGTGTCTGCCTCATCTTTGAGATAAATGTGGTAGAAAGTAAAGGATATGTAAAATATATTTAAAGATTTTAAATCCAAAAGGGACCACTACAATCACTCAGTTTCACATGAGTTTTAGTGTAATCAGTGTAAAAATATTTTCCCATTGTTAAGCATATCATCCTGTATAATATCTACAGAAAAAATCTGAAGTAAAAACTTGGTATTTTAAGAATATGATGTTTTAATATAAAATTTCATTCTCAAGTATGGGTACTGTTACATGTACTTCTGCCTACTAAATTGTTCCCATAAACTCGAGTAACAATTTGTGATGGGAAACAAAAGAAATCAACTTGATATTCACCACAGTGACTGACAAAGCTGATTTTGTCTTTTGGCTGTAAAGTGCTCATGACAGCTTTGAAATTCTGATGTTCTTTTTCCATTGGAGAGATATCACAGACAGTCAAATATCAAAATAAAAAAGGTAAGAACTGGAATCTAATTAACTTAATTTAGAACAAAAGTTTTTATTGTAAGGCATAGAGTATTCTAAACAAAAATACTTGGTAAATTGTGGTCAGGAACAGGATATAAATCGCTATACTATGTAATGATAGTGTAAAAGCATAATAAAGGAATTGTTTTTCCATCATCACAGATTCTACAGATTCTATCACAGGTTGTGAAAGAATAAGGAGATACAAAAGTCCTTCAAAATTAGAAAATGAGAGATAGAAATCTGAAGCGTGTTTCAGAATAACTGCCAAAACCTGATTTCATTATCCTTCCTCATGAAATGTATTCAAGTTTATGAAGGATGTACCTGCATTCTCCTTAAAGAACTGCCCTTCAATGGTGTAAATAACAAGGAAACAGACAAAAAAGTTTATAATTCTCTAGGAATCACAACTCTTTAATTAATTAAAGATCCATTCAGGAACTAATCAGACTAGAAATGGGTGGGCTGAATTGGATATGGTTTTGAGTAGGAATAACAATTTTTGTTTCTACTAACACACGTGGAAAATATACTGAAATTTAAAATGGGTCATATTTGGCCCAGAATACCTGTTTCCATCACATTTCTTTCCAATCTCTGTTTAGGCAGCATCCCAAAATTGTCAGAAAACTTTAGAATATGCTGTAAATAACAAACATGAAGTTCTGAAACTGGTGTCACATTTGCTTGTTATGTGTTATGCTTTCCTGATAATAGAACAGAAGTTGATAAGATCTCATGTATTTCTCAGTTGCTGTATGGCATTAATTTATACATTTTTTTTCTAGTGTGTCTGTGTGTAATGGTTCCCTAAGCAGAAAAAGAATTATTTATGGACTATGAAATGTGAAGCTGGTGCAGAAGTCAAACTGTTCCTTTAACCATCCGCTCTGGAGAACCTAGGTCCTTACACACTCAGTAAAGGGGAAGACCACTAAAACTTGAATCCAAGTCAAATTGACTTTAATGCATTTATTATTTTTTTATTTTCAGTTTTGCAGGAATAACCCATGTGTGTGTCTCAAAGAATCAGTTGAGAAAGATTTTTCCTGATCTTTGCAAAGTAATTTTTTCTTCCACAGGAATTACTACTTTTATTGAAAAGTATCCTGTCTTACAAGCAGGACAAAAATTTCTGGTAAAAATAGAAAAAAATAATAATCAACCTTAGAAAAGCAAACACAGTGAATAGGGCAGTAAACACTTCGTAGGAAACGTGACACTTTACTTTGAATTTCTGCTCTGTCTAGCGCAGAATTGGGAGTTGAATCTTTCCCTTCTACATTGCAGGTGCGTGCCATAACTACATTTTAAAAAGCCATTCTGGAGTTTTGTTTCTGTCTCATATTGGAAAAAAGAGAGGAAAAAAACCTGAAATAACCCATCATTCTTTAGGAGGTCCAGCAGTTGAGGTGCGGAATGTTCTTTGGATGTTTATTACTGTGAAATAACTTTGCTGTTTTCATACATGAGTGCTATCCTCTGAGCAGCTATGCAACACATCTTAGTTCATTCTTGGGATCTCCTTTATAGAAAACTAAATGATGTCTTCCAAGTAAATCAGTGTGCAGCTCAGAAAATCTGTTCTTTACAGGCAGTATGGATGAGGTTAAATCAACTTTTTGAATTCCTCCTGGCAACCACATCATCATCTCCTCCTATTCCAGCAGCTTTTCAGAAACCCACCATCTATTCCTGAGCACAATGACCAAAGAGATGCAATGTGCTTTTGGAAGCGTGCTGTAAAACATCATTTTCTTCACTCTCCATATTGTGCTCATACTCAAGAGCAATAAAAATATATATTCTTTAGTGGCATGGGGGCACCATGTATCACTCATAAAGAGTTCAAGGGCTAAGTGCTATGTGCTATGCAATATTGACTGAACCATTCCCACTATATGGTGGACTGTCCTTGAGCCATGGGAATGTGAAATGCTCTCTGTCAGCTAAACAGGAGGACAATAATCTCACCTCAGCAGATAGGAATACAGACTTGCTTTGCCTGTGTCAGAACAGGGGCTCAAAATCAGTTATCTTTCATCTTAGTTGCATGCAGTAACCACTGTACTACCAAAGGGACACCATCAGGTTCTCGAGAAAGGTTTATAGTTTTGGCTGCCATGGACATGGATTTTGAGAGTCAAGACTTAAGACAAACCTCTCTTCACTATGTCATACTGGCTGCTGGCTGCCTGAGAAAGCATTCTCCAGCATAACTTTTAAGTATCTAGCTCTCTCCATGTGTCATATAACTGTAAAACCCAAGTATCACTGGGAATTAAAAAATAAAGGATTAAAAAAAAAATGCATCAAAGGGTTGAGTCAAAGCCTCCACTCTAGAAGTTCCCTTTACAGAACTTTCCTTTGATCCCCAGCTGTTGGTTGTTAGCCCTCAAAAGCCAGGTATTTAAATGCGCTTCTTGTTAACACCATTTCATGGCCATCATAGGTGGGCAGAGATATCCTGAAACAGAACTCCCAGCTGAAGCTACAAGAATTTTTTTCAGCCACATTTATCACTCTGCTGAAGTTTGGCTTGTGATACCTTGCATATGGCAAAATAAATAAACTCCCACATCAATAACTCATTCAACCACATGGAATCCTACTTACCACATGACTGAACATACTATTGATTTTAAACTAACGGCTATCCAGCTTTTTCATCAGTCCAACAGTACCGGTTACTTCTACTCTTTTCTTTTTCTTCTGGTTCTATTTATTATTATTTTTTTTCTCCAACTCCCACACTTTTCCTTGACTGTTTCTTCCCAGATTTCACTGGTGAAGTTGGAGGTGGGTGCCTTCCAGTGATATGTTATTTTAGCCAGTGTATGATTTCCAAGTCAGAAATCCCACATATGTGGCTATAGGGCTTACTTAATGGCATTCGTGTTCACTTACTTGCAGCACAACATAAAACATTTTCAAATGTTATTATACAATTCAAAGTCATGTTTAACAGCATAATTTTGTAGTGTAAGCAACTGAGTCTAGAAAAGCACAGGAGTTTCCACTATTTATACGACTTAAACTAGACTGACTGGCACAGTCTGGTGACCAGTCTGTTGGAGGTGGAGAAATGGGGCAGATAACTGGAAGACTTTCCTACTTCCAATTTCTTGTTTTGTATGTTTGCAGACAATGTGGAATTCCTATAAAACCAAATGAGTGACCAGCCAGTTATGTTAGAAAAAGAACAAGGAGAGAAACGTCATGTTTTAAGAGGTCTTGTAGAAAAGAGAGATTAGAAAATAAATGCAGACCTCGAGGCTAAAATCTTATTTTGCAAAGAAAATCTCTGTAAGTATTTATTTTTCAACTTGCTACTGAAGAAGCTTTATACAGTAAATATCATTGTATTTGAAGAGCTCAGCATCTGTTATTCTTTCATATTGATTAAAATACTTTAAATATCAGGACTCATGTGACCAAGACAGTATTAACTTGAAATAAACTGTTGCTCTCTTGCTATTAGCTGAAGGCTTTGGAGTATTTAAAAAATAAGAAAGAAATGGGTATTATTCCTGCAGGATGAACAAATAGCAAATGGAAATATGCAAATGGTTTTTTTCAGGATCATAAAATATGCAGACCTTTAAATGTTAGGTTTTTTAAATATAATCTACGAAGATTTAATGTTTAAAATCATGATATGTTTAAGACATAGGAAGCATTTTTACAATGCTTTAGTTGTCATTTTTAACATTATAACAAGTGTATTTCCTTTTAGTTGCTTTATATTTGACTTTTCCCCATCTAACAGTTTAAAACAGAAATCTAGTTTCTACAGTAAATCTATTCAAACCCTATGGTATTTTTGGACTTTATGCTTTTTCCAGTAGGGGATACTTTTACCCTTACTGGGTAAATTTAGGAATGCAGTAAAATATATGAGATTAAACTAAAGCAACCAAGTTGAACTGCTACAGAGGTTAAATAGAGTGATGCCTGTAAATCCTAGAATGGGCATGTCATATTCTAATAGCTGTACTTCCACAATGAAATATTATCCTGTAGTGTTTTTTAAGCAGCACCTTTGTCAATGTATTTCATTTTGAAATCCTATTTCAACTCTAGAACATTTTGGCAAGTGGATGGCCAGTTACACCTGCTATTTGCATCCCTGTGGAAAACAAGGTGGTGTAGCCCTTCTGTGCCTAAAGGCCAGAGCTGAAATGACTTCAGAAAACAAGTAGCAGCCACAGGCTGGCCTTGCTAAGGCAGTGCTCTGAATAGACACATCACTTTAAGAGTCTTCCCTGTCTCCTTCCTAGCGACTGTTACCCATCAGCGGATGGCTTTTGCCTGTTGGGTGGAAGGGGGTTTGGCTGTCCTGAAACACAGCAGATGTTTCTGGCAGGCATCCATTGCAAAAAGCCTGGTCTCATGGTCTTAATCATTCTTTTAGAAGAGTAAGGGAGTACTCAGTAGAGAAACAGGGGGCATGATTTAAAATTTGAAAAAGAAAAGAAGAAAGTTAGCAGACTGCAAGAAGTGATTTAAAGCTGTATTTCTACAGTCTTTTTTACCATGCAGGGGAAAGAAGCCTGTGACATTGGGTATGAAAAAGAGAGCAAGGAAGACTGACATGCTAATCCCTCTTGCAAGCAAAAGGGTAGGAAAGAGTCTAGAGAAGTGCAGGGAATGATTGAATCTTTGACCAGGAACAAAAGGGAATAAAATGTTCTGTGAAAGGAAATAAAGCAGATGAAAAAGGGGAGCGAGTGGTCATGGCTGAGTCATTTTCAGTTTACTAGTTTACTCCTGGGTTTTTACAGCTCTGAGTCAGAAACCCTAAAGAAATATAAGAAATAAGGTTTTACTAAACTTGTCCATCCTCTGTTGATATGCTTCTATGAACTACTGAATGCAATCAAGTCCTGAAAATTTTAGCTTTGCCAAACAAAAAACACACAACAAAGAAATTTTTGAGCCAAATTTCCTTTCACTGTAAACAAATTTCAAAGAAGCTGATTTAGATTTATAGGCAGACTCTACAAATGGAATTTGAGATTTTTTATTTTAAAAATCCCTGTGTAACACTTTGTATTAGACACAGTTAAGCTACATCTGATTCAATGAGCTGGAGACTGGGACCAGGACATCTTACAGGTGTAACAAATGTCTATTTAATTTTTAGAAATCACTGATCAAAAAAGCCCTGATTAATTATCTTTCTCATTATTTCTATTCTTTCTTTAACTGTTGTATCTTTCAATATGTTTTAAATGCAAGTGTTGAAATAAACTGTATCACCAAGGGGTGATCTGATTGCCCAAATATGGTACCAGATGCCTTAGGGTATTTGAGACATGTGTGATCTTGGCAGAGGCAACACGGGAGCTACAGGAAACCCATGTCCTTCTAGAGATGCAGCTGGCAGGCTGGAAGGATGACTGAAAGTGCCTAGTCTGTCACCAGCCACATACTTCTAGGCAACTGATCCCTATGTCAGCTTTGGCTTACTGTCATTACAAAGGTTCCTGAGTTAGAATTTTTCTGGGGCCTGGAATTTATCCACAGTGGTGCTTCTGAATTGGCAAAGCCTGATTTGTGAAGATTTAGGTCATAAGGAACTTTAACATCAACAGGTTTATATGGTTTAACTAAGCCAAAATTTGGTAGTAGTGATTTCAGGATCACTTTTCTGTTTCAACTAACTACAGCAAATCTGAAGTTGCTTGTTGAAGTGCTTTTTTGAATAGAGAGGATGGGCCAAAACTGTGGCAAAAAAGTAGGTAAGCAAGCTCATTCTGTTGTGTCTTACTTCTTATGGTTGATTGTTTTCAGTTACCATCCAACACCTTCAGTGTTGTCATGGTTTAACCCTGGTAGATAGCTAAGCACCACGTAACTACTTGTTCACAGCCTCCCCACTCTGGCCTGCACCACTCCACCCCCCACCCCCCAAAAAAAACCCCAAAACATACCCAAAGGAAAACAAATGGGGAAAAAAAAGCCAAAAACAACAGTTCAGCACCAGGTGACTGATGTCCATCCAGTCCCCAAGAAATGGCAGCCCCTGCAAACCTCCATTCACATCCCAGTTTTGTTTTTTTTTTTTTTTTTCTGAACATGACTTTATATGCTATAGAATATCCCTTTGGTTGATTTGGTATAGCTGTCTGAGCTGTGTCCCCAGCCTACTTGCTGGTGGGGTGGGGTGAGAAAGCAGAAAAGGCCTTAACGCTGTCTAAGCATTGCTCTGCAATACCTAAAACATGGTGTCTTTTGAAGACTGTTTTCATCACATATCTAAAACATAGCCCCATGCAAGCTACTGTGAAGAAATTAACTCTATTCTATCCAAACCCAATACAAGTGTTTATAGCACATGCACCGCAAACCTGCATTAACTTACTATTGATAATATTATTTATGCTGCCTCTGAATTTGAGAGGTAAAGTGGTTTCCATGGAAAAATAAGTTATCCTTTGTCTTCTTATTTTTCCTACTCTGTTTCCCCCCCCTTACTATCTCACTGTTCTTTTTAAAATTTTAAAATTTCTTTAAAAGTGTGGGGTTTTTTTTTCCTCTCTCCTTTCTCTTACACTTACCAAGATTATTCATATTCCTTGTTAGCTTACTGTGATCTCTGTTTCCCTGGCTGGATTATACCAGAGTGAATTTTAATTGCCATTTTTCCATTATTTCAGTTTCAATAGTATATTTCCTAAGTGTTATAAAATCTTAGTCAAAATTCCACTGAGCATTTCACATTCCCTCAAAGTCAGACTTTCTGACATCACACCCGGTCTGCTTCTTTCTCTGCTAAGAAGCCTTGCAGGTACACTAAATCTAAGATCTTTTTGTTTTCTACATGCTGCATGTTCTCAATATAAGCCCTATTTATACCTGTCTCAAATCACTCCATTATATACAGAACTGCCTCTAACCATACAGGCTATTTAGCAAAAAACACAACCCAAAATAATCAAAACAAAAACCCCTCACCTGTCCACAGCACCTCCCTCCCAACAAATTATAGCTCCTTCTAAAAAAAATAATAAAAGAATCCTCCTAGGTTTTTGCTTAGTTTCTATCAAAATCAGTATCAATGTAATTACTTTTCCCTTGATAAAGATTAAAGCCAAGCTCTAACAGACCGTGCTGAGTGGACTGCCATATCTGCTCTAACTGCCCAAGAGATCAGTAGCTACATCAGTGAATTACCTGACTGCCTTTATTATCCAAATTCCTATCAAAACTTTCTCTACTGTCATTGCAAGTGTTTATGCCATTTTTCTCAGCAGATTCTATTTCATTTCTCAGTGATGTTGCTGTTCTTGCCTCCTGGTTTTTCCTTATCTGTGCCTTATATTCTGACACTTTAAATCATCATGCTCTGTATTGATTCAGTAAAGTGCACTGTTCCACTCAATTCATATTGTACATATAAGCGAAAATCAACAAAAATGTTTGTGGGAAGTGAGGAGGACTGACAAATATGTCATTCTCGATTCACAAGTTTTACAGTGATTAATTGGTGAGCACTCAACAATATAAGTAACGATTGCTGGTTTCACAACTGTCCCTAGGTGTCTGACTGAATAGGATTTTGGTGCCTGAGTCCCTGGTGAAATCAATGGAAATTAGAACTGTGGTCCCTAAATAGCTTTGTATTCCTGTCGCCTGTAATAACTACCAATAGGACAGATATAGCTTGCTTGGTGATGTTTAAATATGTGTGAAGAAAACATAGCAGCTTATAAATTTACAATGAGTTCTGAAATGAGAAAGATTGTTAAGAGTCTGATCCTTCAAATTCTTATGCTCGTTTTGGTCTGTAATAATAGGTAAGTAGACAATTTTCTTGATTTTTGATCACGTTCTGATTCTTTCTCAATGTGTTTTGGACTCTTTGTGTAGAGGGTATCTTTCCAGGAAGATCTTTGCCAGTGGCTGCACCATAGTGATGAACCATAAACCCCATCATCACAAGACCCAGAAGTTCTGCAACCTGAAATTCTTATGAGGAAATGCAGAGCTTCAGTGGGTGCGATGATTAACATGATGCTGACCTGAAAGAAAATTTTCTGTACACACTGCCTGAAAGAAAAAAAAAAAAAAAAGAAAAAAGGTGGCAATCTGACATTTACTCATGAAATATATCAATGTAAAGGAAAACACACATTCCACACTCAGCAGATTTTGATGGAAATTTATCAACAAGCTCTACTCAAATTCACAATATTACTATAATGTCCTTAAAAGGAAAGGAAAAATTCCAACCAGATAGTTCTTTCAAAAGAAAATAAAGCCAATAAATATACATGTGTAGAACCAGAGCAATGTTTTACTATGTCACGTGTTAAAATGAATTGTTATCCAAATAGTTCTGGTTGTATCGTCCAGATTTAACTTCATGTCTGTTTTTAATCTGTCAAATTAATGTGGAAGAATTGCATGTGTCCCCCCTCCATTTTTCAGTAAGTATTGATGGCATGCAGCCAGGATTTTTCCTCATGATAACAAATAGTAAAAATTGTATTTTGTAGGTTTGGTGTTTTTTTAAATTATTATTTTAAAGTATCTATTATAGTTGCATTTGGTTTTGTTCAATATAGTGCTGTGTATCATTTCATGCCTTGAACATCTGCAGCGTATTTGACCTGGGGGAGTAAAACAACAACCATAAGATGTATGCTTCTGATGCAGCAACATAGATATATTACTGACTATTAAACGTATTTATCCCCATAGTTACTGCTTACATGGCATCTTACCTTTCACAGCTGTTTAAAATTCTATGTAAAAGGTCTCTCAGAAATAAAAAAGTGGCACCTTTTTATTGACTTTTTAAGGGGACATCAGTACACTACCATATTCTGAGGTATGGCAGAGAGTTTCTTAGCAGAAAATATTTTTCTAATCTTTTCTTATCCAGCTTCTTCAGCAAAAAGGGTAGTTTAGGTTGACTATTCCATCTGTTTGTGTTATGCATAGTCCTTAATACCTATGAAAAGTGAATTAAAAAAAGATGTAAAAGGATGATAGGTTGCCCAGCAAGGTTGTAGATGCCCCATCTCTGGAAACATTCAAGGTCAAGTTGGACAGGGCTCTGAGCAACCTCATCTAGTTGAAGGTGTCCCTCCTCTTTGCAGGTGGTTGAACTAGATGATCTTTAAATGTCCTTTCTGGCCCAAATCATTTTACAATTCTATGAGTATTTTACACTTAGAGATGTTAGCAGCCACACCAACTGCAAGGCAATAGGAGGGCCAAAGGATTACTTCTTTATTTTCTCTGTTCCTACAAAACTCACATGATTTTATAGTAAGACAGCTGCAACTTCAGTAAATGATCCAAGTGGCTGGTTAGGTGGTAGGGCAATATCAGGAAAGCAGATCAGGAAAGCTTAAGTTTTCTCCCTTTTACAGGCAGCTGTAACAGTAAGTACAACCTCAGTTATATTACACACTGCTTTAAGAAGTTTGTAGCAGTGGAGCATCTTTTTGTGATGGCTTTCTGTCTCCAGAAAACAGTGGCCCACTTTTAAAGTGGTCCTCAGTCTAATACTGTCTTCTGAAGTTTGATAGATATTTCCTTAGCAGAAAATATTGTGTGTGGGTCTAATAATTCTACAGTAGTCCCTAAAAGCTTCATTTCAGTTCATTTAGCTCATTTTTTGTTTGAGGCTTGCAGCTGAAATCCGTAGGCTATACCAGCTTAATAAGTTACATTCACTGGCTGATTCTCAGTTAATGCATGTACGCTCTTAACCCAGCCCACTGTGAGACAACATGATTTCATGCAAACTTCAAAGGAAAAAGTTGCAGATGGTCTGCATTGCTTGGCAACTGTGCCAGGCCAGGAACTCGTGGTTGGGCTGTACCTTAGCCCATTATGTCTTCTTCACTCAATCATGTGTGTTTGAGCCTTCTGTCAGTCTCTGGAAATGCCAAATACCCATCTAAAGTTCATGATCGTGATTATGAAAAATGCATCAAATACATGTCAACTTTTCTAAGAAAGTGATGCCTGCAAAATATACAGTTAAATCTTCTTTCTCTCTCCTATTAAATCCATGTTTTTCCACTTACTTCCTTGAACAATACTGTTTTCTTCATTGACCAGAGTTATACAAGATTCAGAACATGAACAGTTAAGTCATTTCCTTAATATATTCCCTTCTCTTTTTTTATCACCTCTCCTTACGGTCACTGGTCTTTATGTCAGCTCATTTCTCTTATGCTATGCCTTTAATACACTTACCCTGCCACTTACATGACTGCTCATCTTCCTCTGTCACTTCTTCTAAGTCTAAAAACAGTCATGTGTGCCATCAGTGAAGCTCACATATTCATTTATCATTCAGAGGCAGGCTGTTACTTTTCTCTAAAATCTGATCCCTTAGCACTACAGCCAACCAGGACTTGCAGTAATCATTTCCCACATTCTCCCCCTTAAAGAGGATTAATCCTATCTTTAATACTTCTTTTCCCTTCCTCTGATAAAATGTAGGGAAAAGGCTGTTTGTGGTCAGCAGTCCTCAGGCTGGCAACTCTGCAATCAGGTTCAATTCGTTTTTCCTTCTTTGAAGTGCACGGGTGCTGTATTGTGGTTAGACACTACAAGCAGTCAGACCCTTTTCAGCTGCATTGACGGGGAGGATATTTTTTGTTGGGACATTTAACTGGTACTGAAGAAGCAGGGGTTAAGTTGCTCAGTTTGTTGCAGGTTTTGCTGTGTGACTGTGGGCAGCTCACCATTTCTCTGCATCTCAGTTCCAAGTCAGTAACATAGAAAAAAAAATATTTTCTGCTTTTCATCTTTTCTCAAGGTGTTCACAGAAAGAAACACTTTCTCTCTAACACTTTTAATAAAATTAGACCTTGCTGTAAGTTAGGATTTGAACACAAGTATTAAATATTAATTACAATTGTCTGCATGTTTCTCAGAGAGAACAGCAGCTGTGGTCTTTTCTGCATAGTTCTCTTGAAGCATCTTTAGAGTAATGAGTATTCTTCCCTGTTTTTTTTGACACAGAAGAGTTATATGTAGATACTTCTTTCACATAACAATCCTTGCCCTTTTCCAAAAAAAGAAAGAAAAAAGTTTAAATAACCTTTTAAATGAAATATTACAATAGTCCAGCATTTTAAGGATGAAAGTGCAGTTTTCTAAAAGGTCAGTTCGGTCCCTGAAAATGTTTTCAGTTTAGACAATACATTATGAACTCCGTGAAATCTAGTAGCAATTTTCAGCACCACTAACAATAGGAAGTAAATTCCAGTCATTCACAGTAAGATGGCAATGTGGTGACATTTGATGCTTGACTATGTGTGCTTTGAGTTACTGCAAGAAACTGCCTGCTGAGGGGAGAAAACCTTTCCCTAGTTAATCAGATGAATTTTAGATATAGGTGAAAAATAAAAACAGAACAGTTTATGAAGTGATTGCAAGTGATCAGCTCTGTGGCAGTTTTCCCCACCCTCATTTAGCAGATAAGAATTGAAATTTATCACATTAATAAATCCCAATGAAACCAAAAATCTTGCTTATTCTGTACAATTGTATTTGACAGATGTTTTTATCTTTTACTTCCACTGAGTCACTACCATTATGTTTTATTTTCCAGATGTATGTCCTTGCTCTCTTAAAACTACAGCAATTCCACTACACAGTAAAGCAATAAATTTATAGAACATTCTTCTGAAGTGCCTGCTTGTTTCATAATTCCACTTCCATATCCTTAGTTGTTCTAAAATATATTGAACTGTCAATGTGGGGGTCAGGAGATTAGAACACTTTGTAGTTTCTCTGCCAATGCCTTTGTTTAACTCTGAAAATAAGCTACACTACCAAGGGAGCAATGAAATCAAGGATACATAGAGACACAAAGACATAAAAATATTAAACACTGTAAACTGCAGACTTTTCTTAAGAGGGAAAGTGGTATCTCCACATGTATTTACCTTGGGTACCCACAGCAAACTGTTCTTTATTAAAACTTGTAAAGAATACAAAACAGCACGCAAGGGGCTTGCAATTAAAAAAAAAAAAAAAAGAAAAGAAAAAGTTGCACTCTGTCCTCAGAGCTAGTCTCAAAGAATCATCTGCCTTTTGACCTTGAAATAGTACACATTCTGTCTGACCATGGTTTACTGTCGGTTATGTTAAATTTCATTTAATCGTTTGCTTTTACCTGGAAATCAGCAAACCTCATGGGGTTTGCTTGGAATTTTGTGAGACCTTTCTGGGTTTTCATAATATTGAAGGCAAATGTTGCATGTTTTCTTATAATTTCCTAGGAAACAAACAGTATAATAATAATAAAAAAGTCTTTCAGAACCCCTAAAAGGACAAAAGGTCATAGGATAATATTTATTAATATCAGACTTTGGTTTATATTTAAATAGGAGCTTATTCTGTCAGATAAAACACCGATCCATTTGAAGCAGAACAATTTTATGAACAGGGATAATTAGATAATTAATTAGGAAGCCATAATAGAGTTTTAAGATGAATGCTTTTGTGTTTGTGGGAAAGCCAATATTAACATATGTCAGAAAGAGAGCATGCATGATGGGGCTTTGTCAGGCCCAAGAGATGAAGGTGTTCTAAAAGTCAAGAAGAAAGTAAAATTGTGAACATTTTAGCTTATGCTCAAGTGTATAGAACTGTGTGATAACAAGCCAAAGCTTGTTGTCTATGAAGCTCCACAAAACCTCCAAAGCCACTGTCTTAAGGTCCTGGAACTCCTTCACACTTTTAAGTCTAAACAATTTGGAGCTCTCAGACCAAGTAAATCGTCAGAGCTTTAGGGCAACCAGCAAAACTGAAAATCAAAGTTTGATCATGGATTTACTCATCAGACATCTGCCTCCACTACACCATACAAGGCACAGATCACAGCCCATCTCAAACCACATCAGAATCTTCTGAAAATAATACTCCACTCAGACGAAAACATGCAAGTCAGGACACAGAGAATGGATCGTTAATGCCTTCCTCCATTTTTATCTAGGCTTGTGGAAAGCCTCTTTATGAGTGCTTACTTCAGTATTGCCCTGAATGCATCCATTAAGAACCATTCTGTACAGGTACTATTTCTAATCCATTGCTCTGATGAAGTCGCCTTTCTTGGAATCATATGCTCAGCTCCTACCTCAGATCTGTCTAGGGCACAATTTGTTCCACTTCAGACAATCACTTGCAAGCTTGTTTCGGGCCTGTGCCTCACACCTAGCAGGAATGCCTTGTAAAAATCCCTGTGGTTGGTATTTCCACTCTGTTCAGTATAGATTTTCAAACCTTTCTTGTCCCTGGCGTCTGAACACAAGTGAATAATGAATTAATAAATACAGGTAAAATTTGTCACTTAAACTTTAACTTTGTAAATTGACAAATATATATGTGCTGAGGATAGTTGCATATATTTTGAAACCCAGAGGGTAAGGAAACTGAAGGTGAGAAAGCCTTTGAACTTCTCTAGTCAGTCTATGGGAAGACAGCATAGAGAGAGGAGTCAGGTTTGTTCTACAGCAATTTAATACTGTGCTTTACTCAGAAAGTTATATGATTTCCACACAGACTGCTGCAGGCCCAATGATTGTGCCTCGCAGAAACAATCATTGCTGTCTAGGGTAGGTAGTTCTATATATTTGAAGAACAGAAAGCTGTTCTTATTCACATTTGGATTCTAGCATGGCTTTTTAAATTGTCAGTTTTCATAAGGTTAGGAAATAATTGGGTCCTTCTGTTCTTTTTTCACCAGTTTATAGATTTGACATCACAAAACAACCAACAGACCAAAAAAACCCACAAATAAAAAAGCTTTAGAAAAGTGTCTGGGATATTATTTTCCTTTAATATCCCCAACAGGAAATAATAACTTCAACACAGTGTAAGGCAGATAGTTGTTACCAAATAAGCGCACATAAAAAGATTTTGAGTATCCCACTAGACACCTATCTAATATAATACCAGAGAATACTTCTCTTCTGAGTCCATTTAAATATTGAGACAAACAAGTTATGCCAAATAAAATCCTCTGTTTAAACCTCAGGATTAGATTCAGGCAGACAGGACAGTGAATAAAAATTCTGAAAACCTAGAAAGTAACTCAACTAATAGTGCCCCAAAGGAAGGGAAATTCTCAGCAGGAGTTCATGTAGAGAGAAAAAAGAGTGTACTCAAAAGAGACTTGTGATGCCTTAGCAGAATAAAGGATCTAAAGGTATTGCTCTTAACTTTTGACCTGGCACTACAATCCTTTGAGACCTCTGCCTTCTGGATGAAAGGGAAAGAAAAAGAAAAGATGGGTCTTAGTTTCATCTGGACAAATAGGAATACTACGTTATTCAAGTGTGTGACCTTGGCTATGTGATTTACCTTATCTGGAAAAATAAGCAACAGCAATCTGTGCATATAAAGAAGATGTCAAAGTTTAGGCAACACTGAAGTGCTTTGGGGGTTTTATATGTTTAGACTTATAACTATGCAGATATCTAGCCACCAAGAGTGTTTTAAAGCACCATGATTCTCAGATCATTCACCCAAGAAGGCAAAAGTCCTCAAACATCCTCTGAGGCACTTCTTTTTGGACATATAAATAGTTTTATAAATCTGTTTCACTGAACATTATTCCAGAGACCGCAGTTCAGCTTTCATCTGGCTATTTGTTTATAAGTAATCTGGATATTTGTTAGTAGTTGTGAAGGACAAGGACAACTTACTATTTATCTATGTATCTAATCTTCTGTACCTAACGCAATGCCATCCATTCATGTGAGCTTATCCTTTTCTACTCCAACTGAAGAGATATTAAAGACAGAAGGATACTGGTCTGGTTTTTGATTCTGTTGTAGTTGCTTTATTTCAGTGGAATGCAGTCAGTTTCTACGGGCTTGGGCAAAACTTTGAAAATTATTAAGACTTCTCTCCTATATTTCTTTAATGTCCAGAAATAAACATTTTTTTCTTTATCTGAAATTCAACATTTTCCTTTCTTAATAAAAAAGAAAAGCAACATTATTATTATTTCCCATGTATGAAGTTTACCATTAGTTCACTAAGCTATTATGTCAAGTCACCATATATAATAGTCTTTTAGTCTTATATCTCTACAGGTAAGAAAGAAAAGGAGGGGTGGGGAGGCGCAGACATGAGACATGGGGGACAGAGTCCTGAAGTGACCTGTTGCCTTATAAATATCTCACCATAGAACAAAGTTCAATATGAGATGTATGTGTGAGAGCTGTTAGTTATACTGCTGATTCACAGACATGTAAAATGTTCTCAAACTGGAATTATGATGTAAATAAAGGTGAGAGATTTTGGTTGTGCAGTCTCTGAAAATAACTCTCTTCAAAGGCTCAAGCCTGTGATATGCATTGATTCCAAGATGATGGTCCTCTTTGCTCATGGGGTTCACTGAACCAAGGAGAATTTTTTTTATAATATTGCAAGCTTAGATACCTTACGATAATTATCTGGTACTGAAGCAATTTGAAACCGTGTCTTTGATACAGTGTAAGAGTACAAATGAAATGATTTCCAATTTTACTCTTCATTTTAGAGTTGTTGCCAAAGGTCACATGCAGTGTGAAATGAGTGAAATTCTGATATGACAATAAGACTACACCTATACTAAGAAACAGGGCAGAAACCCTTGTTAAGTCAGGACAGTATGGATCGTAGCTAATGGCTGGATGCTCTAACATCTAAATTGTGTAACTGCAAACAAACTGATTACTGGGAATGGTGTCTGACCTCAGCTCACTCCCAGACTGGCCATCGCCTGAGCTGGTTCGAGCTTGTAGTGGACCGAGCTGTACTAAGGAATCACAAAAGGGGCAAAAGCAACGCTAGTACCTCTGACTCTGGTGATCTTACTGGAACCAGGGTAGTGTAAAAGTCACAAGAGTGTTCAACAAAAGAAAAGAAAAATATCCATTTTTTTGGAAGTCCAGCTAAACAACTTTATGTTTAGCAATACCTACTCTAAACTGAACCTCTTCACCTGACCTTTATTTATAAATAATCTTGGAGATTTTTCGCCTGTGTTTTAAACAAAAAGATAATTTATCCGGGAAGCAAGATGACACTTCAGTTTCTTTAGAAAATAATAGATAACTAGAAAAGGAGAGAAAACATCATCTATTTTTGTTGTATTTTTTTAAGCAGGATGTTTTAGAAACCTTATCTTAGTAAAACAAATAACCTTCTCCTTCAGCTGCGAACAATCGCAACAAAAATACTCCTACCACAGTCTTAAAATCTGCAGAACAGAAGCCTCCTTTATAGTCACAGAAAAATATTGTAGAGCCTTAGAAGATGCAATGACTGAAGCCCCAGCCCTTAGTGAATTATGACAAAAAAGAGATTGTCCCAGTGGCCAGCTTTAATTGTTCTTCATGCACTTGAAAATGCCACGTAAATGTGAGAGACCCAGTTACTGGATTTTTTATGTGTTTTTGATAAAAGATGCATCAATCATTAGTAGTTATGAGATGTTTCTGTAAGAGGGCTATAAAGGGTATCACAGCCTGGTTCTTATGCTGCAGACAGCATCCAACAAAGACTCTGCTGTTGTTGAGCTGACTGCAGAACTGTCAGCTCTGCCTTTTGCTCTACCTTTCTGAAAGGCTGTTTGTTTCCTTTGCGACAGATAAGGATGTGGGTCATTATTGTTAACAGGCAGGAAGGAATAATGGGGTACAAATTTTGCTTGTGCTGTTTGGTTTCTATTCCATCTTTCTCCCTTTGATTTTAAATTCAATTTTTTCTTCAGGTGCCTTTACCGGTTTCACACTCTCACTCTCCTCCAGTCTTGTTTCCCTGTGCAAAATGGATAACAAGTTATACTGTAAGAAATGCTTCACTAATTCCCTTGAAGGTCAAAAAGGTAGAGGCAATGTTGTCACTGAGCTCTAGTACTGAAGGGCAGTATCTTAACCATCAACTTAGAAGATATTCAGAGGCAGTAATCCCTTCATTTGTCACATTGCATCGAGTGCAAGGAGTGAATGAGAATTAAATTGATTGCTAAAAATCTAGTTATTAATTTTGATTCTAAGCCTAGTCCAACAAAATTTCCAGTTAAAGCTTCAATGCATATTTACATGGTGTCTCTACTGTACTGAAAGTACATGAAGGTACTAAAGTACTGAAAATGTCCCATGCCAGCCTACATCATAAAACTATGCAGGAAGAACAATTCTTGAAGTCCTTCTCTTGAATGACGTAGACTCACAACACCACAGAAAGCATGCAGATTTAACTTGGGTCTGCGACATCTAGTAAGTTCCCAAACTGCTAGATAAAATCTCTTTCAGTTATTTTAGAATTTTTTTTTTTTTTAATTTGATGCACTCCTTTGAATAATCAAATTTTCCCTGTTTTTCCCAGAAACTGATTGGTGAATTCAACTTGAAATATCTAACGGATACCTACTATAGTTTACTTTTAACTCTATTTTACATTTAATTTTATTTTTTTGGCAGAAAAACATGCCTGGGTCAACTTAAAACATTTATGCCTAAGTGACCTTCGTGTACAGAGAGAGACATTCACATATGTAGCAGCATTATAATTGCTGTATCTTTCATTTGAACTCCATCAATCACTGACAGTTCTGTTTTTAAAGGTACATGCTCTGGATGAACATAACAGGTGTTTTTTTTTGTCCATTTTGACAGCTTCTGTAACAGGTAGCAAGATGTTATCTTTTGAAACCTGATTCTCCTCTTATTTGTACCAATGTGGCTCTGATTAACCCTACTTGCTCTTATGGATTTAAATAAATATTAATTTGCACCATTATGAGAAAGACTGAACTTAAGATCACAGTGCATTTGACAACCTTTCCTACATAGTTGGAAGAAAAAGGAACAATTATATGCTAGAACTAGGTTATGTTCGTGGTTTTTTTTTTTTTTCAAATCACAAATTTCTGCTAGACTTAGGTTCAGCTCCACAACAAGAAAAGAAAGGAAAAAAGGAAGGAAGGCAGGAAGGGAGGGAGGGAGAAAAGGAAGGAAGGAAGGAAGGAAGAAGGAAGGAAGGAAGAAGGAAGGAAGGAAGGAAGGAAGAAAGAAAGAAAGAAAGAAAGAAAGAAAGAAAGAAAGAAAGAAAGAAAGAAAGAAAGAAAGAAAGAAAAAGAAAGACACATACCCCTCCCCAAACCAAGAACAATAACAAATCCCTTATTCTCCTTCTATTTACATTTAGAGCTGCATTGACTTTGAAAGGTAATTATTACATCAGAACAAGAGAAGAATCAAGTTAAATCAAGTTAAATATAGGTAAGTAATACAGGGCATGTGTGCACACATGTGATATAGGTGTCTATAAGCATGATCACACACACAACTCTGGACCATTTTTGTTCAATATTAACAACAATCTTGATATATAAGAAGGTATGTTCTCCAGACCTTTTTAAAACAGTAATGAGAGGTTCATGGTTTGATTCTTCAGCTATGAGTAGAACCACAAATACAGGTCTGGAAAACTTCAAATCCATAAACAGTTTGGGTTCCAGGCATCTCTTTTCTCTCTGTATACATTTGCATACTACTGGCTTCTTTGCCCTAGATGTACATTAAACTGTTTTCCAGTCTTCTCTTTGCCACAGCATAAAAACAACTCCAAAGCCGTCCTGAAGTTCATTCTTAGGTTTCCAGAGGTACCCTGATATCAAAATGCTGAGTATTAGGTGCTGCAGGAATCATATCTTCAAGGTTTAAAGTTTTCTCATTAAATTATATCCATTACCATTCTTTCAGTTTGTGTAAAACTTCTGTTATGGTTTTTTATTCCTGAAATAGGTTATTGATTCATGTACATAAATCTTTTTACCATTTCTTAAGTATTACTTGGATTATAAATTTACTGTGGCTTTGTAATGTTTCAAATTTCCCAGCATCTGATTTCACACCATTGGGTGTCAGTATGACTCCCAAATATGATTATTTTCATTTTGAAATAAACATGGCTATGTCTTTTAAAGTTAGCCTGCTGGCCAATCAATTTCTGAAACTTTCCTTAGTCTGTGAGAACACTGACTTCACCAGGAAATGGTAGTGCTTGGGCACTCTGAAAATGTAACTAATTTTGTTTGAGGACTAAATAGGGAGGTAAGTGTCTGAGGGTAGCCCCTTAAACTAAAAGTCTGCTGCTCTGAAATCAGGCTGCCTGTACCTGTGTATTTTACCAGGAGCCCTGACCCCATCTCACTACACTAAGGTGTATAGGAAGGACTTTCCAGGTAAGGTATTTTGTGTACAGATGCAAGTGCATTACTGAGGACTAGGACAAACATGTAGTTTCTGAAATCAATGAGGCTTAAAGTCAACGTGAGATCATCCTGTGGTCCTCTAGCACTTTGGGAGGAGGCTGTAGATCAGGACAGTCTGAAGAGCCTGGAGGGTAATTCAGCTCACTCTTAGGTAGACCTTTAAAGGCTGGTCCTTTGATTTAGTCTCCAGGCTTCATTGGCTGTATTGATTAAATCCTGTTAAGTACATAGGAAATGTATGTATCTATCTTTTCTTTAGGCACCTACATTCAGGTAAATTAAATCTGGATCTAAATCTCATTTCACAAGACTATTCTTACTAAGCTTATATCAATATAAGTATTGAATATTATGATAAGGAAATCTGCTGCCATATCACTACTACAATTAGGGCTGACATGGCTTTTGTGATGTGAAGACTCAAATTAACTTCTGTCACTGTGTGAGCCTCAAAACACACGGATGATCCTCTAGTTCTCTAGCAAAGTAATGGCAACTTTTCCTTAGCTGTCTTTTTTAGTTTTCAGAAGGCACTCAAATCAGATACAAAGTGACAAATTTTTAAAAGTTGGTTTTTTCTGTAATAAATTTCAAACTTCAGACACAAAATAGTGCCAGATGTTTGATCCCCATGCATGCTGATTGGCAGAGTGAAGGCAAAAGAATGTTTTAAAGGTGTTATTTTTTTTACATATATAAATGGACATCTGAGCCCTCCTATCTCCTCAAAATATCCATCTCTTAATTCCCTTTCTGCTCATCTTCACTGCCAGACTCATATGTGCCATTGTTCTGTTACCCCATGTGTTTACCCTGCCCACCATACATCTCTGCATCAGAGCAAAGAACAGAAGCTCAGAAATCTCTGGAGTAGGAAAGCTGCCAGAGGAGCTAAAAGCAGATTTTGGAGACTGGTTTACCCAGAAAGTCTGCATGTCACATAAGACTTCCAGCAGGTCTGCTGAAATGCACCTTTGTGGGAGACAAAGAGCTGCTTTGAGAGCAATCAGGATCCCTGGTGAAAGCTCTTTCTGTTCAGACCAGCTGCTTGGTTAGTCCTCAGAAAACACTGATGGGATTGTTTCAAGTTTTATGCACATTTGCCTAAGGCATTGGATGGGCGCTTCTTTAAATAGAAAAATGAATAACCAAATCACAAACGATTAAGAGACAAGTACAATGGTGATTTTTGTGGTACCTCATCCTACCTGTACTTGGATGTGCAGATGTATTTTTAGTTCACTGGCAGCTGTCCTGGAGTGGGAAGTCATCAAAAACCTGTAAGGGCAGATCATAGAATTAGGACACACAAAGCTCACTTTCCATTGTTGGTGCCAGCAGTTCCCCCACAAAATGTTTTTACGTTTCAGGCCTGGGACTGCCACCACTTTGATTAGCTAGCCTGTACTTCTAAAAACTTCAAGTGTAGGCCAATATTTTCTTTCTAGGTCTTGGTTTCCCGGTAAAAGAAGGTGAGAAAAAACCCCTTCCTTTCTCCTTGTTCTGGTGGTTTTTTTTTGTTGGGGTTTATGTTGTTGTTGTTGGGTTTTGTTGTTTGGTTTTTTTTTTTAATTAAAGCATCTTCAAGGTAGGAAGTTGTACATTCCTTAGTGAGCAGGCATTTAGCCATCTCTGCAGAGCCCCTGCATGGTGGTATAAAAAGAATAGAACACGAAAAGTGTTCACACCACAGATTATACAACACTGATCTGAAAAATAAAGACCAGATCCTATGGAATACACTCAGTTGGATTCTGTATTTGAATCTATGCAAGAATTATGTATGCAGTTAAATTTTAAAGTCTTTTTCAAAGGCAGAATCAGGATACCCTTTCGGTATTCCTCCCTTTAAC
Source organism: Falco punctatus (assembly GCF_963210335.1). Lineage (NCBI taxonomy): Eukaryota > Metazoa > Chordata > Aves > Falconiformes > Falconidae > Falco > Falco punctatus. The sequence goes on from NC_137581.1 coordinate 35,299,684, forward strand.
TTTTTAGGAAGATTAGTAAACAGTAAATTTTAATTTTGACAGATTCTGCCAAGTACAGTCAAAGACCTAATATTTTTTGTTAGGAAAAGGAAGAGGGCAATTGTTTGCACAAGAATATATGCCAAACTTATTTTCAAAGACTGACATTTCAGAAATTTAACTGGCTTTCTTCTGTGTCTATCTTAGAGGACTAATAATTTAAATGAAAATAATTATATTTTATTTTTAGCTTCAGTTATTCAACTTCTGTATCAGACACAGTTTGGCATTTGGAGGAATCCATGTCTTTACTACAATAGTTGTCTAGTTGAAGCGTATCAATGAAGAGGCTCTTTGTTAGGAAACAAAACAAAGCTTTTTTTTTTGCTGTTTAAAAAAAACCCACCACCCCCAAACCCACAAAAAAGCAACCTTGAAAAAAAAACCCCAACCACCAGGAAACTACCTTGCAACTAAATCAAAGAGGATATTTTTACGTGGGTTTTTGGCAGCACGTGTCATGAGAAGCTCTGTGGAATCACAGTGCCTGCATTCACTAGATGCTTCTATGTGTCTTCTTTGAAATTAGGTGGTGGGATTGGAAATTCTCTGCAGCTAGTCTGTCTCTTTGATAAAACGGGCCATCAGTGGCATCTTTGCTAAAAGCTTGCTGCTGTTTTTAGTGCTGCATGTCTTTCTCCAGAGAAAAAAGCACCTGTGAGCTCCACTGCCACATGCCTGCTGTGTGACTGCAGCTATCTGTTACCATAGTGTTTGCTTTCATACATCTTCAACTTTTCAAGGAGTTTGCCTGTTTAAGGTAATTTTACAAATGGTGCTATTGAGGAAGCATGGTATAACATAAAGACTGTCTGAGATCTTTCATGGAAAGTGTTTTTTGCTTTCTATCTTGTTCTCTGCTTTATAACATGGAAGAAAAATTGCGCTTCCTTTGGTATCACATACATACAACATATTCACAAAGATGAGAGGAAAAATAAAAGGAAGCCAGAATCCTCTTCGAAACGTGACACATTTATACCATTCCTGGGACTCAAATCAGTTTAGGTGAGTATATCAAACCAGCTTAAATGGTTTTGTGATAGTTTGCATTTGCAGAGCAGTTCCAGTCTTCCCAGTAAATCAGGACTTTTCTTCTATTTTGCTGAGTGTGCTTTTGGCTCAGCAACATAGCTGTGCATTTGTTTTGCAAGAAAGCACATCTTCTGGTTGTAACAGAGACAAGTAAAACATTTCTGTTCTGCTGGACCTGTTTTGGTGCTTTTTGCTATGAAATTATCAAGAACTTAAGTACAGGAAGGTGGTGTTGCTGAAGGATGTTGCCTGTTGCATTTCTCTCTCTTTCCTGCTCATGCCAAATGCACCTCTGGGGAATAATCAAGGGAAACAAGAACAAAGAGAAAAAGAAAGAGAAAATGAAGGGAATTGTAGAACTAGACCACTCTATGATTGCAGGTACTCTACGTGTCACTTACAGCTCAGATCATTAGCACAAAGAGGAAAAGAAAGGGAGAAGTTTTTAATTTATTTTGAATTAGAATGGGGAAAGATGATCTATTAATCTCAGTACATATAAATTTGCTCTGACTTCAATAAAAAATGCTGCTATGCTGAAATGATAGGACCAGAAAAAGAGGTAAAGATAAAGATAAAACTCTCTTGAACTACATCAGCCGGAGTAAGCACTAGTTGCTCTTAACTGAAAAAAAACATGCCCCTGTTAGGCATTCAGGTGGTGATAGGTCTGTAGAAAAAATTTGGCCTGTAGGAAAAAGTGCAACTTAGGCTCTGTGCAAGTGGAGACTTGGCCATTGATGGAAGGAAGAGGTGCTAATAAGGACAGAGCATGAGTCAGGTCAGTTTGTCTTCAGTGGTTAACCGTATATTCATTTTGACAGTTTTCTGTCATGAACGACAGCAAATCACACAATCAGAGCTCAAGATGTCAGCAATACCACAAGAAGGTGAAACAACTTAGTGAGTCATGGATTTACTAGAATGCCTAATACATCTGAGATTTGCTACACTGTGGCCTTTTAGCTCTGAATCATGGCATACGTGTGATACAGGCTACATGAAATGGTGACAGCTGTATGCCCCTGCAGCCAATCCTGTTCAGAGTGTGGGTGTATTTGGCTGAGATATTAACACGAGAGACAGAAAGTGGTGTGGTAAATGTATTTAAAAGAAATGCTGGCCTAAATATTCTTGCAGTATTGGAACACAGTCTAGGGGAGCAGCAAGCATTTTTGGAAGATGTGTAACACCAGATACCCTGGGTCAGTTAGAGAAAAACATAATCCTATACAGAGTATGATAAGTAACCTGAGTGATAGATCACCTAACTTATAGTGAAATGCATAGAACAGAACAGAATATTCATCTCATTTAGTGAAGACATTAATATGAGAGAGCACCATTTGAATGGTTACTGTATCTACCATATCTATATTATATCCAACATATCTACATTTTATCTACAATATAATAATCAGTTCAGCCACAGCAGAGTCTGATAGGCATCAGTGTCCAATTCCTGTCATACCTAACTGCTTTGGAAAATATGTTGTGCCAATGCATTCATTGCTGAGAACTAGCACTTGGAACTTTTTTGGAATAACAGTAGCTGAAGTCATAAATATAGCTAACTTTTGCTCACCACTATTTTCTGAGTGCTTGCAAAACTGCATAAAAAGTGTTGTTGCTCAGCTCTATGTACCACTCCGTGGAGTCAGTGCAATTCAGAGAGACTGCAGCATGTCCTAACTATTTCTTCATTTTGCACAGGTGAGACAAAACATGCTGTGGAGGTCGAAGAGGCACCACCCTCTTACTGCATTTATTCATGTGAAAACTGAACTAAATAACTAGGATGCAACCACGTAGGGCTTTAAAATTTAACACTGAACACATTGAACCGAGTCCACACCAGCTGGCAACCAGCAAAGAGAGCAAAATAGCAGTTAAGCAGAAATCAAAATTATTCCCATACAATTATGGATAGACAGGAATTCTGTATTTTTTAAACTGGACTGACACATTTTCCTGCATTCATTCTGTGTAATAATCCTATATGTTGTTTTACCTACAATTCTGCTGATGAATTGGATAGTTTAGATTACACACCTGAAGTGCATACTAAAAAGAGTTACATTAAAATAAATGAACCTATTCATTTGCAGAGAGCTGTGAGAGAGAAAGGTTTAAATATTCACAGCAGGTGGCACTACCTATTTCATTTCAAAATATTGCCAGGGAAAAGAAGAATCTAATCTCTATCTGACGTCAGGAAGGGGTTATGAAGAGTATTACATCCAGCTTCAGCTTTGGACTTTCAAAGAAACCAGAAAGACCCCTGTGTCTATATTTTATTTACATTTGGAGCTGACTGGTGACCTGTTCCCCTTTATTCCCTGTGTCATCTTTCCATACCTCCAGCCCCTGATGTCAAATATCCTTTCCAGGGTAAATGTCAGAGGGGGAGGGGAGATTTTTCTTGTGGGGAGAGTTCATTGCCTATTCCTCCCTAATACTGAAATGTCAGCCGTTGTTCTTTCTGGTTAAAATAAAAAGAAACACTATTTTTCGTGTACCAATTAAACGCCTATTACAAAGAATCACTGGGGTAACTTCATACCATAGAGGGTTCGGATTTCTGTGTTTATGGGAACATTCATAGGTGTATTTTGTCCTTACAGAGGAAGCACACTGGTCTCTGAGAAACGTTTGTACTGTTAAAAATTCTGTGCATGGAATATAGGCGGGATGTGCTGTTACCCTGTAATCCTGTAATGAGGTACTATTATTGTAAGCAACAGGCCATAAGCTTTGTACTGGGATCGCAAATACGTGAGGGCTGAAGCTCTTCAGGCCTGCTCTGCCTGAACTTGTCCTCACCCACCTGCAGCATTTTTTTCACTCAGTTTAACAGTGACAGACTGATGCAATTCTCTAATGCAGACAAATGCAGGCCTGGTCTGAGAACAGAGTCCTTGAGAAGTGGGGGTACAAGCTGCAGTGTGGAGAAGCACAGGAGTGGAGTGATAGGGCATGGATTGCAGGCTGGAACTGAAGACCCCACAGCAATAAACAATTCACCCATGGTCAATTATAGACAAGCAGACCTGTAGCTGAGCGAAGCTGGGCTTAGGGGTGACCAAGATAGTAAATCCAGCTGTAGAGCAATGGAGAAAGAACAAAGTGTGGAAGCATGTTATCAGACGTAGAACAATGACCCCAGGTGAGCCCTACAGTAAGAAGAGAGACACCATCAGCATGAATATCACATGCTTCCTGGGAAAGGAATCCAGCTGCTGAGAACTTGCTGTTATAACCCACACAGACACACCAGAACTGAAACCACCAACATTAGGACCTGAAGGAGAAGGGGCAGGGCAAGCACACCACCAGGAAAAGGGCTAGAAATTAAGAAGAGCACATATAGCATTTCAGCTGTGTTAGTATTCATTCTTTTTCTTTAAAAATTAGGTTTGGTATAATAATGATTAGGTTGTTCAGATTTCAGCTATGCTAACAAGAAATTAATGTCTTTATATGTATGCTTCCTCTTGCTCAAAATGACATTTCGGGCATTACAACTCATATGCATTTACATTTTCACCAAGGGCATGCACGAGTGGCCATATGTGAATGTAGTATGTACAAAGAATGTCTGATGGCCATGCCAATGAGAGTCCTCTCTCTTAACTGTGGAGACAAAAATCAGCCACCTTCCAAAAAGCTAGTACAGCTGAAGTTTCAGTAATGCAGACTTACCTATGCTGTCTTCCCAGTGTGCCCCAATTCTGATTGACAAAGACCATTCTGAAAGTGAAAATTTATTTCAGTTTCCATGACCCATTCAGCACTTGACCTGTTAGCATGACAGCCAAAAAGTGTGCCAATCACTGTGAGATATTTCTATTAATTTCAGCATTAACTGCAAAAATAACTGGTCTGGGCATTCTGGAAGTACTGTGGCTTGGGCATATAATAAAACTGAGCATTGGGTTTATCTGAATGGATCTTAATGATGCATATGAAAAAGTGTATAACTTTGGATATAAACATCTGGTTGATGACTGGTGAGGGACTGGCTAGTGTTCATTTGTACCACTGCCCACTAGTAGACAGGGTCTAAACAACCCATTTCATCATGAATCTACACCACTGACAGACAGTCTTCCACAGCTCTGCTCAGAGCTGTTTGTCCTTCTGGATGGAATTTGATCTCTGCTGCTAATGTCACTGTGGTACTGCTTGTAGCCATGATGGGTAACATAGTGTTTTCCACAAACTGTTATGCAGGCAAAGATTTGCACGTTGTTTGCCCATTAGTTCTCTGAGGGAACCTTAAATAATCTTTGCATCTGATGCAGTTTTCCTCATTTCATTTCAAATAATAAAACAGGTTTTGTCCTGGGAGAAGATGATTTCCATAATTTTAGCCAGAAGTGAAAATATGTATGGAACAAGGATAGAAATTAATCCTGCAAAATACCTATTGAGCCTCAGCACATAATATTTTTAAATCACAGTTGCTCATATTTGATGCGGGTTTTTTTCTTCTATTCTTTGTCTTCATTACTTTTTAGTTCTTTTTTTTATTATTTTATTTGGTCTTATATCATTAGATCAGTTTGATGTTACCCCTAGTTCTTCTCACATTATTATTTTCCATGTGCAGAAGTTTATTCCCACTGAAGACACTTGTAGTCCTGCTGTTTTTAATGTAAGCAAGTTTTGACCCATTGAATAGACAAGGCTTTAAACTGTCCATTTTATAAGACATTTTTTCTTAGGCTGTGAACCCCTGAGGTACTATGCCAAGGTTAGGAAGCTGTGCATAGTTATTTTTTGCTTTATAAAATGTTTAACATTTTTGGTGCATAAATCATTTTTAGCTTTACCTAATTTCAGAGCATAAAGGGCATGTCAAACTTTACTAAACCGAAGCCCCAGGAAACAGTCTATAACAATGATGGATTTTTATAATGATATAACCCTTAATGAATTATTGTAGTTCCTTAACAAGGTTTTAATAAGAAATTTCTTTTGCCGGCATGGTTATTAGTTCTCTCATCTGAATAGCCCTGGGCCTGTCTGCCATGGAATTCTACAACATAATTTTTCTTTCTGTGTCAATCACACAACACGGCAAAACTCCAAGCCGTGAATAAAACAAACTTGCTTTTCATTTCTTTGCTTTTTTTTTATTTTTTTTTACTTTAAAGGTCATGGTTTCTGAATATGTAACTTGAAATGAAGATGTGCTGACTACAAGACAACTGCTCCTCATGTATAATGGAAGAATGCCTACTGCCATTCATACACTTTCCTGTATGCTAAGGTGTCTTGGAGGAATTGACTGCAGTACACAATCTCTTTACGCTGAGTGGGTGCTTGTCTCTGTTCTTGTGTGTATTTATATGGATAAGTTGTACTCTTCTTTTTCTTTATGAATTTCTATATGTCTGAATAGTGTTTTGAACATTTAAAACCATTAAACTTTTTTTATTTTAGTGACCATATGTATATTTGTGACTGTGTGTGCATGTGTGTATACACATAGTTGTTTACTAATGTCCACTTGAGACAATATAACTGCATTTTTAAACTATAGCTTTAAAATAATAAAATAGAATTAAACCTGCAAAGTCAAGCAGTGAAACATTAAGAAATGCCTGCCCTATCTTTGTTCAGTCCTCTCATGTGTATATGTTATGTTACAGTTATTAATTACTTGTTTAATTATTCAGGAGACACTAAACTAAAGATGACTGCAAGGAGCTGCAGAAAAACTTATGAGACTCACTGACTGCATGATGTAATGGAGTATGGAATTTCATGTCAACAAGTACAAAGCAATCAGAATGGTTAAAACAGCTGTAAATGCTCAAATGCTGTGATGGGCTCTAAATTCATGATTCCAATCCAAGAAAAGGATTTTGGAGTCATTGGATATTTCTCAGAAAACATCAGATCAATACTCTGCAGTGGTCACAAAGGCAAGCAGAACGTTAGCAATTATTAAGGAAGGATTTGAGAAGAAAATATGAAATACTTTACAGCTATAGAAATCCATAGAAACTCACTTTATGATGGTGTTTACATCTTGAATACAATATACAGTTCTAATCCCTCATTTCAAAAGGATATATGAGAACTAAGAAAGGTACAGAGGATGGTGACAAGAATGATCAGAGGTAAAGAACAGCTTACATCCAAGGACAAGTTAAATGCACTAACAGTCTTAGGGAGGAGAAAAAAAAAAGAAGGAAGCAAAATAAAACAAAAGAATGACTGAAGAAGGCTGTATAAGAGTATCATGGAAAGGGAGAATATTTCTTGTGCCAGCAATCAGAATTGCAAGCCGCCAATTAGATTATTAGATAGCAAGTCTACAAGTGACAGAAGGAAGTATTTTTTCACAGGTCACATCATTTCATTGTGGAACTGATTGCATAGAATATTGTGGAGGCCACATGCATAAATGGGTTTAAAAAAAGTGATTATACAAATTAATGAAAGAAAAGTCTGTCAAGAGCTATTAAACATGATGAAATGATTCCCCAGCTCAGGAAATCTTTAAAGGATATATTGCCAGAAGCTGGAAGGACATGACAAAGAAAGTCTTTATTCCAGTTTAGCACAGTGGGGTTTCTTTTTGTAGTGTTTTGCTTTGCTTTGTTTTAGTTGGTTATGTTTAAACTCTTCTCTTCAGCATCCCTTACTGACCACTTCAGAGACAGGATGCTGGGCTAGATAGAATTTGGTCTTAAACATTAGAGACATTTTAATCTTTATATATTATTTTTACAGATTAAAATCTTCAGAGAGTGTGTTATAATTGCCTCTGTGCCTTGATACTGTAATCATAAAGTAATACTAGGCAGTGTTGATACAGGGAACAAAAATAGGTTTGTAAAAGGTATCTTACAGTGTATCCACTTAAAGCCTGAAAAAGTATCTTCTGATCATATGTGTGGGTTGCTTTTCTGTTTGTTTGTTTATTGTTGGTTTTTTTCCCCCAAAATATGTGACTTAGCCAAATTTGAGAGGATTTTAATTTAATGCCAAAAGGAAAATCAATAGTAATTTCTCCCGTATACTATAAGCATTGGTCCAAAGCTTCAGTTGAGTTTAAACTTGCTTTTTGTCCACATTTTCTGTATTCCAGCCTGGATGCAAGATTGCGCTTATGCCTGCCATTGGAAAATGTCAAAAGAGAAGACCAGACTTAGAACAACAGCTAGTCCATATCCAAAACCAGCAGTGACAGATGTTCCTCCATATAGCCCAGCTTTTGCAGAGAGACGGTGTGTCTGCAGGGTTTCCTGTAGGAGCTACTTCAGCAACATGGCTGAGTAGAACCTAGTCTGGATGCAAGTTGATGCCATTAATCAGCTAAAATACTTTTCCTTATAATTGTTCTCAGAAATAACTGTTTTATCTGCATCATTTCAAAAGTCTACTTGAGTCAATCATCAAGAAAATTGAGCTCTTTAAACAAATCAGCAGCTTTGAGGAGAAAGACTTGGGGGTGCTGGTGGACAAGAAGCTTGACATGGTCCAGCAATGTGCACTTGCAGCCAAGAAAGCCAACTTCATCCTGCACTGCATCAAAAGAAGCATGGTCGGCAGGTTGAGAGAGGTGATTCTCCCCCTCTACTCTGCTCTTGTGAGACCCCACCTGGAGTACTACATCCAGCTCTGGGTCCCCCAGCATAAGAAGGATGTGGACCTGTTGGAACAAGTCCAGAAGAGGGCCACAGGGATGATTAGAGGACTGGAGCACCACTCCTATGAAGACAGGATGAGAGAATTTGGATTGTGCACCTTGGAGAAGAGAAGGCCCTGGGGAGACCTTATAGCAGCCTTCCAGTACCTCAGGGAGGCCTACGAGAAAGTTGGAATGGGACTTTTTAGAAGGGCATATAGTGATAGGACAAGGAGTAATAGCTTTAAAATGGAAGATAGATTTTGATTAGATATAAGGAAGAAATCCTTTACTGTGAGGGTGGTGAGGCACTGGCACAGGATGCCCAGAGAAGCTGTGGATGCCCCATCCCTGGAAGTTTTCTAGGCCAGGTTGGATGGGGCTTTGAGGAACCTGGTCTAGTGGAAGGTGTCCCTGCCCATGGCCAGGGGGTTGGAAGTAGATGATCTTTAAGGTCTCTTCCAATTCAAACTTTCTATGATTCTTTGTTTCTAAATAATGGCTGTGAAATTTTAAGCACAGAGGGTCTTAGAAAAGTAGAGGGAGGTGTGATGGAGGTTCTGTGTTACAAACTCTATGTAATTTACTCATGAAATTGATAAGATTTTCCAAAGTTTTAATTGAATAGGAAAGCAGTATGAGATGAATATTACTGCATTAATTGTCAAATGAGTAAATGAGCACTACTAGTAACAAATGCAATAACAGTGTGAAACAAAGTCTGTTTGAACACTTATTGTAATAATTTAACCACCAATGGTAACTCATGGGCAGATCTTTGTAGGCAGCAGCAGTCTCAGGTTTCTGCACTGAGTGTAGCACGACCTATATGCAAACCAGGGATTCAGGCTAAGAAAAAGGAATAGCCCACAAGTTAGGATTTTGGATATTTTTATAAAGGTATGTTCACTTTCTTACATGAAGTGATATCTTAAACACAAACATAGCATTTTTTAGGTTAATTTTCCAAATATTAAACTGGGTTGGGCATCCTTTTTGATCCATACTTTTCTTTAGTATTCCTTTGGCCAGAAAGAAGCTTGTTTAAGAGCTTACTATGTTGTTTCGTTTTTTTCCCCTATGAACTGTTGTGCTGGAACGTATGCTTGCTGTTGCAGCAGCTGTATTGTATCTCTGCAATCTTTTCTTTCATTGGGCAATAAGTATATCAGACTTAATGTACACTTTTCATTGGGTGTGTTACACAGATGAACTAGTGTGAGATGTAGGATACTGTGGTCCTGAGTAATTCTGAATATTTTGAAGAGGAAATACCTCCACCCCTAGCACAAGGGCCTTCCTGTGTGATACAGATTAAAGTTTGAATGCAGAGGATGGACATGAACGTTTGACTCACATAGTTCAAGCATGTATCCAGCCAGCTTCACTACTTTTCTGCTAAGGTAGGCTGTACTGTATTGGACATCCTTAGAACACGTTTGATGTAGAGTATCACTATGAAAACAAGAACCAAAACACCTTCCCCCACCTCCCCTGTTTCCCAGGCTCAACTACATTCCTTTGTTTCTGACTCTTCTCCCATGTCCCTGCTCCCCAGGCAGCACAGAGGGGTGGGGAATGGGTGGTTGGGGTCCCACAACAGCTCCTTGCTGCCACTTCTTCCTCCTAACACTTCTCCCCTGTTCCAGTGTGGTCTTCTGCATGTGCTACATCTTTCTTCAGAGCATAATCACCAAGTCCAGTGTAGGGTCCTCCACAGACTGCATAAAAATACACATTTTACCTTGGTCCTCTCCACAGGCTGCAGGAGAATCTCTACTTTAGCTGCTGAAGCACCTCCTCCCCCTCCTTCTTCTCTCACTTTGATGTCCGCAGGGGTCTTTCTCACTTTTTTGCCCTTATTCCTCACTGCCATGCAGTGTTTTGTCTTTTCTTAAACCTGTTTTCTCAGAGGTGCCACCATCTTCACTGAGGGGCTCAGCTGTGTCTTGTGGTGCGTCTGTTGGAAATGGCTGGAACCAGCTGGGAGCAGCCCTGGCCTCTCCTTACAACGGCCACCCCTGCAGCCCCTGCCTGCCTATGCCTGCGCCCCTGCACCTGACACTGTTTTACGGTGTTAAAGGTGTCCCTGGTAGATACAAGATCCCAATTCTGTCAGGTTCTGTACTGCTTCAGCTGAAATACAGTGACACTCTGATCCATGAAACCTAGGGTTAAATGACAACTGAGGAATGCCTTTACAACTACCTTTTTTGTACTGAGTCTAGCTGAAATGAAATTAATTTTCTTCATACTAGATTGTATGGTGCTGTGGTTTGGATTTCTGACCAAACCAGTGTTGAAACACTCCAGTGTTTTAGCTATTGCTGAACAGCATCAAGGCCTTCACTGTCTCTCTCTGGTGTCCCAGAGAGTAGGCTGGGATGGGCAAGAGGCTGGGAGGAGACACAGCTAGGACAGCCAACGGCAACTGTCCTAAGGGATATTCCATACCATACAACACTGTGCTCAGCAATAAAATTAAGGGAGAGTTTTTCCAAGGAAATTGTTGTTCATTGGTTTGCTTGTAGGAGGTATTGAGTGACTGCCTTTGCATTAGCCATTTCTTTTCTTTTTTTCCTTTACTTATAAAACTGTTTTTGTCTCAGTGAGCAAGGTTTTATTTCTCTCATCTTCCCTTCCAATTTTCTCCTCCATCCTGCTGGGAGGAGTCAGTGAGTGACTGGGTGGGGACTTAGCTGTCAGTCATGGTCAACCCAGAAAACTTCTGCTGAACTTAATTATCAGAATTCATGCACCTTTAAAAATATTGGCAGAAAATTGGTCAGGTTTTTGTGGAAGCAAAAAGTTGATGACATCTGAGATAGTTGCCTCTGCGCTAGATGCTTTGTGCTTACTTTATAGTGAATGGAAAGAAGCTGAGACTGATAGGACACAATCCATGATTCATAAGATCAACGCAGGTAAGACTGATCTGGCTGGTATCTTTATTAATAGATTTATTTCAGTTCCAGGTTCTGATTTGGCTGAAAATAGAAGACCAGCCATAGTTTGCTGCTTAGATAACAGTACATGCAAGATAAAGCAGAAATTTAAGTAAGTATATTAAAAATATTTTTGGCTCTGACAAAAAAATATGTTCAGTTTCTGCTGTAGGCAGGCCTCCACGTCAGCTCTTTTATGGTTCAGCGATCCTAGTAGGATGAATTTGTATTTGTATAATCAATTATACATAACAACCAGGGCTGAGCAAATATATCTGGCATTTTACTTCAACAAGCTATTCTTGCAAGGCATTCTATCAGAAAAGTGTTTCAAATCTTTCAATACCAATCTCTGTTCAGCTATAAACTTTTCAAAGGGAAAACTTTGAGGAATAAATGCAAATTATTAACACAGAACACTATAAGGAATTACTAATACACACACACAAAGATCAAGTATACGTCACCAATGTAAGACTTTCGTTTATAGTTTAGATCTTTTTGTGTCTTATTTGGATCAAATTTATGTGAGAAATTTGCATAAGTCAGGAAAGATCTTTATTATATGATTCACAGTAACTCATTAGGGCTTTTGTTTCCATATACATAAATGAGCTCCGCTGCTGTAAAACACAAATGATTGAACCTGATTGACCCTGAAGTTATATTTTCTTGACAAAAAAAGGATGGAGCATCTTGAAAGCCATATGCCAACAGATGTAAAGGAGATGAATTCCAATATAAATATGGTGATTATTACTGGTCAGCACTGTGAGCAGCAAATTTTAAAAGCATGCAAGCAGACAAGGTGAGAAGACAAGATTAAAAGGCAGAAATATTGATCTCATCCTGCAGCTTTGTGTTTCAACATATCATTCACTTTCAGCTCTCTGTCTCAGTGGCAACCAGCTTGAACAGCTTGAACTTTTTTCTTTATGTTATGGCTACTTCTTTGTATAGTTGGTTTTTTTTTTGTGAAGGATCATGGGGAAGAGACCCAACATTCTTTAAGGCAAAAGAGAACCATGACATTATTTTCAAATCTATTAATATAGAATCTTGATTAAGTTAGGTTTGGTTGTACACAGGTGCATTTTAACAGTCATGGTTATGAAATTTCCTATACCAATGTTTTTCTAGACTTTTTTCAATTATATTAATATAAATATATGTTTTATATAAATTTGATGTAAAATATTAATATATATATATAAATATAATGAATAATGAGGATTATAAACAATAAAAGCTGAGCAAAAGAGAAAGTGGAAAGAAGATTAATGACTTAGGATCTTTACTAATACATTATTAAGCATATTAGGCAGGCTGTGATACTCCATTTTGGGTTAACTACTTGGAGGAGGACCAGACTATGTGCCTTTATTTTCTGAGCACAATGTACTAACAAAGTATTTGAGATCTGACCTGAACCTCTTGTATTTTGTCGGTACCATCTATCCCGGTTGAGTTAAAGAGATGTTTCCCACTGGCTGGGTCAGTAGGAGCTGTCATAAGCATTTCTCAGTCAGCAGGAGTCATTCTTGAGCCAGTGGGAGCTGTCACAAACCATTCTGACATAACATGTATCATGCTGGAAGTCAGATTGACCTCTCTAACCTCTTGCTATTATATGCAGGTAATCAGGTCACTCCACCCATCTGGTAGCTCAGACTTAGCTCAGCCATTCAACCCCTGATGCTACTGGCTGGACTATTTTTTTCAACTGCAACAGTCATGTACCTGTGAAACATTATCCAAAGCAATGGGATTATACTAGTGTGAAATTATTGCGGACTACAGAATATGGTCCTTTATCTCACACCATTTTGCCCTGCAAGCCATCAAAAGGGGAGTTTGGGTAGCATTTGAAAAGACTGCAGGATAGCAGCAGATGCTCTGTTATGTGCAAAGCATCTGACATGCTAGGTGTCTAGTCCTGAAAGTGCCCTGATTTTGGCAGGTAGGCTCTGTCAACGGAGTTTTCTGTGCAAAAATCCTTTACTCTCTGGGAGGGTCAAGTGCTTCAGAAAAGACTACTCAATGGATATTTTACTCTTGGCAATAGGTGATGGGTATTACTGGACAAACTGGTGTATTTCAACTCTGCCTAATTTTGCAACCATGAACTCTTCTGTGAAGGAAGTGACCAAGCTTTCTCTTTCAAAAAAGAATAGCAGTCACTACTTTTAGGGTAACTATTTGTGTTTCTTTGCTTTTTACAGTGATTCCTGGCTACACTATACCTGATTGCTGAATATTCACACAGATCATGAGAGACTTTTGCCCTAAATATCCTTTTTGATTCAAGGGAACCAAACCCCACAAAGCGTACCTTGCAGAAATGCTTCTACTGTAAAGTAGTTCCTGGGAACAACATGAATATGAGCAAAAGGAAGGTCTTTACTGCTCCTCTAAGAGCTGCTTTCCTGCGCTATATGTGTTTAAAGATTAATTAGATACACATGTACAGTCTGCACTACTGGGAAGACTGTGCAGGGTTCACAACTTTGAACTCTCTTTTAAAATGTGATACTTACATATGCTTCATTTCACAATAGACAAGCTGTGGAAGAGAGAGTTCTGTACCCTTTATCTAGTAGTAGGTGGCTAGAGCATCTCCACATGTAACATCTATATCTCCCACAGCAGAGCTCTGAAAAACAGTCTCTGGGACATCTCCAGTAGGTCAGTCTCAACTTTTATTGTTGAAGTAGTTCCACTTCATGTGTAGTGATTATGGAGTAAATGGTCTCTGAGACAGCTGTGACCTAACAGTAAGCCACAGTATATTTGATGAAGAAGGAATAGCCTCCTTTCATATAACTTTATCAATATATGTATTTAGGATAAGCTTTCTCTGGATCATGAATGAGTACTTTGCTCTTAGTCACATGGAAAGTTCAGATCCAGAAAGGCAAAAGGATAAATGATCTCTGGTTTTCCACTTCCAACATCACTGTTCTGACCGTTATTGTTAACAGCTAAAAAGAAAAAGAACAGGAAGCTTTAGGAGCTCTCTTTTGTGTGGCCTTTTTCAACATCAGCTATGTATATGACTGAAGACTGTGACATATCCTCAGAAAATACTGTTTGACGGGTAAGGAAAGGAAAAAAATAGGACAAAGTGTTTTTTTAAAGAAAAAGATGGGATTTGATGACACATAGCTACTCCTATTTCTGCAGAGAGTGAGACCGGTGTTACTTCTAATTGATAGGGGATCCTGGTACAATACCTGGAGGCATAGCAGAACAAGGAGGCCAGAAAATAATGGTGAGATGGGACCATGAACTGATTTAAAATAGAGATTCTGTGCATATCTTTCCTTCTTCTAGTACTTGGTTATACAATGGTTTGTATTTTCTTGTTTTACTGGCTTGTAACTAGTAGAATATTCCAACAAGTTCCACCACTGGCTTCTGTTACCAGCCTCTTCACTCTAATTTAAGTATTTTGTCTCAGAATCCCATTTGATGTTCAGGTTTCTCTCATATTACCTTTTCTCTATATATGTCATGTTCTTTATTTGATATAATTAATCCCTATTCTAAGTTGCAGGTTTTATGTGTTGTCGTACACCCTTTCTTCTCTTCCTCCTCCCCTTCAAAAATATTCCATATATTCCTTATTCTTTGTTGTGATTTCAAAGGAAAATTAGTCAAATTATCAGATTTTAATGGAAAGAAAAGCCTGTCATTCAGATTGTTACAAATTTCTAAAGGATTGGTAAACATTCCCTGCTTTTTTGAACAGATCTTCAAGCTGCTGAATGACAGAATGAAACAGAACTCCAACATGGTTGATCACAGCTCTTTCCATTCTCTCAGCCCACAACGAAGCAGCATGTGCTAAATAACCCCTGTCCTAAAAATCAATCAATCAAGCAAGCAGGCAAACAAAAAACCCCTCCAAAACCCTAGAAGAAAGCTAGAGGAGAACAAATCATATAAGCATAAAAATAAACAAACCAAAATCTCATCATCCTCTTCCCTGTCCCTCATAACCTTCAAGAAGACATACTTTATGCAGACTAAGCTCTGTCCAATTTTTCATATTAATTACTCAACATACACCATATAGATGGGAAACGTGTGTTCAAGGACCACTGAACACTGAATTTTCTGAGTGCCTCACAATTACAGAAACATCTGTGCTAAATGACTTTGCCATGAATCACTGTGAGAATCTGCTGTGTTCGGCAGCTTTGTGCAAATCTTGCACATGCTAAAATAGTAATAAATGTTTTTTTGGTTCAGTCATTGTGACTGCATGTGACCAACATGAACCTTGTGTCTCACCGTCATGTGAAAATGCTTTGTAATTATTCTATTTAACAGTCAGAAATGGTTGCTATTATAGATTTACCATAGTGACATGCAGCAGCAACAAAATCATGTTTGAAAAACACAAGAATGTGTACGTTACACTGTAGCTGACAGGCTGCAGAGAGGCACAGTACAAACGCAAGGAATGCTTTATTACTTTCTTTATCTTACTGTTTATCACCTTCGTTTTAATTTCTGAAACTCCAGCTATATCTTTAGCACATTTAAAGGGTCACATAGATGGTTTATCCAGCATTATAGACCAGTAATTCCATCACATTTGGCATTAGGCTTCCTAGAATTAATGAGGCTATGAGGGACCTTTGGAGTTTTAGTCCAACCTCCTGCTCAAGAGTCAGCTTTAAAATGGGATCAGGGTACTTCAACCTTTGTCCAGCCTTTGCCCAATCAACTTGTTCCAGAATTACCCACTCTTTGTGCCAAAAAAAGTGCCTGTAGCTAGCTGGAATTTCCTTTGGCGTGACTGGTGGTTGTTGCCTCTTGCTCTTTCTCTGTGACCCTCTGAGAAGAACCTGTTTCCATCTTCTTTCTAATCCTCATTAGGTAGAGGAGAAAAGCTGCAATCACATCCCTTCACAGACTTTATGAGTCTACAGAAACCCAATTCCCTCAGCCTCTCCATGTACATCCTATGGTCTAGTTACCTATTTCGGTGACTCACCCCATTTAAGACGTTGGTAACTTGCTGAACAGGGGGATTCAAATCAAGACACATTATTCTATGTGCAGAATCTCAAAAGCCAAGTGAATTATAGTTCTTACTGACAAACAAACTGTACTTTTGCTCTTTCTATCAGTTTCAACTAAATTAGATATCAGCTCCACTTTACATCATTACACAAAGAAACATAAGAACAATGATCCTTTTAAAAAAGTTTGTATAAAAGAAAACAGCTGAAAAGCAATGAGTAAATTCTGCCATTGCACTAATGGACTGAACAGAGGGTGAATTGGCAGGGATTCGAAAAAGGAAGACTTTGTCAAACAGTGACTTTGCAGCTCTGAAAAAAAGTATGTGTTCAATTGAGAGTAAATTTTGTAGAAATTCTACAAGTTGAGATAGATGTAAGAAGGATGCTGTAAGGAGGAATGGGAGACAAAATATGGAGATAATAGATGTTCTTTTAGATTTCAGTCATGTCTCAATCCAGCTACTGTATGACTGGAAGAGCAATGTCTTCTTAGTCTTCCTGGTTTGGTAAAGCTGTAAGAATCAGTTCCTTTAGGATAAGTGATCCTCTGTTCAAGTGTCAGTGTATGGTTAGCATAGTAGGTGTCTCAGTGTAAAAAATTATTCTTTCTGTATAGAATAAATATCTCGAAAATGTGATTGATCCTGTGTTTCTTGTGTGTATATATGAATACAGTATGGGAGTATGAATATTTATGTATGTGTATTTTCCTAGCCACCTCTCCTGAAAAAGCTATTTTAGCCAAGTATACTTTTGAAACAAAAGATTAGAAGTCTTGCTAATTGATGATAACTGCTTGGGAAATTTAGGTAAAATAATGATTAGCACTAGAGTTAAAGTCAGAAACTTGGCCTATTATAGAAAGCATCCTGGGATATACTGTAACTACCAAAATGGTTTTACAAGAATGTGTTTCTAGTAATCACGCAGCATACATATGATAGTATTAACATCGAGTCACTGTAGACTAGCCTAAGAGAACTGTTCAAATGCCATCTGGTAGATATCCTGTAGCCAAATGAAAAAAGAAGTTGACATGTAGACACTTTTGCTGAGGTGACTGATGTAATGCGTAGATGTTTACGGACATGTCCTCAGCCATAAAGATTACAAGAAGTCTACAGCTGAGGAGTACCGTATGGGACTCAAGCTTCCTTCTCTCTCTGTTTGACAAAACCCTTTTACTACTAGGTATGAAAGGATCTCATCTTTTGCCTATTCAACATACTCAACATCTGGTCCACATGTTACTGGCCTAGAAAAAAATTTCTTTCCATCTATCTATTATAGCTCTTAACATAAAATTAGAACCCTACCTCAACTGAACTGAAATTTTCTGAGCTGCTGTGCACCTGGAAGTTACTTAGATTAGAATCTCTCTAAATCATGAAATCTTGATAATGCAGATTAATGTCATTCTTGTAGCTAAAATCGATCCTTTAATCATTTTCTGGGTGGCTGAATTCTTACATGGGTGAATGAAATTCTGAAAAGCACCATACTTTATGAAAAAAAGATGTTTGTTTAACCTATTGCATATTTTCAAAATTTCTGAATAATCTGTTGTGGTGTAATTTTATTTTAACACTATCCATTCTGATACCTATTGTATGTGATTAGATGAAAATGCTTTGTTGTCCAGTATCTCAATATTCTAAAAACATCTCATTACTGACAGAAAGCTGGGAATTAAGTAGTCATAGGACTGCAGATTTGTCTAAAAATGAAATAAATGGATGAAAATTAATCATATGATATGCAAATGTCTGGAAGAGAAGTGCACAGGAAGAGATAAAAGGAATAAAGGTTTTCCTAGCATATGGAAGAACACAGTTTTTTCAACAATTTAAAATAATATTTTTTAAAGTTATTAGCTGAGTGTTTTACAGCTTTATGCTTTCTTTCTTTTACAAAGATTTAACAATATTTATTTTTCATCTTTTTCAGGAAGCTCTGAATTATATAAAAAATGTGGGTTTTTTTCTAACAGATTATGCTCTATAAGCATAATCACACATTCATAGTATAATGGCTGTAGGTTCATTATCACAAACCACACCAAAAAAAAAAAAAAAATTCCCTAGCGATTGGCATGTAAAAGTTGAGTGCAATGTGCCCTGAATTCTGGCACTGTCGATGTAGATAATAAGTATTTGGGCTTCTTGCTACACTTGGGCTAAACAAATGAAGTGTTGTAAATTGTGTTTCAGGACACTCATTTTGAATGCACCTGAGTTCCTCAGCACTTTCTTCAGCTAGCACACTCATGTCAATCATCCACCTTTTGGTACATCAGGGTTTTCATTAATTCTATAACTGCCTGACCTTGTGCCAGACTTGAGCAGACAGGTAGTTCATAACCCTTTACTGTCAGAATTAGCATTCATGATACTACTTAAACTGCAGAGCAAATTTAGAGTTCATTATTAAATGAGGCATATGTTACTACACTTATAACTGATTCAGTCTAGTTATTTTTAGTTTGACCTTTTCTGTATTCATCAAATCAGCTTTGAAATAGACATTGAGGTACCCTTTACTGTTAGTTATAAAAATTCTTAGAGATTTTTTTTTTTAATGGAATTTTCTGGCAAATTCTCATGTATCAGTAGTATGGTGATATACTAAGCACCTTGCTGTTAGCTTAAGTAGAAACAAGATAAGATGGAATCATGGGGATATTAATGATCATATTCTTCAGCTGTATCATCCCTCTTTGCCTTTGCTGTTGTGCTGAGAACTGAAAGGCTAGTGTTGTCAGTTGAGAATAGCATGGAAGCTTCCACTGAGGATGGCAAAAAATGTGTGAAGGGAAGAGTATAGACATTATTACAGTGCACTTAGTCCTAGTGTAGCTCCACAGACAAAATTTCCCCATAATTATTCTGATTTTCTGCCTATTTTCTCCTTCTGCTCCTGAGGTAAGGAACTAAGAACAGAGACACTAAAAATTTAAACCCACTGGAACATGAAAGCCTTAAGAACTGTTTATTGTCATTTTCATTTCACTGCCTTAGATTTCTAAATTCTGACATTGAAAAGACAGCCAACTGAAAATATTTTTAAATTTTATAAACTTATTAAGGCACCACAATGTCTTCATCCTTAAAAATATATTATTTTTTTTTTGCGAAAACAAAATCTCATATTTATCAATGAAGCTCTCACTGATTGGTTTTTGCTGATGCAAAAGGATAAATGGTCTGATAAAATATGAGAATATTTGTGGAAATACTATTATATTGATAAAACCTAACATTAACAATTATATTCAGAACTGATCTATTTGCATATGTAGGAGCAGAAGAGAAATTCTGATATAGCAAAATGTTAAATAAACATGTTACTTTACGCTTTACCCAGAGTCCTAACAACAGTATATGACTGTTTGCATGTTTAAAGACATGCAAATATTTAGAAAATTACTGAAGTAGGGTCAAAACCTTCATTCCTCTTGTTCTTTCCTTTTTTCTTCTTTTTTTTTTTTGTTTGTTTGTAACCGGTTATGCAACCAATCTCGTAAGTAAAAAATATGCAAGTACATTGGACAAAAGTTTTAGAGTTATTTAAATATACAGCTCCCACTGAAATCAATGGGAGCTGATTAATAGCTTTTAAAAGTGGCCTGTGCTCTCTCATTACCCTTATAGACCATTAAGAGGTGGAAACTACTGCATTTCGTGTTGAATAAAGAGTTCAAAAATTGCATCCTCCCTTATTTCTTTTTTGAAAGTGCAAGGCTCACTTATTGTCACATAATAATTTTATACCCTATGAGCACAGTTATGTTATATAGCTGTATACAAACCCACTTCATTGAATTAACCCTTTGGGGCTCATAGAAAACAACAAACCACAAAAACGAAGAACTGTAACACTGAAGTGTCCTGTTTGAATTTCAGGGTATTGTACAAAGTCACAGTAGTTAATTCTCTTTAAAAAGCTATCCAATATTCCTATATGTCATATTCTGTTTTCTGCATACTACAGAGGAAGACTTCACTTCATATCCAGCATGATGAATTTAGGAACTCAATTAAGACAGAGTGATTCACCCTCCGGGAGAGTTCAAAGGTATTGGTCTTTCTTGAGAGAGCTGAGGAAGAAGAGCGCAGGAGAATTATGTGTGTAAGCAGGACTTACTTTAGCATAGCTAGTTTGCCTCCCAACACTATACACTTGAACCATAGATGCATCCTCAGGTAAGCAAGGTGCCTAGTACAATCACATCAAACCTGGTGTACATCGAGCCTTTGTAACTGTACACTGTGGTATAAGCAGGAAGCAGGCACACTGGGGCAGAATTTACTGCACAAGTTTCTTATCTGGGGAACCAGACTTGGTCATAGACACAACTATTCTTTCAAATTAATCAATTTGCAGGGAAAAAAACCCAAACCAAACAACTCCAACATTTTGAATGATTACCCCTATTTAATTTACCTTAATGCACATTTTGGTTGCCTTTTTCCCTCTGACACTTTTCTTGTGGCTATTCAAGTACCCAGTAAAGATGCCTCTGCCTCGCTAACTAAGGGGGAAGCAGGTAGATTTCTGCACAAATCATTGATTTTTTCTAATTTCTTGTTTAGCTCTGTGTATTTATTACATTCTAGATCCTGAAGACTATTTTTCACCTTTTTACACATGTAGGAAGCTCCCACAACACTTCAAGTGCTGTAGTAAAAAACTAAGTAATACACAACATTCAGCATGAAATTTCTCACAGTTTTATTTTTTGTCAAGATTGGTTTATATGTTACCAGTGATACTTTTCAGCCTTCTAGAATGTTTCAACTCAGTAACGTATTAAGCTCCATAACCACTTGAAGACATGCAAGAATTATTATTAGTTGAGCACTTTTTATGGAGATTTGCTAACATTTTTATTTCCTTTAATTTCTAGAGGAAGTTTCAGATATATACAAAAATAAAACTTATGAAAATCAAATATGGAAGTATGTGTTTGTAACTTAGGTACCCAGTGTACTTTGCTTAAATTTGAGAAACTACCTCTATCACCAGCACAGCTCAGAAGGGCACCCCAGGGTGCTTAGTTTAAGCTTCTTGTCATTAATTCCAGAAACTGAGGAGAAATCTTGGAGCATACACTCCAGACTCAGGCCGTCAAGCTTCATCTGAGGATAGAGGCTCACGTTTTCTACCTGATTCAGCCCTTTCTTTGGTTGCTTCTTTACATGGCATTTGTATGGAATTTGGGCAAGCAGGTTCTCAGGTCCAGACTGAGTCTGACTTTAGAGTGGAGGGTAAGTGCAGAACAGGCCTTCTGAACATACTTCAATTAAGGCATGCTGGGAAATCTCAGACCAAGCTAAAGAAAACTTAAAATTAGATGCTGTTTGAAAGCAGGTGAATTCAACTGCTGCTTGGGTATTAGAGTCTTGAAAAGGTATCAACCATAAAGCTTCTGGGCAAGTGCCAGAAATATTTTGGATTTTTATGTGACACTTGTGATATCCAGCATAGAAATAATCCCAGAAAAATTAAAAACCACAGGAAGATTATTGGTTTTATTTGTAGAAAACATTAAGAAATAATATGAATTCCTCTGTACTTTCATTTTGGAGCATAATGTGTTTTCCTTACATTTTAAAATAAAAAAAGAATGCAGATTTCTAAAAAATACACATCTATGCATCCTGTAATAGAGGGAGGGAAAACAGCAGTCAAAGGTGGATCTTCTTTCATAGAAATGAGAAATACTGGCACTAATAATAAACTTTTAAATGAGACATCACATCTGGTGTTTCAGCACAGAATTAAAGTATTGTTGTTTTGAATTGATTACCCAAATTTATCATCTTAATACTAAAAAAAAATCCCAAATAATAAGGAGTGTTCATTGGTCCTTTTTGGGACCAGGAAAAATCTATGGCCACTTCAACTAGAGTCCTGACCACTGGTTATCTATTTTTCTATTACCTATCCTGTAAGTAATATTTTTGTATTATTATTACAGAACATCTGAATATTCAGTTAATATCGGCTAAAGAATTTTAAATGATACCTGTTTTAAATTTTGCTGGGGCTCCCTGAAAATTGCAAGGAGTTTCAGACAGCTTTATTGCACTGGCCTAAATTTTTTATTTTTTTTATTTTTTATTAATGCTTGACTTTCCCTAAATATAGTCTTGACATGCAAACGTCAAAGTATTAAAATCCACTACCTCCACAGCAAAGAACATTTGCACCCTGTGCTGCTTGAACTTCAGTCCAAACTTCTGTCTACTATTTTAATTACACTTCATAGCTTTAACAAGGTCTTATATCTGGTAAGTCAGTTGTCTGTCATAAAGGCAAAGCAGAAAATATAGCTGTTTAGTTTTTTGGGGTTTTGGTTTTTTTTTTTTTTTTTTTTGGTTGGTTTTTTTTTTTTTACTTTATAATATTATATACAGCCCTTGAATACTTTTATATCAACATTATCAAACAACTCTGTATTTTCCTACACTTTAATGGTGCTGCTGTTTCTTTTATTTTCTATTTTTTAATTTGTTGGAAAATGCAGTTTCTGAAAAAGAAGTGTCTTAGAAACTCCCTGAAATGATTTATC
Source organism: Falco punctatus (assembly GCF_963210335.1). Taxonomy (NCBI): domain Eukaryota; kingdom Metazoa; phylum Chordata; class Aves; order Falconiformes; family Falconidae; genus Falco; species Falco punctatus. Next base: position 35,322,958 of record NC_137581.1, read on the forward strand.
TTTTCTTCAGATAAGGAGAAGGGGGGGAAAAAAAACAACAAACAACCAAACCACCCTGGTGTCATCTTTGCTTTCACCCGAAATCAAAAGATTTTGATTTACCACACTGAAGAGAATTTTTCCTAGTTCAGTTCAATGTTGACATACCTTCCCAAGGCGTTTTGGTACCCTGGAAGTGTCCTGCCCTCCATCATGCCTCCATTCTCCTCTAGGGCTGGTTGCATTACATCCTCCCTCACACATTGCAGCCTTCCTTCTCCCTGATCAGACATCATGTCACATGAAGAAAGTCTGGTTTTCCAGAGAGAATTAAAGCAGAAGGCAATTTAACTTCAACTCATAAGAGGAATAATAGCTATGCAGGGTGTAGAAGCTGAACCGGTGTGAATTAAAACATTTCTGCTATTTCTTAAAGCTTACGCTTAAAGGTTACTAAGTTGACAACAACAGAAAAGCCATTTAGTTTAACTTTCCTTCTGTGAGCAAAAGCATCTGAAATATTTATGGTGCAGACATCCTGTACTGTAGCTTTTTTTCTTAGGTGAAGTAGTAAGAGCTTTACAATTTCTCATCACAGACTTTAGCTGTAGCTCTTTCAGTGGATTTCCTCATGTGCTCAGACCAGAGCTGGGAATCGCTCAGCAGTGGGGGGTAGCAGGAGTGAGGAGCTATCACAAGGTGCTTTTACAAAGCTATCTTGAAGACAGACCCCATATCAGGTTTCAAAGATCTCTCCTTTTTTTTTTTTTTTTTTTTTTTTTTCCCCTCTTTTTCTTCTTTAACCCCTCTCTTTTAACATGGATGTAGGAATATGAAGTGAGAGTAGGCAGAAAGAACACCAGAAGCCTTTACCACAAAACCGTTAGTTTTAGCTCTGTTCTTTCCTTTTCTCCTCACCCTATGCAGTGGATTCCCTGAGTTTGCTCCTGAGGCAGAGTAGGGCTGATCGCATCTGTTTGGGGGCCACATTCAAGTAAATCTCTGTGGGTTGAGCTGAGGACAGAATAGCCTGCAGAAATCAAGCCTCCAGGTCAAACCTTGCTGACTTTGCTGACAGATTCTTTAAAATTGGATTGAAGCCAGACTTCGAAGAGAAAGCTCAGTTCAAAAATAAAGCTTTTGTTGTTGTTGTTGTTGTTTGTTTCTTTCTTTCTTTCTTTCAGAGAGGAGTTTAAAAGTTTACCCAATCTGAAGCAGTGAGGGTTTTTTTATGGCACAAATTTCACTTTGAAGTCCAAATTCTAGGCAAGGTGCATCAATTTCAAAGTGTCTATAGGCATAAGCAGAGCTGACTGGGCTCAAAATACCAGGATGTAGATATGGTGAATGCTACACATGACTACATGTATTTTTGTTTGTTTTTATTAGCATTGGAGAGTAACTTGAGATTTTGAAGGCAAGGAAGTATCAGCGTCAGAAGGTTTAGAACAGTCAGATAACTTTAAGGGTAGAAGATGAGAAAAAAATTATGTTTATGATCCCTAAATGTTATTGATAGTCACTCTTCATCTTGAATATATGCATTTATGGGAATTATGAAATGAGACATTAATTTAGAAGACCTAAAAATGTATTTATATACTCTTGTGTAAGATTCTCAGCTGACTTCTGGATTCATAGAAGGTTTTCTTCTCTAATAGCAGATCTTTCTGGTTTGGAGCTGGGACACTAAAGTAAGCTTAGCTTGGTACTTACAAGGAGGTGAAATAATGTCTCAGTGATATCATTGGTAAATTGTCACACTATCAATTGCATGCTTTCCTATGTGACTGATTGTATCAGTATATGAAAACAATGAAACAAAATTTCTAACTTTTATTTAATGTATCAATACATGAAGGTCAAAGGCAGGGAAGGGGAAGCAGCATATCTATTTTCTAATTATGAATATTATGAATATATTATGAATATAAAATTATATGCATAAAGAGTATTGAACACACAAGCAGTACTGATTTTAAACAGCTTTCACTTACCAGGTGAAATATGGACTCTATATGAAGAAGTGTATAAGATTACAGACACACAACTGAGATACTTACATTTTAGGAGACAAATTCCTGCTTACATAGATACTGGAAATATGACAAAATATCCAGCAGTACTGGAAACAGGCAATTGAAAGGTGTACACTGGTTATGAAAGATGAATGGAAAATGAAAGATGTTTAACTACTTCTGCATGGTAATAGTTTCCATAAACTACAATAAAAATGAGAAGGTAAAATAGTTTTTCAGCTACCTGAGGAAATAATGAAAAAAATCATAAAATAATTCCATTAGAGAAGAACTAAGTCTACTGTTGATCCCCAGATCTCCTTTGGCTACAGGGTGGTCTTTCTCATACAAATAAGAGTGAAATACTGGGTCCAATCCTTTTTAGAATCTCTGTTAATGTTCTGGATGATGGGGCAGTGTACCCTCATCAGTTTTGCTGATGACACAAAACTGGAAGGAGTGGCTGATATGCCAGAGGGTCATCCTGCCATCCAGAAGGATCTTGACAGGCTGGAGAAATGGACTGAGAAGAACCTCGTGAAGTTCAATGAGAAGTGCAAAGTCCTGCACCTGGGGAAGAACAATTCCAGGCACCAGTATATGCTGGGGCCACCTGGCTGGAAAGCAGATTTGCCTAAAAGGCCCTGGTGTTCCTAATGGACCACAAGTTGAACAAGTGCAATTTTATATCACCCAGAGAGGAGTGAAATATTGCTGCATTTAAAGGCTGTGCTGCCACTCAGTGAGGCCTGGACAGACTAGACAGGATGAGACAGGAGAGCTGGGTGGAGAGGAACCTCATGAAGTTCGACAAAGGCAAGTGTAGGGTCCTGCACACAGGGAGGAATAACCCCATGCACCAGTACAGGCTGGGGGCTGACCTGCTGGAAGGCAGCTCTGCAGAGAAGGACCGGGCAGTTCAGGAGGACAGCAAGTTGCCCATGGGCCAGCAGTGTGCCCTCATGGCCAAGAAGGCCAGTGGGGTCCTGGGGTGCATTAGGAGACACATGGCCAAAGGTGGAGGGAGGTTATTGTGCCCCTTTACTCTGCCCTGGTGAGGCTGCATCTGGAGTGCTGTGTCCAGTTCTGGGCTCCCCAGTTCAAGAGAGACAGGGGACTACTGGAGAGGGTCCTGCGAGGGTTACAAAGATGATTTGGGGACTGGAGCATCTCCCTGATGAGGAAAGGCTGAGAGAGCTGGGCCTGTTCAGCCTGGAGAATACTGAGAGGGGATTTTGTCAATGCATATAAATATCTTAAAGATAGGTGTCAGGAGGAAGGGGCCAGGGTCTTTTCAGTGGTGTCCAGTGACAGGACAAGGGGCAACAGGCACAAACTGCAACACAGGATGTTCCTTCTAAACAAGGGGGAAAACTTTTTTACCTTGAGGGCAACAGAGCACTGGAACGGGCTGCCCAGAGAAGTTGTGGAGTCTCCTTCTCTGGAGACATTCAAAACCCACCTGGATGTGACTCTGTGCAGCCTGCTGTACGTGAACCTGCTTTATCAGGGGGTTGGACTAGATGATCTCCAGAGGACCCTTCCAACCCTGACCGTTCTGTGGCTCAATGTGATTCTGTGAAAAGGTACACATAAATTTGAACTTTTAATGGAGCTTAGATATTTGTAAATCAAACTGTGTGTTAGGTTCTCTAGTCTTTCATAAATTTTATTTCTTTAAGGGATCATGATCACTATTTACTGTGTATTTTCACTGTTTCCAATTCTGAATGACACTAGGAAATGTACAGTAAGCACACATAAAATAATTTAAAAAAATAAATTAAAAAAATCATACAGGAAATAGTAATTCTTCACTATGAAAACTGTATGACTATAATGAGTTCTGCAAAAACGATCACACATTTCACCCCTTTGAGTTTTACTGAAAGATTAATTTTTTGAGCTGAGGAAAGTTTTAAGTATGTTCTCATTTAAAACAATTCCACTCACCTTGCATTGGAAATGTTCATTTATACATTCATTTAGCACACTGAAAGACATACACCCATACTGAAAACTGCTGGTCATGTGATATTGGTTGATATAGATTCATTATTGAGGTCCTGAATGCTTATGCATAATTTAAACATGTATAACATGTAGCCACACATCAGTCATACAAGCAGAAAAACTTTCTCAGGAGCCAAAATTTCTGAGTTAAAAGTAAGGAAATCATAGGATTCTAAATAAAGTGTGGGGTCTGAGTTAGGTGGCTGTGTTCCTTGGGATAAATGCACAGAAACAGCAGAAGGTGCCATCACACTTCTTTCTACTTCAAAATACAACAAAGTCAAATTTCTGTCTATCAATGCTTGCCACCATGCTGCTGACTCTCCTACTGGCCAGATGAATGGTTAAGGAGGAAAGCTTTCTCTTCTTCCTCATGGCGTTACCCACTGCATATGGGTTTGGCCAGCTCATTCCTTCTGTACCCACAGTATCTACCTCATTCTCCTCCTCACCAAATCTCCACGCACTCTTCTTTCCCTGATTAACAGTATCTTAATAGGACGGTTTCCAGGAGGAAGTCTGAACCTCACTCTCAGTGTGTGAAAACTCTCATCATTCCTTTTTCTGTGTGCAGGTCTCTGCACCTCATTCACCTGAAGCCTTCTTAGATCATCCTTCCCCGCCCCCCACTTTCCTTCTCTCTTTTTAAACCTTTCTGATATTAGGTGCTTGCTGTAGTCCCTGTCACAACAGTTACAATTACTCTAAACACAAAACCACTCAGTGTATTCTTTGGAGGGTCTGTTTCGACATCTGTGTTTTCTTGAAGTATTGAACCTGATGGAATCCTATTAAACAGCATGAGACCATGCCATTATTATAGACAAGACTCTGCCTACAAACACAAAATCTAGTCCTAATTTAAAATACTTAATTGTTAAGTGTACCTGTGACTTGCAATTTAACCAGCCTCTCTCTAAGAGGAGCATCAGTATGACAGGCTCTGACCATAAGTAAGGTTGATAAAATGTTCTGTTTTAATTACTTATCAGCCATAAATTGGGGGTTTTCTTATAAGATATTTCTTCCCTTTCTAAAAAATTATAATTTTTGGCCAGAATAAAAGTATGTTATCTGCATTATAATTTTTTTTTCAGATGAACACAGGTATCATAAAGATAAGCTGTTGCCTTTTGCTGTCTAATTGAAATATTCATGTTTCCATTTCCATTCCATCTAATGGACACCTGTCAATAGTCCCAGTGTTATGGTTCCCTGTACCCGAAGGGTATTCTTAACAACAACAAAAAAAAAATAGAAAAAAGCGCCCATAATACAACAACATATCATAGGCAGTAGCTGACGCCTACAACGGTGCCTGGAGGCAATATAAAGATGAAAGAACAGTACTATGATGCCTATAAAATATGCGACAACACAGAGGTATTTGTGGTAACATCACACAAAACATTTGTGGTTTTGATTTTTTTCATCAAGAGGTCCAAATTTTTTAAGGGATGAAAGGGAAAACTGTTCTAGCTATGTCTTTCTACAATACTTAATTCGTCAAGTTAAAAATACACTTTATTTTGTCTGTTCCTGTTGGATCTGTTGGGAACAATTGCCTGTGAAAAAAATAAGTAACAACAAATAAAACAAAGGATAAGCATTTATTTCATGAATCTCACTACAAAGAAAGGTGAAAAAAAGGTGAAAATCCTTATATCCTCAGAAATATTATGATTTTTCTGTGTGGTTATTTTATAACTTTACATGAACCTACATTTTTCATTCTTTGAATCCAAATATATGGTGTGATTTTTGCTTCATGAATAAATATAGTAATAAGCTTAACAGTGGGTATCTAGAAAGGACAGATTCACTTTGTCCTGACAAAACTATATAAATGAAAGTATTGAGATGGATATGTGTGCGGCAAATGAAGAAAGGACTTGGGTATTGCTAATAGTTTACAACTATACAAACCCGATAATAAATTAAAACAAAAAAAAACCCCAACAAACCCACTGAAAAATAGCAGGTGCATAATGGTATTCTTGAAAGGATACATTAGGAAAGCTAGAACAGCAGGGGCATTAAAGCACAGTAGTTTAGATAATGAAGTCAAATAAATTGTCTTCATTGTTGTGCCTTCATTGTCACCAAAGTACACTGTGATAAATGAAAAAGACTTCTCTGATGGAAATCGTAAACATTCATATTTAATAAACGGTTATCAACACTTTTATAACATTGCTGGTTTATGTTCATTACATGCTCATTGCATTACAGCAAGTTTATTTCCTGTTTCATTTCTCCACTGTCATCATGTACTGCAAACCTGTCCAAGACAGGTCTATTTTTTATGTTCTACTGTACAGTTTGTGAGTAACGTTCAGATCTTAATGGAAGTGTCACATCATTTCCAGATCAAATTATCTAGTTTTAACAGCTAAAGGGTATCAAATTAATCAGAAAAAACAGAATACAAACCAATACAAATGTTGTTCCCAAGATGTTGGCTGAAATACATGGAGGTCATGTTATGTCAGTTATCACAGTAAATAGAAATCATAGGCTTACTGGGATGCTCAATTAGTTATCATTAGTTATCTATATTAGTTATTATAATTATATAATTATTATGATTAGTTATATTAGTTATATCTATATTAGTTATCTATATTAAGAGCATACATAAAGGTTTAAACTGCTAGCAAAGTGGATGGCTCAAGTGAATTTAATTGCACAAATAGTAACAGATTTTTGCTTTTCTTTTTCTCATTAGTTTATTAGATACTGAGACACATGAACACACAGAAGCTCAGAATATTTACTCTGATTTATAGGTAATCTTTGCCTTTGAAACAAACAAAATCTTCATTTCAGAGAATTAAGGCTGGAATCTCCTACAAAATAGCATTGCAACATTTTAAAAGAATCTTGACAATCATTAGGCTTTTTGGGCCTATTTCTTTATGTATCTTGATTTTAATTTTCTCTCTGTGTGACTAAGCCACAGCAATGTGTCTTGATTTTCTCGTATACTTCATAAGCACAAGCTTCCAAAAGCAGGACATTGAGTCCAATTGCATGAGAAAACTTGAATATCTGTTAATCTTTAGCTTCTTCTTTCTTCACTCCAAATACCCCTGAAAACTGCTCATTAGCTCAAAATCATCCATTTCCAGTCTTCCATGGGGTTTAGAATTACTGATTCAGGAACACAGCAATAAAGACAAAAAGATATGCAGACTTGGTACAAGTTTCCTAAAGACTCTAAGACTTTAAAGGGCTAACCAGGAAGCATACACTATAAGCATAGTAATTACTTAATGCTATCCTATAATTGTGACATCAATGGCGTTACACACACATATATATACACACACTTCTTCTATACACTTATTCATATTTATGTTAATATATGTTAATATATTTTTTAGGTTTAAGTTTTAACTGCTGTACCTTTTGCTATTCAGGCTTCCATGAGGAATCCTATTATGGAAACTAAACAGATTGAAAGTCACACAAGGATGCCTCTCTGACATTATCTTTGATGCTTCTTGTTCTACAAGAAAAACTTTACAGAGTTTAAACTGTGGCATGGTCCATTTGCATAATTTATTGATCCTGGAACAGGCTTAGACATCTGCTATTTATTTGTCCTTGCTTTACTACTGGCCATGCACTTTTACAAATGCATGCAGGCAAAGAAGATTTTGTGTCATTTTGATGGAACAAGGTGGATCCTCAAGTAAATTACAATAATTACTCTCATGTGCATAGAAATGGAGTATACTAAAACAGACTAAAAATTGTTTTTCTTTCTCAGTCAAAAAAAAATTGCATTAATTTTATAAAAAGAGAAAAAGCAGAATGTCTCTTTTCATGCTAAAATAAAAAATTGGGTGAAAAACAGTTTTCCAGCTCTGACCAAAATATCCATCCGTATTAAATAAGAATGGAAATATAATCTATCTCTAATGTTTGCACATAAAAAAGCCTTGTGAACTGTATAGGGTATAAACAATCAAAGTTCTACTGTGTCAGAATGCTCACTAACCAATTTCAGATTAATTTTCTTAATTGAAACTAATGCCAGTGGTACTTTAATGTTGAACAGCACATGCTCAGTACATAATTTCTTAAGCAGGATTTCCCCATTAATATAAAGCTTCTCAATTTTAAAGTAGTTAAGAGATTAATACTCATTAAGGATTAGTGGATTTGCAAGCTTCATCTTTTATAATTTTTTTTTTTTAGTTAATTGAACGTCAAGGCCCCAGAATATTAAGCTGTCTTTCAAAAATGATACTGTTCTTCAGAAAAGATTATTTTTGACTCTGCCAACCTCTTCTGGAGGAGCAAACCATTACACCATCATACTAGCTCACATGTTTTCAGTGGATAACAGTGACAAGTATTTGAAAATCTATATAACAGTAGCATTTTTTTTACTGTTTTTACTGTAACAGATGTAAAGTTTATTGTATGAGAAAGACAATTTAATCTAGCATTGCCATGCAAGTGGAGAGCTGCGATAACCAACTCATATGCAAAATAAGCTTATCTTGTTTTACTGCCCTTACTTCTTTTCCCCACTTTGCCACTTGTTGGATCTTGTTATAAATCTCAAAATGAAATTTCTATTAGATTCCCAAATCACTGTTTTGTGGAAGAACTATAAACAGCTAGGGTCTTCTTCATCTCTTCATGAAGCTCCAGATCAAGAAGTATTTTTTGCCATCCAGCATAGTTCTCTGTATATGACATTGACAATTACATTCTACCTAGATGCAATTGTTTTTGACCCATACTTTGGTGTATCAAAGTGTAATTCTTCACTCATAAAGTTTCCAGGTTTTTTTTGAAGTCTTCAAGGATTCAGAGAATCAGCATTTCCATTTCTGATTTGCTCTCAGTGATAATTGCATTAAAATTTTCTTTTGTCCTCTGTGAAGTTGTCTGTCTTCAACTTGCAACCACTAGTCTCTGCCATGTCTTGTCTTCCTCAGCTGAAAGTGCTTTCTATCCAGAACTGTCTAATCATGGAGGAAATCAAGTCATCCTTTCCCCCACAGCATATACACTGTGGGCAGGAAGTCCTCAGCCCCAATGCTTTCACTACACAAATGCACTCACGTTGGACTGCATTGCTCACTAACATAGATGTAAAACTGTATCATCCAGGTTCTGATGATGAGAGAGGAAGGAATCTGTAAGATTAACTCAAAACTTTGACTTTGACACCCTTTGATTTTGTTGAAAGTGCCTAGTTGAAGTGTATGAGGTTAACCTGGGGTATATCCAGGACTCAACTGGCTTTATATCTATTGAGCATGTATAAGAGAATTAATGCATTTTATCATACCGTATATGACATTTTTATCATACAGCAGCATGACAGATTCCTCATAAACATCTCACTATTTGAATCAAAGTAATGGTATTTTCCCATAAAACCACATTGATTGTCAGATTCATTATCTTTCTAACCACTAGTAAATTTGCAAATATGAACACCACCTCAGATTATCTATTGCTTGCTTAAAATTTTTGTCATGCTAACCAGCTTAGTCTTATTGATCATTTCACATATTCTTTCTAAACACTAGAACAACTCTAACATTCTGCTAGAATTTCTCTCATATTCAAATGTTAAAATTAATATCTTATGGTCTCCTCAGCCCACTTCTGAATTGAGGATAAAGTGAAAATTTTGGGGCGTTTGCTGACTTAATATTGTTTATCCAAAGATGCTTTTTAATATTTCCCTTGGAAAAGGAAATATTTCATTACTTCCATGTGTGTGAAAGAGATATATAGGTTTTTTATCATATGCAAAACTAGAATTCTTAAGAGTTTTTCATTTTCTGCATCATTATTAACAGATTGCCTTCTCTAACTAGTATTGGGCTTACAGTTTTCTCAGCATTTTATTACTGGAACATTTAAAGGTACTACAACATTAATAAATAGCAGTTGTCATCATAGCTTATTCTGTTAGGCACAGACTTGACATTTTAAAATATTTTGGTTGGATGTTTTCAATCTTGTTATTTTTAGTTTTGTTGTTTAAGTTGAAACAATGACACTTTTCAGATTTTCAGGCTTTCCTCTGTAATCATTATAACTCTCATTTACTAATGATTGCAAAACATATGGTGTAACCAGTACAGCTGTCTTTAAATACAGTAATTCTGCCAAGTACCAACAATAAGGCAGGTATGAAAACTATTCTCATCCACTGCTGTTTATAGCCTCACAAAGGATCACAGCTACAGTATATGGCATCAAATGTCAGTTCAATAGTATAGACTTCCAGCTGACAGCTAAGAATCTCACAGAAGGCCTAGGCCATCCAGCAACTGGCAGCACGTTGTTTTTCCACAAGAAGCAGAAAATAAAAAATGAAACAAACAAACACCCCCAAACACCAGAGAAAACAACAGCAAACTAAAGCAAGAATACAAATACTTATATACACACAGTTTCATATGTGCATATTTGTGTGCTTGTATGCAAGTATGTACACATATATGAAGCTCTTTACAGTCAAATGTACAAAATACAGTTATGTAGTTTGATAACTCTACGCTATGTTTGGTGAACCACTACATATTTTATTCTGAGTGGATGAGTGATCTATAGGAATTATCCTGATTTTGTATTGCAACTGTACCTAACACAGAAGTTATTTAGGGAAAAAAACCCACAAATGAAACAAAATGTATCATCAAATGTAAAAGACAACAATGCTAAAAGAATTCTATTGAAAATTAGGTAATTTCCTACAACATGGAAATAAAGGTATAAATATTCTGAGAGCCTTTGGAGATGTAATTTCCATATTAAGAATCTTTATGGTTTCCAAATTAAATTTTGATACTAATGTTTGCTCTGCCAAAATCACCTCATGTCTAAAATGAGCATCACATCTGAGTATAGACTGTAACTTCCATATTCTTCTGTTTTGCCATAGCTTTTAGCAGTTAATGGTATTTTAAGCTCCGTAGCCTGGCAATACTCATATGAACTTTAAAGAAACTACAGCTTGTGTCTATGCGTATTTCCAGTCATTTGCTTTGAAATTAATTTGGAAAAGGAGCAGATAGCTGAATAATGATACACAGGTGAGGAGCTTATCTGCCCAAGGCTGTGCAAACAGAATCTGGTATTTTTTTTTTTTTTTTCCCCCAGGATTTTCAGGTTCCAGGTGTCTCAAAGCCCTCAAATTTCAGGTCTTTTCTTCCTTGAGATATGTTAGATAATCCTCCTTGTCAGCCACCAGTCAGTGGAAGATTCTGTCTTGTACAGTATGATACTAGCTCTCAGGCTAGCCCTTGCAACTGGAAGTTGTAAACTATTCTCTTTTAGATACTATAAATATTATGTTGGAGCTTTTTGACACTTACTAAAGTGTCCTAACACTCTAATGCTTGGCTTGCAGTATTCTTGGAGTAAAGGCATCTGGTTAACTGATTGTTTTGAATTAATCTTCATCTTTAGGTAGACAAAGAGGTAAAAAGCAAAGAAAAATGTTAATTTACAGCATCCAAAATTAACAAAGAAGCTGCATTTTTTTCTCTTTTTGTTTTGTATAAAAAAAGAACAGAAAAAAAATATTCTTGAGCTATTTATACTGTAATTAATTTAATCTGAAAAGTTCACTTCCTGCAGTCAGATGACTAGCAGAGGTCATTTTCCTTCCAGATATTTTCCCAGAATTTTTTCCTTTTGAGTATTTTGCCTCTCAGATTACATTAAAAAGAGAGCTATTTTTGCTGTTATATATTACTTTCAGAGCTAACATTTTTAATTTTTTTTTCCAGGATAATCCATCTTTTCTCCTTAAACTTATTTACTTTTCTCCTTCCACACTCATCCTTTCATCCTACCACTTCTTTAACGTCAATATACTAATTAAATTAATTTGTCCTTCAAAATATAAATGAATAATTTCATTTCTTTGGAGATGCATATACTGCTTTTTGAAACCATACTTGACTGGTCAATTAGCTCCATGACTAAAGGATACATTAGATGGGTGGTTCATAATTTTCAGTATGAATTGTTTCTTTCTGGTGAATCAGAATAATGTTGCTTGGGAACAACCTTTAGAAGTGATGTAATCCAATCACTTGCTCAAAGCAGAACTAGCCTCATAGTTAGGTCACATTGCTCAGGGCCTTGTCAAATCATGTTTTAAAACCCTCTAAATTCAGAGATTGTACAGCCTCTTTGGGCAGCTTGTTCCCATGTTTAATCACTCTCACTGGGAAATACTTTTCCCATTATATTTAGTTGGGGTTGCCCTTGTTGCAACTTGTGACTATTGTGCCTAGTCCTTTCACTATGCACCTCAGGGAAGACTATCTTCTCTGAAACTGCCACCTCCAGAAGGCTGAAGACTGAAAATAAATGTTCCTCTCCACTTAGCTTTCTGGTCTCTATGCTAATCAAACCTAGTTCTCTTAGCCTGTCCTTGTGCATCACCTGCTCCAGCCCATTACCCATCCTGATCACCCGCCATGGGACTCATTCCAGTCTACGGGTGCCTTTTCTGGTGCTGAGGACAGTTCTCCATATGCAGGCTCACAGGTGCCAAGTATAGCAGCACCACCACCACCTTTAGGAATACTATACCTGTCCTAACTTGGAATTTAACTGTATTGAAAACTAAATGATCATAAGGTTTTGATAACAATGTCCCTCCTCCATTAATATTAATGGAAGAAAAGGAAAAAGTTTATTTATATCCTCTCACAGCTGTGCAATTTCAAAAATTGTGGGGGTAGACAACGCTATTTCTTTTATCTTTCTTCCTCTTCTCACTAAATGAAAACAATCCAAGTAGTCTGGCCTATAAACTACCACATGTAACTCGATGTAATTGCCCTGCATCACGTAGCTTAGGCTGAATGTCATCCCAGTCTCAAGACAAATAATTTTTATCTCATTATTCATATTAATCAGCTAAGGATGATCAATAATTTAAACCTGAAGGTGAAGGAGGAACCTGAAGCCATTCAGGAGAGAAAGGAGGACCAGAATCTTCTGTGTCTCAAAGTCTTCATGTGTGGGTACGAATGGTAAGCCAAACTTTTGGCAGAGAAACCATCTTTTTTTTTTTTGAAAAAAAAAAAAAAAGAAGATAGAGATGTCAGGAAGCCTAAATGAGAGGTTACATGAGGTAAAGCTAATAAGTAGGGCTTCTGCGAAATGGTTTTAAGGAAAGACTGTGGAAATTAGTAGAAGAATAAAGATTAACTGGGATAAAATGAGGACATATATGGTCAGGATGGACAAAAACTGAAAGACAAGCAATCAAAGCTAATGACAGCTTCTAGCACATGTCATACATATCACTGTGATGTTTTTTCTGCTGCTTCATATCTGCAAAATTGCACAGATATTACACAATACATCTGAAGGACACAAGAATTGCAACTAGTGTGCTGATGTTAAACTATGGTTTTATTGTGCTAACCCTGCAAGCCAAGCTTACCCTCAAACTACTTTTTTCCATGAGAATGAAGACTGCAAAGTGTTTCTAAATGTAAATTTTAAAGTTACTGTACAGATACTCAGGACAGAAAGTTTCTTGAAAAGGGAAAGACACGCACCCCTCCTCCCCTCCCCAATGTATTTTGGCATAGGGTAATGCTCAAGAAGGAAATCAAATGTCCTAAACAAGGTGGTCATTCACTAGCTGGTAGCAGCTGGATTAGTTTCAAGGGTCCTTGCAGTGGTGTATTTAGCTGAATTAGGAGAAACTCTCCCAAACCACAGTTTTACTCAGTTCCTATAATCACAGTGTCCATGGTTTCAGATGACCATCCCAACACATGCATCATTTACTGCTATTATTCTGCTGGTTTTATATCTGATTTACAGATGAAATGTCTCTTTAATATTTTGCTGACATCCTAAGTGGCCTTTTCTACAATTTCTGTTGACCATTTGCAAAAATCATATCTATGTGCATTTCGATCAACTCTGCAACAGGAATCAGTGAGGTAAGCCTTTGGGATGCTTTGCCCAGGATGTTAATCCACAAATGTAGGCATAGAAATGTGCAACAGAGAGTTAAAAGAACTGTCCAAATTTCCCACACAGAAGGTTCCTGTAATAGTGAAATGTTTAATTGTGAAGGTTCAGTGAAACACCTTGTTTCAAGTCATTTATCTAAAGCTGTTATCTCAAGATAGTTATGTTTTCTGTGTAAACGAGTGGCTGGGGAGTTGCTGGACCGTGTAGACAATTAATGATTGAGGTGCACTGTACGTGCACATAGTCGAGTCCTGATACATGCTACTCTGAAATTCTAACTAAAGAACAAACAGATTTTTCTATTTACAATTCACTTAAGTTCCATGGCACTTTCCATAAACTTATGTGGGGTCAGGATATGTTTAGGTTAAACTGAAGCAATGGGTAGGTTTGAGTTGTTTGTTTTTAATCACATTAACAATGTTCTGTTTTGTCAGGTATAATGTTGTTGGGGTTTTGTTTGTTTTTAAAAAGAAGGATATATCTCTTTGAAATACCATTTCTATGAAGCACAACAACTGCACTTCAGAACTGAAGTTATTTTGGATATGAGTTTTTTATGTCCTCATAAATTTGAGATTTTAATGGGGGAAATAATTCTGACTAGTTTTAGTTATAATGTACAACACAAGACCTAATATGCATTTATAAATAGGCAAATTTGCTGTTTGTATTTGCATAAACCCCTGGCAAGTATACAGGCTACTAATCTTATGCAGCTTCTGAAAAGAATGTTAGAGAATTCCTTTTCAGTTAAGTACCTCAGAGACCTGTGTACTTTAAGAAACATCTGAGGCCTACAGGAAACTAGTGCTTTTCTTGCATAAAATGCATTTTGTAATGTAACTTCACAAACACTCTTCTTTACATTCTACTGCAAAACACCCTGTCCTTGAGGATTAGATCCTCAGATTAATGGATCCTAGAAAGAATTATTTTCAACAGAATATTGCTATTCAAAATGCCTATATTCTCTAGGATAATTCCTGTTTATATAGAAGAAACAAACATCTAAAAGGGAAAATATGGTTGTCTGGAAAAACAGAAGTGGAGATCATACCTCCAGTCTCTTCCACCGATTAGGATCCTCAACCAAGCTGGTTTTTATCTTGTGCAGCTATCCAAATATCCCATGATACATTGCTGTTGTCACTAAGAGATGACACCGATATTTGTTTAGAGATGCAGTTCAAACTCTATGAGAAAAGGCAGCCTGAGGCCTACAAACTAAAATTTAGAGGCCATAATTTCTGAATTCTACTATTCTGTCTTTAGATATTTTTTTTCCTCTACAAATTCAAAAATCTTCCTTTAGGAAACACGTTTTCAGGTTGAAGCTAACCTTGATGTACAAAGGAAGTTCAGCTAAGCACTCAATTATCTTTTGAACAGACACAACTTTTTTAAAAGGAATAATGAATTCCACCTTATGATAATTTTATTATCCCCAGCCTGTTACTACTGTATTCATGATCATAGCTCCTTAAAAATAATTTTATGATTGGCTTACTCAACAGCTTCTAACACACTCTTGCCTAAAAACAACACAATTCTTTAAGTATTTACCCAAGACTAATGAGGACTTCAAGCCTAAGCAAATGTAGAGGCTTTGGTTCAAAAAAAACCACAACCAACCAACCAAACAAACAAGAAACAGTGAAAAGAAGATAATTGCTAAAAATCTTATTAAAGTGATGATATTTTGCAGAAATACTTTTCTAAATAGAAACATTTGATATCTTCCTTGAGGTCTTTACTAACAGAAAACCTTTAAATACTTTTTTTTTTTTTTTTTTTCCTGAGAAAGAAACAGAGTTGCAGACCACAAATAGCAGTCAAAAAAGTATAAAAGTAAAACAGGTTTTGCATGGCAGTATTCTGTAGTCTGCATGAACCACTGTGTATGCCTGAACCTGGTACCATTGCAAGCAAGTTGCTTTGTGCAAGTATCTGTATGCTGTTTGCTTTATGGCAGCTGTTTCCTTCTGAGGATGTTGAAATGAACCTTCTAATCATGTGCTTATAAAGGAATTGTGAAATACTGGGTAGTCACTGCTTTTAAGAAATTGTGGCATTGCTGTTCTGCAGATGACCTCATGAAGGCTTGCCAACCCATTTTAATAGAAAGACAGGAAAATGGTTTGTAACTGGCTGCCTTTTTTTGGAGTGTGATAGCAGTTGACTTCAGCTTGTGATGTGTTGAAAGCAAAAGATGAAACAAAGAAAAGAGTATCAATTACAAATGTTCAATAGTCTTAGAAAGGCAAATTACTTAGAGGTATACATGGTCACTAGCAATTATTGGCATGCCTTACTAAGGAGGTAGACAGGCTGGGCTGGGGTTTCATTTCTGTACATATTGGATACTAAAAAATTTAAATGGCTGTAATGTGCTCAACATAATAATCCAAAAGATAAACTTTTATTAAACATTGGGAATATTTTTTTTCATAAGATAAATGGAAAATTAACTATGCAAGATCTATTCCAAATAATGGCAGAATACAAACACGTATATAAAACATCAATATTTACAGCACAGTACAAAGTATCTATTTTTGATCAGACTAAAATAAGTTAAATAGCCTCTCACTTCTTGTGATATCATTCACAAATATATTTCATGTTTACAGTTCTTATATGCGTATTTTGTGTATGTAAAATAGGTTACATATAAGTAGAATTCACATTATGTATTATATAATTTATATATTTTATTAAGTTGAAATTTATTTTTTTTAATGAACAAGTTTAAGAATTATATTTTCTAAAAGGGTAAACTAGATCACTTTCTGAAGCTTTCTTCTTTTTTTTTAATGTATAAAGCAAGTGAAATGAAACAAAATGAATAATATACAGTTACCTAAAAAGGTTAAAAGGCAGAAAGTTGCATAGTTGCACATAATACTGTGCATTCATTTGCTCATAACTTGGCAATACTCTGTCACTCTGAGATATGTAAGTTTGAAGGACTTCTCCATCTATTCCTTTGTTATTCATTTGGTTGGTTGGTTGGGGGCAGGGGGAGGGGAGCGGCGGAAGGTTTAAAATCTAGGAAACCAGCATACTATAATGTTAGTAACACAGAAGGAGAAGAGGGAAAAATTTAGAAGATTTCAAGGTTATTTGTTCTCCAGAACAGAAGAAGCAGAAAAGAAGACAGAATGCAGAACCTGTGGGTGTATGCTACTCTCAGCTAAGTTTTTGAAAGAAGCTGGTTTCATATGAATTGCTGCTTTTTGAAGTTTATGGGAAGACTACAAATACAACTAGAAATGATGATGCAGTTCAGATGGAAATGTGAAAGTAATGCAAAATATCTTCAAAATGGTAGCTAGATGCTGAATAACTGGACAAGTAGGCAAAATTCACCTCTGGAAGGGTATAAGCACCAAATCCACTATGGAGGAACTCTTCATGATGAGCTTCTTGAAGTGAACAAATGTGACACACCGGAGACTTGAGAAGGTAGAGTACCAAGTCAGAGCAGAACAGCTACCAATGGCAGATCAAGAACTCAATTCAGTTGCATATGGCCCATAGAATAAGCCATGTTTTCATTGACTGTTGTTCAGGGAGAGATTAACTGGCTGGAACATATGGTCTTTTCAGGTGCAGGTCTTTTTATGTAGAGATGTTTGCATGGTTATTAAATTCTGAGAAGAAATTATTAAAAATGGGAGAACCCAAATACAGCAGCTTATGTCCTGGATGTGATAGCTGCACTGGTTCTCCACCAGATAATCACCTAACCAATGAGGAATTATATTATTTCAATAACTAAATTATATTGTTAATTAATTAAATCGTATTATTTTAGTCTTGATATAATCTTGAAACTATTTCAGTTTTTCAAAGTGGTGAAGGCATAGTATAAAACAAACAGATGCCAGTAATCAAGGTTCACCAGTTTTAATTAAAATGAGGAATAAACACATATCTAGTTGACAAAGTGCACACTTTGGAAAGCAAAGGAAGTAATTTGTCAAGCCAACAAGACTGAGATTGAAAGGATTCATAGAAAAAGCTCGGAATGTTTTCAACTAAAATATGGCAAATATTGTCTGGTGTTTTTTAACCCTGACTAAGAAAGGCTTAAAAGGCAAGGCTTTAGCACCATTTTCTGAACAAACACTTCAAACAAGAGGTTGGACAGTAGAAAAGAATCACAGTAGAAGTACAAGTAAACAAGCTTTGGTTTGTGGTTTTGACTGTAATTATACGTACGTATTCCTTAGTAGTCAGAACTGGAATAAATTGTGGGGTTATGTCACAACGTTACCTGATGTGGGGACAGTAATGTTCATTCCTTTTCTATGTAGCTGTCTTTCTTGAAACTTGTGGGAATTTCATAGCTTTTATGTCTCTCCCAGATTTACAATGATTCATCCAAGAGATGCAAAGAATTTTAAGAAGTTAAGTAGCCAAAGATAGAAAGTACTCTCACTTGCTTGCAAAGCCAGACTTCATGAAGGTGAAGTCAGATCAAAAAGTAGAGGAATGTATTCAGAAAGGCCAAAATTCCAGTACTAAACATTGCTAACATTGCTAATTAAATTAAAAGAAACAGCTGGTTTTCTTCATCCATAAAATAAAAAGGAAGAAAAGCAGAAGTGGATACAATCTGTTGTGAAAACTGGAATGAGATTAAACATAAATTTATTGTGTTTAAATAAATTAAACCTCAAAACCTGAACCTATAATTTGCTTCATTTTCTGTGAAGGATTATGATAAATAGACCAAACCAAAGAAAAAAAAAAAAAAAAAAAAAAAAAAAAAAAAAAAAGAAAAGACATGTATACAGAATTTTAGCTGTCAAGATAGAGATAAATGGAGAGAAGAGCTCACTCAAATACAGAGAGTTGGATAAACTTTCCCACAACTCTGAAGTAACTGAGGCGTCCTATTTCTGGTGTCATAGGAAATTTAATACATTTGCAAAGCCTAAAGTATGAGTAGACAGGCACAAACACTATACCTAAACTTGAGAAACATCATCACAAATTGATCTCAAAATTGATAAAACTGTTAGTTGGAGTACAGTAATGTGAATAACAGCCCTGCCAGGCCTTAATTGACAACAGCAAGACTTAGGTCCAATTACTAAACATCGAGCTCAAGCCCTCAAACAGAAAAATGATGAAATTAAATCAAACTGGCTGGATACTCAATGAAATATACATTTTCATTTGCAAACAGAGAATCAAATGGCTTATAAAATAGTTATTCTGTATCTTTTCATTGAAGGTAGAGAAGGAAAAGAGAGTAACAGACAATAGGATAGTACATACTAAAAAAATCGACAAACTACTCAGCTTGCAGGGTATTCAGACCAGGTGTTGGCTTATAAACAACTAATGAGAAGCAGCAGACAGCACAAGTGTTAAGCATTCATATATTTCTATATCCTTCATTTCTTCAACCTATAAGGAGTATTTTGGGAGGTATATTCAGATAGTGAAACAAAACTAAAAAAAAATAAAAATAATTCAGTTCAGAATGACTTAAAAATGAGATGGACAATATTTTACAGCTTTGCTCTAAAAGCACATAATTGTGTTGTTCTGTACATTGATCTCTATGTTCTTCTCTGTACACACCCTTTTGTGAGTACTTGCCATAGTGAGGTCAGGCATTCATTAAGAAATTAAAAAGCATTTGTGAAAAGTTTGTATAAGTGATTAATTTGACTTTATACGTAAAATATTCTGTAAAAGCAGAAATATCAAACAAACATTCCATCAGTCTTTGCTAAAAATCTTAAAAATAGAGTGACTATTTGGAAATAGTAAGCTATCTTGCCTAGCTTCTAATATTTCCAACCCATGGAAGCAAGCTTAATTTTGTCATTTCCTAACTCTTCAATGCTTTGATTTTCTATTTGTTCATGCTAAGTAGGAACCCATAAATTGCATCATATGGTACCATATCAACAACTTCATTTGTAATCAACAGGATAAGAAACTTTATATCTCATAGTAACTGAGTATAATACACAGTATAGAAGTATCTTAGTACATACCAATGCTGTAAATAATTGCTGGCTATGCCTACATTATTAAAAGAGATGCAGGGGCAATACCTTGCTTCAAAACCCAGGAGCACAGAACAATTCACATCCTTGCTTAGATCACATTCCCTTTGGTGGATATGCTTAAGACAACTCTCTGGAGCCATCAAAACCTGAGGTGATTAATTAACTTACAGTGAGGCACTGAACGATTAGAGCACCTCTTGTACTCACACTGGTCCTCTTTTATTTAGCTGTATAGGTTGAATCACAGAACAGGAGCCTGTTCTGGTGTGGGATCGCCATGTGATCACAACTTCCTTCAGGGCATGTCCACCTGCTCCAGCATGGGGTGTTCTACCATGGACCTCTGTGGACTGGAGGGGGACAGCACTGCCTCACCACGGTCTTCACCATGGCTGCCAGGGGATCTCTCCTCCAGCACCTGAGGCACATCCTGCCCCTCCTTCTTCACTGACCTGGGTGTCTGCAGGGCTGTTCCTCACACATATTCTCACTCCTCTCTCACAGCTGGTGTTGCACAGCAGTTTTTACACCTTCTAACTATGTTATCACAGAGGTGCTACCACCATGACTGATGGGTTTGGCGTTGGCCAGTGGAGGGTCAGTCTTGGAGCCGGTTGGCATTAGCTTTATCCAGCATGGTGGCAGCTTCTGACATCTCACAGAAGTCACCCCTGCAGCTCCCCCACTACCAAAACCTTCCCATCCAAACCCAATACAAAGACTAATCATCTATTAGATATTTAGAAGTGTATATATGAGGAATAAAGATGAACTGGGAATCAAATTAGCGTACATTGCCATGCCTGATATTTATATGCTATTAAATCATTGGCAAAAATATTCCTAAGTACATTGTATGTGCCTTCCTTTATACTATGGCAGGTAGTGGCCTTTTAAACTCATGTAACAATTGTGCTCGTATTAATGATAAAATCTTTCTAAGTTTCTTGCTCTGAGCACTCTAACTGTAAGGGAGCTCCAGAGCCTTCCTAGTTTAATGTTAAAAGCATCCTTCTAATTATGAGCCTAAATGCATTCATGGTCTGTCTGTATAAAGTGATTCATGACATAACAATCATTTTTTGAGTGCCTACTTTATGCTACCTGATTTTTCAAGATGACACATACAAACTCAATGATGTATAATGAGTGCAGTCTAAAAGACGAACACTAAAGATTAATTATAGACTCTACTGAGTAGTCCATCTTTTCCTTTTCTACTTTAGATCCCTCAAGATATTCCTTGAAAAAAAAAATGTTTTCCAAATGTAACAGTATTCCAAGTAACCACTCAAGCAAATATTCAGCTAAGGGCAACCTCTCTAGATGCTCTTTATTTTGTTGCTGTTTCATTCTAAGAAAAAGGAATCTATTGGTTTAACATTAAATATTAGTTCTTAAAATTCATTGTACTTCCCTTTCAAGGCTATAGTGTCAACTCGCTGATCTCAGTGATTCTGTCATCTCTCCTGAAAATGTTAAGAGTTGTGGGGTTTTTTTAAGACTTTTTCTTTCCCCAGATTAGTAGCAAATAACAGCAAAGTTTTTGTCCTCTAGGAAAACGTATGGTTGAATTTCAGTGATAGAAAGATACTTAGATAGATACATCACATAATATCATTTTAAACAAATTATTTTATATAAATGATAGACAATATCATTTTATATGAATTAAATGCACATGCTCAATGAATTGGATAAACAAAAGTGTATATATAAAAAAATAAATCCAGGGATTGTTCTAATGTATTATTGCCTGTCCACTAGATCCATATCCTTTGTAATCCTATAGATATGTTTCAATTGCCTCTAGTTTTGAAAGTGTTTGGGTCTTCCATGACCCAGAGAAAGATGAGACTAATACTATGCATACATCTATACTACATTGAGTTCTGGTTTTATATAAGGAATAGGATAGGGACAGTTAAAAAACCCAAATATTCAAAAAGTTAAAAACTGAAACTTTGACTATTGACCGAGGTTATATTAGGACACCACTGCTATTTTGAAGGTGCTTTGGTAAAGAATAACTGTTGTCAAGATCCACTTAAGAGCAGTAATTAAGTTCAGCATGAAGTTCCTGGTGATGCTGGTTTTTTCCCCAATTTTCTCACATTTCACAACATTGGTACAAGAGGTTGCACAACGGAATCAGAACAGTAAAAACAAAACAACAAAATTACATTTTATGTAATTTTAGAAATATTCAGACATTTCTTGTGATGACCAAAAGGAAAAATCAGATGATGAAATGGAATGCTTGTATCATCAATCATTTCAATAAATGACCAACATTTTTACCTGTTCCACAAAATGACAGTGAAGCAGACGTTTCATAAAGTGACTAAAAAAGTAGTACATTGTGGAAGAACTATTTTTCTGTATATAAAGGCTAAGAATGACATGTTTCTTCATGAAAAATATATGTCTCAGCATATGCCTAAGAGGTGAAAAGGTTAGGTTTCTTTGTAGTAATTAATGGGCATGGATCATATGTTGCTGATTAGAAGGAAATTGAAGAGTTTAAGATGTGGTCTGTGGGCCTGCATATAATGTGGATAAGTAGTTTTGTCAGAATTATTAGCAAAGAACTGTTTCTATTATGAGAAATTGGCCAAAACATGGAAATGTACCTCAGAAAATATGGTAAGAGTTTATTGCAAAAAAAAAAATATAAATCACTATGAATGTTATGCAGCAGCTTTATTGAGTGATCAGCTGATCTGTACTCAAAGCTCACAACAGATCACAAGATTTCTAAATGTCTGCCATGATGCAACCAACACATACTCAGAAGTAAGTGCACAGATGTAACTTATTTTTTTCTATCTTGCTATGAATGAAACAAACAAAAGAATAAAATAATCTCGTTCTCAATTTACATTTTTAAAAAAATCCAGATTTTAATCGTGCTATAGAGATTTTTATTTTTCCTTAAAGCAGATCTCACTTCCTTCTCATTCAGTTAAACTGTAAAAACTTGATTTCTGTGCCAAATCTTATGCCTCTGAATAAATGCAAGACACAGCTTCGGCACCTCTAGTGCACCCTGTACAAAGGTTTATAGCATTATCACCTGCAGTCAAGTTCTTCATGCTGCTAATGTTTCAAATGTTTTCTATGTTAACCTGCACTTTTTAGATGCTAGTAAAAGTAATATAGAGCAGAGTCATTCTATATTGATCTCCATTAATCCTGGCATATTCAGACAGGCAAATTTATTTTCGTAACATTGGAATGCCAGATGGAAAAAACCTGTCTGGTCTCAAGTTTTGTCTTTCATAAAGCATAGTAAAATGGGACTATAGTTTATGAAATCACTTTGTAAATTTAAGAAATAAACAGCTGACATGAGATTTGCTGTTCAGAGCATAAAAGTTTGTTTTTCCAGAAATACTAAAGATTTACCAATTTGGATGAATTCAGTTAATTTAAATATTTTCTAAAAAATAAAATACGAGCATTTGAAATATTTGAAGAAGGAAAAAGTACAGTACCTTCATGTTATGAAAAAAAATTCTGTTCTTTGAAACACAATGTTTTTTCAAAAGTTATATATTCTTACCTATGTAGAACTTTCCACAACAACATATAGAAGTAATGGTGTTTGAATGTAAATTTTCATGGGTAACACACACAAAATATAACTATATTCTATATCTATCCTATCAATGTAATCTTATTGCAGCCTTGTTGTGGTTTGTGGAACAGTGTAAGCCACCTGAGTACCCTTTGTTTACCTTTCCCTGGCTAACAGACCTTCTCAGGCTTGGACCTAGAAACATTTCCCTATTAACTGCACCTTAGTGAGCCACTTAAACCACTGGACCCGCTGCGACATTAACACCAGCATGTTCAACTCATGTAGATTGGTCTGGAGGACATTGTCACAATGGGTGTGGTGACTTGTATTCTCCACTACATGATGGAACATGATTTTGATGGGAAAATTAGACTCTGGAATGATGGGGAATGCACAATTAGGCTGGCTTCATTCTTCAAATTAAGTAACTTCTATAGTTAGGATTTTACATTGATTTATTTTGAATTTTTATGGGAACAAAACTGTTATGAAACAGAAAGAAGTGTGCATATATATATACATATATATAATTTAAATTCATTTTCATTTTTCATTCCTAGATTGTTGCTACCTGTGAGGATGGTGTGAGAGGCAAATATAAATAAAGTAAGAAAGATGTGCTATTTGTTTTCTTTTCTAGTTGTAGTCATACATTGCATGTAGTCAACAGTGTCATACAGTGCTTCATTCCAGGTGACATAATTTCTACTTGAAAGATCACATTTTCACAAATTCCAGCAATGGTTTGATGTGTCAATGAGTTAGTTAAGGAAAAGGGAGGAGACAAAAGGCACTGTACTAGAATACAGTCTAGAAAGTTCAGACAGGCTAAATAGTATATAGAATAGAACCACAGGCAGGTATATAAACATCTATTAGCTATTCAACAACTTCTCATCTATTCTTTCTCCCTTAGAGCTACCAATATTTCATTCAGCAACATACTAAAGCTCTACATCTGTCTTTCAGAAACGTTCTAAAATTCATATTGAGAGCAATTTTTCATGGGCATCTTAAGGCCTCTTGGATCCAGACTACACATAACTGCATTTATTATAGTGCATCTGGTTTATGGATTGGTGATCATCTGAAAGAAAAATTCATGAATGTTAACTCAACCAACAATGAAAGAAAATGTAAACCCAATGGAACAACAAAAAGAAAAGCAAAATGATAACCAACCAAGAACTGATCAAGCTCTGTATTTCACTGTAGTACACATAAGCGTATTATGGTGTTCTCTACCAAAGTTCAGTTTCCAGACTGAAATGTTCCCACATCTCAGAAACACAAAAAGAAGTTGTTTGCTAACTTGGAAATTTATAAGTAAAAAATTCAGTCAAAAAATCCAATTGTTAAATCCAGCCCAATAGTTACCAATCCATTGAAATTCTAATCCCTTTTTAATTTTTCTGGCCTTTTGCTGGACTTGTTCCAGTATGATCTTGTCTCTTTTGTACTGGGGTGCCCTGACCTGGAAACAGCACTCCAGATGTGAATGTGAGTGTGAACAGAGAGTAAGGACTACCTCCCTCCACTGGATGGCAACTCTCAACTCTCCTCCTAATGAAATCATGGAGGCTGTCAGCCTTCTTAGCTGCAAGGATAAATTGCTGTCCCATTGTCATCTTGTAGACCAGGGCTCCTAAGTCATTTTCTGTGAAGTTGCTTTCTAGCCAGTAAGGTACAAGTCTGTAGTGGCACATGAGTTATTTCTCCCCCAGGTGCCAGACTTAGGATTTCCCTTTGCTGAAGTCCATGAGATTCCTGTTGGCCCACTTCTCCCACTCACTGAGGTCCCCCTGAATGGCAGCACACCCATCTGGTGCATCAACCACTCCTCCTAGCTTTGTATCATCTGAAAATTTGCTGAGGCTGTGTGTTCTGTCACAGAATCCGGGTCATTAATGAAGAGGTTAAACAATATTGAACCCAGTATTGACTCTGAGGTAGTCCAGTAGTAACAGGTTTTCAGCTGGACTTTGTGCCACTGATCGCCACCCTTTAAGCCTGGCAGTTCAGGTAGTTTCAGTCCATCTTCCTGTCCCGTTATCTAGCCCATACTTCATCAGTCCATCTGTAGTGATACGAAAGCCTTACTATAGTGTCAAAAACCTTACAAAAGTCCATATTAAAAAAAAAAAAAAAAACACAACCAAAAAACAACAACAACAAAAAAAACCCACCAAAAACAAACAAACAAAAAGGTAAATGCTCTCCTCAGATCCACTGAGCTAGTAATTTCATCATGGAAGGCTATCAGGCTGCTTAGGCATGACTGCCCCTTTGTAAAGACATGTTGGTGGTTTTCAATTACCATTGTGTCAAATGTGTATCTAGAAATGTTTTCCAGGATTATTTGCTCTATCACCTACCCAAGGACTTAGGTGACACTGACTCGCTTGTAGCTCCCCAGATCCTCTTTGCCCTTTATAGGACAATAGGAGTGACAATTGCTTTCTTCCAGTCCTTAGGAACTGCATCCAGTCACCACGGCCTTTCAAAGATAATTGAGAGTGGCCTCACAATGACATCAATCACCTCCTTCAACTCTGATGGTTGCATTCCAAGTTGAG
Source organism: Falco punctatus (assembly GCF_963210335.1). NCBI lineage: Eukaryota > Metazoa > Chordata > Aves > Falconiformes > Falconidae > Falco > Falco punctatus. The sequence continues at coordinate 35,349,161 of NC_137581.1, forward strand.
TTCATTTCCTTGCAAACATAGCTAAATAAATAAATAAACCATATCACCATATCACAGAGTGAAGCTAAACATTTAATAGAATACACTCTGAACTGAAATCTTTTCTTATGTCTTCATTAAACAACATTCAGTCTCAGCAGTTTAAATCCAATTGTGCATTTGCACTGCAGCACAAAACCAGACCTCAAAGCTGCTGTGGTTTCCTAGCAAAGGAGAGATGATTGAAATTACATGGACTTCAGACAACTAGTGATTTGACAAGGTTTTGTTCATTTGTTTGTTCGTTTGCAAAATTAACTGAATGAACCTCTTTCTTACACCACCCAAACAATTTCAGGTGCTGTGCTCAGCGTGCTGCTGCAGCTCACTCTGAGATGGGCTGTTTTGATGGCCCCTTCTCAGCCCCCTGCTTGGGTCCAAGGAGCTCAGCCCATGACATGTCAGTTTTACATGTGATCCGTTCGACTCCTGCCTGCTTATGGCACCTGACAAGAAAGGTGTTGTTTATTCAGCTGCTGCAGCTGGGAAATTTATGGTGGAGACCCAGCATACTGGGATATGTCTGCCTGCTCGCACAATATGGTACTTGCTTTTCAATGCTGAAGTAGTGTTGTTGCCGTTGGCAACCACAGCCTGCTATTAACATGCAGCCATTGTGTTGCAGAAGTATTGAACACCAGATGAAAATGCTATTTGGTGGTAATTTGCAAACAATACATAGCATGAGCATCACTAAGGAAGATTTTCTAGGAGAAAAGAAGGATTTAGATGCCAAAACCATTCTAGACATTTTCAGGCTTGAATTGTCAGATGCAAAAACACACATAGTAAAAATATGTTAATTAACATTATAGATTATGTAAAATCTTTAGAAATTCAAAAAGAATCTTAAATATCCAAACTTTATTTTATCATTTAACTTTGGACTAATTAAACAAACACCAACAAAATTATATCAAGAAACTGCTATGAAATGCTCTTTAATAATTCTCATGGTGCAAGTAGTCACATCATAACTGAATGTCAACCCATCATTAGGGACTGGAAAAAAAGTAATTTCCCTAATAGAGAAATTAACTAAAATGCCACAGGGTGTTGGGATTTTTTAACTGATCATGTTGAAGCCACTGACTGTACAAAACCAGTCTCAGTGGGATAGAGAAAGGTTGATAAATTCTGCAGTAACAATGTCTCATAAACTGCCTTTTGATATGGAGAAACTAACTTTAATGAGTAGCAACAGACAGAAGTCTAAACCACCAACAAAATACATGTTTGGAAGTTTTTTGAATAATCATGAGAATGATAGAATGGCAGAATGACAATGAGTTGAGCTGTTCTGCTACTTTAAATCTAGGCCAAAACCTAAACTTATAGAACATTTCATTGTATTTCAAAAATTACAAAAATATTTTGGCCAGACTAATTACATGTTTCCTCCTGCTGATCATGTTTCTTGTAATTTTTGAGTATTTTTATCCTTTCAAATAGAATTATGTGAGATAAAGGCCACCCTTAAGAGATCCACTAGATAAATGTAGAATGTAGAAAAAAATTAATACAATTCACCTGTCCTTAGGTGGGCATCCAGGGCTTTTTAGGTAGCTAAGTCATTCTCTTCATTTCCTCTTGCTGGCCTCCATATTTACCAGACTTCTGCTGATACTCACTGGGGGCTTACAATTGAATCATATTAGAAACTACAGGAATAAGTTCAAGAGGACATAGCCAAGATGTTAAACAACTGAACTTCCTATTTGTGCCTGCCTTCCACAGCTTTATCAGTGTGGTCTGAACTGGGAGTTTCAGACAATGTTCCAGCTTTGTGATGTCCTCTGTCCTGGACTCAGTCCTCAGCATATGTCTGGAGGTGCGTATGATCCCCAAAGTTGCTTTCTTGCAATACACAGGGATGTTTCTTCATTACTATCAGATAATCCTCAGCCTTGAAAATATTGATGGAATTCATCAACACCCTTGGCACATGGTGGTGTTAGTTCACTATCTTGCCCACATACCAAGTCACCAGAAATTGGAATTTTCATACATTCTTCTAATGTTTTGATGTTTCCAAAATGCTGTAGGTCATATAAGCATATCCTTCAGAATCGCCAAAATATACCACAGCATATTCCTCACAGTCGTGGACCTATGTCATAAAAATGTTGACCATCTGGACTGATTGTTTTACTTTGCAGGCCAAATTTGGAGACAAGATCCTGGGGTCTGTGCACAGGATCTCTAATCTGTCCTTAGCATCCAATTCATCCCTGGTGGCTGTTTTCCTCATTAAGAAGTAAAACCTGTATCAAACTCTCTCTGCATGTGATAATCCGCCTCACAATCCAGGTAACAGCAAGGCCAACCATAACTGCTATGACTGGTTGGTTTGGACAAAAACAATTTGGTCTAAGGAATGCAGAGCATCTCATGTTCTCCTATTGTCAAGAGAAGTAATCAGAACAATAGGAATTTTTTTTGGTTTTGTTTTGGGTTTTTTTGTTGTTTTTGTTGTTGATGTTTTGTTTTTGTTCAAGTCCCTTCTCAAATGAGAAGTCCAAAATAATTTTCCTGTCAGCTTCTACATGTCAATGTATATCGCGTTTCAGGATCACTCTGTTACATGGATTTTGGGTAGATCTCATTTTCTGGGGCTTTACTGAATGAAGTTTAGGTAAATTGTTTTCTGATTCAGATTATATGCTTGCAATTAGCTCTTTGAAAAACACCCTGGTGATATTATTAAATTATATTATCAAACCATATTATCATAGAACAGCTCTGATTGGAATGGTTCCTGAAAGATCACCTTGTCCAACCTTTTGTGGAAAAGACAGCCTAAATGAATTTGTCCTCTGCCACCCTATCCAACTGCATCTTTAAAACCTCCAGTGATGGGAACCCTACCACTGAACTGTCAAGACTGAGATGGGCGGCTCTGGAGTTCCGTGGTGCAATGATATCTCTCTTCAGCATTTGCCCCATACCTGTGATAGTAGCCAGGGCATAGTTCAGACATTAGCCTCATCTGTTTTTTGCATGAAGGAGAACATTTTATAGCCTCTTCCAGGTCTGCTTGTTATTAACTAGTTTCTTTCTGCACATGCTAATCAAAGTGTGTGTTCCTCCATAAAAGGTTCTTTCAATCTCCAGTGGAGATAGATAAGAGAATCAGGTATCTGGCACTAGACTATTGACTAAATGCATGTGCCTCATCTTCGGTGGTGTCTAGACATGTTGTGGATTACTAATACAGGGTAGATGAATGACACCCAATGAGACTGTGTTAATACAGCAGTCAGCCAAATAGGACCTTGACACAATTATTAAAAAGCTTTTCTGGTATAGAAATCCTAATACATGTAAGACTGGATATGTAATGTCTAAACCACTTATTTTTATCATTTATAATCTATTGAAAAGAAAAAAGGTGGATAAGGAGTACAGACACTATAGGAAATAATTTCAAATCTTACTGAATGTAATAGTCTGAAAGTATGAGAGCTAACAACTGACACATCAAAGGAGTCTCTGGCAGCCATCACGGTAGCAGCTAAGAGTGAATGACATGTGGATTCCTCTGATCTGAACCTGGACTTCAAAATTTAACTTGTCATTAAAATCCTGGGTGGTGGGAAAAGTTACAGCTACTGTTTGCTGATCAAAGTCAGAACAGCATTTGACTATGTAGTATTTTTAGTTCAAGATTAAGTTATTTTATGGAATAAAATAATGCTAAAATTAATTAATAGTATTAAATATGTGAAGAAATCCTGAAGAGTAAATGAGGGAACATGTGACAATAAATTGTAATCTGTTAGGATTTACACATACACAACTAAAAAGAAGAAACATTTCAATTGATTTTGAAACAAATGGACAGCCACGAGAGTTGAGCATAACATTCATATAAGAACCTGTACATTCTGAAGTCTAGATGTTGTGAAATTATAGAAGGCTATAGAGAAAGCAGCTGCAAAGTGAAAAAGGATTAGAGATAAAGGTATTGTTTAAGTTTTCAGCAGGTGCATAGTCATGAAAGTAGAAGATAAATCATGTAGTGATGACACAGATTAATCCATGAACTAATGCAGGGTCAAAAATAATAGAAAGGATAGAAAAATATCAAAGCTAATAGGAGAATATCACCATAAAGAAAAATAGGAAAGATTGAAAGATGATTTACTTTGTTCTTTGATACCCAAAAATATTATTATATTTCTAGCTGATACTGCAAATATCAAGTCAGGGCAAAGTGTTAAGCTCCAAAGGAAATTTGGAAAATTAAAGAAAATATATGTATCTCTGCTTATAAAATTGTCATTATATTGCCTAGTTTCACTTTAGCTTATTAGGGATCTTACCAAAACTATGCTTCTTCTATAATATTAGAAATAAAAAGGAAACTCATAATGGGATTGAATACAGCATGGATTTGCTAAAGTTTGTTGAAAAATGTTAAAGGAATACAATAAGATAACTCATTCTCTTTGATAAATTATTTTCTAGACAAGAGGATTGTATTAAGTTTCATCTATCTGGACTTCAATAAGTAGAAACAGAACCAGACGGAAATTTTCAGCCAAGGCAAAGAAAATGAAGATTTGTACTAGGATAATAGGTTATATAAAGAATTGTTTGAAATGTTGTCAGTTTGTAATGACAAAGAGGAAACTATCAGAACTGAATGAGACAAACTTTGGAATTCTTGAAGAACAAGAAGATGATGGACAGCTATTATTTAACGTTTATTATTTAATTATTTTATGTTTTGTATTTTTTATTGTTACTGAATTGCATCAGTTGAAAATTTCAAGTTTGGAGACCATTGTGAAAACCAAGGACTAATAAAATACACCAGAAAAATCTGAATTAACTCAAGGAGTAAATCAGATTAAACTCAGAATGGTCTGAAAATTAGAGTTCACTATAAATTTTGAGATTTTCAATTGGAAATGAAAAAGAGGAGAAATAGACTTAAGTTACCTATCTCTTTACTACAGAGTGGAATTTAGCTCAACCAGTGTTAGATGGCTACATTTTACATGTTTATAAAAGAGTTGATCAATCCAAACTCCTTTCGCTGTCAGCAAAGAGAAACAGACGCTTTTAGGAAGTGAGTACTGCAAACAGCTTTAGACATCTGCCTTGGGATGAGATGAATTGTGCCCTGAGACATGCTTGCCTCTGTGAAGGAAGAATAAACTTCTACCTAGGCTGTAGAAAAAAAAAAAAAAGAAAAAAAAGAAAAAAAAGAAAAAGTAATGTTGTTCCAGTCAGAGGAATACTACCTTGGTTGACTACGATGTGCCATAAGATCTGACAATGAAAATGGCAAATGAAATCTTATGATGTATTGAATGAGGCAGTAGAAACAGAGCAATATACTGAGCTTCTTAAATACACAGATGAGATTTCATCTGAAATGCTCCAAACAGGTTTTCCATGATAAAAAAAAGTGAACTCTAACTGAAAAATGTGTCACAAAGTATCAGTCTAAAGGTACACAAGAAAAAAAGGAAAAGCTATTTAAGACAAAAAGCAATACTAGCATGTAGAATCATAAATTGATAATGTATATTTTTAAGATGGAGATTAGAAGAGTATTTCTAACATTTAGAATATTTAAGTATGTAACTTTTTAAATGAAGAGTTGGATAAGAACAAACACTAATATGAAACTTCATTATTTTATGAAATGGCTTACAGTATGAGGCTATAGGCAAAACAGGCACTTGACTTGATAGTCCAAGAGATCCAATCCTGTTAAAGTCTCTGATATTGTATTAAGGAAACTATTGTTTTGTGAAATATTTCAGCAAGGACAAATCTGTGTCTACAGACACAATGTGAAAAAATAATCTTGCAAATGTTAATGCCTCATAAGGAAAGGTCTTAAGTAGGGAAAATGATGGAAAATTGGCTACACACTAGAAAAACCCCACAATGTTATCAAATTTTGGGAGCATTCACATCTGAAAGAAAAGTGAAAGTGAAGCTTTATGATTCAGTCCCATCCCTAATTAAAAAAACATGATTGCTCTCTTTTATAATGAAAAGCTAATTTCACATGTATTGCTGAAGTTTTTTTGTTACCCTGAGTTAAAATACTAGTTAGCAAATGTTGAACGTATTTATTAAAAAGCAGGATTTTCAATTTACATTTTAATACCTTTTTATTTCATACTGTAATTTAATTACAAACATAAAATATATGCAATAATTAGTAATATTGAGAGCTAGTATAGAAGGCTGAGATTTATTTTACTGCATTTGCCATCTAAAAGTAAGGTATATAATGTGGGATTCTGTGCTACACTTTGGAGACCTAAATTTAGGCAGTAAATGAACCTAGCAGGATAGTGTTCAAGTTCAGAACACCTATATTTAGATGTTTATATGTAATTTTATGTACATAAAGAAAGTTGCCTAAGTTGCCATGGAGATCTATGGAGATTTAATCAGTACAGTGGATGGATCCTAGAGAGCTATTAAACCCAAAGCCTTCAGGAGCGCTACTCCTAACCCACACATGAGTAGTGCTGTTGAAGGAAACCCTAGGGCGTCTGACACAAGACGTGGAGCGGCAGCTATGTGGAATCCACTGAGGCATTCCAAATCACATTAGATGCCTAGTGTGAGCATCACAGCTGAACCTTCAGGGTAGTTAGTCAGACAGAGTCAGTTTCTGGAGGTGCCTGTCTCCCTCTGTCCCTATGGAAGGGAACATAGATGATTCCCTATACAGTGGAAGGAGATGAGATAGGATGGGATGGGACAGGATGGTAAAGGAAGGAGAGGCAGGGCAAGGCAAGAAAAAGACTCTTCAGATGGTAGTTGGGGAGACTTCCCAGAACATGGTGAAGGAATGTGAAAAAGAAGAATTAGGAAGGATTTCTCACTTTTTTCAAAGCAAAACACTATGATGGACTCACTGAACTTATCAGATCAGCCACATTTAAAAACAAATTACATTTTCTTTGCAACACAAGTATAAGGTATGAAATTCATTGCCACAGGAGGCAAGAAGTCAAGACTGACTGAAGAAATTAATGGAAGAAATTAATTTGAAAGTTGGCAAGTATAATAGGGTGGATACAATGTCCACCTGGATAAGCCACCTTCCTACAGTAACTAAGGGCACACTGAAGTTTCACAAGAAGAGGAAAGAATGATAAGTAGAAAGTTATGAATTCTGGTGCTCTCTCACTGCTGTTCTCTAGAGGAACTATTACTTGCATGTTATGTCAGCCCTTAATCCACTGATGCATGCTATGTCAGCCTTCCGTTTTATCCCAAAGCCTGTTTTCCAGAGCCGAGGCAGGACTCCATCCTGACTTTCTGTTGAATTCGTTTGTCCATGTGATGTGATCATTCATTGGAGATACTCTGAGAAGACAAAAAACTCCATCCCATTATTTTTTTTGGTCTTTTTGATTTCAGTCTTCATTCTTACCTGTTTTCCTTCTCACTTTTTAGCTGCTGTTGGTGTAATTTATAATTTACATTTCTGTTTTACCGTACCCCTCACCCTCTACACGCACACATACACACATGCTTACATACACAGAGGTATAAGTCCTTGCTTTGCTTTTCCATTTTATTTCCTCTCTGTTCTTATACCCGTATCCTCCTTCCTGCTCAAAAAAACAAAAAAACCCCAAAAACAAAAAAAAAAAAACCAAAAAAAAAAACAAAACAAACCAAAACCAGAAGCAAATCAAGCAAACAGCAGTACCATCAAGTTGTGTATAAAATGAACCTAAGTAACCATGTAATTATTCTCACTCTATTGCCGCTGCTCTTTATTGCTCTCACTTATTGTGTCATCTTTCATATTGTAAGACTGTAGGCTCCTTGGGGAAGGGACCGCATCATTTATCTTCTCTTTGAAGTACCTTCACCACCTCAGGCACTTTGCAAGTAACAAATAATAATAATAACCATTAATCAGGTAATAGGATCAGTAGAAAGCGCCAGTCATTGGCAATTAAAATCTTAGCAACAGTAGGCAGGTTCCTACTTCAGAATTTAGAAAGTCTTTTCTTTCTTCTCCTTTCTAATTAAGAAGCCAGCCTGATTTATCCAACATAAAATACAGGACCTCTCAAATGGCCTTTACTTTTACTTTTTTCCTTCAGACTGAGAGGATGAGTGAAATCTCCAGTCCCTATGTTTAAGTGGCCCATGGCTTAAAATATATATCTCTTTTCTGATCATTCCAAATAGCAAAGGTGATTAAAACTTGAGGTTATTGATTCAGTTGAGAGCAGACTGAAGTTGCTGGAGCTGAAGGTCTACATTATCAGATGAGGTGAAGGAATTTGATTTCATTAGTTGTTATTGAAATCCAATGAGTTTTCAGCACTTAACTAGTATAATCAAGGATGAATGAATCTGAGATGACACAGCATTTCCATGCAGCTGGTAGCAAAAGGCATTTTTATACTGTGACTTGTCTGCACTGTTGGATCCAGACAAATGAAAGCACTTTTGCTCTTTTTTCTTGAGTCCTTTGCTTACAAAGGCAGAAAAAGTGTTTTCAATAGTATTTCTAAACAAACAGTTGAGATTAAGGTTTGGTTGTTGTTTTTTTCCCCTGACTGGTAATGACTAAGCATACAATGTATTTCTGCTTATTATCCATTAACATCTTACTCTATTTGTTTCTATGTCCAAAGCTTTCATATAATTATTCTTTACAGCTTTAATTATAGCAAGACACCATATAATGTTGATGAAAGGCCTTTAATTTCAGTTCTAAGACTTAGAAGAATTTCCAGAATATATGGTAGAAAGATGTTCTCTTTATTGCAACAAATAAAGTGCCTTAATTGAAAATATTGATAGAGACACACTTTAGGCACAGATCGTTATGTAATTCTAGTGAATACATCAGTTTAATCTCTGAAACTTCCCATTTTCCCTCCTCAGTTCTACCATTCTTTCCTGCACAATCTAAGGGCTTATTTTACTTTTCTTTATCTATTTTCTTCCCTCTGACCTTTCTGTTCATATTTCTAACACTAAATAAATCAGATACTGAAGTGCTCACATGGGCCTACCATTTCTATATAAGTTCATACCTATCAATTGTCCCTAAAATAAGTTCATCCCACTTTTTCACCCAGTTCTATATGCAAGCTCATAAGACATATATACATAGTGTCTATCTATTTATATATAAATAGACAAAACCTGGACAGCACATATAAATAATTTCCAAAAATTTATTTTTCCAGAATGCCAAGGTCTGCAGAAGATAAATAAATAATAGAAGTAGTGAGGGAAGCAGGGAGGATGATGATAAATGAAATTAAATTTTACATATATACTTATACACATATCTAACAATTTCTATAGAGATATAGATATCTCATATGATGTACTCTTGCTCTTTTTATTTTTATTTTTTTATTTGTCTTGTCCCAGAACTCATTTATACATTGGATCATAACCTTTTTGGGACAGAAGAAGTTTTATTTCTACTGTAAGGCACAGCATACCTTTGGGGATTTGACACTTAACCCCCACATGGATGGTTTCATTTCTGTGCTTCATAATGCTATTCTGGCTGTTTCTTCCCACAGCATGTAACTTGGAGCAAGACACTATTTTCCATGTCTTTAAAAATTTGCCAACACAGCTGCCAGAAGGGGTTTGTAAAGCATGTGGTAGCACACTTGCGATATTTTAATTAATACAGAATGGATAAGAGTAACAACAAAGTCATCTCTCAGGGGTTTTACAAAAAACATAGAATCACAGTCTGCACATTGGGATCCTGGAGGGTATCCACTTTGCCAGTATGTTATAGTGCTTGTACTGTTCAACTTTATTGGTGTTACCCATGAGGCTAGCTGGATTAGCATGCTTTCATTTTGCCCTGTTGTCATGCTTTGTGTTGAGTGAAATGACTGAACACTCCCATTTTCAACTTTATGATCATTAAAAGAACTTCTTCTGCCATCCATTACCACGAAATATGTGTTAAGTGCAGGGGGGAGTTGTGGTGGTGAGTTTTTGGTTGGTTCCCCAAAGTTAGCATGTGGATCATGCATAAGAAGTTATTCCTCAGCTAACAGGTACAGCAGGACTGGATGTAGACTTACAGAAAGAAGCAGATGGGGAAGTGTTATACAGCAGCATAGCTTTCCCCCTATTATTTGAGATGTCCACAATTTTTTCAATTTGTACTTATGGAAAAAATATGATGGGAAGAAGTAAAAGCTCAGTTAATCCACTGTCTGCATTGTAACCCTAAATTACTATGTATCTTGTACTGTTGTGCTTGATATTTGTTGTTTTCCGTTTCTACCACTGGACCCTAATTGTTGTGACACATCCTGTGGTATATGTTGGCACTCATCTGGTAAAGACTTTGCATCCACCACGTTGTCACTACGGTGCTGGGAGTGCACTGTTACTCTTCTGTGATCAAGGCTGATAACTGGTAATGTTCTCACCTACCTGTTTTGGTATATACTTGCCCCTTTCTCCCTTAACCCACACACCAAGTAGCTAAACCATGACATTATTTGAAAACTAGGAATTCCTTTCTTTCCACAGAACAAATGCTGGTGGGTTTTTTTTTTTTTATATATTATTATTATTTTATTTTGTTATGCTGCTTGAACGTGATATATTACAGTGCTTAAACAACATTTGATTTACAACATTACAGCCAGGACTCTTACTGTTAACGTGAAGCGATGCGGTTGCAGGCAGTGGTTTCACTTACATTGCACTGCAGCACTGCACCCTTTGGTTGTGACTGATTTTTGTGCTATGCTACTCAATGATCGAGCATGTATTGAGCAAAATCACTGAGCCAGGTTTTATAAATAAATAGATGATGATTACATTTCCCTACACAGCCTCATCTGCAGTCTCATGCCTTGCAGTTCACTATCTTTAACCAGCATGTGTCTCTGATAATTGGTTTTCTTCTGGCATCATCTCTGGAGCTAGTGTTGAGTGGGAGTGTGGTGCAGACTGTTTTGTCCTTTCATGTGGGAGGAGATACTGTGATTTCAGCCCCAGCCCCAGCAGTTAGCTGCTAAACTGCCCAATTTTGTGCTTCTTCCCATAGCCTTTAAACAAGGACTATGTTCTGAGTTTATGACTGGCCGCTATGTCACAGCCTGTCGCATTGTGTGTGCCAGTGCTACCAGGGATCTTGCACTCATCCCTGGATGTGGAGGATAAGGTCACTTGTGATGCTTTCTTTGATCATACAGTTGCATTCAGGGGAGAAGCAGTGACTGTGGGGAGGAAAAGGGAGGTGAGGAAATGCTTCTAACATAAGTTGTTAGAAGAGAAGTCTCATTATTTGTCCCCTCTCCTGACTAGCAAACTAATGGCTAAAGGAAACTGACTCTTGCCAGTCCTTTGAAGAGGCCAATTTCCCCTGCCTGGCTCTGTACTGGAGTTCTGTCTGCAAAAATGTTGCCCGCCCATTTCTTTGAAAAGAGACTTTGGCATTATCTTTATGTATCCTGACTTTGAACAGCAGCCTTGTAATTTCTTGTTCGCTAGAAGAATATCTGTCCTGCCAACACTGCAACCATTCTTATTCCTTCAAGATTTCATTTGATTCTTTTCTCCTCCATGGCTGCCCATGAATTATACTTGATCCCAACATGTATTTATTAGATATTGTCTTCAGCCAGATGCCAGGGAATTACACACCTTTCAGCATCTTTGGTACAACTTTTGCTGCAAGGCTGCAATGTGTATTAAGAATGGGAAAGTGTCAGAACATGGAGGAATTCTCCTTTCGTCCTGCTGCTTGTTTCCAGTTGCTGTCCTAAGATGGACCAAGATCCCTGATGCCCTAAAGATCTATCGTCTAGCTGTAGCTCTTCAGGTAGGTCTTAGAACAGTAAGGTAACCTTAAAAATAACTTTACATCAATACAGATAGCAGCTTATCGAGGCATAATAAAAATGATAGAAAAAATAAGAACAGATTGACTTTAGTTACGGTTAAGTAACTGGGACATGTTAGGAGAGTCACAAATGAGAAATGAGCCAGACAGAGGTCAACAGACCAGCTCAATTATACATCATACAGCTTAATTCTTTAATAGAATAACACGACTGAGAAATATATGTGTGCCATACACAAATTAGAGTAACTGCATATTAATAATATAAAATTATTTTATATAGACTAATACAATTTTATATTAGCAATAAGATAATAATTGAAAGGTTTACTATAAGATACTGTTCCCCTGTTGAAGAACTTGTATGTACGCCAAAGTTCCCATCTGTAGATGTCCTGAGAACGTCACTGGAATATAGTCTTTGAAGTTAGAGAAAATAGTCAAAATTTCATCCCTAATATTTTGGTCATATTTATATGGTTCTCATTATAAAATATAAGGATTTGAGTATGAAAAACTTGTGTTTGGTTTGGTTTTCTTTTTTTTTTTTTTTCTGTTAAACTGTTGCTGTAATCACGGATTTTGTAAGTTTTATAATATATGTATTTTATGTTATATATATATATTATATATATATAAACCCAACTATGTTTTCTCTAAACTACATTGTAATTTATGTATTCATTCTGCAAGTCAGCTTTTCAATTTATAAAAAAAAATAAATATTTGTGGTGTGTGTGTGGTATTTACTATTTTGCCAGTCTCTTTTTCCTAGGCAGGTTCCTTAAATTCCCTGGATTCCCAGCTTGTGTCCAAGTGTCAGTAGTATCCTTGGGCAGCAATACTGTTTGGTCACGTTGCTTGTTTAGCAAGTCCCTTTTCAGTGATAAATTCAGTGACTACTCACTACTTACTGATAGATTTGGCAACAGTAGGCAGAGTCTTGCCTCAGTGTCATCTTCACCTTGACAGTGAATGTCTCAGAGAAAGAGCCATTTTGACCAAGTATCTTCAGTCCTTAGTTGTCCTGAGGGTTCAGCCACAGACATGTGACATCTAGGTTTTGCCTGGGGTTCATTTTCAGTTTGCACTCACTTGTTCCTGTGTTAGTGCTGCAGTATATTCCTTCCTGTTTTTAATACTTTTTAAAGAGCATGCAGCTGCTGCTTATGCTCATGTTGCTGCATAATGATCCTGTTCTGCAGATAACAAGGATTCTCTGTTTTTCCTCCTACAAAACCATCTAATATATTTTTACTCTGTACACAGTTGAAAAGTTTTACTGCTGACTTCCATATGCGTGTAATCAATTTCTAAGGTAGGCTCTGCTATAGGATTTTTAGACTCAGCTCAACATTTTTTCTTTCATCACTTGGGACATTTGCACATATGGGTTAGTTAGTACGCGTCGAGTGAGCTCAGGCAACAACTCATAGTGCAGTGCATAAAACTGTGAATCCAGGCATGCTTCTAACATCAAATGCCTCTACTGCTAAATAAGGCAGAAAGAGAAAGTGATCCCTGGCCTTGGAGAAAAATGGCACAGCTTTATCTCCCTGGTTCTTAAGACTAGTCCCTTTAAAGCTGACTTGTCTTAGAGGCATTTCTGTGGAGTACTCCAAAACAGTTAGGGTATAAGCTCTCTGCTTGCTCCCTGCTGTCATTCATTTAGCAACATAAACGTGCACTTTGCTACTGTGACCAAGAGGGAAGCACGCTACCGAGGAGAGTATCTTTCTTGCTCTGCTTGATTGTCTTCTCTGAAAGCTCTCAGCTCATTCTGGACAAACTTCCAACACCTGCATTTGAGAAGAGAGCTGTGGAAAACATTTACAGGCACTGAGAGTCAGCTTGGACCTGGGATTTTCAGACCCCTTTAGACAGCTCTGGCCCTTTGATCTGGTTTAACAAGGACAGCATCTAGTAGAGAATCTTATCCTACCACTGAAATACTAAACCTGATAAAGGATTGCTCACTTCTCTGTATATCAGAAGTGTCACACTATACACTTTGCAGAACTCCACTCCTAAAGGCCCAATTTTCTTACAGATATGAGTTCTGAAGCATCATACATTTAATTATCCATCTTTTGAGACTTGTTGTTTATTTGTATTCTTTTTCCTTCTACATTTCTTTTTACTTAAAAGGCTACACTGCCTTCTGTTTTATCTTGATTTGTTTTAAACAGCCTCAGTTTAATTTCCCACTGTGTTTCAGTTTAGTTCAAAATGCCTCCTACATATTTTAATTTGTTTACATTCTTGTATATGCATAAGAAAGGCATGAAGTTTACTTATGAATTCCTTTAATATATCCATAGAAATAAATTTCTACAAGGATCATTATATTATCCTGAATATTTTACATTACGTTTACATTCATTTCTTTGTATATTTGTACGTTCTTTTTCCTTTTGTTGCCTTATGTTCATAATTTTTAAGACTAAAACTATTTTTGAAATATTTTTTTCAAACTGTTCTGCAAGTTGGAAAGTTGTCTTGAAAACAATGTGTTCATTATTCTTGAAGCTAAATTTTGTTACATATGTTGAAACAACCCTTACCTTTGCACAAGATTTTAACTTACCTAAAACAAATTTAGCATTATGTTAAATAAAATGACATTTGGTGATTAAAAGATTTAGATGTGCATAAAATGTCACTCTCAGTTGAAAAGCTCATACAAAAGCCTCATGGGAAGTCATCCTTAGAAGTTAAATAGTCTGCACTAAATAAAATATATATACTTTGAACACCTTGTGGCAGTAGCTTAATATGCCTTGTGGTAGATGTGTGTTCTGTTGTACAAAGGAACTGGCTGCTACACTTTGTTTTGCTAATGTTTCTACTAAACATTTTTTTTTCTAAATGGACAAAGGCAGAAGCTCACTTTTTATTAAGTCTTAAAATAATTGGATGATGTAATAGAAACATTGTTAAATACCCTCTGAAATTAACAGTTTCAACAGTCATAGTTCCTTCCATAGATAGGGAAATCAAAAAAGCACATATACAGTATGTTTCTGAAATAACTTTTTAGCCAGTGTAGATAGTAACAGTGATAACCAAAAAGACCTGGATTTGTTTCACTAGCATCTAATAGATTTCCAATTTAAGCATTATTTTGCTGTCATATAAATTGCCCAACATATTAAGTACTTTTTTATCATAAAATCAATATGATATTCTAAAAATTGCATTTTATTAGTCTACAAAGTTACTTGAATGTTTCAGCACTATTGAACAGCCATTTAGCACTTTAATTTTAAATCGATCATTAAAGATTCACTTTGTTTCAATAAGATTATTTGTAAACATTGTCTTTACTTCTGTTGTGTCTTCATTAGTACCTTGTCATCTTCACATTAGTTTGTAACCCATTAGAGTCACTCTAAGGCATCAGCTACCGACCTTTCACCAGACTTACACATATAAAGTGAACCATCAGGTAACAACTGATCACACTGAAATTAATCACTGATTAAAAATTACATGGAATGAAAAGGCACAAACACTGTGAACTATTTCTCTCCCTTCCCTTCAACCATGTGTAAGTGGTGAGTGCTCAACCATATAATTGAGACAAATTATCATTTGAGATAATCACTGGTAAATCTATCAATGACATTTGCTAGCAAATAGGCAATTTTTGCAAATAATTTTCTGCTAATGTCCCATTTCAGACAGTTCAACATGTACAGTCTGGTTGAAGGAAAAGTATCTTTTTGGTTGGCTTATACAATATCTAGTATAAGCAAGCTCTGGCAGCTGCCATAATTCAAACCAGTTGTCCCATGGGCAGAGGACCAATGAAGCGTGGTTCCCTGAGGATCTGTGTCCTGTCTCCCTAAAGGTTTTTTACTCTGCTACTGACAGGTCCTTTGTTAGTTCCTTTGAAAGAAAACTTACTACAGTCTCCTCAGTCTTCCCTAGCTGCACCAAATCCACAATGCTTTCCTTGCCATTTCATGTCTCTGGCATGCATTATAGTAACCCCAGCTCTTTTCGTATGAAGGCTTATAAACCCTCAAACAACATCTTCAGTTTCTTTTTGTGTCTGCTGCTAGCTGGGCAAATGAAAGCATAATCTACATCTGGCTGAGAGCTACAGCTGTTGCAGCTGGCTAGCAAACAGCACAGCTGGTCAATTCCCAGCTGTTCCTTAGGGAAGATATTAATAGATTCTCTATCCCTTGCCCATCTCCTGATTTTTCTCAAAATTCACAGAAACATGCCTTTCAGAGCTCTACTCCTTTGTTAAATTTGCTTGGAACTGCCCAATTACATCAAAAGTTTTTGCTAGAGAGAGAGGACAGAAAGAGAAATGATTCTAATTTTCTTAGGAGAATGGCTTAAGAATAAGTATTTCTAATATATCTGTTTCAGTGTGGCGGTTCACATAAACAGTTTATTTTCTGTGTAACAAAATGGAAAGGACTGTGCCTTGGTCCACAGGAGGTTAAGTTTAGGCCCTCACCAAAACAGGATCTTTTTATGGTTAAAATAGAGCATGTCTGAACCATGTGATGGCACTGCATGGAGGTGACATTGGCACCACTTGAGCGCAAGCCAGCCTTTTTTTTCTTATGCCCTGATTTTAATGGGAAGAAAACCTCGATGTGGACTGAAATGTGACATGACCTCATATGTAAGAAAGGTCACGATGCACACAAACCACTCTCTATTACGTTTCAGAATAAAGAAACCTGAGCTCATAGGCTGCAAATGAGGTACTGCAGCCCCATGGGTCAGGCTCCTCGTCAGGACTGTCTGGAAACCAGGACATCTAGTACCAGTATCAGTGAAAAGGGAAGGGCTAGACAATTATTGCAAGAGAGTAGGGAAAGAGGTTTTTTTTCTCTATGAAGGATGTAATAGAAAATAACACATGAATCTTTTCTTCAGCTCATGTTAATTTTCTCTGACCTCATAGGTCTCTGTAAAAAAATAGCAAACACAACACATCACTTAGTGAATTTTTCCCTACTCAGTTTACACCTTAATTAAAAACCAAATCCCTTAAATTCTACAGATCAAATCATCCAGAGTTAGCATAGCCTGGAATAGGTTATTTTGAAAATGATTACACCCATGCTATGATGACTACAAACCACTTTGTAATGGTTAAACAGCTGGAGGGAAATCCTGAGTTTGAAGAAGTTAATAGAGAGCTTTTCCACAGACTTCAATGAGGTCAAAATTTTACTCCTAGCACTCTGTGATCTTTGCTTATCACACTCTCCATAACCATCCCATTGTAACCCCGTTCCTTTTATCTCTTTGTCATTTTCCATTTCTTATGTTTTTGTGTGATTAAAGGACTGTTACAGAACAGCACTGTGTTCAGAACACTTTGCCTTGATCTCTGATTTCAGAGGTTATATACAGCTGCAACACCAATATTTATGAAGATTTATTTATCTATTAAATAGTTCTTTGTTTAATATGATTGTATATTTGATATTTTTAAATAAGCACTGTTGAAGACACTTGGAAGTTGTATTTAGTCTAGAAAAAATGAAAGACAATTATCTGAACAGAGGGACACTGCCTTTGCTAGGATGAAACCATAGTTCATATAAATGAAGGAAGAAAAAAATGTGGTTACTGATTGCTTTATTGTTTATACCCTTCTTACATATTTCTTACATTGTTCTCTTTCATGTGGAAACTCCCATGGATTTATAGCTCACTGTTACCATTTCATCATTTAAACGAATGGACAAAGACTGGACTGTAGCCTATGAACCACAGTATTGCATGGACAATGTGACAGCTAAGCCTCTGCACATGGAACACTAGGTGATTTAGTCTTTTAATTCTATATTTTTTTGCATCAGGGGTGATAATATCTGTACAATGGAGACTGCTTTCAAATAAGCAATCCTCTCTAATACTGTACGCTGGTGCATGCACAGTTCTGCCTTACACTGTGATAAAGGCTGTGGAGAAGGCAGACTGATGTTGCATGCCAGTCCAAGACCGGAGTGAGGTTCTGCTTGTATTCTTGGGAACAGAATTAGATGCTCAAAGTGGAGTCAAGAGCCAAGGAACTTTACTTGCCCCACAAGAGGTTTGCAAATGCAAAGGAGAGAGGACGAGAGAGAAAGGAAGGAAAGAAAGAAAGAAGCAAAAAATGAAAGAGTTCACAGCAGTAGCTGCCACCCCGGAGCTACAGCGTCCCAACAGTCCAATTCATTTTCAAGTTTGGTGGGGGAAAGTTCTGTCCAATTTTGGTTGGTTTCATTATTTCATAGGGTTGTCACCAGTTGTTATGCTTAACCACACCTTCCACCTGGCAGTGGTGTGCACACCCAATACTGTCAGGTGATCCTTATAGGTCTCCAGGCCTCTTGATCCCCCTGACACCCAGTCTGAGCGCATGCACATGGGTTTGGTTAAGTTTCTCAGGATTAGCTCCCCTTGTTGCTCCATGGTTTCCTGCCTTAACAATGTTGAGGTAAACCTCTGCTGTGGCAGTGGTGTTGGCTTCCTGCCTTAACAGTGTTGAGATAAACATTTGCTGTGGTGATGGTCTGAGTTTCCTGCCATAGAAATGTTGAGACAAACATCTGCCGTAGCAACGGTGGTTCTCACTGACACAGCCTCTTTCATGTCCCCAGTTGCAGAATAGCACCGGAGCCTCCATTTCTCTGTGATGCAAAATGACAAGTGGAGATGGGTCAGCAAATTGCAAAGCAAGCTAATTAGATGATATTGGGATATAAATACACAGCAATAATGAGCCAGTGACATTGGTAAGAGCTATGATTTTGCCCTCCACTATTTGCTGCAGAGTCCTACTCTCTGGTGGGGGTGGGAGGGGCAGAGAAGTAAAAACCTCATATTTTCTCCATCGAATAATATTGATTTTTGTCCTTTCTTGGCTTCATAAATAAGGGAGAAAAGCTTCTTGTTCTCACTTACATGGAAACAAGTGGCCTACACACAGTGCAATTGTAGATAAAAGCGGTTAAAATTTATGTTGGGGTTTCCCCTTCAAAATAACTTGAAAATATAGTTTGACATGGCTACTGCAAAAAATTCTGGAATCTTTCCAGCACCTGAAGGCATGAAGACAAATGTCAGTGCTCAAAAACTTTTCTCCTTGCCTTCTTATTCCTGTAAAACTAGCCACTTCATATTGCTTTCCCCTCTCTCTCTAATAAGGTTGTCTCTTGCTTTTCTTTGTTACCTAACTAGTAAAGAAAAGTGCTGAGGTGGTGTTTGATTTCTTTGCCTACACGTCTGCAGTGTTATCTTCCTAAATGTCGCTCTGCTCCTGTTCCCTTTTTTGACATTCATATTGCTGAACCCTCATGAGTGAGGCCATTACCCCTCACCACCTGTTCTCACTTTAGAAGAGGGAAAACAAGACATGCTCTGCCACTGAATTCTTTCAGGTGAGGCTATATTTTGGGTTGGGGTAGGTTTTTCTGTTGTTTTACAAAAGATTGCACAACTTTTTTTTTTTTTTTTTTTTTTTTTACATTTAAACACTAACAATAATAATGAAATCTTAACAAGACAACCATGTTCACTTTGGTACTATCAGGATAATGAAGAGCTGTGATTGACAGAGGCCGTTTAAAAACAAACCAAAACTAAAACAAACCAAAGATGTTTGAAAGAGGGAAAGAAAATAGAAACAAAGTGTTAGCAGGGTGGCAGGAAAGGAGCAATAATCATTCAAATCTCCCATCGTTAATGCAGACTACACCTGCAACATTGCAACAACCATCACTCAAATTACCAGACCCCCACTTCCTTTTCAGTTCTTTCTTTCTCCAGCCATAGTAAATGTAGTGTTCGGTATTTCTTTTTATAACAGTTCCTCTGCAAGTACTTTATTTTTATTTTGTTTTAGAAGATAAGGTCAAGTTCTGAGTTATGTTTATCTACCTATCTCACCCAACTTTTACCCAAAGTAAATTTGGTTGTGGATAACTTGTGTGTAAAATAGAGCCAGGGAACTTAAACTGTACATCAATCAATCACTCTGATGAGCATTGATATCCTGATTTCTCAGCCTGTCTTCATAGTAGAGGTGCTATGAAAACAGGCTGAGCATGTTGGTGCTGTTCAGCCTGGAGAAAAGAAGGCTCCAGGGAGAACTTACAGCAGCCTTTCAGCACTTAAAGGGGCTCTACAAGAAAGCTGGAGAGGGACTTTTTGCAAGGGCATGTAGTGATAGGACAAGGGATAATGGCTTTAAACTGAAAGAGGGTAGATTTAGATTAGATATAAGGAAGAAATTCTTTACTGGGGGGGGTGGTTAGACATTGGAACAGGTTGCCCAGAGAGGCTGTAGATGCCTCATCCCTGGAAGTGTTCAACATCAGGTTGGATGGGGCTTTAAGCAACCTGGTCTAGTGGAAGGTGTCCCTGTCCTGGCAGGGGGGCTAGAAGTAGATGATCTTTAAGGTCCCTTCCAACCCAAACCATTTTATGATTCTATGATGATCCATCTGTACTTAAACAAACTAAATAGAATGTATCTGATATTATGTTCAATAACTTCTACACAATGTTTTATTTGATAGATTTTGTATGGGCATAACCTTCCTACACCTACATAATACAATACTGATAGCATATTCATTACTGTGTTCAGCTCCCTTGATTTACTCTGTGATACAATTTTTCAGATTGCTCTGCATACTGGGTTAAAAGAAGTTTGAATATCCTTCAGACCCTCACATTTTCTTGTGTCTCTTAAACTACTCGACTTCTTCTTTGACTCCTGGTGAATGTCTTCTGTATTCCAACCTCATATGTCTAGTATACTTCTCATTGAAGATCATTATTCTACACAATTATATTTCACTGCCCTAAACTTTCTTTTGGCCTTATTCAGACAAGTGTAAGCCAGTAACAGAGTGTTTAACATCTAGCCAATACATTTGGGTTTATCCTTGTCTTGAGCACATTGAAAATTTCAAAATTCCTTTACTGTTCTTATATGCCCATAGCTTTCCCACTATACTGAAACAATGTAGAAAAGGTCTTCCCAGTCTGTTCGATAGCTGGCATGTAATTTTATAGGACAAACTTAGTCATTCCAGGGTTCAAATACTTTACCAGAGTTATATATTTTTAATATCTATCACAGTAAAGTGACCACAACAAAACCGCACCTGAAATCCAAATTGATGTCCATTATCATAAATAATACATTGTTGGTTTCCTTTGTGGTTAATAATGAAAGCCAAGTATGTAATCATAAGATTAATACTAAATCATTATGGGAAGCAAAATTACCATTTACAGTAATAATCAGCTCCCATCATGACGTAACAACAAACTAAAAAGTCATTGAATAGGATTATTAGCAAGATCATGCTAATATTAATGAACTACTTTTATTGACTGAAGAAAAGCAGTATAATCCCTGACAGTTTTGTTATTCAGTTGACCACTTCATATGATAAACTCAAACAAGGTGATCTTTTTTTAGGTCACCCACATGCAGGAGGTTACAGTGTTTCTGTAGACTGCTATGATCACTTTTGTATGTCAATTTACTTAAAATAGGAGTCCTGTATGATGTTCCATTCCTAAAGCAAACACATTGTCCAAAGATTCATCTTTTTTCTTGCAGAATTGTTGGCCTATCTTATTAGAAATGGCTAGGATATATTATTCTCCAGATTGAAATATGCATTATACAGTCTATCCATAGACAGAATTCCTGTTAGCTTACTGCCACCATGTTAAAATAATGTAATAATTCAGTAATGCAATTATATTGCAGCAGAAGAAATGCTTGGAATTGCATCCATGGTTGAGAGGAAGGGGAATGTCCTAAAGGATGATTCAAATTAAGCAGCTCTCAAAAGACGTTCAAATAGATACCACACTTATCTTTCTGCTCCAAATCTTGCTTAAATAATGATAATGTCTTTGACCCATGAACAGTCTTTTACATTTGGTGGCATATCATCATGCATTCTGATTTTTACCCTGAAGGGATGCAGGTTTTTTTCCATTTGTGGGTGTATTGCCTCTAATTTTTTTTTTAAAAAATGTCATTCTATTATGGACATACAACAGGATGGTGTGAGTTCTTGGGACTGGCAAATAAAATAAGAAGACAGGAAGTAGAACTATTTTAAATTAGAACATTTGGAACTATAATAAGCCTCCTTCTGCCTTTTATTTAGTAATGCTTGAATAGCACATTACTGAGTACAGTACAAGTTTAGCTCTGAGGACAGAAAGGCAATGCAGGAATTTTATAGGTTTGAATCACAGTAATGTTTCTTTTACTTACAAAAAGGTAGAGCAAAAAAGGATGTCAGTGAAGTGAGAAAACAGGTGAGAGCCTGTCTTTCAGTTAATTGCAATTCCCTCAATTCCTTTATTAAGGTTGGTTGAAAGTGTTGGGTAGTGGTTGTCACAGAGGATAAGAACTGTAACAGGCAGACTGCCAGATGGAAAAATTATGTCAGACTGGGTCATAACAGCTAACCACTGGGAAATAAAATGTGTTGGACTATAGACCTACCAGCTGAAAGGCATCATAGGACCCCTCTACTGGATGTCCACAGCAAGGTTTTGGTGATGAGATGGGGGTGCTGGAGGAGCAACCTTGGTGAGAAGAGACCAGGGCTGCCATGTGGCAGACACAGCTGGTTCCAGTTGGCCCCGATGGACCCACACAGGGCACAGCTGAGACCTTTGGTCAAGGTGGTAGTACCTTTGGGAATGTATATTTAAGAAAGGGCAGAAAATGTTGGATGGACAGAGGAGGATGGAAGAATGTTGAGTTAGAAATGGTAAAGGGAACATTACAGTGATAGAAGAATGAAGGGGAGGATGTGCTGCAAGCAATGGAGCTGAGATTCCCCTACAGCCTGTGGAGAACATGCTGGAACAGATTTTTCCTGATAGGAGCTGTGTAGAAAGCCTGTACCAGAGCAGGTTTTTTTCTTGAAGGAAACTGCAGACTGTGGGAACAGGCCATGCCAGAGCAGAAGAAAGGAGCCAAGAAGAAGGAGCAGCAGAGAAACCTCTACGTACTGACCATAACCTCCTATTATCCCTCTTGTGCTGCTTGGTGGGGGGCAGAGTAGAGAAGGGGAGAGTGAAGGATCTGAGTCTGGGGAAAGAGGTGATGAAAGGTGTTACTTGAAGTTTTCTCTTTTTGCGTCACTACCTGAATTATTTTATTTGATGAGAATTATTTTTGCCCAAGTCTATTTTGCCTGTGGTGGTCATAAGTAAGCAACTTGACTGTCTTTATCTTGACCCAAAAGCTCTTAATCCTGTTTTTTTTTTCCCTATCCAATTGAGGAGTGAGGGAGTGTCTGGGTGGGAGTCTGGTCTTTAGCTAAAGCTAATCCACCACAAAGCCCCACCTATAATGTATGGAACAGAGGTCTACCAAAGAAGCAGGACCTCTTTCTCCTCTTGCAAAATATTAGTTGTTTCTAGATACAGTAATGTGAACTGAAGTATTTTGTGATTTTTCTTCTCATTTAGTTTTAGGATGGTATATTTGTGTGTGTATGTATGCCTGAGCACAGGCACACACAGAAAAAAACAAGTGGGAACATAAAGAATGCATTTGCAATTCTAGAAACTGATAATTCTTTCAGCAGGATAATAGATGAAATACCAGTGAAGACTTAACTAGCAAAAATTGAAAATATGCAGGTTTTCCTTTGAGTACAAAGGTTTATCCAAAGATTGCTTGTGTGAACAAATAAGCAAAGTGGTTTCCATGCTTTGAAAAGAATCATTATTAGATCCTATTATTATTTTCACATTCCAGAGAGTCTGAAATCTGTAACAGAAGGGCAAGCATCAAACTTACACTCAGTAAAGAGCTGTTGACTTTAACACTAAAGAAATTAACTGAAGAACTGTGCCATCGTATACAGTACAGACCTCAACTCAGCCTAACATAAGCAAATCCTCTTTGGAAAAGGTTATGTTGTACCTCAGGTAATGTCAAATGGAAATTGCTTTCTACTTCTGGTTAAGAAGCTTTGGTAATAAAAGCACTAAGGAGCCTGTGCCCACAACAGAGCCAAGAACATGACTTGCAGTGTTACAGAGTGACATACAACGGTGTAGTCTGGAATTTCTTGTATATGGGATTATTATGTAAAAGTAAGAAGTTATGTACGTGTAGCACAACTCCAAAATATTGGAGTTCAATACTCTCTTTTCTATAAAAATGCACATGAAAAATATTGAGCTCCTTCTTAACAGAGAAAAAAATTGCATTAATCTGCACTACATATTGAATACTACAGACAATATTACAATTTTTTTTTGTTTTTTTCATACTGGATAAACTTTTTGAGAAATGAAGAGGGAATGCAATGTGGAGAATTGGTACAGCCCATCCTTCCCTTTCCCCTGAAACAGCTTCAGACCTGCATTCCATTTTCAACTTAAAAAAACACATCGAGGAAAACACATCCATGTTGTGCTGTACACTTAATTGTCTGGATGTTTGGAGTTGGTTTGTTTTCTTTTACTTTATAATTAAATCACATTACTAATAACAAGATGTTTTTGTCTCATTCTGAGAATAATATTCTACTGTGGGTCTGTTTTTTCAAAAGATAAGTAGATCTGTGAAAGAAATTAGAACTCGTATTACAACTATATTTGAGTTACTGCTTTCCATACAGAAACTTCACGTTGCATAGGTTTGTTTCAAACTTCTTCATTTTGTATAAGATATTAATAGAAATATAACTTGTTACATTACTTGATGCCATTACTTTGGCATCAAGTAAACATAGCTCAATATTAAAAAAAATATTTTTGTGTTGAAGTGCTGGGTTGTTTTTTGGTTTTTTTTTTTTTTTTTTTTTCCACACTAATGCAATCCTGTGGGTGTCTAATTTGCCCAGAGATTTTTTTGTTTTCCTTTGGCTTAACCTGATAAGACAGCGATGCTAAGAGGATAACTGACCTCTCATGTAAAACATGCACATTGCCTTGTGTGCTTCATATGGGGAAATGATCTAAGTAACGGGAGAAGAACTTGTGAAGTTTAGTTTCTGATTTTGGAATCTGTTTTATGACAGTCACTTCAACAGGCAGTGTCCTCACAGGGCAGGCCTGTGTTAATAGCTGACACATTGTCATGTATTTGAGGAATATCCTTTTGCAATGAAAATTAAGTTCAAGTAACAATCTTCATGAATTTCTGTAATATAATATCTTCTATTAATTAGCATCCTAAGTAGTTCATCTGTGCTATCACTAAATTCTGCACAAAGTGAAAAATGGAAAACCATAATATATTGGCCTGTAATTTCATCATAAATTTGTACGTACTATAGAGTCAATGACATTCAGAAACTGTATTAACCTTTGGAGTAAAGTGAATTGTCAAGACAGTAACAGCTGAGGCATATGTATCACCTCTACCTGGCAAGTTATGGGAAATGCTCTCTCCTTCTGAGCCCAACTAATGTAGCAAAACACTTCAGTTATGAGCAACAGGGAACGTTTGTCCAGCAATGTCAATCCTATGCAGGTAAATCTTAAACATCTACACCTACATTCAAAACAAAATTTGTGGACCCTTTGAACAAGTGTAAGAGACTGTGCCGGTGAGACCCACCATCACCACAGCAGATGTGTTGTTGCAACATTGCTATGGCAGGAAACTCATGCCATCACCACAGTGAATGATCTGTACATTGTTAAGGCTGGAAGAGAACACCACTGCCACCACAGAGATTTATCTATACATTGTTAAAGGAGGAAATCGACTGACGCCATGGAGCAATGGGGGAGGCAGATCCTGCAAAACTTAACCAAACCCCTGTGCATGTGCCCAGACTTGGGGTCGGGGGGTCAGGGTGCCTGGAGGCCCCTGAGGAATGTTGGGCACAGACATCATTGCCAGCTGGAAGGTGTGGTTAAGCAGAACAGCTTGTAACAACTCTATAAAAAATGGAACATTGGACGGAACGTTCCCCCACTGCACTTGGAAATGAATCAGACTGTCGGGATGCCGCAGCTCCAGGATGGTAGTTATTGCTCTGAACTCTTTCCTTCTTTCCTTCTTTATTTCCTTCCTTTCTATCTCATTATCTCTCGCTCTCTCTCTCCCTTTGCATTTGCAGGTTTATTATTAGGCAAATAAAGTTCCTTGGCTCTTGACTCCGTTTTGAGTCTTAATTCTGTTCCCAAGAATACAAACAGAACCACGCTCCAGTCTCAGACCAGCATGCGACAACAAGGAAGAAAGCTAACAAGTGTTGAAATGGCCACAGAAAGAAACTGGCTCATTGCCAGCTAGTTCTCTGTGTTAATGTAATAAAGACAGATGGCAACAGATTTGCTGTGACAATTATTGCAGGGCCACTTCTACTGTCTTCTTGGCTGGTAATGTCTTTTGGGTTGGTTTTTTTTTTTAGTATAATCAGAAAACATCATTTGGGAGAAATAAGATTATTTTTAGGTAATAGTCTGCACTTTTATTTTTCAGGGAAAAAAACCCCATTTTTTGGTCAATACTGATTGAGGAGATAGTTTTTAAATTAATAAAGCACCGAGACATTAATGGAGAAGAGTTAAGTAAATTAGTTGCTGCCAGGTTATTATGGTAGTTATCCTCTACAGAGTCTGGTATCCAAGAGGGAGGAAATATCCCAAAACACTGACATTCTAAGTGCAATTAGGAGAAAGCATTTAAGGAAACCAGGAACATTATTTGAAACTTCTAGTGTCTGATACAGCAGAATGGTAACCTTTCTTCCATTGTCTGAAAGAATAACAATTATCTGACCTGGCCGGATGGGGGACATCTAGTATCTATCTTCCAGAAATATGAGACAATCAGGGAAAGAAACAGAACTGAAATTTATTTTTGAGTAGCCTTCCCAGATGTGAGAAAAGAGTTGATGCCTAAATATGCCAGATTGCTTTCTTCTTTTAAGAATATGATAGCTATGCCTTCCTTTGCAAAGACAATGATTATGGCACACCATAATCACTCCCTGTATTTTGTAAAAAGAAAAAAGATCTGTAATATTTTGTGTTATGTTTTTAGTGCCACAAAAATCAATTCTCACAGACTCTCCAGGTTTTAGACACCTACATGCATGATGTCAAATCATTGGGTCAAATTAAACATGTGTGCGCCTGCATTTCAAAATTTATTCACCAATATTTGAGTGGCTTAGCATAGAAGGACTCAGTCAGAGACTCTTGAAATCCAGAATTTATTGAGAAAACTGAAAGCAAACTGACGTTCATTCTATCACAGAGCTATAGCTTTTCTAAATATTCCCTATGTCATGATGTTTGGCTGATTCCACTTATAAGACAAAAACACTCAAAGTAAGTATTAAAAGTTAATGGAACTTTATCCCTAAAACTTTTTTTTCCTTCATTTGAAATATCACTTGGCTTATACATAAACTAGTGAATTATTTACTGAATATTTTCATTAGGTTACTGGTTGAATTTTCCAGAGAAATATTGTAAAATTCTTTAGTGTCACATCCTACAGTAGGAAATTGCTAGCACTAAGTAACGAATGTTATGAAAAGGTACATCAATTGAATGGAATACAATGATTACTCATCTAACTCTAAAATACGGATAAGGAAGCCACATACTCATCAAATAATTAAAATATTGCAAAGCGGTTCCAATATATTATTCAAAGGCAAAATGAATAAGGTCTATGCAATCACTCTAGAAGGCCTTGTATATTACTATTATGTTAGGTAAGATGTCCTTTTGCCATTTAGATATGGCCTTTTGTGTTGTTCAGAAATGCATATTTTGCCACAACAAATGAATAACCTAGCATGAGGAGACAGCAAAGAGGAAGCTGAGGTAGTCTTTTCCCATTTACCCCAAACATCTCCAGAACTTGAATACTTAGTAAGAGACAGATGTAATTCTGTTTGATGATTTACAAGAAAAGGAGCAGGTCATGCATCAAGAGCACACAAAACACTGAAAGGGAAAACACTTGACGGGATTTTAATCTTTGCTCTGTATGTGCTATTGAGAAATGAGATGTAACATGGTGAATTTTCATTTATTGCATCACATATATACATCACATACAGAAAAACCTGGAAAAGAGGAGAAAAGGTGAAAGTTAAAGGAGAAGGAGAAACTGGGGGGCTGGTGGTAGAAAAGTGTAGGTGAACAAAGACAGTGGGTTGACTGACATTGATAACATGCAGCTATGGCCTTGCCACAAAGGCAGTGGGTTGATTGACATGGATGATGTGCAGCTGTAGTTCGTTCCTGCAAAGTGGTTAAATAGCCCTGAGGAGTGTAGGAAAGGAGGCTGAATGGAGGAGGAGACTGGAGATGGAGGAACCCAGATGTAGCAGAGACAAGGAGCAGTGTAGTCTGGTCTCTGGAGGATGGAAAAACAGCTTGTTTTTTTTCTGACTAATGGTAAAGCTTTGTTGCAGCTTGCTAGTTTGCTTGTGTTGCGACAGAGAAGGATGAAAGAAGTGTCTCTTGGGACACTCCATATCATATTATTGCCTCTTAAAATTCTGTACAGGAATTTTTCCATAAATCTTATGAAATTCTAGTAACTGTAATGAACATGGTCACAATACACAATTTTCCTTTGAGACAGAAATAAGACAGCTGGATAAAAGTTTCCTATTCAACTCCAAGATCATAGATCCAAAGATAAAATCAACTCTAACCCCTCCTTTATTTTAAATTTTGAGGTTAGTTGACCCAACCATCTTACCCTTTTCTTTCAGACAGAAGTTTTGGTTTAGCTTTCATCTTCAACAGCACTTATCAAATGATGGTGAAAGCAAAATTAAGTTTTTTGAGGATTGTTAAACAGAACTAGAGTGACCATCTTTCATCTATGCCTGAGTCATTCCACAGAATAAGGACACTTTTTACCATATATTTTTCTGTTCCATTGTTTTCTATCTCCCTTTTATGTCTTCCTGATTCACACTTCTGCACCTAGAACATTCTGAAGTAAGAAATAGTCACTCATATATGGAATTTTGATACTAATTCATAACAATTATGTTTGGGTTTATGGTATATGTGATAGTCATAAGGAGAGTCCATTATTTACTTTTTAATAAATTACCTGTAGTACAAAAGTTGACACCCTAAATTTTTTTGTAGAGGGTAAAAATTAATCTTTCTAAAACCAGTTCCAATTTTAAAGGCTAAAAAACCCCCAACAACACTATATGTAAAAAAATAAGCTAAACAGTTTTGCATTGAGTTCTGGGCAGAAGCTACAATGCTTCTACTGTCAACACAAAAGATACACCAACAAAACAAAAAGTGGTAACCACTAGGAATCACAAGTTCCAGAAGTCTAAAAAAGAACAACATTTAAAAAACAAAACAAAACAAACACAAAAACAAACCTTGCCCCGAAGAAGTGTTTTGTAGTGCATCTGGAATTTCTCATTTCTCTTTGTTTGCAAAAATCCTCAGCAACTATTTGGGGAAAATAATACAATAGAAGAGGGGAATCAGAGAATTATTCAGCATCCCCTGTCCTAACACATGTTCCTGAAATACTAAAATATTCATAATCCCTTGTCTTTTACTTCAAACCATCTGTAGTTGAAACAGATAACAAATGACTTTTTTTATATATACAATACTTAGAAACATGGAAATTTTGGCTCTGCCTTGTAGTCTAGTTGTCAAACTGACCACAGCTGATTTCAGAATAAAATAAGGCTGAAAACACAAAGAATCATGTGTGAAAGACAATATATGTACTGACAGAAATAACTGCGAGGAACACATTGTATTTTGTGCATCATCTTGTGGGTGGCTTTTTCAGATCTGGGATCAAAATTTGGCCATACTTGCCTAAGAACTGCTTTTATCCCTGCTCCAATGATTTTAGTCCTCATATTTAGTTCCATTTGTTGCAGTAACTTGGGAACCACTGTAGGTTTTTATCGTTCTACCACAGCCAGTATCAAAGCTTTTAGAGGATAGCAAATACTCCACCAGTTACAAAGTATTCTGCGTAGAAGACATCCTCCGTGCTCATTCAAAGGTTTCACCTCAGTTTGTGAATTTCTAAAGAAACAAAACTTTTAAAATTTACTTTTTGTAATTTGCAAATTGTGGGTGATATTAGTATACATATATACTTCACTATACCTCTCTTTCTCTAGCTGAATTCCCTTCTATAACAGTATCTTGTGATAGTAAATAGAATAACTTAATTGGGAAATGAGTGAACAAAATGGTAGTTTGTAATTATTACATGTGTTTCTGTTCCATTTAATGGAAAATTTTATTTTTGTTACACAATATGAATTTTTCTTATTCAGAAAATTGACCAAAGACTACTAAATCTTAATGTAAAAATGAATTTACCTGCTTGCATCTAGCAGGCATCCTGAGCTGACAGGTGAATCCTGTTTGTTATCTAAATTCCTCGTCAGATATTTTAGTCCCCCAAAATGAAGTCAGTTATAGTCCAGTGAAGTGAAGCCTAAAATGTACACAAAATAGAACTATCCAAACAGTATCAAAAAGTTTGTATAGTCATGTGACTTCTTATCATCAAACCACTAAACAAAATTTATAAAATGGGTAAGAAGTATTAAGACTTCTTCCCATCACTGATCCCATAAATACTTTTAAGGAGGTTTTTCCTCATCCATGTTTTTTATAAGTTTTCCTTTCTTCACATCTTTATTTATATCTATTTAGCCGTACTATTTATATTGGGGAGGGGTGG
Source organism: Falco punctatus (assembly GCF_963210335.1). NCBI lineage: Eukaryota > Metazoa > Chordata > Aves > Falconiformes > Falconidae > Falco > Falco punctatus. Next base: position 35,379,757 of record NC_137581.1, read on the forward strand.
GGTATAGATTCTGCTAGTGAAGCATATCAATGGTTGGCTTCATTATTTTGAATTTGAAATGAACTTGAATATTCTATGAAATTAAAGATCAAAATCCTAGTAAAAACATTTCACTTCAACTGAAGTATATCATTCCTTCTCAGTGTTGACAATTTATTTTTTATTGTAGTTTAATAAAGAATAGTCTAACTGAAAAACATTTTGCAAATAGAAATCAAAATATTTAGCTCAAGATACATCAAACTCTATCACATTCAGTTCAGTTTCCACCTTCCTTGCCTTGTGTGTTTTTTCTGGAGGGAAAATACAATCATCACAATTAACAGCATCATTTTACAAAGTTTTGCTATTCCAGTACCTAAGTCAATTGAGTCTTGCTGGTCAGTTCTATACTTTGTATATGAGTCTCCCCTCCCCTCCCCTCCCCTCTCCTCCCCTCCCCTCTCCTCTTTTATTCCCACTCAGATAGCTAGAAAGGAGATGAAGTCTAACCTCAGACTGATCTCAGTCTAAATCTGCTAATGTTTAAGAAATCTTTGTGGAAGGATGTTGTGCAGCAGTGAACCCCAACAAGGACTCATCTGTTTGGTAGTCCATAAAGGCTTCTTATATAGCTGCCTTTTAATTTTATCACTGTAATAATTTTTAATTCTGTTTTAATATGCATTAGCTTGTCTTATTTTTCAAAGGTCACAGACTGACATTTTGGGGTGAAATCCTAACTGACTAAAAGACACATCACTGGTGTTAACTGGGGTATATATCTAAATTTGTTTAGTGGGAATTGGTGAACTGTACATTAGAAGTAAGTTGGTTACTGCTTGTTATGTTTTTTTTTTGTTTGTTTTTGTTTGGGTTTTTTTTTTGGTTTTTTTTTTTTTTTTTTGTTGTTGTTGTTGTTGTTGTTGTTTTTTTGTAAACTATTTATCAGGTAAATTATACTTAATTGTATAAAGCCTTATGAACTCCAGACAGTAAGCAATTCCAAGGGCAAACCCGGATATTCCCTGAATGTTATATGTTGTAAAAGAACTTGTAGATAGTTATCTACTCATTTGGGTTGAGTAGAACTTGCATTCATCTGTTTCAGTTCTCTAGCAAAATCCAGCATCATTTCAACATCACTAAGCATTGATAAAATTGTTATTACATGCACTGAAACCACAGCCATAATATTTGAGCCTCTTAATATTATTTTGTTGCATATTTTTCAAGTGTTTGTTTTTTTTTTTTTTAAATAATTAAATTTATGGGTAGAGTACAGTGGGTGCAGTTTAATTCCATGCACATAACTTTATAGTGCACCATTTCATCCTTTTTTGCCTCCATCTGCTGCCTCAGAGGACATGGTGTCACATCCTCCATCCCAGTGCAGGTGCATCAGACACCCTGAAAGTGTTAGAGGTACAAGGTTCTTGCTTTTGTTTAGGCAAGTAATTCAATCCCTTCATGTCTGAATCTGAAACTGAACCCAGTTTTATTTGAGTTATATATATATATATATATATATACACTCAGTTTTCAGGTTCCTAACCTAAACCTGAATAGATGGTCCTGTAGTAAATACTTAGATTCCCTATCAAGATGTCCTAGAATTTCCTTGAAAAATTAAATATCCTAAAAATTTCTTTGACTTAAGGACTTCTCTTCATTAAATGTCCGGGGAGCCGATGCCTTTCAGGGAATTAGTGACCCAATCAGCCTTAATGCCTTTTTGAGGAAAAGTATTTAAAAAAGCAGGACTGCTTATGTTCCAGAATTAGTGGAGTTGTCCTTTTCTGTGCCCTTTCTAACTCCACTCTGTCTTTCTTGAAATGTGGAGAAAACAAAACTTCACAGTAGTCAAGATGTACAGACTTCAAGGTTTTCTACAGGAGCTAGATAATAACCTCTAATTGTTTTTAATCCCTTTGTGATGGTGCCCAACATTTTATTGTTGATTTTTTTTTTGTTTTTTGTTTTTTTTTTTGTTTTGTTTGTTTGTTTTGGTTTTTTTTGGTTGCACAGTGATCTGATATTTCCAGGAAACTGTCAATGTTGACTCCCAGGTTTCTTTTCCAGGTTGTGACTCCCAATTCAGAATTCAGCAGATGTGATTTAGAGATCTTTGTAGACACATCGTCTCACATTTGTTTACATTGAAACTCAAGAATTTGGTATCACCTGAAAGCTTGGAGATCTCACTGCATAATTCCACTCCAAGTCAGTGATGAAAATGTTGAATGAAAGCAGTCCTGACACTGATTTATGGGGAACCTACTCATGACACTTTTCCACCAACAAAGTGAACTTGCTATTCCTCCTTTAACCTTATTTCTAACCAGACAAAGAGCCTTTCCTGTTACAGCTTACTTTCTTTACCAAATCTGATAGACTTGCCCAGGATTTTTTCAAACTCCAACTCCATTATGTTCCTCCTATATCTCTTATCCACTTGCTCTACAAAACCTCCTCAAACACCAACAGGTTTTGGGGGGTGATTTCCTTTTATAGAAGCTGTTCTGGTTCTTTCCTGACAGACTGTTTATCTAAGTTTTCATGGGTTCAGTGTTGTGTTTTTTTTCTTTTGTTACTGACTTTGCCAGATAGATTCTTGGGAAAGAAGCCAGGCTCACTTGTCTGCAGTTCTTAGGAATCCCCTCAGAGCCTTCCCATACCTGTGAGTTACATGGGTGACCTGCCAGTCCTCTGGCACAGCTCCAGTTTGTGATGACAGGTTAAACACTTTGGTCTCTGCTTCCACAACTTTACATTTGGGTTCCATCAGAACCCTGTGGTGAGTGTCAGGCAGTGCTGGTGACACATTAACATTAAACTTATTTACTTGATCAAACACTTTCTTAAAAATTATGTAGAGCTTCTGTTACAAAGAAAGTGTCAGGTGTGGGAATCACCCAACACACAGCTGTTTGACGTTCGTTCTTTTAATTTATTTGTTTTTTAAATATTCCTATATTAGCTTTTAATTTTCAGTCCCAGTAGCCTAGTTCCATTTTGTTTAAGGTGCAACTTGTTCTTCCTCTGCAGGTTTTTCTGTTCTCCTTCTTAAGACTGTAAATGCCTTCGCTCTAGCCCAATCTCATTCATGCATTGAGACATTTGATTCCTGGCTGCCTCCTGGACTTCACATTTGGGACTAGAAATATTCCACAGAACCTTGTGGTGGAGCTCCAGGATGTTAATCTCCTGGATTGCAGCCCGAATTTAGCCCCTAGAATGTTTTTCCTACACTCTTTGATATCATTAATGATATGGACCATAGACCATGACCACCAGCTGCTTTCTGAACATCTTGTGAAGTTCACTGAATTTGCACTCGGCAGGCAAGTTACCATCTGGTTTTCTCAGATAGCACAAACCCATCTGTCTTTATCTAATACTCAAATCTCCCACTACCATCACCCACGTGAAGTTCTCTTCTGATGTGAGAGCATCCCCCGTGCGATTAAAAAAAGCCCAGTCCTAAGAACATAGAGCACAATATTTATGCTGTGATGAGTTAGAATAAACTTAGGGAACTTCTCACCATCAGCTTTCTGATCAGTGACACTTTCATGCAAAATGGCATGGCACTCAGCTTTAAGAATGGGTATGCAGGGGTGGTAATGCACTTAAGAAAGCCCATTCTGAATACATAAATTTATTTAGGAAGAAAATATACGTCAACCCCCCTCAGGCTTAAAGAGGTATAAACCTCAGATCTCTTCCTTGGTTTAAACTAGAATTACTAAGAATTTATGCAAATGATTATCTCTGTATTGGAGTTTTGGTGGGAGTGAACATGTGTTTTGCTTTATCTTTAGATTGTTGTCCACATAATGTGTAACAGAAAAAAGGTCTAGGTATAAAAAGTACATAAATCCCCATGAGTTATGTACTCCTGAGACTGCAGTTAAGGGTGCTAAACCACCTTCATGAAATGTTAGACCCCAAACCCAAGATTTTTACAATTACTGTTATGATTTGTTATATTTTTACAGAGATTAAAAATTTTATCTGTACAGCATTTTTTGGACTAGAATCTTCATGTTATAGTCACATAGCTGAATGTAAAGACTGAGAAGTTGATACTTGCAATTGAGAAACGAGAAGAAATTCTTTATTCAGAAAATAATTCTTAAAAAAATAAAATAAAATCCATACTAGCTACTACATTTTCTCCATTGTGAAAGTACTGGAATTCTTGTAAAGTTGATCTCAGCTATAGATAGCTATACTGGTACAAGTCATGTGTGTAGTAGGTGTCTGGAAACCCACAGGGCTGTAGGAAGTCTGTGAAAGATAACATTAGACAATTACAAGATTCAGCTACAAGATTATTTTAGCTTTCAAGCACAGGGAAGAATTTGTTCTCCCTCTGTGAAACTCATACAGACTTTTGCAAATAATAGTTGAAAGGCAACTTTGTAAGATATTATTTGAATAATGAGATGTGGCAAACATTGAAAAAAAATCATAGAATGGTTTGGGTTGGATGTGACCTCAAAGATTATTTACTTCCAGCCCCCACCCTGCCATGGACAAGGACATCTTCCACTAGATCAGGTTCCTCAAAGCCCCATCCAACCTGGCCTTGAACACCCAGGGGTGCGGTGTCTACAGCTTCTCTGGGTAATCTGTGCCAGTGTCTCACCACCTTCATAGTGAAGAAGTTCTCCCTTATATCTAATCTAAATCTACCTTGGTTTAGTTTAAAGCCATTACCCCTTATCCTACCATTACACACCCTTGCAAAAAGTACCCTCTCCAGCTTTCTTGTGGGCCCCCTTTAGGTACTGGAAGGCTGCTATAACATCTCCCCAGAGCCTTCTCTTCTCCAGGCTGAACAACCCCAACTCCTTCAGCCTGTAACTCACATTAATCATATGAATTCTGGGCTAATAGATTGTTGTGGGTTAACCCCAGTAGGCAGTTAAAACATTAGCATGATACCAGCACTGTTTTGGTCAAAAATCTAAAACACAGCACCTTATTAGCTGCTCTGAAGAAAATTAACTCCAACCCAGTCAGAATCAGTACAGATACAGATACATACAGATGTATGTATATATATCCAGAACTATATAGATTAAAAAAATGTTCAAATTTAGAGAAGTGAATATTGCAATATATGTGGGAACCTATAGAGGTTGGTTTGGATAGGAATTAAGTATTTTTATGAGCATTACATAAAGAAGATCTTATGCTTATATGTATTTAGATGCTTATAAGAATGCTTATTAGAAGTGAAAATTTCACAATAATATGTCTGTGCAAGAGTAAACACCTCAATAAATTAAATTTCTCTTTCTTCTTCTATCTCAATGAATATGAAAGTGGTATTCATCAAGTCCAGAATACACACTACTTTGTCATGGATGTAACTAAATTGAACAGTTCAAGATTACTCTCACGCTAAACTATATGTAATTACATTTTTATAAAAGTATAAATTGTTCACATATTTAAAAATGTGAGCTATTTGCAAGTAATTCTTTACTAAAATAAGAGGTAAATTCATCAAATACATTCCTGTCTCTGTGAATGACCCCCTGAGTTTCACAGAGGTACAGCCACTGTTTCATTGTACCTGATTTCTCTCTCTTGGTGTACCTGACTCTAAAAGTAAAGTTGCAATAATGTCTGTGACCTGCTTTTTAATATGAACGTAGTAGTGGCGAAGTCTTATTGCTTTGTCTGGGCAATTAATGGATGCTAATATATTCTCATCTAGCACAAATGTGATCAGAAACACACTTGGGTAAAGGAGATTGATCTCTGCAATAGTTAATGAAACTGAGCTGAAGAACAGAAAAAACCTGCTTCAGATCCAGTTTGTGCTGCCCAGAGTGTTGTTCACCCTTAGTAGACCACCTCATCTACCACATATATGACTGATGTAGTATCATGAACCACCTTTATCTGGGAATAAAGGTTACGAAGATCAGGATGCAATGAGACTTTGGGATATTTTCACAACTCTTCAACATGCTTTTATTAGTAACTGTAATGCAGCAATCTACCTTTTATGAATATTAACACAGCAATTATATTTCCTAAATTTTTTTAGCTGTAGTTTTACTGTCAAAGTGAATTATATTTAGTCAAGCTTGGCTAATAACACAACTAAAAGCAGTATTAAAAGCCAAATTGCAATGCATGGGGGAAAAAAAAAAAAAACAGAAAAAATAGAAAAGCTGAATCATATGTAGCAATAATATTATTCATCTCTGTAGTGCAAATCTCTTGTACATGTTCCAGAGACAGAGGAAGAAAACAAGCAAACAAGAAAAAGTGATGTACTAGAGGGGAAAAATAATGTCTCACAATTTATCTGGCAATCAATAGAGAGCATAGACCTTACCCTGTTTTAGCAGCTAATGAAATATTAGTTTAAAGTGCCCAGAGACAAAGAAATGTCAAATGCCACCACAGGTTGCCAAGAAGTAAAGGTTTCTGCATTTGTAAGGTTGTTCCTTCAAATAGAGAGGTGGTTTTAAGGCAGTAATTCATTCAAGGGGTTCAATGGACACCATAACTCATGAAAACTTAGAAATGTCAGGTGTTTCTGAGATGAATTGCTGCCTTACAGCAATCTCTAATTATATGTTATAGATAACCTAAATGAAAGAAAAATACAAATAAGAGTAAATAATAGTGATTAGGGTGGATTCTGTTCTATTTATAATCCTGAATACTGTAGCAATTTCATAGGCACACATATTGAATAGTGCAGGAAAAAGTTAAAATAACCGGTTTAAACCCACTCACTCATAAATGTGTGGGGTTTTTTAAAGTCTGGATTTCATTATATGCCCTCTGTCTACAGATTTGATGAAGTATTTCAGTTATGGATTTAATATTCATGTATATTTTGCAACTCCTTGGCAGTACAGAAGGAGACCCAAGTAGGGGTTAATGACATTAATTTCCCTTAAAGATTTTTTAACATAGCAAGACTACTGTAAAGCAGCCGTTGTGTTAATGTGAATCTGACCTAATGCACTGACCTTTGTAACTCACTGAAAGCTGTCCACACTGAGACCGACAGATCCTTCTGACTCCATCCTTCTGGGACTCATCACATTAAGAATATATGGATTACAAACAAAAACACACAGAAAGAGTTTGGTATTCAGAAGAGGGTATAAAATTATATGAAAAAAATAAATCACAGATTTCAGACCAAAAAAAAATTGTCTATTTGCTTTTAGCTGTTCCTCACCAGAGTTTAGGGCTACACGGCTGCTTACATACCTCTGATGCACTCTGTACCATATAATTTTGCCACTGCATGTTTATTAGGTTTTGACTGAAAGACTTTTGAAGGAGCCTATTCATCCCCCAACACTCAAGAGGATATGTGGGAATCATAAGAAAGCCTGGACTGTCCCACCTGCAGGTGTTCCTCTTTGCTGGCCCTCATCCAGCAACACTGTCTTTCCTGGCAGTTTAACTCTAAGAACTGTGATACCAAAACAAGAAATTGTTTATATTGTGTAGAATTGGTGCTGCTGACAGAGTAATACAGTTTGAATATTTTCTTTTTTATTACTTCAAAATTTGGGCACAAGGCAGATTGTGAACAATGGATGTTCTCTATTAAAAATATAACTTTTCCTCTTTCAGTGTTAGCTATGCAGTGCCAAGAAACAAAGGAAATAATGTTAGAGGCCAGCATACATCTCTCACTCTTTAAAAGATTCTCCCCTCTTCTATTATGTATTCATGTGGAAGAAATGTTATCTTCCTAAATCATCAGGATTATTTCACATGATATATAGAACACAACCGGGGAAGAATTCTCTATGTGCTCTGAAAACAATACAAAATTTTAATATTTTTTTTTTTAATGGCTGAAGTATACTCTTAAATGTGCCTTATTCAGGTGGTTATTTTGTCACATTACTTTGATCCACACTACCTTTTCATTAGAGGCATATTAATTAAATTTTGTTTATCCATCTCATTTTCAAAGAAACAAACAAAAAACCCTCTTGAAAATTAGTGCTGCTGGCACTTTGACCTAAAGATGAGCGATACTTTGTAATCATAAAAGTCTGTGTTTTCCTGTGAAAATCTGTTCATCTCAACAGGGTTCTTTGGGGTTTTTTTTGGGTGTTTTTTTTTTTTTTTGTAATGTCAAAAGGAAGAAAGGAGTTAGGGATGCTTTACAGTTTTCTGATGTAAGTGATGGGATGGAACGTTCAGGCTATTTAGATCAAAATAAATTTTTATTCCTGTGTTTTACAGTGATATCAGAAATCATCATAGTAACTTGCATAAACAGTGTTTAGATTTGAGCATGTTGAAGTACTTCCTATATTTATAAAAAAATCACTATTTATGATGAACTGAACAGCATCAGTGAACTGTTTATACCCATGCTCACAGAAATAAGATGTAGAGAAGTTTTTTGTAGTAATAGATAATAACATTAGTCAGAGTGGCTACTCTAGATGTTCTAGAAACCCAGTCGTTTCTACCCATATGCATTTATTCCATTCAAATGTTCATCAAACACATCAGAGATAAGAAATCAAACTCCCTTGAAGAAGTACATAAAGTAAAGCACTGAGTTTGTTTCATTTAAATTTATGCTTTTGATTTAGGATCTGTGAGGCTGTTGTATCTCCCCATAATCAATGGGGAACTGAGGTCTCAGCTCTTCTCTGGAGGCTCATTGTAGTCCAGGGGCACGTTACTCGTAAATGTAATGCCTCAGATCTCTAAAGATGGTGGGATGAATCTGGACCTTGAATTTTGCTGTTAGGACTGTCAGTACTGTGATGGCACTGTGCAGGATCAGGCTCTCAGCGTTACCCTATGTGAAATCAATGTAGATCCATATGGTTATAACAGTTTACCCACAGGCTGCCTGTTTAAAACTGGGGCCTGAATATTATCCTCTCTCAAACCAGTGGGGCTCTGTGCTGGTTCATTAGCTCACAATGTGCTGCCAATTTGAGGACTGGGGTTTTAATTGGAACTTATTTACAAGCTAAATTGCTGCTAGAACAATTATTATTGTGATTTTTTGTACTAGTTGGGGGATTTTAAGGAGACTTATGATAAAGAACACAGAAGATCTAAAGACATGATTGTGGTGAAAAAGGACAGCCAGAGAGTAGAAAAGTTGGTCTTTTCTTCTCTTGTAACAGTCCTTCCAATATATCCACCCTGCCTTCTTCATCTGCCTCCTCTTTTTTATTATACAAGAAGGTTGTACAAAAATATTACCAGAACAGATACAACCAAAAAAAGCAGATATTGCAATTCAAGATATAGAAGCTAGTTTTCATTATAAATGTAAACCCAATCTTATTTTAATGTTAAAAGTTTTGTTTTCTAATAATTGTGATAAAATATTTTGAAAAGAAAATTATTTAATATAATAATGTTATTTAAATATTTAAACAACAAATAGTAATAAACAAAAGACACAACAGCATTGAGATCAAGTGTGAGGAATTTGTAGAGGAGCACCAAAAGAGATACCAAATTAATGTTCTGCTCATTCCTTCATCTGTGCTGCCTTTAGTTGCACACACTTTTTTAGTTGGGCCTAGATTTCTTCTTGTGCTCAGGTTCTGTTCTGTTCTGGCTTTGTGATTTTCTAAGCAGATTAGTGTAGCATACAATGAACTCTAATCAATACCAAATAGCTAGACTCACCAAAGAATTCTTTATCAGGTAGGGACAACAGGATTAAAAAAAAAAGAAAAAAAAAATGAAAGTCAATCCTGGTGTGCTTCCTATTATTATATCTTTCTGGATAAATCATCATAAAAGAATAAAGGGCCTCTTTCCTCTTTTAATCTCTTTTATGTTGTCACAATAGCATCTAGGAGAAAATCAAGAATCTGTTCCTCTATTTAGGTACTGTATTTATGATTTAGTAGAGCTAGTTAATAAGCTAGGCATCCTTCCCTCAAAAATCACAAATAAGGGCCAAAATAATTAAATGTTCTGAGGCAACAGGCCAAGGGTAGCAAGTTCTGCTGAACTTAATAAAAAGGATTGGATTAGGAGTGCTGGCAAATCTGCTAACATCATTCTCTCATATCTACCTACTCAAATACAGAACACTTCAGGACCCATTTCTAAACAAGTCCATTGACTACAGTTGGGTACGTTTTCAGGAACTTCATCCAAATGTGTATGATTCTATATGGATTTCTGAATATTCATGTTAGGTTCCTCAGTTCTGAAACTGAACTGTGTTTTGTGTTTGGTAGTGTTTGACAGATGAATCACATTCTGTTAGCTTAGTTAATTACTTTATTTTATTGGACCTGATATATAGCTGTTATGTTACAACTGTCACAATTCTTTCCAAGACGGTTACTTACAAACTTTCCTTTTGAAGTATGAAGCTGAAATCCTAATTATTTTAGAGGGCTTTTTCTTAAGCTTTTTTATTTGAATTATTTATATTATTTAATTATATAATTATATTATTAAAATGTTTTTCCAATTAACAACAAAGCAGCAATTATTAGTTTCCTTAGTTAAGAGTTTTGCAGTTATTTCTGACAGCAGTGTTAATGTATACATGCAGCGGCCAATTAACAAGGCGCTTAAAACACTTGCCAAGATATTTTGCAGCAGATATTGCAGGTTAGCATATATGCATGAAACATGTCTCTTGATTATGTAGCAGCTGAGAAATAAACAAGCACATGGAATTAATCAGGAATGGGAGATTCTGCTAGAATTTGGATACAGGAGCTGTGCTACACCAATTTGTATCGTGTCCCCTTCTATCAAGTGACATTAGCTTTTGCTAGGCTACGTGGTGACAAAAACTTAATATTTGATATACGACAGGAGTATTAAACTTTATTTCTCAAAGTAGGTTATTTTAACTCCTATGTATTTTGCTTGCAGCTGGTCACTGCAGCTCCCCTTTCAGTGGGGATAAATAGATTTTTTTCTCCCCCTGATTAACCCATTTATATTATGAAAATCCACGTGAAAAGTATGTCAGTGAGGGTTGAAGATTTTTTTCGAAAAAATCTCTAATACAAACTTATAACTTCCATTCTAGCATTGCACTGTTGTGGATCAAGAGTCCCGATTTCCCTTTCAGTGACATTTAATTGCTATGAGTGTCACAGTCAGATCATAATCATGGCCTTAGTCTGAGAGATGGTAAATTTAACTAAAATGTGCCCCTGTGACTGTCTAATCGGTCTAGTCTGTCCCGTTGCTTCTAATGTGATGTTCTGACATCCAGCATTCTTCCAACAGTGTGCTGTCTCTTGTCTAGCTTTTGCACTCCTCTCCAGAAAGCTGTTAGTGGAATAAAACTATTAAGAACTGTGGGAAAACAAGGATGCCTCCCAACACTATTCTATCTTCAACTAACAGTGCTTCATCTGTTACTAGTATGTGCATTCATGTCAAAAAAATACATTGGTTAGTCAAAGATAAAAATGATTCCTCTGCTTTTTCATCTGGACAGCAAGCATGCAATTTATGTATAACACTACTTACACAGCATCACAATATATGCAAACCGTTTTGTGTTGCAGAGGTAAGTGTCCTACCTGAGACAGTCAAGAGAATAAATCGAAGGGACAATTGACAAAATATGACAGTACATATTGGCAGGAGCAGATGTGGGCTGGTTAGTGTATGATTAAAGCTTGGTACATATCTACTTATGCATGAATAAAAGCACTGTATGTAAGATAAATGTATATATAATATAAAGCATTCATCAAACCATGAAAACTTGTTCCTACATAGTAATAGTCACCAGCAATGCTACCGTTAAAGCTCTGTCTATTCTGCTTTTAAAACTTGGGGGTGATAAAAGCAAGTAATGATCTGTTGGAAAATGTTTTTGCCTTTTCTCAGTCTTTCAAGTTAATCAGAAGTATATACACCCTAAGAACTTCACTTTAAAGATTATTTCTGTTAATTTTTCTACTAAGTTTTGACTGAGGTATCCTGGATATATATGCATGTATTGGTTTATGTACCTAAAGAACAGGTAAAAACATAAAATTTTCAGAGGGATTCAGGATGCAAGAATATGATCACCAAAAGCTTCTTAAATGTTACGTATTGTGAAATACAAGTAGTAATACTAACAATACATGCACGATGACAGCACATTTTCATTGAATAAAAACATTATATACAGTATAAATTACCCAAAGGATGGTAAAATGTATGGATATTGAGGATGTATATTGGTCATTAGTCAGGTATGAATATTTCTTGAGTCACTATTTGCCTTGTGTTGCCTACTTCCCTACAACATACATCTGACTCTATGGGATAGGAAGCACAGGAGGGGATGGGAAATTAAGCTTTCCAACAGTTTTCTGTCTACAGAATCATGGTTTGGAATGGTTTGGTTTGTAAGGGACCTTTAATCATCATCTTGTCCAAATCCCCTACCGTAGGCAGGGACATCTTTCAGAAGATCAAGTTTCTCAAAGCTCCGTTCAACCTGACTTCGAACACTTCCAGGGATGGGGCATCTACAGCTTCTCTGGGCAACCTGTGCCTAATGCCTTATCACTCTTACTGTAAAAAATGTCTTCCTTATATCCACTCTAAAGCTACTGTCTTCCAGTTTAAAACTGTTGCCTCTTGTCCTCTCACTACAGGCCCTGGTAAAAAGTCTCTCTCCATCTTCTTTATAAGCCCCCTTTATATATTGAAGAACTGCAGTAAGGTCTTCTTTGGGCTGAACAACTCCATCTCTCAGCCTTTTATCATAGGAGAGGTGCTCCAACCCTCTGATCATTTGCTTGGACCTCCTCTGGACTTGCTCTTAAAAGTCCATGCCGTTCTTGTGCTTTGAGCCCCAGAGCTGGATGCAGTACTGCAGGTGGGTTCTCATGAGAGTGGAGTAGAGGGAGAGGAATCACTTCCCTTGACCTGCTGGCCATGCTTCTTTTGATGCAGCCCCAGGTACAGTTGGCCTTCTAGGCTGCAAGCACACACAGCCAGCTCACAACTAATTTCTCATGCATCAGTATCCCCAAGTCCTTCTCTGCAGGGCTGCTCTCAATCCATTCATCTCCCAGTCTGTATTGATATGGGTGATTGCCTTGGCTCAAATGCAGGACTTTGTACTTGACCTTGTTGAACTTCATGAGATTCTGGTAAGCCTACTCCTCAAACATGTCAAGGTCTGCTTTGGATGACATCCCTACCCTCTAACATATTTTCTGCACCACACAGCTTCATTTCATCTGCAAACTTGCTGAGGGTGCATCAATTCCATCTGTCATTAATGAAGATATTAAATAGTATTGGTCCCAGTATGGACCCTTGAAGAACATCACTCATTACTGGTTTCCCCTTGGATATTGAGCCATTGACTAATACATCCTGATTAGATTGAAACTTAGGTGCAACATACACTTCTTTCAGCCATTTTCAGTTGATATCAATTTTCATTTTCCTCTGGCATTGTCAGTTAAACAGTTCCCTTTATTTCACCTAAGGAAAGACAGAATTAACTTGTAAAAGTCTCAAAGGTACAGAAAAGAGTTGTTACTGCTTCAAGGGTTTTTAAAGATACAGGGGAAATGTCACAGAATTGCAAAGTATGACTGTTATTTGTGCAGTCATCCAGCCCAGTGTTTAGGAACACCTGGGAACATTTCAATAGTTTAGTCAATGCTTTCCAGTGATATCCACGGATGAGTGAGTCTACTTTGGCAGAATAAGTAATCATTTCAGCATATTTTTTTAGCGTTAGGCCAAAATGCATTATTGTCCTATCAGTATTCTGACATTCCTTTGCACAAATCCAGATGAAACCATTTTTGACCTAACCTTGGGAACTGATATTAAATTATATTCAGGCAAATGCTTTTACCTTTAGTCTCTGTGTGTTTCAATAAAGGTGTCAAACAGTTTATTAGAGAATATTTCATAAAGGAGTTCTATGTACTATCTGCTCAGAGTAAGATCTTAAGAGAATGACATCTAATTTTGCTGTGGTGTTTCTAAACTTAAAAATGTGGATTATGTATAAAATAAGGTTGGTAACCCACCCGCCCCCCCAAACCACAAACCAACCAACCAACCAAACCAAATGACATACCATGCAAGTATGCTTAAAAACAATAGTTTTCATGGAGGCAGATGGTATCTTGTGACCAAAAAAACAAAAGAAGTTTAAGTTTCTCTCCAACCTATCTGAATGCAAGTTTCTCTTTGCTTGTGAATATGGAACACAAAACTGTTTTGTGTATTTCACTGCACAATAGTGTTGAATTAGATTTATTATAACTGTTAATGAGTGTGAAGCAGGTTTCAGAGCTTATAAAATCTCTGGACACTCTCACAGATGTGAAATAGCCTACCCCATTTGTTTGAAAACTCAGATATTTCTGAAACAGGTATAGCTGTTGATTATACAGCCCAAAAGAAATGGCTTGCTTTCAGCACTATGTGAGAACACCCCCAGTACAGTGAATTTTTAGAGAAACAGACAATGGAAGTTAATATTCAGGGGAATCACCTCTTTCATCATTATGCTGGGTGTGATTCATTTGACTATTCATCTGAAGTCTATATGTCTGCTCTAAGATCTACTCTGCTTTTAAGTCACCTATTAAGAATAATCTTTGTTTACTGTGCCATTCCCTCCCCCTCCCCTCCCCGCCCCCCCCCCCCCCCCCTTGGCTGATTATAATCAGAACAGTTTAAATAGGTAGTTTTAATATGGATAAATTTAAGAAAAATTAATCTAGAGTTTATTTTTTCAATATGTAGTTTCCAGTTTGAAAGTCAATTCCAGCCTGAAAAAGAGAAAATCAGTGACTTAGTCAATAGTTGCTTATATCTGATGATTAACTATGCTCTGAAATTTAATATATTGAATTTATTAAAGGAAAAGATAATCAGTACCCCTGGTTGGCTCAGGAGTCAGTTACATGATCTTTGTCAGCTTTCTTTACTGTCATTTCAATGTGTCTTTCACTTTTATGCAGAGAATACTACACACACTACCCAATGGATAAAAGTAGGCACAAACTACAAAACTATAAAACCTAAAAAATCTACTATATGAAAAAGCTTAAAGACTTTTTTTCAAGGTTGAAAATTTTCTTAAATTTGCATCAAAACCCAAAACTTAAAAAGTAAAACAACCAGCGAAAGGGAATCCAAAAAAGCTTAAAGCAGACTGCTTCTCCTCTTTCTTGGAATACTGTACAAAAACTCAGCATGATATATTAATAACAATAATAATAAAAGTAGAGCTTTAGAAAAAGTTCAAAGTGTTTTCCAGGCCATTTGGGTAAAGTTTACTTGAAGTATAAGACACTAGCACCTAGCAGGATCCAGGAGCAGCAACATCTCACAGGTGGATTTGAGTGTGACTAGTGTATTAAATGTAAGAAAAAAAAAAAAAAAAAACAACCAAAAAACAAACCCACCCCAAACAAAAAAAACACAAGAAAAATTTTTTTACACTAAATAGAAGCCACTTTCATGTTTCTTACTAAAATTGAGAAGGTCAGTGGTCACAATAGGGAAATAATTTCATTATTTGCACTCATCTCATTTCCATGTACGTCTTTTAGACAGAAATTGCAAAGTCTGTGTTTAACTAACATTCACAAAACAAATAACTAAGGCAATGAGGCATTTTCATATTCTGTTTTTCCAGCCAGGACTAGCTGTTAGGACATGGAAGACCTGAGTTCAATTTCTTCTTTAGTTCCTAATTTTAAGTTTTAAGAAATTTAAACAAACAAAACAACCAACCAACAACAAAACCAAAGAAACATTATTTCTAAAAAGTGTTCTGTTGCAAATGTGAGGGAAGGTGGTTTTCTTTCTCCTTTGATTATGGTTGTAATTATATAACTATTATTATTATGATTATTTTTTAAAAAAGTTGTGAGGTTTTATTCTGTTGTTATGACTGGGATGTTGACTTAATGAGGATCTGGTTCTTTAAGGTTTATTTATAATATGAAAATCTGAACAGAAATTCCTCAGACACCAATAACTAATCCTTAAAGATTATGTTTTACTAACAGATATATGTGAGATAAATTTTCTTCAGATAGTCAAGGGAATTTAATTCAGACTTAAATTTTTATAATCTCGTGCGAACAGAAGAATATTGTTGGAAAAGGTAGTCTGTCATTACTGGGTTTATGTATCAATCCTAAGAAACATTTCCAACTATTTGTTCAGAATTTTTAACCTAGATTTGAAATTATTTTCTGGTAGGAGACTGTATATAAAATCACAGAATCATGTAATCATTACATTTGGAAATGACCTTTTAGATCATGAGATCCAACTGTTAACCCAGGACTGCCAAGTATCTATCTGTATCCAGCAAATGAACACCTTTTTTTCACTGGAAAAAAATCACAACCTAATTAAAAGAAAGATAATAATAATTGATTAAGAAAAGAAATACAGTTGTCTGGGAGACAGGGGGATTTTTACTGAATATATACAGAAGGAGTAACCTGAGTAAGGGGCAAAGGCAGAAGTGACCACACATCCAAAATGCTAGTCACATTTCTTAAAACACCTCTGAAAGGTGCTTAGAAACTATGCAGCTGAAGCTGGTTTGAGAAAATATGTAAAGTTCCTACATTAGATCATTAAAATTGGGCAATTAGAGAGCAGCGGGCAAGACACTTGCATCACTTTCAGGAGTACAAAGACCCTTTCACAAGGTTTACGATTTTATTCTTATTTAATAAGGTTTATTAATTTTAACTTAACTTAGGAAAAAAGAGATTTGAGTCTACTCCAAGACAACAAGTTAAAAGGAAAACTAGGGAGGAAGAAATACGAAAGAAAAGTAAAGAGAGAAGCACTTGGGGAACTCGAAGCCTGAGTGGAAAATTGAAAGTTAGTGAGAAATGTTAAATACTTTTCCTCCTTTGTCTAACACAAAGGATATTTCCCCCTACTACCAGGTCGTGCAAGGATCCTACTAGTGACCTCCGACTTAATATAACTTTTTTTGGTGTCTGGTAATTTATAAAATGTGGAAATACCAAATGTTCTCCTTCTTTAAAGTTTTACCTATATTTGACACGTGTCAAGACTTAACGCAAGTTGTCTCTTTAGTTGATGGTGATCACTATGAAGAAAATGTTAATTAAAAAAACCCTGGGTAATTATGGAACTAGTTTGACATAAATTCATTTTCTAAACTTTGTTACAGGCCAAAAAAAGTGTGTAAAAACCCTGATATTGGTTTTTATTCAGTTAGTAGAAGAAATTCTCCTGATATCTCTATGTCAATATGAGGCTTGAATTTTGAAGTGGTTATATCTTCCAGAACTTCAGAAATCTTTACTGTGCAAAAATTCATATAAACTACCTATATCTGTCACAGCACTCTTAATACTAGTGGACTGCAGTAAGGTCTTTTACCATCTCATACCAGCACATTCTTCATGCCAGTCCCTCTGCTGCCTGCTCCTTGTCTCACCTCATCCAGGACCCACCCTCTCTTCTCTTGCTTCTTTCTCTCTCTGCTTCTTCCTCGGCTGTTCTCTCTTCATTGACTCTCAACCACTTAGCAGAACCAGCCACAGCTGCACCTTATCTACATCAGCCAGCCCACTGCCCCTGAAGCCAACCCACAGCTGTATGTTATCAATGATAATTAACCCAGCTTCATTTCTTTAAATTTCCCCCTTTTTTCTTTTTCTTTCTAATATTTCATACCTTATGTTTTTAACAATCATTGCAACCTTTTTACAAATAATTTTTTTATACAGTCCTCTATAATTCCTCTACATATATCTAAAAATATAAATACAATCTAGCAATTAACATGGACACGGCAACACCACTGTTACAAAAGAAAAACACAACCAAACCAGAAAACCCAGCAGAATGCGCATTTTTGTCTGTAGCACTCAGAACTTTCCAAAGATATTTTGTCAAATAAAATAAAGGAAACTACATATGATGGGAAATATACTGGAATACACTTAGAATGTGTCCTGAAGTAACCCGCAATTACATTCTGCTTTGGAAAACATTTCAACTCCCTCCTACATTGCACCAAAAATCTCATAGAGATAAAAAAAAGCAAAACCAACAAACAAAACCCACATTAACTATAAACAAACATCTCTCTTAAACAGTTCCATCATGTAAAAACATCACAGAGGTTTTCATCAAACTGAGTTGACTTCTTGATTTTACAGTCTTAAGAAGGAAAGACTTGTCTGATTAGTGTCTAGAATGGAACTTAAGTCATTACATCTCTGACCCAGGACAGGATTATTCTTAATAATTGCAATTAATTTCTGCAGAGCAGCTTGTCTACACAACAACAGGTGTTCCTTTAACTAACTATCTATATTTTGGCAAGCAAGTGCAAACAGAACTGACTAATTTTTGCATTACTTTTCATTTGAGTTATAGCATGAAAACTAGAAGCAAAGGCAGTCCTAATGAGCAGCTTTTGTGTTATTTTCCTCTGTAGACAGATCTTTTGCTTGGATTTATGGCTTCCTCTTTTCTCATTGAAGACCTTTCAATCTTTGAATAACTTGTGCCAAACAATCCTCCCAAAGTCATGGCAGTTTCCCCCTCATCTTCAGTGAGAACACTTTAAAACTATTAAAGGCAAGGGGAGATTATATAGCAGGTGTTTTGTTTTGGTGTTTGTTTTTGTTGGTTTTTTAAAAAAGAGTAGATGCTTCATGTTTTGCTAAATCTTGCAACATGAGTAAGGTAATTAATTATCAAGTAAAATCCCTCAGAGCTGAGGTTGGAATTCTTAAAAAAATTTTTGATGTCTGCAGATTACACGTGTCTACTTAGGCTGATCATTATGAGCCCTCTTCATAGCCCATAGAAAGTAACAGGAATTTTCAGGTACAATGTACATAATCATCAGTGAATATGGGTGTATTTATATGAACTGTGCCATACTATCTACTATTTCTATCAACTGACTACAGTGGATACTGTACAGGGGTCGGGCATGACTAGGTCGGATGTAGTTAGTAAGTTAGGTAAGAAAGATGAACGCCATCCTGAATGTTAATGACATTCTTCATTAGAAAATTATGTGAAATTATTCATCACTGAATATGAAATGGACAAGGAAATGTACTGATTTCCATTATACCTTCTGTTCATTTCTGTATAAAGCTGACACTATTGTATTTTATTAACTTATACCAGATTCGCTAAATGCACTTGTGTCATATACTTGCTTCCAATATGTGGGTGGAATGAACAGTAGACATCTCAAAAACTGATGTCTAATTCTCATCTAATAATCCTTGGCTTTGTTTATAGTTAGCAAACACAAATAGCTTCCTTCAAAGAGTGATTCATCAGAACTGTTTCGATGACTACAAAGGAAATGCAGAGTGACTGCCTTTTAGAAGCCCAGGTTAGGAAAAAATAAATCCAAAGGCAGTCATTTTAATGGGATAAGAAATGCTTTTTCAGATATTACTGAGCTGCATTATAACTCTCTATAGTGAAGAATGGAGCTTTTTCCAGCCTGAATATGTGTTTTCTGGCTATTGCTGAGAATCTGTGATGAGTGTCCTCCACTCTATTATCCAGTTTCACTGAGGCTGGATCCACCTTGATTACAGACTAGTTGCAGCACCGCTGTAATCACTGCTCTTCAACACAGGGAGTCCAAAGAGTCACAGCTCTTTCTTAGGCTTTGTGTGGTGTGACTATACACATAATTAGGCAGTCAAAATAATGCCTAATTTTATATATATATATATATATATATATATATATAAAATGCCTAATTATATATATATATATAAAACAGATAAATAGATTAATTGGTTGACTGATTGACATAAAAGAGGCTTAATTCAGTCAATTTATAGTTTAAAGTTTAAATTAGAATAAAAAAGTAGAAGTTGGCAGGATAATCTGTATCTCTAGATCTTCCATTCCTATCCTTTCACTCAGGAGTTTACCTGTGATTCCTTTGTCTGAGTATCTCAGATCTTTATTTCAGCTCTGAACATATTTCCATAGTTCCTCTCTGGTTTTCCTTTTGTTGCTTTCTTTAATGCTTGTGCGTTATGACAGTTGGATCACTAACCTTCCAACGTATTTTTCATGATCCATCTGTAAATTGGCTGGATGAGCAGTCAACAACCAAGTCAAAGACAATCTTCTAACAAACAAGCTTTATTGGATATATTTGCAATTTATGGAAAACTAAGCAGGGATACATAAGCAAGATATCTAGTCTACTGACTAAACATCCTGGGAGTGCTGGGAGCTTGAAGACAGTATACTGTAGCACTCCTTGTAGTTTCAGCATCAAGTACAAAGTGCACATTATTCACACAACCAAAGTTTTTGTTCATCCTTTGTTCTTATCAGTTTTTATTAGTTTTCCAGTTCCTTTTTTTTTTTTTTTTGTGTCTTTAACATCTCTACCTGTTGCTTTTTAGCTGCTGCCCATAGCTAAGATTTCAGTTTTATATCTGCAGACACTTTTCTCAGGTTTTCTCACCTCCTTCCAATACATATAGGGAGATTCAAATAAAAGAATGGTTAGTTTTCTTTTTATTTTGTTAGCAAGGTTTAATTGTGGATTATTTCTGTTAATGGTTGTTCCTACCAGCTATAGGCTAACTAGCCCATAGTATCCCTGAGATACTTCCTCATGTTTATAATTCATTTATGAATAATACAAAACTCTTTTTTTTTTTTTTTCCTTCTTCTCATACCAGTAAATTTTATATCCTAATGACATTGCTTTCATTTTGCTTTACTTACTAGGATTAACACTTAGGAACCTGTTACGAAGTGACCAATACCAACCTTTCTCCCTTTCTCCCAAAATCATCTTGTTGGTCTCTGTAGGTCACAGTTGAAAATAATAATAAAAAAAAGGTTATTTGAGATTTACATGCATTCAATTAAAATACTATGGAATTATTCTCCTCTCCATAGTCAATTTCTAACATTTCTCACAGTGAAAAAGATGCTTCTCTTTTGCTTCTTAAAATCTTATTAAAGCTCTCACATGCATATGTTGTCGGCATTGATCACAATACCACAATGTCTAATACTGACAGATCAAATGATATCTTTGCAGCAATCATAGAAGCATGTGTGCAATTGCTAACTACCTTTGTCCTCAGTTTATTTACGAGGAGCGAGCATAATTTCCAATGCTAAAGTCATCAAGAATCATGTCCTACTCTCAGGCTTTTGTTGTGTAAATAATTTTTTCTTCTTACTGAAATGATTTCCATATCTTTATATTCCTGTTAGTACAAAGAACTATCAGTTTGGCTCCCTTTAGAGATAAAAACTGGTCTGGTTTACTTTTCTTCCATGAGTATTAATGTGATGCAAAATTTAAATCGCTTTAATGTAACGTTGCTCAATAAATACCATTGCTGGTAAAGTGCCACAGTTTTGCTATGAAACTACAACCCAGACCTCAGGTCAGGTAATTTCTGGCTGTATCTAGATTTGTCTTGGCTGTATTGGAGCTTTATCTTAGCTTGCTTAGTTGTAACAAGAATTGTTAATAAGCAGCTATTACCTAGTTTGTTTTACTTCTGCTGAGTTTTGTATACATCTGGTGTAACAAGTATTGTTTAAAAATGGTAAATATAAAATTATCAAGTTTTTATGTTATGTAAAAGCAAATTAATTCTGCATTGTCACTGAGATGCAATATAAAGGATGACTGAGTCGGGATAACAGCAGAGTCCTTGAAGGTGTTGCTTCAAGGTGTTAGTTCAGGATGATCCTAGAAACCTCAGGGCTATCAGCAACTCAGTAGCAGCCAGTTAATGATACTAATATGAAATTAAAAGCTTGAAAAAATTGTCATTGGGGTAAAATTAAGGAAAAAGAACAAGTGTTCACCATATGCTTTAAAATCAGAGGTAACGTGGAGTTTCAGATCAGTGAAGAAAGATCAATATGTAAAGTGTGCTATAAAACATGTAAAAATGGTCTCAAGCAAACTTTGGAGAAAGGAAGAGGAAACTATCAACAGCAACATCACGCACCCTATCATTACTATCATAACACTCCAAGAGAACACTTCAGAACGCTGATAACTTTCATGTTTCTCACCCTCATCTAAACCTCAGGACCCAGAGGACCCTGAAAACAACAGATACTTGAAAGTTTTTCTTGTATAATGGCTTTCATCTGTTGCGTTGTTAACGAGATTTGTTTTGCATTAAAGACTGAGAAAGCAATAGTATCATTGTAACTAATAATAATTAAAAGCCCTTAATTATATTAACAATAAATCTTTGGTTTCAAATGTGCTGTGTATTCTCCTCTCTGCCCATAAAAAGATTTTGAGAATAACATGGGAAACTACAAATACGTGGTCTATATTCCACTGGAAAGTCAACTACTAAAAGTTTTAGGAAGAGTTGTGCAATATATTCAAATCCTTGCCAAAACTGAGAATGGAAGTATCAGATTGAATGTCAGTTTCTTAGACGCTGACTTTACATGAACTTGCACTTGCTGCTGTTGGATAGTTGGCCTGTCATCTGAGGAAAGGAAGGGGAAGGAAAAGCACAGGAAAAAGAGGGAACACTAGTACTAAGGTCTGACCCTTTATTTACCAGCTAGTATGAAGTTAGCAATTTTAACACCAATGTATTATTATCTATGAGGTTCTACATATGAAAATACAGAATTTAAAAACCATATATATATATATATATATATATATATATATATATATAATGGAAGTAGAAGGTGAAATCTAGTGGATATGAAGTCTAAACCACTGTAATAGGTTGCTGTCCAGAAGTGTCCCATAAACCAAACTAAATCTGACTGATTCCTTCCCTGATCTCCTGACTTTCACAGATGGAAGGACTAAGTTATTTCATCTCCTTCTGGAGACTGTAATTTCACTTCTTCCCTGTGTTGGGTGCAGGTGTTCATCTGTTGGCAGCAGAAGCTGAAGAGGTGACCTCTGTGAGACACAGTTCCTGCTGCCTCCAACCAACTTACTGCAGGATACAACTGAGCCCCTTAGCCAAGATGGTGGCTTTTCAGAGAAAATATATTTAAGAAAAGGCAGCAAATGCAAGATGGAGAGAGATGGAGAGAACAAAAGAGCATGAGGAGGAGCACAGGGGACACCAAGGTGAAAGAAGAAGTTGCTGCAGGTACCAAAGCGGACATTCTCCTGCAGGCCATGGACGATCCTGAACTAGAACAGGTGGATATTTTCTGTAGGACTTCAGCTCATAGGGAGAGACAAGATGGGAGAAGAGGGAAGGTCTAAAGAGGAAGAAGCATCAAAGAGGAACCCTCATTTACTGATGACAGTCCCCCTCCCTCCTGTGCCACTAAGTGGGGCGGATTGAAGGAGTTGGGAGAGAAGGAGTGATGCTGAGCTTGGGAAAAGGGGGATGAAAGATGTGGTTTTGTCTTTTTGTTTCTCACTACCCAAATCTATTTTAATTGACAATAAATTAAATTAATTTTCCCTAAACTGAGTTTTGTCCCTGATGGTAGCTGTTAAGGGATCTCCCTGTCCTTTTCTCATTCTATTTTCTCCTCCTGTTCTACCGAGGCTGTTCTGAGCCTGGCCCTACTCCAAAGTTAATACATCACACCCTGCTCTCAAGGGAAACAGTATAAAGCATAAAAACATGCAAAAAAATATCAAAGAGTGGAAAACAGGTCAGATGCCTTTTACTGCTCTCTGGGGAGGTAGTAAGGCACTGAAACTGTGTGCAGCAGCTCCAGTTCTGTAGCCAGGTGCACAAAAGATGACCAAATGGCTAGTATGACGTTTACCTTAACTTCATGACAAAATGGTTGAGTACCCATTTACAAATGGATCAGCTAAGGGCAATCCTCAACAAGATAAAAGTATGACAGTGAAACCCGTAAGTCTGGATGGTTAGTACAAGGCATTAACCACCCCCATCATATGGTTCTACAAGCTAAAGCAGAGTTAAATATTATCATTACTGTTCCTGTAGTAGATGTTGTAATGTTCATAACTGTAAAATACTGAGTTATTCTGTGGAAGTGTTTGTAATTTTATAAGATAATCTTTACCTAACCAGTTATTCTGTTTCAGCAGATCTCATTATCCCTTCTGCAACCAACCAAGAGACTTTGGCTAGGGTCCCTTCCCTTCTACATCTCCAGCAGATTGCACGTTCCAATGGGTCTGTCTGAGATGGAGTTAAATTTTTTTCATAACAGCCCATATGTTGCTGTGCTTTGCATTTGTGGCTAAATCACAACAGTGTTTTGGCTATTGCTTAACAGGCCTTGCACAGCATCAAGACTTTCTTCTCCCTCCTGTTTCCCTGCCAAAACCTAATAGACTGGGGGTGGGCAAGAGGTTGCGAAGGGATGTAGGAGGGACAGCTGTCCCAAACTGACCAGTGCAGGTAGGTGTTTGGCTGCTGGCTGGAGTCAACCTACTACATTTATACAGCAGATAGACCCATATGCAGTAGTCCAAAAATTTCTCGGAAGCACCAGGTTTTTTGTACAGCAAGAACATGCAACGTAATATTTCCTTTACTGCTTGCTAGTAACTGAGATAATTACTTGAGCAATTCATCTACAACTCAATATTTGATTTACTCTGAGTTTCTTTAGGAAAGGTCATATGAATTATATTGGATAGCAAGGTGTGGCTACAGTTCTTGTTTTCAGAAACTGTTAAATACCTTCCCACATAAAGCGTAATATATTTATACATTGTCTAACAATACTTTCTATAGTTTATGCATTAAACTTCAGGAATGTGAGGCAAATCAACTTTCAAGTGATACTGAACACAGGAATTCAAATCTTACTTTTTCAGTACATGGAAGAGTGTAAGAGGGCTGATAAATTCTCAAGGGTATAGCTTTCAAAATGGTACCTTTAGTTCTAAATCAATTATTCTTTGCTTTAAACTTGTGGGCATTTATGATCATAATCTATGTGATATGCATATTTCTGCTGGGAGTCCTTCCAGGACACCTGTCTTTCCCCCTTGTCCCATAGAAAACTTAGTTTACCAGTAGTGTATTTTGAGGT
Organism: Falco punctatus; assembly: GCF_963210335.1. Classification (NCBI taxonomy): domain Eukaryota; kingdom Metazoa; phylum Chordata; class Aves; order Falconiformes; family Falconidae; genus Falco; species Falco punctatus. The sequence continues at coordinate 35,404,753 of NC_137581.1, forward strand.
TCAGAAAATGTGGGTGTAACTTATTTGCCTGACTTGAACAGATTGAACCTTACTTTAAATATGTGGGTACTTACATACAATTAATAAAACTATCCTGGAACACAATTATTATTATTATTATTAATTATTATTATTATTATTATTAATAATAATAATAATAAAATAACCTTTTAAAGGGAATTATGACTTCCATATACTTAAATTATTAATCTCCAAATATATCTATGTGTGTCTTATCATAAAGCAGACACTTATAACCTACTTCAAAGACTGTGGAGGGTGAATGTAAAGGGGAAATAAAAACAAATTCATTTTGTAGACATAAAAAGTCAAATGTGTGCAATGACTAGCCAACTGAGACAATGATGACATTTTAGGTCTGCAGCTTCTGAGGCCTTGAGCCAGATATTCAGAGGAACAAAACATCTACAATTCCAAATGAGGTCATTAGGAAATGAAGGTATATCACTCTAAAAAAGCCAAGCCTAAGGGATCAGGATTCTTGTGGTCCTTGAGATGAATAAGTAAACCATGTTGGATTTGCTGTGATGTAGAATTGTCTCTGATCTGCACAATATAGGAAAGGAAAGATTGTAGTCTTCATTAAAATGTCAAAATTTGCCAGCAGAGTACTTGCTACACTAAAGTTATATTTTCTTTGGGAAACAAACAAAAACCCCCCACATTTGGCTTATATAAAGTGTAATATAGCAATTATACAAACTGACAATTCAACAATGACCACTGTACTATTGCTTTACATGCAGATGCCAAAGTATTCTAATCTTGAAGGGAGGATGATACCAGCTAAGAGTAGAAGTGAATGCAGTGAAAAGCCAAAGTGAGTGCTACAGACAACTAAGCATATGTTAAATCTGGTTTGTTAAAGTAAATAAACAACAAAAAAAAGCAAACAACAAAAAAAAAATGGAAAGAAAAAAAAGAAAATAAAGGTTTAAAAGCATTCTGTTGGAAGAAATATGGACACATATCACATTTGTATAAAAACAGTAGTGACCTGCAAACTAGGTCAGGGTCTAACAAATGTTACATCAGTGGAGAACAATTGGAGGAAAATAACATTTGGATGTTTCTGAACAAACAGCAAACAGCTGATGAAGCAATTCAAGCCACCTCATCATCAGTTCTCTGTGGACTTTACCTTGGAAACAGATCCATTGGCCCCATATGACCTCATCTTCTTGTTTATCTTCTGAGACAGTTTGGAAATCAAAAATAAGCCTTTACCTTGAGTCTTTTTACTAAATGCTCTTCTATTCTGCTTGTGTCAAAACACTTTATTGTATTCTATTTTTTTTTGTTCCTTGTCATAGGATCTTCTCTGTCCAGTCACTGGTTATCAAATGCAAGATTTTTACAAAGATTGGCTCTCAGCATGGAGCAAAAGATCTGAAAGACACAAAATTGTGTGTAGCTGTATTTTTATTTCAAAAGATAATGTACACACAAAATATTCTGAAACAGCATATTCTACAGGTGGCAGAGTATCTACTGACGCTAGTACAGCTCTATGAAAGGAATAAGTAGTGAACACAGATCTTAATAAAATAATTTCTATTCATTCCAGTTCACTTTAGATGCTCCCATTGTAGATATCTGCTTGTCTAGATGTTCTTCACAGTCAGTAGGGAAAGAAGTATGTCTGGAGTGTAATTCATCTATCCTGATTAATTGTACAGTGTCCCTCCTTTTCTCAAAAGCCAACATAAATAGTTGGGCTGTACCTCTGTGCACATTACTGCATTCACAACTGCACATTTTTCTGCCATCTAAGTGACAAAGAATAATCTTTGCTTCACTTTCCTGCAAATAGAATTAACTGAACCAACCTTATTTAATATCATGGATAAGGCCCACTTCCTTTTGTTCCTTTGTAAATTAACACCACCTTGTTGAAATGCAAGAGCTTTCAGGGTTTTAAAGAAAAAAACCCCAAACAACAAACAACCAAAAATCAAAACAAAAAACCCCCAGAAAAACCAACCAAAACTCTACCTTTAAAATTCTATAGCTCAATGTCACTTCTTGGACTTGCTAAAAGAAAAATATCACAGCTGGGAATCACTAAGTCTCCAAACCTTATAAATGCTTTGAAAGAGCTAAACAAGTTATTTTCAAAGTCCATGAGAGAGAGATCAGCTCTTCTGCTTTATACAGAAGCTTTTCATGTCACTTTCTGCTTACTGGTCTTTGATAAGCTTCTCTAGTTGGCAGTTCACAGTCCTTTACAAGCAAAGAATATACCTTCTATAAAGCAGCCAGTGTTCTTCACAACAGCTCTTGTGCTATCAGACTCAAGATAAACACAGGCATATGTTCTTTAAAACAAGTAAAATGTCTCAATGTATAACACTTCTGTAGTTCAGTCCTGCAAAGTTGCTTTTATGTGACTAACACCACTTAAACATCTGAAGGGATATTGCCATGGTAAGAGCCCTAAGCTGAAAGTGGAATCAGCCTGCACCGATCAGATCCCTCTACCAATAAATTGTCACAAAGACAATGGCTATGTCAGTGGCTTTAGTTTATCACAAACAGAATAAAAACAAAATGTAAGGAAGAGATTAATAAAAGAACACTTTTTTCTTTGTATAACCCTTTTGTTGTTTCTTTTAGTTTTCCTTCCCTCTACCATTTTCCTGTTCTGTCTTTATAGACTGGATCCACAGTCACGCGGCTTTGGTTTATGAAGATACCAATTGCCAGCTGCTGTGTAGGAACTGCCTATGCATACTCTGTAAGCCTGCAACAAATGCAATGTAATTCAACTTGCAGTAGCGCATAATTGAAGGAGTACAAACAACATCAAAATATATAATGTTTTTCCAGGAGTAAAAATGCTCACAGAGAACTTTTATGGCTTCTGTGATATATGGTAACTTGTTTACCTGTAGTAGTCTGACAATGTGCCTGAATTCCAGCACTGCCTTATTCTGAAGTTTTTGAGTTAACTTCCCTAGTATTTACTTCCCCATGGAACTTCAACTTAGACTGTTAGTAGACTATAATCACCAGTATTTGATTTAGCAAGTTTCCCTTCAAAAGTTGTAGGCTATTTCTGTATGTCCTTGCTGGAACTTGATCTGTGTGTTGCGTCCCACCTTTTCACTTCCTTTGGTGTTTGAAATTGCTGAGGTATTTCCATTGTTCACTAATGCATAATTTGAATGTTGTTTCATACCTCCCACTTTCATCTGTCCTTGCCAACCACAAAATTACTCTCCTTTCTTTCCACACTTAGGCTATAATTTCAAGTAATTCACTAGCATTCTTTTCATTATAGAACAGAAGAATAATCAGAAATCTAATTATTTACAGGGGTAAAAAAAAGCTTTTGAATTTTGTAACATTATGGCACATGGTACATACATGTTGTCATCTGTGCTATATGAAATTTTTTTCTTTTTTGTTGGTCCAGATTTGCTATTTTTCCTCCTGCTAAACATGTTATAAATCCTTATGTTGAACAGATGAGTAAAGACTTAATTACACGAGGTCTTCCTTCAAATTTGAATGGTTTGTGAAATTAATAGTTCATTCACAAGTCACCACTTTCCCAGTGGAGCCTGCGTGTTTCTACAGTTCTCTAGTGTAAAGCAGGTTAGATGAGATAAATTGTTTTAATTTGCACTAAAATGGCTCACAGAACTCATTTATTCAAATATCACAACTTAGTGGGAGGACAGTGACAAAAATCACTTTAGGTGGGTCTTCATAAGTCAGTCAAACTAAATCAGAAGAACATCTCTCGCCATACCTAACTGATCAACATGACATGGTGAGGTTGATAGTGCTAGAGATGTCTTTACGTGAAATTTTGTGGCAGGCATACAATAGGAAAATATCTACTTTGTGTTAAAGTCACAAAATAAACTAAAATACTCATGAGTGTTCACATATAAGGAGGAATTGTCAACTCCATTGATAACACTCCTCAGCCTGACTTCTTTATAGAGATTACCACAAAAGTATTTCAGAAAGAGACATAAAGCAGAAGCTGAATGACAAGAGGACTGAGGCCTGACTGAAAGACACTGAAAAGGATTTTTTACACTTCTTTCAATTGGGAAGCTAAAGAAAGCGTAAGATCTATCTATTATCTTGGGGTAGGAAAGGGTAGCAAGAAAAAAGCTGTTCCATTGAAACATACTGTGTTAGGACAAGTAATAGATTGTTTTCTACTTAGCTGCCTGGCTCCTGTAGCTAAGAAAAAGAACCAAGACTTTCCACTGCTGAGGTCCCAAATGAAATCAATATTGGAAAAAAAATATTTTCCATCTGTCCCAGTTTCAGCTGGGATAGAATTATTTTTTTTTTTCTTATTAGTAGCTGGTGCAGTGCTGTGTTTTGTATTTGGTGTGAGAACAATGCTGACAGCACACTGGTGTTTTTTAGTTGTTGCTGGGTCATGTTTATACTAAGTCAAGGTCTTTTCAGTTTCTCAGGCCCTGTCAGCGAGAGGGCTGGAGGGGCACAGGAAACTGGGAGGGGACACAGCCAGGACAGGTGATCTAAACTGGCTAAAGAGGTATTCCATACCATGGGATGTCATGCTGAGTTTATAAACTGAGGGCAGGGGGACGGGTGTTGCCTGGGGCTGCTAGTCATTGCTCAGGGACTCACTGATCATCAGTCAGCGGGAGGTAAGTTATACACAGTTGTATTGTACATCACTTTCTTTCTTTTCTCCCTTCCCTTTGGATTTAATTTCTCTCCCTTTCTCCCTCCTTTTCATTTATAACTGTTAATGTTGTCATTATTATTATAATTATTATTATTGGTTTGTTGGGTTTTTTGGTCTTTTTTTTAAATTTTATCTCAATTATTAAATTGTTCTTATTACAACCCTCGACTTTTACATTCCTTTCTGGTTCCTGTCCCCATCCCTCTGGATGAGGGGGGGAACAAGCGAGTGGCTGTGTGGTACTTTGTTATCAGCTGGGGTTAAGCCATGACACCAGCATTTTCACCCACCATCTGAGTTCAAGCTGTTCAAGTGTTAGTTTTTTTCCAGCTTGTAAGATGTGTACTGTGAGAAACTGATATTTTGTTGTGTACCTCAAAAGGTGTAATACTGTCACTGTACTATATAAATCATGCTGATGACACAGAACAAAGCTGCTCAGCATTATCAATCACTGTCAAAGAAACAAACAAAAAATATATCTGAAAAGCACAGCTATTCTATGGGTTTTTTTCGCTACTTCAGAAAGATGAGTGGGTTCTGTGTTTTGGGGGAGCTTTCTAAAAGCCTGTCACAGATCTTTATCTCCAGATTGCCACCAAAAATAAGGGGTCTGTTTGGCTTTCCCTGTGCCACTGAAAATTTCCTCTAATGTGCTTCATGTACTTCGTGTTTCATTCTTAACCAATGAAAAACATATAACTCATCTTCAGATATTCCTTGTTGTTTGTACCAAAACAGGGGTGAGACAACACTGTAAAGCATTTAATATTCCCGTTCTTAAGTGTGTTCACTTCAACTGTTTTCATGCCTACATTGGGCTTGCTTCCTGTCAATGCTGCAGTGATCAAGATTACTAGTGATAAAATTCCTGAAAGTTACCTTCATTAGCCAAAAGCAAAATCTGAATTGCACAGCTAATCAGTGGTGTGAATTTCAAATACATAAGTCAATATTGCATTTCAAAAATGTACCTCAGCATGCAATTTAACAATCTTACAAAACCTTACAAAACAAAATTTAATTCTTTAGTGTGGAGCAAGACAAAGACAATTCATTGGCTATAAATAAAAGTTAAACGGAGGTCAAGCAAAGATAATACCGAGAAAGTTATAATGTAGGTGTGAAAAGATATTTGGGTATTTAAAGATGCAGATCAGATACACATTTTACATTATCAGATTACACTTAATTACTTCTATTGCTTTCACAGAAGGTTTAGACATAAAATCATTTACAAATTTGAAAAAAAATGTACTGAACATCTATCTTCATCTCTGCACTCAAAATGGTTTTAATCTTTAATCTCAAAATAATTTCTAGCAATGGAGGGCTGGGCATCTTCAAAGGGAAATTTACCCTATCTTTTTAAGACATCTAAGTTAGATGCAATGAATCTTTGTCTTGTTGCCTTGATTATATGTCATGATTGGCAAGATTAGACATCTCAAGGAAAAAGTTATATTTTACAAACTCTTTTATATATTTTGCTAGGAATGTAGGATGAAGTATCGTGAAAAAATCACAAAATCTCAGAGTTCTGCTAGTTACAGGAAAAAAATGCAAATATATCTTTTCATAGTGAAAACTCTTGATGTTGTCATCAGCTAAACCCAAACAGTACTATAAGCAGAGGAAACTGTGAAGCATGATTTCCTATTTATATGTGAGGACTGAAATAGTGTGAATGTTGATATCTGTGTACATCCCCATGCTGTGTCAGTTTTTCCAGCATGATCATTATGCAAAATCTTCACTTTCCAGTATTTCCTTGCTGATTTTCACTGCTTTTAAACCCTTGTAATTGCATTATTTGGTTGAAATTACAAACTACTGAAAAGACTCTGGATTGGGACAAATTTGGTGATGATACAAGACTGACTTCCTCAGGAAAATAAACATCAAGATGACCCTTGATGTTGTTTCCGTGTATCTTGCATTGTTTCTCATGAAGAATCATAAAGAAAATCAGATTAAAAGTTAATCCTTCTGTGTAATCACCATCTGGGTCCTGCAAATGTTGGCAAAGATCCCAAACAAAATGTCATAACCTAGGATACTCTGAAAATCTGGCTGCATTGAAGTCAGCGGTAAAGTTTTTATTGATTTCCATGGACCAAGGAACCCATCGCAATTAAAAGCATAAATCATGAAGAATGCATCATTAAATTTTTTTAATCTGTGAAATAACTGAAGGATATAGACAGATTTTCTTTCTCTTTATTCATTACCTTCAGCTATTATATGTCCTCCTATGACCTCAAATTTGAGCTCCTGAGCATTTCTGATTATTCAGAGCAGACTTACTGTAGAAATGGCTTACACATCTGTCATACTCCCCTAAAAGGCAGATTTGAAGCCTATACTGTATTTATTATGCTAATTCATTTTGAAATCTATAGTGAAGGTGCCTCATGCCTTTCAAATTGAGTTTGCATAGTAAATTTAGCATGGGTCACAGTGGCCCACAAACATTATCCCTGAAGCAGCTTTAACAGTACCCTAAGGAAGCGTGTAGTACACTGTGAAATACACATGCAGTGAGAAAAAAAATAAGCACTTCTTTTCTGCAGTCTATGCTTTAGTAGTTCTGGGTTTGGGTTTCTTTATTTAGTATCTTTGGTTGTTGTAATCATGCTTTCAGAAGCAAAAGCACTTAGCAATTGTGCTGCTAATGTGGTCTTTCCATAAAATGGCTAGCTTTTATCAGAATTAACCTTTTCCAGACTTCAGTGTTAAAAGGTGTTATTGTTGTTGCCAAGCAGGCTATTTTCTTCTGAAAAAAAACCAACCTGCCACCACCCACCATCAGGGACACACAAAAAAAGCCAAACAGGTGTTTAATTCATTATTCTTATCTTTTTAAGCACCATTGGTAGTGGTGCTTTTTAAGACCAACAGGTCCTAAAAATTCAGAGTTTTTTTTAATATCTACTACAGTAAAATTTTATAGTCAGCTTGAAAAATGAATATGCCTCCACAATGTATGCAAAGTACCATTACAGTTAGTATTCTGGCTTAAAAATATAATAAAATGAATTTCAGGTTTCCTATGTGTTCTTTATCTAAGAGTGAAAATAATAGCAGAATTCAGCAATTATTCCTCCACACCAATCATTGCGAGTCATATAATTTTAAAGTTAAATTTAAGAGAAATATAAATGTATTTAAGTATACAAATGAGCAATTAGGGAAGACAAATAACATTAATACTGTTTCATTATGGCAGTTCTTACTATAGCCTAGTAGTTTGTTTTCCCTAGTTATGTTAAAGTGGTTTTAAAGATTTACATTTCTTTCACTTTTTTCCTAAATGAGTCATTAAAAGGTGGGTTTGAAGTTATTTTGTTGCCTTAAATGCATTTTGATATCAATATCATAGATATTTTGCATGCATAAGAATTCACAAAAGTTGCTCTGCTGGTCTGATTTGTGATCTTCATTGGGTCATTTCCTTGCTGCACTCCAGATGTCTTCTTTAGACTTCTAGGGGATGCACTGTGTTAATGGACACTAACACAGTTTTCATAGTCCCTTGGTTCCACTGTTTGCACAGTGTCTCTTAAGTAGAAAGAACATCATCAGATGAGACAATTAATGAGTAATTTAAGTTTTTGTTTTTTTTTTTTAAATGATATATCCTTTAGAAGTTCATTTATTTATGTTTTTTACAAAGCATTCATGAACATTTCACATAGCTATACCGTTTATACATGCAGTAAAAGTGTTTGAATAAAAAAGAAAAAATATTAAATTAAAAATATAGATATCAGAAAAGTTAGACAGGAACTGCACACAAAAAGCTGTTCAGAAAACTAAAAAGTAAATATGAAAACAGTTCCCTACAATCATCACACAGGTTTTACATTAGCATACAAGCATTTTGAGGTCACGTTTTCTCTCATTCTGTGTCTTCTAAGCTGAAAACAAGGTGAAAATTATGCCCTTTATTCTGGGACTTCTGATAGTTTTTTTAGTGTCATACACAACAATATGGAGAAGGCATTTCTTTTTAATTACTGTGGAAATGATCACACTTAAAATACAGGTGAAGGCACCAAGTCTGAGTTGAGGATTACTATTTAAATTTAGTTTCTTTACTGTTTTAATTAGGGGAAGTGAAAAGAAAACATGCTTTGTTTAGCTTAGGTTTTCATTTCTCACAATAGAGCAATTAAAGGCTATTCTGGCAAATGTTATTTCAATCATGAAGAAAGCTCATCACAATGACAAATTCTATGACATTTATAAATTGGGCTATGGTTAGAGATCCTGATATGCTTGCATTATAAAAAGAATGATGTGAAGGGAAAAATATTTCATCTGGGACACTGGAAGTACATAGGGAAAATATCTAACACATTTTATACATTACTTTTTCCAGTTTTCATTTCCATAGATCTATATGCATGTATATGGATCTGTATATGTATATACATATGCACGTGAGTGTGTGTTTGTGGTCATGTGCAGATAAAAAAATTGATAGAATTCCTTGTTTAAAAATGAACATAAAATAATAATTTCATTATCAAAAATTCCTTTCCTTAAATTACAGTAATTCTAGCAAAAAATCATCAGTTTGCCATAAGTTTTATTTACATAAAGTGGTAACTGAAAAAGATACAAAATGAACACCATTAAAATACAATAAAAGAAGTCACAAGGAGTCTGTGATGTAAAACCAACATTATTTTACTGTGTATTACAATTTCTGTAAAACATTTACATCCTCAGAAAATGGAAATGTAAATTTACTGAAACAAAAATGAAAGGCTTACTCATCAGGAACAGAAAGACACTAGGGATTATGCCTTGAAAAGCCATATGTTGAATTCTTGAAAAGAATAAATGCTAGCAAGGGCAATGGGCTTCATGGGTTGTGTGAAGGCAGGGAAGCCATTAAAGGACATGGCTTCTGTAGGGATGTACTGCTGATCACATTATCTCCTTGCCACCTCATCAGTGAGGTGACTGCAGAACAGGTCTCTGAACAAGAAAACCAGCAGCCCAGATTCCATCATGTTTTATTTCTGCTATCTTACAAGATTTAAGGTTTAAAGGCAGAAAGAAATGGCCTGATTTCAAAGGGTTTTAGTGTTCATGACTTGAAAGATCTTCACTGGTATTTAATAAGGTATGTGCAGTACAGTTCTGCATTCAGCTTTCAAGTCTACCTGAGGAACAAGATTCCTCTGTTATTTACATGACCTCTGTCTTCTGTTGGGAAGACTATTGAGCCCCTTTAGGTCTCAGGTATCCCAGTAAGTTTGTTTCTATACACAACAGTGTGAAGCGATATTCAGAGACCTACTTCTGAGGCCATCGGAAAGAAAATCACATTGCTTGTTTCTGGAGTTATTTTGACTAGTTATATAAAATGTCCTTCATAAAAGAGTGTGTATATATCCTGGGTATTGTATCACACCACAAATAATGAGATTTTTTTTTATCTTAAGCCTCTAAATATGAATTTTATAAGAAGCCTATTTTAGGCATAATATATTGGAAAAGAGAGCCTGTCTCTAAATTACTTCTCTAACAACAGAGTATTTTTCAGGTAAATACAAGCACTCTGGATGATGGCACATTTTTTTAAAAACCTGAAATGCATTGACATATCAAAATTACTTCAAACTTCAGTATGATCTTGCAGAAGACACATATGAAAACAGTGTCTCAGTATTGTATTTTTCAGAATTTTCTTACAAGGACTATTTCATATCAAAAAAACATGTCTGCCTATACTACACAACTTAGGCAAAATAAAATAAAATTAACATAAACCCAAATTCAGTCTTTGAATTTTCTGGGAAACAAAAATATTTCTTTGATATCCTATACAATATGTAATTATAAATGTAGTTGGTATAATATAAGATTATTGTTACATATACTTACAAATATAATTATACTCATAGCTATACATACAATTATAATTATTATAATGGAGCATTAATTGTATATAATTAATCAAATCTAATAATATTCACAGCTGGAAATTTTGAAATTTAGTAATAAACTTAGGGAAAAGAAGAATCTTTAGCTGTAAGTGCAATAGATGTGCAATAAAATCCAGTTTTTTAATATGTTGACATAGACTTGCAACCTAAGTAATTAAAAAATCTTTCAGAAAGTATGCATCTAATATATTAATTTATGATTTCTGCTAAAGATAAGCTGAATGTTCTAGGGTTTTTTCCTACAGGGGAGTATTCCTATTAACTGCAAATATTGTAGAAAAATATCTGGACTTCAGTTAAACTTTAAAAAGTTGTATTGCTTTAAAGCAATTGCTTTATAAGAAATTAGCTTTCTAAATTTTTCCTTCTTATCAAAGATAAATTTAAACTACTAATTTAAAATTTTGCAATGATGTAATTCAAAATAAACATTCCACAAGTACTGCGGTTCTATAAAACCTACCACTTCCATAAAACCAACCAGTTGCATATGTCCCAACTTTATATTTTTAACAAATTTTATATAAAATCTATGACAGAAATAATTTTCTTACTACAAACAAAAAAATATGAAAATATAACTAAAGTGATTATCTCTAAGCCTCAGGTGAATATTTTCTTACAAGCTTATCTATTAAGTTTGCCTATAAACTGTGGATTTTAAAGCATATTTTTAGTGAAGAATTCACATTTATTTTCTGCAAACAGAGGGACAGATATAATTTATATAGTGTAATTTCACAGTGATTTCCTGGGTGCAAAAATAAAAGTCAAGGTGAAGGATTTTTAGACATTTTATTACATTAGAATATAAAAGCCACTCTGATAAATTAGTTGGCAGTTCCATTTTTATCCGAAACTAAAAACCAGACAACAAATAATGTCTCTCTGGCATACCTTCTCAGCTTCCAATAATCATCTGTTAAGGGCTGCCTACCTTGGAAATTATATCCAAATTGTTGTTTTTAAAATACCTTGATTGTCCTATGCCTCATTAATTTGTCTAATCCCTTTTAAAATTCACTTATACTTTCATTCTCCAAAACCTCTACTGATGACACAAAAGTACTGAGGACTGCAATATTTATTTTCTGTTTTTCTGACATTGCATTAGTTTCTTCTAGAATCTCCCACTTTCAAAGTACTTCCCTATTCTCCTTTTATCTACCTGTATCTTATTTGTTTCTCATGCTTTTTCTTCACATTCTCTTCTACCATATCATTTCTGCCTGCTCCAGAGAAGTATCATTATCACACCCCAAAATGCCTGCATCAGATTCTCAAAAAACACTGACCAAACAAACTCTACTCATTATCTTTGACAACTTGTGATTCCCAGTAGCTAACAAGTAGCATTAAAATTATGTGAGCCTTGATATCCTTTTCATAACTATTACATTGCTTTTACAGATATGGAATTTATTCTGCCTTCTAACAACCTAGCCAGTAAGTGTTGTGATGTCCAGTTGTAACTTTTCAATCAGAAATATTTTTTTCCTCATACAAATTTTGTATCATCAGCAAGATTTTTTACCCCATTATTCCTACCTTTTAGAATATTCTGAATAACACAAGTAACAGCACAGATACCTGAGACTGGTTGTCACCTTTCATTGATTAAATAACAGTTTATTCTTACAATTTATTTTCTCTCCTAATGCATGAGAGGATTTTTTCCTACTATTTTGAGACAGCTTAATTTCTTTAAAAGCCTATTATAAAAGATCTCTGTACACTAAATCCACATGAATAAACTCATTGTGCCTCTTGATTAATTTAAAATAATTCTAATAAATTTGTGAAACATGCTTTCTTTCTGACAGATAGCTCTTTTGTTCATTTCTCATGATCATACTTCTCCCTGTTTTTGTATTTCTCTACTAATTTGACTACTAACCACATTTTCTAACATTTGACATATATTAGGGTTAAATGGACTGATCTGAAATTTACCAGATTATCTTCTGATGATTTGTTGGTTTTTTTTTTTTTTTAAAGTCACTTATTTTTCTGTTTTAACAAGTTACATAACAGACACTCAGAAGTTTTGTATTGCAGATCCTTCAGAATTCAGGAGCAAGCAACTGCTTTCCTAACGTCATTAAATCTATAGTACAGATGGTATTTCTGGAAGAGTCAGTGACAGATCCTGCTTTCAAAGAGGTGATGCTCACTGATCTCCAGAAATTGCAGAAAGCTTCTTCCTCACTGAAGTGTTTGTGTCTATTTGAGAATTGTTACAATGGAGTTGGCTTCATCCATGAACCCAGTAGTCTCATTTATTCAAAGTGAAAGGCATCTGGGATAAATCCAGTCATAACAGATTGGTCCTCAGGCTGCCATAACTCCTCCTGATATTACCCTGTTGTATACGGGGTTGGACACAAGAAGGCAGGATCATCTACTCTCTAAAAGAAGAAAGACTGGGCAACTAAATAATCATGAGGTCTTGAATTAATTACAAAGTACGGTTTTGCCAAAATTCTTTAGTTTAAGGAAGTCAGAACATTAGGCAAAAGTCAAACAGTATAAGCCAGAGATCCAACCAATATATGTTTACAAGCAGTTCCTGCCAAGTAAATTTCCAGTGTTTCTCACCAGCTTGCCAACTTCAGCAAAACTCAGGCTTCCAAGTCAGTCAGTCAGATAGGCTGTTCCTGTGAATCCTGTTAGAAATTGTTGTGAATGTTATCCTGTTGGTGTTTCCAGGGCTTGTACTCCTGAAACATAGGGACTGTTATGTCCCACCTGTCAGGATCACAAGGACTACCACATCCAAGTTTGCAAGGTTAACAACCAAACAGCCTGACATGGTCATCACCCCATAATGGAAGATTCAACATTTTCCTGTTTGTTTCAATTTCTAATGAAAGGAAAACTAAATATCAAACTACTGAATTATTTTACCAACCAAAATTTCTTGTTTCCTATAGAAGCCTCATAATTTTTAAATAAAGTGAGGTCAGAATTACATTCATGATCTATAAAGCACTTGGTTGTTTTTTTTTTTTTTTTTTCTTGTAGAAACAAATTTCTGTATCTCTGTGAGGAAAGCAGAGGTGTGCAAAACAGAAGGACGATGCAGATATGAAGAAATAAAAAAGAAGCATACATTATTAGAATAACTCCTAACCAGAAAATTTTTCACACATCTGCTTTATTTCACTGTAATCTCTACAGACTTCATAGATCTCCACAAGCATTATGTTTTTTCCTCCCAGATTGCCTTAGGGAGTTCATGTGAACCTTTAAAATAAATGTTCATAAGGGGGGTTGTGTAGTACAGCACTTCAATGTTTTCAGTCTCCCAGTATCTCAAAGGAAAGCTAAATTAATCTCTTTTGCCTATCTGCAGTAATGTTTTGAGAATATCTCTCTGGTACTCTAGCACTGTGCTGTTTTATAAATAAATTACCATAATATCAGAAGGTAGAAAAGGAAAAAGCAGATGGTAAGGTGAGAAACACTAAGCCACAGTAAAATACTGTACAGGCTTATAAAGCTTTTGCCCAATGTTTTCTCCTTTTTTAGTTTCACAGCTTTCTGTATTGCAGCAGAACATCTACATGTCCACACAAAGAGCAGTCCATGTCTCACAGCAGCTACACCATGCTAGCAGTGAGCGTAATGTGGGCTGCAACGTTGAGTATCCTGTGAGGTCTGTCACGTGGCTGTTGCTTGGGAATGCTGCTACCTTAATTCCTGGAGAATTTCCTCTGTGTCACTTAGACCTTCCTAACCCCTTAACTAACTGCTAACTGGCATTTAAGCTGAGAGCTAACAGAGGGGTGTAAAAGAACCCTTGAGAAAAATCACGGGATGGGATTTCTCAATAATCAGGTACATTTGCCTACCTGTTACGGGCAACCATGTATTATGACAGGTTTCATATTAAAGCAGCATATTAAAGCAGCAAAAAGTAGTTCTTTATGTGCCACCACAGCCTCCTCCCTCTTCCTCTTTGTTGAAGAAAAGAAAAAAAGGCATATATGGAAGACACATGCGGCATAAAATTAATGACTATTCTACACTTCTTGCACAAGACAAGCTTTAAGTCACTCCCTGAATCTATTGGTGATATTCTGTATTCAAATTGCTATTTCAAGATAAGTTTAACTTTTGCAGCATTACCCTGTCAACCTCTTTTGAGGCCTCTACCTAATTGCCACTTAAAAAGGATGAAATGGATATTTTTTTCACCTTTCTGCATCAACTAAAAAGCTGACACTTTAAGATCCTTTTGTTATGATATACTGAATGACGAGAGCAGATAAACACTCACAGAGTGTTCAATTCTTCAGTAAATCAGAAAGAGGAACAGATTGGGTGACTGTATTTTCTAAGTAAGACTAAGTAAATGTCTAGAAAAGTCAATATGAGTCATCAGCCCCAGGGCCCTGGTAAAAAAGGTAACAGCATTACATAAGCCTTTGTGTAGACTGATCAAGCTCTGCCTTCAAAAAAATTAGATTGTACCTTTTCCTTCTGTTTCTGTTTCAAAAGCTTGCTGGTCTGGTCAGTAAAACCCTTTATATTTTCATCCTGAATCACTGACTTTTACAGCCAGCTGTTGTACCAGGGGTCTATAACTTCTCCCTGAAATAGGTCATAAATAAATGTTAAATAATATAAGATCCAGCATTGCCCTGAAGTGTTTTGTGTGTAACTTCCCTGGTATTTTAATACAGATGTTTTCAACACAATCCTCTTTTCTTATTTACCTCATTCTTTAGTGATTTCATAATCCCAGCAGCAACTCTTTCTTCCTTAATTTCATACAAAATTTCATGCGTGAAATTGTAACTTTTTTTTTTTTTTCAAATTAATTCAAAATGTATAAGGCTTTGGACAAAATATATATAAAAAAAAATTTACAGAAATCCCATTGCCCAGGACTTTTGATTTTGTATACTAATTTTTTGGGGGGTGAGGGGGAGTCATTTAAATAGTGATAATTGCAATGCTCTAGTCAACTCCATTTGTCTCAGGCTGGGATATGAAGAGGAACAAGGTATCTCTCAGACTTTCAATGGTGCATAAATGTCATATGACAGTGATGGTGCAGCAAAAACATGTAGAAAATGTTGCTGATTACTCTGCTATATTTCACTATATCATAGGATTGCACTAACTTTTTAGACACTGTATTCAGTCAGTTACAAAAATATGGTTTAATTATAGTAGTACATGTAATTACTGGACCCTTCTGAACACATAACAAGACATATCAAACCAAAACAACTTATTTCACTTTCCTCCTTTCTTTTTGAATGATGTTCTCAAAACAATGTTTATTAACATTTTGTATTGTTGGTCCCAGTAGAATTTCTTTCTTTTTGTCTTAGATAAAAATAATGATATAAGATGATACATGACCAGGACTATGACACTGTCAATGAGAAGCATTAATTAACAAATTAATTAGACACAATTTGTTTCTTTCCCTCAAGAGAGAATAAAAGAGTTTTTCTATCCTGCTGGAAAGCATATTAAATAAGGAGAAACATGCATATATCAGTCCCCTAAATACTGCAGCCTTAATAAACTTCCTCTAGGGTTTCTTTCTCCAGGGTAGATACAAATTGTTTTCTTAAACTGGCTCACCCATCCCTAATCCACAGTTTGCTAATATAATTTGCTTCTGCTTTTCGTGATGTCTTAGCAACTGCAGCAATAATATAGCCCCTCATGGCCCTCACTCACATCTAAACTAAAACCACTTTGATGCAATGGAATAATTTATGTTTAGCTACATTTCCTCAGGCCAGATGTATAGTAGAGTATATTAGATGCTCTGCCTTCTGTGCTGGAAGTATTTTTTCCATTTTAAGTAAACACTGGAAATGTCTAATTCTTTCCTGTTTCAACCTGGGGCTTTTCTTAAGGTTAAGTGTATGTAGGTGTCATAAGGGAAAAAAGGCATATAAGCAAAAAAAGAAATAACACAGTTAAGTATACAGTTCATACCTTGTTTGCAGAAAGCATTATTTTATTTTTATTTTTTTTCAGAAACAGGAATGGTGTGAAGAGATCTTCTAAAATAACTTTTTTAAAGTATTACTTAAGTGCCATTATTCTTTGAATATTTTTCCACAGTAATAATCAGAAAATTACAGTGCATTGAAAAATTGACATAACCCTTCCCCCTTCCCCACCTTAATGAATGCATTTCCTTTTCTCTCTTTTATTTATTTCTCTTTCACTTAGCTTGTCACTATTGTTTTGAAGAAGTCATGTCTTGAGTAAAATTAGTGAAGGACACTGTTGATAGTAGCTTCTTTAGCTGTTGGGAAAAACCTCTAGGACAGAGCAATTAATCCCATTACAAAACAGACCTTGTAAGCTGTTTAAGGTAACGGGGTGAATTGCTCTCTAGAGTTGCCTATTTATCGATGACTATCAAGAAGCCCTAGATAACTAACTTAGCCTAGGCACCAGCTGGTTCTCAGCTAAAATGGGAATGACATGAATCTCAACTGAAAAGTTATTTTCTGGAACTTTCTCTGCCCTAAAATAAAAAATACACATTGATTCTGAATACAAGGTTTTGGATTTTTTAATGGGTAATGAATAACAAATTTTGTTTGACCTACAGAATAAAATATTTAATCTTATAGTTGAAAGAATATGACAAAATATTAAGGAGAAATAAATAGGGGGTTAAAAAAATACTGAAGTGAGCAAATCAGGATGCAAGAAGCAGCTGTTTTTAAAATACCACATTACTTTGCCACTTTCTCTTTGCAATATCTAAATAATCATTAAAAATGACAATGGAGAAAAATGGGGCTGTTTGATGAAAGTGGAAGTGTCAGTGTCAGAACTGATTATGCTGTCAATTATTTTATAAGTGTCACTTACTAAACCACTACATTTCTACAGGTTAATCCTATGCTTTGTGTCTTTGTTTCCCTGTTTACTTCTGATTTTCTCTTAATTGAGGCTGACTGCAAGAATCATGAACAATGCCAGAATATTGCAAACAATATAGCTCTGAAGCAGAAAAGGTAGCAAAAGAGCAATTACAGAAAGAATTAAAAAGTAATAACGCAAAATTTAAAAGAAGCTAGTAAACATATTAATTTATAATTTAAAGACAGAAAGGATATTTACCTTTCTCCCTATATAATTACCCGCGCCAAGGGAAGACCAAATAATTTGTTCCTTTCTGGAAGATGCTGAGCTTTTTCAATTACTGTGTGTGGTAACTGGATACTCACTAATGAAAATACAGAAAAACATGAAGCCAGAATTAGAAAAAATATATTATGATATGTAAAAATAGCTAAATGAAATACTCAAATCTTCTTGAAAACTTCTGTATGGAGCCAGGGTGAGGGTGAGGGTGTCGGGTTTTTTTCAGTCTGAAATCTTTCTTCTGGCTTTTCCATAAGTGTGTATGTTGTCATGATATGATATATATGTTTTCACATTATAGTGGTAGATAATTACCATCATCTTCAAAGCCAAGAATTGGATTTTTACTTCAGAATATAGTGTATTTTGTGTCTAAAATAGCAACTTGATGCAGTACAGTTTGACGATAGGAATAAAATAGTATCCACTTATATAACCCTCATGGTTGTCTTGATAAGCCAAGATGAAAAGTTCATTCTTTAGAACAGCAAATGGTTAGGGCTATTAAGTGTCTCAGCTGGAAACCTCCCATATGGCTAAATTGAAAGTTGGCAGCTAAACAGTCTGAATGAACTTGTGCTTATTTAAGTAGCGTGCCCCAAATGCTTTCATCATCAAATACGTAGTTTTCAAGATCATTTCTTGTCTTGGTTTAACCCCGGCTGGCAAATAAGCCCCATGCAGCTTCTCAGTCCCCTCCCCCCCTGCCCCGCATTGGGGATTGGGTAAAGAATCAGAAGTAGCAGTAAGAAAACTTCTGGGTTGGGGTAAAGACAGTTTAATGTGTAAAGCAAAAGCTGCACACACGAGTGAAGCAAAACAAGGAATTCATTCACCACTTCCTGTGGGCAGGCAGGTGCTCAGTCATCTCCAGGAGAGCAGGACTCAATCACATGTAATTATTACTGGGGAAGGCAAATGCTGTTACTCCAAACACCCTTCCCTTCCTTCTTCTTCCCCCGGCTTTATATACTAAACATGATGTTCTATGGTATGGGATACCCCTTTGGCTGGTTCGGGTCACCTGTCCTGGCCCTGCTCCCTCCCGGCTCCTTGTGCCCCTGCCCACCGGCAGAGCACGGGAACAGAAGAGCCTTTGCCTTAGGGTAAGCACTGCTCAGCAACAGCTGAAACATCCCTGTGTTATCAACATTATTCCCATTCTAAGTCCAAAACACAGCACTGTACCAGCTACTAAGGAGAAAGTTAACTCTATCCCAGCTGAAACCAGTACACTTGTTTGCCAAGATTTGTTTGGAGCAAGCACCAGATTTCTGTTAAGGTTTCTGTCATCACCTGGTTTCTCCTATTGAATGCTGCAAAACTGTCACTGCACCAGCAGTCAGGATGTTCTGGTTCAAGTGATTATCAGCTTGGTCACAAGACCCAATGATGCTCTGAAGTCTAGAGTTGGGCTTTTCCACAAGCAACATTGCATCACTAAATATCACTGTACTGAATCTGCCTTCATCTGATTCAACTTGATGGGAAGAACAGATGCTCCAATCATCCATTCCTTAAAAATGAAGCTGAAGTAGTATTTTATTTTCTTAAATAATATATCTTAATTTAAAGGGAAAAAAGATACGTAAGTTTTCTGTGGTTTCTTTAGTTTTTAGCTCTCCATTGTCAAGTTCTTATAACCTTGCCTTTAACCTCACTGAGAGAATTTTCTACAAGAAATCACATATTTTTGTGAATTTATTTGTATCTTTATAAACAATAGAAATGTCTGCAGTTGGATTTTTTTTTAATACACTTCAAATAATTTGCAAAGTAATACCTGAAGAAATTCAAAACAGCTATGAATTTTAAGAATATTTCCAGGATTAGAAAAAATAGTTTAATTACAAATGTGCCTCACCATAAGCAGATAATTTCTTCCATTCATATTAATTCAGTGTGATATTTCAGGACCTGTATTTTTACTGCAGAATGAAACAAAACAAAACAAAATCTCAAAAGCTTAGCATGTTTTGTACAGAACAAATGGATGAAACAAAATTTGATATGGCTCATATGACTGTTGCTGACATTTAATGTCCTAGGGAAACTGGTTGAATAAAGGTATTTTAGAAAACTAAAATTGCTTTTTTACAAATGAAATATACACCAACTGAAATTCTGAATATCTACTTAAAAGGAAATAAGATTATTTGGGGGGTGTGGAGGGGTGTTATTATTTCTAAAAGTGTCCTATATGGCAGCTGCTTTGAACAGATTCCAGATAACTTTTAAGTTTGTATTCACAACATCATGGTCTAGTTAAGGAGACAGATTACAATTGCCCTTCTCTGACTTCCAGAGATAACTTCTTGACTTCTTTTCTCTCTGCCCTTTGTCATCTCCTGGATCACAAGTTACAAAATGAGTGTCATGCATAGACCAGTTTGCATCAAGTTCTCAAACATGTTGGTAATCCCCTCTGTTTTGGCCTGCAATGTTTCCTTCTTTCTAATGTTTGTGTAGTTTGGGGTTTATTTTTTTTTTCATTTTAGATAATGGTGCATTAAAATGATTAGGTTTTGTTTGCTGTTAATGATCACACTCCTTTTACGGATGATCTTTGCTTTTAAGTTTGACCTTTTCTTGCTGATCTGCTAGAATTTAGAGAATTCTGACTAATTCACAATAGCTGTTTAAGCATCAAAAGTAGACTCTGGAGAGCTGGTTTTAACCTGTACTTTTCACTCTTTTTTCTCTAGTAATTTATGTGTTTCTACTTGAATACATTTGTGTGATGGTGGACTGAGGACTTGTCAGGTTGAGTTTTTACTTAAGTTTAAGTTTACTTAAGTTTACTTAAGTTTACTAAGTCCATTACTTAAGAGTTATTAAACTAATATAATTTAGGGTATTTTTAAAAGGAAAAAACCACCACCAACAACAACAAAAAACACTTTAAAAGAGAAACTAATTAAGAGTAAGACTGAAGCTTTACCTCCTCAGTCTCATATGCATCAACAGGATTTTTTATATTGAACAGATCATACATCTAAAAGTTGAAGATCGGCCTTTTTGAAGTAAATAGTAAACCTCCCACTGATTTAACTGAGGCCAAGATTTCATTTCCAGATCAGGTTGCAGAGGTTTTTGAATTAAAAAAAAAAGTCTAAATTGACAACTAGTATTACTCAGAATGAATAATTCAACCAAGTCTGTTTAAGAGAATTGTCCAGGAAAGATTTACACCATTCATTTTTAAAGAAAGAAACAGAAAATTGTAATAAATGAGGTCGTGATTTTTCTGAGTTATAGCTGTATAAAAATATTTCCCCCTGGATGGAGGTGTTACTTTTATTGTGCAATAATAGTCTTCAATCTTGGGCTTCAGGCATTTTATCAGGATCTCAGTAAATGGTCTACCTTTAGGACAATATTTTATCATGATTGCCCTTAAAACTAGTTACTATTTATATGACAGAGCAGTTATAGTTTTGATGGTTTGGCTCATTGGACATAGTCATGCTACTGAACAACCAGTGGTGACAGACAGAGTTTCTTACATCAAACTACTAAAAGAAAAAAATGTTTTAAATGTAAGAAATTGAGCATTTGCCATAAATGCTGAGCCAGGTCAGCATGCTATTCTCTGAATCCCTAGAATACGTCATATTCCTACCTCCAGCTTGAAGAACAATGGGAAAAACAGGCAATGGAGAAAACTCTCCATTTACATTCTTTTGCTTCCTCAAAAAGAGAAGGTGGGTAGGAAATGAAAGTGCTAAATAAACAAAACCAAAGAAACAAATTGTGATACTCCTCTACAGAACAACTTGCCACTCCTAACATGCTTTTTCAGAAGGCAGAGGTCATCCACTATAAAAAAACTAAAGTGTTCTGAAGCATTAATATTAAAGAAACATATTTATATGACAAAGGAACACGATGTTGCAAACTGAAATGCATTCTACTCATACGTCAGCGCCCATTTAGTATGCAGAGAAAAATATCAGCAACAGACACATAGCTGTACCACTGTATGGTTACTTCTCTTATATTGTGTAAACAGTTTTAGAACTGTAGTGAATCAATAATGTTCACTAAATCCTGGGGTTTTTTGTCATTAACTTCATGATTACAGACTTCTGGTAGTGACAGAGAGTATGCTGATTAGTCCTTTGTGAATACAGCAATTAAAATTACTAGATTAATAGAATTTTAATTATTTTCTTCTGTTTTCAGCCAGTGCACCTCTCCTTTTCTTACTATTACGATGTTGTTTGAAGTGAAAAAGAAGAACCAGAGAGTCAATAAATACAAATTTTGTTAGGGAATTCATTTAATTAATCTAAATAGATCTGAAGGGAGGAAGTTGAAAGAAGAATCCCTTCAGAGACATTTTATCCACAATAGAGGTTTTAAAGCCAATCTGAATACTGTATGTCACATATGACATCATCAGAAAATGCTTCTATCTCTTAATATATGTAGAAGAATCAAAGTTTCTGCATAGAGAATATGTGTCAGATGGATTCAAGCAGAAGGACTCATCTAACCCAGCTGTAGACCTCTACTGTGCAGCTGTCAACATCTGAACTAGACATCTTACAGCTGTCTGGTAGTCAACGAAAAGAAACACGGTCCTTTAGAGTGCCTGAGGATGAGATAAGGGTGCTCATGGAGGTGCTCACATCAGCTATATAGAGGTGAGGAACATTAACTCAAGCAAATGCCCAAATGTCTCTTGCTCAAGCTTCAAGCTGACCAGACACTATGTGAAAACAGTATAACAGAACCTCAGCTAACAACTGTAGAGCAGTGGTCTCCCAATTTTTTTGATTGCACATTCCTATCAGTCAAAAGATGTTGAGCATACACCCCCAGTATATTTGCTAATTTATAAATTATACACATGTGTCTTGGGTTTACACAGTAAAGTTTTGCTAGCAGGAAGGTGAGTTACAAGTGTGGCCTTTCTGAGGTGAGACATGGGGCTACACTCTGTCAGACAGAGCTGGTTCCAGCTGGCTCCAAAATGGGCCTACCACTGCCCATGTACTAATATATTATGTATATTTTGAAACATATGGAAAAATATAAACTAAAAAATGGGTAAGATAAAGATGAAAAGGATGAAATAAACATTATCTAAAAAAAAAATAATATTTCATTTAACTTATTAATGGTACAAAACCACTTTCTTCCCTCACCCCAATGGATTGCCTTGCATACCCCAGAGGGTGCACATACCCCACTTTGGAGGCAGCTGACTTAGAAAGTAGTCCTTAAGTTTTACAACCTGATTTAGTCTTCTTTTCAGTTTCTGTTAATAAGTAACAGAACAGAATAGGAATATCAAGAGTGAGGTATATTTCCACTTGAGTTTACCATTGATTTAATAGGTTTATCTATGGATTTTCTGATTGGATGTGATTTTGGCCCTTCCAAAATCTCCAAGGTTCTCACAATGAAAACAAATCCTTTTAAATTTGGTTTGAGCATAAACTTCTGTTAATCGTTCTCCAGGTTTGAAAGGCTTTCTTTCTGACTTAATAGGAAAAACAAGACTATTAAAATTCACTCACATACTATTTTCAGTACTTCTTAGTAACTTACATAATAAGTACGATTTTTCTTTCCATACATTTAAAAATAATTCAGTTGTGTGTTTATTTATTCATTATATTGACATTCATTTCTTCTTTTCATTAAAGAAGCTATGCTGCATGAAGAAAGGCCATTATTTTTTAAAGAAATTTGGAGGATGTTTTTCATTAGAAAGAACAGGAGTGGAAGGACCGTGGACTTGCTGAAAGGAGATCAGAATATTGTTTGAGCTTCAGGATCTATTATGGAACAGGGCCCAGAAAGGAGAAGAGTAGGAACATATGAGAAATCTTGGCAGCACTCTTCCCACAGTGGAAGTCATGAGAGAAGTGGTGAGAGATGTAGACCATAGCAGTGCTATGGAGACCACTAAGGACGGTCTGGGTTCTCAGAACTTGGGTTCTGAGAGCATTTCAACTTGTTCTGCAGAGATGACCATCTTCTGTCAGCTTTGTAGGAAGTCTTGGGGACTGCCATTCTCAGTCAGCTGCAGGTGACATGAATCCCTTGTAAAAGTTTCACGGTGTGTTCAAAAAGGAAGCAATGGAAGTTTTTTCTTTTCTCTGTCTCATTAAAAAGAACATAACTCCTGCAAACTTGAAATACCTCTGTCACATAAAACCTCGTTTTCTCTGCTGCTTATTACTGTGAATTATTGATATTATTTGTCACACGTTATAAAGGCCAACATCCCACAGTTGGGTCTTGGCAAGATGAACTTTGTGCTTGTAGAGGGAGCAACAGTACATGATGTATATTTGAGTTTGGGAACAGAGGAGCTCATCTCTTTATCAAAATTTTTTAGTCTTGATGCTTTATTTCTTTTATTGAAGTAGGTATCTGTAAGCTCACAGAACAAAATGTATAAAATATCCTGCCCTTGTATTTGATAATGTACATATGAAGATTCTGTTGAAGGAAAAATTAAAATTAGGATTTAAAAGACAGTTTAAAATGCACTTCAAAGGAGCATACAGATTTGTTTCTCTTGGGTATAAACCTCCACCTCTAATGCCCAGAATTAGTGTGTGCTATCCCTTCCTTTATCTACAGATTACAACTTCAGAAGTACTTCTGATTTCTTCTGTGTGTTTCTGTCCTTAAAAGTGTTATCCATATTGCTGTGTCCTGTTGATTTACCAAGCTTGCAATTTTTCTTAAATGCATAATTGTTTAAATCATCTGTTGGAGAAGTAAGAAAATTTCCCTGCTGAGCTATGACATCTATCACCATGTTTGTAATTTCTTGTCATCAGTGATGCTCCCTTACATGTTTACACACTTCAAAGGACCACTGATCTGGTAGATATTCTCCATTCTTTGGTATTTAGTGGCATTAGAAAGAGCATTTGCCATTGACACATTCTATGTAATGCAATGTAAACAACATTAAATAAGGCCAGTTTTAATAAAGGTATTTTTAAGACAGCTTAAGGGAGAAACAGTAAATCCAGCTGCATTTATAAACTACACAACTAAAGCCAGCTGCTAATATCCCTGTAATTTTATTTCTCCACTGGCAAATTAAAGATCAGACAAGAGTAAGAATTTCTTTATGTGGTGTTATGTAATAGACCTGTAGTTTGTTAATTGAAACACACATCTTTGTGTCTGCGCTTATGATGACAACACACTGGTGAATGCAACATAGGTCAATATAGGTACAGGAAAAATAACTATCTGATGCTGTGTTCATTGGCATATCAGACGTGATCAGGATCTCAGTCCTGCTTATATTAATTTCATTTTCAGCAACACTGTAAAAAAAAAAAAAAAAAAAAACAAAAAAAAACCCCAAGAGACATTTCTGTTAAACTGTTTTGTTACTTTACCTTTCTGCCTCCATTCAGTTCATCCTTTTTTTTTTTTTTTTTTTTTCTTGTCAGCTTTTGACATATAACATAAAATTTTCAGAAGTGCCTAAGGGCCATATTAAAAAAAGGGCTGAGGTATCTGAAGTAGGACTTACTCTGCAGACACTTACAATGAAAAGTGTGATCCTGAAAAGCCCTGTATGACATCTGTAGGCATCTTAAAATGAAAATCTAATGTTTTCTGGGCACTGGAAATACATACACAGAAATTCTTAAATCATCACATGGTTAAATTCAGCATCTGGATTTTCCTGGGATATAGAAATTTAGTATTTCTCTGCCTAAATCCCATTGGAGCTGGCTCTGCGTGATGATCCCAGGATATTCATAATATAAGAGCCGCAGAATGATGTCTTTTAAAGTGCCAGAGTATTTGCCACTCTCCTTTGAAGCACCAGTGGAAGAGAAAGAACCCTTTAATTTTTGTATCTTGATCAGAAATTTCACTAGGCTGCTTTGTTCTCTGTTGTTGCTTAGTGAAGCAGACTTATGCCACTAGATAACACACCAGGTGGGGAGATCACCTTAACTTCTTTGTAGAAGCCGTGCTACAATTCAGACTTAGATTCATTTGGCCAGAAAGAGGGAATAAAAGAATCTATAGGGTAGCAGTTACTGTGAGTGTGAATCCCTGCTTTCAAGGACTGTTTAGCATTTTAGATTAGACTTTTCTGGCCTCTCAGTTGATTTCTCTGAAGAAACTAGATTGTTTTTGTTCTTTCTTAAGCATTAATATGGCATCTTTTTTATATATATATTTTAATGGCTTATGGGAGAATTAGTTTAAAAAATCATTTCTGAACTTCTGATAATTTGCTTCTACACTGTAAACTATGGAATAGGTACTTCTTTAATCATACTATCTCTTGTCAAATATTATGTTGTTATATTGAACATCATCACCATAATAATGCTCATTATTTATATCTAATAAATGTATAATGAAATATTAAAATATTATTTTCTTTTAATCTTAATGACCACTTTTTTTTTTTTAGATCATTTACGCTGTCTTTCCTCTCTCATTTTGCTGCATTGTCCTGCTAATGGCACAAAAGCATCACAGAGTGAGACCTGGACTGCTCTATGCTGCAGAGGCAGCAGCAGGAGCTCCTAACTATTCCTTTTCAGGGAAGATGAGCAACAGTCAAATTACTCATCCTGATCACAGAGCTGGCAGTCTGCTGCCTGAATGTGTTGGCTCCAAGTGGAAAGGAAGAACAGACTGATATACTGGTGTGTGTGTGGGGGGGTAGGATATAGGATGGAAGCGAACAGGGAAGTGCCTAGATTAGAACTGCCTACTTCTAACAGTGTGTAAACTGTTATGCTAGCAATAAGGTCTTGAGCAACTCACGTGAGCTGTGGTGATAGGAACTGTCCTGTCCCAACAGAATTGCTCCTACAGCTGAGTCAATGCTGAGGCTTTTATAGCATTGAAAAGATAATTCACAGAGGTATGTTTTTTCACCCCAGAAATACATATGCAGAATCATGGTAGCTGGAGAACGTTCCTTTACATGAAGCTCTGTTGAACAGCTAAAAGCAGTGACTCAATGGTGTGTATCATTCCTTGGTGGCCTGAATAAAAGGATGGGTCCTTCTTTACCAAAACTGGTATAGTCTGTCCTTGAACTGCAAAGGGTTTTGGGTTTTGTTTCTTTTGTGTGTGTGCGCGTGTGTTTGTGTGTGTGTGTGTGTGTGGTTTGTGTTTTGTTGTTGGTGTTGTTTAATATTCAAAGCAGTATTTACTTCCTAATAATGAACAAGAGTTAAAAAGTTTTCCACAGCACCAAGTGATGTGCAGTGGTAACCTTTTGATAGGAAAGAAGCTTTGATTTCAAAGAAAACTTCTATTCTTTAACACTCTCCATGTAAGTGGGGGGTATCCATTACTGATAGTGAAGTACAGAAAGAAGTTTCCATCCTGTGTGCAATCATTGTAAATAATAATAATAAAAAACAACTACTCTGAAATAAAAGATGTGCTGCATTTGTACTTTTTGATAGCAAATTTTAGCATGAGACCCTCAGGATTCACATGAACAAGACCAATATAAGATTACTGCTGAGATTTGACTGCTCAATGGCTTCAATACAGCAGGGAACCAATTTGAGGGGAAAAAATATTTTAACAAAACAAAACAAAACAAGAAGCAATGAAGTCAGGGAGTTTGAGAATGAAATTTACAAAATGATTTCTCATACAGTTCACCCTTGTGTCACTCCCTCCCTTGAGTGTCAGGCAATGTAATAAAAGGTGTTGCTATAACAACACTAATTAATTATAGTGGGATTTCATGTGTGGCAGTAAAATGCTAAACCACAGTAGTCCTGTCTTATGTCATAGCCAGTCATGTAAGACAAGAGGTATAAGATATTGAGATCAAACATAGTGCAGTAATTACCAGGAAAGACCAGCTTGTGTTAAGGCAATGCATACATATCTACCCTTAAGTTCTGGGTACATGAATGATCCTCAAAAACACTGACACTTTTCACACTGTGTATTAGAAAGTAAATTGAAACAGTTTGAAATTTGTGCAAAAGAGTAGACATTGCACAGCTAACTCACTTTAAGAATCATGCTTGCCCTGCACTCAGGCTTGTGCTGAGTCTAAGTCAGAGTTTTAGAGGCATCAGGAGTTCTGAGATGACTATGAAATTTATCTTGTGATCTCTATAAGCTTGAAACAACTAATATGAAATATTACATATCAGTGAAAAAAATCCTGAGAATAACACTAGCAGAGGCTTTGATAAGACTCGGCTATGCTATGAGATTACCATAGCTATGAAGAGGAATGATTCTTCAGGGAAAGTTGATACTCTTTTCTGTTAACAATGTATGTTTTTATTATCTTCCCCCCTCAAAAAACAAAAACAAAAACAAAAACAAAAACAAAAACAAAAACAAAACCAACAAAACCAAAAAACTTCTGACAGGAGAGCTTCAATTTAAAGAAATATTGCTCATTGCAAGGATTAATGTTTATTGAAGAAATGATAAATTACTTAAAAAGACTCAACATTTTAAGGAAAGAAGGTTGATATCAATATCTCACTTTAAAATGCCCAGAACTATCCAGAAAATGCTTACAAGGATTTTATGAAAGCTGCTATGTAAAATTGATAAAATGTATTTGATAAAGTGTGATATCTGCCTCTTAGGGATATTTTAAGGATATTATGCATTGGATTATTTTTTTTTTTCTTTTTTTTTTTAGGATGAATGTCTAGGTTGATCTTCCCAAATATAGGAATCTACATTTTTACTTGTTCAAAGTAAGAAAAGATGTATCCTGTTACAGGTCTTTTTTCATGATAACATGAGTCATAGTTGCTCTGGAACATAAACAAGAAAGACATCCATATGCTTGTTTGTCTGTTTCCTGCAATCTCATTAGGCAGCGCAGTCTAAGGTACATTTTTAGATGCAACCTTTGCAACATTACAGTGTAAGTTTTCATTCATATGGGTGTTAGAAGAAGAAGCTAATCAAAACTGATTAAGCTAAAATAAGGCAGAAGCCTGTAGAACAACACTCTCAGCTTTAGTACTTTTTTGGTCCTGTGGTGGACATTAATATGGGGTTCAGTCACTTTCACAAGTGATTCATACTTCACCATTTTGATCAATGTTAGCTTTGAATCATTTTGTATGTTCTTACCATTAAGGGGGTGGGTGAGGGTGGGAAAGGTTAATGGGTATAGAAAGACACTGACTAAATGGAAATAAAACCTCTGAGAACCACTTCGGAAATCTGGAGTGTAAGTTACAAAACCTGGTTTGTTTTTTTTTTTTTTTTTTTTTTTATTGACATTTCCTGTAATTAACTGTGTTTTTCATTGAAGTGGCATCTTCTAGCTTTTTAAAGTTATACAGGTTTGGGGTATTCTGACTATAAGTCTGAAGAAGCCTTTATGTGTTAACTGGCAAGAGCAAATGATGCTGATGCTGGTCCAATAATAAGTTTATGTGAATGATTATAATGGCTACAGTGCTGCTTCAGGATATTCAGAACCATCATACAAAGAGTAATCATTGGATTTTACATCTAAAACTGTTGCTCTTCTCAACATTGATGACAAAATACGATGCCTCATCTTGCAGGTGGTAAATTTCACCTATGTTTAGACACCTTTTCAAGCTGATAACACAACATACAGATCAGTTTATTACATGTTTGCATCAGACTTCCAATCCTGTTCATCAGATCCACTGACAGATCTAGGAAAAAGGTGGTATCTTGAATGATCAAAGGGCACATTTCCAAAGGCTTGCTAGATATCTAAGATTTTAATTTTGCTAGGAGAAAAACCTCTATAATTCATTAATCCATTGGCCAATAACAACATTGTCTGGGTGCTTTAAGGTAGTGGAATGCATCATTCTGCAGGGAATATGATTAGAGACACTGACCAGCCTGAGAAGTACAGTGGTTTCCAGTAAAGGCTTACTTTCTGAGACCAAAATATGGAAAAAGCTTCTTTTGATGAATATTACCTTCAGCAAAACTTAACAGATGAATCTGGATTTCTGAACTTCACAAATACTT
Source organism: Falco punctatus (assembly GCF_963210335.1). NCBI lineage: Eukaryota > Metazoa > Chordata > Aves > Falconiformes > Falconidae > Falco > Falco punctatus. Next base: position 35,434,540 of record NC_137581.1, read on the forward strand.
ACGACATGCCAAAAGACTCAAGTCTTTTTGATCAAAATGTCTTGACTTCTGCAGTGAGGAGGGTATGAAACAAGTTCATGGATATGACAAATGAATGGACTTTGTGGGCTCAGATGTTATTCAATCTCTGCATCACAGACTCAAATGACATCGTCTCAGTATACATGTTTGGCCATTCTCAGAATTAAACACATGCTGAATATCAGTGTTTACAGTGGTTTCATCTTCAGCCAAAGACAAGGAAAATGATACCTAATGTTTTCCTCTTTCCTAATGTTTCCACTGCCATTCAGTTTTAAATGCATTTAAACCATAAGATACCTTGGTATTTGGTACACTGAGATTTTACAGATGCTTAAAAAGAACCTTGCTGCCAATGTTAAAGTTGACAGTGAACTACTGAATAAACTAGCTGGCTAAGCATGAAATAAATATGCTTGCATGCCCTGTACGTTCTTCTTTGTCACTGATCTTTCAGCTTCAGAATGTCATGATCTGGTGTGATATATCTGATGCAAAAACAGCCTACCACAGCAGGACAACCGGAAGCAACGCTGCTATGAGGAAAGGTTCAGGTGTGCTGTTTATTTTTTCTTGTTGTTTGTTTGCTTGTTTTCCTTGTAAGTAGGTTCTTTTTTTGCCTGTTTTTGACCTTCCACACTATCAGTGAGTCATGATGAGCAACTTATGGATTAGAATCTGTTATCATAAAAAAGGGAAATAAGACAACTTGCCCTGCAGCTTGAACAAGAAAAAGCCATGAAGAAGCACTTTGTAGAGAAGTGCCCTCTATGGAGTTTCAGCAGCATCCAGTTGACATTGAACACCACCAGTGTAACACCTGCCACTTGGCTCGACAAATCCTGCGTTCACTAAGAACACAGTAAGTCTGGATGCAATTTTACGATAGAGATGGTATTTTGCAGTCTGCAATATATCAAATGCCAAGCTGGAAGCTGATTTATTTAATTCTGTTTAAATTATCAATTATTTAAATTTCTTTCCATTCACCTGTATAAGGAAATGCTTTATTTTCTGAAAAGTGCATATTCTGGCATGTATTGATGACTCTTCTACAGATGAGCAAGAAGCCCTAGGTGACCCATTTACCCTTCCCCAGTAAGGTACCAGCTGCCAATTGCCCCCACTCTGCGATGGCTTGTCCTTCTTCTCACCTTGTCATCAAGCCAAGACTGCACACTGTAGGAGCACAGGTAAGCATCTGCCTCTCTAAACAGTGCCAACAGCTCTCCATTATCAGCTGCCAGGGGTGCTTCGAAGAACTGTGCACAACTTCCTCCAGATGCATATACCGAGTGTTTTTATGTCTGCAACAAATTCTGCCTTTGCAACCCAGGGAAATCTCAAATGTCAAATCTGTTTTCAAAGTTGTGTTTCATCTCACCATGAAACATAATACGTTAATGCACTTTTATTTTTTTCCCCTCCTTAACTGGCAGGCATTCCCAGCTGGGCTAAGTACACAAACTTCATCTAAATAATAGAAATATCTTTTCTGATGAGATGATCTTCTGCAACACAAAATTAAAGGGATTAGGTCAGCATCCGTTGGTCATCTTTAAGAATTTACCGATTTTACTTTAGATAAATAGAGAAAGCTACTTCATTGTCTGATATGTCTCTTCATGAACACCCTACAATTTACTTCAAATATTGATGAAAATACTTAATTATCCAAACTGCTTTATTAGTCTGCGATCATGTGAAAAAAGGGGTTGTACTCCTTTCTGCTTTTAGACAGTTTTATTGACTCCATGCAATTGTAAGGGCTAGTGCCTGGGGACTGCTGTGCAAAATAGAGGCCTTTGGTGTATGGAAAAATATTATAAAAACATTTCAAGCAGCTGCCACTTTTAAAAGAAAAAACACACCACCACCACCCCAACAACAAAACCAACAAAATCCTCAACTCCTTCAAGATACAAAATCAGAAAACCCAAATGATCAGCAGTTTTTGGTTATTTTCTGCTGCAGCTCCTCGCTTCAACCTGATAGTGATTGATTAATAGATAATTTTTAATTATATTTAAGTGAGTATTTTCAAATGGTAGAGAAACTCAGGAACAACCTTAGCAATATTTCCTTTGATTACAGTGTTTGATTTCCAGGGAAAAGTCACACTGAAATAATAATTTAATTATCCTAACTTAACTGTTGTGCCATTCTAGTAATTCTTCAAAAGTAAAATGAGAATTTTGGGGTAAATTAATTGTTAAAAGTACTTGTGTAAGAATAGGAGCAATGTCTCTATTTCCAGCACATAAGAAACTATAACCTAGCAGTCTTCATCACACAATGTAAAACATTTTGCTTATCATTATCATGATTTTTCTTACAACAAATGATACATCACCAAGACTAAATGTAAAATGTAAAGACAAAATATTTTTACCTTTTGAATAAGTTAATGGCAACTTACAGAAGAAGGTTGATTTTTGAGGAATTCTGATCTAAAGATTTTCTTTGGGGTTTTTGTGTACACATTCATCTCTATAACTGCTTGATCATTTGCAATATCTAATGAGACATAGTTGTTGGGTTCTTCAGTCCTGTTTCTTACAAAATGACAAATCACATCATCAGTACAATCTGAATCACCTTGATGTTTTGTATGTCTGGCCAGGAAATTTTCAGATACTCACTTTTATATACTCAAGATGATTAGTAGCATTTGATGAAAAGTTTTAGTACTGAAATTGTCAACATTTGAAGCACAAGAAGAAATGCAACAATGATTTTCCTTGTAAGATTTTAAAAATTTGGCTACACTGCAGAATAAGCGGGAATATGTGAGATTTTGGCTTCTCCGATGTCCATTTTAAGAAGAGTTCACCTTTCTGAAACACCTGATGAAGCCTGTACCTTGCATTTTGGTATTTTTCTTTGCCACACTTGGTGGCCATGGGCTTTACACACTGACTGCTGTGAATGCCTGTTTCAGTGTCCATTTGAAGTACAGAAGGTCTCAGTAATGTACGAACAGTGAGTTTCACTCTCAGAGACTGCCACAGATTTTCATTATTACCAAATTAAGGATTATAGAACATAAGGTCCCTGGTGAATTGGTCAAATATTCTGCTTTGTGGGGTGATATCAGTGGTGAATATGCAAGTAGTTTTACAGTGTGCCAGGCTATAGTATAATGTAAATATTGGTCACACACAATTTCCTTATCTTTTGGAAGAGAAAAGGCATTCTTCATGAAGACCAGAAGTGTTGGAAATGTGCCTTATGGACTACACAGGATTGTCAAAAATTGCTTCATGTTTTCTTGCTTTCCATAATTTGCAGGGACAAAAGGATAAATAAGTTTTCAAAATTTAATCTCCTTTAAACAAAACCCTTGTTTATAATTGTGAGTATGCAGTTATATTTGTAGATCATTTAGAATAGTCCTGCATTTTTTTTTACTATATTTATTTTTTTATTTTCTGTTGGTTAGAAAATTAAAATTATTTTCATTTTAAAAAGCAGCTCTCCCTAAACTCTTACAGATGTTGAATAAAAGATACCTTATTAAAAATTCTCAAAGCCCTTATCTCTAACTGGAGTTTATTTCTTTTACGAATACATTAGTATGGGTACGTAGGCAGGTGTAATGTGTCTGTTAGAGATATTGATAGATGATATGTATTTCTCAATTTTTAGCTTTTCTAATGGGAGGCAAGTGGAGCCTGGGAACAGCTGGTGTCTCTTTTATTTTTTCTGTATTCCCTAGGACATTAAGTGTTTTTCCCTCACCTCTAAGTGGAAAGATTAAGTTGCCATATCTGTCTCCTTCAGAACTTTTAATACTGCATTGTTTTAGTTAAAACCAGCTAATAATACAGGAACTCAGTATGACTGCTTCATTTTTTTCACTGTGCTCTGGAAGCACAGGTAAATTGTGGGCAGTCCAAGACAGTTTTCTTTGCTTACAAGACATGAGGGAAAAGACCATTAAATATTAACATGAATTACAGTAACTCAGTAAAAAAACATGTAAAATTATGATGGTATACTCCACTATTCATTTATCTTTAATTCTAACAGAAACAATAATTCACAGGAATGTATACATTAGACATACAGTTTTCTCTGATGAACACAGTGGTTTTCATTGATGTTATTTGACTAGTAAGAATTATCTCAAGGATTGATAAATTATTTTGTTTTAGATGTCTTAAAAATAAAAAGAATATGCCTATTTCTTTTATACAGTTTGGCTTGATTGGTTGGTGGTTGGGTTTTTTTTGGGTTTTTTGTTGTGTTCTTTTTTTCTTAATCCTAATTTGTTTTTATAAGGTGATAGTGAAATGAAACAAAAGGCATTAACTAAAGCCATGTAAGAGCATATTCTGATCTTTAATACTTATACTGTGTTGTTGGCAGCCTGATTCAAAAGAGACAAAAGAACAATAGGTGATGGAGTATAGCCAAGTAACATTACATCATATTGGCTAAGGTGGAGAGTTCGGTCAGCGGCACTTGTCAGGATGGAGACCAGTGACTGTGAACAAAAAAAAATAATGTGTGTCAAAAGAGCAGAAACGCCGAAGAGCAGTGTTCAGACAAAGTCTAGAGAAAGAAGATGTCTCAGTGGGTAGGCAATGAATTACTTGAGCAAGTTTTAAGCCAATGCAGCTTTTTGGCTTACATGCACATTTCAGGATCCATGTGCCTTAACAAAGCTGTTTAAAAAATGTAATTAAAGAGTAAAACATATAAATTTAAAATCAAAGGCATAAATTCTCTGTTGTCAAGAGCTAGATAGAGTGTTTTCTTTTCCAGTGTCTTGTCTGGTCTTTTTTTTTGGTAATAAAATACTCAGGGTGGGATTAATCTATTTGCTTCCTTGCCAGACCCTCTTATTTGTTTCAATGCTTTCTTCATTCATTATTTATATGACTTAATGCCCAAAGGTTCCCATATGGCTGAAGGGGATGAGGACTGATAGCGGGAACTCTGTTAGGTGGTGTAGGTGGATTTACTCCTGCGCACATACAACCAAGCAAAAGTATGAGGAATGATTATGTGACACATTTTAGCTCTTCAAACAAGACATTGCTTCTGGCTTTGTACGCCCTCTGCCAGCTATACAGTAATCAAATACTTGAAAAGAAATTATTCATTTTCTTTTTTTCTTTTTTTTTTTTTTTGGAAAATAGCTCACCATTTCTCAAGCATGAATTATTGGTGGCCCTGCTGTTTTCATGCATTCATCTCAGAGATATCTTAATGAGACCTCCTACACAGTATCTTTTCTTATGCTGTACTCTGATTCTACTCATATTTTTCTTCTGTGGATTTGGTTGTTAAAGTATTTATGCATTGTCGATTTAAATTTTGTAAAGACAATAAATGTTTGCTATCACTTTTTTAAGCAATAGCTATGTCATTACACAGATCATCAAAATAAAAATCATATCTCAGAAAAAAAAAATTACTTTCTCAGAAACCATTGTAATTGCCATTGTTTTTCTTTTTCCTAACTTGGTTAATATTTTGAATTCACATTTCCAAATAATCATGTGGAAGGAAAACAAAAATGCTAATAATACCAAGTCAGATACTCACTGTTTATAACAATTAAATGCTCAACTGAACAAAAGTGTAAGTATGTTTTAAGTGTACCTTTAGAAAAACTATGGGAATGTGGCCTTTACAAAATATGGAAATTTACCTCATGGAGGAGAATTATCTGTCACTAGTTTCAAGAGCATATCAAAGGTAAATCATGGTCAACCATAGCTATGTGGCTCCCTAGGCAAGGTTGGGGTTTTTTTTTGTTTCCTACTTTGTAGCTCATATTATATCCTATCCCTCATTTACTTCTCATCTGTTGTCTGATGCAACAAGACCCTTTTTGTCCAGGAAATCACAATTCATCTAGGTAAAGATATTCACAGGACTGGGGCAATAGCTGAAAGTTTAATCCTTTTTTGTTATTTTCTCAATCAGTGCCTTAAACAATTATTAGCTTAGCACTTTTGTCACTGATTTGAGCCAAATTATATTGATAATATCTAATGCATATATAATAATGATAATAATAGCAACAACAACCATAGTAATTACTGCAAAGGACGAAAACAATGATATTAATAATAATATCAATAACAATATATGAATACATATACAGGTTGAGAGGCTTGCGACAGGAATCATGAAAACATCACAGAGTCCCTTCATCTTTTCAGCAAACATCAACACAGTAACTTTCACTTAAACAAAATTAGTCTGTGTAATTTTTATAAAATCTTTTTTGTCCTGTGGCAACATTTAAAATCTGTAGTGCTATACCATGTCCCTAATGACCAAGACACTGAATATATAGGAATGGAAAAAGACAGTCCCTGTCTGTAAGAACTAATGTTTAAAAGGGGAAATAAGCAAAACAAAACAGCAACAACAAAAAATCCAGGTAAGTAGAATCAGACAAAGGAATATATATGATAAACAAGTGGCATTGGTCAGTGTAAGTTCTCTGCACAAGCAGTCTGTGATTTTGCCTAGTGATTTTTGTCAGGCCAATCTTCATTCTTCCCTTGTTATACCTTCTTTTGAAATTGCAGCTTTTGCATTTGTTATTGAAGCAGAAAATATCTCATCTGGAGACTTCAGAGACATTGAAAACAGAACCTGAGTCTCCAGCCTCTCTCCTTTTCATTAAAATTGTTACTGTCACATTTGTTTCCAGAGTAATTTATTCTAAATTGCTACTCTGCACATTTCCGATTCTGTCTTCCTGCAATCTGGTCAAAGACAACTGAAATCTGATTTTCATGAAGCACTGCAGCAGGTCACTTTGAGGTATTAGTCTTTTCAGCTTCTGAAACAAAAAGAAATTTTCTGTATTCTTAAAGTTGGGGTGGTTTTTTTTCAATCTTTGCTCACCATGAATCACAAAAAGCAACTTGAAGGAAAAGGTGTTTTGAATTTGAGTGTGAGGCACTGTCCAATTATTTCTGCAAGTGCATGTCCTCGAGACATAGTGTCAACGAGTGACTGAAAGAATGATGGCACAAGGGATTGATAATGACATCTAAAATCTCAGTTTTAACAGTTCTAGCCCACTAGAGTTTAGTAGTGGTGAAAGTTGTTAATTGCTACAGGTACTTTTGTTTCCAGAAAGCAGTTCTCTGAATCTGCCTTTGAAGATAAATAGCCTCCCCCAAAAAAACTTATTTCCCCATCTTTAAAGGTAATGTTAGTAGAGGTCACAGGTGTTAGTAGAGGACAGATGTTCTCAGTGGGGGACTCCAGAGCTGCCCAGCTCCCATGTTCAGCTGCCTGTACAAGCAATGTGATGACCAAACATCCCAGGGATAGCTTGGGACCACACTGTCCCCTGGGCCTTGCTTTCTGCTGCATGGCATGGGCAGAGGACAATATTCCTGTTTCCTCCAGTCTGCTTCCTTCTGCAGGTGACTGAGGAAGCAGGCTGCTGCAGACACACCGTGCACAGTTGCACAGAACTCTGAGCTTTACAAAGACAAATAGCAGGAGTGACACTTATCCTCACACTGCACCCAGACGTAAGCTCGCCTTGCCGGGTCAGTGGCATGCTGAAGGTTCATACAGGGGTCTCCACTGCTGGGTAGACCTGAAATGTTAGAGTTAAAAGAGGACTTCAGCACTTTGTGTTTTAGGCTGCACAATCCCTTATCGCTTTTCTGTGTTATTCCTTCATTTTAGACAGTTGTACCCACATCCCACAAGACAGCATATTGGCCTTGCTCCATTACAAGGGTTTCATAAGTGGAGCTGATCAATATTTATGTGCTTATTTAAAACCTTTTTTCTCTTTACAATGGCCTTAGACTTCAGGGTCAACCTTTCTATGAGGGAGGCTTTTAAGATTTCTTTGTATATGTACGTGTTTTTCCAAGCTTTTGCTGAAAAAAGTGAAATAGTACACAGTGCTTTTCAGCAAGGCCTCAAAGTCCTTTCCAAAGGAAGCAGCATCAACTGAGCATAAACAAGGGAAAAATTAGAAGAAATGGAAATTATTACTTTTGAATGTTTGCATTTTTTTCCACAAATGGTTATTTGAGGTTTGGAAAGAATACAGTAGAACAGATGTAGAGATATGACACTTATAGATTTATTTTTTTACAAAGCACTCTTTTCCTTCCCTCATACATTTGGAGTAGTTGTCCTTCACCTCTTAAAATGCTGAAAGAAATTTATGTACGTACTTACCTTAGAATATATATATATGTGTGTATATGTGTGTGTGTGTATATATATAAAAGGTACATAATAGATTCCGTGCAAAATTATAACCACTAACAATTCACTTATCTTCAGGTTCAGTTATTCCAAAGCCTCAGTTTGAAACGATGGCCCTGCAGAAATTCATCGCAGCTTTACCGTTAACTTCAACAAAGTCAAGATTTTTATCTTCAGGATCTTGGTTTTCAATGTAATTTTCATTAGTGGTTGGTACCACATCATCACTGTCCAGATGCCCATGGAGATTTTTGGCAGGTTTTAATGAGGCATTTGAATTTCAAATTGGATTCTTTACAGGTTGGAATTTCAACAACTAAAATTCAATTAACTGTGCCACCTCCTTCGTCTCCCAGATTTTGAACAAGAAATTATTTTTTTTTTTCTTTAGAGGAATTACTTTCATTAATGTTCTTTTAAAAAATCTGTTTAAAAGGCCACATTTTCTGTATTATTTCTTTCTTCCCCTGTTATCTTTACACTGGGATTGCCCTTACTGCCTTCTGAAGAGGCATGTGATTTTTCTGCAGCTGCAGTTTTGTGGGGTTTCTCTTCTGCTCTGGCAGGACAGAAATCCCTAATCCAGACCAAAGACAACCTGAGCAGGTCCAAAGATAGGGAAGCTTTTATTCCATTAGAGATACCATGGGAATGATGACCAGGACATTGGTCCCATTTTCTTCCATTTTAGGAAACAACTTCAGAAAGCACTGATGTGGGAGGGGTAATGTATCACTAAATTTTCGTAAGGAGAAGGTTCATATACAGACAAAGAATAGTGTTCTTCAGTCTCCTAGTCTTTGCCATCACTAGTTTTTGTTATGTTGAAATTGGAATAATGCCAGGAGCTATATTCAATTTTGTTACGTTAAAGCCAGTTACTGTGTGTTTTTGTCTGTAGTTTGGTTATAACAATGCTGAGGATTGCGCACTTTGTTTTTAATTTTGTATGTGCTCCACAGAGTCTTAGAAGCTGAAGTATTATAGGGGATGATATTTCAGCACAGATTTCACAGCTGAGCTAAAGAAATTCATGCTTCTGAGTTGAAAGAATATATGATACACACAGGCATCAAAATAGGAGAGACATGAGAAAGAAATAGGCATGAATAGATCCTTGAAGTCAAGAATAAGGATTTAGAGGGTGATTGTGGAAGGAAGTCAGAAGCCAGTGTGGGACTCACATAATAGAGCCACATCATGGGGAGAGGCCATGAAGAAGTAGCTTCTTGCTATGAAGTGTTAGGACTTAAGGGAGGGAAAGATGTGAGACTTAAGAAAGAATAAGTCTGCAGGGGGAGAAAGGACTCAGATATTGACCAAAGATTAACAATAGGGGAGGTAAGCTAAAGACTGACTCTGATTGTAATTGAGAAAAAGAATTGACAATAGTCTTTTTTCCTTTGTTTGCTCCGTCTCTTACATTCTCTTCTTACTTACCCCAAGCAGAGTTTTGCCTTGAAAAGATATGAGAGATTTCATGTAGCCTGTGAGCTTCTATTACTGATATTATTTGGAAAATAGTCAAACATTAGAGTGAGGTTCTTCAGTACAAGGAGTTGTATTAAACATCTCCACTAGCATTGTTGCAACAAGGTAATGAAATTAAGAAGCAGGCTGAAATAGGGAGCAAACTGGAAAGGAGAGTGCTTCCATAAATTAGGCAAATTTAGAGAACTCTAGCAGATTTAATATCTTTCAGACCTTAAAGAGCTCTATGTAAGGCTCCCTGTTTTAAAACTACCTGGGTATTTCCCTGCTTTAGGCAGGGAGAAAAAGGGAGAGTCCAAATTTATGAGCTAATCAACATATTTTATGTGTTGTTTTTTTGAGTAGTTTCATTTGCACAGTCATGCGCAGACCCCTTTACCAAGGCGATAGCCAGATGCTTGTCAGGGTCATGTAATTGTCTGAGTGTCAAGCCTTCAGCCATGGAGTCATATACAACTGCACACTCTATTTCATATCTCTGGCAAGAGCATGGATTGAAATCTACCTGTTTCCATTAATCATGCTGTAATTCACAAACTGTTCACCACAGTCATCAATCAGATCTATATGTGCAGTGCAATTTGTAAAAAGTAAATTCATGTACCTTATTTGATTAGTTATGCTAAGTGTGATAATATCAGATCTCCATTTTTTCCTCTTCGTAGACACCTTTCATCAGTGAAAACATTTCCATGGGATCACTCTGGTCATCAGAGTCATAGAGAGAAGTGCACATTGTTTTTTTCTGCTGGAAAAAGGGAAAAGTGATGATATAGAAGCCCATTTCTTGATGGACTGTCTATTCCTTATATTATAATCTTTCTTGTGCTGTGAAATTTGTATATCTGTGTAAGCTTTCAGTGTAGGGGTCACTGGCCATGGATAGATGTTCTGTTCTAGGTAACAGCTTTGATTAAAGTTTCTAAACCTTTCAGTGTTCTTTTCTTTCTCATTAGTTTTTGCTGCCATAGAAAATAGAGTTCCTCCCATTAAATTCTAATGTATGAAGTGGACCAGTAAGTCAGTAACTGACCAAGTAGTTTACCATGAATAGTTCCTTGAAACTGGACATTGAGCTGTGCAGAGACACTCACCATACTGTAACTTTTAAACAAAAATCTCCAATGGACTTTTATGGATGAGCGAAATGGTGTGGAGAGGAAAATGTTATCAGGGTTACATTTTTCATAACGCTATGGGATTTAGCTGGACTACAAAGGAAGTTGCTTCAAAAGGCAATATAGAAGGCAATAATTTATTTTAATAGGTAATAGTCACCAGCCTGATTTACTAAAACCTTGCTTGGAAGCAAGTCCTGTCCCAATGCTCTGAGGAAGATTTCTTAACAAATTATTTTTATTTATATCATCTCTCATTTGGTGGTTTCTTTATTTCAAAAAATAATAGTATTAGTTAATTTTTGTTTTAATCTAGCTTTTCAAATTTTAAACCTTGTGCGTGGTTCTGACATGCTCACCTCAGATGAAAAGTTCAAACAGATCCACTTTGATGCTGTTTGCTTTTGGGTCTTTTTCGCATTCAACTACCAGCAATGCATTTGAGTGTAGGCAAGTGGAGTTATCAAGCCTTCAGAAAGGCAAACTAGAAGCAGGGCTTTATTAATCTTCTTGGCTGGCCTCACATAATAGCTGCAGCACATTTAAATTTATTTTTAACAACATTTGTCTGATAATTCTGAAGAAGGAAAATCGGTAGCCTATCTCCCTTATCCAATTTACCCCTTCAACAAATTTGTAGAAATAGGTTCCCAGTAAGCAGAGTCTTGTAAGTGTGAAATTTCCTGAATCTTCAGAAAAGAACCTGAAAAGAAAGTTATATTGTAACATACTAAATAAAACTAGATTACACTTAATCACCGTAAATGGCAACCACACCGTTACTTCTTAAAAGGAATTTACTTGGATCACATCAAAGTAACAATCCCAAATGAAGATTGATCTGTGTAACTGTGATCCCTGTACTTTTCTGCTTGTCATGCTTTAATCCCATAAGCTATAAAGATGCAGGAGACAGATCAGCTGCCTGGTTACATTTTACCTGGTTACACTTACTCATATGATCTTCATTTCTGCTTGACAGCAGGTAGTCTATAATTTTATCAAGGATAAGAATATGTAACAAATAAAACCAAGAGATGAGGGCTAAGTTCTTGAAAACAGAAAGACCTCTTTATTTCTCATCATGCATTTCTCCCCTTCTGTTTAAATAGCTTACTACCCTTCAAGTTAGGAAATTAAGTGGTTGGCAGATGAATCATGCCTCTTGCAGGTACTAGAAATATATACACTTGAGATGTGAGGTTATTAAAATGTCTGCATGCTACTTATTCTTCTGAAAAGTGTGAAAAAAATCTGCTCAAATACATTGGTGGTTTTAGGAAAGCCCAGATTAATTAATAAAGACTAATCATTTACTGTATATGCCAAATAGTAAAACCTAGGCTTGAATTTTTATACACTGCTTTTATTTCCTCAGTAAAACACCAGTTCCATCAATGTTCACAGGCAGACTGTCTTGGAGGTACTGAAAGATGATGGATATATACTCTAGAGATGTCAGGTTATTAAAACCACGGCAAAGTGATGAGCCTGAAGCCATGGCCATTACTATTGCCTGGTGTGGCTTCATAGGCCTTTGGACTCTTTTTCTCTCAGTTGTACCTCTGCTGTTCCTCCCATTTGTACATCTTTGCAGGCAGTTGCCTCGAAACTTTTAATTTTCTCCTGCTCTACAATCTTTCCCCCTTGCCTATGTTTCTATTCTTTTTTATTTTTTTCTCTCCCTTTCACTCTGCTTTGTAACCTTTTGCAGACTTTAATGTAAAAGCAAAACCTTGGCATTTTATTCTCCTACACACCTATATTCATGACTAGTGAAACAAAAGGAAAAAAAGGTAGTTTATCCTCTCATTTGCAACGTTTCTATGAACAGTGACAGTGAAGTGTAAATTAGACCTAAGTTGGTTTTGGTTTGTGTCATCACCCCCCACCCCCTGCCCCTGAGTTTTCCTTATTCTTTAGCGTATGTCTGCACATTTGCCTCCAGAGTCTGAGACTTCTGCTTAGTGAAAGACGAGTTGCTTGTTGGCTGAACAAATTTCAAAAAAGATTAGATTATTTTGACAATAGCCACAATAAAGTCCTCTACAGACAAGGAAAAGGAACAGCTAAAACAAATAGTGTGACTTCTATTAAAATTCATTACTTTTTTAACTGTCCTTTATTATTGAGTTCTGATTACGTTTCTAGGCAGAAGAATGGCAGAAGGACACAAGTTGTATGTCTTACCTAAGTTATTCTTAGGCTGTGAGTACGTCTCTATCAAATGGATAAATTTCTCTTGTCATGCAGTTATTTTACAGCCCTCCTTTCCACCATATGGTGTCCCAAATCAAGTGTTTTATTCATACCTAAACTGTTTAACTATCATGTGGACAGTTTCCAGTGATGCTTATGTAAAGCTTGCAGATGCTACAAAGAGCCCAGAACCAGATACAGCAGAAGTATGATGCTGACCCTAGGGTAAAGATCTTGGATCAAATGGAATAGTAACTCTATTCTACCTGCAGGACTATGACAATACCTTTGAACAGCACAGCATTGTCATATGAACAGCAGTTGGCTTAGATCAGCATAAAGCTGAGCATTTTTGCAATAAGGTCAGATATGTAGGCCTGTGAGTGTAACATTACTGTAAAGTCGCTGAGGAGACTCAGTTTAATAAGTGCTGACAAGCTTTTTTTCTTTTTTTTTTTTTTTTTTTCTTTTTTTTTTCCCCCGTTCTTTTTTCACTGAGGTCTGAGGTTAAGGTCTAGACTTGTCCCACCTAAGAACTACCCTCTCATGATTTTTTCTCTCCATTTACTATAGAGGGATTTAACTGCTTTTGTAACTTAGAAATCTCAGGTGAGTCCTTATCACTTGCAGTCATTGCTTTTTAGTAAATTGCAACTTTTTAAGGAAAGTTTTAGTAGAACTGTGCACATATGCACATGTCTGTGTGTGCATGCACACATGTAAGACAATGAAGTTTAAAAGTACAGTGTCATAAAAAACAATATGGGATAATCACCAACACGAAAATATTAGCAAGATGAAAGCATTTACATCTTACATGTTGAAAAAATGTCTACTTGTAAAGCATCTTTTAACATTATGCTATGTCCCTTTCTGTGCTCAGCCCAAATTGCTACTTGCCCAGTGCAGGGAGCTTGGTGGTATTCAGGGAAATTCTGCCACTGTGAAGGGGCAATATGCTTCCTATTAATTCCTACTGGGGCTGTTGCAGTGCTGGACTGGTGCTAGTGCAAAAAAGGAAGGAAATATAACTCAGAAAGATTTTAGAAAGGCTTATAAATTTTTAGTGGGAATGGATCGCACTCACTCCTGAGAGCCCCACAGACCCCTTTTACCCCTTTTGTGTAATTACAATCCACGTAAGACACAGAGGTAAAAGGGAGGGGAAACTTAGTTTGTACAGCATGAAGCCAGATGTAGACAAATTGAGTCTTCTGCTAGCTACAGTGACAGATAAAATACACTTCCCAGATCTCTATGCGTGTCTAGTAAAAAGAAAACAAAAGACTATTTAGCTGCTTTCCAGACTGCAGAGCTGTCCAATCCACTGCTAAAAAACATAACCACATCGAAAACAATTAATATTTTTGTTTCCAGTGTGAAAAACTATTTGTTCTGGATGTTAAGTGGTTGTCAACAATAACAAGCATTTTTGCAGTTCAGCCAGAAAGCATGCATCTTCTCAGAAGTGATGGCTGATGCAGCTATTGTGCTACGGTCATGACAATGACTGAAAAAAAGCCTTGTGATTCTGGAAGGCAGACAAAAGAGTCTGAAAAATTTCCCAAAAAGACCTAATCTCAGAACAAAAATACCTGAGTCAGGCAAGTCTACCCTCAGACTTTTCTGATCCTAGAATATATTGATACTGATTCTTTGGATCACTTAAACTTCCAAAACTTCAGTTGGAAATGTATAAAAATAATAGTTATCAGAATCTCAGCTGCTTTTAGAATTCCTTTCAGTTGAAGTCATAGCTCCTCACCTGACTACATAACAGCAGATGCTTTAGTCTTTGCAAAGTTTCTGACCTCAGCTGGGCTTTGCTAACTTCCTTAGGGCCATTTGTAGAGGTTTTCAGAGAAGCGTGACAACCAAGTAAAGGCTTTTCTCCTCCCTCCTATTTCCTTTTTTAATTTTCTTAGTTTACTTTCCTTACTCTTTTTTTCTGTCTTTTCCTTTATTATTTTATTTTATTTTACTTTATTTTACTTTATTTTATATTTTCTTTCTTTCTTTCTCCCTCCTGTCCTCACCCCTAGGAAAAAAGGTGCACTCAGCTAAGTGACTGCAACATCACTTAGGTTCATGTTTATTTTATCAACTAAATCAACTCACACCAAACCTCAGCAATACTCCTTAAAGCACTTAAAATATTCACCTGTAAATCAGTTTAAGTACTATGTTTATATGATACATCTGGAGCTCATATTGTGGTCATATAACAGATCTATTCTGGTCTATTAATACCTAAAAACCAGTGTAAAGGTGCTTCGGAGCTGTTCAGCTGCCAGGGATCCCTCAACGTGCAGCTGCTGTAGCACGAATCTGAAAAAGCTTCTCTCTTCACTCTGAGTTTACTAGTAGCCATATGTTCCTGACTGGGAGAACATATTGCCCAAATTAATATCCCTGAGCTCCTAGTAGTACACCTCTACGCTACACCTAGTAGCACATCTCTAGCTTTCTTTAAATACAGCTCATTATCTTTATCCCCTATAATTCACACAAAGATAAAAATTGTCGTAACGTCCTCATAGCATTTTCTGATTATAAATAAAGCAGTGAATTTGAATAGAGCTAAGTGTCTCTGACAAAAAAGCACAGTTCCTTTCTCTTTTAATGCAGTTGATCTGTGACTGTTATTAGCTGAAGGCACAGAGCTTTTTCAGTACATGGATGCTTTGTGCTGTAACACCAAAGTGAGACTGACGACCCATGAGAGATACCTTTGCACTTCTCCCAGCTTACCCTTATGAGACACACACACACACACACACACACACACACACACAAATTCAAATATGGGCATACAACATCTTTAATAGTTATACTTCACTTGCTTTTTATTTTTAGTAGGATTATTTTGTTTGGTGTTTCCACATGACATTTTTCATTTGAAATATATAGTGGATTTTAGTTTATGGAAGCATATTGAAAATTTAGTGCAATATGGTATTTTGGTACCTCCTTTCCCAATAGATGTCTAATATTCTCAAACACTCAGCAGGATGTCTGGCTGTCTGCAATATGAATGGCCGAACATTTCTTGTAAAGAATGGAATGTGCTATGTTGCTGGAATTGCATAAAAAAAGTCTTTAGTGATATGGAAAAAGGCTCTGGGACCTTGTATGTCAGTTCTAGGAGAGATGAATTTAAAGGTAGAGCAATCCCTCTCCTAGAACTGACATCTGAAGTCCCAGAGGCTTTCTCTGTTACACTGAGGGTTTTCTCTTTTTTTCTACATTTCCAACAATATAAAGTATGGTGCGTGTAGTATTTTGAAAAATTTCACTCATAGCAATAATGAGAAACTTGGGCTTAGAAACTGCCCACCCCCACCCCCCAATATTCGTGAATAACTTACAGTTTTAGCAGCAAGAAATCTTAAGAAAGCAGGAAGAAGCTTTTTGCAATGAAGGGCAAAGGAGATGAGTTCAAAATAAAATGGTCACATTTGGTTTTTATTGAAACCTCCTCTATGTGTTCAGAATAGGTAAATGAGCCAGTCTTGAAAACTGAACTACAAAGTCTCCATACATCTAAATTAGACCTCCCCCCCCCCCCCCTCCCCGCAAGCATCACCATTTTTATGCCTCCTTTCCATTTCACTTATTACAGTAGCTCTCTTATCATTACCTACACTCCTCAAAGAAATTGCCCAAGCTGGCACCTTTTTCCTTAGAAAATACTGTCGAATGTGCTGAGTCCCCTTTCTTAAACACAACAGTCAATATGAGTCTACAGGAGTTTGCCATTGATTTGAATGGAAAGTTGTCTTCATTTCACTGATTTGCAATAACCTTACTATCTCAGACTAACTGATGCTGATTGTTTCACTTAAACAAAAAGGAAAATCCACACAACCTCTTCTTTTTTATCCACTGATACTATGGAACTCTAGTACATAGGGCCTTATACATTTTCATTGCAGAAGTACATCCCTTAAAGAAGTTTATTATTAGAGACTTAGATTCTGAACACATTTGGAGGTGGAAAGATACAAGTTAATTTTATGCAGAAATTCTCAGAATTTGCAAATCAGTCCAGACAAGGATCTCAGTTCTTATAAAATCCTTAACTAGTAAAAAGCACTGATGTTGCAATGTCCTTCTTGAAGCGCATAACTGTAAAAGATAAATCTTTCAGTATCACAGTAGAACAATAAAGCAAGTGACTCCACAGATTATTATTTAGAGAAGTAACACTGAGTGACTTCTATAATAATTCAATTAGCTGTTAGAAAACAGAGTTTAAATTATATGAAAGCATTTGAACTCAGTTAGTATCAACAGCAACACATAGGCATCCTACATTTTTCTGATTAATTTTTTTTTTCCTATTGCCACTGACTTGCCATACCTAAACTGGTGTTTTAAAAGGTGATTGGTGGTGGAATAAATAACATTAAAACCCCTCTGCCTCCCATTTGAAGGAAACAATTAGGTAGTAAAAATCTGAGAACAATGATGTGATAAGAAAAGGTCATCTTCCACAGTTTAATCAGACTATTTCTTTCTTTTCTTTTTGGTTTTCCTGCAAGGATGGAATACTATATTTATAATTTGTGATGTATTGTATAGTCACATCAGCTAGTGTTTGCAATGAATACAGAGCCTTTAGAACATCACATGTGGATACATAACAATGCACTATTAAAATATATTAAGATATTCTATTCATCATCATCATTCCATCTCTGCAAATGAATATGTGAATCAAGTATTTCAGATCAGTTGTTAAATGAGTGCAAAGCATAATTACAGGTCATCACAAAACAGTGCTGCAAGTGTTAGTGGAAGTGGTATTTTTCTCAGGAAAGTAACTGGAACTAAAAGTTCCTTCCAGGTACAGAGGCACATTTTGCTAGGCTGAAAATAAAAGATTTTAATTTTTTAAATTATTTTTTTAAACTTTTTGATACTGTTCATATTGTTGTTGTTTGATACTTAATTCATTAATAATGAACAACTAAACTGTCAAATTGCCCAGGCTTTCTTAACACATAAACTTTTTTTGCTGAAATTGGTCAGACAATTTTATATGCATTCAGAAATAATTTGAATTCCACCCTCCCCTTACTCCAATACACATTTATTTTGGGGAAAAAAGAGTATTCATTGAGAAAAATGCTAGTAAGTTGAAAGTAGTTTATAATAAGGGAAAGTAGTTTCTAATAGTTGAAAGCTGATCATGTCTGTCCTTAACAGAGCAGTAGAAAGCAGTAAAACTTCCCTTGTATACCTAATGTTGCTGGAGTATCAGTGTAGTTTAAGTTTGAATGCTAAAAGTCATCCTTCACATAATTCTTTTGAAGTCACTGAAACCATGATCAGGTTTTAGCCATGGTGGTTATGGAGACAGTTGTGCTTTGATCTCACAGCTTTTCATTACTTGGAGGTTCACAGTGTTTAGTGTGCCTGTAGCATGGTACAAGATAGAAAGTACCACTCTTCCCACCCAGCATACTCAAAAGTTTTGTCTGTTGTACTGAGGCAGCTCTATTAACTTCAATGAGACCAGCATAAACAGAAAAGAGAAACTAGATGAGGAATCATTCTGTTGTTCGCACCTATCCCAGCTGTATATATTTATCTGTGTCTGTAAAACGCATCGCATAAAAATGTACTGCCTGCCAAACAGTGATATATAGTGTCAGTTTTACGCAGTGCTTTGCACTTTGTATTCCTCCCCCCAGTTCCTATTTAGGTGGCAATCACTAGACTTGGATTCAAGATAAGAAAGAGGTTTTACTGGCAGCAGTGCCCATTTCTCAGCAGGCTCTGTAATTGTGTGGGCAGCTTTCGAGTTGCCTGTGGGTTACTCTCATGATTAGACTGCTGATGAGAAATCTGAGCTACCTTCTCCCTTTGCATGTCATTTCCTTTTAATTCACTTTGATTCAGGGAATGTATATTTTTTTATCTAGCTATGAATAAAAATAAGCTCCTGTAAATCCAGTTACTGAAAGTGTACAGAAACAGACCTGTTGTAAGGCAGTACAGGAATATGTGTATAACGCTACAAATGTACGGGTGTTATGAAGTCTAAGATATCCCCTACTTCTGATGTCTCTCCCCACACTTATTTTGATGTGTACAGCAGTGGTAAAATGCACACACTTTTTCCTTTGATCATACAAAGGCACACATTTATTTTAGATGAATAAATTAAGATTATTTTCTTTATGAAAAAGCCTTGCATTATGGTATAAAAGCTATAATTTGGAAAGGTCATAATCCTATATTTGGAATCACTGAAATGTTAGTGGATAAAGCTCATTTTTCATCCCCTAAGTTTTCATTTGTTGCTTTCAATAGTAATATTTGCATTTCCATTCTGGTGGAAAAAACCTTGTCTCTCAGTAAAACGGACAGAGATAGGAAGCCAGATAATTGCTGTGTGCTTGTACCTAACAAAGAGGGACAATAACCAAATGTAATCCTTTTGAACTGAAACAATTATTTGTGAGGAATACTGTTGTCAGGAGGAGGATGCAGGATGAGTTCTGCATTTGCTTTTGACACCATCAGTTTTCAGGGAAGAACATGGTGTTATTTGTAAAAAAAGAGAGGTCTCTACCTGGAGCTCACAGCGGTTTTGAGTGAGCTTAGTAGCCCTTGATGTGCGGTTTATAAATAGAGAACTTCTTAAAAAGAGTGTGCCAATGTCAACACTGCTTTCTGTGGTGTCTCATGGTGCTGGTGAGGGTTCACAGCACCAGTCTCAAGGTGCTGATAATCAGGAGTGTGGAGTCTGAGGGAAGGCATGTGTGAAGGCAGGTTAAGGATAGTATAGTTTCTGATTAATTATGAAGAAAACTAAAAGGAAACTGTACACATTCACTTTCTACTATAGAATGTATATACCTAGAGAGGAAGGCACAAACTGTTTAACCTTGAGTCAAACACAGCACCCATGGGGTGAGCAATAGTTCTGCAACTGGCTCCTCTTTGCAGGATTTCATCCCTAATTACATCTCAAATTACAAAAGCATTCAGGAATGTAAAGGTCAGTGTTTCAGTTTTCTTCTTGAGGTTTCAGGTTGTTGCCACCCTGTCTTGGGTGAGTAGAGTCTAGTATTTCCAAAGAGTCTAGTATTTCCAAATTATGTAGATTTTGGCAGAAATGTAACAGTCTCCTGCTTCCTCCATCAGTGAGGAAGCCTGACAAAGCACTTGTTCCAGCTCTTTGCCATCAGCCTAGACTCCCTTCACAGTTTTGAACCTCTGATAGTAAACTGAATTCTGATTTATCTCCAGCTCCCATTATCCTTTAAGCTGTGAACATCATCAAACTCCAGGAATTTTATACAGAGATCCCTTAAAGGTATTTCCTCAAATATTTTTAGTTTGTCTCCTACACTCCTTTCTCACTACAAGGGACACTCCCAGTGATTCCTGCTTTCCAACTGATTCTCTTTTAGGAAAGTGTTTCAGCTCTCTGCAGGCTCTCTGTATGTGCCATCCTGAGGGACAGATTAGCTTCCTTCTGCAGGTGATACTTTTTTTGTATATTGTTATATGATACTTGATTGCTTAGCCTGAAGCCTAGACTTGATACCTGACAACTGAATGATTAGACATAGTTGAGATCTGAAGCCTTAAAGATCCAGTTTGTGCAGTTCCTTCTAGGATCCTTCATACAGCAAGGAAATACAAAATCTAAAGTGTTCTTGGTTTCAGTTGTTCTGGAAAAGCAATTGAATGAAAACAGTAAGGAGCAATATAAGCACAATCATTTTAGGTGGCTGTTCTGTAATAACCCCAACTGAGTTTGCTGTATGCTTGTTATCTGTCTGGGGTGTGAATCTTGAATAGTGAGGTTGTTTTTGTATTGTTTCAGTACTTAAAAATGTAATATTTTATTCATAGGGAATCTGCAATCTGGCAATTGCTCAGGACAGGAGGAACTATTGTTTTATAAGCTTTACAACGTTGCCCAACATATGCTTGAAAATCAAGAAGGGGAAACATATGTCAAGAGATTCTGCATTGCAAAAAATCTTATGAAAGAGAAAGGAATAGGGGACAGAATGAGAAAGTGTATTAAAATAAAAGGAATCCATGAATATTCAGTCAATAACTCTCATCACTACTGATGTGCGCTAAGAGCTCCTGAGTGCTGAGTGGTATGGGTTAGGGCAGACAAAGGCACACCATACACCTTTACACCCCTGGGATACTTGAGCACAAAAAGAATACATTAAAACTTAATAGACATTGTAAAATACATAGCTCATTGGGATCTATGCCTACTTTCAACTTCTGTTGCATAGGATGGGCATAATGTTACTACAGATCTGAAAATATAATCAAATAGCATTTAATTTTTTCAAAGTGGGTTTTAATGCTTGCTGTAAAACACTTTAGCAGCTCCTGAAAAAAAAGGGCATCATTATATATCAAATATGCATCTCATGTCAGAGATAAAAGGTCAAAAATATATGGCCACTGAATGGAGTGAAGATTAAATCATAGCAGGCCTGGCTATAAGTGTCTCGGTTCTCCACTAAGATCCTGCATTTAAAGATAAGCAGAATTTAATGGGATCTCTTATTTTCCTATTTTTGAAAAGTTAAATATCTATAACACAGGGTTATGGTTACTTTCAGTAATATTGTTATGTCTTGCAATGTGTCTGTAAAATTGTACATTACAGCTATTATACTGAATAAATTTTATCTGGCCTAGACAATTAAGTTATTTTAAAAACATTGTTCTTCATACATAAAAATACAATGTTAGCTATTTAATGAGCCATGTGAAGATGTGAAATTTCTGCTTCTCTAACATTAATGCCTCGCAATTTCTTATCTGAAAGACAAGGAAAAAGAGACTCAAGAGAAAAGCTTAGTGTCTTTACCTGAAATATTCCTAGGAAAAGATACTTCTAAATTTAACTGAGAAGGAAAAGAAAATTAAAAACCATCAACTGGAGGAAGGACAAAGCACATACAAGGTATGTCAGTGAAATAAGTCTTTTACAGATGTCTCAATACTGGAGAATACAAGTGCTACAGTACGCTCCAGTATCACAGTGTAAACACCAATTTAGGAAGAGTGCAAGTTAACCCTGTAGAATTATTTCATCTTTTGAAAGGCATCTATAGTAAACATTCAATGAACTTCAGTCTTGGGCTTAACATCTCTGCCCTCACTGATATGTTAATTGAAGATGCTCCATCTTGTTTCAACATACAAGAGTCTGGTGGGGGCAGTAGGTCCACACACATGCATGTTTTATATAATCTTTTTACCTGAAATGACATGCAAGTGTATTATACAATAAGTGTATAACATTAGATGTCTCATAATAAAATAATGTAAAATAAGCATATAACTGTGAATTTCATTTTTTTTTCCTCTGTGATATATCACTGGAAATGGGGAATGACTATATATTCTGAAAAAATTCACAGTGTAATTTTAGATTTGTGCAATATATCTAAAAAATGTATCTGATCTTAACAGTTTTGTAAAAAACTTTAAATAGAATCTCTGCCTTACGTAGCAATAGACTAAAAATTTGTAGCAAAATACTTCTTACTCTGTTTTTCCATAATAAAGTATTCAAGGGGATAGAATTTATTACATAAACACAAGCACACATTTTAAACACTACTTGATGTGATCTGAACAAATAATATACAACAACACTTGATTCTGTTCTCCATTTATTTGTTGTTGCTTAGGCTGAGCAAAACTTTTTATGTAGTATGCCTAGAATTTAAAAAAAAAACAAAAACAACCAAACCAAAAACATGTGTTCTGTAATCCAAAGTTGTTAAACATATGAAGTCATAAAGCAAATAAGAAAAAAAGAACCCCATGATTTCAGCAAAGAATAAAAATATTAGACCAATTACAAGGCCATTTTTAACAATTTTATATTTTCTGTGTGTCCTGGTTTCAGCTGGGACAGAGTAAATTTTCTTATTAGTAGCTGGTGCAGTGCTGTGTTTTGGATTTGGTGTGAGAACAATGTTGATAGGACACTGATGTTGTTAGTTGTTGCTGGGTCATGTTTATACTAGGTCAAGGAATTTTCAGTTCCTTGGGCCCTGCCAGTGAGAGGGCTGGAGGGGCATGGGAAATTGGGAAAGGACGCAGCCAGGACAGGTGACCCAAACTAGCCAAAGGGATATTCCAAACCATGGGACATCGTGCTGAGTATATAAACTGGAGGAAGAAGAAGGAAGTTGGGGACATCTGGCGTTATGGTGTTTGTCTTCCCTGGTAACCATTACGCGTGATGGAGCCCAGCTTTCCTGGGGATGGCCAAGAACCTGCCTGCCCATGGGAAGCAGTGAGTGAATTCCTTGTTTTGCTTTGCTTGCATGCGCAGCTTTTGCTTTACCTATTAAACTGCCATTATCTTGACCCAGGAGTTTTCTCACTTTTACGGTTCTGATCCTCTCCCCCATCCCACTGTGGGGGGAGTGAGTGAACAGCTGCGTGGGGTTTAGTCAACAGCTGGGGTTAAACCAAGATACTGTAGACACTGAAGAGTGGAGTTAAAATGCTTAATTTATAAAATCTGCCAGAATATCAATAGTGGATAAGATGCTGGTAGTGAAGAGGTGATGATTATAAATGTATGAAATTCAATACTAAATGCAATACCAAAAAAGATTAATCCCTAATTTTGCTATCAGCTGCTACTCTGTGTATAGCCTCTGGCTTTCTAAACCCATTTGACAGAGATGTGTTTCTTTCTGCTCCACTGCTGTTAAAAGAATGAACTAGGGAAACTTTGTGGTTTGTCCCCAAAGCTGTTTTCCTTTTTGCTTTCAAAGCAACAGACCAGGGCATAATTTTTGTGCTTAAAGTACTAGTTGGGGTCTGTGCTGGGGTATGTCCTTCTGTATTCCAGAAGTTGGCAGGAAAGGGAAAGGGAATTTCAGCACCAGTAATGCCAATGTATGAGGTAACCTACTCCATCAAGGACTGCAGGCCTCCAGTAAGAGCTCCAGCTTTGCTGTGAGATCAGATAAAATGCAGAGCAGGAGGTAGTCATGAAATACAGACCTTCAAACATACTCCTTTCTCATCCAAAATTTTTGATAATACCAAAATATTTGCTAGTATTGAGATAGTTATTCTGATTTCAATAATGTGCAAAATTCAAACGGTTTTGCCTGTCACTTATATGTATGCTTTTGCATTATCAACAAAAAAGTGTACTTACTAATGGACAGATAAAGTATACTTATGTACATTATTTAGTATGTGTTTATGCCTTTATCTTTTGTTCTGCTCACCTAGTTGCAACAATAGTTGCAGAGTCAATGGGTACAAACTCTTGGAACACATGAAGATATTACCTATAATATTTACCAGTAATTTCTCAGACACATTCTTCTCTGTCTCACCTGTATGACATTACATAGCAGGACATCAATAATATCTCAGGTCTGAATCCCTGAGTTGCACAACTTTTGTACAAGTCAAATCTGCACATCAAACCCTAGCCAACCGTTGAAGAAGGCACCACTCAAAGTGAAATAACCAGGTTCTCACACAGAGCATGCTGGGCACAGACTATCTGAATCAGGAGTGAAATACGGGTAAAAAGATTGTATTTACACACACAATTGCACATAAAAAGCCAAAAAGAGAAGCATACACCTGATTACACATAAGTCTCTTCCACATGAAGGATCCTTCAATATGAGCTCCGTCCTGGAGCTACTGCAGAAACCCAGCCAACTGCACAGTTATATCATCTTGTAGATGAGCAGACAAAGAATGAAGTCACAACAGTTAAACAGGCTTCTTTCTTGTTTCTGTTGTTGCTGCTCACTGTAGCCCCAGCAATTATACAGTGCTGATCAATTCCAGCAGCTAAGTGAAGCAAATCTCTCTCAGTCTTCTCAGCTCTGAGTGATTACTGAACACAGGAAAGCAACTTGCCCACGTGAACAGGGAGCTGGTTGTTTAGAGCCGAAGCAAAGAAATGTGGAGGAAAAAGAGAACTTAAACACACCTTCACTCTGAATTTAGAACTAATGTTACAAGTCAAGAAAACTATCTCAGAAAACTTTCTTGCTGAAAGGAACCTATTTCAAAAGCTTGCAGGTTTAGCAGTTTTCCTTTAACTCAAATTGTTTACTTAGACTCCCATGAATCCTCTAATTATCCTGTAGAAATTTCAGAAGTACGCTACTTCCGACAAAAGTGAAACCTGTATATCATATACCTTTTTTAAAGAGAATACAGAAATAAGTTGAAAACAGAGTTTCATGTGCTTTACAAATGTAAAGCACAAACCCTAGGGAACTGATGCTTTCCAAAAAGTGTAACTTGTTTCATGAGTTAGTGTCTGGTCCAGCACTTACCTCAAGCATCATTACCCTGTGAATGTGAACTGTGGTCACCCAATAAATACCCAAATAACAAATGGCTGGCCTGGAATTGGCTGCCCTGATGAACATCAAGGTAGTTATAGGTGAACAATAAAAGATGCTACCAGTGAGTCCAATGAAAAAAAAAAGTCACAAGTGATGAAGATGAATATTATTTAATATACTAAGCTGTGTCCTCAGAAGAACTGGATAAATTAAATGTATGACGCATCTAAAAGAGCAAGAGGGAAACAGGGAAATCATAGAGTTAAAATTGTTGCATGTTCTTGGTCTTATCAAGAAGGTGTGCCACTTATTGGAGGAGAAGAGAACTTCAGGAAGCATGTGATGATGTCTCCAGGGGGAAAAAAAAAGCTTTTGATAGAATACAAAAAATAACTGGAAGCACCCAACAGACCTATGCTTCATGCCTATGGGAAAGTTTTTCTCAACTTTGGAAAGAAGATAAAAGAAAACCTAGATGGGTTCATTGTTTTGGGTGTCATAGTGTGAGCAAAAGGATAAATAGAGTATGTAAAGCCACTAATCATTGTAGGCAAAAGTAAACAAAATATTTTGTACAGAACCCCAAAGAATTTATAAACACACATGCATACATACACACACACACACACACACATGAAAAGCAACATTTCTATGGTTTTCAGGCATGGAAAACAGAAAAGATGTAGAGACCAACTCTCCCCCTAAATTGCTTCCAGCAAAGAAACTACACGTGCACAACCAGCACCTACAGTGAATGCCTTTATGAGCAAATCTTGACATTCTCTAGTTATTAGGAGCTGTGCTGCTATTCCACCTAATAATGGCCTTTATCTATCTTAGTCAATCATGCAGGACCACGCCTGCAGCCGCCACCACAAAAACTTTGCCACCTAAACACAATACAGGTATTTGTGTGTGTATTGCATAGGTGGGGGCAATTTATATATGTATGCAGCAACATGCTAATTCATGAAGAGCTGACTTATTGAATGATAAGTAGTTTATAGCCTTGAGAACCTTATACTTCATATCTATTACATGGTTGTAAAAAGTTTTAGTTCCTAAAAGTCCATCTCCAGGAGGTCATATGTAGTTCTGTATTACTAGAGATAACAATAATATAGAAATAGAAAAGAAATCATCCGTGCATCTTTTCAGCTTGAGTAAAAAATTATGTGGTTAAAGTAAACCAATTTTTTGTGGGGGCTTATCTCCCATTAGTATATTTTATGAATGTAAATTTAAGTGTTAATTCCCAAAGCAGAAAATTCCCAAAGTAACATAAAAATTCATCAGAGCCCTCAGGTACAAAGCAGAAGGTATAATATCCTGATAAATAAAAATCATAAATAAAGTGAAATGAAAATGATAAAACCACATCAAGGGAGCTTCAGATGATTTATACCAGCTAAAAGTCTTGTTCATATAATTGAAGCATTTAAATTTAGACCTAAGTATGTTTTTCTTAGGTGGCATTCAAGCTATTTTTCCTCCAAATCTCTCAACTGCAGCATGTCACCTCCAACCACAATTTTACAGACATTTTCACCTGAGGATGGCCTTTGCAAAGATATATATTCATACCTGGCAAGCAACCCCCACTCCTTTCAGAAAGATTCTTAGCTTCTGATTAAATGTCAAAAGAAGCCTACAAAACCAAACTGTTGCCAAACCCAGATTGTCTGTGTGAATGTCACAGTGATGCATCCTACATGCATACTGTTTGTGTACTTCTTTTGTGTGTCAAATTCTGTCAGATTCACCTGAAAGAAATGTTGTATTTTAGAAGCAGCTAACTGTGGCCTACAGGAGAATAATATTTATGCTCCGCATGGGTCAGTAGTTATCAGATTTTGCCCCCATCAGGATGTATAAAGGTACTTTGTACATCTCTGTTTCCCAGGTTTTAACATATTCCGGTCTCTGCTACCACAAAATGGCCTTATTAACTGCATTTCAACCACATTTATAAGAATTACTATTTGCCTTACTTCTACATACGGTGAACATGGGGCTTTGTTTCTTGATTTTTATTGTGCCTTTGGTATAACAGTATTTTATTTTATTTTATTTTTTGTCATGAAAAGATCTCTTAGCTAGTTAACCTCAGATTTGTAAAGATCTAATTATTATATCCAGTGGCATTGGAAAACTTGCTACGCCACCGAGTATCATACATGAGATTATAAAAATTTATATATTTCATTCTGTTTCAGCAAATTTTCAGACTGAAACCCATGATTGTAAGTCGAAATTTAATATTCCTTTGTTTACATGGAGCCAAATGTAACCACATCTCCTCAGGGACAAAAAATGATGTGTGAGTTTGTGCCCATTTATAATCATATCATTCTCATGATGATTCAACACAATGAAATAAATAACATCATACTTGTGTCTCTCTACTCAAGAGATATTTTTTGAATGTGTGTGCCTTTGGCTCCTCCTCCTCTGTTGGGGTTTGTAAATTACTGTTTTGATTTACAACTCAACTTCAGCTGGCATCAACAGAAAGACAAATCTTCAGTCAGGGACATTTTAACTGTTATTTGTTTGGGGTGTTTTTTCAACCATTTGGATTCCTCCAAATTCAGGAAAACATATTGACTTGGGTCAATGCTTGACGTGCTTCATTTCCAGTTGCACTCACTTCTTTACTCTGCATATACTACTTCTGGAAATGCTGATCCACTGGCACTCAGCTAACTAGTGACAGAACTAATATATTCTTTTTACAATAAGTATTTTTTCATAGCTACAACCGCTGAGATAACTGTTCATTTACTACATTTAGGTTAGACCTAAAATTTGGGGAACATTAATACTCTATAGAACAGTTATAATTAATCTTTAATATATTAATTTTATCTTTCATATAAAATGTGTTCACTGACAACATTATGGAAAGATACATTTAACACATAAGAAAACTGTATTAATGTACAATCATTTTGGTTTGGTTTAAGACATGAATGCTACTGTCCATTGACCTCTAGCTAGTTGTACTTACCTTTATGAGGCAGTAGTTAGCTCTTAGATTTGTAGAAAAGGACCAATTTGTTTCCTCTTGGTGAAAAGTTGCTTAATGGTGTAGTAGAGCAGATATCACAAGACATGCTTTCTTTGACCCTTGCTAAGACTAACAAAACTGACTTTGTTTCCTTCCAGCAATTAGTTTTGGGTCATAGGAATTAATCTACAAACACATAACTGGAAAGTTTGCATTAAATGAAAGGTCTAAAATGAGCAACCATGGCAGTTACTCTTTTAATATACATAGGCATTAGATAACCCACAAACAAAATGCACAGGAGATTTCATTATGAAAGTACGTGGTCACCAACAGAACAGCATCTTCTGTTATGTCCAAAATCATCTTTATGGACAAAGCGGAAGTACATGCTATACATGAAAGAGGCCAGGAATTAATTCTTAATATAGTGGAAATCTTTAGAGTCTAATTCAGGAATCATCATTAGTCTAGATCGAATTGTTACAGAAAAACAAAGCAAACCAAAACCAAAACCCAAACCCAACAGGCAGAATACAGAATAAAAGGTAAAAAACCCAGCAGCAATATAATTAAAATAGTAACTCACATACTTAGTTTCTACCTTTTCCCTGGTGTTGTGCTCTCCTTTCTAATGCTGCTCTGGATCCTAGGGTCAGTGGTTTCATCATGGTGTTTGTTCATGGTGGTGAGGGAGGTGTTGCAACAAGCTGTCAACATCTGGAGCCCCTTTGCTGGGAGGAATTTGGTGCTCATATTGATGATTTCCTTTTCTGCATTTTTTTTTCCATATAGGGTCTTTTACAACTTTTTATTTCTTCATTGCTCTGCAGTTCCAGGTTACATCTAAGTTTACTATGTATGGCATCTTTTATGTATGTCAAATCCTGTTTCTTTTGTCCAGCTCTAGATCTACATTATTTTTTAACTGACCATTACTGAGCTTTTTATAGCTGTGGAGTCTCCAGAGCTAGTGAAACTCATGTGGATCTGGCAGCTCAAAAGACGTAAGGCTGTCATAGCTCTATGGCCCCAGCTCCACACCCCTAGCTCAGCCAGTAGTGAGGCTGAGTGGAATAAGCCTGGACATGGTGTTTGTTCCCCAGGAATCTATAATTTGGGTTCCTGACTCCATTGTGCCCCAGTATTCCTCTGAGCTTGTGGAGATGAGCTTCTGATGGGCTGACGACTCCCATGGTGGGCCTGGGAGGAGCTAGGGCAATATTTGAGCTCTCCCATCTGCTGTTGTCTCTGTCTTCCATTGTGGGTGCAGACAAGCTTTTACTACATAACTTGTTACCAGCTTGTGCCCTATTCCTTATCATCACATACCTGCACTGTCTGTGCTGCATCCTGTTGTTGTGACCCAACAGACTTCCCGTCTGCTACCCAGAGCAGGGAATCCACTTCACCAGTTACAGACGCAGGTGGTGCGACCAAACACTAGGTCTCACTGTGTGGTTAATGTGATTACTTTAATAAACACCACAAATCAACACTCACAAGCAAACCACTATCCCTGTTGATATAATGGAGGTAGTGATCATAGTGATCACCCTTGATAGTATTAAAATAAACAACATGCAGAAAGGTAAAGAAATAGACTACCGAGTAGATCGACACATTATAGTAAGCTACAAGTGGAAAAAGTAAATAGACATATGACCTGCTCAGAGGGAAGCACAGCATGACAATGGTAAAGGATCTCAGGCCAGCTGAAAGGCAGCTCCACAGAGCACTTTCTGAGTTGAGATTTTATACCTTTACAGTCATGTAGGGTTTTCGTATGGATAACTTTGATAGGCAAGCCTTTTTTATCAGTTTACACACAACACGGAGATGTTACAACACTGGATGTGTGCTCCCCCTTTATCAATAGTTTTTATATTTCAGCTTTGTTCCCTTTGAGATGGAGGGTGTGAGCAAGGCATTGCTATCACACAGGCACAGTAGGGACTGAGGGCCTCAGAAAGGACAAATTACCCACCTACACCCAGTCCTACTCCTCTCCTTATGGCTTCAATGGCCATTTCCCTTCTTCTTTCTTGTTTTTTTTCCAGACAACAGCCTGAACCCGACAGCTGTGTCTCTGACAATGAAAGCTTCTGCTGCCTTTCCAGGTGTGTATCTCTCTACATTCTTACATTAAAGCAATTAGTATCTTTTTCTATCTAGAAAAAATGCTTTTTACTACTAGCTGTATAAAACTATGGTACCATCCAAAGATAAACAAAAGAAAACCAATTTATACATGGACACCTGGTCAATTAGAGAAACTGCTTCCACAGCGAAATCAAGTAAAACCCAGAGGCAGGTCAAGAAAAACCCAGTCAGAGCAGGCCTGACAAACCTCTATCCTGAGGCTATTCAAACTCACTACAAAGCTTGTGGCCTATTGCTAGCACTGGCAATACCATATTACAGGGCTGCACAGTTACGCTTCTGCACAATCAGGAACACAGAGTCCAGATAGCCAGACCACATCTTTCAGTCCACATCACATCTTAACAGCCATTTAGATATGTGCTCTGGAAAGGCTCCTGTGTGTGTAATCAACTATTCAAGACTTTCCGACCTAGAGACTCTCAGAGTGTTGTTTTGTGATATACAAACAATTCCTGAAATCCCCAGGATGCTCTCTTTGTCCCATATATCATCATGCATCATAACCTTCTCCATGCACTGTAAATGCTCTATTCCTTGCTGCACTGTGGCTTTTGGAAAACAAATTTCCATGGATGGGTGCAGACAAACATGAACTCCTCTACTTGTACCAAAGTAGAGGAATATGAATCAGCACCTGCTGATTCAAAGCTTTGTGTCTTTATCATTGCAGTGTTTTGCTTAAGAAAATCAGAATATATTAATACCAAAGAATGTCACTAAAGAGGTATAAGTGTCTCATGTGAGAGCTGAATGACATGTCTTTATCAGACAGCTCATCTGTTTTTTCCTATCCCTGTAGACAGATGTGGGTCTGTAGAAGCATAGGACTAGGACATGGACATGTCTTTCCGTCAAATTACCTCTCAAAGTGAGCTGCTAAAGGACCATGACCATATCTGGGGACTTTTAAATCCTTATTTTATCCCAGTAGATCTTGCAAAAGCCCTGTGTTTTCATCAAGCTGCCTGCAGAAATACAAAGAACTGCAATCCTGGGTTTTGGACAAACACAAGGATAGCAACTATTATTTTTTGAGATTCTCAATGGCCCAAATATTAAAAGAACAGGGCACAATACTGCTAATAGCCAGTAAGGAGTCAGCTACTGATTCCCATTCCATTTTTTTCAGTAATTATCTTCTCAAACAGTGCTGCTGGATGATTTAAAATGTTAGACAGAAAAGTACATATCTTGTAGGATTTTGTAAAAAGTCTTCCTACTTGCTAAGAACGTCTATGAGAAAAAAGTTTTTAACAGCAAAATCATAACACAGTCATCCAGAGCCAAAATAAGTATTGCAGTCCCTACTTGGCACTTCTATAATATGGCAAAGATCTTTATACAAGACTTGTTACTGCCACTTGAACTCCAATTGGGATATTGTATTTGCAACATTTTTTGTCAGGCAATAAGCCTTCTCAAAAGAAGCACTAATTATTAGCTTAGAAAACAGTTGCACAGAAAGAAATAATGTAATATCCTACAGAATGTCTAAGAACTAAGTAGAAATTCAATACTATATATAAAGTATTTTTTTTTTAATGTTTAGATCTGAACCTTATAGCAGACTATCATTACTTTGTCATAGGACTGTAAGAAATTGTCACATGTAAGAGGACCTGTTTAACTTTTCATAAATAATTTTTAATAGATCTAAAAGTAAAGTATAGCCATTTTTTTCTTTTTAAATAAGTGATACAACATGACATTTTCATCTGGTTTGGTCAGGTCACATCAAGTTATGTCACATCACAGAATATTTTGCAATGCAATGCAATGTAAGTGCAATGTCTGCATCAAAAAATTAAAGTAATAGTTTGAAACAAATTTTAAAAGAAGTGGAAGAAAATAAGAAAGAGAATACTTGAATCTGCTTATGCCAAACGTATCTCTGTTTTCTTGTAATAGACAGATGCCCCTATGTTCTCAGAGTCAGTAGCAGCTACTTCATCCTCAGCCAGTTACAAATAATATATAAAAAAAGGATGATTTCATTGAAATGCCACTTACTTTTTTCTTGTAATGGGTCTTGACAAGAAAATGTTCATGCTGTGTGACTTTGGAAATGCCCTTTTCTGGCAAGCAGCCTTCCTGCCACTGCTGCTGTTCGCTGGCTTTAAACAACAGGAACAGGGGCCAATTTAAAGTCCAGGAATCAACCAATTTGAGATGCACAGGCTCCCTGTGAAGCAATTATTCCCTTGGATGGACATACTGTCTTCATTATACCATAGATTTTGCAGAACTTAAGTATTCAACCACTGATGTACATTCTTTGCACTGTTGGTAACATATGTGGTGTGATTGTCCAAAAAAGAAAGCACATTTCTGTCTCAGAACACATAGTGTGATATTCCAGCCCACAGGGATGGGAGTGGGGAAAACGTGCATATATACTAGGATTAAATTATGTCCTGTGGAGATGAGCTGGACAGGTTTAAAAGAAAGAAAGAAAAGTTTTCAATAGCCTTTGACCAGGATAGTCTAAAGACGTGAGTGTATGCTTTATTCATCTCTTGTGCAATATATGTAGATTCATTCTTTGCTTCCTTTGAAACATTTTCAGATTTCTTACCCTCCCCACTAGCCAGTAGCTTATTTTTGTTCAAATTATTGGGTAACCTCAGTACTTGTCTCCCAAGCAGTTTGCTTAAGCATGCTAGCAATTCTTGTTACCTTTCAAATAGATTACATATTTTTTAACAATGAGGAAGCTATAGAAGACCAGGGGAAAAAAGAAAGGAAAAGAAAAATAAAGCCAACCTCTTACGGTTTTTTAAGTGTATAGACTTATTCTCTGAAATTCATTTGGAAAAAAGTTAATATTTTTCATGTTCTTTATTGTAAATTTGTTCTACTGGACAGTCAATTATCATTATTATTTTCCCTATGTTTATTCTAGTGATATACATTCATTCTATTAAGTGAGTATCTACCAACTGGTACTCAAATTTCTGAAACTGGAACCCTCCCCAAGATAAAGTCTAGTACTAAACCCAGAAGACTTAATCAAGATCGTGATGTTCTGTCTTTAATATTTATTTTAAATGTAAACTTTCATAGGCTAAAATTGTAGCAATGAGAATGTTTAAGTAGGACCCCTTAAACTTTAAACCTTATACACGTTAACTACATTTTTGTGTGAAACTTCTGATCTCAACTTGTCTTTCTGCTGGTTTTGGCTTGGAGAGAGTTAATTTTCTTCATGGTAGCTGGTACAGGGCTATGTTTTGGAGTAGTGCTGAAAATAGTAATGGTAATGCAGAGATGCGTTCATTATTGCTGATCAGTTCTTACACAAAGCCAAGGCCTTTTCTGCCTCTCTCTCCACTCCACCAGTGAGCAGGCTGGAGTGCAGAAGAAGTTGGGAGGGGACACAGCTAGTACAGCTGGCCCCAACTGACCCAAGGGATATTCCATACCATACAATGACATGCTCAGCATATAAAGCCAGGAGAAAAAGAAGGAAGGGAGGGATGTTGAAGGTACAGTGTTTGTCTTCCCAAGTAACCATTATGCATGTTGGAGCCCTGCTTTCCTGGAGATGGCTGAACATCTGCCTGCTGACCAGGAGTAGTGAATGAATTCCTTGTTGGGCTTTGCTTGTGTGTGTGTCTTTTTCTTTACACATTAAATTGACTTTATCTCAACCCAGAAGTTTTTTCGCTGTTACTCTTCCAATTCTCTCCCCCATCCCACCGTGAGGGGAGTGAACAAGAGGCTGCATGGTACTTAGTCACTGGCTGGGGTTAAACCACAACAGTTTTAAACCATGACAGTCTTCCAATCACTGTTCTTCCTCATGGAGCATGGATTTAAAATGACCTGCAGAGGTCACTGAGATGGGAGAGTTTTTGCCAGATTATCATCTCTAATATCTGCTGTCTGCTGAGCACAGGTAAAATCATGGAAGTATGCCATCCACAAGCATATCCTAAATCCAGCTCTTCCAAGAGACTGCAAGAAACTAAATTCCATCTACATCCCTTCAAGAAAATATATGGAAACTTTCAGGAACCTGCAGACCCTCTCTTCCTACAGAGTAGAAATTTCTTAATTTTTTATGTACTCTTGGCATT
The DNA here is from genome assembly GCF_963210335.1 of Falco punctatus. Lineage (NCBI taxonomy): Eukaryota > Metazoa > Chordata > Aves > Falconiformes > Falconidae > Falco > Falco punctatus. The sequence goes on from NC_137581.1 coordinate 35,469,191, forward strand.
ATACTTAAATATGTTTTTTTCAGGTATAGAAATAGGATGGACAGTTGAGGCCAAGTCAAACAGGGAATGCAAGTGTACATTAGAATATAAAAATATTTTGGTTGGACAAAAGGCACAATTCCCAGTGACTACTATGCTAGACTGTACAGACACTTTAGCTAAACAGAAGGAGAGAAACAGACATGTAGACAGATGATCTGATCAGTCTGCCAACTGCTTCCTCACTTCTTTTAATAACACCTAAAAGTAACAATTTGCTGTCTAGCTAACAGTATCCAATTTCATTCTGTCATTTTCTCTATGGGTGTGTTATATCATATTAAAATAATTAGATGTAAATCTGTGGTCTTGATGCTCTGTATTTGATTTTTAAAAAAGCATTTTGTGGTGTTTACATGCCCAAGATAGCTCCTAGTAAATAATTTATGGAATCAAAGACCACAGAGCTGTATTACTGAAGTAGTAGAAATAAACTAGCTTTATGGAGAAGGTTTGAGTCACATCATATTTGTTTAGCACATTGTAAGATTATACTTGTTCTGATATCACAGAACCACAGAATGGTCCAGGTTGGAGATCATCGGGAAGCACTCTGCTCAAGCCAAGCCACCTAGAGCAGGGTGCCCAGGACTCTGCTCAGATAGCTTTTGCAAACATCCAAGGAGAGAGACTGCAACCTCCCCAAGCAACCTGTGCCAGTGCTTAGTCATCCCGACCTTGGTTACTTTTTCACAGTGAAAAAAACATTTCCTGATGTTCAGATGAAGCCTCCTATACTTCATTATGGGCCCACTGCCTCTGGTTCTCTCACTGGACATCACTGAAATGAGCGTGGCTCCATCTTCTTCACACCATCCTCTCACACAGCTTCTAAAGCAAGATAAATTGGTTGCTCCACGTTTACCTCTGCTCTGTAAATTCTTCAGCAGTATCTCAGAGGGCTTTAAGATCTCAAAGATGTCTATTTGGGTATGAGTTACATATCCAAGCTTTATTAAAACACCGGTCTGGTGGGATAGAATACAACCTTGCATTATTTCATGCACTTGGAACCACGATAAAAATTCCGTGCAGATGCCACTATGCATCTGTGTTCCTATAAGCACACACATGTGTTCATGTGATTGTATGTCTGTCTCCAGTAAACCACTTAATGACATCCTTGATAATTTCAGCTAAGTGGTGAATGGTTAAGCTATGGAATTAATTAATAAGTTGCTCATGAAAATTTGTTATTACTTACTAGACAGAAACTGTTGGATCTCCATTATGCCTCCATGGAGGCAAAGGTTGAAATCTGAGCTTTACTCTAACTTGAACCAAAGTAATTCACCACACAACAAAGTGAGACGTTAGGAATGCCCTCAGTGTAGGAACATTTAAAAAAAAGAAAAAAAAACCCACAACACAACAAACAAACATCAAAGCACTAAGGGTTTCAAGCATGAAATACATTAAATATATTGGTAAACAGCTTAAATAATTGTACTCTTACTGAATTATTTAAAGGAAGAGAAGCAGATGTGTTTTCTTTTCTCTTTATACATTGATCTCTTGCTGGTGGTCCCTACCACCAGAATATATACGCACAATTGTTAATATTTGACTTCCTCAGTTTTCAAGGATTTCAGGTAAACCAACTCTAGCTGTTCAGAAGTTTGCAATTTGTATTAACTAGGTGTCTAAATGTCACCTACCATCGGTAAAGAGTGCCACCGACCAGAGAGGAATTGATTTAAAATAACCGTGGAAATTCTGTCATGCAACACTTTCTAGAAGTTCTTACTTTGTGTAAAAGGAGCCTTCATAAACTGCTGAGAAGTTTAACTTTTACAGTTGAAAGATTTTAAGATGATGACAAAAATTAAGTAACATCAGTCTCATTCTTACTTGCTGCTTGAATGTATCTTGTTTTGCTACAAACACAGAACTGGGGGAGCTCTCAAAGGCTACAAGATCCCTTCTTTTTTTTTTCTACAATACCATATCCTAAGTAATTCAATGTATTTCATTACTTTAAGATCTGATCAAAAGCCCAAAGAAGTCAATAGAAGGAAACCTATCAGTTCAATGGGTTTTAAATCCTATAAATATTTGTTCTATAATCCTCATTGCTTATTCTCTTGATTAGGATACCAAAGACTGGAAAACATTTGTTATCTAAAATTACTATTTCAATTCTTCTCCAGCAAATAACTTGAAAAATGATAAAATTTATGGGTTAGGTTTCTTTGGTTTTTAGATTTTCTTTTTAAGATTATCATAATATACCCACATTGACAGTGATTAAATGGAATAGAATACTTTCTCTACTGTGATAAATAGCTAGGGACTCAAAAATAACCTTTTAGATTGGAAATTTTTCACTGACACTGGAAAATTTACTGATTAGAGGCATGATAAACTTTGTGTACTTTAAAGGCATAAAGGCCTGGCTAGTATGCTGCAGTTAAGATATTGTTACATCTGCTTAAAAATCTTTTTCATTAAAAATCTTCTTCCATAATCTACTGTTTTGTTTTCACATTTGAACCAAGCATTTCTTAAACAAGCCAGTATTTTCAGTGTTGAAAAAGTCACAGATACAGAGAAGAAATATGTTTGGACTCCATTATTTCTCCACATAAATTTGGAAGAGAAAATCTAAGGCGTTTTGGCTTGATTTGAAACTCGAGTCTTTGTCTGATAAAGTGTTCACAGCACTCCTGCTGGAATCAAGTTATACTGGTGAGTCTAATGGCAGATCTGTCTTTAATGTAATATTTCCCAAGCTATTGGTAGTACAGCACTTTTTTAATAGATGAAAGGGTGAATTGCTTTGCTTTGTTAAGTTTTTATTCATAAAAGTCTGTTAAAGTTGGGGAAAGCTTTCATCTTTCTTAAAGAAACGGAATATGAGTCATGGATCATGAGATTAAAATACAGTAATAGACAGTTGATAGTAGTTTCTTTGAGCAAAAAGAAAATACAGTATGAAATAAGGTTAAATATTCCAAAATGCCTAAAAAAGTTAGGAACCTAAAGTCAGTGTCTAAATGTATGTAATTATCTTGGATTATATATATGTGGAAAACAAGAATTCTCACTTTTTGCTATTGGTCCCTTAATAGTCATTCTGGATTCCCTGAATGGGATTCATCTCATCTTCCTTAAACATCTACATTGAATCTGAATTAATCAACCAGGTCTCCCTTTATAGTTCTGGTAGAAAATAATAGGCACTCTCAGGGTGCAGTTCATCTGACCTACTTCAGATGCCTATTTTAGGATAAAAGGAATTGTGACCTAGAAGTGCCTGTTTCGCTCCTCTGACTACTAGGGACCCTAAAGTGATTAGCTCAGGTGCAGACATTCACACTTTTAATGTGTACATTTAGCCAAATTAATCCCTCCTTTTTTTTCCATTTGATTTGTATCTTAGGAAATTTTACATACTGGAATACATATCCATACTTTATCTGCTTTTTCTTCATGAAAAATATGTATCTGTGAAAAAAAAAAAAAAAAATCCTTTACGTTAGCACTTCTAGTAGTGCTGAAGCTTTCACTTTATTACCAGAAACATACTAATTTCCAAAGGGAATAAATCTAGATATATGCTTCTGTTTTCTTCCAGTGAACAAAACATCTTAAAATCAAATGTAAGAAATGGAACCTCAAGGACACCATGACATTGTAAGTTAACATTAATATAAATAAACTAAACACCCAGCTGCAAGTTTTCTTGGAGGGGATAATGGATTAGCTCTCTTTCACACAACTCTCTATTTTCTTTCTTAGCCCTAGTTCCCCAAAGTCACACGCCAAAGTCTCTATTAAGAGCAAAAAAAAAAAAGCCAAAAAAAAAACCCCAACAAAACCCCCCACAACGCAACCCCAAAAGTAAAAAAAAAAACAAAACAAAACAGCAGGGAAGAATGTACCTATCTTGTGGGGAGCTCTACTTGCATATTTTCCACTTGTCAAGTGATGTGACAGAATTGTTGTCTCCTCTAGTTCTGACTGACACAGCAGGAAGGGGTACCTATGGTGCCCTTTCACTTCAGGCTGCAGCTGTTCCAGGAAAGCTCTGGAAGAAAAAACCAGAACAGGGAGGTGAATGCTGTTTTAGCAAAGAATGAAAAGTAACTTGGTACTTTTTCTTGTGTCTTTTCTTATACACATACCAATATTTATCTCCTACTTTTCAGTTCCACCTGATGTTTTCAAACTATTTGCACATAATATGAAAGAAGCCACAGAAGCATACACAGCAAAGAACTTCTGAGGCAGGATGTTCTACCAATGTCAAGCTGCATGTTTTACCAATTAATTTGGCAGCTTTTGCAACTGAATAACTATCCTGAGGAAGATCTCTGACAGGGCTTTGTGTAGGGGGTTTTCAAGTTACTAAACACCACTACTTAATCAATACCTAAATTCAAAGTAAGCTATTAATTAAAAAAAAAAAAAAAAAAGCAGACATAAAAGGTTTACATAATTCAGGACAGTTATGTCAAAGATTTCAAACAATGATAGCCTGCTTTTTTGAGCCTTTCTCTTTCAAATGATTTTTTATCTTTTTTGGTTTTGTTTTGCTATCTAATTTTCACGTGTTTCTCCCTCTTATAATTATCAGTTTCTTTCTGTGTGCTCATTTCCACCTGCTTGCCAGAAGGACGTGCTAGTCTTGTCTCTGTTACTCTCATGGCTTACAAAGTTGTGATTATATATTGAACGAGATCTGGACATAAGACAATCTTTTCCACCCTGCCCTGGTTCCCATGGAAAGGAAAGTACAGTATGTGAACTGAGTGGGAGCCACTGTACTCTCCAAGATTTCAGTCTGAACTCAGAAATTCCTATTCCAGCAAGGTATGTGACCAGCTAACAAACAGAACAAGGAAAAAAAAAATCCATACCTCCTTCCAAGAAAAGTTTGTGTGTGGGGTTTTTTTGCCAGTTTCCTCTTTATTCACTGCTTGCAGCTAATGCTCAGAACCTCCAGGCCACATAGCTGTGATAAATATCAGTACTTAATTTTTATTTTGAAAGAACTTGTTATACCAAATCCTTATTTGTTTGGGAAAGGTAAATATTGCCACTTTTTTGAAGACAACTACATAATCATATTGCTTTATTATCTGCCTCGGAATGAAATACAATAAGTGTTTATGTGCTTTCTTCTTTTGTAATACACATATATTTATTAAAATTGTTATACTATTTTAATAATGAATAAACCAGCAAAATTTAAAATTCTTTGTTATTTATAACAGAATGTATGCACATGCATTGTTTCTGTAATTTTTTTCCGGTATCCGAGGATTTATGTATAAAAGGCCAAAATACTATCTGTTAAAAGTAAATAACCTAAATCTGAGGTTGAATGTTTATTTTTCCCTGAAATCATGAACAATAACCTGTAAATTTAGTACAGGATTCTTTTATGTACTTATAGAATATTTACCTGCAGGCTTCAGGCAGAGTACTAGCAGGACATGTTCCTCCAGAACTTCATCTTTAGGAACCCTCCTTTGCTCAGCACTGACTCCTATCGATAGCATCCTTAAGGAAATATATCCATCTTCTCCTTGTTTCCTCTTTGAAGCTTTGAGCTAGATTCCATATGAATGATCCCTTATTTTCCAGAAAATGCAGTAATCTTTATCCTCTCAAGCTTATTAGTCCAATATCGATTCCAGTTCCAGGTGAACAGAAAATTGCTCATTTAAGAAGAAAAATGTTATAATTTGCTTGTAGTGTACTTATACATATTGTCTTGGGGAACAGCATTTTTGTGAATTATCATGAAACAGGTTAAATGTGTTTGAGAAGAGCCTCTGTCATTTTTTTGCTTCCTGAGTTTGTGAGCCTCCTGCTTAGATGAAGGTGCTGGTAGATGTGGTCAGGTCAATTTTTGACCAATCTCAAATATGGACCTGAAAAGCCACAAAAAAACTTAGAGCATTTCTTGGAGATAGATTAGCAACAAAAAAACTAGTTCAAAAAGGCTTATCAAACCTAGCAATTCAGTTACATTAATCCTTAGGAAATTCTTTTAATGAGTTAATTATAGCTATTATAAACTGGGGAAAGTTTGTGTGCAAAGTTGGAGACAATATAATCAATAATGAAACCTGCATCCTGCCTCTGTTTTTAATCAGTGTTGAAACTCAAGGGAAAGAATAAAGCACTATCAGTAACCATATATCAAATGCACTGCTAAACATCATTACTCCTGACCAAACTCACGCTGCTGTTTTTCTATTTAGATATTTATTCTATGACTAATTGGACAGCCAATTTAACATATTTATCAATGAGATAGTGTAGGGTGTCTTCTTACTGTTTAGAATCAATAACATATAAAACCACTTTTCTTCTCTTAATTGAGCTAATTAAATGTCTCACCGTTTTACCTCAAATACAAAATAAAAAAAAAATATTTTAGGGGATAACTTCTTGTTTTCCCTTTTTTATGAACAGTGAATTACAAATTCTTACATTACTACTTAGATTTTTCCATTGTATTTGTATTTTTTATTTCTAAGCATCTTCTTTGGGACTTCATCAGTCTTTAAAAAAAAAGATATTGCATTTGTCAAAAATATTGCATGTGTCCTCACTGAAAAGATGACATCCAGTTTCTGTAGCATTGCATAGTTATTCCATTCCAAATGCATGACTTTGTGTTTGCCTTTATTAAATTTCATGAGGTTCCTGTCAGTCCATTTTCCTAGTCTGCCCAAGTCCTTCTGAGTAACAGTCTTGCCTTCCCATATTGACTGTTTCCCCAGATTTAGTGTTATCTCCTTGGAGTACACTCATCTCATCCTCACAGCATTAATAAAAGGTTTGGCCCCATTTTCAGTCCATGAGGGAAAACACTGTTAACTGGCCACCAGCTGGACTTTGTGCCTGCTGATTGCTACCCCTTAAGTCTGACTGCCAGTCAGGTCTTATCTATGTCATCAGACATCTCATCATGGAAGCTATGAGGTTACTGAATTACAACTTGTTGTTGGTAAGTACGTGCTGGCTGCTCCATCACCTTCTTGTCCTGATGCACTTGAAAAAGGTTTTTAAAGACATTTGCTCCATCACCTTCTCAGGGACTGATATGAGGCTTACTGGCCTGTAGACAGGTGACTACAATGTTTACCTGTGTTCTGGGTTTATGTGGCAAGGTTTTGGTTGTGGAGGGGCTGCAGGAGTGGCTTCTGTAAAAAGACAGCAGAAGTTGGAGAGCACCAGTTCCAGCTAGCTCTAAGAGGGACCTGCCACTGGCTAAAGCTGAGGCGATCACTGATGTTGGTAGTGCCTCCATGACAAAGTATTTACGAAAGGATAAAAAACACCCTGCAACAGCTGAGAGAGAGATGAGTAAGCATACATGAGAGAAACAGCCCTGAAGACACCAAGGTCAATGAAGCAGTGGAAGGAGGTGATCCAGACACTGGAGCAGAGATTACCCAACAGCCTGTGGTGAAGACCATGGTGAGGCAGGCTGTCCCTCTGCAGCCCATGGAGGTCTGCGGTGGACCAGATATACATATGCAGCCTGTGGAGGACCTCACTTGCTGGGAGTTGATTATGGACAGGCCCCTGTCAGGGATTGTGGCCCATGGACAGGAGCCCATGCTGGAGCAGCTTTGCTGGCAGTACCTGTAGGCCCATGGGGGACCCACACTGCAGCAGTCCATTTCTGAAGACCACATCCCATGTTGAAGCAGTTCATGAAGTACTATATCTTGTGGGACAAACCCCACAGTGGAACAGAGGAAAAGTGCGAGGAGGAAGGAGCAGCACAAAGTGTTATGAACTATCTGCAAGTCCCATTCTCCCTCCCTCTGTGCTGCTCAGAGGGGGAGAAGGTAGAAGAGTCAAAAGTGCAGCTAAGCTTGGGAAGAAGGGAGAGGTGGGAAAAGAAGTTTTTGGATTTGTTCTTATTTCTTATTATCATCCTATTCTGGTTAATTGACAATAAATGAATTTCCCAAGTCGAGTCTGTTTTGCTTGTGATGGTAACTGGTAAGTGATGCCCCTGTCCTTATCTCAGCCCATGAGCTTTTTTTGTCATATTTTGCTCTGCTGTCCTGTTGAGGAGGGGAGTGATAGAGGAGCTTGGTGAGCACCTGATGATCAGCTAAGATCACCACAACAATTTTTGAAAAAGCAGAAAATTCCTCTAATAACATTGGCTTTTCAGAAATCATCATCTCTGAAAAGCAATTGCAATTACGTTGGACAGTTCTCTCAGCTTTGGCTGCATCCCTTCTGGTCCCATGAATATCTGTATGCTAAACTGTTTTAAGTGCTCTTTGATTGTATCTTGCTCTAAGACAAGAAATGCTGCATTTGCTACAGACTACTTGCAGTCTTGGCAAACTGGAAGGCCAGAAGACATACATTACCAGTGAAAAACAAGGCAGGGAGAGGGGGAAATGCATTAGCTATCTTACCCTTTTCCATGTTCTTGGTCACAAAGTCCCATGAATTTCAGGTTCAGCTGCAGTTAGGAAAGCCAGTGCTCAGCTACACACATTCAAGCAATGTCTTCTTCTTTCACCTTCTGTGTATTTCCTCTGTGTCAAAGCTCAGTTCAGTGGTCTCTGCTCATCCAGGCTGGCTTCTGCCATGCTTGCTTGATTTTCCACCTACTGAAAGACTACTTTTATGCTTTGAGGAGACTGTTCTTAATGATCAACAGGCTCTTTTGGGCCCTTTGCCCTCCAGGGAGGTCTCCCATGGAACCCTGCCAAGTAGATCCCTGACTAAGCCATCCATAATCTGCTTTACTGAAGTCCAGTCTTGTGATTCTGCTATTTGTCTGACTTGTTTATCTCAAGATCCTAAACTCTATTATCTCGCAGTCACAGACATTGCAGTGAAGACTTTCCTGTCTCTATCAGTTATTCCTGCCCTGCCATGTTGTCCTCCCAGGAAATATCAGACTGGTTGAAATATTAACTACCAGGGCCAGCAAATGTGGAACATCTTCAAGGTGTTTAAAGAAGATTGATCAAGAAGCCTATCAGACATTTACCAAATCAGCAGCAATGTTGGCCTGTCCTCTAATCCTTACCATGAGCTCTCCACTGGTTCATCACTTATCCCATGCACTCTCGGTGCTCCTTTGCATAGAGTACTAACACTCCTCACTTTCCTTGTCTTTCCTGAAAGCCTGTTTATGGAGATCTCTAAAAGTATCAAATTTTGCTTCCACCTGCCAGTCCAAACAAATATTTCCAGTGTGATCCATATGCCAGCGACACAAGAACACCTCAAATGATAGTATGGGTCTGATGAGGATAACTGAAATAAACATTAGAAGTATACTACATTATTTTCTATGCTTTATTATTCATATTAAATTTTCCATTTACTATTATGAGATCATGGTAGCCTAGACATGGCCTCATAAATAGACTTCTACATATAAAAGAAGGTACCATGTTATGGAAATTAATCCTATCTAAGACCTCTACAGTGGATGTCTGTCCACATCTAAGTTGAACATCCAAACCTCAGTTAAAGGAGAGAACTGGCATTTTTTCATCTACCTGTTTAGTTATTCACATCAGGATGATATTAGTATTATCAGGATGAGAAGTGCACCTCTCTATTCCACTTACAAAGTGATCTAGCTGATTAAGTTTAGGTAGCTCATCTATGTATCACCATATTGCAGATATTTAACTACAGATAAGATTAAACACTGATGGGTTCACAAACACTTGATTTTGTAACAAATTCATAACCAGAGTTCTGAACATTTGACTATGCCTGTGGCTGGACTTGTTGGAATGATTTGACCACTTGAGATCTCAGACACCTTAATCTGGCAGTTTTCAGACTAAATCTCTATCAGTAGTGACATTTTGTCGGATTAAAGAATGAAGCATTAAACACTGTTCTGTGCCTTAAAGCTGAAGTTACAGTGACAACAGACTTAGAGAAACTGAGCCATGCCACATGAAGTGACAGCCACCTAAAGGTTCAGTGTTGACAATATCAACAGAGAAAAGCAACTAAGCTACCGAAGTCTTTGGACAGAGAAGAGATTAAGATGAAGACCAAAGTCTTCAGAGCTAGCTTGTAATAAAGTACATACCTGAAAAATGAAAAATTAACCTGGAAAACTTATTTCTAGTAGACAAAGAGTTATGATTCACAAAGGGTTACTGTAAATGATACTTACCTTAGTATAAAGTACCCAAACCAAACAAAAGAAAGGTGAATTAGTGTTCAAGTCTTTCATTATTAACCTGTTTCCTTATGGATGGTCCTGCAGTTGTTTAGTCATGAGGAATTTTCCCATCTTTATCTGAAACATGAATTCTATTCCTTACTAAGGTGGGATCTTCAGGTGATTCTAACAGAAAGTACGGTATCTGTGGAATGTCAGTAACTGCATTGTGAATTAGAAGTTGAAAAAAACCAATACCCCACCCCTGTTTTTTCTTGTAATAAACATTTAGGTATTATTAATAATGTAAAAATAGCATCAAGAATAAAAGAGAAAATTAGACATGATGGATAAATTTAAATTTGAGGTTCTGCAGAAACAGCTTAAAGCCTTATATATCCAAATTAACTCTATGTAGAAGAATATTGTGAGACCATATATTATCACAGCACTATCAAAACTAGCCAGCTGCAACAATGCTTTTACCATCACATACCAGGTTAACTTCAATAAGTAGTTCCCATGCCTTGGCCTGGCAGAGCCACCAACCGTCCACAAGGATTCCAAAGTTCATCTACTGTTCCTCTCTCTCTCTCTCTCTTTCTCCCCCTCTCTCTCTATTCTCTCTCTCTCTTGCTTAACCAATTCTATGGCACAGTCACTTATACTTGCATGAGGACAAGCATAAATACAAACTGAAAATATAGGATAAAATTATTTGTACTCACATGAAAAACAATTAGCAGAAGATCTCTCTTTCAATGGTTTTAAAGTGAAAGAGGGTAGATTTAGATTGGACATAAGGAAGACATTTTTTATGATGACGGTGGTGAGACACTGACATAGGTTCCCTAGAGAAGCTGGGGATGCCCCATCATTGGAAATATTCAAAGTCAGGTTGGATGGGGCTTTGAGCAACCTGGTCTAGTGAAAAATATCCCTGTCCATGTCAGGGGTGGGGTGGGTGGATTATATATTTGGTCTTCAAAGGTCCATTCCAACCTAAACCATTCTATGGTTCTATGAAAATGATTCAGGGTTTGGGTGTTGTGTTTGTATTTTGGTTGGGGGGGGGGGGGGGGGGGGGGCAGGGGGCGGTTAGTGGTTTTGTTTGTGGTTTTGGGGGGGGTGGTGTTTTGGGTTTTTTTGTACTATGTCTCTAAAAAGTTTCTTTATATTGCAAATATTTATCTTTATGACAAATTTGAGGTCTAATTTCCATTAAAGCTGACTGGTTGTAAGTACATGCTTCTGACATAGGGAGGTTAACTAGGTATTTTTTTATCTACCTACCAGCTATGGTATACTACACAGGAAAAATGATAAAGAAGAGAATAAATGACTACATTATCTGCAAAATCAGCTAGCGAAACAAAAATGCATTTATAACTGGTAGATCAAAGGCCTCTTTTGTGACAGATAAGATTCTGAAAAGAAATGTATAGAGAATAGAAGAATGAGACTTTTCTATAGCTGGAAACATTCCAAACTGATATATTAGGTCATTTTCAATACTCAAGTTGGATTGGTGTTTTCCATAATCCTCAGAAGAAAAAGATACTTCAGAGATATAGTAAAAGAAAAATTACAATGGAACTTTGAGAAACAAAAGAACAAAGCAAATCAAAATTACTAATATGAAGCAGATATTTAATAGCCCTTTTGTCTGAAATACTGAAGTATATGAAAACATGAGGCTAAGGAGATGAGCAAAGAATTACAGATGGGGGATCAAACTCTTCCTATGCCTGCTTTCTCTGCTGGATATAGCACCAGTTATGGATTTAGTCTATAAAGTTTAGAACTGCATATGAACAAAGAAAATTAATTTGGAACAGTGGGTAGACACAGATAGGAAGTTTTTCTGGCATCTCAAATTTTAGTGAAAGAAGAACCTTATCAGTGAATGATTTAAAATGAACAGTAAGATACTTGGAAAAATTATTTGGAGGCAAGGGCAGCAGGAACAATGACACTGGAAGTTTGGTTTTACAATCTGCCATTGGGTTTTTTTACAAGTGATTTTTCATAGACTTATTTTCTGATATATTGGTCCAGATGAGTACCTGAATAATTGATGGTTTGCTTCTGACCATGACCAATACCAGTAGAAGTACAAGTGAACCTTACAATTTAAAATACAGTTATGAATAAGAAAAAAAAATAATCCTTCTTTGTCCCCTTTTTAATTCCAGAATTACTCCAAAATTAGTTTACTTGGCTAATATGTGATTAAAACTTGGAGGTAAATCTAATGAAAATAAAAAAGATGAAAAGTAGTTTAGGAAAACAAGTTAATCAAGATGGTCATGCTTATTGGAGAGTTTAAAGAAAAATGTTCAATTCCATAAGGAAAGCCTTTAAGGTATTTTGCCTCTGTGTGTGGTGACTAGGTTTTATGAGGCTGAGAAATACCAATAAATTAAAAAATCTACAAGTGTTGCCCGGAGAAAGAAAAATAAAGGCAACTTGCTTAGTTTAGCTGTGGCATCTAATTGTTTATTTATTATTTCTTGCTTGGTTTAGAATTCATGTATTTAAGGCTTTAAATTTTATTCTGGGTTTAAGGTGGAATTCTGCTAAGCCAAGTTGGTGTAATTTGCAGCTATAAATTTAAATCCTCTAATAATGTAACAAGAAAGGGAAGTTTCACAAATGTCTTCTGAAGTAATCAGAAGTTGAATAAAAATCTGATATAATCTTTGGATACAATAGGGTTTTATTAATGCAACTGTTTTTAAGTTATTTTTTCAGGTTTCAGAATTATTGCTTTGCAAATATCTCTTCATCAATATTTGTAGTATTGTGTTTAAATTCAAATGAATACAGCATGAAAACACTACAGCATAATCAGCTTTTCAGAAAATAGAAGTTAGTGGATGTAGCCCATATGTTCAATAGCATTAGAGACAACTAGAGAAAGTACCATTCTCCTCAGATCAGAAGGAGGAAGAATGTCTAAAAGACCTGGAAAAAACAGTAATAAGTAAGAATTTACCCTTGGAAAAGGTGAAAGGAACAAGGAATTTAATATAGATGAGACAAGACATGTAGACTCACAGGGTTGTCGTAGGAGCTCCAGAAATAAAGTCCTAAGTTTCATGTAGTACAGTCTATCAAAAGAAACAAAAGTGTAATCTGAAAAACAAAACCCATGTTATTAAAAAAGGAAATATGCATTTTCATTACTGTCCTAGAAGTAAACTTAATAAATATTCCAGCTTCATAAACATATAAGGAAAATACTTTTTAAAATTACCTAAAAGTTAGGTTGGTGATGTTTAGGGATTTTGTGGGTTTTCTTTTTTTTTCATGAAAGGTCATGGCTAAAACCATCAAACTGATTTAGTACACTAAAAAATCTTTTGGACAGTGCAGTAGCAGTATTGAGCAGCAAAGAAAGTCACACTGGCACGGCTGTATAGGGATTCTATGTGTGTGAAATGTATAGGATTTCTATTTATATGCAAGAGATGTTTTGATTTATGGTAAAATATTTATTTGTTTGTTTGTTTGTTTGTTTTTAAATACAAGCCTGCAAGGAAAGGCAATATATATATTCAACAAAGTACATATAATTAAAATATGACAATAAATACCAGCTCACAAAAGCGTACTTCATTTATAAATAAATTCATGCAATGGCTATATTTAATCTGAAGTTCTGTGGGAAACAGAAGCCATATTATCACTGAAAATACTGGGTGTATGTTAGTTGAATTTCTAGATGATCAAATGCCAGATTTAACATTACTGTCATCCTCAATTATTTCAATAAAATGGGCCTATTACCTTTCTCATCAGAGTATCATACTTCATAAATACTGTGGCCAATACCTCTTTCTTATCTAGTACAAAACTGTTCGATACTTGAGTCCAAATATTGCCACTTTCATGGGGTTTAGGTACTTACTGTTCCTCCATAATCCTGTAGTTATAAATTCAAAGAATTCTGTTTCAAGTGTCAGAGGGATGCTTTTGACATATGCAAGGCATAAGCTGCAGCAACAGAAACAGTGAAGTAACTTTTCCATGTGTTTTGCCCTTTAGAAAAAAGTTCTGCTTTGGCTATGGATTGTTTTGCAAGATGGCAGCTGAAAAAAATGAAGTTATCTTTCAATACTACTTAAAAAAAAAAGAAAAAAAAAAAGGTGATACAGGTTTGGTTTTGTCGTTGCAGTGGTGGGTTTTACGTTACACGAAATAAAATTGAAAGTTACACACACTGTTCCAATAAATAGTGACATTATTCTCCGAGTTAAAAAGCTGTGGGTTCAAACAAAATCTACTCTTGAACTTTTTCAAGTGAAGTCCCAGATACAGACACCGTTTAGATTACTGCAGACTTAAACTTTACTTAAGACTGCAGCACTACTTGGTTGTTTGAAGGTCACAAATGCAATGGTAGGTTCATCTGCTTCCCACTTCCCACTGAAGAGCTTGTTGCATACAGTGCCTGGAGCTGCTCCCTGCCGACACTACACTTACAAAAGCAGAAGTCTCCTGTAAAGTTACCTATCTTGCTCTCCAGTTGAGCCTTATGACTAAGAAACACAGGTTAAATTAAAAGAAGTAAAGAGAGACCCTGGAAAACAAGGACTTTGGTATAGACAGAGCATATGTAGATGCACAGAGATGTGATGTAGGTTGAAGGAGGATAAAAAGAACTTAGAGTTCAACAAAGCTGAAGATGAAGGAAAGGTAAAGAAAGAAGATGTTGTTTCATAGAAGTTAATTAAAGGAAGGAGATATCTACTATTGGTTAGAAGCAGAGGGTAATAATCAAAGACAGAACTGACAACTGGATACAGAGATCCATGATAGGAAAGTTTCACGTATATTGTTGCAATATGGGCTTTGATTTGATTGGTAATAAACATATTTGGTATGCATTCATTGTGAAGTGCATTTTTCTGATACTGTACGTGTTATTCATCTTAACTAGTTTCAGAAACCTAAAAGTTAGACGTTAAAGTGTTATTAAATCATCCAATGTCCACTTACAGTCAATGAAGAAAAATAATCATGACTGAAGTGTGATTCATATGTTCTGTTTTGGGTACCTTTCTTAGGATGCTACAAGCCACCTTTTGGGAGTCTTAAGCAGTTTTAAGTCTAAAATTAGGCCACAGGGATTTTACCCAAGGACACAAGCTCTTTAAATAGGCAAATGACATGGATAATTTAGTAAGTAACTAAAATTGGGTGAAATCAACTGTATTAAATGTAACAGTAAAAATTGTTATACCTCTTTGTTAATCAAGCTTTACTATTTAATCTGAGCTGTTGAAAAAGATTTCTTTCCACAGAAAGTCAGTTTTTGTCTCACACTGTGTATTCATTCTGCTGTAAACAAAGCTTTAAATATGAAGCAGTAAGTAACCCCAGGTGACCATGTTTAAGAAGTTTAGAGACAAGCATAGGACTATGTGACATGGGTAGACTTATATTTCACGTCCACAAGGAATACCAGTTAAGGACTTTCAAAATGATTTTTCCACTCATTGACCTGAATATGCTGAAACTCAGTGTGGTGGGTTGACCCGGGCTGGATGCCAGGTGCCCACCAAAGCGGCTCTACCGCTGCCCTCCTCAGCTGGGCAGGGAGAGAAAATGTAAAGAAAGGCCAGTGGGTCGAGGTGAGGGCAGGGAGAGATCAGTCACCAACTATTGTTATGAGGAAAACGGACTCTACTTGGGGAAATTAGTTTAATTTATTATCAATCAAGTCAGAGTAGGGTAATGAGAAATAAAAATTAAACCTTAAAAGACACCTTTCCCCCACCCCTCCCTTCTCCCCAGGCCCAACTTCACCCCCGCTCTCTCTCCCCGCTCCCAGCAGCGCCGGGGCCGGGCATGTGGCTGGGGTCAGTCCCTCACACGCTGCCTCTGCCGCTCCTTCCCCTCAGGGGCGGCTCCTCACAGCCCTCCCCTGCCCCAGCCGGGTCCCCCCACGGGTGCCGTCCTTCAGGCACAGCCGGCTCCAGCCCGGGTCCCCCCGGGGTCCCCAGCCCCGCCAGCAAACCTGCCCCAGCCCGGGCTCCTCTCCCCGCGGGGCCACAGGCCCTGCCAGGAGCTGCTCCGGCGTGGGCTGCCCACGGGTCACAGCCTCCCTCGGGCACCCACCTGCTCCGGCGTGGGGCCTCCAGGGGCTGCCGGTGGGGATCTGCTCCTCCGTGGGCCTCCCCGGGCTGAGGGGGACAGCCTGCCTCAGCGTGGGCTTCACCGCGGGCTGGGGGGAACCTCTGCTCCGGGCCTGGAGCCCCCTGCCCCTCCTGCGCTGCCATGGCGGCTGTGGGGCGGTTGCTCTCAAATGCTCTCACTCCTCTCTTCCGCTGCCATTGCACAGGGTTTTTTTCCCCCTTCTTAACTATGTTATCCCAAAGGTGCTACCACCATGGCTGAAGGGCTCAGCTTTGGCCAGTGGTGGGTCCATCTTGGAGCTGGCTGGCACTGGCCCTGCCAGACACAGGGGAAGCTTCCAGCACCTTAGCAGATTCTCACAGAAGCCACCCCTGTAACCCCTCCATTAGCAAAACCTTGACAAGCAAACTCAATACTTAATACTGTAAAACTGGTACAGCTACCAGTTTTGTAGACCAGTATAAACAAAGTCAGAAGAATAGTTATGCTTCTATTTTGTTTGCCCCTTTTGACCCTATATACCAGGGGTCCTCAAACTACGGCCCGCGGGCCGGATACGGCCCCCCGGGGTCCTCAATCCAGCCCCCCGTATTTACAGAACCCTCCCCTCCCCCACCGAGGGTTGGGGGGGAAACCAAGCAGCCACAGATGACTGCCTGCCACTTCATCCACGCACTGGCCCCCTCTTTAAAAAGTTTGAGGACCCCTGCTCTTTCCTCATGTGAACAAAGAACTCTGTTGTCGTACCAACTATCTAGTGGCAATGCCATGCCAGTTGGAGTCCAGGGTTGGCTCTTCTGAGATATTTGCCGTTTACTGTTGTTCTCTTTGAGCTTCACAGCATGGCTATGCAAGCAACGGGAGCAAATCTGCACGTGCTATATTTGTAAGCCCCCCAAAGAGCTTACATGAGGAGCCATATCCTGACTGCCTTGGGTGGAAATGCATTTTCTCATAATGTGAAACTTTGAAAAAGTTTGTGGGAGAGAAGAAAAGACAGGAAGAACAAAGGGACTGCAGAGGAAGAGGCCTTCATTTCCCTCTCCTCTTATCACAACCTCACTTGCAAGAAGAATGCTTATCCCTTCTCCATGAGCTGTGCAGCAATAATGCTTGGCTTTGCAGTCAGTGTTTCACTCTCTCTGCAGTGATAGTGCTACAGAGTACTGCAGGTTTGTGCTGAAGATACTTGAATTTTTGGAGGCAGGGAGTTGTTTGCGTTTTTTGTTTGATTTATTTTGTTATTGTCATTTGTATTGGTATTTATCTTTCTTCTATTTTAAAATGCTTTCATGATTGTGGTGCAACAGTAAGAAAAGGAAAAAATTTGGGTCCCTACAAGACAAGATACAAGTCCTCTCAACAGTAAAAAATAGTTGTAAGAGCTTACTGACCACCGACAACTGTTGTGTAATCCTCTGCTTATACTAGAAGAAACTTGAAAACCCATGGTAATAGTGTATTCATTGATTCTCTACTCCTATAAAGGAAGCAGAAAACTGAAGCAAGTGAAAAAAGGAAACCCCCTTTGTTACTCATGCCTGGTTTGTGTAGGAAACGAAATTTACATTACATGGAAGACACCATGTGTTTTGACTGGACTGAAATTCATATTTCAAGGAAATTTTTTCCTTGTGAAACCGTTTCCACTGCAATACTGGCAAGGTTAATGTCAGGTTGGATTTTCTGCTACACAAGTATCACTCAGGTAAATTAGTTCTGCCATTGGGGCTAGCCTAACCTGGGCACCTAGTTTTCCGAAATCGTTTCCTTCTTGAATGAACATTTCTTTTGTTCACATGACACATCCCATGTGTTTTTGTCCTTTCCTTTCCACTCCCATTTTTTAACCCTTCGTCCTCATCCTCATCTGATCGATACATAGAAAGAGATCTGCTTTTAATTTGGTTATTGTCACAACACATCTGTGATATATGAGGCACTGCAATCACAAAATTATAAATGGGAAATTTATGCACAGTGATTATGTGCATGTAAACAGATCCCTGGGAACACAGCAGAGACTGGGTACTTCCTGATCATTTTTTGACTCAACATCATTTAGTGAAAGATGCAAATACACCTTTTTTTTTTCCCTTCCCCCAACTACATGAGCACAAGGTTTCCATTAAATACTTAAAACAATTGAAACTCACATTCCTAATCAACCAGAACTATATGTTAAGTACAGGGAAGGTGTATGTGCATTGACACTTCCAGTTAAAGCTGGCCACAGCATAATAAATAGGAAGGAGGATGTTAAAAAGAGAGGGTAAACAAGCATGGCAGTCGTACAAGCATACAGCAATACTGAGGGAATTAATCTATGGGAGGGCCCTTAAGCTCCCTCTTGCACTCACATGACTTTTTTTTATTATCAGATAATTTTATGAAAATAAATGTTCAAGAAATCAAATATGAGAAAGGCTTTGACTCTCCTTAGGTTCAGTTGGCCTGCATTTAGCCAAAGAGGTCAGTGAGCCATTCAGTGAAAAAAAAGACCCCTTTTATGAGCAGTAGCTCCTACTGCACCTCATGAAAGACTCCCTGACCATAAGGTTTATTAGGTTTTTTGCACTGTTTATTACAATTACACATGGCATGCTTCCAGCCCCTGTGTGCATCTTCGACCCAAAGCACACTTAGCCCACTACATCATTCATGTGGTGTGTCCTTGGGGAGAAAAGAGAGAAAACTGGAGAACCTGCAGGAAGAGATGCAGTTGGATGAGTATTCACTACAGGTTTTTCCAGGCATCTAGTTTTACTGGGCAGTATTATCATCATACTTTGAAAAATAATGTGCTCTGAAATTAAGTTTCTGATTCTTTCTTAACATAACTACTCATAACCATGCTGACATATGACTAGTAACTTGTTCAGAGTGTCTGGCTTCAGAAATCTTTCCTCTTTTGTTGTATCCTTTTTCTATCAAAATCCATGCAGTTTATTATAGGTACATCTCATGCACTTTAAAATTCTGTCCTTTTTTCCAGAACAACGCGAAACAAACTTTTAAAGCAGTTTTTAAGCCCACAGTGTTTCTAAAAGGCTAGGAAAGACTTGTTATTGCATTGGTCCTTCCAATTGATAGTTAACTCTTTCTATAAATTACACCTCTGTGAAGAAAGATGAATAGATTTAGTGCCTATTTCTTACTGGGTTATTCAGGCCTACTTTCAACCAACCCCACCTTACAATAAAGTATTGTCATGGTTTAATCCCGGTGGGCAACCAAGCACCACGTAGCCGCTTGATCACTCCCCCTCACCCAGAGGGATAAGGAAGAGAATTGGAAAGGAATTTAAAACTCAAGGACTAAGATAAAAACAATTTGATAGGTAAAGCAAAAGCTGCACATGCAAGCAAAGCAAAACAAGGAATTCATTCACTACTTCCCATGGGCAGGCAGGTGTTTGGCCATCCCCAGGACAGCCGGGTTCCATCATGTGTAACAGTTACTCAATAAGACAAACGCCATAATACCAAATGTCCCCCCCTTCCTTTTTCTTCCTTCAGTTTATATACTCAGCATGACATCATATGGTATGGAATAGCTCTTTGGCTAGCTTGGGTCACCTGTCCTGGCTGTGTCCTCTCACAATTTCCTGTGTCGCTCCAGCCCATTTGCTGGCAGGGCCCAAGAAACCAAAAAAGTCCTTGACTTAGGATAAACAACACGCAGCAACAACTAAAAACATCAGTGTCCTACCAGCATTGTTCTCACCTCAGAGCCAAAACATAGCAATGTACTAATTACTAAGAAGAAATTAACTCTATCCCAGCTGAAACCAGGGCAAGTATATAATTATTTATGCTTACTTTTAGTTCTTGAATGTCTTGGACTGATTTAACTTTGTCTTATCTGTAACCTAAACTCTGACCATCGGTCTACTGCCCAGCAGTCGCTTCCTTTGAATTAGATTTTGTTCTTCTGTGTCTGCTAAGAATGAACATCAACAGTGTGGTGGTGGTCAGCATACTAAAATTGACAAGGTGCTGGCACAGATCTATTTTTTCTCACCTGCAAACACATTCCACTTTTATTTTCCCCCAGCCTGTGCATAGAGATGCACGTAGCCTCTTTTCTCTTTTAAAAAGATCCTGACTTTGTATGCTGTCAGGAGGACACCATTATAGGAAATGCAGGCTGCAGGCAGGGAACTAGGGTGGCAGTCTAGTTAGAGGTGGGACAGACAGGCCTGTCCCACTGCCCCAGCCAGGAGCAGGGCAGCCAGGGAAAACCAAGCTTTGGGCACCTCCCTGGGAATGGGGAGAGACCAAAGGCAGTCTGGGATGTGGGCCCATGGGTGGACTGGGGGCCCGTGGCCAGGCAGGGCAGGGCTGTGGGGAGCTGGAGACTGGCCTTGTGGTGATGTCACAGTTCTGGGCCTTGGATAGGGTAGAGGGAGCCCCTGAGAGGTCAGTCAAGGACAGTCAGTCCCATTAGTGCCCCCATGGCCATGGCAACTTATTCTGTATTGAAAAAACCCGTTGTATTCAACATACTTCTTGATAATGGTGTTCCTGTCTTGTCTGACAGAGCTCTAGGTGGCCTCGCCTAAGCAGAGGAGTTGAACCAGATGTTCTCCAGAGATCCTTTCCACCCTCAACCACTCTGTGTTTCTGTGATGCTGACATTGCTGTTGTCGTCATGAAAACCTGCTTAATAGTCTAAAAAATTACGACACTATCTGGTTAACAGAATCATGAATTTCAAAGTTGTCTAAGGTAATGGAGGGCAATACACTCAGAGCAATTTCTTGAGCCAGGAAAGTCCTTGTATATACCAGCTTTGTATAGAATAGCTGGTCAGAGCCTAGTAAAGTGAAAAGGCAGATTTATAATGCCTAAAGTGAAATATCACTGGGCCTGAAAGACCATTCTGGACTTATAATTTATTTAGTTAAATTGTTCTCCTTTTATGCATGAGAATTTATGCACCTTTAATTTGTTAGTTAAGTTACCTGTATGTTTTTGTCAATTTAGAACTTATTGACTAGCCTTAAGAAACTTCTAATTGTACATATTTGAGGTGCAGGTTAAAAATAACTGAAATGGAAGGGATTAATTCTTTGTTTTTGACCTCTGGAAAATGAAGTACAATTTTTTCAATTTATCACCAATAATATAAAATTTCTGTGTTTTCTGTGATTTCTACATGTTAAATTCAGATTTTATATTCAAATTAAATCTGTTAATTTTGTAATTTAATATTTGAATTTTGTGGTAAGCCAATTAATTGTTTTCTATTTTTATCGTTACATGAATTTTAGAAGAAACAAGATTTCTTCAGTAAAGGAATGGAAAATATTTTAACATGGACGAAGTATAATTAAAAAGCAGAAAAGCATCTGCAGAATCATATTTCCAGAGAAAGTGCAGGTCATTGAGTGCTGGATATTAAAGATCTGGTTAAAACCCAAAATTGTTACATGTGACAGTAATCTGTTCCATTGAATTCAATGACATGAAATTAGAGACTACATTCTCACATAGAGCAGTATCTGAGTCATATTGTTGAGTACTACTATGTCATGTTCGCTCTCAGGAGATGAGAGAAAAAAGCAAGAAATCGGAAAGGAGTTAGTCAGGATACCTGATTGAGAAAGGGAACTGGGTTGAGAAAAGCCTGAAGTACAAGGTTAAGGGACAGAATAAGGAAGGTAGAATCTGGAAAAAACATTAAAAAAAAAATATTTGGCAAGACAAGGAGTAATGGGTTTAAACTGAAAGGGGGTAGTTTTAGATTAGATATAAGGAAGAAATTCTTCACGGTGAGAGTGGTGAAACACTGGCACAGGTTGCCCAGAGAAGCTGGGGATGCCCCATCCCTGAAGGTGTTCAACATCAGGTTGGATGGGGCTTTGAGCAACCTGGTCTAGTGGAAGGTGTCCCTGCCCAGGCAGGGGGGTTGGAAGTAGGTGATCTTTAAGGTCCCTTCCAATCCAACCCATTCTATGATTTTATGATTATAAGACAGGAGAAAATAAAGGTAGTGTGAGAAAAATCAAGGCATGTACATACTGAGAGAAAAATGTAATGTTAAAACGAGTGTATTTTGGATCTTTTTTTAACTTTGATAAAGTATAATATTAAATTACATTTAAGAATGCCTTCTTCCAGCAGAAGACAGGCCTTGGAGAACTGTATTTGTTGATTACCCATGGCAATGTTGCATTTTTTTTTTATTTTTTTCCCTTAGATCAACTTGACTAGCCACATATGTGCAGTCATTTTATGCAAATTTAGCTGAAACATTTTTAGGCTATAAAATGCAATGCTTAATGAAGAGAATTTAAGTATGAGAGCTCTCAATTATGAGTTTGTGGATTTTATTGAATAAATAATTTCAGCAGGGAAACCACACAAATGTATCCAGCTTTGATCATTACAGATAAGGATAATTTGCTATATTTGAAAGAAAGATATTTTTTTACTGTTTGATGGCAGATTTCACTTTGGAATCTATGGAAACTGAAAAATGCTGAGATCTAGAGATGAGTTTAATGCTTCTGCCTGATGAACTGCATTAAACATAATCATAAATGTCACCATTTATGTAGCTGAAATTTTACAATCTGTCTGCTTTTCGTGTTGTCTTTGGGTCATAATCTAGCCTCTCCAAAGAAAAAGAATTCTTTATAATATAGCAAATTAACCCAGCAGCAGATGGTGCCCTTGTGGAATTAGGGAACATACCGAACCAAAGGATTAGGTGAAATATGGGGACCCAAAAGGCAGAGTGTTTCTATGAGAAGGAACCTTCTTGTGAGATCTCACGATTCTTTTGATGGGGTGACTCCTATAAGATCTGTCACCCAATGAATGATAAAATTTATATTGAGTGTCAGGAACATTATTCCCATGTATGTTTTTTTTAGTAGCATTTTCTTCCACTGAAATTTTTTAAGTACTCTACCAGCATGGAAGAAAACCACCCTCTTTGTCATCAGTTTATCTTTCTGAAGCCAAAGTTATTTAATGACCAGGGTTGCAAAACAAATTCTGGAGAACCAAGGGCAATACAGCTGTATCGTAAACCTCACTGTATTAAATCAACAACAACAACAAAACCCAAAACAACAACAACAACAACAACAAAAACACAACCAAAAAACAACTCACGATGTACAGAGTTCTTGAACAGGGGATCAGCTTGGCTAAATAGCTTGTTTACCTGACCTCCTCTTTCTGTCTGTTGTCTTTCTGCCTGTTACACTGCTGGTACACTACATAGGCTTCTGAGCCTGAAACATGGGTACACTGCAACATTATGTTTGACCCCGTGAGTCCAGTTTCTGCCCTTTTTAACTCATGCCTCACCCATCTACCTGGCTGTGTAGGACTGAGAGAAAGTGAGCGATATATTTGAACTCAATTTAAAAATATTAGTAAGTTATCTAAGAGTGTTGAAAGGCCGAATCAAATGTTACAGTCCACCAACCTTCTATTCTATTGTACACCACTTAAAGGAAAATCATTTTTCACAGGCAGCCCTTCTTCATATCTCAGCTCACAAAACTTTCTGTTCAAATCTGTTCAAATTACAGATTCTCCCAGCCCTGTAGAATTAAGAAATGTTTACATATATAAATGAAAAACAACTACCATTTCTTTTAATCCTTGGAAAATGGGGGTGAGGGGGTGGGGGTGGGCGCGGGGGAGGAGGGGGGGAATCTTTTTTGTTTGTAATGATTCCAAAGTATTCTTATGCATGATAGAACAAGATAAAACAAATTATATGAGAAAGAACAGATCAAAATTCATGTGCAATAAAACTAAGACAATAAGCCTTAGTTTTCAGATTACATTGCACATGCTACATACAAGAGATGACAGTTAAAGGTAGGTACAATAAATAATCAAGTCTGAATGTAAAAAACCCAATGCATGACTACTTTAGAACACATTTGAGTTTATACCTTTGCCTAGTTTTGTGCCCATGGGCTATGGCCAGTCCTTGATGATGACTTTTGCTGCCATAATGTATAACTTCAGATGCTCATGTAGACCAAAAATATTAGAGCATAACACAGTAACTAAATTCACATTTACTATCCTTTCTTTGCTTCATCATTTATGAAACTCAACGTAACAGCCAGACATAAGTTCCTACTCAGTGGGCTTCTAACAGGGCATGAAGTAAAGGAGACATAGCAGTCTGGTTTCCACTCTAGAAATTGACTGACTTCCCAAATGGAGTTTATGACAGCTGAGGCAAATTAAAATTCCACAGCATAGGAATGGGGAGGAGTAAAGAAAAAGCTTCTGATTGTGAGCTAGGTTGGTTTTTTAAAAAAATGACCTTATAACTTGTACAGTACACTGCTAACTGCATGTGTCTGTCATAAGATTAATGCCTATTCTGATGCCAGCAAAGTATTTCTTTCCTGAGAAAATAAATCAAATCAAGCATGATTAGAATAAAACAACAGTAACGACAAAATAATTTTATAGTTGCTTTGAGAAAAGGAAGATTACCAATTACTTGAGAAGCCACCTTAATGAAATATTTCAAAAACAGACACGTAAAAGCCAGGAAATGAAGAAGTCAAGTCAGTTATATGAGCATAAAGCATGGTTACATATATTGACAGGGAAAAAAAATATTGCTTATTAGATAGAACAGCAAAGAATTTACTCATCAGTTATAGTAAACTTAAAATGCATAATGGTATAGCTTTTAAAGAATAACCTTCTTTAAGAGAAAACACATATCTTAAATCCTCAAAAAGATTGTTTCCAAGACTTTCATAGTAATAATTACTTATATGTTTTTATTGGAATTACTTTTATTTTCTTCATCTATCTTTCCAGTTTTTGTCAAACAGAAAAGGTCCAAATTACATTTTAAAAGTAGATAATTTTGTTCACTAATTAAATATTCTGCAATAAAATTAGTAAACAAAGTGGCTCTTCTGTATAAGCCATGGACATATAATGCATGACATAAAAAAAAAAAATATTAAAAAGTAAATTACAAGTCAGTATGTTTTCTGGAGTTAAAGTTTTCAAATTTATTTTCCTTTCAAAATAAGAGATTATGTAGATGTGAGTAATTCCTTTCTTCTGTTTTCTTATTTTCTTGCTTTGTCTTGCTTGCTTTTTTCTTCTCTTGCTTATTTGCTTTCTTGCTTTCTCCTCTGTACAGCTTTGTTAGGAAAGAAGGGTTACTTTAGGAAAAGAAATTCAGAAAAATTCTGGCTTTACATTCTGTTTTACTAAAGATTGATCTAAAAAAGTATATTTTCTGTCATATTTTTTTACAACTTATATGACCTAGCTTTCAATGTCATATTTCAAATATCTAGTTTACTTATTTCTGCAGTAGTGACCTTATTCCTTTTTCTTAAACCTCTTTAGAACATGGATTGTGAATGTCAATTTTATGATGTTGCTGCATAAATTATTTTTTATCTTATATTGGACACCTACGTTTGTATTTGTGTCCAAGTATCCTAGCTGGAAGCAACAGAAGACTTTTAAAAATAAAAGCATTGTTCCTTGATGGGAAAAGATCTGGTCAATACTACTTCTATCTTCAGTCAATTAAATGCAGAATATTTTTAAATTGAGAATATTTAGCATACTACATTTAGAATGTATTTGATATTTTCAAACCACTTTTTAAAATATTTAATATATATATTTATATATGTAATATATTTTTATTTTTACATATATATAAATATAAAATTGAACTTTTGATAGCCTTGAATTCTAGGGGAGGTGGAATAATGCTCATGTATATATCCATTTGAATCACACAATTATATTGGTTGTACATATAATTGCAGCTCTTTAAAAAAAAATTTAGTACCTGTATATTTTTTCTAAATTCAGAAGAAACACAAATATTAGGATGTTTAAAATACTTTTCTGAATAGTGCTTAATAGGTGAACTAAGGACACAAAGGACAAACTTGCAGGGACTGTTTCATTTTAAAGATAAAAGTGATACTTTAATCAATAATATATTATAATAATGAGCAATAGCATTGAACAGTTCCACTCTACTTATATGCAAGGAAATATAGCTTTTCATTAATTGTTGAATGAACTGCAGTCCAAGTACATTCACTATTTTTATATGGGCACTTCCAGAACCTTCATCACCACAGCAGCTTGACGTTAATACCTTTACCCTTACAATACCTCTGTAAGATAGACCTGTTTCGTTCAAAGAGAAGAGCTGACTGAAACAGCGATTAAGTGAATTACTGAACATCAGAGTGGAAGCTTGTGGCAAAACTCCCATGTTTACTAATCGTCTGAGTCACAGCCTCACGCCTTAATCACAATGTCACATGCTTCAGAAAATGCCCCTTCACACACTGCAGAGGTGTAGACCAGCACTGCTTTTGGAAATCAGATTCAAAAATTTATCGTATTTTGAATGATGATTCCCGTCCTCCTGCTTCCTATATATAGTCACTTACTGAAATTGAAACTATTCATGAGGAAAAGGCTGTTTAAAAGGATTTTGCATTTCAAAAGCCTCTTTAAAGGAAGTTTCAAAATTGTTGAAGCACCACATTGTAATATCTTGCAAACAGGATCTTCATTTGAAGACAGTCACCTTTTAAAACATCAATTATAATTAACAAGTAAAAAAAAAAAAAAAAAAAAAAGAGAAAAGAAGAAATGAAATATTTTCAAAAAATTAAATGAAACCATTTGATTCACTTCATCTTTTTTAGAGAGAAAAGGACCACTTTAAATTTTCAAGGTTCTTATAGTTTTAATGGGAATCCTAAATTTTACAACTCCTTATTTCTTGTGGAATAGGAAAACTATTTCCTATTAACCTCTAATTAAAATTAAAATTGCCCACGCTCTGCTCCACCTGCCCCTGCCCCTGCCAGGAAAACCATGTATTTGAAATAAAATAGTCTGTAATGCCTACCCTTCCCTTGACCCAGATTATTTGGAACCCTTGACTGGTGAGTGACTACAAATAAGCCAAGATACGTGCTTAGGAACATTGTATATGCTGCAAACAAATGAATTACTACTTCATATATACTCCTCTGCTGAAGTGTATTTGATTTATATATGCTTATTTATATATCACTGAAATGTCTTATTTCATTTTACACTAGACTGTCACATTTTCTCTGTTGATGTAAGGTATGCAATGACCTATGTAATTGCTACTACATCACTGAATAGTTGGAGACATTAGGATTAGGATCTAAGGTGCTTCTCCAGAAATGCCAACATGTTCTAAAGACCTATTAGTTGTGATGGGGCTGCTCACATAGAGTTTTAAATTGCTGAAGTTCCACTTGCTCAAGGAAATTAAAAAGGAAAAGCAGTGATTGAAGAGTTGTCAGCATGGGCTCATACAAAACTCCTAGATCATTACTGATTTAAAAACTACAAGGAAGCAGACTGTGATAGCACAGCCACTTGGAACTGATGGGTCATTGCAGAAAAAAAACTTCTAAATTTACTTTATCATTCTTTAGTCTATATATTTCTATAGACTATTAGTTATGGAAAAAATATTTTTTTTTCTTAAATTTATCATGTTAGATGATATACCAGCTCTTGTATTTAAGTTCCTTACCTTAGAGAAATCATCATAAGAGTGAAGTAAAAGTGTGACAAGAGGGTATAGCAGTTGGGTCTGCCTCTTAAAAAAGAGGAACTATTTTATTAAGAAAATATTAAGTGTGGTAGATAGAAAATATTTTCTTTCCTATTATTTTTCTGAATTATAGGGGAAACAAGAAATTATAGTCAGAAAAAAAAAAATCAAAATAAAAACTTACAATAAACATATTTTACCAAGATGTTTAATCTAAGCATTTTAATCAAGTGGTCATTTTCTTATTTCAATGAAAACTTAAAGATGTGGTGCTTTTTAAGGTGACTGTATTAATCTCTGTAACAGACCTAATTTGAAAGACCACCATTCTTATTACTGTATAAAAAGATGGCATATTTGGTACTCTATGTAGGCAAAGTTGTGTCACAAAATATTCAGGCACAAAGTCACAGAACTTGATGCATACATAGAACATATTCTACCCTGTTGCAATCTGAGCAATTATTGGTATTTAGTCAGAATTAGAGCTGGGCAAAATTTGCTTATTGAACTTTTAAATAATGCAGACTATGATAATGAAACAGCTGGACAAATATGAAACAAAGCTGTAGTTGGGTCCACCATGAAAAGGGTCTGGATCCTTTTCATCACTCAGATATCATATACCTTGTTAATACTGTAGTTTTCTTTAATTGATACTGTATATTATAGTTACTGTTGCAGTGCTACAGGTAAGGAGCTGTATTCTGTTCAGTATATGTAAGAAGCACAAAGTAAAAAACCTTATATATTTCCTTTTGTTAGAACAAAAAGTTTCTGATGTGTTTTCAGTATTAGTAAGCAATGGGCCAACTTCAAACCTGAGGTAAGCATACATTCTATTTTGTATTTGGCAATGTTTTGTCTTGATGGTACTTGCTTTCCTGCCTTACAGGATCTACTAAGGTGCATGTGGAGTATATATACTGATATATATATATCTGTATGTCTCACAGAAATACAGTCAGAGTTTAATATCTTGAAGGATAAACAACACAGAGAATCAACATCTCATGGTAAAGAAAACATTCAAAATACAAGGCGTATTCAGAGCAGGCAAGATCTTCGTTAGATGGTTATTTGGGTTTTGTTCTCTGCTGCAGAGAAACAAATGTTTCCTTATTAACAAGAGCAAGGCTAATTTTATAATCAAGGCATGTGCATAAAATCACTAACTGTACAAGCACATTGCTGTTTAAATGTGCAACTACAGCTTATGTAAGCAAATATGAGGTCTCTTGAAAGCAGTCAGCTTAGACATAAATAGCAGTATACAAGAATATCTTTTTAATTTCCTTGAACAAGTGTTAACTTGTGCACTTCAGGACTACAACACATCAGACACTGTCCTTTGAATACTTATCCAGTATTTCATGATATACTTACTTTGGCATCTATGTTGTTATGGCTAAACTGCCAGAAGTACCAGGGTTAGCTGGTTTGGCTTTTTTTCTCACATGTTTACATGAATCTCAGTTGCACCTTTGAAGTGCAATATAGACATAAATTTAGAAATTAATTCAAACACTCTAGCCTGAAATAGTACCAACCTTTCTCCAAAGTAGTGTTGGAACTATCTTAATCTCAGAAGCTGTGAAATTCTGTTGCCATATAATTAGTTTTTGAAAATGTAAGTAGTTTTCATAATAGTATGGGATTAAACACTAAATGCTGTATTAATATATCAACAGTCATTGTGTTTTTCACAGTAAATCAGGATGTTTGAGTATTCCTGCACCAGATAATGCAATACCATGTAAGAAATGTCCAAACAACCTGGTATGTATTCAAAGAACTGTGCAGCATTGTATAGAGATATACACTTGGGTCCTGGAATCAGAGTAGCCTCCTAACAGGATTAATTGACTCTGGCACTGCACAATGTTGGCACAACAGCACGACTTCTAGTTCCATGTTCAGCTTAAGCTGGGGTAGCTTGAATATCTCTGTGTGGAACTGAGTGATGCAGTGTAGTTCTTTACAGGCCATGAACCCACTCTTGATTTCTGTATATGAAGGTACATTTTTTAGGTCATGTAACAGCTATGCTGTTATACTGTGGCCAACTTAGAAGTTTCAGCAGAATGAATCAACACATATTTTTCTAGAAGTAGTTTAAATGAAGGTGAGTTGATTTCTCATTTACTTAAAAATTTAAGAAAAAAATAAGAATGCCACTTCGTGCAGTTCACTGCTATATTCCTAACTATGATATCCTGTTTTATTTATTATTTGGAGTGGAAGCTAATTAAAAATTTTTACTCTTTTTTCCCCCCAGGAACAACTGTAATAATAACATTATTTATGAAAAAAAAACTAAAATAAATTAAAAAAAGACATCTAAAACACCCACATACAGACCATTTTACTGCAGTGATAAAGAAAACATCGACTAAAGCCATATATTGTGAATAAAAGTATGGGAATTAAAACAAGATATTTTAAAGCTGTCTGTGTCATCAATCAGAACACATAACATGTTAGATAACTGTCATGGTTTAACCCCATCTGGCGGTTAAGCATCACACAGCTGTTCACTCACTCCCCCCTCACCCAGAGGGATGGGGAGATTTGGAAAGGAATGTAAAACTGGAGAGTTGAGATAAGAACAATTTAATAGTTGAAATAAAATAAGACAAAACCAACAACAATAATAACAATAATTTTAACAGTTATAATGAGGAGAAGGTGAGAGGAATGAAATCCATTGAGGGAAAAGAAATGAGGGAAAAGAAAACAGGTGATGCGCAATACAACTGCTCAACACCTGCTGACCCATGGAATGATTGGCAGGCCCTGGCTAACCCTCCCCCAGTTTATATACCAAGCATGATATCCCATGGTATGGAATATCCCTTTGGCTAGTTCAGGTCACCTGACCTGGCTGTGTCCCCTCCAAATTTCTTGTGCCCCTCCAGCACTCTCGCTGGCAAGGCCTGAAAAACTAAGTCCTTGATTTATTATAAACATGACCCAGCAACAATTGAAAACGTCAGCGTGCTGTCAACATTGTTCTCACACCAAATCAAAACCACAGCACTGCACCAGCTACTAAGAAAAAAATAAACTCTATCCCAGCGCTGAAACCAGGACAATAACTAACTACTCTTTAACAGCTCCCAGGTGCATTTTTTACCCCCTTTAAATAGGATGTAGCTGATAAATGAGCATAGAGGAATAAGCTATATCACAATTATTATATAGCTGGATTTGTTTATAGTTTCCTTTATTTGTAATTAGCTATAACACATAACTAATATCCTATTGACTCAGACTTCTGCTTGCCTTGTTATTATAGAAGCTGCATGCTAAAAGTCAGACCTTGACTTGACCTTCATATAAGAACTTTCCATTTATTCTGGCTAACTGATTGACTGGCCATGATGTTTGGATCAATCATCATAAACCTGACTAAATAGCATCATACCCAATTTACAAAGTGGAATGTAAAGGATTCAAAACTTTCCCTAGTTCACAGTGGTGGCTAGAGGAATAGAGCTGAGGTGCATTTCCATGTTCTTGATTACTGCATTTCATGAAGGTCTAGTAGCTACACCACTCCTCAGCAGATTTGCAGCTGATGAAATTAAGTTTTCATATACTTAAGATTTCTGGCAATTCTTGACAATAATGAGACATTTTTCTTTAATCAATAGCCTCTAAAGTAATTTTGTAGTTTCAAATGTTCCTCATCAAATACATGCCAATGTAACTGAGTCCTTAACATGCATATGTGGGGCAGTTGAAGCTGGATGTGTATGTTTTACATGTGCAACTGAACCTATCTGAACTGATAGTTCTGCTTGTCCTTTGCCATTTTTGGAGGGAGCAGACTGAATTTAGAAATGTAATGTGCATTTAGTGCTGTTAACTAAGACCTGCCTGAACACTGGTAATAAATTGTTTAATTCTTATCTCAAAGGAAGCTAGATCAAACAATTCTTTTTTATTAAAAAAATAAAATGCTAGAGACTGAGGTTTCAGTTTATTTTATTCTGAATATGAAGAGAAATTATATCTTTATTATTATGTCTTCAATTATTCATTCTCAACAAGGTTATCTCTTCTCCTGGTGACAATGTCAAAATTCTTCAGTAGCAATTTTAGCAACAGAATACTTCAGGCATGTCCTGGAAGGGGGGATTTCTACTTGTGCAAATAGATTTGAAAATTACAGGTCTTAATAAATCCAAATTTAATATGTGTTTTTAAAGAACATTTAAAACCACAACGGGAGGCATATTTCTTTGTAATCTTTGTTTCTTTGCTAGTTTGGCTGATTTTTAACTCTTCGTGTTTTGTGATTTGTAGCAGGCAGTAAAGGCTGTAGAAAAAACATCAACCAAATTTACTAAAAACATGTGGTGGATTAATCAAAGAAGGGAATAGAAAATCAAATCAGTAATAATGGACCAGTTTGAAAGTCCTGCAATTTTTAGACTTCTACCCTTTTTCTTGTCCTTCATTCTATTTTGTTGTAGCTAAGACTCTAAAACACTCAGGGCAGAGGAAGTCTAACAACAATCTTGTAAACATGGTTACTATATTTTTATTTTGGATCTTTATGTTGTTTAGACTATTACTGGCATTTAGTATCCAGACTCTCTTTCTATATTTGTTTGTTTTTACTTTCTTTGTATCAAAGCAATGTATTCCACTTCTATTCAGCAACAAGATAGGCTTTTCTTTTCCTGTTTTAGTCATGTTGCATGTGTTATGAATTTACATGAGTGGCAAATATCTAGTAGTAGGACTATACCATGAAGAAGCACCTGTTCTTCTGTGGAATGATACAGTGATAATTTAATACAAATAATCCTCTCAGTGTTAAGAAATCAAACAGATCAAAATAGTGTTGCTATCTGGAAGGCCTCTCAACAAGCACTCTTTAACCTTTGTTAAACGTCTCGTGTTTACTATGCATCAGCTTTAAAGATCTAGATAAATGAATTAATTCACCTTTATCCCCTTGAGAAATGCTATTGATTTTTATGAAAATGAATTAAACATTCAGTATCAATTAAGTCCTGTGTTTGCTTTTTTAGAAAAGCTATCTTCTCAACTGAATGAGAAATTTACCTGCCAGCAAACACAATAGACTCTTGTACTGTCCGCATATTGACATACATATTGGATAAACAAAACCCAATTACACTCCTGCTTATACTGAATCAAGATTACACATTATGTTCAGACCTCTTTTTTCAAGGAGCGATGCCCAGCTAAATTGCCTCATTTATCCTAGGTTTCTTTATTGCTTAAACACATAGAAAATTAAGTTATTGAGAAGTTCAGTCTTGAGAAAAAAAAAAAAAAACAAACAAAAAAAAAAACACCAAGAAAAAAACTCTTGTTGGTTAGATGTGGTTTATATTTTATTTTTGCCTACTGACCACAACAGTTTTCTTTTTTTTATTTTCTGTGATTATAGCTTATTTGGACATTGCATTATGAAAATATGTTTTTTTCCTAGAGCTGCCTTGGCAGCAGTTCTAAAAGACTCTTTGGGACAATCTTAAGCACTGCTGCCTAATCTTTTTCTCCTTTGATTTGCACTATTACATTTCATCCTAGATGTCTCTTTCACTCGTTAATGTGTTTGAAGTAATAGAGTGTAGAAGTCTGGATGCAAAAGAGAAAAACACTTTTGAAAGCAGATGATAAATACAAAAACAGAGACTGGAAAGAGACAACATATTCTCAGAGCAGGAAATATATTAGAAAAATGACACAGCTTCTGTAGCAGATTATGTAGTAGTGTAACCACAATGAGTGACACAAGGAAAGAATAGCTGAAGTAAAATCTCTTGGGATGAGTACATACTGAAAATGGACAAAATTTCCTAAGCTGTTTTCAGAACTACTAACCTTTTCAAGTAAATCTCTCAGTAAGTAACTTATATAATTTACTCTTCTACTTTGACTTATCCTGAAAAAATCATATTCTCCCATCCATTACTAGCATTTAATCTCTTTTTTTATCTTATTTTACCTATCAATTTTATACTGTGTTCACCATTCATTTAAACATTTCCATTAATGACAAATCTATAGAATTAGTGGGTTTCATATCTTACTTATTCACTTTTCAGTATTCGATGTATCTGGGTAGAAGCATTTTATTTGCATTCTTGGTTTGGGTTTTCTTCCACTTCTTTTAAAATGTCTGATGTTTGTCAAAAGAGAAGGTGAAGAGACGCTATGCAGTAACAGCATAAGCAGAGAGGTTGGAAACAGACATTATTACCCTTCCCTATTGCCTTCCAATTACGAAAAAAAAAAATATCTTTCTCATAAAACCAGTTCACCTTATTTGTATACAAGTCCATTGTCACACAGAGGTGTGACTATCAGCTGCAAATTTAAAGCTTTTTATTGTCTTTCAGGGTACTTCAGTAATCACTGTCAGGACTCTAAATTCTTTTAAATCAGTAGCAAGGATCTTCTGCAAGTTTATAAAGAAAAATTAGTGATCTTTTAGCTCCTGAAAGATCTTTCTGCATGAATTATGGAATTCAATTAGTCTCCTGATTTATTTGTTTTCAAATAGTACTTAAATCATGTGAAATCTAAACTGGTCCATCCTAGTCTCCCAATTACCTCTTCCTGCCTTAGAGATGTGGTCCATTCCTGATTCAATCTATGGGTTCTATCTGTAATCATGAATTAAAAAAAAATATAATTATTAATCCTCATGTTTGCCCAGAACTCAAGTACATCAACTCAAGAAGACACAGAAAAAAGTCCTGCATGTTTATGTATGTTTTAAGATTCTTCCAAATTCTGGGCATTTTATTCAGCTGAATGTGTGTTTCTTGGGGACAAATCTGCATGAACATAACTATAATTAGAAAAAATATAAGTTGTTCACTTTTCCTTTTTTTTTTTTTTTTTTTACAGCAATGTACAAAGAAAACACATTTGTCAATACACATAGATAAAGTAATCAAGCTTTAAATAGAAGATACTCTTTGGCCAGGTAAAGGTTAAAATAATTTGTAAATTGCCCATAACACCAGTTTTGAGATGTTTAGAGGTATAATCACCAATTTATAGCTTTTATAGCTTTGTAAATTGAGATGCAATACTTTTGCAAGGGAAGGCATGACCCACACTTAGGAGATAGTCATTAAAGTGCTTTGTCTCATAGGATATCAACTAAAGGAAGACAAATCTTGGAGATTAACACCCTTCTTGTTTGCATGCCACCCTTCCCTCTAGAACTGGTTCAAAATTATCAGCTTCAGATTCTCTTATTCTTTGTGCTTATATATGACTGAAGCAGGGGGAAAAAAAAGTCAAATTAAAGCTTGTAGTCACATGTGATTTTCTCTATGATCCACAATGTCTAAAAGACATGTTAAGAAAGGCAAAGAAAAAAAAAATCTGGTTATGGAGAGTTAGAAAATTAAACATGTTCTGTGACATTGCTCTTTTCCTCAGTTCCTAGAACCACATAAGAATCAAAGATATCTCCAATTTGTCCTTCTCCACCAGAATAATGCACATCACCTCTTAATCTTTAAAATATTAATCTATAAAGTAAAGCATGCATGTTTTTTCTATATCATTGACCAAAGAAGAGTCAGGTTGCATGAAAAGTGAGAGGATACAGAAATGTGAAGAACATTCACTGCCCAGAAATAAATTTCCAAAGAAGAAAATTTACAGCTTTTTGCTATATCTATGTAAATTTCATTACACTAGGATGCAGGAATCAGAGATTCTGGAAGGATGTTGTTGGAATTAGTAAAATAGGAAACAAAGAAATATGACTGACAGACCCCATAAAGAACATTGTGGGGGGGTGGGGGGTGTTTTCTTTTAGGTCTTGGAATATCTTTTAGGTATTGAGGGTCTTCACACTACTGGATTTTTCCTAAAGTAATCCTATACATTTTCCTTATTCTCTAACACATGGAAACTGCAATAACAATTTCTACATGGTTTATTATTTTTTCATAGTCAACAAAATAGAATATTAATCTCTTTAGTGTTCATATGTTTTGTTATTTATCCACACAATTTTATTCTTTCTGTTTTCTAGTGACCTATTAAAAATGCTACTCCTGCCAAAAGAAAGATAAGCTTTAGTTTCCAGTGTTTCCCCTATTTAAAATTTTATATGAGTTAAGCAAATTCAAGTCACTTATATGTCTAACAAAAGCATATAATGTATTTTGCTATAATTGTTTGCATTGTAAAGTTCAATATGTTTGATTAAAATATGATCTGCACATCTGGTCAGTTAGATTAAAAAATGTCTGTAGAAAAAACCCCATATTATATTATTATTTTTTTATATGATGATGATTCTAGTACAAGACAAAGAAAGTATGAAGGAATATGCATAAATTCATCCATCCATATTTAAAATGATCCTTAAACACATCATATAGGGCATATATCTCAGTGTGAATAAGAATGTTTTTCTGAATCCTGAATTGCAGCCAAGTACGCAAAAGTGAACAAGTCTGATGAAAAACTTCGGGAAAAATATAAGTAGATTAATTCCTACATATTTTACCAATTGCACTTAACTACCTGCAGTTATGCAGTTTGCCTTAAATTCACATATTTTGATGAAGTTGTCCCAGATTCTTCTAATAGTCTAAATTCTAAAGTGTTTAAATTCTAAAGCAATCTTGACCATATATATAACATTCTAATTCAACAGCATTTAAAAAAACCAAGAGTCCATCAACTTTATGAAGGTAACATGATCTTTGGGCCTAAAATAGAGTAATTTTATTATCATTTTAATCGTTTCCTGTACTAGGGTCTTCAGGGACATTTAAAAGACTTGCCTTGCTCCAGAAAGAGCTAGTGACTGAAGGAGGAACTATCCATGCTTGTGGACAGAGTGGAAAATGTTGACATTTCCATCCAGTCAATGAGTCCTGTCTCTGGTTCTTCAGGTTAGTACAGGAGTAATAATCCTGACTCCTTCTCCTTCTCCAGTTGCCATGTATGAGGTCATGAGGAAGAATTAAAGTAATAAGGTAGAGAGGTCAGAGTAATAAACCTCATGGTAATCTGTTTACTTTAGCCTTTTACCCCATAAATAGAAAACATAAACTATTTTGTAGCTTCATATGAAAAAATCTCTTCATATTTGTATACTGGAAAAGAATCACATAAATGGCAGCTGGTAATATAGTTGGTAGTAAATATATATCACCGTGTTTCAGGCTAAGAACAACTGGATCTTGATCATTATACAAAATTATTTATCATAGAATCATTTAGATTGAAAAAGACCTTTGAGATCATCAAGTGCAATCATTAGAACTTATACATTTGGGACAAAACACTAGGCCTGATGCTCCATTCCATTTGAACAGTTTAAGGTGGCATGGCTTATTGATGTTAGATCATATGACCTCCTGAGGTCCCTTCAGACTTAAATTATCCTGCAAATATGTAATCAGTGCTTAACAGAAGGGGAAAAAGGTAGCAATGGCTTTTAATTTCAATTCATATAAAGTTTCCAAATCATGCTGTTGATTATAGGAACAAGAAATGGTACAACCAAGGAAAGAGTTGACTCTATTTTGGTTTTTATGCTGATTGCATTCAAAGTCAAGTCTTTAAAAAAGATGCAACATACCTTTAATTAGATGTTGATCAATTTGCAACTCTTTTTCAGAATGGCTTTTCAAATAGCAACTTGGAAACAGTGTGTTGGTATAATTTATTCTTCCAAAATTCAACATTGTATTTTCCTCACATTTACCTTTAGTGAAAAAGTCACCCCCACAGCTGGTTATTTTTCTCGGATCTGTGGGAGCCCATACATAAAAGCTTATCAGAAACTACTCTTTTTACAGCATTAATTATGATGGGAACTGTTAGATCAGTCTACAAAAACTACAAAATATTTTCTTCTTCTCTGTTTTTGTAAAGCCAAAAAAGTAACACTTTGAAATCTATGATATAAATAGTTTGATAAGAAATTGATGTAGTTCTTCATTATAACTAATATTTTCAGGAAGAAAGAAAAACTGAATTTTGAATCATAGCACATAAACTTTAATTATTGACCCAAGAGAACAAGCCAGGCTGAATAGAAACAAACTAAAAATAGTAACAGGCTAACAGCTTGCCCATTTCCTTGGGCAACATGTGGCTGACAGATGATGTGATGTTTGGTGACAGACAAATTTTGATCTTCTTTCTCATTTTTAAATTCTATCCACTGAGAAAAAAAAAACCAACAAAATTTTCATCAATATCATCAACAGCAGAATCACTCAAATAAGGAAGCTATTTCTAATTTGAGTGAGAAAAAGAAATGTCTATGGTTCAATATTCCTTATTTAACACCAGTGATATATATAAGGTGGTATTAGAGGTAATAGTCAACACTGATTTCATTATTTGATTGCTCATTATTACCTATCCTAATTTGTATTCTGGATTAGAAACTCCTCCTTTATGATATACCCTACTGGAAAATAAATAATTTGTTCTTCAAATATTACCTCATTAAAAATCGATAATTTCATTCATTTTCTTCAGAAAAAATGAGACAATAAATTTAATTGTATATATGTTACAAGACCATCTGAATTTGTAGATCAGAGAACTAGTACTAAATAAGTAACTTCTACTTACTTTATCCAATTATTTGGAACATTCTGATGTTTCTTTACTTAGCGCCTGATTGTATTCTTCTGAGGTCTCTGCACACTGAAAAAATTTCCTCTTATTAGTATGGTATTTCAAGTGAATGCAGATTACATGATGCTCTTTGACTATTTGTCTCCTGTACTTCAACAGTCAGCTGTCTTTTTCATCATAGGAAAACTCAGAGATGGGAAAGACTTTTTTTTTATTATTATTGTTTTATGTGATAAGTATTACCTATTATTCCTATTTATATCATGGAAGCAGTTCAAGGGGCGGGGTCTGTTCTGCTAAGAACTTCTGTGCACAGTAGAGTTAACGAACCCTGGTTTTCTGCACATCTGTGTCCTTCATTTCCGTATTCCACTGTAAATTTTTCTCAGCCTTGCTCTTACTCCTTTCATATATGCCACTTTCAGTGATAAAATATGCCATGTCTGTAGCATCTCTAAAATGACATGAATGCCTGCTGGTTATCTGGCCTCTGTCAAAATGGCTACATGATAGCTTAGCTCTGCTAGTTTCTCCTTCAGTGTGACTGTATAAGGAACGTGATTCATTAATTTGTATTGTTCTTCTCTGCTCAACTAAAAATATTTAGTACAATTGTTTCTGATTTTTTTTATTCCTGTTAGATTTGGTAGTTACTATAAAAAGCTAAAAATACTTATGTATAAACATATAATTTTTAATATGTATGTATACATATGAAGGCAGGAAGAAGGCTGAGTAGATGGACAAAAAGTGATTGGAGGAACACAGAGAGCATGATAAGGGATCTTTATTTTCCTTGGAAGTTGAGACAAAGAAATTTTCATATATAGAGATATACAGCCCTGATTCTGCAAGTTCACATATCTGTGTTTAAAATACTTATTGTGAATAGTCCTATTTATGTATAAATTTCATGTGGGCCTTAGGGTCCTGCTGATTCCTACTTCTTACTTTTAGAATGTTGATAAGTGTCACACATCTAATGTATTTTTTAAATCCTGGTTCCCAGAAGAGCAGAAATTTGTTGAAAGAAGGCAAGGATCTGGATGCCTAACTCTTCTTGATGTGAAGGAATGCTGGATAATAGACTAGCTGTTTCTCCAATCTTGTGTACTTCAGAAACTGTTTCTGAAGTTAAGCTCATAGGTATAAAATAATTAAAAATAAGGTTCCGTGGCTACAGTTTTTACAAAAAAATGGAAAATGAAATAAAGCCCCATCTAGAAAAAATACAGTATTTTTAACACTCAGGTTAATGGCTTATGAAATGTCAATGACAGCTTTACCTATCTATGGCTATAGTGAATTCTTCATCAGTACCAATTTCTCAAGTAAGATTAGATGTCTCTTCTTTAAAATATATATATTTGCTTAAGGAGAAACTGATTAAGAGTTCACTTCCACTTTTTATTACACAATAGAATAAAATTAATAACTGTGGAGTTCCTTCCTTCTTCATAGATAATGCATGATTCCTACATGCCACATATCAGGCTAAAACACATGAAAATCACATCATGAAAATCACATCTTGCCTAGATTATACAAAGAGTCTGTGCCAGAGGAAGACTAATAGATTAAATATCATGGGTTATAGTTCAGTTCTTTAATCCAACTTATATTATAAATATATTTATAAATTTAAGCTTCATCTTTCAAATAAGATACAAAGTTATACCTGGTTTCCTGAGAATCAGGGCTTAAAGTTCTTTTCTCCTAAATAATATTCAGTGGAAGACCATACCTCCCCTTTCAGGCAATCCAATTGTCATACTCTTTTTCATCTTTAAATAAATAAATTTCCTTTTACTTTTCTTCTTGTAATTGCATTCCTAATAGTTTTGAAAAGTCAGTTAAATGTAAGTTTATCTCCAAGTCAGGTATTTGCCTTTCAGATCTTTCAGTAATTAATGACAGTTACAATCATTCAGTGCTAGAGCTACTGGGAGATTGGCAAGTAATCCCAGTAAGTTTTTTGCCCAGTCTGCAACTAAATTTTGTGAATCTCAACTTTTTTTTTCATTGCTTCCAAGATTTTGATTTTAATGACATTCATGCAGGACAGCTTTATTAAGAACACGAATGTTCAAATTCAGTTTCAGATACTTGATTTATGCAAAAGATGTTAGCAATTGTTCAGCTAAAGGTCTGTGTTGTCAATACTGAGGGAGAGGCATGCCCTTCAGGATCAGCCTTAAATCACATAGTTTGGAATTCTGCCCTGAGTGATTCTGTGGAGGCTGAGTGTAAAGCAAAT
The DNA here is from genome assembly GCF_963210335.1 of Falco punctatus. Taxonomy (NCBI): domain Eukaryota; kingdom Metazoa; phylum Chordata; class Aves; order Falconiformes; family Falconidae; genus Falco; species Falco punctatus. The sequence continues at coordinate 35,509,981 of NC_137581.1, forward strand.
ACATTCAGAGTAAACGTCTGATTTAGACAGAAATGAGACATTTTGAATATTGTCCATTCTTGCACTATGCTCACAGCCATCTTAAGTGCATGGAAATGTTTGCTCATTGTTATCTATCCTCAGAAGTGACAAGTTTCCTCTTTTCTTTTTTCTTTTCCTTTTTTTTTTTTTTTTTTGACTGAACAGAAGACTCTTAAACTATGCATTACATGTGAAGAAATTCCTCAGTAAATACAAAACTTTGTAAAAAGAGAGCTTGAAAAGTACTTTATGTTCATTTAAGATATTCCTATATTTTACATAATATTTTATTATTGTTTAATGGCACAGCATGTAGAATATGAAGCATTCTTGAATGATATACTAATGAGCCCCTTAGCAAATACTATGTATACATCTGTATTTTTAATTGTTACCCTCCCTGAGACATAATCATGTCAGCAGAATGTATTCTATATTTTGTAGGCAGAATAGACAGACTAATAAAATGAATTGATAACAAAAGATTTTGAAACAGATCAAGAATTTGTCTTTGAGACCAAATATAAGCCCTGATGACAATGCAGAAACCAGAATATATTTATTCAGTTGTACTATTGAGATATAAGAGCAAGAACAACATATTTTAAGCAGAATATAGACTAGAACAATGTCCACAATCAAGACATATTTCTAAAATTAATGAGTTGCATTAATTGCATTAACTACTTAGGTAATAATTATTTTTTAAAAACCAGTAGCTGATTCTTTGGAAAGAGAGGGGGTGAAGCAAGCTTCACTTAATTCTGTAGATGTGCCTAGAGGTATATGTTTAACAAATAAGTGGCAATTTTCAGAAACATCCAAGTCACTTAAAGGCACAAAATATCTTTCCAAAACTGCCTTAGATTTATAGTCCTAAGACTTGTAATCTCAGTGCCTTAATGAAAGAAACCTAACCATTTTTTCTCACATAATGGTTAGATTCATACTAATGAAAAACATCCACAAAAGCTAGGCATGTGGACCTACCTAAAGAAGGCAAGAATACAAGAACAAGCAAGTGCAGATTTGGTGGTGGGAGGGTAGACTTAGAAGTTAACAAACTCCATTAGGACTGGCCAATGTTGTGTGCATCTAACACCATGGGAAGTAGTGATGTCTGTGCACATACAGCTTAATCCTCACAGTTCTCCTGCATGTCTGTGTCTTAGAAAAAAAAATATACGGTTGTCTCAGACTAAGGTTCACAGTTCTGAATTGTCCCTTGGTTTTCTAGACAAACATTTTCTTACAAAATACAGGTTACAGCTATAGCAGTATATTAAACAGTGCCCAAAAGATGTGCCTGGAACTAGAACTGCTGATGCATATTGTTAATTTGTTAGAATTGTAATTTTGGCATAGTTTTGGCACAAGTCAGCCAGAACTGTCCCAGATAATTACCAGGCACAGTTTGAAGAGACCTTTCTACTATGCTGTTTTTACGTGACTACCCTTTTCTGGCTAGCAAAAGTATATGATAGTATTAGTCACAGTGTCATATTACTGACAGACCATGTGTCATACTGTTAGTCATAGAATATTCTATACCTTATTTGCTATTAGCTTATATAAAAAAAAGCTAATCACAGTAAACACAAAGATGAGGTAGGAAGAGAGGAACAATAATGAGTAGAGGAACAATAGTAACCTAATCAGTGAAAAGGGAGAACCCTGACTCAACTATGGTCATCAAACCATAGCTCTTCCAGGGAAACCCACCAGAATGAACTGGAAAAATGGAAGCAGAAGACCGTGGTGGGCTGAGGACAAACATCGATGGAAAATTAGAGGCAAAAATGTGTAAAGGGAAGCTGGTCAAATGTAAACAGGTTGCTATTGACTGGTTTTACTGAGTCCTGTGCACGATCACCATACTCAGTCCTATATTCTCACTTACATGTGGCTGTTCTTTGTGTGAGTACTGTGGGGGTTTTATGTGAATTTTGGGAAAAGTGGCGTTTTCTGTATGTGCTGGTCTGTGTGGTCATCTGTGTTAACAATGCGTGCATCTGTATGTGTGTGTGTACCCCTACTGGAAATGTGCTCATCTTTACTGTTGTCTGGACTGGGGACACAGAGCCAGAGCAGCCTTGCCTCTCAGGCTAGGACAGGAGGAATTCTCACAGATCATGAAGACTACCACCTTTTGGCTTCCTCTAACACACACTTGTCCTACGTTTTGCATAAGCCAAAGAATCTACTTAGAACTTGGAAGACATGAATTAATTTGCCTCCTCTGTCTGTAAATAGTCTCAGACAGCAACTTTCAGAGGAAGGTCTCAGCCAAACAGTTCTATGAAGATTACTCTTTCTCTCCCAAACCCAGCCCAATACAGAAGCTATTCTACTTTGTGTTTTCTCCTCAGAGGCTGAGAGAAGAAGAGGGTCTTCATGACACGGCAGTCTACTGTAGGGCTCTACACGTCATTCATGTTAATGAACACTGAATCCCTCCAGCTCACACTGGAGAGGGGAGGGTCTGGCCCTGGCTCTTAGAACATTTTCCTCTCTTTGTTTATTTAATTCATCCACATTTCTGAAATACAACTTTTGTGGGTTATCATGATCCCTAGCGTTTATTAATGGCAATCAAATTTTTTCATTTCTTTCATTTATTTTCCATTCTACCCATGGGTTTATTGCTTCCTCCAGGGATCCAAGCTGTTGTGATTACTCTTTGTTTATGGATATATATCTGACCTGCTTTTTTGAGTCCTAGATTGGCCAGAAGAACTGCAGTGGACCAATGGGACATGGCATTTTCCTCAGTACCACGACTCTGCATTCACTGGGTTTTCAGTGAATTTGACAAGGTGCTATATTGTGTTTAGACCACTCAGTGAAATGTGCTGAATATACCACTAAAAATCAGATAGTATTGCACACATAGGGCATAAATTCATAGTGCCTTTTTAGAAAGAAAACAAGGTAAATCAGAAGTGAATCACAGAGTAAGGGATGGTGAAAGCCTTCATGAGAGAATAACTAAGGCATTAGAACCTGCATGGACCACAGCACAATCATCAAGTAACAGTTATAAATGGGTAACTGTGAATCTGGAAAGTTGTCCCCTTTCAAAGTAGATGAGACAACCTTAAATTTTGGAGAGTAAATGCACGTACAATTTGTTTCTAGATTGCGTAGTGCATTATCTTTTTTCTGTTATGTTGAGTTATATTGCTTAACTAGCATCTTGTATAATGATGTGACACAGCATAATATAATTTAATTTATTATGACAGTTACAACTTAGAAGAAAACCTATTTTGAGTCAGATACTTACCATCAATTTCATCCATGATTATCTGAACTGATTTGCTGAGTATGATAGGATTGGATGTGAGTGAAATGCAGGTCCTTGTGGGTAGCCATGACAATCCATGAACAGTAATGCATTCCTTTCCATCCTTTGAGGCCACTCATGGTGCATTCAATGACATTTGTACCATACATATTAGTTTGGATTACTATGGGGTTTATGAGACAGAGCTAATAAATCAGATAACAACAGTAATGAGCATCAGGTCTGTGAGATGAAATTAATCTTTCCCTGTGCTGTCAGAAGGGACATGAAAAAAATATGATGGTGCTAAGACTAATTGTCCTAGAGGTCTTTAAAAATAAGTGTAAGGTCCCAATGCTGTAGAATGATTACCTTTTACAACATCTATAATGGACCCTGGAAGTAGTACTATCACTAAAGAAACTACAGGTTTTCTAACGTTAAAATGTGAAGGTGAAGGTAACCTAATGAGCTCCATAGTGGTGGTTTTTTTTCTGAAAAAGGAGAAATGAGGACTGGTTTCCCCTTGGTTTTGGTGGGTTTTTTTTTTGTTTGTTTGTTTTGTTTTGGTTTTTTTTTTTTTTTTTTTTTTTTTTTTGTTGTTGTTTTTTTGTTTTTGTTTGCTTTTTTTTTTTTGCAAAGACCTTGAAACAGCACTACATCCTGTAACACCACTTTCTGCAGAAGCTGGATCTTCTCCAAGGACAGCTGGTACTGGCCTAAGCCAAATGTGCCTAATGTGCAAAATGGTAGTGTTTTGGGGGAACGGTGGTTTGTTTTTCCTTGAACTCTCTTGACTGAACCATACCATTGACTTGTATAGTACAAAACTATGGTGCTTTCTGGGCATCACAACGTTCTCCCACTATTCTGAATCCCCATTTTTAATAATTGATTCATATTTGGAAAAAGAACCACTTATATTTTAGAATATGACGGGAAATTTTATTTCATGTAAATTGAATACAGTCTATAGAAAATGAATCCAGAAAATACAGCATTGTTTCTGTGTTTGTCTACAAGGAGCTTTTCTTCCTCTATTCTTTGTTCCCCAGCTGACGTAACTGATTTCTGGTAATCATCACCTGAATTCTGGTGTGTTCTTATTGCTATTCTCTAATGCATTTATTTATTTTTTTTTTGTATAGATATGTCCAAATTTTAATGCTAACTTTGAAAATCTCAAATTTAAAGGTAAAAGGTAATCCAAGTTGTGGGTAATCCAAATCTGGAAGCAGTAATAAGTAAGAAATAAGAGATGATATTTTACTTTGTCAAATTGTCCATCCCCTAAAATTAATTATAAAGCTAAGCTTTATAAAGCCAGATTTTTTTAAAAAATTCCAACACTATTACATATTGTGTTTCTTAGTTTAGTTATTTAATTTAGTGTTAGTTTCTTCCCAGGCATATTCACTCTATTCAAGGAATACGTGTCTAATGGACAACTATGCAGATCAGGTATCTGTGATCTGCACAGGTCTTCCATGTGGTCATACACAGGCATCTTAACAGCTCTACCAATGAAAAAGAAGGAGGTCAAATCAAGTGAATAAAAAGTTCACATAGTAAGGGTGAACCAGCAAGGACTTCCTTTGATAAGAGTCCTGGAAATTATAAAAGACATCTCTCATAAGCTGCTTTTAGAGAAACAGAATGGAAGGAATGTTACTACAGATAAAAAGGCAGGGTGGGGAAGGGGAAAGAAAAATTGCATTCTGTGATACAAGTCATATACAGAAAAAAAATAAAATACAAAGCATCCAGAAATGCCTAGATGACTTGCTGTTATCCAAAAGAGTGGTTCAGTAGTACACAGAAATTAGTTTAAGTGTTGTGACATGCAGAGGTGTTGTATATTTAATACACATAATCGTATTTTTGTCCTGTATAAAATAGGATGCAAGATTTTTTAAAACGGCCTTCCAAAGTCTCTTTTGTTGTGATGTTCCCCAAAAAACCAAATACATCTAGAATTTTGTTGGCACAATCGATGAATTTAGACTGCAGGAGAATTAGGAGCTTTAGAAAAACTAAGGACTAGGACTGCTAGGAAAAGGCAGTGGAGCTTCCAGTTACGAAGAAGTTACAGTCTGGAGTGTCTGCATCCAGAAACCTTCGATAAACTCTCTCAGATCTATGTAAGCACTTGACCCAGTTATCCAACACACAGGTTAGGCAGACCTGATGCATAAGATGAAAAAGAAAAATGTTCATGTAGGTAGTTATGCTACAATCCATCTTTACCATTTGTTTCCTTAGGCTGTTGTGTTCCAGAAGAACACAACCAGAAGAGTGGCCCCTTTTACGTGGTGCTGACAATATTCCAAGCAGAGATAGACCCCAGGTATGTACAGGCTCCATTATTTCTACAATAATCTTCCTCACTGTGTGGAGGGGAGAATTTCTACACAAATGTCAAAGATTTAGATTTCATGGTCAAGGTGCAGACTTTTCCTGTACTAGGCCTTAGATTTACTGAAAGTTTGCCAAGTCTGAGATGATTAAGAAAAAAATCATTTTGGCCTAAATGAACTAACAGTTCTAGTGCAAGCAGCAGGAGAGGGTAAACATCACAGTTTAAGTCCATCACTTCTTTCACTCTCTTCTGAAGAAATCTAGACAAATAAGGCAGGAAACTTAAAGCTTTAATGATAAAGTCAATCACAAAACTGGCAGGGAGAAGAGTAAATTTCAGTTATGCTGTCATTACTATGGACTCAGTTTTTTCCACTTCCTGATTAGTTTCACTTTCTGATAATAAAACAAATCAATCTGTACATAAAAAATGCAATTCATTGGCAGTTTTCAGGCTTACTGACTAGCACAAGTCATGAATCATAGAATCACAGAATGGTTTGAATTGGAAGGGACCTTAAAGATCATCTAGTTCCAAACAAATAACATAAGCAGGGACACCTTCCATTAGATCAGGTTGCTCAAAACTCCATGCAGCCTGGCACTGAACACTTCCAGGGATGGGGAATCCACAGCTTCTCTGAGCAAAAGGTAAGGTAAGGTAAGTTAACGAAGGTAAGTTAAATAAGCAGTGAGAACACACACTTTTCTATGCAATCCTATTTTACCTCTTCATTTACAGCTCACCAACACCTATTGCTTCGTTGTCTTCAATATCTCGCTCCTGAGTATGATACTGCCTATGTATGTTTCTTTACATGGAAACTCCTTTTCTTTAGGTGGTTCACTGTACCTACCACTGAGGGTCATGATCTGGAGATTTTCCCCCACTTTGAATACAGGGTTTTAGTAGTTTTACAGGAGCTTGGGAGACACACTGGCTTGAGATGTTTCTCTCCCCACCCACCATTTTCATTCCTACCCTCTCTGAGGTTTGAAGAAGACTGGTTTGCTGTGTTTCACCCAGAGCTTCAGTTCTATTCCAAGCACTGTTGAATAATAATAACAATAAAATCAAGGGAATAGTGAAAGAAAAGAAATCACTAGGGGTTTAAAATTGCCATTGTATTTTATGGTTTATGGCAATTACATTTTGCTTTCATATTCTAATAGGAACAAAGACATGGTAATATTTTATCATTTATCCCATATTACAATAGTCCAAAACCCAGAAAACCTAATTTAGAGACCCAAAACCTTTTAAAAATCAGTGTATCCTAGTAAATTCCCTTTGTCTTTAATATTAAATATGTAATTTGTTGTGATAGACAAATCCCTATTGGTTTAATCTTTTAGGAATTTAGGAGCTCAGAAGAAAATATATTTGAGCTCAACATTGTGAGTCAAAAGATTGTCCACATTAACATAAGGAATATAAATACAAATGCTGCAGGATTTGTATTAAATAAACCCCTCTATTCATCTGTAAAGAATAGATGTACTGTACCTGTCAGACATTTGGCATTGGTGAGAGCTGCATCTCAAGTCATATGACAAGTTAATGTTTGAACAGCGAAAAGGGGAGGGATTAGTAGACCCACTGGAGATTACAGATATGTCAACTTTGTTCTCTTCAACCTCACAGCAATGTTATAAACCAGACAAAAGCAAGGTTCATGTTTTGTAATGGTCACTAGGGCACACATTAATTTATAAATCTCCAGAAGCTGTTTTCTTGGTTAATGCACTTAGTGCACTGACTTTTATGACCTGAATCAATTCTCTCTGTATTTTCTAAAAGTAGAAAATGCAGGAAGTTCTTATATTTCCTTAGATTAGGTTGTTAGAGTAGATAAATATAACACAGAAAGAAGAAATTTACATGTCTAGCATATGATATTGTGCCACAACTTTAAATTAATATTTTATTACTGATATATATAACTTTGCCAGAGGAACAGAAAGCAGAAATTATCTTTAAAAACTGTTAAGCCATAAAAAGGATGCACACAGTCTAGATCTCAGTTGAGGTAGGAGCTGACTCAATATGTAGAATACAAAATTTATTTCTCTTTTCTGTGGCCTTCTGAGAACCCACTTGGTGAAAAATTTCATATCATGTGTTGCCCACATACTAATACAGAAAGCATTTAGAAAAATACGAGGTCATATTTTCAGTCCAATTTTTCTCTGAATTTTGAATAAAATCAATAAGCCTTGGAACACACTTTTTAGCATTGTTCATTTGCATCTTGTATTTGATTACTTACCTTTATGGATTTCCTTCTAAATAAACAATTGTTATTGATGTGCTACTACATGTCACTGGGACAAGAACATTTCCAAAGACAATTTGACTGTCTGTATTTATCCATTTGTCAGAAAAAACAAAAAACAAAAAAAACAAACAAAAAAAAACCCAACACCCAAGCATAAGTGGACTGTCTAAGGCCTTTTACTTCATTTCATTTCTGCGCTTTCTATTGAATGCTCCCCTATGACTCTTGGCGCTATGTTATTTTGAATTTCCAGGTGACATCTCTACAAGGGTGCAAGGCAATCCTAGGTTTCTTAATGTATCTTGAAAGCTAACACAAACTTACTTCATCCTAATACTCATATTTCTGAGGCACTTTCAGAGAAGATGAGCCAGGCATCAAGGGGGAAATCCCAGGGCTGGTAGGCCCTGCCCCACAAGACCCAGTGAGATGAGCAGGCCAAACTCAGAGAAGGCAGCCAGGGCCAACCAAGAGTTCAGATGATAGGGACATATCATAGTGATGAGGCAGGTCTGAAGTCAGGTCAGAAAGCCAACCTGTAGGTCAGAGCTAGGATCAGGTCTGGGGGAGGCCAGGCAGGTCCATAGTGACAAAGAGAGCTGAGACCAGACCAGGAATTCAGCCCACAGGTTTGAGTTTAGGTCAAGGGGTCCCATGATCAGGAAGGGCAAGACTGGCAGAGCTGGAGACCAGCACTCCTGTGTTGTTGCTGATGTAGTGGTTAATGGCCCTGGGCTGAGATGAAATAGGGCTCTTAGGTGCATGGGTAGGTGTGGGGAAGTCCTTGGTGACGATAGGCAGAGGCAATATAGGCCTATAGAGCCTTTAGGGACCCGATACACACAAAGAGAACATGAGTCAAGAGAACTAGTTTGGGAACGCACTATATTCCATAAGAAAGAATAACCATTATGTTGGAAGTTTCTAATTTTTCAGGAGCAATGAAAATTTTCAGAGTTTGGGTGAGAAAAATTACAATGGAGCAGGGACCTTTCATAGTTAAATATGGCATTAGCCTTCCATAAACTGCATAAATTACCAATGTCTGAAAAAGCTCAGTAGAGCATTTGCTTGTGTTTTCTAGGGAACAGTATTATCATATATTTTTAATTGACATCCACACAGAGAAAACACTCAATATGCTTTCTGTTCATTCAGTGGGTGCATGGGCAATCCTCTGAAATATTGTATGCAACATGGTGACCTCTAGTAATACCCCTTATGCTCAGCAAATCAGTCTTACATCTTAAAAGGGAATTATACTTGCTTCTTGTAGAAGTCTTTCTAGCAGTGATCTCAAAGTATTAATAATATACAATAGACTTTGCTCATTGAGATTCTTTGAATATTAAAGAACTTCCTCTAATCAGGCTGAGAAATAAAATAAAAAATAAATGCAAGGGTAAGCAAAGTCTCTTGGCATCTTATTCACCAGGCATCTTATTTGAATGGTATATATTAAACTGTTATTTAAATTTGCAGCAAGTCATTAAAAACAAAGTCACAGGTTCACTAGTACCCTCTATATATCCATTCCGAATGTACTAACTGCTCCCTTTCTTTTTAAAATTATTCCTGTATTTCTATCCTGTAGGCTCCTTATTAAAATTCTCAGATCAAGATGAACAACTCTCTAACTAAGGTGAATTAAACAAAGAGAGAGTTGTACATTGCTTCTACCTGCACAGGTCAGACCTGCAACTCAGCAATTTTATGGCACTGTTGCTAAGGCAGTTCTAATATGTGGTGCACTCTGGAGAGGCATGGGGATAAATCTTTCAGGTTTGCTATTCTTATTCTTTTCTCCTTCAATAATTTTATTCATCTACTCTCTCTTATAAATAACATAGACATCATCTAAAAATTAAATCAGTTTTGGAAAAAACACAGATTGCAGTCACCATGTTGAAGTTGTGTTTGTTGTCTCATGCTTTGGAATGATGTGAGTATACAAAATACTAGGTACTAAGAGTAGAATTAATCTTACTTAACTTTAGCCATCTAACCATCTAATATAAGATGGCTTTCCAGTTTCCCTTTATAGCCATAGAACTGTATAATGGAGCAGTCCCATGAATCCTTAAAGGTGATCCATCTGACCTACAATAGTTTCCTGTCTCAAAATGAGATGTATTGCCCTTTAAAGGCAACTACTTCTTTCCACTGACTATGAAGGAAGCTAATAGATACCAACTCAGACTTAGAAATCATATTGTTTGTTTTAAGGAGGAGGTGAATTTAATCTTACCTTAAGTTTTCAAAAAGGTTGCGTAACTGTTGATGAGTTTAAGGTTAGAATTTTCCTTCTATCTCTTTTCATCTTCATTCCAAGCACTTATGTGGAAGGAAGGAAGATGCTTACCTTCTGGCTTTGGTGTAGGTTATCACAGCTTGGAGTATTACTCAGATTTTACTTTGCTTCTGTGCAGTCAATGAGCTGGACAGCAGTTAGAAGGGAACACTCCTAATTTTCAGTTAAGTAGTAGATGGAGTAGTTACCTTGCAGTTAACATTAACATAATGACATGCAAATGATAATCTTTTGTGAAGGGACGTTCAAGCTACCTGATTGTAGTATACTGCTTACATTTTCAAATATTCAGTGCAATTGTTATCTTGAAGTCAATCAAGATGGCAAATGATTATTTCCCTCTTATACGTATGATAACAAATACATCAGAAGTGTTTTAATATTTTCATTGTTTGAGGCACTACCAACTATGCCCTTTTAAAGAAAGTATTCAAGTGAAAGAGGAAATTATATTTTGTTGACAATAAGCAAAGTAATGGCAAAATGTAGAATTCAGCTATGCGTGAATGTAAGAACACGTATCTCTGTAATTTACTTTTACAGTTAAATACTCTATACAAATGACCGTGGGCAACACTATGATACATTCTAGTCACTTCTGCTACAGCTACCTTACAGTGACGTTTTTTTACTAACCCATATGAAATATTTTCTTATTCCAGAAACTGAAAAGGCTATTCTGAGATTCAATGGAGGCATCTTCATTTGATGATAGTGTATTACCAAAGTAGTCATTGTCACACTCATTATAGATTTCTAGATTGTAATTTAAGAAATTAGAAAAGCACAAATGACTCCAACTTGACTCTCTATTACTGCACCTCTGAATAAACTTCAATACCTAGTCCATAGTCACTATATAGAAGATATCCTTATTACAACGATACTTATAGATAAGGTAATGCTACTTCTAGCCAACAGGTAAATTAAAGCTATTTCCAAAATATTTTTCAAATTTGCCGTTTTTTACATGTTCCTAGCAGTTGATGTCATTTCTACACATAGGTTTCCAAAATTTTAACACTCCCTTGCTTCATAAGCTTTGCCTGAACTGTAAAACTGTTGTTTGAAAGGCTCTTCCTTGAGTTCTGCTGAAGATTAATTAGATTTACTTACTCAGGCTTTGTTGTCATTCATACTCATAACTCATACCACTTTCCTTAGAATTGTTCCCGGACTGTTCCTTCATCCCAGTATCCACACAATAGTCTCAGAGCTAAATATGAGAAAATGTTTGTATTTATTTATTTATCTATTTATCTACCTATTTATTTATTTAAGCTCAGAAGGTAACTATTTCTCTTTCAAGTTTCACTATATGACTGTAGCCTTTCTTATGAAACCTTATTTTCAACTCAAAGAACAATATGGAGAGGGTTATGGTGTTTATTGTGCATGGTGTTTATTATGGTGCAGGGGTCTAGTAAAGGTTAAACTGTTTGGCTCATGCCTGACAGTGCTGCCTTGCCTCCATGATGTAAAATTTTATGTTGTGCATTTTGTTCACCAAACTGTAGTTATAACACGCTATGAACTGCAATTCAGACGCCCATTCAGCTTCCTACAATGCAGATAAGCTGGGTTTCTGTTACAGTTAGTGCAGTTTATGGAGTGAGTCATCTGAGCAAAGCCAGGATGTATTAAATTGCCTAAACACAGGTGTGCAGTGTAGGAGTACACTGTCTTGTATTCCAGCTGTGACAGTTGAAAATACCACAGGTTTTATTTATACTTTCTTCACAGGCACTCTACCTGCACCTCTGTGCAGACAAGCTAAGTTATGCTGCATTAGATGATGAATCTACTGCTTCGAGTACTGGGTATCAATCTTTAGGTGAATCACACCTCAAATATACATGTACAAAAGCTTTAAGAAGCACAAAAATATCTTTTTAGAAGCATCCAAAATAAAGGACCTTTTGACATCAAAAAAACCCTAACCCATGATTACTGAGGCCTGGGCACCAAGTGTTCATCCCACAGAACACACTAGCCCATTCCCATTTAGAAGCAAGCTTCATTTATTGTGGTGATGTAACACACCAGTTTTAGGCACACTTGTTTAAAGAGTGCACAAAATGTAATTGCTGGTTTGGTGTCTATGTTATGTTGACTGGATCCCAGTTCTGCTTTTTTCTGTCAATTTCTAATTGAATGTGGGATTTAGTCAAGAACTGTGTAGTTCAGTGTTGGTTTGAAAAAGTTTTATTGGTGTTCTTTTGGACTTGTGAGACAAATAAATGAATTAAGAAACATTCACTCATAGTGATAAAAGTCACCTCTGACTGATGACAGCGAACAGCCAGTGCTTAGACCATGCGAAAAGCAATCTTTTAAACTGAAAGCAATCTGATGGTGCATATGACTAGAGTATAGTTTGTTGTATAACTGATACAGTTAGAGGTTTAAGGACCGGATTCTGGTAATGATGATGGGCTTAACATGCAGGGAGAAAGAAGGGAAATATATTTCTCTAGTAAGCAGTTTTTCTTTAAATTTGGACTGATTAGATCTGCTCAAAGGTTTGAAATAGGACTTGTAACAGTGGACATGAATGTACGTTATGTAGGGGTATGATAAACTTTTGAAGTGAATCCCCATAATTGCACTGAAGAATGTGTAATCAAACACAAGAACACTCATTTGCACATCAGTCTCTGTACTTCTATTAATTAAAGCTCTTTCTGAAATGTTTGTACAGGCAAAATCTGTCCTCTAAATGTTTGCAACAAGCAAGCAAGCAAACAAACAAACAAACAGAACAAGATGTACTGAATTGGGCAAGCAGGTTTGCAAGCAAGATTTGCCAAACAACAGCATCATAGAATCACAGAGTTGCTGAGGCTGGAAGGAACTTCTGCAGACTGTGTAGTCAAAGCCCTTTCCAAAAGCAGGGTCAGCTATAACAGGACCATGTCCACTGTGGTTTTGAATATCTACAAGGCTGGAAACACTACAACCTCTCTGGAAAACTTCTTCCAGTGTTTGATGATCCTCGCAGTGGAAAAGGTTATCCTCTTACATGTAAAAAGAATTTCCTCAGTTTTAATTTGTGTGACATTGCCCTTTGTCCCATCAATGGGCAATGAGAAGAGTCTGGCTCCATCTTTTTTACTGGCCCTGTCAGGTATTTATACACATTGATGAGATCCCCCCAGGCTTTCTCTTCGGCAAGCTAAATAGTGCCTGCTACCGCAACCTCCCCTTGTATGTCAGATGCTCCAGTCCTTTACTCATCTGTGTGGCCCTTAGCTCAAAAATTTTGTCAAGCTTTTTTGACAGAGAGATGGGTGATAGAAGAGAGAGAAAATAGCTAACAGGTGGGTTAACTGGCTTGTCATCAGAAAGATCAGTTTGTGTGTATGTGCTTTGCAAGTTTTAAGAAGCCCTTTAAAATACGTATTTGACTAAAAGTGGCTTTCATCTTTTTCCCATTCTGCTCTGTATTTCTAAAAAATAAATAAATTTTTTTTTTGACCACAAGACTTGAAAATTACGTTTTGTAAAGCTAAACTCTCTCTCATCTTCCTTCCATCCTGAGCTTTGGGATAAATATCTTGATTAGTTTATTAGGCTTTTGTTTTGTTTTGTTTTATTTTCTGTTGCTTGGTGTGTATTAGTATTTATGAAAGGTAAGAAGGCAGTATTATAATTTAAAGAAATTAGTGGTAGAAGAATCATAAAAGAACCAGGGTTTTTTGATATCTGAAAGTTGGGGAGGAAGGCCTAGGGCTATTCTTACTTTACGTGGGTATGATTTCTACATTCCAGATTGAGGTCTATGATATTTTTCAAATTTTATCAAAATATTGTTCCTTGTATCAAAATGAAGTTTCCATTCTGGGGTAGTTGTTCAAATAAAAACTGAAAAAAAGGAACATATGTTGGCAACTAGATTACTTTTTATAAAATTATATAGGATAAAACAAGACTATATTAATTCATTTTAAAAAAGAGAGTTTGTATGGGGTTATAAACATTTTACTTACTGCAAATGGCAACGTGACTTGGGGGAGAGAGCGGTTGGGCATCATTATGACTGGGAAACCTATAAATTAATTTTGATGCTATACAGACAAAACCTTAAAGGAAACATATATACTAATTTATATAGTTCTTTTTTTATATAGCATATATAGTTTATATCATGTATATAGTTTATAGAATCTCTTTAATTTCACTGTAAGGTCATGAGAATCTGGCTCAATTGAAACATATTCAGTCATATTTTCTAAAAACATAATCATACAATCAATATTTTCTAAGAAATACACATCTGAATGAATTTTAAAAAGAAATATTCTTGTTTACCATTCAAAAAAAAAGAGACAAGATTGATACATTTGGGAAAGTTTCTGCTTAGTTATTTCCTTCTTCCTTTTTCCCCCTGAAATAAAATAATCTATGATTACTAATTTAAATGTTTACATTCCAGGGTTTAGCTAGGATCTCAGACTGAATTATTTTACTTATTTATATTGACAGCTGAATCAAATTTGCTGGTCTCTATACACTACACATCATATTTTTGCACTGTTCATAGGGAGAATCTAATGGTTCTTCCATACCAGAGAATAAAAGGAACGCAATGCATTGTCTAGAATCCCATACATCACATTTTTAGCTATATTATCTGCTTCAGCAACTATTGTCATTCTGTTTAGTTTTTCACTCCACGTTGTCAGCTGCTGAGAAATGAGGATAAAGTTTTCCAGACTACAAAGCTCTGTGTGTGTGTGTGTGTGCGCGCGCGTGTGCAGAGGAGTAAAAAAAAAAAAAGAACAAAAAAAAAAAGAATCCACAAGTAAAGATGTCTTACATTAAATTTACGATGTACACAGGTAATATCTGTAATGTCTGAAAAGGTAATTATTAGCAAATATTAGCCTTTCCCTTGATCTCTAACATCTCTTTCTTCCCAGTGGAAAACACACTGCTTTAGGCTTCCTATGTTAAACCTTTTCTGATGCCAGGCAAGTAGGAATGTCTTATTTCTTTATTACAATCCTTCAGAGGATTTTCTGTATATAAGTTTCATTGATTATTAGCTTTTGTGACAAACCTTTGTGGAATTCAAGTTTCTCCTTGGGAAAACTTCTAATTTTGACGAGGAAGCATTTGTATAAGTATCAGTTTCTGTTTTGAAGAGAAATGGACCATTATTTTCCTATCATAATTTCAGAAAATAATTGATGTTAAGAAATTCTGGGTAAACTGTTGATGGTTTTTCAGTGAACAGATATTACTGAAACATTTGAAGATGACAGTTTGTACTGGGAGGATGATCATGAGAAATTCCCCTGCAATGATCTATGTCATCAATTCTCACTTAATCAATACAATTTATCATTTAAGACATTGATTCAGCACAGTTATGCTTTAGGGCATATAAACAGTCCCATTAACTTCAGTAGCTGTAAATGACAAGATTGTCCAAAACAAGGCAGCTAATAATTCCAGCATGCAAATCCCACACCCACAGAAGGACCAAACTCAGCACATGTCATACAATAAGATTTTATCCCAATCCTGGGTGGAGCACGTTTCTCAAGGTATTTCTAGTTGCATGTTAGTGCATAATCTGATCCTTTCCTTCCATACCTGACTATGCCCTGCTTCCAGTTCCAATTTCTGGTCCTTGATCTGTGCCAAGTTTCTGCTCCTCATGGATTTGATCTTGGTTCTCATTCCTCTTTTTCAGCACCAACTTAATAACCAATGGGAAATATTGAACAAGTTTCCTTTTTGCTTTGCTCCTGTATACAGCCTCTTTTACTAAATTGCCTTTGTCTCAATCCATGAGCTTTTCCATCTTATTTTCTTCTCCTGTCCTGTTGAGGAGGGGGAGTGAAAGAGTGGCTTGGTAGGGGACAGACAACAGCTAAAATGAACCCACCACATCAGCCAACCAGAGTCTTGAGATTTTCAGAATGTCTTTTAAGCTAAGAAAGGGGTTGAAATTCCTCAGTGTTGGCCAGTAAAGTAATTTTTAATGTTTAACATTGGACATGAAGACTGCCTGAATCCCAGTATTTATCCATTCTATGCTTAAATCCTACAGCAGACTCTCAATTTTCCACAGTCTCCCCTGCAGGAGTCTGGTTTGGTGGAACTTCTGTGGAATGGCTGCCAAACATACCTTTGCATGAAAGTTAAGGATGAATTCTGGCTGCAGCACTTTTTTTCAGTAAATTAATGGTTAAATAGCAATAAACCTTGTTTGATATGCTCTCAGGGGCATGATTAGTAGCAGGGAGTTGTACCCGAATCTTATTATACTGAGCTCCTTCTGGGAAAATAGAGGAATGTATCTCCCTGTCTCAAGTGGATGCTAATCCACTTTCTTTAAATAATACAAAGTTTGCTGGACTGGAGACATAGGAAGTGTGGTTGTTTCTGAAGGCTAATATCCATTTGGTTTTGTTTGTTTAGTTTTTTTTTTCCTAAAGATTAGAACGCTTTGGTTAAAATGTTTGTCCAGGGAATAAGTCATTGTTCTTAAGTGTGAAACTCATCAGCATGACTTGTGGCTGTGAATCCAAAGAGGTGGCATGAACCAAAATGTTCATGTGGAACATCCTCTTCACTGATTTGACAGAGAGTTTATGTATTTATTTTATGAATACTGAATCTCCAGACATCTGAAAAGGTGTAAGTTAAGAATGCAGTGTCAAAAAGAGACAAACAATACCTTTGTAATCACAAGTGATTTCATTAGGACAGGTTTCCCTAGCTAGATTATCAATTATATTGTAGAAACTGTATGTCTCCATATATTTTAATAACATTGCAAACTTCAGAGGTAAAATCTTCTCTCTGCACCCCTGACATACATTGTTGGATCTTCTGAATGTGAAACTGCTTGTATAAAATGTTATAAAGTGGAAGGAAAGGTATGACAATATGAAATCCATAAGATATTCCTTCTTATGGTTATCATACGGTAACACCTCTATATAAAGGATTTCTGGGTTTCTTTTTGTTTCTTTTTTTTTTTGTTTTTGTTTTTCTTTCTTTTTCTTTTCTCTGTTCTAATATGAAATTCTATCAGCTTGCTTTCTATACTGTAGACATACAGGTGAAGAATGAAGTGAGAAATTCAGGTGCAGGCATAAGCTGAAAAAAAGTCTATATTCCTTAGCTTGTTAAAAACAAAGAAAAATATCCTTTCAGGTCACAGACCGTGTGAGTAAGAATAACAAAGCTTTTTCCTGATTATGAGTCTGAATCTTCCCGATAAGTGTTGAGGTTTAAGGTCCTTTTTGTAAAGAAGTGGATGCTAGCCTTTCCCTAACAAACCACTTCTTACAGGGATGATAGTTTTCTCGTATTTAATGTGGAAAATACACTTTTTGCTGTATTGATATAAATTATTATTGTATTGGACAGTTTTAACATATACTAAAATATCATTTGGAAAGAATAATCACATAAAAATACTCCACAAATTGGCTATATGTTTATCCAGACATTTTACTGTACTTTCACAAAGCAGCTAACGTTATTTATCTGATAAAACAGGTAATGCAAGGAAATAATTTTAGATCTTTGTATGATAATATTTTTGCCAATATGGATGTCAATGTTTTTGAGATTAGGTCTTAAGTCTTCACCTCTTCCTTTCCTGCAATGGATGTTTACAACATCTCTGCCAGGATTAGGTGCCCATAAACAGGTTTTCTGACAAAAAAATTGTTGTGATTATTTCTGTTTTCTTTGTCTCAGTACATACGGACACTCATTCAAAATATACAAGATGATGTTTCAACACTTGTTTTTATATATGTACATGAGCCACAGATGACTATTAAGGGAAGTTCCAGATCTGACATAAAAAAGGTAATTGCAGGGCACCTAAGTGTCTCAGGGCACAAGTAGGGGCATGGAAGGTGAGAATATGGGGGAACACAAGTGGAGTTTGATGAAGTCTCCAGTTTTATGTTTGAAGGGAGTAGGGGTGTGAGATTTTAGTCAACATATATCATGTATCATACACCTGCAAAGGAGTCTTCTTGATAGGGTTTAAACCTATCTGGCCTTTCTATCAAAGATAGGTGTCCACACTACCATGCATAGAACCTAATCACGTGTTAAGTCTGCTCTGAATTACTTAATGCATGTATCTTACTGTATCTAAGTGCTTATATGTGTGTTTATAGGATGATAAATGGTATTGTATCAAACTGATCAAATCCTGCTTCAATAGCCTGTTCTTCTTTAAAGGTATCCTGCTGTTCAAGGAGCATGGACTTCCTCCCAAATCTTTCCTCTAGTAAGACACTAATTAATAAGATGGTATTATCTACCTCTTTGATTTTTATCTCTTTCTTTTATCTCTCTACCCTGAGATGACCCCTTTGGAAAGCTGATACAGTCAGTACTGTACCTTCTGCAGCACTATCAGTTCCCCTCTTTCCCCATCTGGCAATCAGGAAGTTCTTCAGTAAAAAAATCACAGACAATAGCAGTAGTTGTGATAGAATCTGCTGGTATTTTGTATGTGCTAAGTGCCTGACTGGTTATAAAGAGTGCTTTAACACAGTTGACACTGAAGGACAAGACGTTTACTTATTTTGTCATGCTGTAATTAAGCAATGACCAAACATATTTGCCAAATATTGCCAAACAAAGATTTTTAAAAGCATCAAGAGACTGGATTAAAATTTCATCCTCTTGGAAAAAAAACCAACCACAACAAATAACATTACCGTCTATATTCTGAATTTGCATGGATTGCATTTTTGTCAGAAAATCTGACTGTCAAATTTTTTTGTAAAAATAAAGCCAAGTGTTTCAATATGAAGCTGTTGTTCAGGACTTGTGTTTCAAGGAGAAAAAAGAAGTTTATTATGTCACTGTATAATTTGTCTAAATGTCATCTTTATTACATGTAAAACAACTTTACCAGATGTTAGACATAGGGTAAAATTAATTTCACTTCATTTTGTATGACTAAAAGTCAAACATCTGCAGTGTAGTCATCTTAAGTCTTTTTTCATGTCTTAGCAGAAAGATGAGTCACCTTTGGAGGCCAATTAATGTAATTTTTATTGCCCATGCTAACATGACATCAATTACATTCTGGAGGTGGTTAACTGTATCTTACTAAGTGCAAAACCAACACAGGACATGAATCTGTTAGATACTGAACTGTTAGATGCCCAAGTCAAGATAGGTCACAATACGAACCTTTATTTTTCAGGGTAAGATCTATCTATCTATCTATCTATCTATCTATCTATCTATCTATCTATCTATCTATCTATCTATCTATCTATCTATCTATCTAACTCCTGTACCATTTCCAGGAGATCTAAGGGGATCCTATAACCTTATGCTGCTTACCTGCATCACACAATTTATATATATGGAAGAAAACCCCCACATTTGTTTCATCTCTGCCTTAAGACCAGAGAGGAATAGCAAAAGAGGTTGAGATGATAAAAGGAGAATTGATACTGTCCTTCAATGAGCCAGGAAAATGCAGCTACATGGACGGCTAAAGAATCCTCAAATTAGCCATAGGATATAACAGCCATAGAAAGTGAAAAAAACACCTGTGCTGAGTAGAGAGGAGAAGCAAAGTAAAAAGTGTACTGTTTTAGATAGGTACATTTTCACAGTAAAATTTCATGTCCATATATCTTGGAACACAGAAGTTAAGACTCAGTTTTTCACTCATTTATGGACACCTGCTAATAATCACTTCAATAGATTTCTAATTAAAACAAAAGCATAGCACACCAGTCCTGGTATTTTTTAATTCATATCAGTCATGTTAACAACAGTTTAACTTAAAGCATTTTTGATTTAAGGAAAGGAGAGATTGTGATGAATATATTAAATTTTTGAAGTGTGGCAGCCTGTACAGTTTCATGAATGGAATGAAAACATTGAAACTGACAAAAAGAAAATATGTAATGAGTTGGATGAAATCTGTGATCTGAACAACTGAAGAGTATCCTAAATCCAGTTTTTCATCATTCAATGAGAGCTACCATCAGGACAATAAAACCTCTCTGCCACACCAATCAGTACTCTACATCATAAGACATGTAATTTTTAAAATAAATGTTATAAAATAGTTGCAATTAGTTATCAAAATAAAGTTACAGTTCCAAGCTGCCTAAAAATAAGATGATCCCAAACCTAAGGCTAAAAAGAAGCCTTGTAAACCAGTATGACAGAAAAGTACTGAGGACAATTAATTACTCTGCAGTGCCATTGTAATTTATTTGTATTAAAGTTGTATTTCCCTACTTATGAGTGATTCCCCTCACATGATTATGAACTGAATGCTTATACTGTATTTATAAAATATCCAATCTTAGACTTTTCACAATACATCATATAAAAAAAAAATAGGACCCCATATGAATGACAAATAATAAAGAACCATCTACTGTATGTGTGTATACTAGGAAAGTAAAGGCATACACAGCCATTATCTGTCCTTGAGATGAACTGGCACAGACTAGACTGTCTTGATACTTTTAAACTCTTTTACTCTCTAAAACATATCTGTGTTGATTAGGAATGGTCCCCTAGCTATGTTGATTGCTGATTTACACTGAGAAACTGCTTTGGAAAGTGCAAGTTGGGTGTACCAAAACCATGCAAGGATCATTATAGAGCAATTAACAGCACTGATAGCCTAATTCTCATCAAAAAAGAAATTTTCACAAAGGGGCTTGAGTTTGAGGCTTTCAAGGACTTGGTGTGTGTGTATTTTCACTTTTATATTCTTTCAGATAATAAACACAAAACTAATTTCTGTGCATGAAGTCATGGAGTTGTAGCTAATTGCTTACTTTGTGAACAAATATAAAGTTAAAATGAACACTCCTTTTTAACAATAATTGAAAGGTAAGCATGAACACAGGAATATAGGAAACCTAAAGCATTTTGCTGATAACTTGCAGCAAACAGGCAGCTTTGTATTGTAGTATACTGTGTTGTTATGGCAGATTTGTCTCATGATGTGGATATGTGAATTGGCCAAAAAACCTTCCCAAAACTGAACAAATTACAGAAATTATATGTTTATTCTGAAGGAAGTACATTATGAAGTTCTGTTAGATTCAGCTTCAGAGATAAAAAATGACTGCTTATCCCCAGAAAATATAGAATTCTAGGGGAAGCCTAAATGAGTGGAGAACAGGAGAGTAAAGGAGACAAATAGATTTTGTGGTAGAAGGATAATTTAGGAGCAAAGCTGTTCTAATGTTACTACAAATCTTGCTAAATTTGCAGTCTTGTGGTAGTGGAATATGTGACATGTTGTAATGGAACATCTAATGATAAACATGATCTTGTTTAGAAGCAGCTCAAGAATTTGGGACCAACACATCTAACGTCTGCTGGAACGGCAACATGGTTCTAGGCAAGCAAACCAGGAGACTTCTGGAGTGTGTCAAGGACAATATTTTGATGCAGATGCTGTATGGACAGAAGTTGGGAGGCCAAATCTGCTACCTGTGAATAAAAATGATTGACGCCATTGGTCAACAGCAGCCTTCACTCCAGGGACCATGAGATGATATAATTAAATATCCTCAGGAAAATGAGGAAGAAAGTAAGCTTAATAAAACCATAGAATTCAGAAATTAGACTTTTCTTGTTCAGGGGATTGGTAGAAAGAATGCCTTGGATGCTGCCTGGAAAGGAAAAGGGAAAAAAACCCTGCAAATCAAAACCCATGATAGCTGATTAGTTCAAGGACAAAGTCCACAAAGCACAAGGATGGTCCATCCTATTGTACTGAAGTCAAAATGACTTGGCATAACACTAGGATGGGTAAAAACTCCTGACTGAACTCTAATACAGATAAGAAGCATATGGAAGGCAGAAACTGAGACCACCTGACAGGAAGAAAATGGAAGCATTAAATGAGGTGCACGGATGGAATTAAGCAAACTAAAGCTCAGCTGTAAGTTGAAACTGTGGGATGTGAAAGGCAAAAGGAAGGGCTTGTTAACAACAAGAACAGAAACCAAAGATGAAGTAAGCTTGCTATTAGTGAGGCAAGCGACTTGCTGATGATGAAGAATTGAAAGGAAGAGATACTAATTTTCTCATTTGCATCAGTTTGTACTTGCAATGTCTGCTGTGAGGCCTCCCATGTCTGACTAAATAAAGCACAACTAAACAGCAGAAAAATATCGTTAGGGCCCATGTTAACAAATTGTGTAAACATGCAATGGAGACTGACTGAAGACATTTGAAATTGCTGAGACCTGGCAGGTGCCATTTCAAGGTCCCTCTCTTCCATCTTCAAAGTGTTATACCTATCAAAGGAGTTCCCTGTAGCCTAGAAAAAGACAATTATTATGCCCATCTTCTCAAACGGAAAGAAAATCCAAGGTGATACAGAGTATTTGTGAAGAAAATGCAGCAAATCCTTTTGAAAGCTATTTCCAAGCAAAAAGGTGGCTGGAAACAGCCAGTATGGAATCACCAAGGGCAAAACATGCAGTATGATTGAGTTTACTGGCTGAGTGAGCAAGCGCAGTGGGGTCACCTGCAGTATGCGTGTAGTATAACTGTAGAGAAATGGCCTAGAAAGGTGGAGAACAAGGTAGGTAAGACTGACTGAACTGATGAAAAAACTTGCTCATAAGTAGTCAACAGTCCAAAAGCATCTTTTTGAGTCATGTTCCTTTGGGATTAGTACTAGGGCTGATCCTGTTTGAGATCTTCATTAATGACCTAGATAGTGAGAAATAATACATTTAGTGAGTTTGCAGAAGAAAACAAATGTGGGGAATAACTAGTATGCTGTCATTCAGAGAGACTTCTACAAGCTGAGGAATGGGCTGACAGAAACTTCATGAAGTGCAACCAATACAAGCACAAAGTCCTGTGTTTGGCATACATTAACATCTTACCACAATGTGGGTGGATTCTGACTGGATGGGGAGTTATCTGGTATGAAAGGATATGGTGGTCCTGGTTGTCAACAAGTTGAGCATGAGTCCGCAGTGAGCCTTTGTTTCCGTGAAGGCTAACTGCTTACTGGTCTGCATTGGAAACAGTACAGCCAGCAGGAAAAGTGAAGCAATTGCTCTCTGTGTGGCACTTCTGAGGCTGCACCTGAAGTAGTGTTTCCAGTTTGGGGCTCCCCCGTACAGAAGAAAGATTGACAAACTAGAATGAGAAAGTTACTAAGATGATGAAGAGGCAGGAGGAACACATGAACTAAAGAAAGGCTGAGGAACCTGGGTTTCTTCAACGTGGAGAAAAGGCTGAGACAACCCGCTTGATGTATTCAGGTATCTGATGCTAGTTAGAAGACTGCTAGAGTCATCTTACAAGTGCAAAGAGAAAGGCTGAGAGGAAATGATCAAAAGCTTCCATCAATGACATTCCAAACGTATCTATACATTCACAGTGAGGACAGTCAAACACTGGAATTCTGGTTCTCCTGAGAGGCTGAGTAATCTTAATCTTTGGAGATACTAAAAACTCGGTTGTACAAGGCCGTAAGAAACCTGACCTAAATTATAGCAAGAAGTGAGACCAGATGTCCTTCCAACCTAAACTATCTTATGTTCATTGTAAAATATTTTGCTTAAAGTCTTTTAACACTTTGGAAAGAAAAAAAGAATTTAATTTCAACAAAAAAACCACCACCAATTCTGAGCATTTATTTTTTTTTCTTTAATACTTTGTTTTGTGGCATACTTTTAATGACAACATAATATAGCATGTCTTATCTTCTCACACACCCTGCTCTTATTACTATTGTTATGTTACATATGCTGAAATTTTAAGGGTTTGTGGTTTTTTTTATTTTATTTTATTTTTCTTTAGGTATTTTTTAAGCATACTGTTGCTGCATTGCTGCTTAAATTTCCTCTGAAAAAGAACTTGCGAGGTTTTCTAGTTTCAAGACACTATACATGCCTAATGATAAACATGATCTTGTTTAGAAGCAGCTCAAGAATTTGGGATCAATACACTACAATGTGCATGTACATCATCTTTAACAAAATTAATTGCTTATAGATTAGACTTAGTTATTTTGTGGAAGATGGAAATAACAGCTGACAAGTGCATTTCATTTTTGCTTATTATATACCTGCACCCTGTCTCTTGCTCATTGTTGCCATTTAACATTAGTATTCATAGCATGTTACCGTGAAAGCAAAGATAATAAAACAATACCACTGTGGTCTTCCCCATAGCAGAGCCCTGCAAAGATCTGGCTCTCTGAGAGTCCTCAGTGATTTACAGTCAATCTTATTCTATTGCTTTTTTTCTCTACCTCCTTCAGGGTAACAACACTAAATAAAAAAGATGCTTTCAAATCATACAATGAGGTTAGAAACATGTCAATAACAGATTCACTTGGTGATTCTAGAAATCATAACACAATACCTTTTTTACAAATAAATAGAGTACAAGAGAACTGTCTGTCTAGTGCACATAGGATTACATGCTATTAAACACTTTAACATTTCCATAATACCTAATTAGTGGCTGTTGCTTCTTTTTCAGCCAGGGAACAAAAAACTCTTTGCCAAGGAATAACTGGAACTCATTCCAATTTACTGATGAAGAAATTAAACTTCAGAGACCAGATATGACTTCCCAAGGTCCTTATGGCAGAAAGGAGGGCAAATAAATGATTTAACTTTGCTTTTTCCCTATACCTCAACTGCCTTACATGTTACAGTACAAGGGCTGAGGAAAGCAACATAGGTGTAATTCCATTACAAGTTGAGATATGAAAGAGGTGTCTCTAGGGCAGCTGAAGAGCAAAAAACTGTTAAGATTTTTAGTAATAATGAAAGAGCCAAGATAAACTTGACTGGTTGTTGTTTGTTTTTTTTTTAAAAAAAAAAAAGCCAGCAATATCTCTTTTGATAGAGAGGGCTTTGGTATCATTTGTACTGTACCAGCTAACTCTGCAGCTCTAGGTTCAGGGTTTGGATAAGGTTGTCTGCTGTTGATCTGAGCTGGACATGCAGTGCTGTGAGGAACCCATCATCTCCACTCTAAGAAAATTCACGTCCTCCTGATACCTTGGTCAGAGCGATGCTCTTAGCACTGAAGGAAGTTACCTTACCAGCTAGAAGGTATAGATAAAAAGCAAATTTGGTCCTTGTCTTCTGTCTCACACACTGGTTTAAAAGGAAATATATTCTCTAAGAAGAGCAGTGCACTGAATTTTGATGCGGTTTCCTGATGTAGCATCTTGCTTATTCTACACTCATAACAAATACCAGGGGTTCTTTGGAAAAAATAGTTTACAGTATTTTCTTATAATTAATGCAGATACTCAATGAAATACAAATATTTAGGATAGGGATACTTTATAAGGAGCATGATATCTACTACTTTTTGCAGTGGTTCTTGTGTGGTAATCAAACTCTTTTTTTGTGTGTTTTGTTTTTTCCCCCACTTTATGTCTAAGGTCTACAGATAGCAAGGGTGAGACAGTCTGGAATTTACTGTGGAATTTACTGTGGAATTTACTACACAGATATGTTAGAATCACCTCACATACAGGCACTTCATGGGCCTTGAATACACACTCTTGCATGGGAAATCCTGGAGAGGTGTGTAGATAAAACCCTTTTTTTAGTATGCAGCTTTTATATTTCAGGAATAACAGACATTTTCATGAGAATTCTTCTTTAGCTCTGTAATGACAGAAAAGCCAGAAAACGTATCAAGATATGGCTTTGACTGTCTCAGCGAAGGAAGAATTAGCTAACATTTGACTATAAGTATTTAGATTTGTGCATATGATACTTAACTCAAAACTGATTGGATTATGTGTTCTGAAAAAAATGTCCAAGAGATTTGGCTTTTATCACTACACAAAAAATTACAAATTTACCTAATTCCTGAAGATATTTTTAATATTTGTACAAGAACTTGAACACAGAGAGATTTAAAATGATCAAAGAACTTTAATACCAAATTTGTACAAAAGGAATAAAAAGATCAATAGAGAGCATACATATGTGATATTGTGGTGTTTCAGTTGAAAAATCCACATTGAGACTACAAATGCTACTTCAGTTTTTGCATTCACCTCAAAATAACTACAGTACTTATCTCTGAATGACTGTGAATAGAACAGGTCACTCCACATTTGCATGAGGATGTCAGGTACATGACAGTGGGATAATGAAAAATGCAGAAATAGAACAGAAAATGTAGCAGGCTTCAGCTCATGAATCTTGCAATAAAATTAAATAAAAAAATCAAACTTGTGAGGAAGGAGCTAGTGGCAAAATCATGTGCAAATGGTAAGAAAGGGTTGTTTTGTGAATACCAATTATACTGACTAGTGGAATCACTCCAGTCTTTGTTTCAAAACTCAGCTATGAATGGCAGTTCATTTTCAACCTCTTCTATTAAAGAAAAAAACCCACATGTATATTTCAGTAGCATTAGCCCATTTGCCAGCTTAGGACATTAGCAAAAGCAAACACACAGTACTGTACTCCTCTAAAACACTATGAAAAATACTGCATCAAATCATAGCTTAAAAATTTTGTTTGGAGAATTAATCAGGAATGTTATGGTTTTGATCAAAAAAACCAGCAAGTAGTTTTATACACAGATACAAAACTTCTTAAAAGTAAATAAAGTACTCTGAAAATATTGTATTTTTGTATATGAAATTGATTATTTTAATATCAAATGAAAGATTACTTGAACAAAAATAGATTATGATATTTGTAAAATAAATAAAAAGAACCTAGTACTTTTGTGGATACTATTTCAAAACAATTAAGACAATTATAAATATCTTTTCAATATTAACAGAGCTACTCAGGCATAGCTATCTTTAAGTGCCACATGGTGAATCTTCTGTGCAGTTATTTAAAGCCAAATTATGTTTTCATGATCAAAAATTTCATGGCCATTTTGGACTTTGTATAGCCTATTGTGTATTTGAGGATTTTCATGTTCATTATTTTCTGATGTGAAACAGGATTTTTTTTCCTAGAGAAATTTATTTTTGTGCATGTGTTTACTCAGGTTATTACTAAATGGATAAATATGCTCTGCAGCATTGTTTCCACAGTTTTCTTTAACTTGAAAGAGAGAATTAATAATATACCAAAGGTCAAAACACTTCTAGATTCTTTTTTTCGCTGTTGTTTACAACAATTTTTCCTGTTTTACCTTTATTTTTTCAACTGGTTAATATATAAAACTTACCTAGTATAATTCTTGTAATCTGATTTCTTTAGATAAATTTTATTGGTCTCCAGAAAATGAGATTCTTTTATTGGCTTTAGTCATGATTGCATGCCAGTGTAAGTATATATGACTGCATGCTTTCATTAAACAAGGTACTTCATTGCCAGATATATGCCAAATATTTATAAAAAGATGACTAAAGGAAAGCTAAATCACCTACACATAATATAGATACGATTAACAGCTTCCAGACTTTGAGTTAAGGAAAATGTATTAAGGAGGCTTATTAAAGAGATTGAGGCCATTATGTCTAGATTTAATCAGGTGGACTTGGAAGATCTGCAATTTAAAGCAACTTTATCACTAATTATGTCCTGGGTGATCAAGCCTAACAACAAAAGAAAAGATATGCATCAACCCTTTGCATCTAAGTGGCTCATAGATATCAGAGAAACATGGGCAAAACGATTATTTTATGAAGTTGTTCCAGCAAGCATGTCTTCCCATTTGCTTCCAGGCTTTAGATCAATAATATACTTGAAACAGAACATAAGATACTAGGACAGAAAAATTCTTTGAACAGAGAAAACTGCAGGTGTAATGAGTCAAATTAAATAAAAAGAAACTTAACCCTCTTCAGTTTCAAAGGGGAGATCTTTACTTCTACTCCCTTTCAGTCTATGAATTTGTGAATAGCAGAGTCACTCAGTCATCTTTTGGATACTTTGGATATTTTCCTTCTTTTCATCATGTCTAAGGCTTGGATCTTCCTTGCTGCAAGAAAGTTCTTCTCAGGAGTTTCCTAATCTCACCATGTGCCAAAAAAATCACAATTTGCTGTATCCTTTTTACTACTTCTGTTCCTCTACACTCCAGAAATTTCTTCCAACAGGACATGGGCAGCTCTTCATAGTTAATTTTCCTTTGGTCTAAAAATCAGAAACTGAGGCAACACAAATATCTAGCCTTCTTCACTGCTGCCTAGCCAGAAAGTATGCAGTACTTGTGCCTTGTACCATAAACACCTCTGCAGTCTCTCACACTAAGACACAGAGTCAACACTGTGTAGCCCTCAGGGCTTGTCCCTGATAGCAGTATATATACTTGGACATTTTTCTGCTGGAAAAGGGTGGTCAGGCTTTTGTCCACACTTTTTGGACTAAAATTCCACTAAGGGATTTAGACTGAAATTCAGAGCAGGCTGGAGCAGAATCTCCAAACCATCAGTAAGGAGTACTCTGGCCCACAGGCTCTCACCTTGCTTCAGGTAATACACGGAAAGTTTCTAGGGTACTGCAGTTTCAGACGCTTTAATTTGCTGCCTTGCCTTAAAACTTGGGATCCTCCAGGCAAGTATAGCTCATGTCACTATATCATCATCTTCTTCTTCCTAGGCCGGGAAGACAGCAGCTACAGACACCACCACTCACAGTTTTGGCTTGAGCTAGAAAAGTGGCATATTATGTGACAAAAGCTGTGTCAGAGGATTTCTCTGCTTCTCCTGCATAAGAGAGTGGTTGGAGCACCTAGAGGATCCACGTATGTGTTTGGAGAGATTATCCTGGTAAACAAAAAGAGAACAAATATTGATGTGGGAGTGGTAAGGACACAAATAAAATGGTAAGGGACCAAACTTTAGCTCACATATTCTCACACACTTTGTGGGGCTTTTTTTTTGCTCTATCCCTTATCAAACATGTTTAATAAACTGCCTTCTTAATTCAAAAATAGTTAATGTCTTAAAATGAACCCAGATAAGTCTGCAGATACACCCTAGAATAATTTGGAGAAACAATATTATTTGTATGATGGGTTTGAAAGAACCACCCTGCTTAATATATGTTAAGAAATATGTCAAGAAAATCTTCAGAAATTTCTATTTAAATGGTGAAAGCTTAGAATGTATTCTTATCTGTTGTGGCTACTCAGGAGTCAAGGCATTTACACTAAAATGATCTGGAGTTTCTGGGTGCTTAGGTCATGTTTTCCTTTCCTCCTCTGCACCAGTTTTTGGTAGGAAGATAAATAATGGAGTATTGCTCTGGCATCTCAAAGCACCAAAAATAGAAGGAAAACAGTCTAAAATAAAAGTATAAACCCATGAAAACTGAAGAACACAACGGTATTGAAAAATTTTATTCTGAATTAGAGACATTGATTAGTAGGATGAGGAATAAAACTCAGATTTCTACATGCCTAATCAGTGCAGCAATTATATGATCTTCCTATATTCATGAAAGAACACAGTCCTGCAAAATGTAGGGCATCATTCTAAATGGCTCACATGACCTGATTTTCTCTTCCTTTTTGTTGATCCCAGAGAAGTGTCAAGCTGTATAGCATGTTTAAGTATTTCCATGGTAAGAATTTTCAGTGTCAATAGAAAAAAACATGTCTAGACTATTCTTCTAGATACTGACAGATTTGCTGTGCTATATCTCAGCAAAATTTTTGTATGGGATAATCCATACGAATTTGGTTAGCCAAAGCACACAGATGCCACCCTCTCCTTAAGATTCCTCCAAATGTCCTCAAAATAATTGAAATATTTATTTTAGAAACCAAGAACAAGTGAAATTATATCAGGACTGAATAATAAAGCTGTAAAATAACAGGGAGTGAACGTGGAGTTCTACCATTAAAAAGAAAATGAGAGTTTTAAAATTGATTTTAAATGAAAAGCTTAAGGACATCATATAAAAGCCAATGACTATTTTTACTTAAAAAATAAAGATAGGGGGAAAAGACATTAAGTTCAGAGTGCCATTTACCTAGTGATTACACTTGTGAGATTAGCCTGAAAAATACTGTTATGGCTCTTGGGACGAGACACTGCTCATTAGCAAAAATATAAATATAAATGCAATGGAAGGATTCTATTGATCTGCATAGAGACACGTTGTGAATTTAATTTAAGCATGTATGTTTTTAATGTTTTGCTTTTTGTTTTGCTAGAGACTGTAGGAAGATACTTAGGCTTTCAGTGTCACACTTTCAGCAAGAAATTTTGTTTAGAAGCTGCAATTAAATAATTCAGAAATAATTAATTCAGAAGACAACCCATTAAATTATAACCCTCCCCACTGGTTAACTTGGTGCCAAAAAGTATTGTTTAATTTATCATTCTTAGTATTTTTAGAAGGCCTCAAGGCAGGGAATGAAGCAATAATAAATAGGGAATAGTGGATAATTAGAGAAGGAAATGTGGAACAAAATTACTAAGGGCTTTAGGTGAAGTTCATTATTACTATTTAATAGTGCCCAAGAGCATTTGATCAAATTATGGATCATGTTTAAAAGTGGGCTGAGAGAAATCCTAATGGAGGAGAGTTTTATCACTACTACTTTGAGATTTTTGTAGTAAGTTTTACAGAATATTAACAAGCAGTAAAAAAGCAAAAGCATATTGACCAAACCTATTTTATCACACACGATGCTCTAGTGAGATTTGAAGACAGAGTTTCTTCATTCTCTCAGATATTGTTCAGACTGAGACTGTTACATGATTAAGCAGTAAAGCACTTCAAGCATGAGTGATAATGTGACATATTCTAAGTGCAGCCCTTAGGGCTTTTAAGCACAAGGTGAAACTTTTTTTTTTTTTTTTTTTTTTTTTACTTTTCAGGGTTTTTGCTTTTTCGACTCATTTTAAAACAATCCCTTTTTTAACACAGATCTTTCAAGTCAAGCTGAAATTTCAGTATTGTTTGTTGGGTTTTTTTAAATTTATTCAATCATTTTCCTTATATATTTATGTTATTTCTTTTAACCATAGTATAAAAAAAAAACCCACCCAAAACTCACTTTTTCGTCATGTTAAAAATTCTATCGTGTTTTCAGTTGGAAGACAAAAAAGATGAGAAAGCATGAAATCCACGACACAAAAGTAAGAACACTTAATTTAAAGATTAAGAGATGGTCTAATTTATGGAGTATTCCTTCCTATTTAAATATGTTTTCTGAAAGTCTGTACCAGTAAAATAAAACAAAAAAGCATATTTTTTAATGTTAATTTTACCCCATGTTTTCGAAAGTGTTTTTTTTTTTAAAAAAAGGAAAGGGGATGAAAAAAGAGAGAGAGAGAAAAACAAAACAAAACACCTTTTTTTTTTTTTTTTTTTCCACAATGGGGGAGTAGGAAACAATTATTTCCGAAAATTTCCCTACAGCTACATTTTCAGATATATATTCTGACTCAAAGTAGTGTCTGTCAAATATGAGGAATTTTGTAGGACTGGAAATTCCAGTTACTCAACATTTCTGATCATTAGAAAATGGAGATCTCCATCTTTAGACAGTTGAATCCATCCATAAACAAAGAAAGAGGACTTTGGATATTATGGGGTTTTGTTGGGTTTTTTTTGTTTTGTTTTTTGGGTTTTTTTCTTTTCCTCTTCTAAGACTTTGATAAACAGCAAAAGAGTCAAACAGGTTTACCTTTGAAATAAGTTTGTATGACTGGTCAGTTTGTTTGATATGTTTCATTTGGTGCTCTGGAAGTTTATAAAACCATTGGCACAATTTAATAAATTAATCTAGAGGTAAAAGCACTAACAGTAAGAATAATCACTATTCCCAAAGTACAAATTACCCTAATTATTACTTTAAGCAGAAAAGCAGGATGTTTGCTACCTCTGTCAAAAAGGGAATGATTAAAAATTAGTACTGATCTGTATGTCCAAGATAGTATGAAAAGACAGTAGAAAGCACCAGCAGATTTTTCACTCAGATTCACATGACAGGGGACAAAGGCCTTTAGAACAGGGAGACTTAGAATGTCAAAAAAAGAAAAGTCAAGCAGGAGAAAAAGGTTAATGTTTGGATAGATTTTGCACCTAGGTTCTGTGGCAATGATAACTCAGCACTCCTTGAACTAATCCATGGTATGCAGAAAGGAGGGAATGGTTTTCCTTGAGACTGTGTAAATAGTGCGGAGTGCAATCATTTATGGATCCCAGACAGACAGGCTACAGCTCAGTCAGCTGTCATAGTCCCTTCTACGACTTGGACCTCCTCTCTCAGATGTATTCTCTGATTTCAGAAGCTGTTTCTGAGCTGCCTGTTGTATTCTGTAATGATATTCGTGTCCATAACCTTGAAAATAAATTATTTACTTTGAAGGTTGACTATTTTATGTTGTGTCTAAATCCCTCTACTACACTTCCCAGTGCATGTGTGCAGGTACTTGATGTCTAACTCATCACACATGGAAATTGTATTGCTTGGACATTTTTGCTTCAAAATCATACTCTTTCTAAATGGAAAGTAGAAGAAAATAGCTGAGCAGATATCTTTGAGTACTACAAGGAAAAGATCTGATGAGTCAAAAACCCCAACAATTATTAATACATGTTTTAACTGGTTGGACTACTTTATTTTGGGTTGTTTCATTCACTGACAGATTGCTCTGACACGTCTATAATAACAGAGAGCTCCAAATATGCTCAAAGGAAGAAATTTTCCCTGTTGTCTTGGCGGGAGCATCCAGCTTCAATGTGAAGTGTAGCTGGGGTCATCACTACAATTTAAATAACACTTTATTGATAATGTAGAATTTTATTTTAATGATCTTTTTCTATTTACTACTATTTTTCTCTGTTGCTCTTTCTTCTGAAAATTTGTGCAGAAAAATATATTTACCTCACTATGATAATAGTGAAGATAACATTTCTTAAGGGATTGTTTATTGCTTTTTGATGCTAATTTGTCCTTTCTGAAAGTTTCTCAACAGATTTTTCCTGTGCTAATTCAGTTTGTATTCTCTAATCTTTCTTTAATCTTACTACACAGATCATCTTTTACTTGTCTTTTTTTTTAACCTTCTTTATCACATATTTTGTTATTAAATCTTATTACTCTTCCACTATCAAATTCACCTGTGTATTCTTCTGTACTCATTGAAAATGTTCAGCTAGAAGTCTAATCTGTCAGGTCCATGGCTCATTTTTTAAGTTCAGTGAACTCTGGAACAGATTTAAGAAATACTACCACTACTATTTTGCATGTCTAAGTTCTTTTAAATTAATATCACAAAGGCATTTATGATCATAAGGTAAGCTTCATAATGACCTTGAAAACCTGCAATACAAATGCCTGTTCTACATTCTGCAGCATAAAGATCGTTAAACTAAGCAAGTTTAAAAAAAGAAAAAAAAAAAAAGAAAAAAAAACCACCTATGATTTGCAATGGAAAATTGAATATTCTTATATTGTTCTGGAGGAAAAGTCACCGCACTTTTATAAAGCAGGATGACTTTAAATATGAATTATTAATCAAAAGCTACAGTCACTTTTAGATGTAATTTACATTACACATCTTAGGATATGTAACTGTTACAGTCTGCTTAATAATTAGGTCAATAGAAAGATAGTGCCTTCCAGACATGCATAGGTTTGGGTCAGGCTGTGAGGCAATTCATCAAACTTGGTATAGTGCCTCCCAGGCAAGTGACTATTCACTTTGGTCTGAAAGAGAAGGCAGAGCACTGAGATGTCTCCCAGGCAGAAAATTAAATGGGTCAGCCTTGAAGGCAGCCCAGATAGGTGACTGTTCATCTTTCCTTGAAAATGGATTAACATACTAAGGTCATTCCTGAGTACATAACTATTGGCTCCTGATAGATGACAAGCCATTATTCATGGACTTCCTTCCGTATGAATGGCTGCTTATTGTGGCTTATCTTAAAAATGGCTTATGAAGCAATTAGCCTTTGATTCTAGTAATAAATTCCTGTTTGTGAACATGAATGTATGTTTTACCAGAACATAAAGTATCATTGACCTGGCTGTCTGTATCTTTGCTAGGAATGCTGAAAGTTCACTCTTTAATTGGTATTGTAGAAACTGAGACCTCGTGTTAACATATAGGAAAGACACGAAGTTTAAAACAGGGAGGCTTATATACACATCTGCTTGTATATAAGCCTTTGGCAGGTTTGAAAGCTAGTGAGCATATGCTTACCTGGAGTACATATGTTCCTGACTTGGAAGAGAATGTAAGAGCTTTGGATGTTTAAACTGGCCTTTTATCCATGCCCATCTGAAAATTGAAGATACTGTATTATTTGAAGAAAATGCGCTGAAAAAAACCCAGAATTATTAAAGCAGTAAAGTAACCCAGACACTACAAAACAGAAAACACAGACATAAAAGACTTATCCAAACAGAATAGGAAGCCTGGGAGGAGAGATGAAGAGTAACGGGCTAGTACACAACAAGGTTCTTTATCCTATTTCCTCTCAGCTGTTCTCTTTCTTTTCTCATAAACTCTTGTCAGTTTGTTCTGCATTGTGGCTGTAAGATTATAAATGGAAGCATGGTATTATTTGAGGAGAGGGAGCCAAGTGGAGAATAGAGGGCATCCAATAAATTGGAAATTCTGATAGATCTTGCTGAGTGCCAAATGGCATGTGCGTAAGTTAGCAACACTGAAGCAATTCTGGCAGTAGAGGAGAAATTTGGCAGCGACATTTCAAAGGGCAGTTTTGTATGGGAAGGCCAAGAGAGACCAGGTAGATTATGGGGCATTTAATGATGAGCTGCAGGATATAGAAGGTGGCGCAAGAAAGTGGAAATTTTGGTTTGGGATTAACTATAAAGATACCTATACTTACTTCCTGTGTAGCCCATGATAAAAGAGAACATTTTATACTGAAAGCCAATGCTCTGAAACATATGCTAGGATACTTTATACTGTTACAGTCTAGATTTTAAAAGGCATACTAGAAAAATACAGATGGCCAAGAAAACCTACCATAACCACAAAAATAAAAATGAACATTGAACGCTATGGTGGGTGAATATATTAAGGCAGATAGCTTACCGTAATGTCTGTTTGGATTTTATACAGTGAATGTTTAATGTAAATGCTTGAGCTCTACCTGAAACAGACAACAGCTCCCTTTTCAAGGGGATCATCTCATTACTGGTTAATATGATGTTACATCTGTTTTGTTTGTGTGGTCCCATAAATCTCAAAACCAATCCAAAAAAGGAATACAGAGCAACTCTATTGCTCCACTTTAAGCATATCTTTTCCTACTGTCAGTGTTACATTACCTTTAAAGTATAAAACAGAGATATGGATACCTGATTGCTGGGCTCATTTCATGCCTCAGAATTTTAAGTCTATGTTATTTCACCAAAAGCGATGAATGTGGTATAGCCATGATTGTGTGTCTTATCAGCAAACCAGTGAATTCCTTTGGGTGGGATAAATTTACCATAGAAGTCTAAAGTTTACTGTCAAAATCACCATCATCTGCCATTTTATAGTCAAAGAGGAGAAATCAGTACCACCAGAGTGTCATTTGTCAGCTGTGTTTCAGATTTTATTTTGGAGTGACAGTAACCACACCTTGGAAGGGCCTTGAATTTCTTAAATGACTGATGATTTACTGGCTGACTGAAGACCAAATGCCAGAGGTTTTTTCAGTGGGTGAAGAGTTTTCTGTTTGTTTGGTTTTGGGTTGGTTTTTTTTTTTTTTCCCCAAAAAACATCCTTGGAATTCTTAAAATTACAGAATGATAGAATTATTCAGGTTGGAAAAGACCTTTGAGATCACGAAGTCCAACCGTTAACCTACACTGCCAAGTCCATCCCTAAATCATGTCCCTAAGTACTGCATCTACATGTTTTTTTAAAAACTTTGGGGATGGTGATTCCACTACCTCCCTGGGCAGCCTGTTCCCATGCTTGACCACTGTTTCAGTGAAGAAACGAAAACACTAATCTATAGTAATTGTTATTAAAAAATTCAGAAGTATCTGAAACTGCAGCTTTTTGACACCATAAGACATAGTTCAGAGTTCACAGGTTGTTGGCTGTTCATCCTACAGATGAGAAACCTCTGCATTGGGTATTATTGTCTTAAAACCTTGGCTGTCATAGCAATTGGATGGGGAAGCTCTGGTATTCAGTCACACTGAATTCATTTGTAACATGTTTTAATATGAGCAGGTAAATGAATTAACAAAAAATAACAGCAAGACTGTTGTCATGCCTGTAGAATGCAATGATAACTAGTTTATTTGGGGAGCAAAATTTAGTATATGGAATAAGATGTATGCTGCTTACAGGCAAAATCTTTTCTGTATTTTATTTTGATGTGTTTTCAATTAAATTGCTTTCTGTGGGTCATTTAGCTTCAAATAGAAATTAATAGATTTCTTTTTAAAGAAGTTGACATTATGGAACACCTGACGTGTCGTCTAATGACAGAGATCATGTAGGTTTTTGTTTCACTTAAAGCTTTTGGGTACAACTGTCCTTGCTTTGACTGTGAGAGAGAAAAGAGATTTTTAAACATGTTGTTTCAACAAATGAAGATCAGGCAAAACATGAATGTTTGATTTTTCTTGAGCAAGACATTTCTAAATTCCAATATTGCCCTGGAATTGTCACTGGTTTCTGCAAAGTGGTAGCTCTGTAACCCCCCCCTGCCTCTGCCAGCTTCCAAAGCTTGTTGGGTAAAGACTAAAATGATAATTTTCAGCAAATAGGGCATGATATCCACACTTCCTCTCTCTCTTCAAAGTCACAGAAAGAATTGTTCTTGCTTCAAGCACAATTACTCCCACAGTTTCTCTGGTGGAGTTTTGCTTCCTGTATTGATTCTGACACATGGCCTTCCTTGAAGATACAATAAAGAGCACAATACATGGATGGGACCACAGTCTTCTACTCTGCTCTGTTTTTTGAATTCACATTATCTAATGCCTCCAGGTAATAAAGAAGTAGATAAACCTATTAATCAATAGAATTAAATTGGAAAGTAGAGGTTCTGTGGGCACAAATATCCTTACCACTACTGACAGACTTCCTTAATAAGTAGGCACTCAGCACAAATCTGTGAGCTATTTATACTTTATATTGGTGTGCTGTTACGATCAGTGTTTAACTGTTTCAGTGTTGTGAAATTCATCTCTACATTGTCCATGTTTCTGCTGTTTCCACTGAAGTGTTAACCTTCCTTTGACAGCTTTGGCAGTACAAAGAATGCTTCTGAGTTCTGCCGAAGCTTTAGCAGGAACATGAATGTCAACGAATAAAGTGCTATGGAAAAAAAAAAAAAATAAAAGCAGCAACAACAACAGAAAAAAATAACTCTTCCAGTACTTACCACATTGCCATTCTCACAAAAAAAAAAAAAAAAAAGAAAAAAAAAAAAAAGAAAAAAAAAAGAAATCTGCTACAGATGAAGCTGTTAATTACTCTGCCTCCACATTGAAGCTTTGAGTTGGAAGTTTACAAAGACTTTCAGACAGCTGTATCAAAAGACAAAATGTCACACATGTAAGTTCTTTTATTGAACTATTCCAGTCTGAGATGATGACATACATTTGGGAAAACACAAGCGTAAGAAAAAATCAGTGCAATGAAGATCACACCCTGAAACTTAGTTTAAGGTTCCTCTCCATGCCTGAAATTGCATATTTGCTCTGCAAGTATAACTTTAATCAATGAAAATTGTCACGGTCCTGCCTGAATGTTCTAATGGGCCTCACTAGTGCTGACTGGTCACGTCCCACAGCCAGGTGTCCCATAAACCTCTGCCCATTGGTCAAGGAGCCCCATTTCAGCTCAGCCCAGGCCCATGAGTCCCTTCCTCAGTGATGCTCTGTAGGCATTCCAGTCTCCAGATCCACCACAGCCCTTTCCTGCCCAGCCATGGGCCCCACACATTTGGGTCCAACCCACAGTCCAATCTCAACTCGGCATTCCCAAGAACTCTTTGGAATTTCTTCTTGGAGTTGTATGGTTGTTTCTGTTCTAAATTCACAATAGAGACATAGGAAGAGGAAAGCTCTGTGATGAGAGAATAATCTTTTGTTATCACTAGGTTATTGAAAATAACTTTTTTGAAATGAAGAGGTTCATTGATATCAATTTTTAGGTTCCTTCCACTTGCTTAATTTAGGCAATCACCTGAAGCATCTAAGCAAGGAATACTGTGATGGATTCGCCTTGTCTGACTTCAGGCAAATGACGGATGCCTAATTCAAGCTGTGTGGTTCCAGATATTAGATTTTTTTGCAGAGAGTTTTATTTTTGACATTTGCCTTTGTAAAGATCCCAATTCAAGCCTGATGCTTACCTGAGAAAGTTCAATGCACTGGAATCAGTTTTGACCAAAGCGTGGAAGAGACTAAAATGGCCATTCAGCTTCACCAACTCTTCAGATAAAGCAGTCGTGTCATTAACATAATGATTTGGGGTTTATATGCAACTAGAGCAAAAAATGTTATTAATGAATGAAAGTGTACAGTGATAAGAGCTTTATGGCTCCGCTTTTCTGCAGCACTGCTGACAGGGGGAGACATAAACCCCTGCCACCTCTGTCACAGTTCAAGACCAAATGACAGTGTGGAGACTAAACAGACTTGGATACCAGAGCATTTAATCATTGATGTATGCAGCTTTACAAATTACATGACTTCCCTGCACTGCAGCAACCATGTGATCACTCCCAGCTCTCACAATCCTGCTAGGGTGGCAAGGGTGGGTGGTGACATGCCACTGTGGCTACTTGGGCTACATTGCAGCATCCTGAGCACCTTGTCCCATTCCCCTGGTCACATGCTTCAGCCAGCCCCTGGTGCAAAAACATCTGACCCACTCCTACTTTTGCTGTTTAATGACTGTGATGGGGACTGACCCATTCCATAGAGCCAATAAACCCCCTTGTCCTTGGAGGAGGAGGAGAAAAAGGAAGACCATATGTCCACATCCCAATGTTTCAGGTCCCAATCAAAAGCACATGGCTGAAGTTACCTTAGAGATTGAGAACACAGCCCTTTTTCCTTGGGATCCACTTCCACTTTGGGGCAAGCTGGCTCCACCACTGCTCTCTGTGCATTTTTCTTCTTTATATTGCAGTCTTGGTGGGAAGTTCTCAGATTTTCTTTTCAACAAGTCATTAGTTTTGTCTAATGTACCTGCTTTGTTTGCTGGATCATCCTTCTGTTCCTAGAGTTTCTGTACTTTTTAGACTAATATCTTGTATGCAAAGGTACAACACCACACTAAGGTTACAAAGTTTCCCCTGCTCCCCTTATACAGGTTAAAACTTTCCTGAAGCTGGTTTCGCAACAGCCGAGGATTTTCTATCCTCCTTTTCCAACAGAGGCATGCATTTGGACCAGATGTTCAGAGGTACTATTCATCCTCCTATCCAGGGACAAGATGTCCTCTTTCTTTCTCCCCTTCCCACATCTATCTGTGATTTATGTAATCATTATCTCTCTTCTGATGCCAATGGACAGTGCAAACACTTGGATACCAAGACATGTTAACCCTAGATAAATGCACACTTTCAGGAGTTCTCTGTCCTGTGAGAGGTATGGCACAATCAGGAAGGAAGGTTGGGCAGGTCGGCATTGAGGTCCATGCCATGCAGTGTGTGGTCCTGGAGCTGAGCCATGGGGTCTCAAGGTCTCTTGCTCCATTCTCTACCTGAACATCATCATTGGTAGGGTTAGGTGGAGAAAACATGATTCCTGATCAACCTGTTCAAATTCTTTTACTTCTTAACACCTGGCTGTTACCATCACTAGTGCTCAAAATCCAACACCCCACCCCCCAACCCCCCACCCCCCCGAAGGTTTTCCATGTGCTTGCAGCTTTCTCAGTGACTGATGGGTGGTGCATGCTGGAGGTGCTTTTCCATTCTTAAAACTAGGCTACTTCCTTTTCCTAAAGTTTTAACTAATGTTGATTTGCTAACACTATAATCAACCTGGCCCAAGCCATGCCAGCTGCTATGGCCTCATCCAGAGAAATTGATGTTACAACATAAGCTTTTGAAAATACTACATTTCCAACAGAGAGGGTTTTCCTGAATTCCTTTGCAAGTTATTACTAAATATTATAAATGTGTTATTTATATCACTGCTAAAAACCTGGCACTGGAACTCTTGTGTGATTTTCTTAACTTCTGTTCTCAGTCTTTGAATTTATTGCATCTTTTGTTTCTGCTGAATTAATCTTCCATCACTGCTATAGATACCTTTGTCAGCTTCTAAAACCTGCTTCTGAAGAAGTTGAATATTTTATTATATTTCTCATTAAAAGAAATTTTTTAGAAGACTAAAATCTGTTTTGTTCCTTTCTAGGCACTGTCTAGGAAAATTTTACTGAAGCAAAACAGGTGTCTTCATTAGTGTCAAAGTTCCACCCTGATTAGTTTCAAGAAATGAGAATTTCTGAATCATATGAAGAGATTTAATGGAGTGGAATCTACACTGAGGTAATTACAAGGTAACATATACAATTACATTGGGATTTTTTCTTCTTTTACACTATTTATTGAATGTGTTTTTTTGAAGTAGGACTATGAATAACTTAACAGTTGATTCATGGAATATTGAGGAAGAAAAAAGGCTGCCAGGTATCAGATTTGTCCTATTTACTTCAGTCACTTTGAGGCACGAAATTTAGAGGAAAAGTTGTTTTAGGATTTAAACAAACTTGGACTTCAGTACTTGATTTAGCCCAGGTATGTGTACGCTGCCCTGTCTGCATAAAGAAATAGGATGAATGCACTTCTAAATTTAATATAGACAAATAGATTTCTATGTAAGTGCCCTAACAGACTTGTCAGCTCTGTCATGATCCAAACTTACATACATCTAGACCTGCACAATTCAGCCTTGTTAGGTATTGCTGTGGGTAGTGATGTGACCCAAGTATTTTGAGCCAAGCAATTTGTGATTTTGAGATACTTCTGTAACAGTTAATCTAATAGGACATGGCATGGGCCTAAGCCGTGGCATGTAGTCATACATACTGCAAAACTGCTAGCATAGTTCCTAGGATGTCATCATTAAGACCAGCAAACTTTCTCCCAGACAAAGCCTGAGCCAAGGATCACTCTCAAGAGGAGTTTGAACACAGCTGGTCTATTTAAGAGGGTAAAAGATCTTAGCTGTAAAGAAAACTGCTATGCTGGGCCAATTAGCCTGAGGTCCAAAGAGTCCCTAGACTATCTTATTTATTAACATAGCCAGTCTTAATGGAGGAGTTTGTAGTTGTATTTTTCTGCAGACTGTTTTCAGCGACAGATCTTTCTCTCTTTTTCTCTTCTGAAACAATTATAATTATTTACACCTTTTATTAAAACTATCATGAGACAAAACTTACACTTCTCACTGGGCCTTACCTGCTATTTGATTTCAGTAATATATATGGATATGTTGGTCTTCTGAGAATTACGTCTTTATTAAGAAATTAGAAAATTAACTTCCCTGTCCTTGTTCAGTATAAGATTTCTACTCAAATAAGAATTACACTAAAGAAATATGGACAAACCCATGATCAGATAGCAAAAAAGACCCACATAAACAAACTAAAAGCAGCCACCCCTCAAAACTTCCTTGAATTGTCACAAATAAAATCCTGTTGTACTGAATTTCATCACACAGTAATGACAAATTTTTGCAATTCATTGTAGAATATGTATTCAATTAATCAACAGTTTACTTGTGATGGACTTCACAAATAGAAATAAATTAAGCAAGAAAAAAGCCTGTTTGTTTGAATCCAAATAACATAATTAAATAATATGATATTTAAAATCTTCTTTCATGAGAATCAGCAAAAGGAAAACTATTCAACTTGTAACCTAAACACAAAACACTGTATAACCTGCTTTTCTTTATCTTTGTTATTCTCTTCCTCTTCTTCCTCTTCCTTGACTTCATCCTCAACCTCTTTCAATGTCTTTTTCTTTCTGTCTTTCATCCTTCCTTTATCTGCTTTTTGTCCTTCCTCTTTCTTTCTCTCTTTCCTTCTTTTTTTTCTTCTCTCTTCCTCTTTCTCTTCCATCCTCTCTTTAATTTTCACCCTTTTTCTCTTTCCTTCTTTCTCTTTTTCTCTTCTTTTTTTCTTGCCCTGCCCCTCTGCATCTCTGCCCTTCTGCAACTTCTTGGTTCTTTGCATTAGTTTGAGCACAAAAATATGCAGTATTTCTCCTGGGAGTTTCTCCAATATAGTAATTTTCATTTTCTACATCTACAAAAGACAGATTTGTACTCCGTGACCAGATGAAAATGGTCTTGGGAGCCAATCTTATGCATGCAAGTAGAGAGGTGAGTGTTATTGCAAAGATGCATATACATTCACTTAAAACCCTCATAAAAAGTGGGTATTGTTCTACAGTGGCTGTCTCCTGACCTGGAGATACTGAGGTAGATTGCCAGTGAGCTATACACTAATGAAGTTCAGAGTGCCAATTACTGACTTGTTAATTTCTCCTTTAATGATGAGAAAATGTGTCCCAGGTGAGGATTTTACACATTAACACATGACAAACCTAGTCATGTATTTTGCTACTGAACATTGTTTCAGTAAAGTACTTACTCTCAAAATACACTATTAATTTTTAAATTACCATCAAGCTGGAGTTTCTTATTTTAAAATTGCAGGATGGTTTTGTATTAAAAATACAAAAATATCTCTCTGGGGAAATGTGGATCATTTTCCTAAGGAATTTTAATTAATTTACTTAAATTTGAAATCCATTCTTTTACTCTGGGAACCCTTGACATAACTTAAAATGTAAATATTAAAAATTCCCTTTATTGTGGTAGAAAGACAGACTTTTCAGTGTGTTACATTTCCATAATGCCAAAAGAGAAACCGTAAAAATCAGAATGGGAAAAGATCTCCTTTGAACAGATTACAGTCCTCTTCTTTCTTTAAAAACTGCAAAGATATGCTGAGTTTTAGAATTTCACCCTAAATACACTTAAAAGGAACCATCTATTATGAAGAAGGAAAAGACAAATCATACAGGGAGAAAAAATGCTTGAATTTTCTATGGTAGTATCACATGCAGAGATGGAATGATGTGTTTGTGTCCAACAGTGTCCCACTGATCGAAACTCAAATGTTTTTAGCCTGGTCTAGCTTTGACATTGGCCTAATGAATGTGTAGAAGTACAACATTTCTACAAGAGTTAAGAGAGGTACCTACAAGAGGTAAGACAATAATTTTGTCACACAAGAATGAGTTGGTTAGGTTTCTGGAATCACAAATCTAAATTTCTTTCCTTTGGGTAGAATTCATTTCAACTGACTTACTGTATCTGAAAATCAGACTTCTAAGTCTGAGGCAATCACTTTTCCTTGTAGTCAATAATGAGAAATAGGCACATCTGGGGAGTGATTTATCTACCTTATCGCAAAAATCAATCTTAAAGTGGGAAGGATCAACTCTCAAGATAATTGCTTGCTTGCAGTAAGAGAAAGGAAAGTTTATTCAGACTTAGTTGTTTAAATTAGAGTTAAAAGCACCTATGGATGACACCAGTGAAGATGACATCCAAATGCATATAGTCCTGACTTCTGTATGAAAGGTAAAAATGTTTCCAACCTTCACCCATCAGTTCAAAAATAGTTCCCCTAAACTGTCAAATCAATTCACTGGATATAAAAATGTATTACTGCCTGCTAATGTCAACCTTTCAGATGAAAGGTTTGGTTGTCCAGTTCAAAAAAAATAATATTTCTGGTGGAAATAAATGGTTTTCTTTGATATTTCTGCATAAAAAAGGTATATTCTTACAGGAGTAGGCACCAACTGTGTGTTAAGGCCCACATCTTTTAATCAATTTCAGTTGACTGACCAAATAGTCTTCAAGGATGACTGGTGGAAGTAACATCAATGATTATCCCATCAAGCTTAAGTTTAACAAGTGGTTGGAATAGACCAGGGGTCCTCAAACTTTTTAAACAGGGGGCCGGCATGCGGATGCAGTGGCAGGCAGTCATCTGCGGCTGCTTGGTTTCCCCCCCCCCAGCCCCTGGCGGGTGTGTGTGTGGGGGGTTCTGTAAATACCGGGGGCCAGATTGAGGACCCTGGGGGGCCGTATCCAGGCACAGGCCGTAGTTTGAGGACCCCTGGAATAGACTGTGAGGATGTATTTGCTAGAGCTTTACTTAAAGATTTATAGAAAAGCTGATACACGTACAAGAGGAATATGCAGCCTTTTCAAAAAATTCGATAGTATAGGAAGATGAATATATGTAAGGCAATACTTGTGTTCATAACTTAATAAATATAATAATGGACTTCTTTAGAAGGTTTAAAGACATAAAGAATGATTTTGCACTGTATTACACT
Organism: Falco punctatus; assembly: GCF_963210335.1. NCBI lineage: Eukaryota > Metazoa > Chordata > Aves > Falconiformes > Falconidae > Falco > Falco punctatus. The sequence continues at coordinate 35,554,525 of NC_137581.1, forward strand.
TTGTACAGTTTAACCCTTTGAACATTTATATCATAGCAAAAAGAACTTAAAATAACACCATTTACTGTAGTATTCATAGTGTAACCTGACACAAACTGAAATTATTAGATAATGTTCCAGGTGTAAAGAATCACCTAGATGGCTAGTAACATATAAAGTGGACCCCAAAAATCAGGGGGAAAATGCCTCAGTCACTGCAGTAAGCTATGAATCTGAATTTCATTAAGTGATCTTAATACCTTAAAAGACAGTTTCTCTAAAAAACAATGTTTCAGCTCATGTTTGGAGCAGCAGTTTAAATTCTCATTTGATTTTATGAAGTTTGTTACAGTAAAGTCAGGGAAAAAACTTATAAAAAACAAATTCAATTAACTCAATATTATGCGTTTTCATGGATTATATGTCATTATCTAAATTGCTTTTAATTTACCTATAAATTATGCAATCCTTCACATCCACTGCCTTGCTACATCTTACATCTACTTTTCCTCTTCCTTTTTGTTTTTGATTGTTTGTTGGTTGATTTTTTTTAGGAAAAAAAAATAATAGACAAGCAAACCATACTTACTACACAGACATTCTATATTCTGGCTGTTGTATGGCTGTAGTTTTTCTACTCAGTTCGTTGGCGCTATTGTAATCTTATAAAGATTATTGTTACAATTCAGAACATTTTCTCCATTGCAGCATTTATACTTGCAGACTTTTTTGTATATAAAGCTGTCTCAACATCATCAGGCTAGACATGGCTCAGAGCAGCAACCAGACTGTTTAATATGATTTTTTCCCATGGAAGTAATCATCTAACTGGGGTAACTGGAACACAAGAGGTGCAAATACAGTAGGCTTCTACATGGTGTTCAGCAATACTACAGGAGAATTTCCTAATGCTGGAGAAGTAATCATTAATCCACTATCTTTTCAGAACCTTAACTTATTGTAAAGAAAACTGTAGCGGGAAAGGTCAAAAATGTCCACGAAATTATGATGTTCTGGTACTAGTCCATGTATATTGCAGACATGTACAGTCAAAAGGACAGTGGAAAATTTTATTTTTTTTTTTTTCACAAACCCATTTCCAATATATATGTGCCAATATTTTACTTGGGTATTTTTGATTGGTCAGAAAGGTGGGGTTTTGTACAAAGTAGGGGTTATAAATTTATATTTTGTAGAAGATATTGAAAATCTGAGATTTATGTTCTTACAGTTGCATTGTAACTAATCTATCTACCCACATTTTAGAAGAGTTGACAGATCCAAGGAACATATAAGTGAATACAAAAGCTTGTTTAGTAGAAAGGATTGTGCCAGTAGCACAAAAATACATTACTTTTTGAAAAAGAATGCAGAGGAAAGAGATATAGCTAATTCTTTAATTTTGCCCTTCTTTGCTTAGGTAGTATGGTCTTTGTATTATTTAAACTGGCAAAAATAGTAAAAGCAAAAAATAATGCACTGTCAATGCCATAAGAAGAGAACGTTCTTTAAAAAAGGACAGCTGATTTTTACATGGCTAAAACTTATTAAATCAAATATCACTATTTCATCACTAGATAAGTTTAAAAACTGGAAAATATTTCATGACCTGTTTCTATAATATGAGGGCTTTTTTTGGCAACCAGTCACTTTTCAGGGAGCTAGTAACTCTGCATCATTTAGAACTCTACCCTACAAAAATGTGACTCTGGGTACTGAACTGTGAAAGCTCCATGTGTTGCTATGGCTTGACATTCATGGACCTTAATATTGGTTCAAGAATAGCAGCAATATTTATACCTTTCTATTCATTCAGGATATCTCACAGTACTTTATAATGGGAAATAAAGTAACAGAAGAAGCTAAACAAACAGTCTGCCAAAAGCCCATCCAGTTTCAATCTATTCATAGAAAGAGGCAGAACCTTGGAATTTTTGATGATGAAATACTTTGATTCTGGAAGTTTGGAGGTGCAAAATGGGAAAGAAAAATTGCTTCCCCTCAAATGACTTTAAAAAGAGAGGTTGAACATTCCACAGACTCTGTGTGTGCTCTGCAGGGGCTGAGGAGGACAATGGGGAATTCTGAATTCATGGATACTGAAACAATACAAGGCCCTTATACAATGCAGAAGAAAAGATAAATAAACTGCAAATGTTTCAGGCAACCATTGTGGAAGCTCCAGTTGTGGAGCAATATGCAGAACTTTTTCAGTCTTAGTAAAAAGCTTTGTGATACCAAATTTGTATTCAGGGAAAATAAGACATTGACTTTCTTAAAAGTCTAGAAAGAGAGAGAGAAAGACAAAGTCATTCAGTATCACTGAGCCTGATGTTTTAAACCTGTGACCAGAGAGGATAGAAGATAAGAAGGCAGGGGTGTGGAGGGAAGCCTATTTTTGAAGGTACCAAAAAGAGGATTTTTGTGTCAGTTTGCTCTGACTTCTTTGAAAAAGCCAGATAGATTTTGGCTGGAATGAAAGCTGAGGAGAAAAAAACATCTTTACAGTGGTTTAAGATTTATGCCATACTAACAGAAAAGAGAAATATCCTACAAACTTGTCCTGAAATGTAGGCATCTGTTAGAGGGGTATCTACTAATTCTTAGTGTGTCCACCCCCAGTGACTTATTCTTATGCTACAATCCCTGCTCCTCATTCCATTCTGTTGTAATTCTCTCATGCATCATTGTCCCAATAAAACTCTCAAAAAGCTGGGTCAGGAACAGTCTTAAATTATTTTAATTTCTAATGGAGCAGAGAATAAACAACACTCTAGAGACCGAGAAACACTGTACCAAAGAATTGAGGTCAATGAGTTCCTAAATTTCTCTGAACCTGGACAACAATACTAAGTGACAGAGCACTTCTGTTATGCAGACTTTACATAGACAGAATTCTCTTCTCTTCTTTCTCTCTCTTTTTTTTTTTTTTTTTTCCTCCATAAGATGTTTTTTTTAAAGGCAGTAGTAACTTCTGGGCAGTGGGTAACATTAGGAGAAAGAATTGATGTCCATGAAAAAAATTCTAGAGACCACAGATTTGAGTGGGTCAACATATTGAGCACCTAAATGAAGCGTCAAACTGAGAAGATAATTTCTAGATGGATTTGTATATTTGGAATATTACACAGAAACAAACTCATAGTTCAACTTATTTTAAAAACTTGAGCAACACAGTAAAGGTTAGGCTCTTTTGGTTGATACAGATTTTTGGTGAAGTTTGTTTATAGGTAACATACAGCAGTGATCAAAATTCCAGCTGTGTCACTACTCCTGAGTGACAATTCTATGTCTAAATAGGTTACACAGAGTCAGGTGAATAGGTTAAGGAACAAATAAGTTCTGTGGTTCTGATTCAAAATAGACAGAGAAATACACTGAGATTGTCTGTTCACATCATGTTTGTTGAATGTTTAGAAAACTGCAGTACCTACTTCTTAAACATGAGAGTTCTACTAGCTGAGACCACAGGCTGAGGAGAACTTTCTGCTTGCCATGCAGGGTGCTTTCAGACAGTGCTCTCCCAGTTCTGCAGATATCATAGTCTATTAGATATCATCATGTAACACACCAGGTATCAGCCTACTGAGATACCTGAGATACATGTTCTTCTTTATAACTTCAGACCACTTCAGTTCATTTAGGCTTGAGTTTTTATGCAATAAAACTTTATAAAATAACTTTGACACTATCAATTACATAGCTATGGTGGGTTGACCGCAGCTAGCAGCTAAGCACTCACACAAATGCTCACTCCTTCCCTGCCCCTTTCCCCTGATGAGATAAGAGAGAGAATGAGAGAGTGCTAAAACTAATGGGACAAGATAGTTATTGGCTGATAATAATAAGTGAAAGAAGGGGGGGGGGGGGGGGGGGGGGGGGGAAGGCAAAGGGAGTGATTCACTACCTCCCACAAGCAGGCCAATGCCCAGCCAGTATTGGACCCACAGCCACCATGGAAGACAAAACCTTCACCACCTTCTTTGTCTACCCCAGTTTTTATTACTGAACATGACATTATATGTTATGGAATGTCCCTTCCACCAACGTGGGTCAGCTTTCCTGGCTATGTCTCCATCCATTTTCTTAGGAGGGAAGTTGAGCCCAGGAAGAAGGGAGGGATGGAAGTAAGTTTCAGGATTTGCTTTTATTTCTCATTACCTTACACTAATTTCATTGGTAATAAATGAAATTAATTTCCCCAAGTTGAGTCTGTTTTGCCTCTGATGGTAATTACTGAGTGATTCCCTAGTGCTTGTCCCAGTTGATAAGTTTTTTGTTGTATTTTTCTCCCCTGTGTTTTCATTGCAGAGGGACTGATAAAGCAGCTTGGTGGGCACCTGGCAGCCACTCAAGGGCTGCCCAACACACCCTGACACTGCAAGCACTACTCAGCAACAGCCAAAACCCTAGTCTGTTATCAACACTGGTTTAGTCACAAATCCAAGACACAGCATCAGATGGCGTGCTGTGAAAAAGCTGACTCCACCTGAACCAAATCCAGTACAATAGTTCAGTGGAAAAGCAATTGCTTGCATTATGAAAATGTTATAGTTTCTAAGGAAATCGTATTCGTAGTAAGAAAAGCTGGTATTTCAAACACAGATGTTCTAACATAAAAATTCCTATATTATTTCCAATGGGAATAGGACATGTTTTCCTACATTGTATCTTTATTGTTTAGTAGAGGAGACCAACTTCAATAATTTTGACTTAAAATAACCAGACTTCTAATTCCCTGTCTTCTGCTTTTTCTTTGTCAATAAAAGAAGATAAATATCAAATAGTACTAGCACTAGCATATTATACATGGGATGAAGCACTAGATCAGACCACTTTTTAACTAAATGAATGATTTACATGTTTCCAAAGACACACCAATTATAAGGCAGTATCAGTGACTCCTGAATTTCTTCACAGTGACTTTGTAACCTTTATGGATGCTTGGCTCTCTGTGCTGATGATATTAGGAAGTGAACAGATGCAGTTCTCTGGTGATGAGAGGTGCTGTTTTGAACAGTTGCTCTTTTTATGGTTTGATCCAAGATCCATTTTTGTCAATCGAACTTCTTTCGTACCCAAAGGTCAGCATGCTCCAAAAGGTTTGCAGGACTGGGCTGAATTACTAGGCCAGATGTACTTTTCAGTTTACTATGAAGAATTTTATGAGTTCCTAATAAATGATTCTATAAAATTTGATCAAAAGCCTTAGCTGGCATTGACAACTATAATCTACAAAAAATACTTCCAAGATTTCTGAGTATTTGCTTCAAAATAATAATACAGTGTTTAAATAATGATTAGGAAAAGTGACTTTTAAAAGTCTTTTAGGTAAAAAAAATAAAGCAATAGAAAATTACTTTTAAAATTAATAAAAATGCAGTCATTTCCTTGTCAAAATGCATGAAGTTTGCAATAAATGTGTCAACCAGCCTAAAAAACCCACCATGTTCTATGTCTCTTTTTGTAATTTATCAGTTTTACTTGCTTCAATTTATGCTGTAGATTTGTTCCTATGAGCAGTAAAACCAGACCCAAGTTAACAAAGGCTAGTATAATGAGTGCCAGTTACTGAAAAGGATATTTTAATTAATTACCCCAAACAACATATAGGTGTTTGGTTTCTTTAGTTATTTAAGTATGTACTTAGTTAGTTAGTTAATTAAAATGTTGAGGCTCTGAGATCCAAATACTCGAACTAGTTTATACAATTTTCCATTGGAATGGCAAGGAGCATATGCATTATCTGTTTGTATATGCCAAATGAATAGGAATACACAAAAATGTCTATCTAAATTGCACATTTTAGTAGCCAGCACTGACTTTTTAAATGGCTTTGATTAGGTTTGATTGGACACACAAGTCACGTGTTATATGATTTGATGTTTTATTTCATGACTGGCTGACTGCTGCTCTTTATAATTAGGTTTTCAGTGTACGCGTTTTTTAAAATGAGCTTGTCACGATTATGCTTAATAGTCAATTACATATGAGTTTTTCTAGGAAAGCTCCCACTGATAAACTTATTCATTAGAACAAGCATTGGAAGAATGGGAGTTGGGGGTCTTAAGAGAATAAAATTCTGTGGGTTTATGGTTTTCCATTGAATATTCACACTCTGCATTTTTAAGATATTTATCTATCACTACTGCAAACTATCACTCATTTGAGCTAGCCAAAAAAGGGAACAGAGCATGATACTGAACATCCATGAAAGCACAGGAAATACACAAAATTCATCAGAATCTGTTTGGGACTAGCAAACTTCTCAGGCTGTACTGTAATAGAAAAACTTTCCAAAAGAGCATAGAAATGAATCTGAAGTCCTTTTTGGTTTTAACAGACCAAATATGCTTATTTGAGTCATTTCAGTATTGAAAAGGAACAGTTTAAGGAAGTGTGTGTTTCTTAAAGATCCTTTAAGATCTTTTCATTGCACTTTCTGGTTTAGTAAAAGTATCTAGAAACTAAATGTGTTAATGAACTTTCTTAAGTTCCTATAAGTACATAAATCAAAGTAAAACAGTTGTTCTTGCTTTATGATGAAATATTTTTTTCAGCAAAAGCCAATTATATTTGCTGTGGCTTATCACAGCAATTATATGAAGCAGCAGGCCAGTCAGTAATGACTTTTTTGTTAGGGGAGTGCTAAGAACACTTCCAGCAGAGCTCCATTACCTGGATTACAATCACAGTTTTAAATTAGGTACCAATGCAAGTAATTTAGTTTTGTTTTTGTACTTAATTGGTCATTAACTTGTTCATGCCAATAATTTTATTTCTATGCCACTCATTAAATAATCTGTGAAACATCTATCTAGAAGCATTCCTTGCTTCAAAAGAAGCAGGAATTCCTTATAAAACATTTCTATGTCTGTGTGCCACCTTTGTCTCCCCATGAACAAGCTTGAATGGCAAAACATTTCTTTTTCCACCGTAGTAACAGTGCAGTCATTAACATAAGTCAATAGGAGCCTGGTAATTGCTGTTCTTGATCGAGCAATATTTGTGTGCAATCCAGCATCTTGCCGCTATCAGTGACTAAAGCCACATGCTTATAAAGACGCTGGAATGAACAATTATGCAGTAACTTTCCTGAGGGGAAAATTCCTTCCTATTCCTGACGGTTACCTGTTGTTTTAAGTCCTGAAATAAATAGTTCATAACTTATTATTATTATTATTTTTCTTCTTTTTTTTTAAGGAATAAATCTAATATCATGTAAATGTGAATGCTCTCATTATCCATGTAAATGTTTAATCCTTTTTAAAATTCTGATAATCTTTCAGGCCTCAGTGATATTTCTGTGGCAATGAGCTCTCTAGGTCATTATGCATGTGCAACAAAGTATATCCTTTTATCAGTTTTAAATTTTAATCCTTCCTATTTACTGTTACATAGGAACTTTATAAATCCATGTTGTGCAATATTCTGCTCCAGACCTTTTCCTCAAGTGAGTGTATGCTTGAATGTAATGGCTGGAGGATGTCCTAATAGGCTCTTCCCATCTTTGACTCCTCTCCTCAATGTGTTTCTCCATAAAACTGATTTTTGGATCAGTGGATTTAGTTTGGATCTTTGTCTCTGAGAAAAGGCTGAAGAGCTATGTCAAATAACTGATGTCCATTAATATATTTTCTAATTGAAAAGCTGAATAAGAGATGCTGTTCTGGGGTCCATTTTTCATAGCCAGTAGCAGGCTTACAAGAAAAGGCACGATTTTCAAGCAACCCTCAATGTAAAGCTTAACTCTGTGGATATACTTGTATATTTTGGGAAAGATAGAGATCATCCTTTGGTTTTTGAAAATTTATTTAAGCTTTGTGCACTTCTGAAATACTAAATAGTATTAGTGACCAGTAATCAGAGAATAGTACCTAAGTCTGTCAGAGAAACATGTGGAAGGAGTAGATTTAAAGTAAAAAACTCAACAATGTGCAATGGCTCAAGAGAGAGGTTTACCATTCTTTGCAAGATGTGTGATCCTAGGCAAGCATTTGATACTGCTTCCTGGAATTCCTGTTCTGACAGTCAGAGCTGTATCCAGGAGGGTGACAGGACTGAAGCGTAAAGTCTTTAAAGATGTTTGTGTACATGTGAGTAGGCTGGGAAGAGGAGAAAATATTTCACCTCGGTCTCCTCAACACATTGAACATATTTGCATATGTGTAAACATGAAGAAACCGGTGATGTTTGAGTGCCTACTATTTTTAAGTCAGTGTACTGTTTCCATAAAAACCTTAAGATAATTTTGAAATGTGTGGTTTTGTTTTGGTTGGCAGTTATCACTATATTAATTATTTGGGAACACAGCATCACAGTTTCAGCTGATATGGTTCCACTGAACCCAGTAGAGCTTTTATTATTGTTTATCATTGTCAGTGCAGAATAGCTGAGGCTGTGTAAGACATAGACTAATTGCCACTTAGGGGTATGTCAGGGGACAACTGGGACCATGCAGCCAATCCATCTGTCACAGAGCACTTGTGTAAAGATTAAACTCACGGTCCTTACAACCTCTAGTTTATATTAACAGAAATCTGTACTGGAATAAATGTTAAATATTTTTGTATGTGTGTCTAAAACCAATAATCCAGATGCAAAGTACACCTCAGGCTGGTTGCACAGTCTATGTATAAGGTCTCAAAAGGAAGCAAATATCTTCATGTGAACAAAGAAAATATTTAAGTCAATGAAAAATCAAAGATTGAGCTCTTGAAACTAAGCTATACACTTAAGAGTACTTTGGGTTCATTTGCCACACCCTAGTTTAAAGAATATAGTTAAAAATGTGTGTTATAACCTGAACTACTAAGGAAAACAGTGCCAGATTGCCTTGATGCCATTGTTTTTCCTTTTCCTTCATTTTCTATCACTATATGCTATTCTAACTTATTCTTTCCAAGGTTTCATCCCAACTGCATTAATTTTCTAGATAAAATGTTTCATTCCTTACAGAAAAATTATTTGAGAATATTTATATTTAAGTTTCTTTTCTATGTATATTATATCTTCCATATAATCTATACCCATAACTAGTTTTGAAAAACTAACCTTTTTAAAAATACAGTATGTCAAAGAAATGACATATGATTCAAGTTAAATATTATGAATGATACTAATGGTCTCTTAATGTTAATGTAATTTTGCTAATTTAATATGGCAATTAATTTTACACACGAAACACATGTAGGTCCTTTGAATATTTTTTTTTAAATCTTCATTTTCTAACTCTCTTGATAGTTTTGCAAATTTAGAATTAATATTGAGTAACTTCCACAGCAATGTTTTGTTTAATATGTTAACACTTGAAGAACAGATTCACATTAATACTATTTATCGTTTTATACATTAATTATATTTAAGATTATTTCTGTGGGTAAACTTACTCCACTGATGGTATTAAATTAACAAAATCATGCCTCAGCTCATTTCCTACATAAATTATATGTCATGATGTGTTATGTTTTTGAGAAACTTGATTTTGAGGGCCTGGCAAACACCTTGAGGACCCATCATCAGTGCTGTTTTCAAATTGAATGGGAAGTGATAGATAGAACCACTTTATGTGGGAATACATCCCATCCTGACATTTAATGAGCAGCGTTTGGTTCTTCTTTAAAATGAGATGAAATAGGCTATTGTCTGTAGTTAATATGCATAGCTGTTGCTTACAACAGTAACACCTTTTAGGCCACCTAAAGAAGAAGACATATGCAACTCTGTTTTAATTGAGGTTAGAAAAAGAAATTGTTGCAAGAATTATTCAGAGAGTGCTTCTGTTTTTCTAGAACCATCTTATCCACTATATCCATAGGTATATTAGACAGTTTAAATTAGTTATCTAGACTGAGTTATATAAAAAAATTTATCCAGTCATGGTGGATAAAGTTTCTGTCTCACATTTATTGTATATATTTTGTAGTTGTTTCAGAGCCACCAAGCTGCTTACTTGTCTTTGTGGGTACACTTTGTCCAAAACCTGTTGTGACTTACTTCGTTTGTGCCAATCTTCTAAATCCTTTCTACATCACCCCAACAAAGCTTTTAGTACAGTTGAATTGAGACTAATAAGATTTGTATAGTACTATACTAAGGCTCTTAAAAAAGGAATGGATTTCTCTTTCCATTATAAAATACATCCTCTCACCCCCTGCTTTACAGCTCATCTTAGCGTTCTTTTTAGGTAAAAGAGAAAGACTAGGTTTATTTTGTTTGTTTTGCCAGAAATCATTGAGATTGACTTGTAAAATTGTTAGGACAAATTATACAGGAATAAGAAAATAGTTGAAGACTGTTTGCAAAGACTTTGAGAGAAAACAGTTTCAGCGATAAACAGGGAAGGAAGGAAGGAAGGGAGGGAGGGGAAGGGAGAGATGGAGGCAGGGAGGAGAGAGCATTTTTTTGCAATGAAAGTTTAGCTGTCAAAAGTATAGCCTGCTAAGTATAAAGAGGAATTTGTTTATTATCCAGGGCAGCATAATGTTCACTGGAAGGCAGCTAACTTAGTTCCTGAGACATATAACTATTGTTAGATTGCTCTGCAGCCTTATAGATAGCATTTTCTCATGTCCACTTTCTCTATATTCTAATGGCAATGTTGTTAAGTAAGAATTTCTGTACCTCACAGAAATATTGCCAAGATCCACTTTATAATACAAAACTTCTATGATTCATATAAGAACACCATTTTTAAAAGGTAAAATAAAAAAGTTTTGCTTGTTTAACACTCTTTGATTGAAAGAAAACAAAGCAATAGCTTTCAAGCAGGCTGGAAAATTATCTGCAGAATTTATTTTTCCCTACAATCAGAAATACTGTTGTGTTTGGTTTTTTTTTTTTTTTTTTTTTTTTTTTTGTCATTGTTGTTTGCATTTGGTGTTTGTTTGTTGGTTTGGTTTTTTTTTGGGGGGGCGGGGGGGCAGTGTCATGGTGTTTGTTTTTTATTGTTTTGTAATGATGTTCTTTCAGTTGTTCAGGTCTATCTGGTCAAATTACTGTCCTCACTGTACTAACATCCTCTCTTATGATACACTTGGCGATGACAGCACTGCTCAGTGGAGCACCCCACCTGAATGCTGTTGACCTGAGCAATATATTCAGACAGTATAGCAACAGTTTAGCTGCATACAGCAGGGCTTATGAGCTTGAAAATAACACTCTACTACTTGTGCACCACAGCCTAGGCAGTCCTGCAGTCAGAGGGTGCCAGCTCATTTATCCAAAGTGCAACCATCAAAAACATTGCTATAAGGTTTAAGTTGACTGTCTGAGTTTTCTACAGTTAACAGACCAAAATATTATACAGAAATAAGTTATTCATTATCCCTCACCCTAGACAGGTGCCTATAACACATGGTATTAACTTTTCTTTCAAGTACATATCCTTTATCTTCACTGACTGTAGGCGATGGACATGATTTACCTAGTTTGCTTTGAGATCTAAAGTTAGATAAAAAAAATTCAGTGATGTCATTGATCTGTCCACTATGTTGCTTCTATCTGAGAATTCATAAGGTATTTTCTATTAATATAGTTATTGATTTTAATATAGTAATATTATTTATTATAAAAATTTATTCAATGTCATAGCATTGTTTGCAACTTTATACTGTGAAGGATCTGGCTATGTTTTAGAGCCTAAAAAGCAACATTCTTAGTCATCCTTGTACCTTGAATATCTTTATAAAGAGGTTCCTTAACTGACAGAAGGAAACTGAAGAACTGAATTGTGTTCTACCTCATTCATGATCAACAACTTTGTTGACTTTGAAATTTGTTATAGGATTCACAGTGAAAGAAGAAATAGGGAGTAGCACAAGGATGGTTAAAGTCACTCTTCTGACTCTAAAATATTCAAGCAGCCTAAGGTTATAAGTCTTTTTTTTTTCCTTTACCTGAAAGAAAAAAAAAATGCAATACTGTAACAACATAGGCTTTAACAAACATGCGCTAAAAATGAAATATCTGAATGGTGTCCTTAAGTAGTAAATGCACCTTAAAGTCTTTGCAGATTTGGGGCTGTGCCAGGTGATTTCTTTCTTTTTCAGATAGCTGGACAGTTTGTTTGTAAAACAACTTAATTTGTGATCTTGCATTTTCATGGTAATTCTTTCATTTAGCATAGAAATGGAAAATCTCATACACATGGAGGCATTACATGATTTGCCATAGTGTGGAGACTATCATTTAACTTAAAGAACTGCAGGTAATTGGCTTAAAAAACAAACAAACAAAAAAATCCAACAGGGTTGACACCATTTAATCTTTAGAGCCATTAGTGGCCTATCATATATTAAGAACAACCTAAGTATGAGTTGCAACCCATGTACTCATATCACAGTCTCTAACACTGAGACATTATCTGGATTGCATGTGATCCCACTTATTCACCTTTGTACTGTATCTATAAAGGCTGAAGGAGAAGAAAAATGGAAAAAGCAAAGAAAATCTACATCTCTGGATTTAGAACAGTACTTTTTTATCAGGCCATACACAAACCATCAAGTGATCAGTATGGCTGATGAACAGAAAATCAATGAAAGACCCCATTCCCCATCAGAGTTTCATTTTTATATGAATTTACTGTTATTTTAATGAAAATGATAATTTAAAAATATCAAGGGATTTAGTGTTTATTTGTAATAAAGATTCCAGGCATATTTGTAAGGAAAAGGAGAGAGAGAGGAAGAGGTGTGATGGGACATGTTAACATGTTACAAAAATTATTTGAGAGGGAGGTGTTCATCATTTACTCAAAGGTGAGATTTTTACACTAACAAGGATATTAATCTTACCTAAGAGCGGGAAAGTGAAGATTGGCGATGAGGATTGTAAACATGTTCAAGTGACTTGAAGCTGAGGTGTTGAAAAAAGCATATATGGTACTAATCGTGTTTAGTTTTGTGTGTTTGATACAAACATATGTCAACATTTGTAAAGTAGAACTTCTGTGTTTAGATAACATAGGCCTGTGATAGATTTAAAGGCACCCTATCAAACATGCTTGAGACTTCTGCCCTGCTGTGGCAAGGATCAAAGCACAGTGGTAAACTACACCTGCGTAAGTCCCTGAGATACAAGTGAAAAAAGTATGTTTGGTGATCTCCTAGCATGGACTGAGCTCTGCTGTTCCTGCCCGCTTATGTGTCTCTGCCCAGGTGCTGTTTCAGGGATTCCCTGCTTGGCAAGATAATGAAAATATATTCACTCTTTGCATTTCATCTGTAGTGTTGTTATTGTTCCTGCATCTTGCCTGTGCTGGCTAACACGTTGGGGACTGTCTTAAACCACGTCTCCTGGACTATCCCCCTTGAAGACATATTAAGGAGTGAGAAATCCTCAGAGTGACACTTTTTGATTTGTTGTTAATAAAGACACTTTACATTGGAGATACTTATCTTTAGGTAGGTTTCATTCCAGTTAACTCCGATATCTGAAATTAATGTATGTATTGCATTTAACAGAACTCACTTCGTATTAGTGGAAAGAAAAAGACCCTTTAGAGGTTGTCACATTCCATTTTAAGAAAGACATTTAAGGTAACATAAGTCATCTTCAAATAGTGCCTGTATTGATAGTTCAACCAAAACTGTGTATGGTAGACCTCATAATTATCTTTTAATTCTCTATAGTTAGTTGAGGTAAAACCTATGTTAGATGTTTAGCCATCTGAATAAGCATCCCAATGTTTGCCTTACTGTTTATCTCTGTATCAATAACTACATAATTATTTTTGACGAGGCAGAACAGATGCAGAGAAATCTGTACAGAAGAAAGGATCAATGCAGAACAAACCCCCTTGAACTGTCTTCTTGCATGTTAGAACTCTCTTGTAAAAAAAAAGTGATTTTAGGTCTTCTGCAGATGGTATCTATCTGTCATCTTGACATATCTAGAGAGAAAACCTGAACTTGGAAATCTGCGTAACATAGCAAACCTGAAATATATATTTTTTTAAGTTTCCCAGAAAACTTTAAATAAGTGATTCTGCAGGTTCTAGGTGAATAGATTGTAAACTATTCTGGGCAGAGGCTATGGAACCTTAGTATGGTTAAGCTACATGAGGGATGTACTGCCAGAGACTAAATACATAATTCTTACTTGTTTCTATTTGTTCTAATTTCCTTTCTGATTTGACAGTTAATGGGGGAAAGGAGGGGAGAAACATATGATGTCACATTCAACGTAGTACTTCAAATGTGGCAAGTGACAGCAGATTGTCAGCATGTTCTCAGACTAAATTTTTGCTAACTGTTCTTGCTGTTATTTTCCCATAATATCAATGGTAATATTTTAGCCAAAAATAATAACACCAGCAAAATTAAACTTTTGAAAAACTTTTCTTTTCTTTTTAAATGTTATTTCTTGCAATAATGCAAAGTGTTCCTTGGCATAAAATGTAAATGGGCACTGGGGCCAGTTTTGGCAAAGTAAACAAAACTGATCTTGGAAAGAGTAGACGACTCACTCTGAAACAGAAGGCTGGTATCAGAGGTAAATGATAATTTGCTTAGGTTTTGTTGTTGTTGTTTGGGGTTTTTTTCCCCAGAAAGTAATTCCCGCCTGATGTTTTACTTACATATTCATTCTTATCTCATAATAGAATAATAAAAGTGGATTTTTTTTAAATCAGAAAATTTTAAATATTTAATGATGTAATCAAAGCATCAATTTCAGGGGGGGAAAGCAAGCCAGTGGAACAGTAGACTTTTTAGTGTGTTTCGAATCTTCAGTTTTGTTTAGTGTTTCCAACTCAGGTGATTTTTAGAAAAAAAGATTGTTCCTTCATTCACCTGTTTTCAGCTGAAAATGAAATATTTTTCTAACACAGAAAGAAGGAAAGAGGTTTGGGGTTTTTTTAATGAAGCTACATACCCTGATTTCCCTGTATCACACTTTCAAGGAATATTATTTCAAGATTTTCAGCTGTTGTCCCTATCATCTTTACTTTTTCTACGCTGAGAAACCCATAAATTGTAAGGTTTTAACAGTTTTTTTATACTGAAATACATTCAGCAGATAATTAGATACTATTTGGCAAGAACTTCTACTCTGAAGCCACTATTAGGACTGCAAGCTTTCATTTGGTTTAACTACATCACTGTTAATATAAAAGGTCAGAGCAGAGCAAAACATCTCTTCTATTGCTCCACATTCCTGACACAACACTCCATTAAAAAGCTGGCATACAGGAGAATTCTGTTTTTTTCCATTACAGAGCAGACCTGTTAAATGACAGAGATTACATCTAGCCAAAACAGAGTAGTTCCTCCCGTACATCTTGCTGTCCGTGGACTACTTTTCCTTACAGTATAAATTAATAAAGGAAAGTAATGAAGGAGTTAAGGGTCTTAATGAGGGGTATTTTTTTCTTTCTTGCCTTTTCATTCCTGTGATACAGCAGCAGCTATTGTCTAGACATTTGCTGTTTGGATTGTATTTTCAAACTTCATTAAAAATGTAAAACTCAATTTTCATAATTAGTCATATCAAAAATATATTTAATAGACACCTGACCATCAATAGTTGTTGTGAAAAACACAATAATGGGAGGCAGTCCTAAAGGGCCAAGGGGTCCAGGAAGTCTGGACATTCTTCAAGAAGGAAGTTTTGAAGGGCAGGAGCAGGCTGTCCCCATGTGCTGAAAGATGAGCCAGTGGGGAAGACTGGCCTGGCTGAGCGGAGAGCTTTGGCTGGAACTCAGGGGAAAAAGGAGAGTTTACCACCTTTGGAAGAAAGGGCAGGCAACTCAGGAGGACCATAAGGGTGTTGTGAGGAGATTTAAAAGGTGCAGGGAGATTTAAAAGGTGAAAGCCCGGCTAAAGCTCAGGCTGAAAGCCTGGCTAGAGCTCAGGCTGGCCACTGCTGTAAAAGATCACAAAAAATATTTTTACAAATACATTACAAACAAAAGGAGGGCCAAGGACCTGCTGCTTCACTTGCATACATACAAGTCTATGGGGCCAAATGAGATCCACCCAAGGGTACCAAGGGAGCTAACAGAAGAGCACACCAAGCCACTCTGCTTTATTTACCAACAGTCCTGGATAACTGGGGAGACTCAGAAGACTAGAAGTTACCCAATCTTATGTCCGTGTACAAGAAGGGCAGGAAGGAGGATCTGGGGAACTACAGACCTGTCAGTCTGACCTTGGTGCCAGGAAAAGTTATGTAGCAAATTATCCAGAGTGCCATCATGTGGCATATAAAGGACAACGGGGGAATCAGGCCCAGACAGCATGGGGTTATGAAAGGCAGGTCCTGCTTGACTAGCCTGATCTCCTTCTATGACAAGGTGACCCACTTAATGAATGAGGGAAAGGCTGTGGATGTTGTCTACCTGGACCTTAGTAAAAAGTCTTTGACATCATCTCCCACAGCATTCTCCTGGAGAAACTGGTTGCACATGGCTTTAATGGGCATACTTTTCACTAGGTAAAATCCTGGCTGTATGGCTGAGCCTAAAGTGTGATAGTGAATGGAGTTAAATCTGACTGGTCGCAAGTGTGTTCCCCAGGGCTCAGTATTGGGGCCAGTCCTGTTTAATGTCTTTATCAATAATCTGGGTGAGGCAATTAAGTGCACCCTCGGTAAGTTTGCAGATGACACCGAGATGGGCGGGAGTGTTGATCTGCTCGAGGGTAGGAAGGCTTGACAGACGAATCTGGACAGTCTGGACCCATGGAGCAAGGCCAGTTGCATGAGGTTCAACAAGGAGAAGGGTCCTACACTTGTGTCACAACAACCCCATACAAGGCTACAGGCTTGGGGAAGAATGGCTGGAAAGCTGCCCAGCAGAAAAGGACCTGGGGGTGTTCGTACACAGCCAGCTGAACACGAACAGCAGTGTGCCCAGGTGGCCAGGAAGGCTAACAACATCTTTGCTTGTACCAGTGTGGCCAGCAGGACTAGGGAAGCAATTGTGCCTCTGCATTCTGCACTGCTGAGGCTGCATCTCAAATGCCGTGTTCAGTTTTGGGCCTGCCACTGCAAGAAAGACATTGAGGTGTTGGAGAATGCCCAGAGAAGGGCAATGAAGCTGGTGAAAGGTCTGGAGCACAAGTCTTATGATGAGCGGCTGAGGGAACTGGGGTTTTTTAGTCTGGAGAAAAGGAGGCTCAGCGGGGTTCTTACTACTCTCTACAGATACCTGAAAAGGAGGTTGTAAGCAAGTGGACATAGGTCTCTTCTCCCAGATAGCAAGTGATAAAACAAGAGGAAATGTCCTCAAGTTGTGCCAGGTATGGTTTAGATTGGATATTAGGAAAAAAATTATTCACTGAAAGGGTGGTCAAGCATTGGAACAGGCTGCCCAGGGAGGTGGTGGAATCACCATCTGTGGATGTATTTAAAAGACATGTAGATGCAGTGCTTAGGGACATAGTTTAGTGGTGGACTTGGCAGTTCTGGGTTAACGGTTGGACTTTATGATCTTAAAGGTCTTTTCCAGCTTAAAAGAGTCTATGATTCTGATTGTATTCTATGATAAAATGACAAAGTACTATAAAATCATAAAAGAAGCCAATGGCCACAACGAAGGCTTGAGCAACTTTTCACTTCAAGAGAATAGTAATCCAGGATTTTAGTATTAATTCTATTTTTCTGTCCACAAGAATGCTTCACATTTTACAGCTTAGCAGTATATATATAGAGAGACAGCAATTCTGCAAGTTTTGTGACCTGTTAAAACCTCGTGTGATGTCTCTTTCTTTTGCAGTATTTGTCTTGGAATAACTTAATGAAAAACTTACAATGATACAGCCCCAATCAGTTTATCAAATTGCATTCAGAATCAGGTCAAGATGTCCTGGAATGCAAACCCCACCACATTTATAAGGTAATATATACAAGTCTGCCTCTTATCTAGCATATGCTATGATTTTCGTATGCCTGATGATATCAGAGACTTTTACATAGCAATGGCTGATACAGCAGGGTTTAAATGAGGTACACCCTTCTGGAGCCACAGCTGGAGGCTAGTCAGGAGAACCTGTGGCACTGGAAATCTATTTTTGCATCCCAGTCTCACCCCTTGAGTGCTCTGAGCTGGGTCTTCACCTGGTGTAGATGAATATTATTCCATTTAAGCCTCTTTATTTCGGATGAGATATTGGCTGTATCTGAGAAAACTTTTGTTTCACCTACTCAGTCATATGTATATCTCTAACCTTTTTCTCAAAATTCAGGAGACATGTACATGTACATGAACTTTCTGCAACCATAATAGGAGGAAGAAACTGGGACTGTTGGTGGGTGACGACTCCCCTCCAAAAAGAACTTTCTATTTCAGAGTTCTTTTTGCACAAGGAGAGGGCTTGATTTCTTTTGGAAACCCCTGTAACTTCGAATGATGTGGATAAGAATACATGGTTTAAATTTTTGAGGAACTGATCATGCTCTTCTCTTACTAGATTTTGAATATACATTGAATGATATTGGACATTTATGCCTGGTTTAATTGTCTTTTGACTCTGGAGTTACTAGCTTCTGCATATTTCTAACTTTATTTTCAGGTTACCATAAAAACATCAGAGAAGATATTTGATGATTTATTTACATAAAGGTGCTTTCACTATTTGAGTAGCTAGAATTTACAGATGAACTTGAAGTACAATTTTAATAAAGAATTTTTATTGCTTTTACCTTTGCCCAATGGCTATAGCTGAATGAAATGCATGTATCATATGAAATAAAGTCCTCATTGATACTAAACTCTAAACTACCTCATGATTTGGAGAGCAAATCTCAGCGCATAGCTGCTTCATTGAAGGAAAACCAGATCTTTCTTTGGATATTTTAACAATCATATATTGAAAATATACTCCTCATACTTTAGCAATGAATCATTCTGGGGGTTATAGTGAAGATGAAAAGAAAGGAGTTTAAACATAGTCAAAGAGTTAATGTAATGCACATAGCTTACCTTGCATAAATGTTTGGAGAAAGAATACAATACTGTAATAGTAGCATCTCTTGTAAAGTGGCTTCTAAAATTATCTAGGTCTTCATTACTGATCATTTCCTTCAAACAGATGCACTTTAAGTAGTTTTACTTTGTTAGACAAAGTTGATTACATCAGCTTAAGTGTAGTCTTTAGTTAATAATGGCAAGATCCTTCTGTGCACTATTCAGAGATGCAACTAACTTGGCACTATGACATGTAAATACAACTCAATGAAGAGTCAATAAACTTTGTGATTTCTGTAGGATATACATAGATAGAAGGCAATTACATAAGGTCATTTTGAAGGGAAATATCAGTAATATGTAGGCATACTGCTAGCAGGTAGCCTTTGTCACTCCTTATATCTCTGATAACTCCTGTAATAAATAAAGAACTCACAACTCCATGGGGCCAAATCCAGCCTTGCAACTGCTACATCTCCTGTGACTGTTCTGCCCCACAGGCACATTCAAAGAACACGTAAAGCTGGTTTAAATGACTCCTTAGGCTTATGGCCACTCTTCTTCACTAGAGAGGCTGGAAATCTTTGACAATCTGGTCCACAAATTCTGTACCTCAACTTTCAGAATACCTCCTCAAATATTCTTTTTCCCTTTCCTCCTTATATTAGAAATTCATTCCACTTTCTTTTCTCTGTATTTTGTCCTTTGTAACTGAATGCACAGCAAATGCAAAATTATTATGAAATGTATGTATGAAAATTATCTCCTACAGTTATCACTGTAGACAATAAAACCCTTTGTCTTTTCTGATTTAACATTTTTATGCCCAATTACATTATATGTATAGTAACAGTAGTGCCCAATTGCGTTATATGTATAGTAAATGTAGTTGTTATTGTTGCTATGCTTTCCATGATTTAATAGTATGGTACTACAACCTCCTAAATAGGACTTTCAAGAATCATTTACTGTCTGAATAAAAGGTTTTGGTCAGTTCTTGAGAGAGAGAGAGAGGGGGGGGGGAGAGAGAGAAAGAGAGAGTAGATGAACAGTAGATGAACTGTTGAAACCTTGTGGGGGATTGGTGGCTGTGCTGGGGCAAGGTGTGCTAACTACTTATTGAAGTTAACCTGGTATAGGATGGTAAAAGCCTTGCTGCAGCCAGCTAGTTTTGAGAGTGCTGCAACATTTCTGTAGTTTTCTTCTTTGATAAAATCAGAGCACTACAGGTCTGTTAATGCGTGGTGCCACTTTGATTCCTCATATACTGGGGATATATACTCATAGACTGACACTCTAGCATATCAGAACACTATTTTGATTAGGGAATGAACAGGAATTTCTGAGACAGCCACACTAGTACAAAGCCATGTGAAATTCCACCCATCCTTCATTCCCCTCTGATTATCAGTGCCTAATAATATGCCAAATAATCAGATAACAAAAAATAGCATCAAGCCAAGATCTATGGGCTGGCTAGTTCTTCATCTGTTTGACATGTCACATGGTATTAAGACCATAGTGATCATATTTGCTAGGCAATGAGTAATATTATTTACAGAATCCAAAATATATGACAGTTTATATACCACATTCAGAGCTTTATCAAAGAAAGATAGCAAAATAGTTGCCAATATTCAGCAGAATAAATTACATGGCTTTAATTCTTTACTAATTACATAATGTAGTGTATTGCTTTGCCAGGGCTGATATCTTATTAGCAGACACAGATTATCCCATGTCTGTTTTAAAGTGTTAATCCAACTTAAGCTTTTTTATTCTATGATTTCTCCAGTGTTGTAACACTAACAGAAAATCAGTGTTAGTGTAGTGAGTCAGTGTGATTTTCAGCCAGCATTTTCAGAATCCTTTTAGGTAGGTTACACAAATTGATGGTTTTGGAAGTACTGTTAGAAGCTGCTTTTTGAAAGTCCCTTAGATACTGTTAGGATATAAATTATTTAATCATTGTCACTGCTAGAAGTTTATTTTATATAAATATTTTTCTTATTTACAGAACAGTGTAGTTTATGGAAAAAAAACCCCACAACCAACCAGCTCTTGTCCCTGACATTTCATTAATGTTATTAATACAATATATTCTTTGATTCATTTTACTTTTAAAGTAAGAAAACACAAACAGAAAGCCAGCATGCAATATAAATTTATGTACCTAAAAATGTGTCTGTATACATATATAGATCTATAGATATGTTGAAAAATAGATGTAATAAGCATACATATAATCTACATACATGCATATAAGTATGCACATAAAGTTAATGTATTATATACAAATATACAGATGCTCTCCTATTATCCATAAATTATGAATAGTGTCTCTCTCATATCTTATTACTCATCAATAAATTTCTGATCTTGATTTTTGTTCATTTTTATACACCTTTTCTTTATTTATTTAATATTTTTACATCAAAAACTGCTATACCAATTTCTTATAAAACAAAATTTAAAAAATGTTTTAGCATTTAAGATATAAAATGCACATATTAAAAATCATAGCCAAAGTAGTGAAGACCCTCCCATCAAATGCCTTCAATAATTTTAAAACAATATTTGAAAATTGATGTTTTATACTCCTATTTTAACTGATTTGTTTTCAAAATTATTTGATTTCTTGATTTCACATTGTTATAAAATAAATGCATATATGCTATAAAATTTGAAAGTCTAAGTGTGACAGCTTTTGAGGTTAAGATAAAGCAATTTAGTTTTAATAAATATGTAGTGCAAGGTTTTGAAACTCATCTAGCCATGTCTAGACACAGAAAACTGTTTGGATCTCCAAAACACTGAATTCCCTAATGCAAATTGTCAGAACTCAGTCAATTATGTAAATATTAGTCCTGTTTAGAGTACTTTTTTGATAGATTCAAATCACAAGAAGGCTCATTTTATGCATAAAGGCAAAATTTCAGCTAATTCTTATTTAAATAAAAGGTGTCTGTGTTATTCCTTAAGTTTATGTTCAGTTCTACACCCTTTTTTAAGAAGAATGGGTTAGCACTAACATACCCTTCAAGAAGGTATTTTGCTTTGGAATATTCCTTCCTCATTTAAAGTATTCTTACTTTTTCAAACTTAGAAAATCCCATTTATACTATTTAATAAGAAAATCCTTCCTTCTTTTGCTGATAATGTCTTGGTAGGAATTAATATCCTTGCATTGCAAAAGAGAGTTACAGCTATAGCCTGATGTCCTAGACACCTAGGGCAACTTGGCAAAGTTTTTGCATTCAGGAAATGATTGCAGAAGCCATAAGCTATGTCACCTCCTTCACACTAGGTAAGATCAATGATGTTGTATAATGCCAGCCAAGCATTTTCGCTGAGTGACAGGTGACAACACCCGAATAACAAAGAATATCCCAGCAAATACACAGTAACAAACTACGTGGCTAAACTCCAAATTACTACCTTTGTATGCAATGTGATTAGTTAGGTATGTATTGTGAATATTTTGCATCAGGATGGTGTGCCTAAGGGATAATTAAAAGATTAAATTGTGTCTCGGTTGATTTTGCTGACTGATAAGCAATTAAGCTGGTTATCAATAAATACCCTGGCCCTATTTGGCATATGATATGGTAAGTAATGTGAATAAGTTTGGCGCAACATGTCAGATATTACAGATTTTACATATGGTACTTGTTTTCTTCTTTACATAAACCCTCTTGTATAATGAAATAGAAAGTATTAATTCCCAAGCATTATTAATTCTTTCCTTTTTAAATAAGCAAAGAGGAAAAAAAAAGGGAAGGGAAGGGGGGGGGGGGGGGGGGGGGGGAAGAAAAAGCCTATTTCCCCCTTCCAAACCTGATGTAGCATGCTCTGTAACAATGCTAGAGGGTTACAGATGTGGCAAACAGACCCTGATTTGAAAAAATAAGATGGCAGATAATACAGTTTAAATATAATCACTGAGAAAGTGAAAGTATCTCAGTATTTCACAAAATAGCACCTAGAGAACTAATCCTAAAAGGAACATTGGTGCTGTTATTTTAATTAATACAGGAAAAGTTAGTTATCTTTGCTTCTGCTTTAACGAATGGCTCCCAAATTATAACTCAGTTTGGGTAAAGTTTGATTCACTGGCAAATGTATTCTGAATTTGACTAATTGGTTTAGCTTAGTAAAAAGGAAAAAGTTCCACTGTAACTAGTTAGAGAAGTACCTAAATTGTTTCTAGGAAATAAGAAACAGATTGAGGCCTTTGTTCCAGTCTGCTTCAGAAAACGGATTTGATTTGAGGTTCCCTGTATCTTAATTGAGAAGATTTTTTCAGGTACATCCCTACTCTAAAGTAGATTCTGCATGCTTTTATTATTTTTTCTATATTGATGGGATTCTATTTCAGAGTAATTATTATTAATATATAAAATATGTTGAAAATTTCCTGTATGTGTCTACAGATGTGCTTCAGCTTCTGCTACAGTCCATTCAGATATAACTATATCTGAGGGCGCTCTGAGACTCTATGGGGTATACAAGACATCTACATGAGGTTAGTAGTTCATAACTCAGGATTTATGATGACCTATGCAGTGGATAATGATCCTCCCTTTGCAATGGATTATGAAGTTGAGAAACACACTCCATTTGGGTGTCTACCATGCCTAAAATGACTTTGTGGCAATATATGGTTGCCTGAAAATAGCATTCTCATATCACTTGAAATGACCAATGCTAATTAAGGCATGTATATACTCAGAATGTGATACCAGGATTTGTAGAAAATCTGTGACTTCTGGACCAGCACTTGAAAGCAGGGCAAGAGTGATCCAGGAAAAGGGGTAGAAACTAAGGAGTGTGGTATAACACTTGCAACAGTATTATTATTCATACAGAAACTTTTGCTGCACATACATCTTTTTCCATTCTCTATAATGATTACATTTCCACTAAAAATTATTCATGATCAAGACAAGTTCAGACAGAGCAGGTCTAACAAGCTGTAGTCCTGATGCCTTACAAACTCAATAAAGAACCTGTTACCAGACTGGCGATACCACATTACATGGCTACAGAATTATAGGTCAGAATTTTACCCATGACCTGCATGTTTCCAACTTCTTGTGCAGAGACTGAAAATTGAGTCTGATTCACCAATATTTCTAGAGTGTTCTGACAATGCAAAATAAAAAAGAACTGATCATCTACCCCTCCATGAAGGACCTGTAGCTGCATTAAATTACCTATATCAAACCTATGAACATTGTCAAATAACCTTAATGCACATAGCTAAATGTTTCAGGTGTTAACTCCACACCAGATTTGTCATTGAAAAGGCAACCTTCTTCAAGACCACATATCTTAAAGTATATATTATTTTACCCTGGTTTCACAAATCACAGAACTGAGGGGTTATTTAGTCTGCAGTTTTCTAGGAATGGCTGTTAAGTAGTTTTTAGAAGGTTGTTTTCCTTAGTAGTTCTAGCACACTTTACTGAGGCAGACAAGCACTATCATATTTGTGCAACATTATATGACTAAAGGCACCGAATATATTACAATGAGACTCCCACTATAAAATACAGGGGAACATTACCTCATGTTCTGTTTTTTTGTATGAAGAAATGAGAACACCTATAAACATCTTGAAATAACAAATTAAGAAGAATAGATTGCTTTATAAAATATTCATGCAGTCCTTTCACAGGAAGACAAGTCAGTGATTTACAGAAATTAAAAGGAATTCATACTTCTAAATAAAAAAAAAAAAAAACCTATACATTAAGTCTTAAAATTCTTCAATCTAGAAAACTGCATCACTTTCAAAAGAGTTTAAGAAATAAGTAAAATAAATATGTACTATAAGAAAAAGCCAGATTTAAAATTCTGAAGGCCAGAGGTAATAGTTCTTGACTCATGGTGTTACAGGGAACTATGAGAATTTAGGCTACACTTGAATGGCCGTGTCTTTCATGTTGGAAATCCTCTAGGTTATTATACTAATACTTGAATCTGACATCGGAAAATCTGCTAAAAATATAGATAAGAAAAAAGAAAATATTGAAATGAAATTATGGCTAGCTTCTAAATGAAAACTTCTTATAATAAGAACAGCAAAAAATATTTAGAATAGCAATTTTTGGGAATTCCAATTTCTAGTAAATTTAGCTAGCATAGTAATAAACAGAAAGGCATGAAGATATTTTAACTTTTTTTTATTTTATTTTTGTTAGTGTCAATAACAAGTTCTGTTATTTTTTTCAGAACCAGTTCATAGTGACCTCTAGTACCATAGACAGAAAAGAGTTGAGTGCAAAGAAAGGCACCTAAGTGCAGTGTAAGAAAGGCCAGATGGTTCAGTCCCTCTGAAAATAATCTCTAAAGTCTTTATATTTCAGTTCTGTCTGTGTGACCATTAAAGAAAATAAGGTCACAATAGTCTTTCTAAGTATCAGATCCTGTATCAGATGAATAGCTTCAATTTTGCCAGTTCTAGGATTAAGGGAACAATTAGAAAAGTTCTTTGGAGATCCATAAGAAGTTGACCCTGGCTGGATGAAAATGTTTTTTGCAGCTATTGTGACAAAATTAACACCTTTTTAAAGTATCAAAGTATTTTAGATTTTCTGTTAGATGTTGGTTTGGTCCTTTAGTTTGATATGAATGGTTGGAATGGTCAATGGAAAAGCCCAAGGAGCCACTGAAGTATTTTCTACTGTAATATTATAAGCAGTTCACAAATGAATTCTAGTTTTCGGGGCTTTATGCCTGTGTTTGTACATATCCATACATTTAATGGTCTTCACAGTTCTATTAATACTCTTCAAGTTGATGCCCAAAGAGCACAGAGTAACTGCTCAGAGACAAATTTTGTCTTTAAGCAGCAAAGGTATTTATTTTGTGCAACGTTGGAGAGTTAGCCAATTCACACTGGACAAACTAGCTCCAAAGTTTTCAGTGAAAAGTTAGGTATTTTATACAGTTTTCATGAGAGGTTACACAACATGTTTACATACATACTCATTTGATTTTGACATCTGATCATTCCATTCACAATAGGTGGGATCTAGGTGGAGTAGACCTTTCAATTTTCTTTGTTTAATGATTTCCTGACTTGATGGTCTCCTTACCTCCTTCAGGTACCCACCTTCTCTTTTCTAATTATTCAGAGTACATGCCTTTCTCAACACAGAGCATCACCCAGAGCATTGTACCAAACTCATCCTGACTAATCGTTTTATTTTAAGATATTGTTCTGTTTCAAAAATCTGAATAGCCTTTTAAATAAACAATAACAACAAAATGATGCAATGAATTTACCAATTGTTTCATAGCAGTTTTAAATGTTCTTCTATGAATTAATCAACTAGCCAGCCTACCTCAAGTCATTTACTTTTAATTTTGGTTCGTTTTTTTTTTTTTTATTTTTTTAGAATCAGGGTGATGAAATATAGAAAGTTGTGGTCATTTTTAAAATATTAGATGTTTTCTTGGCTTTAGCGTAGAAAATTTCAGAAGGCTAGCTGTACCACTCAAGCATAAAAAAAATCATTTGATTTACACTTTTGTACATTCTTATATGTATTGGATGAATTATAAAAGATGCCTGAACATCCATTTGAGGAAAGACCATTTTTGTTCCATGATAGTTTCTCTACTGTACAGATAACTTGTTACACAAATTTCCCTCCTCATGAAAGGAAAGAAGAAATTTGAATGTGGTAGGGAAGCAGGAAATGTTGTTCCACAGTACAAGAAACACTGGCTATCCTCATAAACTGTAATTCTCTCATTTTATCTGGTGACATGCATTCAAGTAAAGCAATGTGTAAAATCTAAAACATGTTTTAAAACCTTTTCTTTTAACAGCCTGCTGTGTAAGTCAGAACACCCTGGTGTTGCTGTGTATTTCAGAATTTCTTACTTGCCCTTGAATTGACAAAATGTGTAGAAATGTTCTGTAGGTCATTCTGTCAATATCATTAAAACAGTATTAGATTAGAAAAAAGACCCGTCTGGTGTCTGACACACAGAAACCACCAGTGAAGAATCCCAGAGAACCCACTACAGGAACATAATAACTTTTTCTTAGAACTTTTAGTGGTTTATGCTCCAGAGACTTCCTAAAGCAGAGGAGGTGTCCTTGGATATATCTTTCAGCAGATTATGCTGGAATTAAATTATTTAAATGAAACCCATTAGCATCTCACCATTTAATAAATAAAAGCTAAAAGAAGGTAATGTAGGTATCTGTAAATGTAAAAGAAGGTATCTGTATGGTGAGGGTAGAGTTTTTCTATCTGTATATCTATCTAAAAGAGTGAAAGAGATATAATTTTTGTGTTTGAAGCATTACAAAAGAACAAAAAGATAAAATCAACACCCGTTTGATTAAACCTGGTTTATTAACACAACATAATGGACAACTACCAATCACTCAGGTTTAGTGTCCAGCACATTCACAAATAAATTTAGGTTTAAAGAATGGTGTTTCTGGGAAGTATGGAGAAAAAGATTTCTGTAAGCAGTTAGAAGTCAATAAGGCAAAAACAAGAGAGTAATTCACAGTTCTTCTCTGCACATCTCAGAGGAACAGTGTTAAAGCTCCACACAAATAACTTCTCAAAAACTGAGAATTCTGTATTCATCTCATTCTTCGGTGCTAGAGAAGCTATTGAGATGAAAGACTGTTATCTTGTATCATATGCATGATTTACCTATATGCTAAATTTCTGCGGTTTTTGTTGGGTTTATTAATTTTTCTAAAAAATTACTTTAATACAAATATTTACAATTCTAATTTCTTTTTTCATCATTTTTTCACTTTAGGGGGAATTTTATCAACATGAAAATCAATAATTCAGAACTTGCTAGAGACTGAAAAAAGGATTTGATAAACAAGACAAAATAAGGTAGCTTCTGTATACAGGCAGCTTTTTCTAAGCTTCTGGCTCCCATGAATATCCCAATAATTCAAAATAATATTTTAAAAGATTCATTTTATTCGCTACTGATTTTACACCTTATGTTTTTTGTTTATGAATCTAAATCTATTTTTGAGATCTTATTTCTGTTTAGGACTGTGCATTCATCCTGACTAAGACTATTAAAAATAGAATCAAACAGCTAATTGCCAGAGATTTCAAAGTAGATGGATGATTGCAGAAGCATATGAATGTGTCATGAACTTTCCAAAAGGGCCTGTCCACTTAGCTATCAATGGAATGGATGAAAGGTGATCAGAAATAAGCCTATAGCTGGACTAATCATATGTAAGTGTGACCTCCTAAAGGAAGGATATTTGTAGTCAGTGATAAAACACAAGTGTCTAGCATTGGTGGGAAGATTTATCATTATGAAAAGGCTCTTACAGAGTTATGGAGTTAGTCACTCTAAAATCTCTCTTTCCTGTACTCTTGATTCCCTTTGCCCTTGACAGTGTAACCATAGTGGACTTCAGTTGCCTAAACATAAGTGTCAGGTGCCATATCAAATATTCTGGACTTCCCAGAATACCCACAGAAGGACAGGAGAGCTTTGAGAGATACATTTCTGGAGAGGCAGCAGGAGCCAACTGAAATATGTTACATCAACTTAAAGGACTCTAGGCACTTAAGGTAATGGAATATTCACTTTTAGAGAGTGATTCAACTCCAGATTACAGGCAGATTTGAGTACTATTTCTAAGCTCCTACTGTAGACAGTGGATTTAAAATAAAAATTTAGGACTTGATTCAGTTGCTTTCACATGGGCATCTGTTGTCATCTGAAATGCCTAGTGGTATTCTGATTCTTCTCTAGATGTCTGGATGTTTCATGTCTCATTTCCAGCCTTCTCTGGCTATCTTGGATATCGCACCAGCAGTCTAAGTTCAGTCAGTTCAGTAGAGTCTCTCATTAAAAAAAACAGTCTAAGATACCTTTAAATATGACCTTAGACTTAAACTCTGTGTTAAGGTCTATCAATACATGGATATATTTCAAAAGGTATTGACCATTAAAAGACTTCCATAGCTTCAACTGAAGCAACAGTGTTCAGTATTTTTGAAAATTGGCAAAAACTTAACACACTGCACAATGATGAAGATAAATTCTGTTGAATATTAACTTGTAAAACACTCAGACACATTTTGGTAGTGTATAAAGAGTAGCAGTTTAATTTCCTAAGGGCAAATCAGCAAAACTTGTCTTAAATACTAATCCTTGAAAGTTCTTCCTTTTCTCCGTATTCTGCTAATTCTTCCTGAATGTTGCCATTTCTTTAGAAAAATCTACATGTCAGTTTGCAGGCAAATGCAGGCTTTTCTCTTTGAGCCTCAAGGCAAACAGGTTCTAGTCTAGTTCCCAGACTGGGTAAACTGCAGTTAGTTATCTATAAAATTATATAGAAAGCTATTGTGTCAGTGATAGGAGGCTCATAACATTCCTTTAGAGGTGGCAGAGACCCCAATGACTATCACTGCTTGGTCCAGTAAGGAAGTCTATTTGGCACTGTTGTTTTGATAGTTTTAGCTGAATAAAATTTCCACCCCTGCATAACTGGGTGCATTCTACACTTAGGCAATCAAAATTTTAATATATCCACTCCCAGACAGGGAAACCAAAAGAAATCTTGCTTTTTAAATTTTTTTTCTTCCACCCTGACCCCACACCCCCCATCTGCAGAATAGTTTTTCAACAGAACACTACATAGCAGTGTTTGGAAACTTTAAATATTTGGTCTTTATTTAAAAAACAAAACAAACAAACAAAACAAAACAAAACAAAACAAAAAACAAACCACAACCATTTTTTAACACAATTTTATTTTTCTCTATTAACATTTTAAGAAACTTTATGCACTGATGATGTCATTATGCAAAATGAATGATTTGAAAAATGTCACAACACTTCTAGTTATTTTGTAAGGGGGAAAAAAAAGGAGCAAACCAAAACTATATTCATGATTTCTTTCTCCTGAGCAGTTATTCCACAGAACAACATGGAAAAAACTTCAGATATACATTATTCTTTATCATCTCCATACAATTCATTGGGTTAGCAGGAAGTTTTTTCTATATTAGTATCATGTGGCTGAGTGGTAGGTCTCAGGACTTTTCCCTGTGACATTAGCTGAATAGCTGAGAGGAATAAGCTTGCTCAAATGAAAAAGGGAAAAAAACATTAAGACTTATCCTTTGTTCTCTCAGCCTTTCACAATGCTCTGACTGAAGACAAAGTGTGAAGAACAGAGACAATGAGCATCTGAAGGAGGAGCAATTCCAAAAAAAAAAATTACAAAGAATTTTTTAGTCATATATAATTTCAATGTAACTTTGTTCTTCCCGTGTTCCATCCTTTCAACTGTATCAAAAATATGAAGAGAATTCTGCCACGCCAAAGGGAAAACAAAACAAAACAAAATAAAAACCTTAAAAGCTGTCTGTAAAAATAACTGCTGTAATCCAAACTTTTGGTTAGTGCTTGTGTAAGTACATTATGCAGCTTATATCAAGCACGCACAGTTCTAGAAAAGACCCTATCAAAGTTAAAGTATCCTTTTATGTCTCACACAGCTGTTAAGAGAATGCTTATGAGATGGGATACTTTCCTGGAGACAGTTGCATCCCTTAATATTTCCATTTGATTTTTTTACAAGGAGACACACCACAGATGTGAAAGATTGTGTTTATGGAATTAGTTCATACAATGAGCAAAGAGAAAGGACAGGATTTCAGCATTATCCAAATAGCCACATAGAGTAAACCATTAACAGTAGTAGAGTATGCATGTTGCAGAACAGTTTTCACCGTTCTGAAATCCTACTCATACTGAAACACTAAAAAAGTATACTTCATAAACATACACAACAATACATTTCTTTATTTAGCACCTGACAAAGGCTAACTTTATTAGAAGAGAATCCAAATGACCTCATTACACATTCTATAATTCTCTCAAAATCCTTACTGTGGTGGTGTAAATGTATATAAGAGAGGGTACATCAACACATTTTGTGTTAGGAATCAAGTGTTAAAAAGTGGTAAGACTGTACTGTCTAAGTTAAAAATGGGTAAATTTCATTTTCTTGCTTTTATTCTTATCTAATATATGGTCTCTTTACCTTACTGTAAAGAACTAACACCATTGATTTTATAACTACTAAATTGACAGAAGCATAATTCCAGTCATGAACATCTGATGCAGACACAAAGCAGATATACAACACTTCCAAGAATCAGACCAAAGACTGGCTAAATGTGTACACTCCTAGCAAAGGATGAAAATTCAGAGGGTACTTTCTGAAACTCTTGCCTGCATGAGTGGGGATAAATTTAGCTTTAACCTGATGAGACTTATAAAATAGAGAAACTAATATTGACTCTAATAATGTTATGTATAACAGTGGAATTAAAAAATGAACCCTTGATGCACCAAACAGAACTGTTAATTGTGCCACAGAAGAGTTCACCAAGTGAGAAAATCTATTTTAACAACTAGAACTTAAAATGACTGTAAATGACAAAAGTTCTGCTCTTAATTTTGGAATTTAGTTTACAGTGAAGTATAATTAACTACTCTATTGCTCATGTCCAGAGATGGAGGAATTTAATACAGATTTGATAGGTATTTTGGAAAGACTGAGAGTGTGCTTCCCACAGCAATGAAAAGAACTGTGGACATTTGGCTGTTGTTATTACTTCACTGGTGTTTGGATTTTATTGCACATATTTACCATGCATAATATGTTCACACAGCTATAGTTATCACTAAGTGTCATTTTATTATTTAAAACGGAAGTAAAAAAAAAATAAAATTAAAGAGTCTATCCTTCTAAATTAGAAATGCATTGTTTTCTAAAAGTAAGGGATTAACCAAATTTAAAAATGACATGGAAGATGAAAGCTGGGTAAAGGACTCTAGATAGGGCCGCTTGCTGGAGGAAAATCTGTTGCTAAGCAACAAAACCCACAAAGTGTTACTTTCATAAAATGCTGATTAATTAATACACTTAGTATATAGTGAACAAAGCTATAAATTGTACTTGAAAGGTTATATTAAAGAAGCAAGTGAAACATTTCAGGTAGCAGTTTCAACATTCACTCAAAAATAGAGCCCATGATCAAACTTCCATTTATTCCAGTGGGGAGCTAAAAGCTGGACACTGGACACTGCTGCAAATTTCAGTCTAAATGTATCTATGTTGAATATCTAATACTGTGAAGGCTTACTATCTTACTATGAAAGATAAACCTTGCTGACATGAGTTATGAGAAATGAATGGTCGCAAGAATTGCTAAGAAACTAATTAGAAATATACTACCTGGTTTCTGTTTATAAATCAAATAAGAGAACGAAACAAAGGTTGCATTTTTATATATGTGTTTCATATCCTGGTGCTGAACAAAGCTGAGACTGCTGGAGAATAGATTAATGACTTATATTGTAATTCAATTGACTAATTACAGAAACATCATAAAAACTTCAACCACGTAGGAGAAACTTAAATTGAGAGATCTTAAAAGATGAACAAAAAAAAAAAAAAAAAAAAAAAAAAAGGACAAGAAAGGCATTACAGTATCAAAAGGCACACAGGATTATGCAAAAATAATCAAGGAAGCCTTATTAGAAATCCTGTACAGAAGTATGATTCTGCTAAAGTTCTGTAACATTGCAAGGGCCATAATGTCAGAAGGAAGAACACAGAAACAAACAAACAAATAAAAAACCCCCAACCTATAACAAACATATTTGTTAGCAAGCAGAGTAATTCAAAGAACAAAATGTGGGTAGCCCGGAGTGTTATGAACATGAAAATAACTGGGCACCAAGGAACCTTTCCTTGACTGAGATATGTCTGCCTCAGGTATTTGTATCTGAAAAGAACCCAAAACAAAACAAACCCAACCCCTATGCACAAAACAATGTTCTTGCTGCAGGTAGATACGATATGAGTTTTTGAAAAGTATCAGGCCATCAGCACTGAAAAAAAACAAAATGGGTGACTTCCACATAGGCTTTTCCTGTAGAAGACAAAAACGTCCACTTTGGATGAGAGATCTAGAACTAGCTTTTGTGATTAATCACCAAAAATGGTATTAAATGTTCACTACTCCTCATTAAAAAAAAAAAAAAAAAAAAAACAACAAACAAACAATGTTAAAAGAAAACATGAACAACTACACTAGTGGTTTTTATAGTCTGTGCAATGCAAGTTTAGAAAACACTGGCAGCTCATAATCTCTTGGGAAATTTCAGAAACAGAACCAAATACTTGTTGAATGAAGGGTTTTGAGTTATGATATTTTGAGGTGAAGAATCAGATCCTGAATGGTATTGGACAGTTATTCTCTAATCTGATCTTAATGAAGGGAGCATAAAATATGCCTAAACTTTTTCAGAGAGCTAATTATTAAATAATAACAATAACAACAACAATAATGATAATAATGATAATAATAATAATAATAATAATGACAATAGTCGTTGTTGTTATTATTGCTGTTGTTGTTGGTAGTAATAGTAGTAGTAGTAGTATTGGTATACCGAAGATATAATGTATCTTCACAACAACCATTACATCTTACCATTGATTTCAGTAGGTATAGCTCAGACATGTTTTACTTCTATTGTCTTCAAAACAAAGCAGAATTAAAATGAGCTTATGACTGTATACGTCTATGAGTATTTACTATAATTTGTTACTTCATGTAATATTACAATGCTGAGTGCTGAACCTTACCAGACGGATTATTTTATTTTGTCTTTTATATTGTTAATGTAAGTGTAAAGTCTCTTCTGATAAAGGAAACAGTATTTTTAGGATTTGATTTTAGCTAAGCAATCTGAAATTCACTGGAAAATTATGGACTGCGTGTGAAATATGCTTTTGCTTAATGAGTCACTTAATAAACCGGTGTTTCTATCATTCAGTTATTTTTCTTGATGTTAAGATGTTCTTGACATTGCAATTTAGGGAAAACATCTGGACATCAGGACATGGATTTGTGAATCTCAGTGTGTGAAGCTGACAGAGTACAGTGGCTGTGGAGATAAGTGAGTTTGTGGCGAGAGGGGAAGTCATACAGTTCTGCTAGGGAAGTACTCTTTCTACACTGAAATACCTTTATTCTTCTGTGACCAGAAAAAGAATCCACTTATACTGTAGTGGTGCACCTAGTATTTGAGTATGAGTTTGTATCATGGTGCTTTCTTACCTTTATTTGCTTCTATTACAGATTATGTTTCCTACTAGAGATTACATTATTTATTGGAGGAACCATTCTCAGCAATTTTCTAATTTATATAATGGTCTTTAACATGTTGGAAAAGAACCAATTTCACCTTTTTGTTAAACGTACATGAATATATTCCTTTAGGTGCATGGTGCTATTAGAATTAGGTACCTAGTTCTACTAAAATTTGAAGGCAAGCTGGAAGACTGACTTAAATCCTTCTGAAAATCAAATATTATATATAAAATAACTTGTTTGTCTAAATTAAAGACTTTAATGGAGACTGCCTTAACAAAACTATTTTTAGAGAGCAAACCACAACCCCTGTAGCTGCTTGAAGTTGTACTTTTCCACTCTGTAGAAACACCCTGAATAACGTGCATTGGCTTAAAAACAGACTACAGCTACAGTATCAGCTGAACTGGCTCTTTCCAACTCACTAGATCTCTGTTCATTATATGCTTGAGAGACTTGGGAGCTGCAGGGTCATGGGGGTGGGTAGTGAGGATAGCTGTGCATGGAAGGC
The DNA here is from genome assembly GCF_963210335.1 of Falco punctatus. NCBI lineage: Eukaryota > Metazoa > Chordata > Aves > Falconiformes > Falconidae > Falco > Falco punctatus. The sequence continues at coordinate 35,589,128 of NC_137581.1, forward strand.
AAATGTGAGATAAGCAAAGCTTGTATTAGCTTTCACTCGTATCTGTGCCTGGTTGCTTTGCCCTTTTGAAATAACCTCACACTGTTTAGTTCTATAATCCTCACTCCTGATGAGTAGCACTTAATCATGAGAGAAGGTTCCTGGGTATCCATGAGACTGCTCAGAAGAACGGCACTACTCAGACTGAGTAAGGGCTGCAGAACCAAACCTACAAGAACAAGCGCTGAAAGATGTGCTGTTAAATCAATTACAGCTGTAAGCAGGATAGCTCCCCTTCCAGGATTTCAGTGTGAAAATGAAGGTCTAATAACATTCATTTTCATCATGTTGACTTGAGGAGCCAATCACAAGTAAAGTAGGCAAGACATGGCTGAAAAAAAAAAAAAGGTGGACTAATGATAAGTCTAGGAGAACACAATGGCCTGTGTATATTGCCCTGAAGCTTTTGAGGGGAAGGACGCTATTGATTGAATCAAGCGGTATACTTTCATTACAGTTTTAATAGTACTGCTTTGTAAACATCACTTATGAGATGAAAAATAAACTGTAGGTAGAGCGATACTTCCTTTCTGGGGTATATCTCCTTACTTGTTCCATTTTTTTAATTGACGTATCTGATATTCCACAGTGTACATTAATGAACATAATACAGCAATTAAATACTTGTTAAATTATTACTTATTCTTTCTGTATTTTTAAACAATGTTGACCTCAGTTTTTATTGGTAACTTTAGTATACTGTGTTGTATTGTGTATTTATTAATATTCCATATACTAAAAAAAGTTGATAAAACACAAGGTCCATAGGGCTTGAAGCCAGGAACATCACTAGCTCTAATAGTGAAATTTCACAAGACATTGCTTACTTTTTTATACTGAAATTACTGTTTTATATGTAAATTTGCATAACAAATTATATTCAGATACTGGTCCTCATTGCACTAAGCAGTGTAAAAGTAGGTAGTAAAAAGAACCTGTTTCAAAGTTCAGAAGCAGAAGTTTTAAAGTTCTAATTCTGCTATGGAAGCAACAGAAATAGACCACAATATCAGTTCATGGTAGCAAAGTCCAGAAAAGCTAATAATGATTTTAGATAATATGTTACCAATATATGAGTTCTTGCTTTCTGACAAAATGTGTGAGAATCTATATCTCAGCATCATGGGTTTTTTTGCAAATTTAACTTCTTTCAATAAATCAATGAGTGTTTGGTGGAGATTTTGTTATGTGAACCAAGCAGAATCTTAGAAAGGAAGACCAATATGTTAAAAAGAAATTTGTTCTGGAAAAGAAACACTTTGATATTAGAGACAAGCAGCACAGCAGGAGTTTAAACAAATGAAAACAACCTTGGTGTTTGCTATTCTTCTCTGGTGACAGCTTTGTGTAGGGCATCTAGCTGTTACAGAGCAATTTAAGAGAAGGATCTGGCAGCATGTAGCATCATGGTATCACAATAAAGGAAGAAAATAAGATCTTGTTCTTTTTTATCCATGAAATTCATACTGATAGTCTCTGTTTTCTATATTGAATGTATTTATTTGGTGCATGTGTGTGATGGTGTGGGGGGATGTTTTTGCAGTAGTATGCATTAAACCTACACTCAAGAGATGTTCCTGCCCTTCTGGAATTCTTTGTATTGGTTTGGTTTTTCCAGAGTCACTCAATAAAAAATCTGTGGTTGGAAAGATTGAAAAGGAGAGGGACATTCCCCAGTGAGAGAAAGTAGCTTCAGAGGCAGAAACACAATGTTCCTTCTTTTTCCCCTCAGGCAAGTAACAGTGGATGACTCAGGAGAAACGGTGAAAGTGTGGACATGATTCTTACTGGAACACTAATAAAATTCTCCCATTTTGCATCACTCATTTGCTTGATGGCAATTGTTGTTTCCCCTCACTTGTTGCCAATCTCCCTCTGCACAGGGGACATAATGTAACTCCCTGCAAAAAGTAGTTCTGTTTATGAAATAGTAAGGATAATATTTCTTTTCACCTCATAATTTTTCATATGGAACCTTTCCAGGGTCTTTGCCACCAGGGACCTTTAACATAACTCAATGAAGCAGTGACTTACTTCCCTCTGTTTCTGTCTCTAGTAATGTTACAGGGATGCTAGCTTGCTGCCTGACCTTTCATGTTTTCTCCTCTCCTCTCCTCTCCTCTCCTCTCCTCTCCTCTCCTCTCCTCTCCTCCCCTCTCCTTGAATCGAAGACATACAATCCCATGTCTTCAGTGATGCTTGCTGCTATCAGTCACAATGATGCTGCTCAGGTTTGAGATAGTCCCTGAGTTTGTTATAGGAATTGATTAAATAACTGAGTCTTATAATTTCTTTTCATGCATCCTTTTATGAAGAGTTCTTATGCATTGCTCTTTCTTTAATTTTGTTAACCTTGAAACAATTACAATCAGAAGAATAATATGGGCCAGCTCCAAAATTAATGGAAGATTTTAAAACTTCGTTTCAGCAAGGCTGGGATGAAGCTTTTACATATACCTTAAAAATTAGATTTTTAAAAAGGAAGGAAGCAACAAGACACATGCAACCTAAAATTCAAACACTTTTCTCAAACTAAGAATGTTTTTCATTTCCATCAGTGTTCAGGTGACTGAAATAAACAAATAAATAAATAAATAAATAAATAAATAAATAAATAAATAGATAGATAGATAGATAGATAAATAGATAAATAAATAAATAAATAGATAGATAAATAAATAAATACATAGATAGATAGATAAATAAATAAATAAATAAGGGGGGTGGGTGGAGGGAGGGGGGGGGGGAGAGAGAGAAAAAGACCCCAACTTACTATGTTGTGTTTGCTTCCTTCAAAATAGGCAGAAGCATAAATATGGAAGTAGCATGTTCAAATTTTGTCTCTGGGGAGAAAAGAAGGTAAGACAAAGTCTTAGTGCAAACTAGATTGTTACTGTAAATGTCATGCAAAAGAAAAGTGCATATTAGGCATTGCCACAGTCTTATTCCCTGGCATCCAAGCTTTTTTATATTAGTGGATCTTTCATTGGAATTGCTTCTGGTCTGCTGAGAACACTGATATCCTTTCTTTTACTATAGACCACCCTGGAACAAGACATAATACAGTTTTGTTTGTATCATGATTTTTCTCAAATCTCTGTATGACTAGTAGAATCAGAACTAATTTTTTTTATTTTTTTTTTTTTTTATTCAGTACTTTACAACACACATATTAGCAAACTCCTTTTTGTTTGTTGGTTTTGGTTTTTTTGGTGTGTGTGGTGGTTTTTTTTTTACTTACATTCTTTTCTGAAAGCCCCAATACTTAGTGTTAGAACTGGTCAACTGGTCTATACTTTTTTTAGGTACATTTAAGTATATTTAGGTGTTTAGGTCAAGATCTTACAATAATCAGGCTTAAGTTTAGACAAAATATGTAGTTTCTCAAATAACAAGACTGCTAAAAATATTTTAAATTGATCATGACCACTAGATTTGGTGTGTTTAGAGACTAGGATTTCAAGTGTTTGCTTTTCCCTCCAGGTTATAAGTGTCTCTCTGTACAAAAACAATAGTGATAAAAACAAACCCAATGATTTTATTGTTCTGTAAACTGGCTGTCAGTGTTCTACTGAAATCTCAGCAAGGAAAAGAAAACAGAAGAGTCAGAGACAAGAAAGCATGTCCACCTGCATTTGCTCTTTTTTGGTAAGATGCAGTGTTTTTATTCAGTGAAACAGGAACAGGATAAAAATGTCCATGCGAAACCATCTGACGACTGGGAACAAGAAAAAAGCCAGTTTAAAGACTCCTACCTGTCTTTATTGCTATACTTTAGAACTTTAGACTTCAGATGGGGGGCGGGGTGGTGGGTGGTGGGGGGTGGTGAGGGGAGCGGGGAAAGGTCAGGTCTGAAGCATAAAACCTCAAACATATGCCAGTTCACACCTTGCAAATACAGTGGTTGTGTAACTTGTAACTTTAAGTATCTTAATAATTTTAATTTGTATTGATATATTAATTAACATTATCAGATTGAGGAGTAGAAAAGCCATTATTCTAGGTTATACTTCTATCTGTTTAAGCAATATTTCAAAATAAATAAAATAATCAGAAATAAAACCTGAGTGGCATGTTGTAAAACATTATTAGGAACTGAATAACATGATGCTGTCATTCATCTGTGGAACAGAGTATGGGTCTTGGAAATCTATTCTTTTCTCCTTTTGTGCGTGTCCTGCTGCTATTTTTGTTAGTCAGGAAAAGATTTCCGTACCATATCGTCTTCCATTTAGAAGCCTTTCTGTTGTGGGTTATAGTCAATGAATTAGCTGGTTTGTTGTAATGCTCGGCAGAGTATCCTCAGGCTTATTTTCACAGCTAAGCAAGATTTTGCTAGACTCTGAATTCAGAGACTTTTTCAGACAACTCAAGAGGGAAAATTGCTGATTATTTTGAAAATGCTACATTGTATTTATTGAGGTAAAAAAGCAATCTTCACTTAGGATGATGTAGATATTTTTCATAACAGAACATAGCTAAAATTCTAAAAGAAAACTGTACCTATTTTTTTTTTAACCCTTACAATATGGCTGCGAAAAACTATAAGTTTTTATCTCTTCTGACATGGCATTAGCAATTATAAGCCAATGTTTATGTTTAAGCATTAATCACTTCTGATGCAGCTTTCAAAGCAAATTCAATAAGACTCAGACTCCTAAAAGATTTGCAAAACAGACAGACTCCAAGTAGTATAATTGATTCCAACTCACATTTTTTTATTTTTTTCCTGAGAAGGTTCCTGAAAACTATTCTTTTTTTAGATAAAGACAATCTTATTTGTTCTAATTAATGACAGAGAAACCAGTTTTAAGCTAAACAAAAAAAATCATCTCTGGTAAGCTTCATTCAAATAAATTATCACGTTGTTAAGCCACACATCACATTTTGTACTTTACCTGCTCTCCCACATCCTGAGTGCTCTAACCATTGTGCTATAGCACAAAAGAAAGGCATCATCTTGTGGAACAGTAATTGGAAAATGGAAAAAAAAAATGAGATACAGTGTGCGAAAACAGAGGAACAGATGCAGTAAAAGGTCCCTTATGAAACAACAGGAAAGTCATAGCAAGAAACTTTCCTACATTAATCAAGACTCATTCCTTATGCGTTAGGTTAACACTGCTTTCTATGTAAAGGATCATTCATGAGGGACAAAATTTGTTCACACACCTTCAGAACTAAGATTGGGGAAAATTAAAGGAAACGTTTGAACAGTTTTGTTTTAATTTGGTTTTTTGTTTGTTTGTTTTTGTTTTTTTTTTTCCTTTTCTTTTTATTCCTCTCTTTAGACTATTTCTGCAATCACTGGTGGCCTAGTCCAGTATTTTTTTCTGGACAGCAATGAAAAGGAGGATAGTTTTTGCAGGATTATAAAATAAAAAAACATTTAAGATTTTTTAATGAAGAGTCATCTTGATTATTATATCATCTTCATCGTTCTGCTTAATGCTGCATTTGACTCAGTTTGTATTGGTTCAGAAAAGTTTTAAAACAGTCCCTTTGTGCAGGAGCAGTTGCCTGTACGCAAGACAGTCTCCAACCCTTTCATTCACCAGATGTATGTGAGGCAGTAAACACATTTTCATGATTGATTGTCAGTGTTGCAGACACATCAAGGCTTTTGTGGTCTCATTGCAAGCATCTCCATGTCTGCATGTCTGATCCTAGTGAAAACCAGGGACCTTTCAGGCTAACTATTGCAGCAGCCATTGAATAGAGGGTATTAGAAGTCTAAGAAGCCAGGTGAAAACAAACAAACAGCAAGAAAATAGAATTGCATGCTAAACTGCAGAAAACAGAAAATGTGTGGAAGAGTGTATAGGCCATTTCCTTTCTAGTGTTTACACACCTACCACAGGATTGTTTGAAATCTTCTCCTTTTATAAAGGATCTGCGGCTGGGGATCTCTCTAAAAGAAAGTAATCTTAGGATGTTCTCAAAGTCAGTGCAGAGAAATTGTCTTTGTTAAAGCATAAACCATCTCCTTCTAATGCGGTTCTGTGGTTTATACGTGAAAAATATTCTGTGTCTGGAATGTCTAATTAGACCTATACAGAACGTATAAATAGATCACAAGGCCTTATTGTTTTTGTTTCTCTAACAGGCTCAAATTCAACTGAATATAAGTTTCTTAGAAGTTTAGGTATTTTATGAAATCACTTATGGTGACTAATCATAAGATAATGGTTGAGCATACTATCATTTATCAACAGTGAGTTTTCATTTAAGACAGGATTTTATTACTCTGATTTACTTAGCTAAAATAGTCTAATTTTGTCTTCAAGCCTTCAAAATCAATTATGTCATGTCAGGTCTAATCCTTGACTAGCTCCTCAGTTATTGAAGGTATGTGTTTTACTCACAGACAATGTGTCTAGAGAATGTGACAGTCTTCTCAATTCCATTGGTGCTGGCAGAAGAATGAGATCAAGTTTTAGGTCATCACTTAATAGTAATTTTTCTCATGTTCCTGTTACTTCCTCTTTTATTGTTTTGTTTTTGTGTTACAGAGAGTGAATGCTTTTAATGGAATTTAGGAGTTTGCTTTGTTTTATATTAATCTATGCATTACAAAGCAGGGGTTAAACATCATTGTTGCAAGAATATTACCAAATCTCCTTTTTGTATCAAAAATAATTCTAAAGATCATAATCAATGTCAAGGTGAAAATAACATTTGCTAGGATTTTTACACATATACAACTATTTTTAATAGCTCAGAAAGAAAAAATAACTTTGAAGTTCAGTGTGTCTTCTTTCTGTTCCTTTTAGAGTATGACTTCCTAAAGCTTCAGAAGTTATCCCAAAATTCTTGATTCGTGAAATTTATGTTATTATTCTCTTTAAACAGTCTCCTCAATATGTTTTTGTTTAATTTAGTTTATTTTTTAATAATGTGATATTTGTTTCATTGCAAAAGGCACCTTTTAATACATTACTAACTCCATTTCATCATTATTATTTTTTAATTAGAGGAAAATTAAGTCTTCAGTAAAGATCACCATAAGAAGTAAGAAATGGAAAATTATATTGATCTTGCATATTAATGTTGTACAGTGGTTAATAGCAGATGGCAAATGTAACTAAAATATACTTTCTAGGCAGTAAATCTTTTAGGGTCCTGCTTCCCATTGATTCAGATAAGAAAAAGTTTTCTAAGTACATTTGTGGCTCTTAACTTCAATTTTTAAATGAGAATATATTGTGTTATTATTTTATTAGTTAAAGCTGAAAGTATCACTGAATACACTGTACAGTCTATGTAGTCTGCTTTCTGTGATTCAGAGAGTTTCATGTGGTTGTAAATATTTAAAAATAAATATTTATTGTTATGTTATTTTTTAATAAGTTGGGTTTTTTTTATTATTCCTAGATTGTAACAGCATGGTGAGATATTTATTACAATGGGATAAATATTTCATTTTTAACATGTGGTTCTTAACTCTGCAGAAATAACTATGATGATGGCAATTCACTAGTCAGACAAGAAAAGTAAATTATGAAGGATAGCTTATGGAGATACAGAGGAGGTATAATGTTATAAGGCATATGATTATGGTAAGGAATGAGATTATGATACACAGTTAAGCGGAGGAAGTCCCCAAACCAGAGAAATTTCAATAAGTATTTAGCATTTCAGTACTGTATTTGAAATTAGTATTTGAATTCTTTGAGAATTATCCATTTCCTGCAATAATTCAAACATTTTTTTTTTAATGTCAGACTGTTCCAATGTTCTTTCAGTCTTAAAAACATAGTATTTCTGAACTTCCTATTGTAGACATTTTCCTAACTACTATGAGTTGCAATTCTTGTTGGCTTATGGAAAACAGAAAGCCATTTGTTGTTTCCATGTGTGGAACTGGAGAACTGAGGGTCCAGAACATTGTTGCCCTGTTTGGCTCCAGAATTGTGTTCTCTACAGTCTGCTGAAAATGATATAAAACCAAAGTTGCTTGCTGTGGGATAGATTTCCTATCTGCTACTTAAAACTGTCAAAGTTCCTTCATACATAGTTACTTCAAATTTCACTTTAATTAATATATTAATGTCAACACTTAAAGCTTTCTGCATTTGAATTTCTTGATTACCCTAGTGCAGATGACCACAGCTGATGGTGGTATGAGAATATGTACATATTTAAGAGATTGGGATTGTTCTTTACACATGGATAACTGTACTTGCATGACTGAGGCTAATGACAGTAATGTCATGAAGCCAGCCTTTCCTTTCTTTGTGATCATGGATAAATGAACAGTAAAGACTATATCTAAAGTATTCAAAATGGACAAAGTAAGCTGCCTCGAACAGCAGTTGTCAATGGGAATTGTGATGTGACCTGTAAGTCATGAATGTGTTGGTGGGTCCCAATTCTCTTTTAACAGTACCAATGTAATCCTACTTCCTTGAAGTCCAGAAGAAAATAATTTTGGATTTTTTTTTATTTTTTTTTTTAAATTACTGATAGCCTTGAAAACTTGAAAACTAAATAATAAAAGTGGTTGTTTTTTTGGTGCAACCTGATTCAATGGAAGGTGTCCCTGCCCATGTCAGGGTGGTTGGCACTAAATGTTCTTTATAGGCAGCATATGTCCCTTCCAACTCAAACCATTCCATGATTCCATGATTCTATAACTTGGGGAAAAATAATTTATTGCAAAGAAAATTAATTTACAACAAAAATAGTAGGATGGCCAGAAACAAATACAAATTTGAAACAAAATCATCATTCCCCACTCCTACCCCTTCTCCTGAAGCTCAGCTTTACTCCTTCTACCCCCAACTTGAGCAGTGCACAGGGATGGGAATGGGGGCTGTGATCAGTCCATAACAGCTCATCTCTGCAGCTCCTTTCTCCTCACATTTCCCTCCTGCTCTAGTGTGAGGTCTCCATGGGCTTCAGTTTCCTTCACAGCCTATCCACTAGCTTCAGTGTGGGGTCCTTCACAGGCTGCAGTGTGGATATCTGCCCCATTGTAATAATTCTTGGACTGCAGGGGGACAACCTGCTTCACTATTGTCTTCTCCATGGACTGCAAGAGAATCTGTGCTCCGGCATCTAGATTTCCTCCTCTCCTCCTCTTTTTTTGCAAATTATTATTATTTTGTTAAATGAAGAGATGTTATGCTGTCACTTGAGTTTCTTGCATGGTGAAAAGGTTTCTTACTTACTGTGTATGAAGACTATATAACATTTGAAAAACAACATTAGAAAATTAATCTCATTCTTATGGACTTTGTGTGTTGTGGTAGAGGTTGAGGATATATTACTGAATTACTTTTCTATCAGTAGCCAGCGGTGAAAAAGAAATCAGTGCCCAGTGTGTCTATAAGTTGAGACTTCCAAATGCTTCTTCGGTAAAATATCTCTTCTTTCCACTAACGTTCTTTACATCTGAGGACAAAGAACTTATACATTTATTATGATGGAAATCAAGTAAAAATATACACAATGCACAATTTATATACTAGGAAAAACACCCTTATATTTTTTTTTCTTTTGTTATCCCTCATATTACATCAGATTATTTGAGGTTTGCTCTTGTGCAGAGAAAATAGTAAGTATCACCTAAGAGGACATGAACTTTTAAGCAACAGCAAAAAGAACCTAAGAAGGTCCTAAAGAAATTGTACAGAACTCCAGCTACTTACCTGCCCTAGTTTCATTTCCATGAAGAGAGGTCATCATCTGCAGTGAAGCTATTACAGGCCTCAGATGGTTTCATTAGGGTTCTGCGAATTTCTTCTTTTTATAATTTCCTTTTATATGAAAAGTATATTATTTTGTTCAAATATAAAATTAGGCAGCAGTGGGTGTTCAGATAGCACAGAGAAAGTACAGAAAGCTAGATGAAATATACTGGGGGAATTTCATGCCATGCTGGGACATGTAAGGGCTAATGTTGCCTAGAAGAGCAAATAATGCACTACTACACTGCTACCTTTGATTCTGGAAAAGGAGATCAGCAAACTTGAAAAAAAAAAAGCAACAAACAAACAAGGGAAACTTTCCCTGGAAGTTTCTATGATATCCACCCACTCCCCTCCACCACCCATCCAGGGCAGCAAAATTGATACAGATCAAAAAAACTCCGTCTGTTTCACCAACACACTGCTAACCAACACAGTCATATTCTCAGTGAAAAAACTGTGAAAGACAGTAAGAGCTAATGTATTTGTCCAAATGCAGGCATCTAGGACTGTATGAGAAACCCCAGGATATCAGAAGAGTTGACATAGAGCTGGTAGATGTGACATGAGACCTTTGGCACTGCTATGCCTTTCTCAAGTTGCAGTGGAAACCACCAGATATACTCTAGAGCATGCTGGATAATACATATTCATGTTCAGAAAAATGAGTAAAGGTCTGGGTTGAATGAAACTTAAACTGCTCACAAGTTGAGTGCAAAAGCATCAAATTAGAATTCTGCAAGACTGTAGAAGTTTAGTTTAGAATGGTTATTCCCAAGGTCTATAGGAATATGAGCTCATCATAACCTAAATTTTCAAGACCAGAAATCAGTATCAAACCTGATTTCTGTGTCTTAGCCCATTGTATGCAGAAAAATACTTTTTGTCTGATTAGGCATTTTTTAGTGCAAATTTTTATTCAACCATTTCTTTTCTGCTTTTTATATTTCCCTGCCTGTTTTCTCCTTCTCTATTCCTGTTTTTGGACACAATGTAGGTACTTTTTCTTCCAGAACCAGCATAGACCCGCTCACTGATCACTAGCTGAAAAGTTTTAGGGTATCAGACTTTTTTTTTCATTAAATGATAAGTTGAAATAGGCAAAGAAACTTGCATTATTGCAGCATGTTTTGAAGAATAAAAAGGTATCATTAGAACTGTCTAGCCTATGATAAAACTAAACAGAAAAAAAAAAAATTAAAGCCTTTGTACTCTGTTTAAGACTACTTCTTTCTTTGGCTAATTGCTTTTCATTTATTCTGAAACTGGAATTATTCAACATTTGCCTCCTGTTGTGACTTCATTGGTATTTATACTGTGCTCTTAAAATGAATGCTTCATAAAACATTTTGGATTAGCAATGAATTATATAGACGCCATATGTCAAATGCTGATTTTATTGGAAAGTCAGCAACATCCTGCGTACATTTATGAATATTTGCTTTAATGGTTGGTCTCTATCAAAAGCTGGTTGCTGATGATAACAGAAAACTCTTCCCCAAAAAAAATCTCCAGATCAGGTCCTGCAAACTGTGGCACACACAAACTGTCTACTGTGCATTTTGAAATTATTATTTTTGCCTTCACATATAGAACATTTGTAAGGACCATCTATCATTGTTTTGAAAAGGTGATGCTGGTGAAAACTGTGCTTCACATATGATTTTGTCTTGTAAATAAATATAATAATTTGTATGAAAATCAGTTGTGAAAAGCATTATAGTTAGGCACCTTACAAGATCTTAAGATCTTTTTTTTTTTTCATAATCTGTTAACACTAAGAGAGTTAGCATATGTAATAGAGATCATGTAAGGTGTCAAGACACCTCAAAGGTGGTTGGTGTACATTACCTTGGAAAAAACAATTAAAACTTAGTTGGCTTTGTTTCCTATCTGTAGGCTGAAGAAAATATGCATTTTTTGTTTAATTGAGAGCTACTGGTTATTTCCTCTGATGCAGGCCTCTCTTTAGTGAAAGAAGCTATGAGCTTGAAAATCTTTTCTAAATTATTTAAAGGACATCTTTGGGATGAGAATAACTCAGAATTTTCACAGGAAAGTAAGATCCATGAATCAAAGATGCCATAATCACAGGGGTCACTGTTAGAGATAAATGTTTCCTCATGTGCTAGATAACCATTTTATTTCTCATTTTAGTTTAATATTTTGGATAATTCAGTTATGAATAGATGACAAGGTAAAATGGAACTACAATGGTAAGAAGCTGTTTGGGGAAAATTCAGCAGTCATTGTTAGCTCACTATTGCATGCTTCTTTAATGTTCCACAGTATATTTAAATGATTCATTTTCAATAGGAATATCATTACAGTTTTTAAATGTCACAGAGAAAATGCTCTCTATGCAGAGATTTGTATCAGAATAATTTTCAGGTTTTGGTCAGGAGAATGAAGGATTCAGGAGTACAAACTTGCATGTAAACAGATTTTAAAAAGAAGAGTTATAGAGAGTAATGAAAATGGTTCTGGTGGGTTGACCCTGGCTGGATGCCAGGTGCCCACCAAAGCGGCTCTACCGCTGCCCTCCTCAGCTGGGCAGGGAGAGAAAATGTAAAGAAAGGCCGGTGGGTCAAGGTGAGGGCAGGGAGAGATCGCTCGGCCGTGACCCTCACGGGCAGGGCAGGCTCTGCTTGGGGACATTAGCTTAATTTGTTAGCAATCAAGTCAGAGTAGGGTAATAAAAAATTAAACCAAACCTTAAAACACACCTTCCCCCCACCCCTCCCTTGTCCCCGGGCCCAACTTCACCCCCGCTCTCTCTCCCCGCTCCCAGCAGCGCCGGGGCCGGGCATGTGGCTGGGGTCAGTCCCTCACACGCTGCCTCTGCCGCTCCTTCCCCTCAGGGCGGCTCCTCACAGCCCTCCCCTGCCCCAGCCGGGTCCCCCCACGGGTGCCGTCCTTCAGGCACAGCCGGCTCCAGCCTGGGTCCCCCCGGGGTCCCCAGCCCCGCCAGCAAACCTGCCCCAGCCCGGGCTCCTCTCCCCGCGGGGCCGCAGGCCCTGCCAGGAGCTGCTCCGGCGTGGGCTGCCCACGGGTCACAGCCTCCCTCGGGCACCCACCTGCTCCGGCGTGGGGCCTCCAGGGGCTGCCGGTGGGGATCTGCTCCTCCGTGGGCCTCCCCGGGCTGAGGGGGACAGCCTGCCTCAGCGTGGGGGGAACCTCTGCTCCGGGCCTGGAGCCCCCTGCCCCTCCTGCGCTGCCATGGCGGCTGCGGGGATGGGCCTCTCACATATTTTTTCTTCTCTGACTCATCTGCAATTGCACAGTTTTTATTTCCCCTTCTTAAATATGCTATCTCAGGGGCGTCACCACTGTTGTTGATGGGCTCAGCCTTGGCCAGTGGTGGGTCCATCTTGGAGCCGGCTGGCACTGGCTGTGTTGGACATGGGGGAAGTTGCTAGAAGCTGGGAAGAAGTTGCTTACAGAAGCTGCCCCTGTAGCTTTGCTGCTACAAAACCTTGCCATGCAAACCCAGTATGATGATGCTGAAGTAACTAGAATTAAAAAACAAACCTAACACAATTTCAAAACAAAAACATAAGGATCTTTAACCTGTCAATTGACTCTCTCACCCCTAAATTCATCTACCGCATGTTTATCTGTAAATAGTTTGTAACTGCTCCTGGTTTATAAGCTGTACACATATACATCTCATTTATGGAAGGAACTTCAACTACTAGAAGTTTTATGAGTGAAGTTTTGAGGTTATATGGACTAGGGTGAAAAAGAAAACAACAAACCCAACAGACTGTAGAAGGTGGGGCTTATGAGTCCCAGCCTGGTGTTTTAAACTTGTAAGAATTCTTCTTGTATTTGATCAAAAGTCCCTGTGACATGAATACTTGAGAAAAATGTTTGAAGCATTCTGTGAGACTCCTTTTTCCTAACATTTGCTTTTGTATTATAAGTTCCTGCAAGTATCTTCATACTTAAATGCTTGACAGCATAAAAAGATTTGATGATTTTCTGGTTTTCAACCCTGATATAAACCATGCATTCATTTTACAAATCTGATTTTTCTTCCTGTTTCAACTCATAGCTTTCATTCAAATAAAAGTACAAAGCCATAGAAAATTCTAATATTTATTATGTTTGCTTGTTTAAATAAAATAAAAATTGCTTTCAAAGCTAGACTGTGACTATGAGCAATCTGTTGGAGGGGAAAAAAAAAAAAAAGAAAAGAAAAGAAATGAAAAAAGGCAAAATAGATGACATTTGGTTTCCACTCCAGATCATTCCAAAGCAGTCCTATGGAGAAAATATACAACTCAGCAATACCCAGACAGCCCTGGAAGCAAAGACACTTCTGAAAAAAATGTTGCTAACATTGATATGTCTTGTTTTCAACAAAGCATCATGTTCTGAAGAAGCAAAAAAGATGTCAGGCACTTTCAAACTGCATCCAGCTAGCAAATGAAAAAGGTACCAAACAGTATGATTGTACATGACGGAGATGCCCACAAGACAAAATCTCCATTTAATTTTTGTCTTCCTTGTAAGAAGTGGGAGGACAACAAAACCAAATGCCTTTTTCCTGTGTTTAAAAAGAATGTGCCACATTATAATCTTTTTTCTTTCCTTCAGTAGCACAGATGACATAAGAAGATGGTCAAGTCACTGGGCAACAAGGAGAACAGATTAAATCACCTCAGTCCCAGGACCAACCAGGTTTTCTCATAGGCACATTGACACCTTGATTCTTTTTTCTTTCTTTGCTAATATGACACCGCATACCTTGCTTGGTACCCATAAATGACAGTAGATATACTGTCATATCCTCCAATGGCGGCATGTACAAATCACAATGTTACTTCACCTTGTTGTGAGATCAGCTTAGAAAACAGTTTATCAGTCTGTACTGTCGCTTCCTGCAGCACCTGATGTCTCCTTGGAGGTCTGCTACTTGAGTGTTGACCAGACCCAAAGTAGTCTATTTGCACTTAAGCATCTCTTTGCTCAGTAAAAATTAAATGCACAAAACCCTCATGCAATGTTTTCAAGTAAACTATGGAAGTTTTGCTGTTATTGTCCTTTCCTGTTAAATTTATACTTTTGCCTCTATATATATTTGGAAAAAAAAGTAATAAAGAAGTGGATATGAGGAGTTAAAAAATGTATGGTGTTTTTTCAATTTGTTTCAAAGGCAAAGTTTTTATGTAGCTTACTTTAATTATATGATTGCAATTTAATTATATAATAATTATTGCTGAAATTACTGTTTTGTATGTTTCATTAAAGCTGCATACATTAATTGCACCAAACTTCTGTTGATGAGCTTAACTAATATAAGCAGCTGTTTACAGCAGAACAGCCTGGTTAACCTCCTATTGTAACATTCCCCTTGCAAGGTGACTATCTCCAGAAAGCAGGTAGCAACAGAGTATCATACTGGCAATTTTCAGTTCCTCATTTATTCTGTTTGTAATTTTACACTATATACACATACATACATATACACATTTTAAACTTATTTCTCAGTCTGTGGAATTATAATAAAAATGAAATTGGCTCAATAGTTTACATCTATATTTTAAATAGAGACAATTGCAACATTTGTTTGAATTAGGAAAGGTAAACAAAATACTTTTACATATCAAGTATTCTAATAGGGAAAATTTCAAGGGGGCCTAACTTTGCTTAAGTGCTTGTATTTCCAGTGAAGTAAATTACTAGAAACTGTACTTTCTAACCCACAGCTATAATGCAGCACAGTGTTTTGCTAATCAGTTATGTACCATTTGTACTCATCTATGAAAAAAAAAAAAAATAAAGTATATGCTTGACAAGACTAAAGTATTCTAAGTCCAGCTAGGGGATAGGTACTTTAATAGATGGGCATTATCAGTAATTAAAATATCAGTGGTAAAAAATTACCAGAGTCAAACTTCTGAATCATGGAGCATTTCTGTCCTAAAAGCATTAAATTTAGGATGTTTTTTTAAATGAATGCTAAATATAAGTAAACAATTTAGACTGTTAACCTTTATAATCTTGATATATGCCCCATCCATGCTTTAGTTTGCTGACGCAGCACATTTTAATAAACGTATTTTCTTTGTACTTCAGAAATTGTTGTTGATCTAATCTGATGACAATTCAGAATGTCCAGCCCCTATTTGTCATGGTATACATTTGCCTATCATCTTGACTCTGACTAAGAATTTAAATAAGCAAAGATTTTTTAATTATTATTTTTTCAACTATTATTATAATGCTTTAGAGTAACTGTCATGATTTTTTCTCTGTATTGATGGAAATGCAAATGGAAAATGTCTCACAGTACCTATTCTGTTTGTTCATGAGCTGTTATTCAGGATGATCAAGTAGGTATTCCTGATCACAGTATCTGCTAATTACAGAATTTTGTGTCTGAACTATATCAGTCCATTTTGAACAGAACTTGGAGATGCTTGTTTTGTCTATGACACCTAGAGGATTCTGGCAATATCTGGAAGGGAAATCACATCTTTATGCTATTCTTTTATCAGGAATCCTATTGACCATGAGACAAACTCATAGCCAATACCCAAACCCATTTCTCTGGTTCCTCAAAACTCTGAACCACAGAACTCCCTCTGTTTCTTCTCCTTCCTCTCAGAGTTTTCCCTGGCCACATGCGTGTCCTTCCCGAGGCACTGCAGTCTCTGTCCCTTCCTGCAGATGAAAAGTAGGCTGAGGTGTTATTAACCTACAAAACTTGGGGTGAACACAGGAAGATTTCTGCAGCAGAACAGCTTTGAAGAATTTCAGGCAACTGAAAAATCTGTTACATGTGTGTTTCTCTGTGTGTTGGCGAGAGTAGAGGCAAAGCATGGGAGAGAAGTTGAGAAGCTGTTTACGTGTATATAAGAGGGAGAAATCATAAACAGTCAAAAGAGAAACTAAAAGAGGGATTTAAAATTTCACTAATGCAGGCTGACACTGGCATAATTTACTCTACTGAGCAGAGATTTAAGCCCATTATATAGAACAGACTGAATGTGGGAGGAGAACTGCCAAATACACTAGTGTGAATTCACCATGCTGAAAACCCCCATATGTTTGTTTAAATGTGTTTGTACATATACCATATATTTATATGTATTAAACAAGCAACATGAAATTAACACGATGGATTTTAGAGTTAGCCAAACTGACAGATAAAACCCACCAAACTATAAAACTGAAGCACTGCAATAGCAAGGTGTGGACTACGTGACCTAAAAGATTACTTTCCATTTTTCATTCCTTCTGTGATAAACCTGTAGCTCATTCAAACAGATATTAGATGGTCCAGCAGATTGTATCTCAAATTCAGTATTCTCTACCCTTTCTTAAAACAAACAAACCCCAACCAAATAAATAAATAAACCTGCACATTTTTCAGCTCTAGCATGGCTAATCCTGAAACTATATGTCCACTTACAAATACTTACATTACTTTAGCAAAATATTTTCTTTACTGCACATTTCATTGGCCTGTATTGAAAATCTGGAAGATGACTATTTATGCTGTAGTATAGCACTTTTTTATTATTGGATATCTGGAGTGAAAAAAGACGTTTTTTTCCTTGTATTTTGAGAAGGTGATTAGCTTAGAAATAATACAAAATCAAGTGTCCCTAGAATAATGTATTTTTTTTAAATAGCACCATGGTGGAATTATAGGAATGAAAAGGCTTGGAAAGAATTGCTCCAGTTTCTGTTAAATTTCAATTGTAATTAATTAAGGGCTAGGGGTGGTATTTATCTCATTTACCTTTAGTTCACCTAAAAAAATAAACAAACTTAATGTATTCATCCAGGCTTACTCATTTGGCAATGAAGATTAAGAGTTACCTCCACTCCAGTACCTCTGTTTTGAATGTGATGTCTAAGCCAAATAGGACAAATTGCTTTCTACTGCTTTCTAGAGGTACCCATGTGTCTTTGTTGACTAGCTTTGTCAACAAGCAAGGTGAGAAGCATAAATTACATGCCTAGTTTTTAAGTGATATCGAATGACTACATAATGTTTAGGTATCCATAACTCAAGATTAATTTTCTATGCCATATAATTTTGTGGCTCAGTTTGAATCCAGACTCATATCCCCATTTCATGCTAAGGATGCAGTGAGCAGGGTCTGCTTTGTAGGGAACCATCCAGTGTCCTCTGAGATGAACATTAAGTTCCATTTCTAGAGGTTCCAGGAACTGTTCCTTCTAAATGGCATCAATGGGGTTAAACACCTTCCAACCTGTGCAGACTCTCAAACACCTCACTGTTTTGTGGATTCCCAGGACAGTCTTCTACCTACTCCTTTGGCATCATGTCCTAAACAAATCACTTCTGCTTCAACAGTGATGTGATATGAATAATTTTTGACATTTTCAGCAAATATAGTAATTATTATGTATTAGATTTACATGGCAACACAGGGAATACAGAGAAGATTTGGACCAATTGTTTATTTCCATTTAGTTCATTGACTAGCTCATTTAATGCATAGTAAAGCCAATAAGAACAATGGATTTAACATAGAAGTACATGAATGAAGTTAGGTTCTGAGTGTAACTTGCTGAAGTTGTTGGTATAACAATGATTTTAATATTTGACTCTCCCCAGGAGAAGAGGGAATTAGGAATTAAACTTCTATCTAAAAATAAAGCCACAAAATAAACCACTAGAAACTTCATAATCTGGTTACATAACAACCCCTAGGAAGCGGGCAGGTAATCTACAAATGTCTGGAAGAAACATTTGAGAACAGCTTGACTAATAGCATACCTGAGCTGTTAATATGGTGTAAAAAACTGGCCACACCATTCAGCAAGCCACCATGAGTATATAGCCTCTGGACTACATCTCATGGTGGCTTCTTAGACTGTATTTCTAGCTTCACTGGCTTAATATGTGGTCTTGGGAAGGAACTCAGAGTTCAAAACTCATTTCAGACACATTTTTTTTCTTCAGATTTATTCTTGCTGTTAAGAAAGTTTATACACATCTGTAATTATCTTAATTTTACACAGGTAGTTAACTGTTATTAATTCTGAATAATCATTTCTTAATTTAAACAGAATGCATTTAATATAGATCTAGACAATATAAATGTTTAGTCCATAGCTACTTGCATCAGGCTCTTTTTATAGTCAATGGAAAGAATGAGACACTTGCAGCAAGTGAATTTTGTTTTCCCAATGTAGACATCTAAAATAAATCAGATTAACCTAGCTGAAACTGTTTCCATAAATTGGCAATATTTGTGGGTTTGTTAGATGTGACAAAGTTTGTAAGAAGCCTTGTTTTCATGAGGTCTTATCTTGCATCCAGATGTGACTCTGATAACATCTGGTGAAAGCCAGAATTTTGACTCCTTTCTGAATGAAAGTGCAAACCCTTTTAAAGATAAACTCCTCACTAAAAAATGAATTTCCATCACACAGTATGCATCAAACAAGTATAAATGACAAGCGTCTTTCGTTTCCCTTGGCCATACTTACATATTGCACACTACCAACACACACCTGTCTGATTCTAGAGTGCCTTGGAAACCAAACCAGTGTTGGGCGGGGTGAAATATTTCCACAGCTGGGTCTCAGAATAGAGCTGTATATTTTAGTCAGGTTTATTATTCTGAGTCAAAATATAGCATATATATAGTCATAATTTTGTGTGTGCTTTCTTCCTCCTGTCCCATATATCTGTTGTTGCGATGAGCTTATGTATTTCAATATTTTACCTGAAGTCTGCTTTGAGTATTTTCAGAGGCTAAGTGAAAACGTGGATAAATTTAGTTTTTTGATATCCCTCCAATAACCTGTATAATTTACTCAGCAGACAGCGAGGCATATCAACGTTATCATGTATTGCAGTTATCAAGTAAAAGTCAGAAAAGGAATTTTTATCTTTATTACCTTGAAGAAGCAGACATTTTTGTAAGAAATTACTTTTGCTAAAGCTCCTGCCTTTTCTTATGATGAGTACTTCAATACTACAAATCAGGGGTCCTCAAACTTTTTAACCAGGGGGCCGGCGTGCGGATGCAGTGGCAGGCAGTCATCTGCGGCTGCTTGGTTCCCCCCGCTGCCCAGCCCCCAGCGGTGAGGGGACAGGGGTGTTCTGTAAATACCGGAGGCTGGATTGAGGACCCTGGGGGGCCGTATCTGGCCTGCAGACCGTAGTTTGAGGACCCCTGCTCCAAATAATCATACTGAAAAGGTTTCACTTAAATACTACTTTGTGTATAAGCAATTTGTTACTATCTTGCACCACAAAGACCCGTGAAAGTTCACCAAAAGAAGATGCAGGGCAGCAATACAAAGGAACAGACCAGATCACGGAGTTGATTGCAGACTGATGACTCCCTAATGCCCTCTGTTAAAAATGAACAAAGAAATTGCTTTCCTTTATTATCTATCATGACTAATATGGCTCAGCTCACTGTGCAGCAGCTTCAGTCAAACTATTTGTATAAAATAGCTGTGAAGATACTGAACTATGAATGCAGCAAGTCAGTAACCAGAGAGTATTCTGCCAGTTGCTAATCCATGCTCAAGACCATGTTATTGTTCACAAATAACGTTTCCTTGCTTCCCTTTCTCACTCACTCAAAGACACCTCCATGGATGTCTCCTTGTTCTGCAATGACAAAATCAATTGTCTGGGTGGAGACCTATTTGAAAAGGTAAGACAACCATTTAAGTTGAAAACATGAGCTTGAGGCCACAAGTGTCCCCAAGGTTTTGTGCCTGTATCTATTGTGTTGCCAGCAATAAGAAAACCAGTTATAAGGAAATTCCTCTTCATTCCATGTCTAACCTACTTCCCTTGACAAGAACATATACTTTTTTTAAAAAGCCTTTTTTTTACCTGTAGGTGATGAAATCACACAGTCTTATCCGTATTTCTTGCTTATAGACCACCGCTATTCTTCAGTAACAGCTGAATCTTGTGGTCAGTTGCAAAATGTGAAAAAACCCAGGTTTCAAAGTAGGAAAACATGATGAACAAGCTTACTGAAAACATGCACAGTACGGAGACAGATTAGTACCTGTGTTGCAGTAAGGTTGCAATCTGGCTTCAACCATATTAGATGCCTATGAATCCTGCAGAGGAGAGACACTGGAAATGAATAGATAAAACATTGTATAGCAACCAAGATATTTACTTGTTTCCCACTCACATAGTAAATAGTTGTTCTTGGATTTAGGGTGACACTTTCCATTTACATGTAATAGCCCTTGAATAGATACTGTATTTGGTTACTCTTCCTCCACTGGAAAACTCCTGTCCTTGCAAGCTAACTGATATGCTCTCAGCTGCTCTGTTTATTTTGAATTCCATTTCACTGCCCTTACCACAATGGCTATTTAGGATTGTTATTGTGATTCATATTACATTACGAGCATCATAGCCAATTAATTCTCTGTGGCAGTATCCCTTCTTTACAAATAAATTTAAAGTAAGCCATATGGTTATCTGATAATGAGTAAATTTTCTAGGTCAAGTATAGATTGCATTTTGGTGTGGATATTTCTGAATTGAATAAAATGACTTTCAACTGTTATTTCATTTTAATGAAGTCACAATTATTTTTTTTCGTTCCTTTCAGTCTCTGTCCTGGCCAAGACAGACACAGTATAAATCCAACTGTAACAGAAGTACATATATCAGTTAGCCATAATGTACAGGTTTTACATGCCATCAGAACGTTACAGTAAGCATTCACTTTCCTGAGCTTCCCTGTATTATCTAGTTATCTTTGGAGATAGAAGATAGAAATAATTTATAAAAGGAACAAATTATGTTTCTTTGGTTTAGTGCAAATAATTGGCTAACAAATGGTGAAGAACTCATAAGATGTTGGAGATCTGTGTACAAATATTCAGTAAAGACGTAAAAACTTCAATGGTGAATTTTATGCAAAAAATATTTTACAAATGCATATGTTAATTTAATGTTAAAGGCACATAGACTAATGAAGATCTGTTGGCCCTGGATAATTATGACTAAGTACAAATAGTTAAGCTGTTCTAAACATTTACTTCACATATTTCTGCATAACCCCAAACCCCAAGATTATCTTTAGTACCTTAGAAAACATTTAAGACCAATAACTATGTGTCACAGCAAGAGAGCAGGAGAGATCCAGGGCATGGTCCTCAATAGCAGGGGATTTTTTAGATTAACATGTCTATGTGATTGTGGGAAATGGGTCAAAGCCTACAGAATAGGAAAAACTGGAAAGTTTTCAACTGCTTTTATAGATTTCCTTTGGGGAAAACTCCTGACTCTTAGATATTAATTCAAATAAACCTTGAACATGCACAATTATTACAATAACTAAGAGTTTTGAAAACTTGTATTCTGTGAGAAACAAGTCTAAAGGAGAAGAAATTTGGCAGTTTAATCAAGATATTTTGTTAAAAGCATAATCACAACTATGAAAATACTGGAAGGATAGAAAGTGTAGAAAAATAAACAGCTTTTGTGAAGTATTGACTGCTCAGTTATTTCAGTTGCATGAAAAGAGTATACAGAACACAGAAAAGAAGTCAAATTATTAAGGACAAATGTGTGTGGAATAGAAGTTTTAAAAGACCAAGTTGTAAAATAAGACACAATTGGCAAGAGCCATAAAGAGCAACTAGAAGATATTCAGTAAGCATGTTAGCATCAAGGTGAAGATAAAGGGAAAATCTGACCAGGGAAAGGAAGAACTGATGGTGACACCAAGAATGCTAAAATGTTTAATGTTCTTTTTAGCTTCAGGTTTTGCTAAAAAAATTGTCTGAGATCAGGCAGCTGAAACATAATCAACAAGAAAGGGGTAAAGATTCAGTCTGGAGGAAGGAAAAATACATTGAAGAGCTCTAATGTAAATTAGAAGTTTTACATTGGATAGTCCAGTTGAATTTTACTCAGAAAACTGTAAAGACTTGATGAAACCTTATAGTGTTCAGGAATGATTACGAAGTTTTGGAAAGCTGGAAAAAGGTAAATCACAGTTCTCATCTTCAAAAAGGTGGAAAAGTAGGAATGGAGAATTATACTTGAGTTAGGCTTAGTTCCTTTTATAAACAGCTGGAACAAACAATCAAACAATTTATAAGCACTTGGAGATAACATAAGAGTAGAGTAACTGCCAGCACAGATTTCTTGGGAACAAAGCTTGTCAGAATAATGTAATTTTCTTTCTGTGATAGGATAACAGCTTTACAGGTAAAGAAGAAATGTATATGCTCTGTGTTAAACATTTTGAATTTACAAAATCTTTTGAAGCTGTTTTACATTACATTTATAATCAAAAGATAAGATTAATGTGATTAGTATTAGAGATGCGCAAAATGATCAGATATGCCCAGAAAGTCATTAACAGTGATTTGCTCTCAAATTGGAAGGTAGTATTAGACAAGTTCTACAGATGTCTTTCATGTCTTCCATGATTCTGCTTTTTCATGAATGGTCTAAATGTTAAAATCCAGAATAGACTAATTTAATTTCACATATGATCCATTTAGAGAAGTCATTAGAAAACAGACAAACAGATAAGCTGGTAAAATTCAATAAAGAAAGGTTTGAAGTTCTTCACTTAGGGAGGAACAATGAATGAACTGTGCAAATATGGTTTAGAAAAATCACAAACCCAAGAAAACAGACAAATGCTCTGAAAAAGTATCTGGTCAGCATACTTGCTCCCATGTTGAACCAGAATGTCATGCTGTTCTACTATCCTGTATTGTAGTATATGTAAGGCGTATATATACTGTAAGTATATATAAGGAATATAGAAATGGAAGTGCTGTGCATAAGGTATGTAAATAAATCTTCCTGCACTGCTTGGCTCTAATAAGGCTCCAGGTAAGAGTACTGGTCCAGTCCAGAGCACTGACATAAGATGAAAGTAAATCAGATGGAGAGAGAGCCTGAAGTCCCGTGTAGTATAATAAGAATGGACTTTAAAGGTATAAGATTTCATGTATGTTGTTTTCTTCTGTCATACACAGAAAATAAACAAAAATAAAAGAGAAACAAACAAAACCAATAAGAAAAAAAGATAAAAACTTTTTTAGGAGGCATAGTCATGAACCACACCTTAATTTTCTTTCATTGCAGAAACATATTCCCACCACCAGCAAAATATACTGATAGACAATTAAATCTAACATTTGTACATACAAATCTTAGTTTGCAATTAAATGAGGAAAAAACCATCGTTACTTACTTATCATAAACATTGTGTTCAGAAAATGTCATTCTATAAATTTATGTTGGTATCTGATCTTTTTTCTTGAGGGATATTTTGTCTAGAAGTCTGACACTTGGCAAGTGTCTGTTTGCATTTCATGCAGAGTTCCTATTGAGCAAGAATGAATGAATCAGAGGATATTGTTTGGAAAAGTGAACACAACTCATCTAAATTTTCCAGATGTATATCTGTTGGTGCAGTACACAATCATTTCATATAATACACTGTTCTTATTTTTCCACCTTATTTCTAGTTGGAATGTCACTCTGTCTTCAACCTTTAGCTCACTCTTTCAAAGCAAATTCTCTACAGACACAAAAAAAATCTTTACTAATGTTTTACCTTCACATCTAATCTTGACAATACAACAGAAGCTGAGAAATTTTGGGAATTTTGTAAGAAGGTCTTTATTGTGAGCTTGATCTATTTGTGCAAGTCTGTCTTTTCTTGGAGGCCAAAAACTTGCCACCGATCAACATACCATAGACAGGATGGCACCCACAGCATCTGAGAAGAGGTGTAGGGTGTACTACTGCCATGTAAGTTATGGCTCTCTCAACTCGTACTGCCATTGGTGGAGCCAAGGAGTGGTGCAACTCCTACCCACATTCAAAAGTCATTTGCATGATTGACTGTTGCTGTCAGATGACCTGGACATTAAATGTCCCAGATAGTCCATCAAAGCCATGGCATTACTTAGACCCTGTGTTTGCTATCAGTGATCAGGTGAATCGTTGTATGGGTGCCTTGTTGCTCATTTTTCTTACTGTTTCAGTAAAGTTTGGTTTATAACATATTTTCAGACTCCATTACTGTTCAGACCACAAAGGCACGGCTGTTCTCTGAATAATGTGGTGGTTTGCTTCATGCTGATTAGCAACAGTGCTGTTGAAAGGAGATTAGGGAGCCCCATCATTAGGAAAAAAGATACTGATTATTAGTCTTGAATAAGAATACTTATCCTAAAATGTAAGATTGTTTCATGCATTAGTATTCATAGCTGGTGTTATAATTAATTCTATTTGTCCTGTGTATTATTGTCTGGCTCTACATATGAAAAGAGTTCAAGTTCAAAGAGAGGCCTATCCTTCATCACAAGGTATAAATAATAGCCACTAAAGTATCTGTGTTTTCAGCAGGAAAATAGGGCAAATGAAGCATGAGCTTTGGCAAAAAAAGACACAATCATGACACTCAGATCAAGACACAAAAGATGACTATGTTTGTGATTTCACGAACACCATCATTCTAATGAGTAAAATACTGATAGTTTTTAGTGCCTTATTCCACAAGCATTTTTGAGAATGTTGTCATACTAATTATGGTCACACTCAAAATGCCCTTGGATTAGTTTATGATATGGGAAAATAAATTATTATGCTTTTTGAAAAATTGCTTTTATGGAAAGATCAGCAATATAATATGCTAGAAATGGCACAAACATACTCCAAAACGAGAGAAAACTTGTTAGAAATGGCACAAACATACTCCAAAACAAGAGAAAACTTGTTTGTCTGGTGTCATGCAAGCCAAAGCAGTGATAGATCTGATGGGACTTTTTCTGAACAGAAAATAGGTGACACTGGTTAGGAAAATGTCTGTTTCAAGTCAGGGGACTTTTAAATCACTCAGATGTTTTTTACAGAACTAATGTATCTGGGGAAAAAAAACCAAAACCAAATGGAAGAAATTTGGAGAATGCTTTTTAAAAAGACAGAGTTAAGTGACAGAAACTAAACAGAAAACTGAAAATGACTGTGCAGAGGAATACAACGAAAAGTTTATACAGGCAAGTTAGGCTGCAGATATGCTTCTACAGCTGAAATTCCTTGTGGAATAACTGAAACATATACTACGCCACTGTGGCACAAGGTATTAATGGAGAAGTAGCTTTTATATGTGCTTTGTTTTTCCACGGTGGTGTTCTTCAGCAAACATCTAGAAGAATTTAATAGGATTTCAGGGTGAGGTTCATGTGCCTAAGCAAGCTGTTAAAATGACAAACATGGTGGTGATACATAGCCAAAGCAATAGATTTAGTAACTTGGGGGAAAAATAAAAAGCCCACAGGAAGACTATGAATCCAGAATGTGAGCAGAATGAGTCAAATGGTTACTCATCAACCCTTTACTAGATCCTAGCTGAAGACATTCAGTTGTGTCTGAACCATTTCATTTGATTTAAAGTCTCTTCTCAAAAAGCTGAAGCAATAGATTAATTTGAAAACTGCCTTTCAGTGGCAGAAACGCTTGGAAAGAAACATTGGTCTCTCTCCTCTCCAGGTCAGATCCTTGATCAGCCTTGAAGCCATGTTTGCAGGAATTAATTTCACTGTATACCCCTTGAGGGTCCGCTAAAAAATGTGCCAGCAGATAAAATGCATGTAATGATATCTTCAAAATCAGATTTTTGTGCTTCTTTTGGTTTCAAAGGTTGTAAGTTTATGGCATGGAATGCAGTCCAGACCTGTTTTAAGCAGTTCATGTTCCAATGGAATTTCCTGGAGACACAAAATGTGATTTTTATTTGCGTGGATATCAGAATAAAGGTAAATACCTCTACATAGATTATCTCAAGTTTTTGCTTCATCCATAAAGAATTATTTTTCATTAAATGCATTACTGCTTTATAGATATTTCTTAAAAAAAAATAATAAGTGTAATCAGATGATCCTGTAAAAATTTGTGTTTGTCAGATTATTTTCTTAGAGGATTTGTTTGGGACATTTGTATGAAGCAAGACTATAAACCCATAAGCATTAGACTTCCAGTATGAGACATTTTTAAGGAAAAGGCCAATGCTTTTCTCAGTTTTGTTCATGTAGAAAAATAATTGTCACTTTTATCCTTTGAACTCACTTCTTGCTTGTAGTTCATAACCTTCTCTTGCGGACCTGTCTGAACTGTATTTCATCTAGGAATATAATTGAGGGAGAGCAAGATCCTTTAGTGTATGCTTCATCTCACTGAGAGTCAGGTGTGAAGTGGAGTCAGAAGCTTTTGCTGTGAAGATGATTCTCTTGGGACAATCTGAGAGAGATTCCCAAACTGATCAAGACCAGAGAAAGAAAATTGTGCTAAAACAGAAGGGAAGGCTTATATGACACTGGTGGTTTGAAACCAGATGATGGTCTGCCAGGGAGGCAAAGCTTAAAGTGCAGACAGCTTCTGAGAACATTTTTATTCTCTATCTTCTTCCAGTTCATGCTCAGTTATACTTTGTGATTTATTTAATCAAGAAGTGTAATAACGTACTGTCATATTGAAAGGTTTTTATGAAAGCATTTCACCAGATCCCCATATGACCATTCAGGTGTACCATTCAAGGGAAATGAATCAATGACTAATAGACCTCTACATTTGTTCTGATGTTTTTTGTTTATTATTACTATTATTTCTAGCCATTTCCCCCATTTTTCCTTTTGTGAAAAGACTGAGGGAATATTTTATTTTCTTTTTATTTTTTTCTCCCCCCCATTTTGGACAGGAGATGTTAGATAGAAATTAGCTCAATCTATCTGAATTGTGCTTGTCTGAACATATCTGTGTATTTCTGCATGTTTCTGCGTGCCTGTGTGTATGCAACAGGCTTGCAAAGATACAGAAATGATCATTCCCCTTTCTATTTTAAATTAAATGAAAATTATTGTTAGAGACCAAGGAATCTGTTACATTGATGTCACACACCAGGCAGAAAATAGTTTCTTTCTTTATGACCCCAGCATGATCACACCTGCAAGAGTAAGTTCAGTTCTGAACCTCAGTATCACACATAGTGAAACAAATCAGAGGGAGTTCAGGCAAGTGCAGCAGAAATGATTAAGTGTTCAAAAGGAATTAAATGTAAAGAAATAATCACAACACAGCCAAGCAGTAGCTAATATGATAATGGAGTACAATGTCTGAAGGAAATAAATCTCAACAAGAATTTTAAAAATTGTGTCAGCTAAGGAAGGTAGAAGAAAGAAGAGATTTTGAAAGGGGAAGCTAAGGTTAAATCAACAAATATGGTATTACAGATAGATTTCTTAGAATTTTGAAAAAAAAAAAATGTAAGAAAAATGCAACAATAAAATTGTTAAGAGGGAAAGTTCCCTGTAGGTCATCTTACCCGGGTTCCTGATAAAAACAGGATTAAATTTGAATATCCTATGTAGCTAGATGCCTGTCTTGTTCAGTAGCAGGCTCACATTCTGCTTTATTTCCCTTTTATTTCACTACTTATCTGTAGAATTGCTTCTTGCTCCCTTTCATGTCCTGTCATTTTCAACATCAGCTGAACTTTGGTTTCCATAATTCTCTTCCTAGAGATTTGGCATTGTTCCTGTATCACTTCTGAGTGGAGAGTCCCCAACTCCACTCTGTGTGCTTTCTTTCTGTGCTTGAGCTAATCCAGAATTTCTGCATTGACTCAGCTGGCCTTCTGCCACACCTTCTTGTTCATATTGGGATTTAACTTCTTGTGTTTTAAAGAGTTTTTCCATGAAGAAAAGTGGATCTCACCAGACCCTTTGGTGTTCAGGTCATCCTGGAAGGGGATCCTGCCTATCAGTCCCCTGATAAAGCTGAATTTCATTCTTATCTTGACTGCTGGCTGAAGCCTGTTTTCTATTCTGCCACACAACAACCATATAGATGAATAAAAGTAATCTCATTGACAATAAAAGAAATGAAAGCAGATGCATCCTTAACCCTTGTAACTGTTCCACAGGTTCTTTTTCACAAAAACTTTGTATCTATCAATCTGAATGGTCATATCAGGAAATAAAATTTATAGTTAGAAAATTATAATAAAAGGTAGTGACCTTGAATCTTTTCTTTGGCTATTGATTCACAAATTAAATCTTAGGTAATAGATGGCACTTTAGTCAGTAATATTCAATGAAATACCAATAATAATTTAAATTATAAGTAACAATTTTTACAAAGTGCAAGTGTCATTATCAACATTCAGTGGATAGTATTAACTATTTTAATATTATTATAAAATATTAACTATGGTATTACAACATTTTGAATAATGTATTCACGTTTAGTTAGCTACATAATAGAATCTCAGAAAAACAAGACTAAGAAGGTATTGAGAGGTCATCTAGTCCTTTTCGTGCCCTAAGGCAGAATCAGCTTTCTCTATGATTCTGCATAGACATTTCCCCACTTCTCTTAAAGAGTGCTATGACAGAGACTATCCTAGCAATCCATGACTGTAATTCACTACCTTACCTTTACATGTTTCCCCAGTGTCTGTTCTGAATGTCTCGTGTTGCTTTTGATGCTCATTATTTCTTGTCTGATACATCATGACTATGGAGGACCGTTTATTTCTTTCTCTGTGGATATAGATAAGCAAGTTGGTTTACATTCACGTCCATGTAATTTGGCTATACTTCTCATATTTTTTTAAGAAAATGTCATATGAAAGAGCAACAAATATGTTACAAAAGTGAAACACACAACTCCCTTTCTGTTTGCCATTTTGTAGAAAGACTAGATTGTTTAGGTTGACTTGACCCTACTTGTTCTTCACAGAGCTCCATTCTGTGTGCTGTGGACTTCATTCTTCTCTCTTGTGTACTTGCAAATAGGTAGTTTTATTATTTACTGCTGACATTTTAGAAAGTTGAAGTTATGGTAACTTATCTACAGTTCTCCACTATTGTTACCTTACTACCCCCATCCCCCTTTTTTCTTTTTTTTTTTAAGATGAGCATTAAGCTTCCTATTAGCCCTCATTCATCAGAATGATTGTTGCAACCAGTTTGCTTATACTGAGTCAATAGAAGTTATTAATTCAATTTATGATTAACTGTACATATACTATCAATTGCATATTATCTCTGCATGTCAGACTAATTATTTACTGATCATATTTTAGTCATATAACTAAATCATCCACCAAAATGAGAGAATCTCTCTGGTGATCATTTTAGTTAGAAATGAGAAAGTGCTGCCCTGTCAATAAATTATCATCACCAACAAATTCTGATTGTGCTCCTATGAGTTATGTTGAAAATGAGATGTAGTAGAAGATATAATAATAAGTATTAAAAAAAAAAAAAAAAAAAATCAAACCCAAACCAAAAAATCCAATTTGGCATAATATTACAATAAATATTATCAATAGAAATCCACTGTAGTACGTCATAATTTTATACAGCACTATAATTTTGTGGACTCAGATAGTGTTCAGTTTGTGCCACGTTAATCCTGAAAACCTGGTTAATAAAATATAGTTATTCTGTTATGCCTGTGCTCAGGTGGAGTGTTCCTTTCAATACCTAGGGGAAAGGTTTTGACATCTTGTGAGCCACCATTGGTTACAACTCTTGGATTCATCCCGTTCTGTTTTAGGAACTTATCTGAGGAGTCTGGGTTAGGACTGTAGGTTTTCTAGGAGCTGATCCAGAAAAGCACATCTCTTCCCATTGGCTACAACGTGACTGCTATTGTCTGATGCAGTAAATAGCTAAAATTAGATTGGATGTATCTAGTCCTTAAGGACATTCTTGAGTGTAATATTTTAAGAGAATGGATAGATTTTATGTAATGTATATATTCTGTGTGAGGAAAAAGGGAAAGATGTATTTTTGGAAGAAATGAGCTGGAAGGAAAGAGAAAAGTTAGAACTGAGACTACAGACTACAGAGACTACACAGGTAGAGATACTATACATAGATATAGATATAGATATGCTATAGACAGCATATGGTGATACCAGTTTGACTGCAACTACAATAATGTAAGTGAGTTCAGCTGTGGACATTATTACAAAACTGAAAGAAAGAAAATTTTGAGAAAAAAAATAGATATCAAAAGAACAACAAACAATTCAATGAAGAAGTAACTTCATTATCTGGCAATAATAAAATACTTTGTCATCTTTTATCATATAATACCTACTGGAACAAAACATTCTACACAGTGTTAAAATTTCCTCCTCTTCAGTTTCTGAGATACATGGTGTGCTTAACTTGGGATGAATTTTTGGCAAATGCCACAATCTTTCAAAGCCATTGTTAAAAAAGTTTGAAGACACGGCCATAATCTCTGAAAAAGTTTATTTTTTACTTATATTGAAAGACTAATTTTAGTTCTCCAATAAGAATTTACTACCTGAGAGGAAACTTTATTGGCATATACAAATTACCTTATACATTGAAAAAAACCCTACAAACTTTGTTTTAGTTCTTGTGTCACCCAGTTGTACATAGTCACATATAACATTCATAAATAAAGACATCAGCATTTGCTGTTCTCATATTCATCATAAGTCTGCTTCTATATATAAAAAAAGGCCTGTGTATGAACTCTTTCAAATGTTTAAAATAATTTTGCTTTATGCACAGGAAATAAACTGAGTGATGGAATGAAAGCTGTCTAGACATGCACATTTCAGACAATCCTTCTATGAAAAGATCAGAGGATATTGGAGTGGATAATATCCCACTTGCAACCTTCCACCCCCCGCCCCCCAAGAATCTGCAGCTTCCCTGGAGGTCAGTTTGGCCACTTTTAGATGCAATAAATTAATTTGAACTCTAATAACCAGTGAAGAAATGAAATAGTACTGAACAATAGAAACACTCTGTGGTGTTTACAAATACATTTACAGGAGGTCATTCCTCCTGTGAACCCATTGTACATGCCAATTTGTTGCACTCTTCATCATAGTAGAAAAAGTATGGGTAACAGTGAACTGCAAACCTTACTTGGAAAACACATAACTTACAAGCATCAAAAGACAACTAGGGTCATCTCTAAAGTAGATTTCATAGTTGGCAATGAGTATTTTGCTGCTTTCATTAAATGGACTTTAAAAGGATTTTAATTGCATTTCTTTTTTTGGCTAACAACCTGATTCTGATAATATTATGTCTACAGCTATTCAGCTCTAAAAAGCATTATTTAGGCTGAGCAAAAATATGCCTACCAATGCTGTTCAGTTATAAAGAGCATTATTTAGGCCAAGCAAGAAATGCCTACCAAAGCTATTGACACCTAGACTAAGTGGTCTTTCTGAAACTGTAGCAGACTTCTTCCAAACATTTGATTACTAAAATTTGCTCTCTTCTGTTTACACTTGCCTTGTTTCCTCCATAATATTACATGTGTATGACTATTATCTCCTCAGAGTTTGCAAATCATATGCTACAGAAGAGACACAATATGGGAAAAAAAGCCTAAGTCAAGTCAGGTGGAAAATGTAGGCCAGTGTGAATACAGTTTGGGCATATCACGCACATGCTTCTGCCAATACTGAATGATTTACGTATTGTTCAAGCCTAGGAGAAGGTAATACCCTGTTCTGAGCAATGAAATCCAACATTAACTAAATATGTTGGAAATGGCTGATCTCATAGTCACTAATGTAGTATGCAAACTTTCAGAGATTGTTCCAGTTTAGGGGACAGGCCTAAGTTTCATTTCTCTGAAAACAGGTATACCAAATATGGGAAATCTAACTTTATGCAGGTAGTGGTTTTCTATGTTCTTTTTCCTTGCTAATAAAAACCAGATAAATATCTTGATAGAATACCATGGGTCAATGGTATCACTAATTCTTTTGGAAGTTCCCAAGGGTGTGTTTTAAGTTGATTTAATAAAATAGATGAGGAAGAACTGTTTGCTATATAAGCATTTGAAAAGATAAGAATAGCTGTACTCTGCTCGGTTTTCATGTGGCTTTATTATGCTGAGTCTTGATACTTTGTGTTATCATACATACAATACATAAATCAAGGGCCAAACCAAAGCCAGTGGTAATACCATATTGATGAGAGATTTGGTTCATACAGAAAATCTTTTCCAATGTTTATCTACAATGAGATGGCATGCTAAGATTGTCTGATTTTTTCCTTTTCCTCTGCGTTTTATTTTGATTAGTGTGATTATACCAGAGAAGTAAATAGCTGAAACAGTTCATATGAATCTTTATTTTTTGAGAATTTAAAAACTCTAGGACATAATGCTCAAGAAAATGAAAGCAAATGAAATTATAAATTTCTAAGGAAAATTCAAAAAATGCCTTAAAATGTTTTGTATCATTCTGTTTTAGTTTTGTTTGGTGGGTGGGTTTTGGTGGTTTGTGCTTTTTGGGGTTTTTTTGAGGGTGGGGGGGGTTAACATTTTTATCTACTACTAGAGAAAAACTCTTTAGAATGCTTTAAGGACTCCTCATAAATCTGACGGTGTATCCTTGAAAGCATAAGAACATGAATAAAAATTATGTTTTATCTGCTAGATTTAAAAACCACACAAAAATAACCTGTATTTTAAAGAGGAAGGCCTAAGAACCTATTTTAATCACTTTTACATGATACATAAATATTAATAAAATACCACTGGTTTAGAAATTTTGCTTGTAATGTTTGGTAGCTGAATGTTTATTCACAAAGAATTGTGTTTTCACTCACTGCTATTATTAACTTAATTCACTCAGGAAAATTATGAAGATTTGAGTTAATCCTTAATGGTACATAAGAAAGGAATCTATTCTTTTTCACAGAACTTCAATTAGTTTCTTGATTCTTTCTTGGAAAAAATGTGTAAGTAACTGGCATTTAAAACACATTTTACCCTAAATTCCTCTGTTTATTTGCCTTTCTCTAGGGACTTGACTCAGAGTTACCATAAGAAACTTGTTAACTGATAGTAAGGAATAATTTTCCTGATTAAATAATCTTAAGTTTAGCTTATGATTAATCAGCTTTTTAGACACATTGAAGTGCATTGGTGAAGATGAATCTATAGCAAAATCCTCTCCAAGATATGAATATTGTCTTCTAACAGGATCTAGAGTATATAGTTTGGCACCATTTTTATACTAATTTTATTTTTTTTTTCTGAGTTCTGTGTATATGTCTGGACTGACCTGAAGAAGTGGCTCTCTGCCATCCACCTGTTGCCAGTTTTCTGTCTCTGGCTTTCCTGACAGTATTTAAAATATGCTTTATCCAGAGGAAAATCCTTGCTCGGTACATATAGCAGTTAATTTCACCTCACTGGAATGATAAAAACAAAGTCAGAACTCTTGTGCTTAGTTCTTTTTTGAAAGAAAATCAATAATAAGTCAAAGACACCTATATAAGCCATTACAGCATAGATCTGAAGTAATTTGGTATTTTTCAAATCATATAATAATAAATATTTTTAAAAAATGATAGAAAAGTGTATTTGATCTGGCTGAGATGGAGTTAATTCAACGCCAATAGTGCTATGCTTTCCATTGGTAGCTAGAAAGATGTTGGTTAACACACCAGTGTTTTGGCTACTGCTGAGCAGTGCTCGCACAGCACCAAGTCTGTCTATCCATTTCCCTCTCTCCAGTAGGCTGGGGATGGGAAAGAACTTGGGAGGGGACACAGCCAGGACAGCTGACCCAAAATGACCAAAGCAATATTGCATACCATATGACATCTGCTCAGCAATAAAAGCTAAGAGAAAGGAGGAGAAGGTGGCAGGGCTTTTGTCTTCCAGAACAACTGTCTGAAGCCTTACTTCCCAGGAAGTGGCTGGACATTGCCTGTTGATGGGAAGTACAGAAGAAATTTTTTTTTTTTTCCTTTGCTTCAGCATGTGACCTTTGCTCTTGCTTCATTAAAGACCTTTATCTTGACTCACGAGGATTGTTTTTTTTTCATATTTTTCTTGCTGCCCTGTCCTGCTGAGCAGGGGGTAATGGAGTGGCTTGGTGGGAACTTGGCATCCAGCCAATGTCAACCCACAAAAAGTTAAAACATTTTATAGGTATATCAAAGTTGAATGTTTTTAGAGTATGGCTCATCATATATAGGTTGAAAATGTTAAAAAAAAGCAAAAAAGCCATCAAATACTGCAAGAGCTGTTTTGACAGCTGAGGCTTGAGAAGACATATAACAAATTTCTGCACTTGGCTTTTATTATTAATATTGGAGCATTTTACATTGAACTCCTTTTTAATTATTCCAAGCAAGTCAGAAGAAAGTATTGATTAGCTTTACTTGATGACATGCCCATAAAGTCATCAACAAATATCGGTGTCTAATTCTGAAGTACATGCAGATGTCTAAGATAATGGATTATAGTGGAGTGGCATTGATAGATAAGATATTTTAATGTGTTTATTTAGATGTTAGATGCTTTCTGAGAGGTTAATAAACTATTTTTTTCCTATCACATTTTGTTGCAAGCTTAAATGCTTAGGCAGCATTAGTAAAATATTGTTCCCAATTTATCTGGGGAACTTAGGGAGGTAAAGGTTGCACCAAGCTTGGTAAATGAGTTTTCTTGGAGCTCTGTATGTGGATATCTCATAAACTTCACATAGCTCTGCTTTGAGAACTCTGAAATAGCTTAACTCTGCACAATCATTTACTCTCTCAGTACCCACAGAAACATGGTATTTTGTGATAATACTAAGCAAAAAAGCAAAACCACAGCCTCCAAACGTCTCCCTTTAAATAGTGTTTCCCCAAAATTTGGATGTGAATTTTCTCACCTATAGTTTACTCTCAAATTCACCTTGTCTTTAATCAAATTTCAAGCCAGATACAATGACATTTTTACCCCTCCTGCTTGCTATAGTTTGTCAGGAAGGTTAAAGAACTGTCATTACAGGAGAACTAAGTTTGGTATTTGTTAGTACTGTATGTTGGAAATAGCAATGCTAATGCTCAGCCCAGGATATTTTCAGCAAATTTTCAGTGGCTCACAGCTATCATTTGTACTTCTGTAAGGATTATGGGGAAATGATAAAAAGGTATTTTTGAGCCTCCTGACAAGCAAGCTAGTAGAAAACAAAAGCAGCAAGCCCACTATCTTTACCAAGGGCCTCCTTAGGAGCACATCATAAAAATAATTTGGTCTGACTGACTTAACAGGGAATTCACACCAAATCTCCATGCTCAACAACATCTATGATGGTCCCTTTGGACTCCTGTTCATTCTTCTGGAAGAATATAGTATGTTGCATAGTCCAATCACAGAGCCACTGTTTCTTGTTCATGTCGGTGATGATCTGACTGACAGTTGGTGACATACTGCGCATCCATGGGGACAGGAGAATGCTCATACAGGGGTTACTGATAACTCTTCCTATGAGTGCTTCTATAAATAAGAGGCAAATATAACAAGATTGTATTGATTAGACTAATGATAGA
Organism: Falco punctatus; assembly: GCF_963210335.1. NCBI lineage: Eukaryota > Metazoa > Chordata > Aves > Falconiformes > Falconidae > Falco > Falco punctatus. The sequence goes on from NC_137581.1 coordinate 35,625,223, forward strand.
GCTGACAATGACTTGTAATCTCCTTTAAGAGGTCATTCAGAGCAGTAGTCTGCAGTTTATTTAAAATTATTCAGCAATCTAGAATTAGCAGGTACCTTTTCTCTTTTTGTCTTTTTTTTTTTTTTTTTTTTTTTCTCATTACAGCATATGCACAAATCTGTGTGGTGGAGCTGATGACTGATGATGATAGTAATGATAATGGCTGCTTTATTTTTTTCAGTCTTATGTGCTGAAGGCATACAGCATGCACTAAGACTTCATTAGGAATTTCTGAGATTAGTGATTCCCTTTTTTCACCTGAAAATACCTTTCATCTGCATTTCTGATTCCACCTCAATTCTAGAGAGAACTTTAAATAAAAAAGGAAAATTTTATAGCTGATCTTATTTTTTAAATTAAACTTTGTAATTGACATTTGAGAAAGAAGGAAAGACTCTTCTATGTGTTACACATCCCTCTATTAATCTACATACCATTATTGATTAATTAAAAAAAATCTAACAAAAGAGTAATTATGTTCTGCATATTACTGCAGGGTCTACAAGATGGTTTTCATAGTGGGACAATATAAAATGAAGCAGTCTCCCAGAAAATAAACAAAAAGTACATATTGAATATGCCTTAAATCACTGACACTGTGTTCCACACAGCACTAAGTATTCTGAAATCTGAACCCTCAGACTTAGGCTCAGAGATGTAGCTCCTGTCTCTTACAAACCTTATTTATGAACACATGAGGCTGCAAAGGTATTGATTTTTAAAACATTCATTAGATTCAATAGTCAGCCAGGAGTGGTTGAATGGTCATTGGTCACTGTTACACAGATTCTCTGCTTATACATATGATAGCACGGTATTCATTTTCCATTTCAATGATTAACCATAGACAATAAAGATTAGAAAATATAAGAATTCTGGGTATGTACTGAGTAATCATGTACCACAGTTAAAGCATAGTATGTTGAGCTGACCTTGAAATGAAAAACAGCAGAGGAGGGATGGAGTTATTCTCTTTTCACACAAAAAAGAGAATGAACTTCAGGTCATTCCTGCTTTCTTGGCCACTGGCTGTTATCCTGGAGGTGTTGTGCTTGAGAGATTTTATCAACAATACTTTGTGATTACTACTGGGCAATCCAGAGAACCACATTAACATTGGCCTCAGAGGAATTTTTCCACATGTCAACCCAGCCAGAGGCTAAAGAGCTGTAAGAGAAGTTATGGAGGAAAGCTAATTAAAAAGGGGACAAGAGGATGGAATTGAGTATAAAGTTCAAGAAAAAAAATCTTATTTTCAAAGATGTAATAGTATATGTCCTTGTGTGCATTTCTAGCTCCTTTGATGCGCTATGACTTTCTCACATTTAGAGTTACATTGCATATTCAATCAGACAGGAAGCTTTGAGAAATATTATGCCATCATTTTTATTTTTTTTTCAAGAATGAAATCCTATAGTACAATATTTTCATGAAGGTCATTAGTGTAAGTTAAAAAATTGGAGACATATTATATATGCAATTATTAAGGATGCCCAGCTGTCATAAAACATAGAATTTGAAACATTTATGACTAGAATCTGTCACATTTAGATATGAGGTGAAGAAAATTAAGGGTGTTATCTGAAAGTTTGTGTCTTCATGGAAGATCTTTCACTTATCTTTTTTCCCCAATACTTCAACTGTGAAAAAAAAAATGTTGTTCTTTTCACTACAGATTACAGCAGCTTTCCAGTACTTTCTGGTAGATTCTTTTACCACAGAGGACTAGCTAGTAGTCTACAGCCCTTCCAACATAGATCATGTTTTCTGATATGCATACATACTTTGATTCTCTTGGATGCAATTATCTTAGACATCTGCAGTTTAGGAAGACAGAGGTGAACTAGTCATACAAGTCTTTCTTTATATTCAAGAACAAAACCGACAGTCTTAGGACACAATGCATTTGACTTATTCTATGTTTATGTTATGTTGAGATGATTTCTTTCCTATTCATTAGTTAATCTGGGTCAGACTCTTTAGAAGAACACATTGATGACTTCAGTGCTGAAGACGTCTAAATTTGATCACGTGTATTTGATTACTTGACAAAGAATTGTCCCTGAGAACTGGAGAATTTCTACACATTATTTTCTTAGAGGGTAAACTGGTGAGCAGAACTGTATGAACTTTTCTTTCCTTTTTAGGTAGGTAGACCTTCACAAGCTCATATCCTCTACCTTTGCTCTTTCTTTTAAAGTATTTTCTTTCCTCTGTATGCTGCTCAAATTGGAAGTAATTTCTAAAGCTCTGTGTAGTTTGAAACCTGTTACTTATGAAAAGGGCTTAGTACAGCTGTTAAGACACTGCTGTGATACACTGAACATCATCTTTGTAGGCTGAGCAAAATGGACTCTGTGTGGATCCCCATTGCCTTTAGAATTTGTTCTTCTGATAGCTGTTGGAGAAAACTTACCTGTTTTCAGGGTGAGACAATTATTTCTTTTTTTTTCTTTTTTCTTTTTTTTTTTTTTTTTTTAATGAGTACTGTTTCTTGGTCTGCTAGATTTTGTTCACGTAACTACTACTGAGTTTTCTAATGATGCCTCGAAATGACATTTCTAGTAGGAGCATGTCTTACTTATTCTTACTAGTGAGAGTGGCACATGTAGTTTATACATTTTTTAATTTTTTAAACCAAAAGGTTTACTGTTGTGGAAATCTGTACTATAAAAGTGAATAAAATTATTTTTTCAAAATTCTTAAAATTCTCTTATTCATGTGCTGTCTGCTGTGATAAAACTCAGGGTGGTAGGTGCTTAATAAAATGACTGACAAGCTGTATAATGCAAGTTGCTAGTAGCAGCACTAGTTCTGTAGCACACATTTCTGTTCAGCCTAAGCTCTGTACCTATGAAGAAGAATAAATATGAGAAGTTTAAAATGCCGGTTCACTGTGAGTGAACAGACATACTGCTGTACGTTTTTTATTTCTAATTCTTTTCTTTTCCCAAAATGTTTTTTTTTCAGTTTCTGCATATTATATATTCTGTTACCTGTTAGCTTGAGTACCCAGTGCTAAGATATTATTAATTTCCTAAAGTTTAAATTGTGGTAACATTTGCCTTCCTTTCTCAGCTGGTTGTAGAGTTGCATTTAAATGAGATATTTGTGGTCTATACATTTAATATTATAAATTAATCCTTCTGCTACTATAACTATATTTGTATGTAAATTCTTTAGAAGACAGAAAAGCTGTTCAGAACATGAACACACCTCTTTTGTCTATTGATTATCTTTTTCCCAATTAAAGATAAAATTATAAACTTTGCATCATAATTCTTTCCTTTCAAACTTAAGTAAAACTCAAAGATTCTTTAAGAGTTATACCAGTGGACTGGGTAGTGACATGTTTCTTAAGAGAAAACAAAGTTCTGTGTAGGTGTCTGTGTGTAGATAACAGGATGAAAACACCTTTCGCTATGCACTAGTAGGCCACTTGGATACAGACAGATCAAGCTCTGAAAATATATAACAAAGCATATTTTTTTCTGGTTTTCATTTCTGTTATCATTTTTAAAAGCAGTTTATTTTATCTAATAAGGATTGTTCTCCCACTAAAACCCTATGATGACCTCCACAAGTTTGTGAAAAGCCTGTATTGAGATTCAAATATTTCTGCAAATGAGCCTCAACCACATTATTCTCATAGAAGACCACATCAGAACTAATAGAATTGGTCTCATACAAATGTCATATGACTCTTCTATGTTAGGTAAAGCTGGAGGTGTATTAGGATTCTTTTATATTTATGAAGTACTGGCATCTCAGTGGTGAAACTCGGTCTGATAATTTCTTTTTTTTTTCCCCCTGCTGTCTTTCCATGGTTGACCTTCCTATTACCTAATCAGAAGAGCTAAGTGGAAGAAGACGTTTATATCCTTCTAAACAAAAATGGTAGCTACCTCTGTATGCCTTTGGAAAATTTCCTTCGAATAATTCACATTTGCCTCTCCCATCAAAAGAAGTGCAGTAGGGTAAGTTTCCCCTATGTATTCTCATAAAAAGTACAGAGATTGCACTGGGTAGGGGAATTATAAAACTGCATTGTACCCCTTTGTTGATGGATCTGTATATACTTTTCAAAAGTAGACAATTTAATAGCACATTTGTAATCTGTATGAGTCTATTTAGACATGGAAAATTGAGCTTTGTTTTTTCTCTTAAGAAAAACATGGTTCTAAAATTGACTTTTCTAGTAATGTGGAATTTTCAAATCTATTAAAACAGCCACTTTACGAAATAAGCCATTCTATTTACTGTCCATAACCTTCTTCAGAAGGCCTACAATGAATTTCTCAGTATAGCAAACACTCAGATGCATTTGTAAAGCCCAGAACAAGTGATATCATCATGTAGCTCATACCAATCAAATATTATTTAAAGTAGAATAAATCAGAACAAAATTACATGTCAGGTATTCAAAGGTTATGAGCAACAGAACTGCAGTACAAAATCATCTGCAGAAGGAGAAAATCGCTACTGCAATCACGCTGCAATTATCCAGTTCTAGACTTCTTTATATGAAAAGTGGTATTGTAACAGTTTAATGAAACAGTGATAATAATTGAAAGTTAGTATTTTAGTCTTCTTCAGACTTGCCTTTTCTAGGATGTTGTTGAGAGGCCAAAGGAACAAAATTAAGAAGTGACTAAAAGCTACCTTATGTTACCATATCAGAAAACTTCTGTTGTGGTGTCTAAACCCGTATAATTCAGTCAGAATAAAATCATCAATGTGCAAAGAATAGCAAAAATCATTCCATTAGTTTATTTATTTATGACATTTTGAGGGTTATTAGAAGTGCTTAAACATAGGCAACTGACATGGGAGTTTCCAATCAAAATCAGAATATTTCAATAAGGTTTCTGGTCTGAATCATGCTCTGGAAGAGTTTTGCCCTCCTCCCCACTGTCCCTTTCTCCCTTTCTCTTTGTCCTTCTTTGGTTTTTTGTTTTTTTTTTTTTTTTGTTTTTTTTTTCTTTCTTTCTCTGCCTCGCTTCCACTCTCTCCCTGGGTAATATAGAGCACCAAGGAGACTTTCAAATGACTCTTACTGTAAGATACAGTTAATATTCCCCTTTTCGTGCAAAATTAGAAAATATATATTTAGACTACTAGCATTAATACCAGCAAAAGATACTGCACAAGGCACAAATTTATGCAAATAAAAAAGGTAAGTACCTCTGATTATCATGACATAATAAGGGAAAATTTAGCTCACTCTTCAGCAGAAAGTACCTTCTTGATGAATTATGAGTCTGTTTGGTTATGTGGAGAGTTGGACCAAAACCAAAAAAAATGCTGATGGTTCATTTTTATCCTAAATCCCTGAAGTTAAAGATAGGGCAAAATTCATTACTTTAAGATATTCTAATTTGTACAAATTCTCAAGTGTGTAAACTAATATCCATGAAGAAGCATCTGTAAATTAGTTCATCAGAAGTCTAGAGACCTATTATGTGGGAAATCACAAAATGATTTTTGAAGTCTTAAAAGCCCTTAAATGTACTGTAAATTTATTGTAAACACTGTCTAGTTGATCTTCCAGTTTTTGGCAGGCAAAATTCTCCTTGATGCCAAAGGGAGTTTTGCCATTATCAGAATTTCAAAGACAAAATCTTCTATAAACATTCCAGTAGTCTAAAACATTACATTTTATTATCTCCCTGAGAACCATACTCCTTATAAACTTCATAATAGTGAATAATTTTCTTCTTGACTTGTGGCTCTGAGAAAAGTAATGCAGATCCAAGACCATATCTATGCTTTACTTAGATTTATAAGTAAGCAACTGGGGGCACTCTTTGTGCCTTGCTGATTTGCTGTCTGCCACATGCCTGCCTATCGGTCTGCAGGTGTGTGGGTACATATGGCTCTGTGGGAACTGTGGCTCTACATGTAATTAATTGGGAATGTGAAAAATCATGAAGTTACGGTAAATAATTTGACTTGTTAATACAGTGACCGTTTTTCTTTGTATTAGGGTAACTCAACTTCTGTGAAGTTTCTAGCCAACCCTGTGCGATACATAAAAGGCCATTAAAAGGATTTTTGCTTTTGCATGTGAAAACTTGCCATGTGCCAAGGAACATCTTCAAACTCATGAGGCATAGGAAAAAAACAATGCCTGTAAATGTATCTGAATATGTCACTCCTGTTCCCTGCTGCTCAATGAAAATGATTTGTTTCCATGCTTACTATGAATTTCGCTGTGTAAAAGGAATGTGTCTCTCTTATTTAGCTGTCAACTGAAACTATATTTGTTGACTTAAAAAGAAAAACTATACCAGAAGCTAATATTAAGGACTAAGCCCAAAGAAAGACTTTAAATGCACAAGAACCCATAAACTCCGTGGTTGGACTTGGAATTTTGCTTTTTAGGCAGTTTAGATGTATTACAATTTTTTTTATTGTTCAGTGTTAGAGCAGATATGCTTGTTTACCATGCTGGATTAACAGACATCAAACAGGGTAAAGAGCTTGCCAATTACCGTGTGATGACAAACATTTAAAGTACTTACAGTAACCAGTCCTATCACACAGCAATCTTCTCATGCCTCATTAACTAGTCCCTTCAAACACTATCACACAAAATACTTCTCCACAAAACTTCATTTCCCAGTGCTGTGCAGCTGGTGTGAAAAGAGCCACTTACTCTCAAAAATAACTGTTGAAGGTTGTCAGAAGGCAGTTTGATCAGCTACTGGTGTTCTATATGCTGTAACAAAGTGGCAATGCTGTCATTGCAACCCAGTCTTTACAGGATGCAGAGGTGTAGCTTTTTGAACTGTGTTCTGGTCAGTCCTATAATTCATTGAGGATAACTGCACCAGATCAGTTCTTTGAAATTCCAAAAGAAAAACAAGTGTACTAGAAGGTATTCTGGTGTTTCAAAGACCCTTTCCTCCTAGACCAGCTCTAAACAAGTATTCCATCTTGGTTCTGATGTAGCAAGCTTTTTATTTCTGGGCAATATGCAGGGAGGAAAAAAAAAATCCAAACGCTAAAAGCAATAATTACCTTTGTAATATTAAGCGTATCTATCATAATGCATGTCTGAATGTCTCAGGACCTTAGCTAAATGCTGTTGTTCGATGATTACATATTATCAATAGTAGTATAATTATCCTGTATGGAATCAATTTCTACTTGTATTTATAAATGGAAAATTTGTGTTACTTTCCCCTCATTCAATCACTGAAATAAGTTGATTTTGCACATTAAAAGTTGACACATTATATCCTGTCTGTATTCTAGATGAAAATGTATGCATTAAATGCACATATATTAAATTACTTACATACACAAATTAGTAAGCATATACGTAAGATATTCTGACACTCTCTGTGGAAAACATGCATTGATTTTGTGTGTGATTTCAAATGTGTGCTAAAAATCAACGAGCAGTGAAAGGATAACACAAATTATTTGAATCTCCAGAGTCCTTTTAATTGGCTGCTTCTTCCAGCCAATGTCCTTGGTTGTTCAACATAGGAGATGCTGAAAGCAAAGCATTAACCAAAACCTTTTTGCACTAATTTCATAATGGAACTGAAAATGAGGTTGTCAGTTTCCTGAAAAAACAAAATTTTCGAAGACAACTTTTTGCTATAGAGGAGACAGAAGCAAATCTGATATCAGTAGTAGTGTGGTCCAACAAAGTGGGTTTGCCCTACTTTGAAAACTAAGTGGTGGTTTGAGTAAAGACCCCTTCAGAATGACCAAAGGTCTGTTCTGATGCCTGCTTTATGTGGAATTTTCCATTAAGATGCAATACCCCTACATTACTGTAGTATAATCAAAACAATGTATTCAGTGCATTTCAGAAATTAAAGGTCGTGTGTCAAGTTCAGGAAAACAGAGTTTGCCCGGCTCTATCCAGGAGAATACCAAAGTGCTTTCCACTGCTGTGTTAGTGTTTCAGATCTGTTGCTCATTCCTGACACCCCTATCTAAAAAGCTCTCTCAGGTGGATATTAAGCTGTGAAGTCTTCTGATTCTCTGACTTATGGTAATGCTTTTGGAACTATTTACTGTGCAGTCTTGAGCTCTGATCCCAGAACTATGCAATGAATTCCATTATTTCTAAGCTATATTTATGTATTTATCTCTGCTCTAGCAAACAGTATTTCTACAGCATTTGCAAATTTCCTAGAGTTCTAGAAGGAATCTCTTTATTGATTTTACTTTCTTTTAATGACTATTCACAAGAAACATAAGACTGAAACACGAGAAGCTTAAACTAGCATACTTAGCAGAAATTCAATTCCAAGCCATAGAAAAGAGGTTTTATCCATATAAACCACAAGAGATAGGAATGAAGTTAAAATACTTATTTTACATTGACATTTGTGTTCAAATCCTATTTGCCTAAATTACATTCCTGTAGTGCCTGATCTTTTAGCTTTTAATAAGCCTCTGTATATACACCTGTATATACAAACATCCTTCTATACAATCTGTCTCTGAATGTATAAGTGTATGTATACAATGAGGTCTGTGTGTGCTTATACACACTTATACATATTGTTAAATTCATTTATATGACTGGTTATACACCCATGTGTACACAAATATATTTTTACAGCTTCTTGAAAGCAGATAACCTGTCTTCAGTAAAAGAATACTTGGACACTGATTTATTTCGGAGCTAATTTCTTGAAATCTATATTCAAAACTAGAAAGACTCTCAAATAACCTTTCATGAAAATTTCATTAAAAGAAATTTTATGTCACCTAAGACAGAACTTAGTATTTTCCTTGTTGAACTTCATGAGGCTCATCTCAGCCCATTTCTCCAGCCTGTCAAGGTCCTTCTGGATGGCCATCTCATCTATCAGCCACTCCAAGTTTTGTTTCCTCAGCAAATTTGCAGTGTGCTCCATTATCCAGATCATTAATAAAGGTGTTTGACAGCAACAGACCCAGTACTGATTCTGGGGTACACCACTAAACACTGGTCTTCAACTAAACTTTGCACTATTGATAACAACACCCTGAACCCAGTCGTTCAGCCTGTTTTCAACCCATGTCACTGTCTTCTCATCCATCCTGTATACCAACAGCCTCTCTATAAGAATCAAGTGAGACAGTGTGAAAGGTTTTACTGACATCCAGGTAGACAATATCCACTTCTCTCCCCTTTTCTTCCAAGCCAGTCATTTCATCACGAAAGGCTATCACATCGGTCAAGCATGACTTCCCCCTGGTGAATCCATGCTGACTACTCCTGATAGCTTCCTTATTCTTTGTGTACTTGGAAATCGTTTCCAGGATTAGTTCTTCCATCACCTTCCCAGGGATCAAGGTGAGGCTGATGGTAATCAGTTCCATGGGTCCTTTTCTCTTGTTCTTCTTGAAAATATGAGTGATGTTTGCTTTGCTCCAGTACTTAGGTACCTTTCACAATAACCGTGATTATTTGAGGTAAATGAGAGTAGCCTCACTATGGCATCATCCAGCTCTACCAGCACTTGTGGATGCATTCCATCAGATCCCATGGAATTTTGTACATCTAGTTTTCTTAGGTATTCTCTAACCTGATCCTCTTCCACCAAAGGTAAGTCTTCTTTGCTCCTGACTTTCTGCCTCATCTCTAAATCCTTAATTTCTGAAGAATGGTCTTAATAGTAAAGATTGATGTGAAGAAGGCATTTAGTACCTCGGCCTATTATACCCGTATGTACACAAACACAAAACCACACAAACACACCTTTGAACCACAAATGTACATATATACACATGATAGGCCACACAGACTGACACATACAGGCACATTCAGCACTCGTACAAACACAAATAGCAGTAATGGCCTCATCCTGTTTCCTTCTGTAGCTGAGCAGGGTGAGAATATACACACATATATACGTAAATACAATGTGGAACTCTCCAGCAGCTGGACCTCAGTCTCCTAGTTGCTGATGTATGAATATATGAGTCCCTGAGGCTGCAGACCCATTTCAGTTGCTGGCACAGATACACATGCACACACACAACACGCGCATGCACACATACACGCACATATTCAGCGTGTATCCTTGGATATTTTTAAGGTATGAGTGGACAAAGCCCTGAGTAAATGACTCAACTTTAGAGCAGGGGGTTTGATTAGAGACCTCCTGAGGTCCCTCCCAGCTCAATTGTCCTATGATTCTATGATTATTTAACTGAAATGAAAATATTTCAGTTTATAACAAAGAGCTGATGTAATTCAATATATTTTTCCCATTTCTGTGATTTTCAAAGTGTGAAGTAGTTCAGCTAGTGCCTACTGGCTCTTCTTTTGGTGCTTACAGAGAGAACTAAGATTCAAGAAGGCTTACCCTTCTGTGTTTAGGACTAAATCTTCAAAGGGATTGTATAAATTGCAGAAATTGACTTTAGGCACTCTGCTTTCTGCTAGAATCCTCAGCCTTTAATTTATCACCTAGATTCCCTACAAAATGCTGTGTAAGATTTGAGCACCTAAAAAGATTTACAAAATTCAGTAAAGAGGAGGAGCTGGATAATAGGAAAGAGCATGGAAATATGTTCTAGCACCCCTTTCTGTCCCCAAGTCAGACACCTAATTGCAAGACAAAAAAAGTTTCCATTATTGTGCAAAACTGTCATTTGGGAGTCATCTTCTGCAGCCTGTTTTTGTTTGGGCATGCCATAAAAGGTAAATCTATCATCCACTCCCTTATTACCATTATTAGATGACATCTTTCCTGAGGAATCCCATTATCAAATCTCTGTTCTGGCTAGACTGACATAAAGATGTGAATGTAGGTCTCCTGCATTCTAGAAGAGTATTCTAAAGCAGTTGTGGCTGTGACTGTATAGACATGCACTTTACCAGTAATTGTTAAGGTCAGTGTAATACATGTGGGTATTTTTTACATCATTACATAGTACACTTTGTGAAATTGATATTACTCAATCCACAGACTTCTTCAGCACCCACAACCTGGATACTTTGTCTTTTTTCTTGTTATTGTTGCTTATTTGTAAAAATAAAAATGGAGAGTTTTAATTTCAAATTAGTTCCTTTCAAAATCCAGTGGAAAAGCCTTTCTATCTCACATACTTTCTTGATCCTTAACATGTGTATAAAGAGAAAAATATTAATAATCATATATCTCTTTCCTCTGCTTCTCTATATGGCCTATAGCTTGTTTCTATTGATTCGGTGATTTTGGCTATTTTCTTGGTTGTGGGGCTTTTTTTGTTTCTTAGATATTTTTTTTCTTGGGTCAAGGAAGGAGTCTAGAGGTTGCTTTCCTTTTGTTGCTATATGGAAGTTATACACGTTTAAGAAACTGAAAAGAAAGCTAAAGGGAAGCGATAACTCTTGCATTACTTATACAAATACATATATGCATGACAGTAATTCCTCTTCACAGTTAAGTATCCAGATGCTGTCATATATTTCACATGAACTTTATTCCATTGGTCAAGAGTTTCAGAGATGCACTTGAATGTAATGCCTTGGGAGGTCAGGATCATGCAGGGAAAGACAATTTTTCTGCCAGTTAGTGCCAATCCTGTAGAGAGTCTTAATACTAGAGGAGAATCATTGATTTGGTCTCTGAATTTCATGAGGAGATAATGGACCACAGGGGTGATGTGCTCATCATGACCTCTGCTGCTAAGCAGATGAGCTAACACGGCCTATAGTACCTGAAGGCTTTTCAGGTTGCAGTGCTCCTGATTCAGGGCAGCAGCTTGAAGCTGGGCTTCCATGTCTTAGTGTAAGAATCCTACTGCCTTTTTTTTTTTTTTTTTTTTTTTGTTATTTATTGTTAAAGAATCTTTTCAGTTTGTATTGATAACTAAGTATTCAAAAGTTTGCTACATCACAAATATGATAAAGCTCCTGGTTCAGATTAGCCAGAAAATGAAATTGAAAAGATTTTAGAACATCCCAAGTGTGTATCCTAATCTTCAAGCTAAAGTGCCAGTCACTGACTGGACACAACAGAGATATAAGGATCACATTGCCTGCCTTTTTGTCATCTGTACGAACAATCACAATCCAAAACACTGCTAATACAGTGAAAAGTCAGGTGTGTTGGAGGATAGCAACTGAAATAACCTATGCCAAGCAATCAGTAAAAGGAAACACTAAACAGAAGGGTGTTTGCAAGTATTTCCCCATGCTTATTTGTTCAAGACAGGTTTTCCAGCAGGCACCTTCTTCTATTCAGGATATGAATGGTGGAAAAAAACTGTTAGCAGTAGATGTATTATTCACCTGACCAGCTATAATTTCAACCATTAGAATCCCTTTATGATAACTGGGGGGAAAAAAAAACAAAAAACAAAAAACAAAAAAACAAAAAAAAAACCCCAAAGTATTCTAAGATTTGGTTCATTTCATCACTAAACAGTGACTAAACAAAATCACTAAAATATGGCAAATGATTTGCAGCCTCTTACTCTGTGTTGACTATAACCAGGCAAAAATGCTTATATTTAAAGTATCTAAATTTAGAGTTAATATGTACTTCTTGGGCGTAGGGGAGAGGATATCCTGGACGTACGGGAAAGGATGTCAAACAGAAATGTGTGCCCTGGACCTCAATATGTCTCTACCTATGTCTGCTATTTGAAAAATAGGTGCAATCATTGTCTTTTTTTTTTTTTATTTTGCTCACAAGTCAAATGAGAAAAACTGACAAGACCGGGATTAAATAAGGCGTTTTGGGATATGAGCTTGTTCTTCCAGACTGTCAACAAGACAAAACTACTCAGTTTGAAGTTTAACCAAAATCAGGAGCAAAACAGTTTATAATTTTATTAATGTCACATAATTAACCTGCAATCAGTGATCTATATTTGGGATCAATATCAGTAATGCAACAGCCAAACCGCAACTCTAGATGCTTACAAAATGTTAATAAGCACTTCCATATTTCTAAACACCTTTCTTTAACCAAACCCCTATAAAATTTAATCCTCCCTCTCAGTTCCTCTGCTTCCCATCTGGGGGTCACTGGCACCCATCCCCAGCAACGCAGATCCCTCACTTGTTCACACCCTGTGGGAGACATAAAACCTCCAGCTCTGTGTGAAGAAGCCCTCCTCAAGGTCCCCTGCACCTAGCAGTGGGGGGCCCTGGGTGCTGGCCCCATGCTGACACCCCACTGCCAGGTGCAAGCTGCTCCCTGTGTCCTGTGGGGCAGCTATGCTGTGTGGTCTGGGCTCAGGTTGGGGTGCTGCGGGACCAGTGTGACAGACACAAGCCCAATGTGATTGCTGCTGCTTCTTCTCCAAGGTCTTTCCCTCTTGGAATGAACTTGCATTGTGGTTTTGGTTTGTTTGGATATTTTTTAATTATATTTTTTAATATACTTCTTTTTAAATTGCCTCCTTCTTTACCTCAAAGTCTCTGAAAATTCTTGGGTAGTGTTTAATCCAGCTGATCACTGCCTTCCTGACTAACATTGATAGTTGAGGGCAGGTGGTCATCTTCCTCTGTAACATGATTATTTTGGACTAACACCATTCAGACACTTTTGTCTATTGAATCCCCCACAGACTGTGTGCTCCCATGTTCTTATCTTAACAACTGGTGTTATCCAGGCTACTGGCCAAGGGTCACTGTGCACCCCCATGCTGATTTAGTGCACTAATCATCCTATTCATGTTTTTTACAAGAAAGCCAGAATCTTCTGTGTTTTTGAAGCAGAACAGATTTTACAGAAAGCCTGTCCATGGGCACCTGCATATCTACAATGCAGTTACTGGATCAGTCCCAGTAAGAATGAACACTCAAGTGTCATTAATTGTTGTATTTTAGGGAGCTGGGTAGGTACATTCTCCAGCTTGCTTTCTGGTCATGTAGAGATCTCTAGGAAGGCTCTTTTTTCCCGATGAATGTAGGTACCTCCAGGGTTGGTGACATTTGAGTGAGGATTTTATTTTTATTCAGAATTTTCTAATGAGGAAGTTATACCTAGGGTGAGACATGCATTTAGGACCCTAAGGCCAATGAAATCTTCCCTACCTACTTTTAGGTTTTCAGATTTTAAAGTTACCTGATATCCATTTATAGTGGTAAGCTCTTGCCCTCTTCCTCTAAAGGACAACTTGCAGGACAGGACACCTCTGAGAGAGTCTTTTGGGATGGATACCTCAGAGTACTCAGTTTCCCAGTCTGGCATAGGCTGCTTCACTCACTTATCAATTAGCTGTCCCATTCATTAGGAATGCTTAGCTCTGATAAATTAGTTCCTTCCAGCTAAAAATTGAACCTGAATCAACACCACTTGTTGTTATAGTGAGGACTTGCATTTTCACTGTGAAAATTTTACATTAAAAAGTAGAACTCTTTCTAGAATGAAAAAAGTGTTAACTATATCTCTTTCAAGAGGTAAATAGTCTATTTTACTGAGATCTACTGTATTAAACAACAGTACTAATAAGGTACTTGATTTTTTGGAGCATATATATTTAGGAAGTCATTCTAGAACAAACTAGTGCATTAATTATAAGAGGAACCACCAGCTCCATCTAGGCTGGACAAAAGGCTAGGTAACATAGCATATATGGGAATCCTGGTCTTTTAATCTTCTAAATTTACTGACCTACCCAAACACACTGCATTCCCTTTATTGCTGATAGACTAAATAAGCAGGAAAATGAAAACGGGTGTAACCTCAAGCTCTCACTCTAAATTACAGCTGTGATATGAATGGGACTGGGACCTAAACTGGGGAGCCATGAATTGTTTCCACAAACACCAGCTTAGAAGTGGACCTTCAAAGTGAATTCTCCAGGTTAATAACAATGAGCTTTTCTTCTGGAGGAAGGTTTTAGATGCCTTCTGAGGGTGTCTGTGGTCTAGACACTGCAGTAGACAAGACATCTGAATAGGACTAACAAATGTGACTCACAATGAGTGCAAGACCTGGAGCACTGGCTGGACAGCAAGTAGGATACTTAAAGAAATGTCTCCATAGGTGTCTAAATCACTATGTTATTTGGGGAATGGTTACTCCAATTCCTCAATAATTATTCAAAAATTCTGCATAGAAAATCCCTAAATTAAAATTTATTTGAGCCCCAGTAACCAAAAAACTAACAATGCATCACTATGATGAAGAGATTTTTACACACTTTCTGTAGTTCCTGCTCTTCTGTTTCCTCAAGGAATTACGAAAATAGTTTAGAAGTAGTATTTGCAAGTATCTAAACTTCAGCAGATACTGGCAATTATATGGAGAACTCATGGGGTTTTCCTAGCATTCCTAATTATTGTCATTAAAGCTCTTTTAGCTTGATTTCATACCCCACCAATGACCTTCACAGATTCTAAAAATCCTATCAAAGAATTTATTTTCAGTTATGTTCATTATGCTTGTTGTATAAAAATCAGCTACAGTATTTTACTCTCTGCCTACCTGAAATTTATATTACCATTCAAAAGTTTGAACAAACTGGTGGGAAAAAAAAAAAAAAAAAAAGTACTGTAGCTGCAAATCACATATTTTATTTCACGTTGTCTTCTTCTCTATTTCTAATCTGAAGAGTAAAGATACATCTATTTCTAAATATAAAGATTTTATTATGAAAAAATATAAAATATAATTTCTACTTGTACTGCTAAATATTTTACAACTATTTTAAAATAGAAATACTGTGAGTTAGCTTTGAATCATAGGCATTGTAGATGCTGGCTACCTACCTGTATTTTAGTAAATGAAATATTTCTGAGAATTTTCTCTGTAACTGAGGGCAAATAGCATCAAGTAAACCATATCATAGTTTTAGAATCTGGTATATCCTTCAAAATTGATGTATTTCCTACTGTATATGGTCTCTGGTTCAGGTTAATTTACAAATTATGTTTGGGAATTGTTTCTCAGTGTATCAATCAACTCAAGCCAAGAGGGTGGCTGAGATTATTCTAATGTTTTAGGAGTACTTGGTATAGACATATACAGACACACATACACACACATATATTACTTTATAGTAATTATATCTCAATCCATCACAAAGTAAATGTTTTAGCTTTAAAGTAAAGCTACTTGGATCTGGTAGTGGCAAAAAAATTGATCATGGCATCATGGAGTTCAAAACTAGAAACAAAACTCACAGGAAATTGTTTTAACAGGCCCATACTAACCATTTGCTGTATCTGTGGCACAGAAATTCCACTTCAAAAAGTGTATGTCTATCTGTTTTATAAGGTTATCTCTTGCCTATAAGATCCTCCCAGTAGTCAGGCTGAATGCATCTGTGCTAATAGGGAAAGGGCATGTATCTTCACCTTACAGAGATTCCATATACTTTTTGATGATGTTATCATGCAGTATTTCTTTGGTCTTTTCCTTCAGATTCCATTTTTAAAAGTTTTAAAAGCTTTTAAGTTATATTATTATAATTATTATTGAAAATATTCTTGAAAAGTTTAGACTGGTACTAACATATTTCAGCTCTACTTTTGACATTTAAATTATGAATTAATGCCTAACCAATCAGTTATTACTGTCTAAGAACTTCAAATTCTAAACATGATGTTATTAGACCTCCTTAGAAAAAATCCTATACACCTGTTTTCTCTTTGAAAATATGGTTCAACCAAAAATCAAACTGCTTTCCAAAATCATGTCAAGTTTAACAATAATTTATTTTGGTTGAAACATAGGAAAAACATATGCATAAAAAACAGGATATTTAACAGATTTTGAACGCTGTGTTTAATCTGCCACTTGGGAAGGGAAGGGAAGGGAAGGGAAGGGAAGGGAAGGGAAGGGAAGGGAAGGGAAGGGGAGGGAAGGGGAGGGAAGGGGAGGGGAGGGAAGGGAAGGGAAGGGAAGGGAAGGGAAGGGAAGGGAAGGGAAGGGAAGGGAAGGGAAGGGAAGGGAAGGGAAGGGAAGGGAAGGGAAGGGAAGGGAAGGGAAGGGAAGGGAAGGGAAGGGAAGGGAAGGGAAGGGAAGGGAAGGGAAGGGAAGGGAAGGGAAGGGAAGGGAAGGGAAGGGAAGGGAAGGGACGGATTTGAAGCTAAACATACATCTTGACTCTGCAGGACAAGTTCTGTCCTCCAATCTGATTTTCAGTTCAAATTGAAATTATTTCTTGCATTATCAGTATCTCTCTGTAGTCCCTTTGTTACATAAGGATGTTCTGAAATGTTTCATTACATGTCTTCTTGCTTTTCTCAGGGGTGTTCTGGTATAATATTAATCGTGCATATCTTTAGATGTCCATATAGCAAATGTCTAAATTGAACTGTTCTTTTTAGGCTTCTGTTATAGTCAATAATGAGAAATCGTCATTCTCATTATTATTTCTCTGACCTGTTTCAGCTGTCCACTTTATGATGAAATGAATCATACCCAGAAAGCATTTATTTACCTCTTAAAACTGCAAAGATTATCCAGGCTGGCTAGCTCAGATGTACACAGCCAACATTCAATCCAGTCACCCTTCAACTGCTGTGGAGTCCTGTCGGGGTTGTCCTAGTGTAGCTTATCTGTCCTCCAGCTGCCACTCCGGAGGAGGATGGGTACCCTATTGATCCTGTGTCATGGTGTGGATGTTTTAGAGAGCAAGAGTCTCTCCCATGGCACGACGTGATTTTGGTAATGTAGCATAATCCTTCCTCAGATATCTATTAGGTTTGAGCAGTCCTGTTACAGTCAATAGGAATTTGAAGTTTAGCTTCAGTCACCATTTGGATGCCTTTCAAACTGTTCTAGAACATCTAAGATATCTATGTAGTGCTGACATTCATGATGCAGGGACTAAAAGAGATCCATGATCTCCTGGGTAGGAAGCTTGAAGGTATGTGGGATATGCCAGGTCATGGAAAAGAACTATAGATATTTGAAAGGATTAATTCAGTTTAATAATTCAGATAGCAAACATGCACTTTTAGACAGATGTGCTTTCTGACCGCAGTGCAGGATGCTTGTTTGTGCTATATGGATGCGCTAGGGGATTCCACATCCACATCATCTCTGGTTGTCAATTTAGAAAGTCTTTTATGTGTCCTGTGTTGTACCTACATGTATATAGATATTTTGGTTAGATGTTTGTGCTTCTGAATCAAGTCCTAGATGTTTGAACCAACACCTGAACTAAGCTGTAGAAATCTGTTCATTTGAACAGGAACCTTAACACAAAGTTTAGATGTAAACATGTATGGCTGACACACAGAGCTGGCAAGATAAATTTGTGCTGAAATTTGATGAGATAAATATCATCCCAGTCCCTATATGTGCTGAAAAATTAGTTTGCACTCTGAAACCTTTATTGTGTTGATGTTCCCTATTTCTCTAGAGCAAAGAGTAAGTTCTATCTTCCTCTGAAGATTAGGAGATCACACAAGATTAAGAGGACAGCAAGCAAGACAAAGCAGATAGGTATCTTTGCTTCCTGTTGAAGTGCATCTTTTTACCAAAACATAAAACAAAATAACCAACAAAGGAACAGACACATATCATTTGGTCAAACAAATAAAACAGTGGTGTTATAAAAGTTATAAAACAATGCTGAAAGAGTAAATGGAAAATAAAATTTTTGGTCTCATAAAAAAAAAAACACCTTTTAGAACAACTCAAAATGTGTTTCCCTTGGAAATTTTTCCTTCATTAAAAAATCGCGACTTTCTGAAGACATTCCAAATGTAAATCTATCCTTAAACACAGTTTTAATAACTAAATCAACTGGACTTTCCGTATGAGCCTATTTCACATTTTAATCTGCAAAGAATTTCCCGTATGATATTTCTCTGTTGCTCTGATACTGGGTGAAAAATCTTTCCTTTATTCTAAAACAAACCCACAGTTAGCTGTTTCTAATAATTGTGTCATAAGCAAGTGCTCCCATGAGCTAGTGTCTCCTCTTTTTTATTGTAACTGAAAAGAATTACTATGAGATTATGTTTGTTTTCCCCAGGATATTGTTAGATTAGAGAATTTTCACAATGTATGGGTTAGATTGGTGCCATTAGCATTTTCTCCCAATTTTGTTCATATTTCTTATTATATTACAGTTGAAGGGCAAATATAGTCAACAGATACTTAACCAAAATTCCAGAGAAATTTCGTATTGTGACAAAACAAAAATCTAGTCAGTAACTAAGCTTAGAACTTTGGCTTAAAGTCAAGAAATCAGAAACTGGATTGGAATTAAGAATAGGTATGTTAAAAGGTGGATGGAAGTCAGGTAGATGGATGTGAAAAATGAGGAAAAACCAAAACTAAGCCAAATAAGAAAGGGATCAGAGTGAAGGAAACAAAAGGGCAGAACTTCAAATAAGTGATACTGGGATTAATCTCTGGCATAGAACTAAAAAAGATGAGGGCTTCTCTGTAAATTTGACCTTACAAGAAAGGAGGAAGTATGCAACAGTTTGAAACAAGTAGAAGAGCAACACTGAGAAATGAGTTCTATAAAACATTTTTACTGCTTTGGCAATTATGGTAGCCAGGCTTCCTCTTGGCTCTTGAATGTAAAGACTTTCAGGTACCCAGTGCTGAGAGCACCTTATTCAGTTTATAAATTGTTACATTTCTATTAAATAATAACTATTTCATTTTAAAAGTAATATATTTACATTGACCACATTTTCCTGGGAAAGTAATAGTTTATCATGTTAACGAGCACTGCAGAATATGTTTTATGGTTTCATAATTATGTGTGACAGTGGCAGTCAGCTGATGACCTGGTGACTGGCTATTGTAAAGCCAAATTATCACTATTAAATTATAAATGCAGGCTATTATTTTTTTCCTTAGATAAAACATTTTGAAACAGAAATGCATATTGAAGTTACAGCAGATTTATTGTTACAAAGAACATTTACCGATTGTTCTTCACTGTCTTTAGCAAAATGTATGCAGATAATTCCATTTTGCAACAGTAATAAGCATAAGTAATAAGAAAAAGGAATTTTATCAGTTACATATTCATTTTATTATTAATATGGTTATTACCTACTCAGTAATTCACTAATAAATCTTGAAGAAGAGACTAATGAAATAACATCAAAAAGAAAAGGTGTTTTGTTGAAGCTATACAAGTGTCTTTCTGGTCCTTTAAGGATGATGTGAAGCCTTACAGAATAGAATATATAACATTGCAAAGCTCACAGCTCATCGAGTTAGTCATGATCTGAATTGTTAGATTGATGTTACACAGGTCAATGCCTAGGAGGAAGATGGAATCAGGTAGCTTTACTGATTATTACTGGGTTTGATACTTTTGCAATGGGGCCAGAATCCTCCTTTTCCTTACATTACACCTTCCTTCACTACAATCTCTCTTTGAGTCTTAAGAGAAAAAAACCCCTCATCTTCTCTTGCTAACTAATCAGATTGTATCAATACAATTGTGCCCTGCTCCCCATAAATAGTACCTCAGAAAACATTCTTCCACGATGCAGTGCTACTTCTGTGATTTGTTGTGTGTATTCCAATGCTATACTGGTCTTGAGAGTGCTGAGATCAGATTGGTTTATGTGTTTGGTTAATTTTCTAAAATGTAAGGTCAATAACTTACCACAATAGATAGACCAAAAATAGGTTTGAATAGGAAATGAAATTTACTCCTTAGATGTTAAACCCTCATTCCTCTATAGATTTTGAGAAACATACTTTTTTCATGGTATTTATATGATTATATGCAAGTCAATAACAGGCTATATCTAACCCCTAAAATAGATTTATTTTCTTTCTGATGTCATGAATACATCCGGAAATTACTCAAGAGAGAGTAACCTGAAGGGGGAACACATTTCTCAAGAAATCAACTTAATTACATACCAAAACTAATTGAGACACACCTGTCAACATTTTGGGTTTTTTATGGGAAATTTGGTGCAACAGACTTATTCCAGTGGCAGCTGTCTGTAATGGTACTGCATTTCCCAACTGAAAAGTAAGGAACAAGTAGCTCAGGGAGTGATAAAATAGTCTTACACACAAAAGACTACTTTTAGCTGATCATCCTATGTTTGTTTATATGCTGGAATTTTTTTGTTTGTTTGTTTAATTTGCTGGTGCAAATAAGATTTATATTTGGGGAAAGTTTTACTTGACTCATTTTTTGCAGTTCGTCAGGACCATTAACTGAAATTGTTCTTTATAGCTGATCCCTTCATAGCATTTCTCTCTTACCGCAAAGAATCCTATACAATCACGAGGCATAAGTGAGTCTGAACAGAAGCCCCTTTCAAACAGCAATTAAGTATTCAGCTGGAATCTCTTTTTTTTTAATAGAATCATAGAACCGTTTAAGTGGGAAAAGACCTTTAAGATCATTGAGTCCAACCATAAACCTAATACTGACAAGTCAACCACTAAATCATGTCCGTAAACATCACACCTACATATCTTTTAGATACTTCCAGGGGTGGTGACTCAGTCACTTCCCTGGGCAGCCTATTCCAATGCTTGACAACCCTTTCAGTGAAGAAATATTTCCTAACATCAAATCTAAACCTCCCCTGGCACAACTTGCAGAAATTTCCTCTCATGCTTGCTACTTGGGAGAAGAGATGGACACCCACCTTGCTACAGTTTCCTTTCAGGTAGTTGTAGAGAATGATAAGGCTTCAGTCTCCTCCTCTCCAGACTGAACAGCCCCAGTTCCCTCAGCTGCTCCTCATAAGAATTGTACTTCAGACCCTTCACCAGCTTCGTTGCCCTTCTCTGGATATGCTCCAGCACCTCTACGTCCCCCTTGAAGTGACAGGCCCCAAACTGAACACAGTTTGAAGTGCAGATTCACCAGTGCTGAGTCCAGGGAGACAATCACTTCCCTAGTGCTGCTGGCCACACTATTTTTGATACAAGTCAATTTCTGATACTACTCACAAGTAGCATTGACTCTGGTGCCAAGGATCAAAAGTAGTCTCCAATTCATTAGTTATTAGTTCTTAGTAATATCTTTTGGTTTTGTTTTTGGTGTTTCAGTTTTCCTGTGGGTCCTTGTAAAGTTGTACCATCTTTTCACTGACTGGCTTCATTGACTGAAGTGTGGTATCAAAGCAATATTGTTATCATGACACAACATACGTCCAAACTGTACAAAGGAATGGGAAAAGTCAGAGAGCTCTTCACCTTTGGAGATCAGTCACTTTCAAACACTGCTCTTTGTTCTGTTCAGAGAGGATTCAGAAGATGCTGCTAGTTGGTAGAGGTCTGTGTGACAAATTCAGTGGTCCCTGCTCAGGCTTCTTGACCTGTGCTCCTGCTGCTGAGACCCCTGAAAGAAGATCCCTGAAACTCAATTCCACTAAGTAACAAAAACACTGAGATGTTCTCTTATTTCTTCAAAGGTAGCAAGCCTGGAGAAAGACTGGTACCTGGAACGTGATAACAAGTGAAATACTAGAGCACAATTCAGTTGCATAAAGGAAAAATAAGAGTGATATCCTAGAATAAACTTCCCAGTCTGCTGCTCCAGAATGGGCTTCCATAGATCCTGCTGTGATATCTACCAGCCCATTCATATTATTTTCATTTGATGAGGTATGACAGTAAGTGTCTTGTCTTAAGCAATTCAGTCCAGCCTTGAGTCAAAACAGTTAAATGAGGTTGGAGAGCTAAGTAGAGGTATTCAGTTTATTGGGTTTGGGGAGATGTTTCATGTTATGGAACTCTAAAAACATAATTCAGAGCAATAACTCAAGCTAAGATTACAAATGGTTGAAGTAAGCAAAAAGGCAAGAAGACAAGAAACTTTTGTTCTTTTATTTTCCAGCATTGTTTAAATCCACACAGCAAGGTAAAAGATACTCTGATGTGATGATGAAAATGTAAAACTCCATGTAGAATGAAGTACAGAATCAGTCTTTTTTTCCTATATTCTCTTCACACATATTCCATCGAAAATAAGTTAATTGTCATCCTAAAACCATCTCTGACGCCACTACTTGTCCTTGTGCATTATAACACATGGGCCCAAGTCTGTGGTTCTTAATTGAGTGGAACTACCATTGAAACAACAGGATTTAATTTGATTAAGGACTACAAAATACGTCCCCATGTGTGCACTTCTTTGTTCATGGTTAGTCAGACAGTAAGTCATGCAAAAGCTCTTTTTAATTACATTTTCAGATGGTGACGTAATTGCTTGGAACAATCAAATTCTTGCTTGATTCCTGAAGGTGAGACTTTCCAAATGAGACCACTGTCATACTTATTCTGAAATATAAAACTTTCTGAGCATTTTTCAGTAGATTATTAATATTTATTATTACTTGAATTCAAATAAGTAGAAAATAAGAAACATATTTATACATTATGGCCATTTTGAATTTGTCAGAATTCTCAAAATATTTGAAACACATCATAACTGTTACTTTTAGTATATTTAAAGCAAACAGGTATGCTTCTTAAGAAAACTAGATACTGTGACCACAGAAAATTTGTACGTAGTATCATGTAAAACAGTTATATGTTCAATAACTAGGCAGAGAATTTTCATGAATGGATTTTTATTTTTTTTTAATGGTGGTCAGTTTACCAGGGAAGGAGAGAGGGACAATCTGAAGAAAATGTTTAAGAAGAACCAGAAATCCACACAGGCAGTGACATTGTCATTGAGAAAAACACTGAGAAAAAGCTTTTAGCTTAATTTTTTAAAACTATGGCAAAAAATACTTGGCTTCATCATCTCCTAACAGAAACAAACTCAATATCCTGAATGTAGCTAAGTATTTGGGTCAAAAAAGCCAATAATACACATTAAACCTTAACAGGTTTGACAGGCAGTAAGTTAAGAAAAAGAGTGAAGGTGTCAGTGTTATTCACCCATTCTTTTGTTCCCAATCTAATGTGCAACCTGAAAAATGATCCACTAATTTAATCCATCTCATACTGAGGTACAATATCTTTTATTTTAACCTGTTTACTACATCGGGACTGAAGTCTGACTTCAAGGAAGTTACTGGTTTAAATCACTTTGATTTTAAGGTAGAAAAGGAAACTGGAGGTGGAAGGAGAGATCTGTGCTCATTTTAACCCTTATTCCTCTCATGTTTCTTACAAGCAAAGCTACTACTGAGATGAAAATGAAAATGGCTACCTCACATCCCTGCAAAGCCAGTGTCTCTGCCATCAGCCTGTACAGCATATTGGGTGAGTGCAGCACACAAAGGCTGGAGTTAACAATCTTGTGTATCTTGGGCTTCTTTTCTAGATAAATTCAAGGGTTTTCAAAGTAACAGTATTTGACTGTTGAAAAGGGAAAATGTCTGAAAATCTAATAAACGAGTTGCAATCATTTCTGAGTAACAATCAATTTTCTGATGTGTAAATTATTTACTGTACTTAATGACTTGTGGATTGTGTTAACAATAACCACATACTTCAGTAGAATGTCTTTTGTAATGCAAGTTTGTAGACACAGAGTAATAAAATATGCTTCTAAATCTATATTTTAACCTCTTTCCCATGTGGCTACTTAAAAAAAAAGCCTCATAAGAGTAGGCTGGTATGGAAAATTTTAAAACTGCCTTTGAAAACAGTGTATTCATTATTGATGCCACTTATTTCTCAGCATAGAGCAGGACTTACGGAGCATTGTGGTTTGAAAGGATAAATATATGGTTGAATAATAAAATGTCCCACAGCCCCCATGCTTCCTTCTCCTTAATGATAGTAAGTCCTGGAAAAGCACATGTAAGTTGAAATCTTGTCATTGTTGTACTCAGTGAAGTAACGTTCTCTGGCATTAACAGATAACCATTTTTCCCCTTTAAATGAAAAGGTCATTAATATCTGTTTTTCTAGAATATTTAGCAGTGATTGCTGCTGATGCAGGGTGTTTCACCAAGGTTCTTCCTCAAGATTGTGTCACTGGTTCTAATTCTGATATTAATATCCAAGGTAGTGAAGAGTGTCACTGAACTTTATCTGATGCTAAAGATGATTAAGAGAGGCAGGAATTGATCCATAACATGTACGGTACTTTTTGTTAGTTGCTGACCTCCCTTCTACATACTGACGTGTAAAACTGTGTGCTACAGTTTAATTAATTTTTAAAAGGAGAAGGTCTTAAAGCACTCTCTGTGAGCTATAAATTATATGATTCCACAGCCAAAAAAAGTTGGATTTGCATGGGAAAATGAACAGCAGGAGTATAAATTAAACTAAGCCCCATCCAGGAAGTAATTGGAATCAGCTTCAATTACAATAATTAATAGGCTTAAAGAAGAAACACTGATCCATTGCACAGCTATGCAGTTCACCCACCACGATTTTCATAGCGAGCGTGTATATTAAAATGGAGCTCAGAAAATGTTTGAACTGTACTGTTTCACTGTAAATGAACAGCTGAGTTTTAGGAAATGTACAGCTAAGACATAAATGTGCTCATGTGATTATATAGGACACAGGTGAGTGCCATTCTCTGATGAGAAAGTTCATCTTAAAACAAGAAAGGTAGCATGGAACAGGATATAGAAAAGAGGTGACTGTCCAGTAAATTGAGCTAGCTTTGTCAGAACTCAGGAAAAGAACAGGACTGAAAATCTAGCAGATAAGCAACTCTCAATACCACTGGGCTAAATTAGGGTGTGTTAGCTTGGGTTCAGCACAGCACTGACTGAAATTTCAGCAAGAGGTCCTCTGGGGTGTAGATAAAGTGAACTCAATTCTGCTCATAACACACCATCCGGTCCTGCCACCTAATAATCACCCACCAGAAGTGCAGAGGGGGTATTCAGCCTTCAGTATATTGCCTTAAAAAAATGTTATATTCCTTTATAGTTAATGGCACATCTTCCTTATCCTACAAATGCAGAGGGTTCTCTCTATTATCAAGATGAAAAGAAGCTTTCCTGTTGAGGGTGGGTAGTACTGCATTAGCATCACACACTGATCTTAAGGAACATTAAGCACCCACTAAAGGCCAGCTTTATCTCACCTAATTTAAATCTCCAAAAGTTAAGGCCTAGCCTGAAGTTATCTCCTGTTGCAGTCAGTGGACAAAAGCAACCTGCAGAGGGCAACTCATTCCAGGTACCTTAACATGTGTCATAGGATGGGATGAATAGCTGGAATAACGTCTCTGAATCCACTGTAATCTAAATTAATGCCATCCCCTGGATCGATTTAGCACAGGTCTGAATCACAATATCTAGACTCTTTGAGGGACTGGTTCAACTTTCAGATGTCCTCAAGAACAGGGAAAAGGTAAAAGTAGCACCACACTTGTCATCTTTCCATACAGATACACATCTGTGCATCGGACATTATGCCCTGGGTGTTTAAATTTAGTATGCCGTTCCTTACACACACTGTGAAACCTCTCTGACCATCATGTTAGGACTTGTCAGGTCAATCGCTGGGTAAGAGCCTGTGCTTTATAATTTTTACTAACTTCGGAATCCTGAAAAAGAAAAAGCTGTTGGTCTCAGCTTTCTTGGTGAGAAAATACTTATTCTCTGGATTTACTTTTTTTAATGAATTTGCTGTAGGAAATTATAGTCAGGAGTTGACTTCCATATCACATGACATGTCTGATAGACTCCCCAAAAAGCAGGAAGAAGAAAGCTGAAATATATATATATATATATATATATGTAACCTAATCACATTTGTTAATGTCATTCTCAAAATGTGGGCCTTGAGTTTAGTTGAATTAATTCTTATCTATAAGAGATAAAGTGTCAATGAGTTCAGTTAAGTTTTCCTGATATAATACTGATAGCTATAAATGACAACAAAATCTGTCTTGAAGTACATCAGCTGTAAATTATGTGATAATGTATAAGTAAACATGCATTTCAAACAAGCTTTAAATCTCTTTCAGGCCTTCCTGTCTTGTCCTGTATCCCACTAACCAACGTCATATAGGACTTTTAGAAATGTTGAAACAGCATGAAACAGCTGTTACAAAATAATGCCAGCTCCAATAGTGGGTATTTTTATTTTATTCTAAAGAATTGTCCACATGACAAAGATTTTGAAAAAAATAATCTTATGACTATAGAAATATTAAAGTCAACAGTAGTTGCTACATTCCAGTATAGGTTCCACCTGCAGAGAACTGTTTCTGTATCCCTGCATCTTTGCTCACAGAGAAATCCTAGAATATTTCCACTACTAATATAGTATAAAGGAAAATTCCCTAAATTCTCTCAACAGTGCTTTTACTTCCCTAACTGCCAAACATTAGAATCTTCCACTAGATTTGATACCTACTGGACCGGATGAATGTCTGGCAAGAAGTTATCCATTATTTATCATAAATCATAAATCTTTATTTTAAAGTCAGTTGAACTAACACTGTTTAGTAGTAATTACATTTTATTTTTCTTTCTTCTAAAAAGGATTAGCAAGCACTAATTGAACTAATGTTACTCTCACTCTTGACCAACACCTCTCACACAGCAGAAGAAACAAGACAACTGCTTAGAAATGAGACTGATGCACCTTTGATTTTGGTTGGATCTAAGGAGCAAATGTGACAGACCCAAGTGAATCTTTCTGAAGAACTGGGACCCAAGTTTCCCTTTAGTAAAGTTTTTCTTATTAATGTTCTCATGAATGTTTTGGGGTTTTTTTCAGGCTTTCACAGAAGTGAAGCTGTTGATGACTCTGCTTAAAGACTGTACCTTGTTCTGGGGATCATGTTTCTGCTGACCAAGAAAGAAGCAGACATAGGCACACAGGCAGAGAATTTTACACTTCTCTTTTATCTGCTTTCCTGCTTATTTTCCTGTAATAAGTATTTCAATATAATGCTATTACAGAACATTTTTCCACAAAGTATTAACTTTTGCAAGGGAGAAGTGTAAGAGGCATTTTATTCAACAGCCCCCCCCCGCCCCTCCACCGCCCGCCCCCCCCCGCTTAGTGAATCATAAATAATTTCAATTAAATTCATAGTAAAGCAGTGCCCCTGACAGCAGGTTTTCTTCTTTCTTGAACATTAAAAAAATAGTAAAAAATAAAGAAGAAAGGCCATAAGCACTTTTCTAGATTTAGTTTTCTATACAGAGTCTATGCTCAGTTGTCAGATTTGCTTAAGTCTAATGTTAATTATGTATGGCATGGCATTATATAGTCCAACATGCTAGCATCTCTGGAGCTCAGTCCTTTCACAAGTCAAACAAGATGAAAAAAATTATACTGTCTTTTTCAACTACTTCTTAAACAGTGTATCACCAGACAATCCAAATTTTCTTCAACGTGATTTTTGACAGTTCACATTGAGAAAAAATGTAAACAGCTATCTCATATTTATGAAATATAGCTGGATCACACAGCTGTGAAGGAACATAAGAACATATAGACCAACCACCTAGCAGGTGACCTGTTAAGTATTAGTAGGCTGGTTAAAGCTTATTAGGACTCCTCCTCCTCATTCCTGTTAGGGCACTCTAGTGCCTTATTCCATTGTATGAACCTTGTATTTCTAGACTCAATTTATTGAGATATAATTTATACCCATTTGTTTCTGTGTCAATAGTATCTTTATCTTAGCTTCTGCTTGTGGCTACCTGACTCTTCAGTCAACTTCCATTTTTCTAAGTAACTTTTTCAGTGCTCAGTCTTCATATTTCTGGAAAAATTGTCTTATGTATGATTTTCTCTTCCTGTACCATTTTAATACTTATTGTTCACACCTGTTGTCGTAGTTTAACCCCAGCTGGAAACTAAGGACTATGCAGCCAGTTGCTCACTCCTATCCCGCTCCAGAAGGATGGGGAGGATATTCGAGGAAAAGGTAAAACTTGTGGGTTGAGAGAACAGTTTAATTTAAATAAATTATTATAATAACAACAATACAAACAATTTTAATGAGAAGGAGAGGGAGAGGGGAAGAGAGGAATAAAATCCAAAAGGGAAAAGAAAAAAACAACCAAAAAAACCCCATGGGATACACAACACAGTTGCTCACCACCCACTGACTGATGCCCAGCCAGTCAGCAAGCAGCAATAGGCCAGCCCTGGCCAACTCCCCCTTACTTTATATACTGAGTATGATATCATATGGTATGGAAAAACCCTTTGGCTGGTTTGTCAGCTGTCCTGGCTCTGCTCTCTATCAGTTTCTTATGCCCCTCCAGCCCTCTCACTGGCAAGGTCTGAGAAACAGAAAAGTCCTTGACTTACTATAAACATGACCTAGAAACAACTAAAAGCATCAGTGTGCTGTCAACATTGTTGTCACACCAAGTCAAAACCACAGCACTGCAGCAGTTACTGAGAAGAAAAATTAACTCTACCCCAGCCGAAACCATTACACCCATTTTGTTTGGGTATCTTTGCATCTGGATGAACAGAATGGTAACCAGAATTTCAGATAAGGTCATACCAGTGTGCTGAACAACAGTATTCACATTTCTTAATCTTTGCTGAGAGCACCTTTTATGATTTTACTTACTTTTTCATAATGACATTAGAGAAACATAATCTTGATGCCAATTAATACGTACCAGTTTCTCTCCTTCACTGTTCTTAACAGCAAAGGAGGTCTCAACTTTTGCAGAAATGCTTACTGGCTGTCATTATCCATTATTACATCTCATCTTCTTTTGTCTTCACATGTAATACTCATGTAATTTTAATATTTTATTTATTATTATTATATTAATTTAGTATTATATTAATAATAGTCAAGCCAAGAGTATATTTAATCTCAAAAATAAAATAATGATGCTTACAGTATTATTGATGCATTTCTTCTTTCTTTTCCCATGTCTTATTTCATGGCTACAGAACCTTCAATGTTTTTGTTTTTTTTTTCTCTTTGCAAAATCTAATATTGTAAGGCAACTGTAAAAGGAATGTCTACTTGCAATCTAAAATACAGTGAAATGTCTGGATAATGCACAGGTGGTTTTGATGACACAACACAGTATCTGAGAGACCATGTTGAAAAGGACCTGGGAAAAGAGTGTGTTTAAGTGTGTATCTATCATTAAGGTGCCCTTTATACTGGAATCAAAATGACAGAATGACTGAGAAGTTTTGAAAGGGTTAAATAGCAAAAAAATAAAAGCATATCACTTAAGCACATACTGAAAATTCTGGGTGTGAATGCATCAAAAGAATATATTTAAATATTGTACTACTACTAATAAAAAAGCATATTAGTCCTTCTACACCCTCTGTCCAAATTCATCTCTGACAAGATGACAGAGATCTCAGAGGTGTAAGGTTCCTACCATAGCTATGTACAATATAGTGCACAGGCTACAGACAGGATTTGTAATTTGTTTGCACTGCGAGCAGTATAGGAAAGGCTTATTCTGTTAGCATTCCATCAAGCAGAAGGCAGAGGTTCACACATACTGTTTATTCAATATAACTGTAATTCAGATCTAGTCACAGCATCTGATACTCGTTAAAATAGAATAAATAACTAGGAAAAAAAAAAAAAAAAAAAAAGGCAGGCAATGCAAAAGAAGGGAGGGCACATTTTGATGTGCCTTAAAGTGAAACACAGAGCCATAGGAAATTAGGCTTCCTTAGTTCTGCGAAAAACATGTAACTTCTTCATTTTTCAAAACTGGCTATTTTTAATTCTTGAAATGACAGTGATCTGACTTTACATTGGAAGGGTGTGTGAATTTCAGCCTGCTTAGTTTGAAACATATTTGGGTTGAAACAGAAGGTAAAGGACAAAGACCTACAGCTAATATGATATAACATCCTGCTCTTCTCTTATGTAAGCGTGCACATAATTTTGTTACAGAACCAGTAATAAGGGAGACAACCTCTTGGCAGTGGAATATAGTTGGAAGATTGTGTTAAACTGATTTGATTTATAGATGTATACCATCTTATTTTCTGGTGAAAGAGAAAATGACTCATTGGTTTTGAATGTTACATTTATATATATTATTATATTTATTATATAAAGAAAATTAAATACAGAGAGGTCTATTTTCAAAGATGATCATCTACAAGACATACTGATTTTAACATTTGCATCTCTCTACCTATGGAACAAGAAAATATAATGTATACGTAGAAATGAAATATTCCGATCTCCATGACATACTTATTACAAAAATGTAGGAACTTATTCAGAAGAGTAACATGTAAGAATACCCAGCAGATACAGAACTAAACATTTGTTTTAAAAGTGCAAATTAACTGCTGCAGTCAGAAGGCTGTTGAAGTGGTAAGAGTAAAATCAGCCACGAAAGAAGGCAATGATGAAGGTAAAACCATTCAATGATCCAAAGGAAATAAAATTTTCCTGGCTAACATTAGTAATTTCATATCCGTATATGTGTCTGTGTTCACATATATCTTTATATAATGTATTTAACATTAGCAAATATTTGTTTGTCCTTAGTTTTGACAGTGCTTGTAGAAGTGTTGTGAGTTACTCTACTGTTAAAATTCACAGCTTCCTGAGTTTTAAAGCTAATAGGACCTATTAAATGAAGTCTTCTAAGTGTGGGTAAGCAAACACAGAACTGCACCTCATTGCTTTGATTTTCAACTCAGTAAGACAGAATTTAATCAGACTACTGAAATGAGTGAGGACACATCTTTCGCACACTTACACCCAGAGTGTGTCCAGGCACAGTCACTCACCTAGCACTGCTGTTCCTCTGCCACCTCCTTTCAGTGCTCACTGTCAGCTCTTTTCACAGTCATTTGTGATCACACATCAACAGCACGATGCATTCAGGGCCAGGGAGCAAGTATACGCGTCAAACAACTAATGCTGCTGACACTGCCACTTCTTCCATACAGCTGCTCTTCGTACCCAAAGAACCTTTATGCTACTCCATTAAGAGAGTAAGAGAGGCAAGGGATTGTAACGAGCGTATAGATATGAAAAGTAGGAGAGGAAAGAGCTCTTTAGCAACTTGTTTATAAGTCCAGTGGATAGCTTTAATAACCAGGAAGAAGATCATTCAGATAAACTGATCTTATTGTCTGTTGCCCAAATATTTGTATCACAGTGAGTGACAGTGAACAGCAAATCAGAAATTGTAACTGCAGATAAATGTGGTACAGTAGAAAGGCAAATATTATTTATTATAACACTGAGTGAGAGATTCACTCCCACATAGAGGATCCCATTATAAGAACTTACTTCTCCATGAGGGGAACTGTAATCTATCCAGTAGCATCTAGGACAAAACAAATTTCAGTGAGGAAATGATGAGATGAACTGTTTGTGTGGAGGAAGGAGGATGTTTTGAAGGTTTCACTGTCTTGATACTTACTTTTTCATGCTTGAACAGTGAACAGATTGGAAAATCCCACACAGCATTTTGGACAAGTTTTCTGATTGCATTAAGGAATGAAAAGAACCTGGATGGGGATTCTGGATAGATCCTTTTACTGAGGTGAATGGACCTTCACCAAGGTAAGTCAACACAAAGGGTGAGATTCACCTTGCTTTTCTGCCAATCAGATAGTAGGCTTTTTTTTTTTTTTTTTTTTTTTTTTTTTTTTTTTTAAATTAGCTCTGAAATTTTCCTTTGCAAGAAGGAGAGATGCAGAAAACCTCTGGAGAGTAATTCCTGCATCCTAAGATAGGTGTCTGAGACAGGTGAGATATATAGCTCTCTGGCAGTGCTACTCTTTCTTCAGTGAATATGAAAGGGATTACACAAATGGTTTAGACTGAATACCCATTTTTAGGACAAATGAATCCTTTTAGTTTTTGTTAGATTTCTCCATATGAAGAATGACTTTCATACACGTTTTCTGCAAATAAACCCCAGCATTTTATCCATTAAGGCAAAGAACTAACCTAAACACAGAAAAATATACAGAATTCTTGTGATAATAGAACACAAATTTTCAAATACTCTAAAGTGAGAGGAGTCCTACTTTATACCTGAAGCCACTCAAGAATGTGTGAACACCTAAGGTTTGTCTATTTTATACTCACCAGATGCTTCTAACCCCTATCATGCACCTGAAAAGCATAAGGTCTAAAAGAAGGTCAGTACTTGAACAGAAGTTTCAGGTCTACTGTTCTTCCATCTTTCCAGTTATACCTGTGCTTCTTCAATTTTGTGAGCTTGGAGACAGAAAGAGGGCAGTCATACACACAGACAGAAAGACTGCAGGAAAATAAGGTAACAGTTCAGGAGCATCCTTCATCATCTGCTTGTTCAGACATGTTAGTGGCCCATGCCATGCCATTTAGGAGTGTGAGGATGAGTCAGAACCATGTAGCTCACTGTAGTATTGAGGATCAGTGGCAAAGAAGATGAGATAGCTGTGTGTTAATCAGTGCCGCTGTGATGCAAAAGGCCACAGGAACCAGGCTCCAAACTTTCATTTGAAAGAGGTCCCCAAGCCCATTAACCAGAGTTGTGATTTCCAGGCATTGCCTGCAGTTCAGGCATTCTCATATTCCCAGATTGCATCCAATATTGCAGATATTCCTGTCTTTTTCCTAAAAGTCAGCAAAGTGACTACTCTCAGGTACAGCTATTCAATACATTGTGCACATATGGAGCATGACTACTAGAGCACATGGTAAATACAACCTCAAATTTATTCACTGAATATGTGATGTAGAATGTACTGTGTGTGCTCAATTTGCCTGGCCAGGCTTGGGAAGACTGGCAATCAGGACTGCCAGGTTCTGCAAGATCCTTCACACAATGCACGTAGGTATATGGGGACTGTTTCAATGCACATAGGAGCTTATGAAGAAAAGCTAAACTACCCTACCCACCTAGTATTACTTATTTTATCTCCTACTGCCTGAACCTTTCCATCCCAATGATATAAGGGTGAGGAGTGGAGGGGTGGGAAGGTGGTTAAATCACCTGCCTCCCTTACTCTGGAAGGAATGCAGCTCTTGAAAAGCAGCCGCTAAAATTTGAGTCTGCTACCCTTCTCTAATTTGGGGTTTTGTGTGTGGGTTGGTGGGGTGTTTTTTTCCTTCCTTTTTTCCCCTGTCAACAGAACCTGTTTTCTGCTGCGTTTTCTTATCCCTAATGTTAATGCAGAGTGCTGGAATCAGGCTAACTTTCACCTTGTTTAGTTTTTTAGAGAATTATTTCCTCATGCATTTGCTATGGATGTTAACCCCATTTCTCTTTACAACCCTTCTGAGGCACATATCAGTTTTGTTTTGCTCTCTTACCCAGCAGATGTTTTATACTTTCTTTTGCCTTTCAGTAATGTCACCATCAACATCAACTTCTAAATGTGTAAGTCCACCAGGGACACAGATCAGGCTGTCAGCAGCACATATTAGTCCTGGGCCAAATCCTGCTGCGTAAACTCACTTCAATCCTGATTTCACAGGGAGGACTGCCTGGATTTTCTGAAGGTCTCAGTGAGTGAATCTTCCTATCTAGCAGAATCTGATGCTTCCCCACACAGGTGAGGAAACAAGAGACTACATTTTAAAAGCAGAGCAATCATGCATTGTTTGGGTATGTAGGTTGGTCTGATGAATTTTTTTCTGCAGCTTTGTTACTCTTTTTTCCCTTGTGTGCAGACTGCCAGAATAACATAACTTTTTAAAAATTGATCTAGATGAGCTTAAGATCTTCTGTGATTAAGATGTTGTGGCTTCTTGAGCTCCTTTTTTATGTTTAAAATGTAAAGTGGAGATAACGATTTGTGATCAAATTTAAATTAAAGTGTTTCTGATAGGGATTAAATTTAGATTCCATTAGGCAATTTTTGTATACATCCTAAACAGCAAATGGTTGCTACAAACATATTAATTGAGTTTTAATTATAAGATAGATGTTTACATGATATGACTGCTAAGCTTTCTTGAAACTGTTTCTAATAATGAACCAACATTCTGAGATGTATTTATGAGTGCTTTAACTGAGCAACAGAGTTGTAAGATGAAACAAGTTATAATAATAAAAACAGCCTAACACCCACGATTAGATAGAAATTAAGCAGTCAAACATTCCATATAACCTTTATGGTTATAATTATTTTTCACTTGAGTCCATCTTCTGATATATAATCAAATCAACATATATTAAGTACAGCAGCTATAGTACATACATCATCCAGAGCTGAGCAATTATTAGCATTGGACAGTTAAAGAATACTCACTCATAAAAAGATTTTTAGATTCACCAGCTATATTATAAAACATGGATAGTCATATGGTAAAACACTACTCAGTCACTAGCCCTGTCTAGATAGTTGCTTAACCATCACATAATATATTCTTTTAATTAAATCATTTTATCCTAGTAATTTTTTTTCCTGATCAGACTGTTTTGCATGCTGGTCTTAGTTCTCTTCACATTGATTTCTGCTTCAGTTGGTGACTGGGAAAGCTGAGGCACAAGTTTTCATAGACTTGGTTGAATGCAAAGGTGCTGTTGCCTATTCTTCAAATCAAGATAGCAAGTTAAAATCCTAGGATCCAGACATGGATGACTGACAAGTATCACAAAAAAATATTAGATGACATCCCAGCAAAAGGTAGTATGTGTATGGGGGAGTACAGGTTCCTAGCACAGTACTGACTCAATCCCTTAGCTGTTTGCCCTGATATGGGGAAAGTTACTACTAAAATTGTATATATCAAATGAGACTGCTTAATTACATTGTACTCAAATACACTTGAAACATTAACTTGCTTTTGTTTTTAAAGGATCTTTTGTTGTTTGTGAATAATAATGGATTACTATCTCACAGCACTGTTATGACATTTGATTAATGTTTGTGAAGTGTTTTGAGACCCTTATTTGAAAGGCACTAAAAACTACAAAGTATTGTTATTATCCTTTCTCTGAATTCTCCCAAGCTCCAGGTGGCTCATAATATTTTAGGGAAAGGCTGCCAGAGTAACCCCATAGACTCCATTAAAGCAATGTATTTCATCTGTTTACCAATAATTTCCATTTTATGTGTTTAGATTTCTTAGGTTGTGGTCTCTTTCTTTCAGCTGAGTAATAGATGAGACAGGATGATATGTTTGATAGGATGAAAACAGGGGTGTTCCCAAGACTGGGAGTTTTAATCTTGGCAACCTATTGATAAACTGATTTTACAATAGGGTCTCTAAAACGAAGAAAAACAAGCAACAAAAATAAATGGCAGGTAAAAGATATAGACCATGCTAGGTATCTCTCAGAGGTTTAGTATATACCAAATTATTTTACTGAGAAATTCCCAGCTGTACAAGCAGATCTTAAATTTCTTCCAGTTTGTGTGCTTAACTTCTTATACATCAGTTGGGCAGCTGAGTTAGTTTTGCATTTCTGATGCAGAACTCAGATCATGTGTTTTGAAGTCAGTCCAAGGCCATACAAAGCGAGGAGTGTGGTAGTACAAAGTGATCATGCTCTGGGTGCATGTGTATCAAGATATACCACACTTTGATACACAATTTTTAATACAATTTGAATGTCACCTTTCTCTGCACATATTGGTAACTGAATGGTTGCTAGCAAATATTCTTCAAATGGTGCAGAATATTTTTTTTGGGGGGAAAGGTTTCTTATATAATTCAATTGTTTTTCTAGCTGCTCTGTGCTTCAGGATGAAAACAGATCAGGACTGTGGCAGATATTTTAAAACAGAAATACAAACCAAGTTTTCTTGACATTCCTGTCACAGGGCTGGATAAGGTACAACAGTAAGAGACAAACACTCAGAAGCAGTCCTGCCACTGTCTACTGACCTGAATACAAACAAATCGGGAACCACGCTAGTATTCCTGTATCTGTGCCCTTTCCTTCCTCCCCCAGCCCTCAGGAAAGCAAAATATATATATATAAAAAGAAGCAAAACTCAGACGTTATACAATTATAATGTATTGCCTCCTCCTGTGTTACCGTTCTTTGAGTTTTAGACTAGCAGACAGCAGGACAGCAGCAGGGTTTTAGCACACAAAATGTCTTTATTAGTTAAAGCAAACTATCCGATAGGAGCAACACAGTGTGCCAGAAATCCTTACAGTCAAACAGTAAAAAAATATCCAGAGAAAGAAAAAAACTCAAGCATAGACTAGTAGGAGCATCGCTATTTTGGTTAGATTAGAAAAGATTGGCAGGGGGGAAAAATACAGAGGAAAAACTTCTTTAAAAATCATACCTTAGATTATTCCAAAACTAAGGTCACATTACCCTCCCCTGCCAAAAAAAACCAAAAACAAACAAACAAAAAAATTCTCTACTGATTCTATTGTTTTCCATTTAGATAATGGAAATTATGGCAGGTATAGTTTTCTTTTTAGTTAAATCGTTGTCCCTTTTTGAATATCTTTTGCAATTTATACTCCATAATCTAAGCT
Organism: Falco punctatus; assembly: GCF_963210335.1. Lineage (NCBI taxonomy): Eukaryota > Metazoa > Chordata > Aves > Falconiformes > Falconidae > Falco > Falco punctatus. Next base: position 35,662,432 of record NC_137581.1, read on the forward strand.
TTCATTAAAAAGCAATATTTCTAGCACAGATGGTAATGAAGATAACCATGAAAACATCAACTGAGTATAAACCAGGACAGTGATGACTTTCATATATTGCCAACAGCTTGAAATAATAGCTCCAAAAAAATCTAGTCCAGTGAGTTATTGGCCTGTTTGCCTTAACACCTGGTTAACTCCTGCTATGTCTGAGCTGAGGGACCTAAGGACACCTCCAAGCAAACAAGTCTGGATGGACATGCAGAATATGTTTTTGACCCATTGTAAGGTGTGCCCAAGTCTCTCCCCTCTTCCCTTCCGCATGCCTAGCTCTCTACAAACAGTGACCCAGGTGTACAAGTCAGGTGAGATCAGTGTTGTGCTCCAAAAATGTCCATGATTTCAATGATCCCGTGACAAGGCTGCAGGCAATGCACCTGTGGGACTTCTTAGGGACAGGCTCTTAACCCCCGGTCTGAGCCACCTTATTCTCAGCTGCAAAGGATTTTTAACTTTGAATTTTCATAAGACAAGTTTGGATTTTTTGCTGTCTATAACAACTTTGCGCCACACAGGACAATATTTTTAATGTAATTTACATTGTGCTTTTAAACAGACACATCTAGCTTATTTACACATGGGAAGGGATTTAGTATGCAATCTACAGTAACAGAGAGACAATGTTACAGGCATAATGATCCTGACATCCAAGTCCACCCCACCCCAACAGTTGTGGGTTTTTTTTTTTTTTTTTTTTTTTTTTTTTTTTTTTTTTTTTTTGTTTTGTTTTTTGTTTGTTTGGTGGTTTTGGTAGAAGAATGTTTTCTTTTGTATTCTGTACATTATTTCACTAACTAGAGAAGTTCCAGGAGCAACCAGGTTCTCTGGGGAAATCCCTAATCCCTCCCCCACTACTGCTCTCCTTAAGCCCTGTGATGCTCATGAAAAGAATTACAAGGATAAGTGAGTCAAAAACTTAAACCAGGACAGCTGTTGCAGAAAGATTTTAAGGGGCAAAGACAAGAGTTCGTCTCTCAAAAGATTTTTTTGAGGGGTTGGTCTCAGTTCTATTTTTTTCTTACAGATTATATAGAGAATATCCTGTCCCTGAAGTAACTGGCTGTGTGGTTCTTTCCTTGCAGCTCAGAGTGTTCGGACACAACCCCAAATCTCTAGCCTCTCTCTCTTTATTATTTTTCATCCCACTATGTATCTCCTAAAATTATTCACACTAAGAAATCTAAAATAACAAATCAGGAAAGAAAAACACCAGTCAAAAACCAAACCAAAGCAAAACAAAAAAGCCCCAAACTCTCGCAATAAAACAGTGGAGCTGATCTTGCTGCTTTTATACTTGACTCTTTCTCATATTTTTAGCTGCCTTGTCTGGATTGTAAATGCACCAAACCTTTTATTTTGCTTGCACAGAGCCCAGAACAATGTGTTTTGTTTGATTCCTAAGGACTTTGATAGCTAGTGTGATAAAATAGAAACTTCTAAAAGTCCTTCACTAACACTCCTCTGATAAAGAATATTCATTTGATTTGATAATCCCACCAATTTAGCCTTTTGCCCATTTATTTTTATGGATAAGAAAAAAAAAATATCAAGCTCCACATTTACAAATACAGTAGGAGAATTCTTGACCCATTGTAAGGTGTGCCTTACAATTCAAGAAAAGGCCAAACCATTCCCTCCAAAACCTGGATGTAACCCACAAACCAAAAGTTCCTGCTACTCCTTAACAGCTCTACAACACAATGATGTTTTGTCACTTCATATATCTAACATCAGACTCTCTGGGAATGAATAAAATATATTTAATTTTGCAATAAAATGATAGCATGTGGAAAACTGCACTGATTTTATTATGTATTAACTGCCACATGTATGTGTACACAGACATATGTATACAAGTGCATGCATATATATACACAGACACACAAAAAAACATATGTGGAAGAAGGTGCTGAAATTCAGACGTACCTAAATATATATAAATACATATACACTGCACTATTTTATATTTGACTTTATAAACTTACTGCTTAAACTTGCCATAAAATTGGACTTCATTTTGCAAGGGAAGGCATAACTCTTGCTGAAAAAGGTAATTATGCATTTAGAGGCTCTCGTACCAGAAGTAAGCTGCAGTGTTCAGGTTGCAAATACGTCCACTAGCTAAGAAAAATAACAACACAGCACCCTGTAATAAAAGACTATTTTGTCCACCAGCTATTTAGGAATGAATTGTGAACATCTCATCTGTTTAATTTTAGAAAAAAAAACAAACAAACAACTAATAATTACGGTAGAGACTCATAAAACAAATTAAA